>NC_090446.1:1442078834-1443282406 GCF_031143425.1 Pleurodeles waltl
AGGTGGCAGCGAGACATTCAATCCCCCTTTTGGAGGTGGAGGGTGCAATAGGTCCTGACCTTTTACCTCAGAGAGGTGAGGAGAGTGATGGTGAGGATGAAGAAGGGGAAGATGTAAATTACAGAAACCAACTGATACAACTCTACTTCCAATAACTGTCTGGGACTTCAGCCTGGATATGTGGTTAGTGACTGATACTGTAAGTATGCCATGTCAACTAGGGGGATTTGGTCATGATATGCGAGTCATGGACCTCTTCAGCATGGTACAGACAGACAATTCCTTTCTTGACTTTTTAGAAACTCACTGTACCAGCAGCATGCACAATTTGAGAATAAAGTGTATCCCCGCCTGTTGCATCATTACTCCACTTTGTTCAACATTGAAGACAGGGGGCAGTGTTACAGGTGAGATATGTTGTTTATTGGTGGAATACAGTGAAATGTGCTATGTACAGTGATGGAAGTTGTTATGGTTGGTTGTCCTCAAAACCGACTTGGTGGCAGGCCTGTTTGATTTCATAGGTGGGTCCTATTTGTATTTCTGTACATCATTTATCCCTCGGCTAATGCAGTTTGTGAATGGGTAGGTTGGTTGCTTGGCAGGAGCAGCAGTGTCAATTGCTGGTAGGGGGCTTGTTCTTAGCTGGGTTTCCAGTGCCATATCTTGGCCTGAGACTACGTTTGGGCGCCTGCTGTGAAGCTACTTGGGGTGACATGATCGGCCCTTGTGATTCCTGGGAGGGTTTTTCCTGTGCTGTTTCAGCTGCTTGGGACAGCTGTTGCTGTTTGTCCAGGGCTGTTGTGGGGGCCTCTTGTCAGGTGTGGGTGTCTGAGGATTTATTGACCAACTGCAGCAGTGCTCTAGCAATGGTGGCCATTGTGTTCTTTCCACTGCTCAATGGCCTGTTGGTGGTGTTCCAGCTGCATCCTTTGACTTTGCTCCAGGGTGGTTACAGTCTGTGCCAAACTGTCTTGGGTATGTTTGTATGTCCCCAATACCTCTGCAATGACGTCCTGGGCTGCTGCATCTATCCGGTGCCCTACCCCCTGACCTACTGGGGCACTTGACCTTGCCTGTGCCCCCTGTGCCTGTGTCCCCTGCACATGTCTGGATGTGCCACTAGTACTGGGGCCCTTGTCTTCCTGCATGTTGGGGGTGGGAGACTGTGGCCTCTGTTGCTGTGGTCCACCTGTTTGTGCCCTGGGTCCACTGGTGTGGGCACCCCTCCCCTTGACTGGGTGATAGGGGTAACAGTGTTTTCCTGGGTGGGGCTACTACATGGTGAGCATCCAGGGCTGTGTGAGGGGCCTGCCTGCTTATCAGTGTCCAGGGATCCTTCACCAGTGTCCTGTGATGTGCCTCTGTCTCCCTGGAATGCTGTGGCACTCCTTGTTCCCTCCATTAGGGTTACATGGGTGGTGGTGCCTGTTGGGGGACATAGAAGTGTTTGTTACATATGCAGGAGGGTCTGAGGTGGGCAGTACTGTACAATTTAGTGCTGGTGTGCCTTTCAGTGGCCTTCAGGGGTGCCTTTGTGAGGTGGACATAGCATCTAGTGGCAGTGGTGGCGTTACATTGTGGTGGGGGTTATTATTCCATTGTGGGAACATGCAGGGGTGGGTGGCTATGCACAGCGGGAGTGATGTGGGCCTGGTAGGGAGTTGTGGCTGATGCAGGGTGGTGGATGTGGTGGGTAATGGCTGGGAGGGGTGTGGGTCTAGGTGGGTGTGGGTGCATGCATTACAGGTATGGTGTATATGGGGCAAATGTAGATGACTTACCCGAGTCCATTCCTCCAGTGAGTCCCTCTGGTGCAGGGTGGAGAGTACCTTCTCCTCCCAGTAGGTGTAGTCGGGTGGTGTTGGTGGTGGCCCTCCCCCAGTCTTATGCACTGCAATGTGGTGCCTGGATGCCATGGCCCGGACCTTCCCCCGCAGGTCGTTCTATCTCTTGCAAATGTTGTCACTAGTGGGTGGATGGTGTCCCACTGCATTCACTCTGTTGACGATGGTCTGCCACAGCTCCATTTTCCAGGCGATGGGTGTCGCCGAATATTTGTGGCTCCACTTTTAGGATCTCGTCCACCATGGTCCTTAGCTCCCTTTCGGTGAAGCGTGGATTTTTGAGGGGGGACATGGTGAGGTTGGTGGATGGCGTCGGGACTAGGGACGGTGTTTGGGTGCTCCTGTGTGGGTCGCTATGCGTGTCCTGTCTGCTGGCGTTCTCTGTCTGGCTCTGGTGCTCTCTGTCTCCTGGTCCTGGTTTCCTTGCAAGGGATTGTGGGGTGTGTCTAAGGGTGTTTTATGGTGTTCTGGATGTGTGTCAGGTGTGTGGGTGCTAAGCCTAGCCAATGTGTGCAGTGGTTGCTGTTGCGCCCACTTGCCGCCCGTGGCGGTCGCAGCCGCCAATGGTCATCTGGCCTCAACTGTCCACCAAGGTGATTTGTGCATCTTTATTTGGAGGGTGGGATGTGGGTGTGCTTGGCAGTGGCGGGGTGGGGTGGGCCGCAAATTCCCACCGACAGGGTCCTGGCGGGGAGTGGTAGTGTGGGAATGTTTGGTGGGGTTGGGTTTTTTGTTCATTATATGGCGGGTTTCCATTCGCCTCCGCTGGCAGGATTCTGTTCACCGCCGCCACGGCGGTCGGCGGTCTTTAACGCCATGTTCATAATGACCGCCTATAATCAGAAAAAGAGCACATAAAATCACAAACTTCACTTCACAAACATCACATAAGGAGACGCAAAGGCAATGCAAGCCTTAAATTAAATTTACTATCCCACGCAAATCCACCTTGCATGTCTCTTTGTGGCATAGTAAATCTGGAGTAGCGAAAGCCAGTACAAGTTACTACATCGCATTGCTCTGATAAGACACTCCGTTGGTGGAACATGGGTGTTCCCATTCACCTACCTATGGTTTTTGGTGCATTCCCAGAGTTACTTACACAAGTCAATCTGGGATTGCATCAAAATTAAGGGATGCAAAGTGAGGAGAAATATGTTTTCTTCTTTTTACAGGTGGTGCATTCTGTAGCACACATTGGAAAAAGGAAAAAGCTTCAGAAGATTGTTTTTGTCAAGGAAGTTGCCCCTTCAAGACAAATTTGCATATGGCTGTGCCCAAACTGGAATGGCGCGGTAGCAAAAAAATAAGGATTTAGGCCCAGATTCATGATTGGGAGTGTATGTTTGACACTGATCAGCATTCCATCCATCATCGGTTCTTTGAACATCTGAACACAAGGCCAGGAGATTAGCCCTTGGCGTCACTCTGGGAGTCCTGGGTTCAGGTGCGGGTCCCTCTGACTCAGACAGGAGGGAAGCAGGGCTGAAATCCAGCAAGCCAGTAGTCCAGCAGGGCAGCAGTCCAGCAGTGGCAATCATTTCATCAGCACAACAGTCCTTTTTCCTGGCAGGGTATCTACAGGTCCAGAAGTATTAAGAAGAGTTGGTGACTGAAGTCTAATATTCATAGCTGGTATCCTCATTTGGAAGATGGGAGAAGATTCTGGAACTTCCCTTTGAAGTCCTGAGGCATCCTGCCTTGCCTGCCCTGGTTCCAGACTAAATCCAGGGGCTATGCAGCCCTTCTATGTGGAGGCAGGGCACAGCTTATTCAAGTGTAAGTGGGCTGCACCCAGCTCTCCCTTCCCATCCTGCCCTCCACTGCCTGATGAGTTTATTTTACAGTGTAAGCTCAAAGTGCTGTTGAAAGCCCATGTGTTTACACTTACGTGAGCTATAGGCTCTTATCTCAGGCAGTCCCACCTGCCTAATCCGGAGAGCACTGTAAGCTCCCTATTGTGTGTGGCTGTCTAACAGGAACACACAAATCCCAACTGTCAGCTACACCCATTCATGTAACCCAGAGACAGGATAAGCCACTAAATGGCTAAGTCAGCAAAAGGTGGCAACTTTTTAAATGTGTTATTATGAAAACAGTAATTTAAAATCTGACTTAAATTATTTTTGTCATTATAAATACAGTTCAAAAGACACCAATCATGATCTGGTTGCAAGCTCCTGTTTGGAACTTACAGTTTATTATGTGTAATAAGGTAACGTAATGTTTAGTATATGGGAGAGGTAGTCCTTGCAATAGTGAAAAATGAATTTAAGGTTTTTCTTTTCACTACCAGGACATGCAAAATTTAAAAGTACATCTCCAACCTTTTTAATACATTGCACCCTCTCCTCTGGTCTGTCCAGGGCTTATCGTAGGGGTGACTTATGTGTATTAAAAAGGAAATTTTGGGTCTGGCAAAAGGTCTATTTTGCCAGGTCAAAATGGCAGTTTAAAACTGCACATACAGACTCTGCAATGACAGAACTAAGACATATTTAAAGGGCTACTTTCGTGGGTGCACTATCAGTGCTCCAGGCCCACTGGTAGTATTTAATAATTTACAGGACAGGGCACATGTACTGCCACATTAATAAGGACTTATAAGTAAATTAAATATGTCACACGGGGATAAGCCAATATTACCATGTTTTCAGGAGTGAGTACATGCACTTTAGCACTAGTCAGTAGTGGTAAAGTGCATAGAGTCCTAAGGCCAGCAAAAACGAGGTCAGTAAAATTGGAGGAGGAAGGCAAAAGGTTTTGGGGAAACTTACCCTAACGTTAACAGGTCTAACACTTTGGCTTGTATAAGGCTGACAGGATAAATACTTCTTTTCAGGCCACATAATAGTCCTTTATAGACAAGAGGATGTCAGTCACCTAAAGCTGTCACTAGGCCACATAAAAAGATATGGAAACAGAAGGCCTTATTTAGATTTATGCAAATGGGATACTCTGTCACTAAAAGGGGTGGATGACCTGTGTGCCATATAACAACTGCATTACAATCCTATAGCTTGTTTCTGGCTGACAGACTAAGGCTCTCATTATGACTTTTGCGGTCTTCCTTGAAGACCGCCAAAGCCACGGGTGCCAGAAGACCGACATATCACGGGTGCTTCTGGATTTCCACCACACTTTGGGTAGATATCCATCAGTAGTTATGCTGGCGGGCGGAGGCGCCCTGGTGGTTCCACTACCTGCACCTCCCGCAGTATGATACTGCCTGCCATATTATGGGCCATACTATGGCCTGGAAGCGCCCCTTCCCGTTCCCTGCTGGACAACCTTCTCCCTGGAACAGGTAAGGTGATCGTCCAACAGGGTAGGGGGGTGAGAGGGTGGGGGATGTTGTATGTGTTCGTGTGGTGTATGCATATGTGTATGAATGTGAGTATGCGTGGTTGTATGCATGTCTGAATGTGAGTGTGTATGCGTGTGAGAATGCGTGTCTGAATGTGAGTGTGCAGGCATGTGAGAATGTGTGTCTGAATGTGAGTGTGTATGCATGTGAGAATGAGTGTTTGGATGGGTGTGAGCATGCGTGCATGAATGCCTGTATGGATGGAGTTGTGAGTGCAGGTATGGATGGGGTTGTGGGTGCATGTATGGACGGAGTTGTGAATGTGTGCATGAATGAGTGCATGGATGTTGTGAATGTGTGCATGTATGCGGGGAGAGGGTGGGGCAGGGGAGGGGGCACTGTGACTGGAGGGGGTGGGAGAGGTGGGTGAGGAACAATGTGACTGAGCGGGGGTGGGGGAGGGGAGTGCTGTGACTGGAGGGGTGGAGGGAGAGGAGAGGGGGGTCTAGTGCTTTCTGAGGGGGGTCAGGAGCTGTCTACTGGTGACATGGAAGAAATTCACTCTCACCGGTTCCCTTTCTGCCATGGTTTTTATAGAAGTGCTACTGCAGTGGAAACCATGGTAGAAACCTGGCTCCTAATACTGCTGGCGGTCTTCTGTGGACCTCTGGGTCGGAGATTATCATCTCCGGCCCGGCGGTTATTACCACCATGGCGGTATGAGTGGAAATATAGTGGGTTGGCAGAGGCCAACTCGCCACACTCATAATGTGGCGGTCTGCACCACCAGCCTCTTGGTGGTGGGACCGCCACATTTACCCTGGCGATCAAAAGACCTCCAGGGTCCAAATGACCCCTAAATGCCACATTTTGACAGATTATCCCTGTAGGAAGTTGGCTCTGTATATACTATTTCAAAGTAAGAAATAGTGTGCACAGAGTCCAAGGGTTTCCCTTAGAGGTAAGATAGTGTCAAAATTAGATAATTCTAATGCTCTATTTTTGTGTAGTGTGGTCGAGCAGTAGGCTTATCAGAGGGTAGTGTTAAGCATTTGCTGTACACACACAGGCAATAAATGAGGAACACACACTCAAAGACTTACTCCAGGCCAATAGGTATTTTCTTAGTTTATTTTAAGAACAACAGGTTCAAGATTTGATGTAAAAACATAAAATGCAAGGTACTCCACACAGGTAAGCTAGGTACTTTGAATAAAAGCAATATTATATACAGTCTTTGTTAAAATGGCAATCAGCTATTTTAGAAGTGGACACAGTGTAAACATCAACAGTTCCTGGGGGGAGGTAAGTAAAGGTTAGATTGTGAGGTAAGTGAGACACATACAAGTCCTGGGCATAGGCAGCCCACCGTTGGGGGTTCAGGGCAACCCCAAAGTTACCACACCAGCAGCTCAGGGCCGGTCAGGTGCAGAGGTCAAAGAGGTGCCCAAAACACATAGGCGCCTATGGAGAACAGGGGTGCTCCGGTTCCAGTCTGCCAGCAGGTAAGTACCCGCGTCCTTGGGGGGGCAGACCAAGGGGGTTTTGTAGAGCACTGGGGGGACACAAGTAGGCACACAAAACACACCCTCAGTGGCACAGGGGCGGCCGGGTGCAGTGTGCAAAGCAGGTGTCGGGTTTTAGATGGGATTCAATAGAGGGACCTGGGAGTCACTCTAGCTGTGCAGGTAGGTACGGGGGGGGCTTCTCAGAACAGCCACCATGTGGGCTAGGCAGAGGGTCACCTGGGGGTCACTCCTGCACTGAAGTTTGGTTCCTTCTGGTCCTGGGGGCTGCGGGTGCAGTACTTGGTCCAGGCGTCGGGTCCCTTGTTACAGGCAGTAGCGGTCAGGGGGAGCCTCTGGATTCTCTCTGCAGGCATCGCTCTGGGGTTCCAGGGGGGGTCATCTCGGGCTACTCACAGGGTCGCAGTCGCCGGGGGGTCCTCCCTATGGTGTTTGTTCTCTGCATCTCGAGCTCGGGGCGTCGGGTGCAGAGTGTGAAGTCTCACGCTTCCGGCGGGAAGAGTGAGTTTTTGGAAAGTTGCTTCTTTGTTGCAAGGATGTAGCTGTTGTTGAGCAGAGCTGCTGCTCACTGGAGTTTCTTGGCCCTGGGGGTCAGGGCATTCCTCTGAGGCTTCGGAGGTCGCTGGTCCCTGTTGGATACGTCACTGGTTGCAGGTTTTCGACTCTGGAGACAGGCCGGCAGGGCTGGGGCCAAAGCAGTTGTCGTCGTCCGTCGTCTCTGCAGGCTTGTAGGTCAGCAGTCCTTCTTTGCGGTTCAGGTTGCAGGAATCTCCTTTCCTGAGTTCTGGGGTGCCCCTAAATACTAGATTTAGGGGTGTGTTTAGGTCTGGGAGGGCAGTAGCCAATGGCTACTTTCCTGGAGGTTGGCTACACCTTCTTTGTGCCTCCTCCCTGTTGGGGGGAGTGGGCACATCCTTAATCCTATTGGGAGAATCCTCCAAAACTAAGATGGAGGATTTCTAAAGGCAGGGGTCACCTCAGCGCAGGGCACCTTAGGGGCTGTCCTGACTGGTGGGTGACTCCTGCTTGTTTTTCTAATTATCTCATCCAGCCTTACTGCTAAAAGTGGGAGCAGTGGCCGGAGGGGCGGGCATCTCCACTAGCTGGGATGCCCTGGGGTGCTGTAACAAAGGAGGTGAGCCTTTGAAGGCTCACCACCAGGTGTTACAGTTACTGCAGGGGGAGGTGTGAAGCACCTCCACCCAGTGCAGGCACTTGTTCCTGGCCACAGAGTGACAAAAGCACTCTCTCCATGTGACCAGCAACTCGTCTGGTTGTGGCAGGCTGGTAGAAACTGGTCAGCCCCACACTAGAAGTCGGTTGGTATTCAGGGGGCATCTCTAAGATGCCCTCTGGGTGCATGTTACAATAAATTGCACACTGGCATCAGTGTGCATTTATTGTGCTGAGAAGTTTGATACCAAACTTCCCAGATTTCAGTGTAGCCATTATGGAACTGTCGAGTTTGTGTTTGACAAACTCCCAGACCATATACTCTTATGGCTACCCTGCACTTACAATGTCTAAGGATTTGCTTAGACACTGTAGGGGCATTTTGCTCATGCACATATGCCCTCACCTGTGGTATAGTGCACCCTGCCTTAGGGCTGTAAGGCCTGCTAGAGGGATGACTTACCTATGCCACAGGCAGTGTGAGGTTTGCATGGCATTCTGAGGGGAGTGCCATGTCGACTTAGTCTTTTTCTCCCCACCAGCACACACAAGCTGGGAGGCAGTGTGCATGTGCTGAGTGAGGGGTCCCCAGGGTGGCATAAGACATGCTGCAGCCCTTGGATACCTTCCCTGGCATCAGGGCCCTTGGTACCAGAGGTACCAGTTGCAAGGGACTTATCTGAGTGCCAGGGTTGTGCCAATTGTGGAAACAAAGGTACAGTTTAGGGAAAGAACACTGTTGCTGGGGCCTGGTTAGCAGGGTCCCAGTACACTTTCAATCAAAACTTAGCAAAGGCAAAATGTTAGGGGGTAACCATGCAAAGGAGGCATTTCCTTACAATCTCATTTTCCAAACTGGAACTAAAGCCTAGAATCTTTTTCATCCCAGCACAACACCTCTTGAGCAGCCTTCCACAACAGTTCCACAAACCCCCCTACATCAATCAATCAATCAATCAATCAACCTGTATTTCTCGAGCGCTGCTTGTCACCTGGATGGGTATGCAGGTGCTGTGCTGTTGCATGTGTGAAAAAGCTAGGTTTTGAACCCCTTCCTGAAGTGGATTAGGGAGGGAGAGGTGTGCTGGTAGAAGTCGTTCCAGGACTTGGCAGCAAGTAGGAGAAGGAGTGACCTCTGGTGCAGCGGTGTGTGGAGCGTGAGGGCTCGGTGAGCAGAGCAGAGGTTTCTGGGCAGTCAGTGGAAGCTCAGACAGTGGTTCAAGTAGATGGGCACTAGGTTGTGGAGGGACTTGTAGGCATGGGTAAGGAGCTTGAATTCACATCTTGTCTGGACGTGGAGGCAGTGGAAGTCTCTCAGGTGCTGGGAGATGTGGCTCTTTTTGGGTAGGTTGAGGATCAGTCTTAATGCTGAGTTCTGGACCATCTGGAGTCTTTTCATGAGTGCAGTGTTGGTACCCGCATAGAGTGCATTGCCAAGGTCCAATCTGCTTGTGGAGAGAGTGCGTCGCTGTTTTTCTTGTGCTGACTCGAGCCACTTGAAAAGTTTGCGGAACTGGTGGAAGGTGTGGAAGCAGGATGTGGCCACTGTGTTGATCTGGAGTTTCACTGTCTAGAATGATACCAAGTTTGCAGGTGTGATCTTTTTGAGTAGAGGCAGGGCCAAGTTCTGCTGGCCACCAGGCATCATCCCAGATAAAGGTGTGTCTGCCAAAGATCATCACTTTGGTTTTGTCCATGTTGTGCTTCAGGCAGTGGCTCTTCATACAGGTTGAGTTGTGGAAGTTGGTTTCCGTAGTGGTGGAGTCTGCTGAGAGCAAGAAGATGAGTTGTTGGTAATCAGCATAAGAAATTATGTTGATGTTGTGGGTTCTCATGATATCTGTGAGAAGAGTCATGTAGATGTTGAATAAAGTGGGACTGAGGGAGGAGCATTGAGGGATGCCAAAGATGTTGTGGTTGGGTTGCAAAACGAATGGAGGGAGCCAGGCTCTCTGGGTGCGCTTTGACAGAAAGGATGCAATCCATTTGCCCTCATCTTCTGTGATTCTATCTGACTCAGTCGGTGGATGAGTGTGCAGTGGGAGATGGTGTTGAAGGCTGCGGAGGGGTCCAGCAGGATTAGGGTGGTTGATTCTCCTTTGTCGAGCAGGGTGCAGCTGTCCTCTGTAGCAGCGATGAGGGCTGTCTCACTGCTGTAGTGGGCTTTGAATCCAGATTGTGAAGGGTCTAGCAGATTGTTTTGTTCCAGGTGCTGCATGAGTTAGAGGTTGATGGCCTTCTCCAGGACTTTGGCTGGGAATGGGAGTAGAGTGATGGGACGGTAGCGCTGAGGTTCGTTGGGATCTGCCGATGGCTTCTTCAGGAGAGGTCTTACATTTGCGTGTTTCCAGGCCTCCGGGAAGGTGGCTGTGGTGATGGAGGTGTTGAGGATGGTGGTAAGCTGGAGGCTGATCATGTCGCTTGCTAGGTTGAAGAGTCGTTGAGGGCAGGGGCCGGTAGGTGACCCTGAGTGGATGGAGTTTATCAGAGTGTTTGTGTTCAGTGTGGTGAGCAGGTCCCATACAGTGAGTGGGTGGACTGCGGCTGTGGTGGGTGTGGTTTCAGGGTTGTCAGCAGGAAGAGGGACTTTGGTTGGCAGTCACAGGGCTGCAGGTGCTGCGATGGTGTCAGGTGTCACGAACATCAGACTTATGACTCTCCAATCTCAGCGAGGTTGTGTGGGATCAGCACTTGCAGCGATACAAGGCCTGCAGAGTCATTGGGGTCATCACGCTTCTGTGAGGTCCACGGCTTCCGGGCAGGTGGCGTTTTGGTTTCTGTGCAGTGGCATCCTTAGCGAAGTAGCATGGCGTTGTCTGGCGTCATTAGACAGGTTTTCTCCAGAAATTCACTGCTAGGGGGTCCAGGTACTGGAATGACATCCTCTGGTAAGATAGAATCCGCAGCATGTCGACTCAAAACTGGATGGTGAAGCCTTTGCTGTCCCTGAGGCTTCAAAACAGGAGGCAAGCTCTACTCCAAGCCGTTGGAGATTCGTCTCAAGCAGGAATATACCAGAAAGTCCAGTCTTTGTCCCCTTTCACCGGTAGAAGCAGTAACAGCAGGATAGCCCAACAAAGCACAGTCACAGGCAGGGGCAGCACTTTTCCTCAGCTCTTCTACTTGGCAGAGGTTCCTCTTGATTCCAGAAGTTAACTAAATTCTGGGGTTTTGGGTCCACTACTAATTCCCCTTTCTGCCTTTGAACTAGGCAGACTTCAAAGGAAAGTCTCTGTTGTTCACAAGATCCTGCCTTGCCCAGACCAGGCCCCAGACACACAACACGAGGTTGGAGACTGCATTGTGTGAGGGCAGGCACAGCCCATTGAGGTGTGAGTGACCACTCCTACTTGCACTCTAGCACAGATGGCACATCAGGATATGCAGGATACACCCCAGCTCCCTTTGTGTCACTGTCTAGATGAGATTCACAAACAGCCCAACTGTCAGGCTGACCCAGATAGGGAATCCACAAACAGGCAGAGTCACAGAATGGTTACAGCAAGAAAATGCCCACTTCCTAAAAGTGGCATTTTCAAAATAACAACCTAAAAAACAACTTTACTAACAGATTTGTTTTTAAATTGTGAGTTCAGAGACCCCAGACTCTTTATTTCTACCCGCTCTCAAAGGGAAACTACAATTTAAGGATATTAAAAGGCAGCCCCCATCTTAACCTATGAAAGGGATCAGCCTTGCAACAGTGAAAATTGAATTTGGCAGTATTTCACTGTTAGGACATGTAACACCTTTTACATATACTGCATCCTGTCCATGGGCTACCTATGGCCTTCCTTAGGGATGCCTTACATGTTTGAAAAGGAAAGGTTTAGGCCTGGCAAATAGGTACACTTGCCAAGTCGAGTCGGCATTTTAAAACTGCACACACAGACACTGCATTGGCAGGTCTGAGCCATGTTTGCAGGGCTACTAATGTAGGTGGCACAACCAGTGCTACAGGCCCATTATCAGCATTTGATTTACAGGCCCTGGGCACCTCTTGTGCACTGTACAACGGACTTACTAGTAAATCAAATATGTCAATCATGGAAAAGCCAATTACACAAATAATTTACACAGGAGCAATTACACTTTAGCACTGGTCAGCAGTGATAAAGTGCCCAGAGTACTAAAAACTGCAAAAACAGTGCTCAGCACACAGCCAAAACATGGGACACAGAGGCAAAAAAAGACAGGGGAGACCACACCAAGGATGTCAGATCTAACAGTCTCAATCTTGTGGAAGTGATCGGTGAGGGCGTCACAAAGTTCCTGAGAAGAGGGGTGGAGATTTGTGTGGCTTGTGGGCGGGTTAACTCGTTAACCATAGAAACGAGTTCTTTGGTGTGGTTGGTGCTGGTCTCAATCCATCTTTTCAGGGCCTCCTTCTTGGTGGCTTTGAGCTGGTGTTGAGGGGTGTTTTGAAGGTGTCCTGGTCTAGGTTGTTTCTGGTAGTTGGGTGTACCAACTGGCTGGTCTATTGGTTCTGTGTGGTCTGGCCAGTTTGGTGCGTGCCCCTTAGTCTGCGGCGCACATGATCAAGGTGTTAAATTTCTCTACTGCCAGGTTTGGGTCTGCGGCGATGTTGGGTAGGGTGGTGCAGATGTTATGTTCCCATTTGTATTGGGTGACCTTAATCTAGTTGCGGTGGGGGACTCTGTGGTTGTTGGGGGTGGTGTGGTGAGGTCTGGCAATGGTGAAATGCTCAATGGAGTGGCCTAATCAGTGAGCTCGATGGTGTGGCTGTAGCTGATTCTGTTTCTGGACATCAAAGTGAGATCCAACATGTGCCCTACATTGTGCGGGGTCTGTGACCAGTTGGTTGAGGCCTGAGCTGTCCATTCATTCGAGGAGGTCTATGGAGTTGTTGTCTGTGAGGTCGTCGAGGTGGAAGTTAAGATCTCCCAGGAAGAGGTAGTGTTCAGATATGATGGGGAGTGGAGTGATGAATTTAGCAATGGCGTTGCTGATGATAGATCAGATGTCTGGGGGTCTGTAGGCAAGTGTGCCTTTGCTAGTTGTATTCTCATCGGAGCAGGGCTGGATGTTCATGTGTTCAATGAACGTTGTGGTATTGTCTTCTGCGTTGGTGAAAATGATAGATTCTTTGTGAATGATACATATGCAGCCTCCGTGTTTGTTGGTAAGGTTGTGGTGCTTCATCTTGCAGCCCCTCAGTGTGGAAGTGGCGATATCTGGGAAGGAGGCAGTGAGAGCCAGGTCTCTGTAATCAAGGCTACATCGTGTGCAAGGGTGAGATGCTGTCTTAGACTTCTGTGGTGTGTTTGCAGAGTGATCTGGCGTTGATCAGTATGCAGCTTAGCCAGGTAGGGGTTGGCCGGTGGGGGTGCTGTGACGTAAGTCGCTCTTGGAGTGGAGATGGCGCGGCAGTGGATGCAGGTGAAAGATCCTGCTGTGGCACGAGGAGTTGCAAGATAGCAGTTGTTTCTTCGTCCAGGGATCAGGATGATAAGGTCTGGGGTGGGGTATCCGTGTGGGTATGGCGATCCAGGGTTCCTGGCGCTGGCTGCAGTCCAGGCATGGAGAGGCGCAGATGGGCTTGCCTTTGGACACCTTCGGCCCACTGCGAACGTACTCTACCCAAGCTCACTGCAGCCTTCACTTACATAGTTCAGTTCAGATCCAAATTCATTATCAGTCAACGGCTTCAATTAGGAGAATTATGGCAGCTAACCTCAGATTTAGTTAGAGTTTGGTAGGTGCTGCATTACTTTTTTGAAGCAGCCAGAAGCAAAATCTATTTTGGTTTTCACTTAGCCACAGAAAGACTGATTTGGGTGGCTTTTTAAAACAAAAAATAAAAAAGTGTTGTTGATAGCTTTACATTGGGTTAACTTGCGTTATGTAGGCACTGCATGGGTGGAGCATGGTGTTCTAAGGCATCCCATGTATTTTGACCAAAGTGCACACACCCTGGTGACATGACACAAAAGTGCCTGCTTTGGCGCTAGGCAGCCACAAGTGCTCTTGGTTTAGAGTGGATCTGGCCATATCTTTGTAAATATGGGCAATTATGCTCTCTCCCATTCATGCAACACAGTGCAGCACCTGACTTGCTTTGTTGCATGATCTTTTAGTAAATCGGGCCCTCAGACGCTGTCAGTGGTAGCACCAGATTGCAACAAAATGCCTTAAAGTTTCCGCTTTTGATGAAGTGTAAAAATGAAATTATGTTTGGAACACTGACCATACTCCTAGCAGTCTTAATTCTCTTCTCTTGTTATTTTAGGTAACTGCGTATTTTAATCACTTCATGATGTGAATGAGATAACCAGTGATAACAGAGAGAAATGTCCATTTTTTTTTTTTTTAAACATTTTTAAATGCGTTTAAATTATATCTCAAGAACTAAACAGGACAGTGGGAAGTTGTACATTTTTTTAACCTATCATTTGGAAAACATTTCTGGTAACTGAGATAATTACAAGCAGTCAAAACAACTATGGGGTAAAAATACAACAATGGAGGGAGCATCGACAGCCGCGGTTGGCAGATCTCTTCTGTTAACCACTTCCTGTGCCTCCGCTGCTGCCTGCATTGGCACTTTCACACGCTGCTGCTTTTGCGGAACGAATTACTTCCAGATGTGTTAGACATTATGGCAGAACACGTGACTTTTTTTTTTTTTAATAAATGTAATAGAATTATTATTTGGTGTGCTGGTAGTGACCGAAATTTGCTTTATGTTTATTATATGTGATTAATTGGACAGCGCCATAAAATGGAAGTCTTCACAGTCAGAGTCTTCTTGATTTTTTAAAGTTGGCGTACCTTCTGCTGCATAATTTTATTAAAATATGCTACAAACTCAATGATGAGGAGTTCGCAATCTATTGACAGGAGTTACAGTAAAACACACTCCGACGACATAGACTTTGTCGCACCACGAAATTATTAAAATACAATGGATAGATAAATGTCAAACGTGGGTTAAAGGGGGGTACAGGTCTCATTTAAAGGAGTCCTCGCGGGGACAGTTTCTACCCGGGCTCCCTTTTCTACGCCTGGCCACCCCCCTGCGGCGCTGTCCGGATTCAGCAGGTGGAACTGCCTGAGACAAGAGCCCACAGAGCACGTAAGTGTGAACGCTTGGGGTTTCCACAGCACTCCGCGCTCACACCCTAAACTATGCACATTAGGCGGTGGATCTGTAAACCGAGGGTGAAGAAGGCTGAGAACAAACGAGAGAAGATTCTGAGCAGAGCGGAAGAGCCCTGGCACGGCCTGAGCGTGCAGATAGTCTCGTAGTCAAGGCGACAATCAGCCAGGCATCACCCGTCACTCAGGAGGCAGAGGAGCTCCCAGGAGGCAAGGACCACTGCTACATCAGCAGAAGAGCAGGGACGCCTTTTCCAACAGAAAAAGTATGTGTTTGTTCACTAAACTGTGGCCTGTGTGCACGAGGCTCCCCTGCCACGCCGCTGTTTGCAGAGGATCGCGGTATTTGATGAGAGAAGCATTAAGGATTGTTTTAAAGTTGGAAAAGCATCAGCTATTTCACAATGTGTTGGTTATGGATTCTGCTCAAGACGAGTGGACGACACACATAAAGTAGGTCGATTGTAATTGTGCATTAATTTTGGCGAGGCCAATGAGTGGAGCCCTTGTGGTGACTGAAGGTGGTTTGGCTGGAAGGAATGGCTGTCTCCACTTGAGAGCGATCAGCGAGTTTCCACGCGAGCATTCGTTTGTTTTAGTACAACATTGTATTATATTTTGCATGGATCCCATTAAATTAATGCACCTGGATGTTGGTAAATTAGGACACTATTCGCCAACACTGCTGCGATAGGATATCAGTTCAAATGCAATTTATAATTAGCATTTTATGGTTTCTAGTCCTATATGTGATGGCATGAGGTGCGACGTGTCCTTCCTTTGTCTGTATCTTAACAGGTTTGTGCTTGATTTTTATGCTAATCCTCAAACCTACTGCCATTTTAGCAGTTAGCAGCATTTACCAGTCACCCACCTCTAAATATTGCTGATTCTTTTTTTTAATGGTGCATTAAGCAAAGGGGCATATTTGTGAGAGACTTTTTGTGACACTCCAGCAGCAAAAACCCCTCAACCATATCAGTGAGGCCACACAGAGCCACTTTGCCTGGCTTTGAAAGTCCTAACAGATATGGAGTAAGGCAAGGCAGTGCAAGTCTCTGTGTTGGCTTACTCCGTGCCAGGAAGTCGTTTCATGGGCGTTGAATTGGGTTTTCCCAAGTAACAAGCTTGGATTTTGACGCTGTCCCACATTTACAAAATCAGGTAAACCTGGGAAAGCACCAAAACCTTACGCCTCCCAAGGTCAGGGGTAACAAGGAGAAATATTTTTACCTCTTGTTTTTTCCTCTTTCCATTCCGCAGCACACATAGAAAGAGGAAAACACCTCTTGGGATTGTTTTTGCCCCTTCGAGATTGGAAGGTGCCCCTTCCTGCACAAAAATAATTCTGCATGCAAAGGAAACACATATCCCATGGTTCCAGGGTGCTTGCATTGGTACTAGGCTGCGAAAACTGTGCCAGCACAGGGAGAAAGGACAGGAATGCACAGTATTGCATATATGCAGTGCATTCCTGCCCTTTCACTTTGGCATATGGCATCGCTGCAAGATGACTTGCTATGCTGCCCTATGCCAAATCCTTGTAAATTTGGCCCTAAGTATATAAATTCCATGTATATTGTGCAGAATAGTAGTTTTACACTCTGGTAATGAAGCATCTGTTCTGGTAATTGCTTTAAAAAATCTTGCTTCTATACTACACATTTTAAGTCCAAGGGCCATATATCCTGCCCTGGGGCTGCGTGCCCAGTTGATGGACCTGCAGAGCGTAAAGTGAATTTATTCAACCCGATATTTCTCTGAGTTAGTGCATTGTTTCCAGACAGCACAGCTCAGAAAGAGGCGAAACATGCTCACTGTTTTCTGAGCTCTACTATCTGAAAATAAAGCAGTAACTCAAAGAAGTATGTTAAAAATAGGCTTTAGGTCTGCACAGAGGCACAAGAAAGACTCCATTGTGATATTGTCCTTGTAATGTCAAAAGTTTAAGCATTAACTTAGAAAAAATCCAGGTCTCATCTATGCACTTTAGCCCCCAGACAGGAAAAAAACACAGTTGCTGAGCTCTAATCAGTTAACAGTAGTGTAAGTATTGTTATTTCCCTTCCAGCCAAATTGAATTAAATTGTTCATATACATATTCAGTGTCTGTAGAGTAACTTGTACACCTAGATGTTCATGTCAGTCTCTTTGGAAACTTAGTACAGTTGGGCTATATTTTACAGTGCTTCATAGGTATAATGACAAAGAAATAGACAGCCCAGATATAATAACTTTTTATGCAACACAGCATAGTAAACCAGTTTGCTGCACTGTGTTGGGCAAGGTGAAAAAAAGAGCAGATCCATACTTATTAAGCAAGGTTACAGGAATTATGACATTTTGCAGCTACAGCATTTTGGGCCAGATTTACACAGCCGGTTTTCATTTCTCAATGGTCCGAATTACTATTTTGGGCCATTGAGAAATCCAAACTGAGCTTTTCTTATGTACAAAGCCCTTCAAGGAATCGCAAATTGCGACTTCTACCCTGTAAAAATCGCAATTTGCCATTCCCAGAATAAGAAATCGCAAATAGGGATTTCCTAATTGCGATTCCTATTCTGATGTACCATGTATTTCCTAAAGGCGACTTGGGCATTTAGGAGATGCATTTGCCATCGACTTCATGTCGATTGTAACCAGATGCAATTTCAAAAAAGCACCCCAAGTGCTTTTTTTTAAATTGCAACAGAGCACACACATGCCCTTCAGGCATGTGTGTGCTCTACAGGTGCCCCCCTATTTTGGGGGTACTTCAATGGGGGCCTTTTGCCCATTTCCGTCCTTGGTTTTGTATTTCCTAAACATCAATTTCCTAATAGGGAATCGCTATTTAGTAAAATCAAAACCGGCCCATTGTCTCAAATGTAATGGGATTTCTTTATAGCGATTTCCAAATAGTGATTCCTACTTTGGAGGAATAGCTTTTAGGAAATCAGTATCTTAGTACATTGTATTTTGCATTTCTTAAATAGCAATTCCTATGAAGTCACTATTTAGGAAATGCAAAAGTAAATTTTCGTACATCAGGCTATTAGTGCATAATTATGGATTTGCTGCATATGCCACAGAAATCATCACCTGGTGCATAATCTGCAGATTTTTTGCAATAAGAAATAGGTTCTTGCTCAATCCAATCAAAAGTTGCTGAAATGCGGCAACATGTGTTGCCCCGCAGTGTAAGATCCTTTGCAATGGATGACCGGTCACATTTCTGGTGCTAATTTCTGTTTGAGTGTCAAAGTGGTACTAATCAAATGAAAGATTTGCCCAGATAGTGTTAACATGTGTAAAAATGTCAAAACAACGAGGGAATCTAACACAACATGTGTTACATTATGTCACATGATTTGCCTACTCTGGCTGTCTAATTTAGTCAACCCGGCCTCGTAATTTGGTGCTACCCTTGGTTGTAATTCTGGTGGTCCTGCTATTAACATTGACCTGATAATGTTGTCATTCCTTGAGCTAGTGCTCCTAAAACTTAGAGTTGGAGTTAAAATTCTGATCTTCCTAGAGTTTGATGCTTCCTCTAATGTTTTTGTGACAGATATCACATTCGCCGTATTATGTTCCATTATATCCCATGGAAGTTGTAAAACGGCGGGTGGGATATCAGTCACATTTGTGACAGAGTATCCCACCCACAAAGGTCATAATCAGGCCCTTAGTTTGGAGTGGGAAAAATGAATCTGACCCCCAATGACCAGTCCCCCCAACAGAGTCCAAAGTTTTCTCTAATGTTGTTTAATTTGAAGTGGGGATAGTACATTTTACCTCTCCCATACTACACCTGTTTCCTGGATGTTGCATAATTTGGGGTGCGAATAGTAAATCTGACACACTCAGAGTCCAATGCAATCCCCAATGTTGGTAAGTTGTTACATTGTGTTCTCTGTATTTACAAAATGGACAATTACTAAGCACTAAACAGGTGTGTGTGCCTAGCCCTGACTAAGGAAGTTTGGGTCAATGAAAAGCCAGGTTTTCAGCTTCCTGTGGACTTTAAGAACAGGGGAAGAGGATCTGATGTGGAGTGAAAGACCACTGCATGCTTTAGGAGTTATATAAAGGAATGCTTGTCCTCCTGATTTGGTTCTGTGTATGCTTGGGATGTGTGCAAGAAGGAGCCCTGCAGAGCGGAGGTGTCTGGGTGATTGATGGAGATGCACCTGTTCAGCTGGTGTAAACTAAGTTGTGCAGTTCCTCAAAAGTGCATGTGAGGAATTTGAAATGAGCTTGTTTGTGTATCAGGAGACAATTTGGAATAGGAATAGTAAAACTGTCCTCCTTCCCAGCTCCTCAGGCAAAGGTGTACCCTAATGTTACGTTCTTTGGAGTGGGAGTACTAAATCTAAACCCTCCAGAGTAAATGCTTTCCCTAAATATGTTCGATTTAGCGTGGGAATAATAAATATGACATTCCTTCCCTGAAGCTTTTATTGCTGCTGCCAGTTGTGAACTTCGCCCTTCTATAAAACAATCATAAACTCCTGCCTGTGCTGCACCTGTTTCTTATAGACTGGATGTTTGCAATATGTAGCACCTATACAGCAACCTTTGTGTACGTGAATACATTGCTACTGTTGTACCATACTGGTTCCATAGAACTGACCTTGCATCCTGTTGCAAGCGTTGGAGTGATCTCTGTGGCAATTACTCCAATTTGATAACCGAGAGGACGACAGGACCTGGGCTTGAAGGGCAACAAGGACTTGGTATGGTTAAAGAGTAAGATAAATAATGAAAAAGAGAGCAAAATGGACGGGAGGTTGGAAAACAGAGAATTGGATGTAGAAAAGGAATAGTAGCTGGAAACGAAAGGGGTTTAATAAAAGGAAGAAAAACAGAAATAGGATGCAAGAAAATATTGCTAAAAGTGAAGGGCGAATGGGAAACTAATGAATAGCAAAGGGATATAAACTTAAATGGGAGTAGAAGAAGTAGTTGGAGAAACAAACAGAAAGCAGGAGGTATTGTAACAAAAAGTAGATTCAATGGCAAATGAAAACCAAAAAAAAAGTAATACGAAAGAAAGCAAAAAAAAAGATAAAGGACAAAGGAAATAGAAAGAGAGGTACAAGAAAAACAGAGTGATTATGAGAAGTAGAAGCAGGTTTAGGATGCACATAAGGAAGAGTAGTGTAGGTAGGAATCGGAAGGTAAGTTGAAGATTGTGAGCCTGGTACTTAGAGAGATATTCAAATAGAAGCTAGAAAATGCCACTAGGAACCTAGAAGGTGCATGTGAGAGAGCATTGTGGTACATGTGATGTTTGTGGAAAACTGGTTGAGAATATTAGGGACAGAGCTGAATATCCAGTTGACCCTCTTCCTAAAATTGGAACTAGTGGGTAAACTGGAAAGATAGTGATTATTAGTGGTTAAAAATAGAGGCGGAGATGAAATGATGATTGAATGAAATTGAGCTGACAAAATTCAGACTTTATGGGGGAAAAGGCAGAATGGGGAATGGAGAAGAGAGAGGTGAAAGTGGGGGAGTTGAGAGAGTGACAGGTAGTTATTTATGTTTGGAAAGATGTGAGTGAAATAAGTGAGCAAATGAGAGGTAGCAGTGGGAGAAAACCTGCTGTAGAGATGTGAAAATATGAGAGGTACTCTTTAAAGTGAACTGAAAACTAAATATGTTGGATGTAACAAGGTTCCATCTGTGTTGTTAAAAGAGGATTGGAAGACAAGAGAAAGCTGGATAAGTGAAGCATGAAAGAGAAAGACATGAGCATGACAAAGGAAGAAGTGAGCTGAGATGAATATTGTAAAGGAAGGGAATGAGATGTTCACTGAGCTGTGGAGGTGAGAGGATCAGAGAAAGTTGCAAGAAATGTGGGGATGGTAAAAGAGAGATATTTTTATATCATAGATCTGTGTAGTATTAGCTGTCCTAATTTTGTCAGAGCCAGAAGCAGGTCTGTGCTAAAGTTTGCACTTAATAAGAACTTTAAACATTGTATGTACATGAAAAGGACCTTTGTTTCGCCTACATAGGCTTTACATGGGTGTAAGGATTGCATCCTTTCTTTCCGAAGAACTCAGAGTCCACCTCCTTCCCATCACCTCGGTGCCCAAAAATATAATCTGTGGCATTCCTCAAGGATCATCCCTCAGCCTACCCTTTTCAACACCAATATGACCCCCAGCCAATATCAGCAGAAACCACGGACTGAAATTCATTTCCTATGCAAACAACGCCCATCTTATCCTCTCACTTTCTGAAGACCCCTCCACCATGAAGGAAAACTTCCACCTGTGCATGCCCTGCATCGCCAACAGGATGCAAAACAATTGCCTAAAACTAAACACAGACAAGATGGAAGTTCTAATCTTCAGGAGCACCACCTTGCTGTTGGATGACTCCTTGTGGCCCACCAACCTAGCACCCCGTTATCCCCACAGACCAAGCCCGGAACCTCAGAATCATCAACAGCAAACTCACTATGAAGAGCCAGATCAACGCAGTCTCCTCCGACTGCTTCCTCACCCTCTGCATACTTTGTTAGATCTTAAAATAGATTCCTGTATCCACCAAACGTCCCAATACCCAAGCACTCATCACCAGCCACCTGGAATATGGCAATACTCTATGTGGGAATCCGATCTCACCTCCCGAAGAGAATTTAGATCATCCAGAACTTAGCTGTTAAATTCATCCTCGAAGTTCCCAGATCGACCCACTTCACCACCCACTTGCAGAAACTCCACTGGCTTCTCTACACAAGAGATGCAAATTCAAGATTCTGATGTGTGCCTACAAAGCCCTGCACAACCAAGGTCCAGCGTATATCAACCACCATCTGAACTTGCACCAAACATCCAGGCTCCTGTGCTCCACCTCTCTCTCCCTCTCCCACACCCCCTCATCTGCCGCAGCAAAAGTGGAGGTTGTTCCTTCTCCTACCTTGCTATGAAATCCTGCAGCAGCCTCTCCATCCACCTGACGACATCTCCCTCCCTCCAGGAATTCAGAAGGGGGCTTAAGACCTGGCTCTTTCACTGAGTATCCAGAGCAGCCTGGACCCAGAGCCTGGATACCCTCTGGGTGATCAGTGTGCTATACAAATCTGGATGATTGATTGACTGACACAGGTGAGATATTATTGTGCCCCTTGTTTAAACACACTTGATAAGTCAAATAGCTGTGTAGCTGCTTTAATAACAACTATAATAATGTATTATTCTTGCTCTTATTGTAGAGTTCACTGATGATATTAGGGTCAATGGGCATGCAACAGTACTTTATGGAAAGACATTGGGTCATATGACATTGAGGGGTGTCAAAGGACAGTTGATGTCAATTCTGTTATCTCTGGCATGGAGTGGGAGTTATGATACTGACCTGTTGGTCGATGTGGCTTATGTGTATTGTGCTTGACTGTATGAAGGACTAGGTGCCATCTGTGTTTTGTCTATGTACAATGGTGCTTGAATTCTTGTTGCTTGCTTGTGCATGGGATTCTGTGTGTATGAGTGCCTGCATGTCTGTTGCTTTGTATGCAAGCGTGCCTGCATGACTGCCTGTGCACATGGACGCTTGTGCTTAGGTCTATGTCCATTAAGTACTTAAATGCCTCTTTGTCTATGTATATTTTTTCTATATGTGTCAGTGTCCTGTGTGTTCATAGATGACTGTGTGTGCACTTCTATTACCATGTCAGCTGATATATTTACATAGGTTGTTATTTTTCTGTTGGCCTGTGTGCGTGTGCTTGCCTTTGTGGTTTGTCTTTGCACTTGGATGTTTATATGTTTTTTACTGCTTGCACGTGAATGGGTTTTTGTATATGAGAGCTGGCATATATGTATTGGTGTGTGTACACATGTTGTTTTGGGTGCATGTCTCTTGACCTTTGTGCATGGGATATCTGTATGTTTTAGGCCAGTTTGCACTAAATGCCTGTATCGTGGCATCTGCAGCAATTCTTTCAAGGGGGCATAATTTTAACGGGGCCGCAGCCGTACTAGTTCAGTCGGCATAAAATTACAGGGCCATAGTGTTACGCTGCACTGTGAGCCTGCATACCAGGCTGTACCTAAATCCAGAAGGGGCAAGCACCTCCATTGCCCCTCCTCCAGACGCCCATGGCCTGTATGTCTGTTGGGCCGTGGGTATGTTTCCTGTAGTGGCTGTGACGTGTAAGCACTTCATACATTTGCCTGCATGCAGCTTTTGTGTGTGCTATGTGGCTGTTTACACTTGTATGCAATTATCTTTCATTTTGTTTTTGCATGAGTTGCTATAGTTCTGTCATCCTATTAGCATAGATCACATATTTGTCTGAGTTTGAAACTCTCTATATCTGTTAGTTTGCATACCTGTGTGCTAGCATGTGTTGTCTATGTATGCATGCTTTGGTGTCCACTTGTCCAAACAACAATCCTATTGGTTTTGGCAAAGCCTGTTTAAACTTTACTTGTCTTTCTAGGAAAACGCCCCAGAGGATGGTACCATGGATGATATTTACAGCCCTGTGGCAGATTGGTGAGTTCTATCTGTAAATCAATCAAGGTTTAACTGCACTCAATTTAACGCTTCCATTTCCTCGTACTGCAATAATCGGTTTCCTGTAACTAAGGGCCTGATTTAAAGTTTGGCGGATGGGGTTACTCCGTCACAAACGTGACGGATATTCAGTCCGCCGTATTACGTCCTATTATATCCTACGGGAATCATAATATGGCGGATGGGATACCTGAAGTGCTTAATTTGTGCTTGTTGTTTCCGATGCAGAGCACCAGCACTTATTTTTGAGGGCCAGCATTTATTTTTCTGCCTCTAGCATTTACTGCGAGCAAAAGACACATATAGGAAAGACGGAGGAAAAGAAAAGTGAAAAGTGTCACAATGGGTAAAAGCAGAACCCAGCAAGAGTGATCTGAAAGGGCTGGGAGTGGCTTTAAATGGATTGAAGAGGCCCGAGATGGCTTCAGGATTACTCTGCCAATTACAGCAGCTGCGTGTTTAAGAGGAGGGCTTTGGGCACTGGCATCTTATTTACAAATTAAGCACTGGACATCCGTCACATTTGTCACAGAGTGACCTGTCTGCCAAACTCTAAATCAGGTCCTTAGTGTTTACATCTGTTCAGTAGTGTTTATAGTAGGCCGTCAGCTAACCAAACTTCAAAAATATAACCAGAACTTTACATGACTTCCTCTCTCACTTACAAGCAAGCCCATTAACAAGGAAACAGTGAGCCTGCAAGGTACAAGTAGTTAAAAATATGTTGAACTAAAGTTTTACTAAAGACCCAAGATTAATGTGCCATTGACTTATGCAACAACATGTTCAGCCTGCACTGGACAGACTGATGGTTTGGAAAGGTTTACTGCTACTCAACAAGGTTTAAGCATGTTCTCCTTTTGCAAATGCAAAACCCGGATGAAGTATTGCTCTTCTCTGTGCTGCCTATTTGTCCATATTTTACTCTAACCTACTACATTGCACAACACAGGTACTTGTATTCTGCACAGCATGCCAGTTGGACTTAAATGCTATCTTTTCTTAGATTAGAACCAGCAGGACCATTGCCTCTGGTCATCTGCTGGACCATTGCCCCAATACTCCAATCTGTTCTGCCTTCTCGCAAGGCAATCTGAAAGCCAGTCAGCAAGATAGAGCAGTGAAGCAGGTGAGGTCCGATATTCACGGTTACCCCCCTTACAGTTTTATGTTGCGCATGGCTTCCAAAAAATCTACTATTGTGAACAGGCTTTTCGAATTTTGGTATTTTAAACACACAAATTAACTTGGAGGTTCAAGCTCCTGCTCCAGGACTCAGCTTTGATACCACACAACAGTGGAAAAAGAGGCTTTGTTTATCACTGCTGTCACACAGTTGTGCATAACAGCCTTCTGATCAGGGGCTTAGCTATCAGTGGTGCAGTAGGTGTAGTGGCACTGGGGCCCAATGGCCTCATGGTCCCACTGCACCCCTAGAGTTGCTGTATTTTATCTGGCAGAAGGGCAGGTAACCCATTGTCCTTGCTCAGATTAGGTCCCATGGCACGTTTGCTACGCCACTTCTTCTGAAACGCCTCTGTAGAACAGCGGATAGGTATTGGACCATTTACAATAAAAAGTGTATTGGTGTGCTAAACCTGATTTGCCTGAATGATAATGCAAAGAGGTGTAGGATTCTTGTCTGTGAAACACTCCTGCTAGGCCTGGTACAGAGCCTCGTGCTCCACAATGGAAGCAAAGGATAGCAATGCAAGTTTTGTGGTAACCTGTCTTGTAGGCCAGTGATTTCCAATCTGTGGTCCGGGACCCCTGGGGATCAGTAAAGCCTCCTCAGGAGGTCCATGACTGGTTAGAAATTTAACTGAATTTAACGTATTAATACATTGTACATAAATAAAGTGGCTAAATGTACAATTGAACGTTTTAAGACACACTGGAAATTTGAAACTGGAGGCTAAAAATGAAATTAGTATCCTCAAATTGATTCATAGGAGCAGTGCAGATGAATCAAAAAGAATATACTATGAATAATGTGTGGCTTCAATTGAATTTAGAAAAGCTCCAACCTCCCTATTAAATGTAACTTTTTTAAAAATGTTATTTGTTTCAAATGAAATAAAATGTGTTATTTATGTATGTGTATGAAGGAATGCTTAATTCTGTATTTTTGGTGTATTGCTTTGGGGTTCAAATCATTTACTATGTACAGTCCTGGGCCCCTGTTTCCAATAATGACTTAGTGGGGGCTCCCTGGAATCCAATAATGATTCAGTGGGGGTTCCCGGGGTCCAGTAATGATAAAGTGGAGGTCCATTGGAGTCAAACGGTTGGGAACCACTGTTGTAGGCAATTAGGTAAACACAACATTTTTCTGATTCCTCAAGGCACCTGTTACTACTACGCCATGAGATCCGCACCTACATATCAAGGCAAGACAAAAAGAGGAGGGGAGGGATGATTGAAGAATGTCAAGAAAGGGAGAAGTGAACAGCAAAGCGCTTCTTCTTGCAGCCCAGCTTGACTTGCATGTGGCAGTGCTGAGGTGTCCCTGCTGACGTCTCTTTGAACATGTGCGCGTTCCTAGGGTGGCCAACATAAACATCACTTGTCCTTGGGTAGAAAAAACAAGAACGTGTGTCTCTTTTTCAGCAGTAAGCCAACTTGTGCATTTCGCTTTGTATTCACCTTGTCCCTGACACCTGCATAATGTTGCGCTGCAGCAATGTCTAACTCTACAGTTATAGCGCCCAAGGAAGTTTTTGTGCATATTTCAGCAGTCAGGAACATAATGGGAGAGAGGAACTGCGCTGTACTATAAACATAGCTGGTGTATGACACTGTTTTCCCAGAATCAAGAATGTTCTCCCCCGACAAATGTGACTGAAGTCCGGCATTTTCAAGGTACGGTAAACTACTGTGGGCGGTTCATCAAGGAACTCACGTGCCTGACACAACCCGTACGAGACCTGACCAAAGCCACCATTGCGTGGTCATGGGGTTCAGCCCAGGATAGTGCATTCCAGGCAACAAAAGATGCATTATCTGCTTACACCACTCTGTGATACTTCAACCCACAGCGTGAAACCACTGTGGCAGTGGATGCCAGCCCAACGGGGCTGGGTGCAGTGCTCCTGCAGAAGGTTCATATGGAGGAATGGGCCCCAGTGGCCTATGGAAGTCAGTCCCCGACGGACACTGAGAGAAGGTACTCCCAAATTGAGCGGGAAGCGATTGCTATTCATTGGGGGTGCAGAAGTTTTCATCTGTATGTGTACGGACACCCGTTCGTTGTCACCACCGAACACAGACCGCTCATTCTGTTGTTCAACAGCACCACCTCCAAACCTCCTCTGCGCATAAAAAAGTGGATGATACAACTGCAAAAATATAATTTTCCCTGGATCACTGCCAACCTGGACTTTCGGAGCCTACCAGATGGCAAGCACAGGATGGTACTGATAGGTGACTACTCTCGTTACCCAGAGGTGGAACTGTCCACACTTTGACAGCAACCGAAGTAATGCCAAAGGTAGCAAAAATGCTTGCCACCCACGGGATGGTACAAGAATTAAAGACTGACAAAGGTCCCCCGTTCCAGGGATGGGAGTTTGCAGCTCATCTGTGCTCGCTTGGCATAAAACACAGAAAGATCACACCAAGATGGCCCCAGGCCAACAGGGAGGTCGACAGATTTATGAGGACTTTAAATTAAGTGGTCCGAATGGCGGCTGCCAAGAGAGAAGCTCCAGAGCTAGCAAAATATTCTTTTCTTTGTGACTACCACCAGACCCCGTATTCTAAGATGGGGGTCACCCCAAGTCACCTCTCGATGGGTCGAGTTGTGACGGATGTCATTCCCCATCATAAGTCATGGTCACCTGCGCCTGTCAATGAGAACAAAGACTATCACAAAAGGAAAAAGTCTAACGACATGGTCAGCCGTCGCCGGAGATCACGTCCTTCGGACGTGCAAGTAGGAGACCAAGTTCTTGTCCAATACAGGTTTCTGGGCAGCAAATTCTGGCTGCCGTTCGAGGACAGCCCCTTGACTGTTGTCCGGTGCAAGGGGCTCCTTGTGGTGGTACAAAGGGGAGCAGATCAGATTGCTCTCAACATCTCGTGGTTTAAGCGTTTTCACCCCCTCTTACCTGCATCTGATGGAACACTCCAGGATGATCCCTGTCCAGCAGACTACGGTAAGGCCTCAGATGAAGATTGACTAGAAGAAGCCCTGACGAATAATGACTCTGGTGAAGGCAGTCGGGACTCCTCCGAACAGGACAATGGCCCTGACCTCAGCTCTGGAATACTGGTGACGCCCTTCAGATGAGCTGCGGAGTCTCGAAATAGTTTGTGAATGAACCCAGCACCTTTAACTAGGTTGCATGATTATCTGGTATAACTGAACGAGGCGGTAAACCAGGACTATGTTAAGTCTGGCTGTTGACAACAAAGTATGCTGAAAGTTTTGGTTCGTTGTTTTGTTTGTAATTTTGGGAGCGATGTAGTGTCACGGTTGTGATGAAACGGAGTTGCGCACACTACCATTGCAGTACCAATGCAAGGGGTGTTACTGAAGCCACCCCTCCAGAGGGGTGTTTGTGTTGTGACATGTGGGTCACGTGTGAAATGCAATAAATATGGCGTGGCCGGCAGGTGTGGTCAGAGGGTGAGAAAGGTGACCAAGAGAAGTGACCACGACCCCCGAGCCACTGCTCAGTAAAACTTCATAGTGGGCCTCCTGACTCTTTTGTGAAGCGCCAGCGTGCTGCGATCAAGCGCATTAGTCAACGGCGTGTCTGTAGACATGACACTGCGGACTGCGGCTGCCTCTGGTTGGAATTAAGACTGGGAAGGAGCAGGTGTGTGTTTCAAGAGTGGCTCGCATGAGATGCAGCCGCTGCACCCCTGAACGAACGGCGGAAGCTGCTTGCGAATCCCTTGCCTGAGGGCCCTTCATCCGTTTATGTCACTGCCTCACTCTCTCCCTCACCCTCTCCCCTCCCCCTCACTTCCTGCCTCCCTACTTCTCTTTGATGCACATACATTGTCCCACAATTATAGTACTAATTATCCCCGGGAGCCAGCCCACCCTGAAGGCTTTAAAAAAACACAAGAGCAGAGCCCGCAATAGTTTTTTCTTTTGAATTTTACATCATGTTCGCGGATCCTCTGCGATTTCATGGTAATATTTTAAAAAACAAATGTTTTTGGCCCCAGGACTAGTGGGTCAGGGTATTCTCACCCTAACCCTTTATGTATTTTTTACCATTTTGTCTTGGGACTTGGCTGAGTTCGAGTCCCAAGATGGCTGCCAACAAATCCTGGTTGTAGTGCTGATAGCCAATCAGATGTCACCAAGTGATCTGTTGGATCTCTAGAAGATTTTTGTCCTTAGCTATCTATAAATCATTTTTATTTAAATACTACTCACCTACTGAAGGTATTTACACCAAATTACTAAAAGAGATCTTTCAGGACACAGCAGTTTGTGGTTAAGTCGTGTCTAAAATCCGTAAGGGAAATTGCATGAAGAAAAAACATTTTGGGACTCCCCCTTTTTCTCAGCCCCAGCTTAACGGATCACAACAACACTTTCCAGACTTACAGACCACGTTCTTAATAGTGCACTAATTTGTAGAGCTGTAATCTTTACTGTAATTAGTCATCAGCTGCCAGGAGGTTTAGAACTGCTAGAGGAGAGGTAAAATACCTCCCTCTGTCCCTTGCTCACCTCCGTATTTCAATATCTTGGTTAAATGCTAGTAGTAAAGAAGCAAGCAGGTCATGCTCCCCATACACTAACAATCCACACACAAGCATGTTAGTAAGGGGGCCACCTACCCTGCAGGGCAGCCTCATCTCTAAGGACAAAGCATCCATTGAAACATAAATGCCGGAGAACCAGTTAAAAAAACACAGAAGCATTTATTCACAATGTGAAAAGCAGCTCCCACAAAGTCCTCCTGATTTGTTTCAACTGCAAATTTCTATAATTTTATAATTAGGAAATACAATTAAAAACAAGCATTTGCAATGGGTCTTGCATTTGTGCAAGTAAGAGCTATTAGCGTTGTAAACTCCTAACCAGACTTTTCTTGAATACATAAACTGAAAATGAAATGTAAAACAGTTTCACATAAGCGAGCCGACGGCCACCATGAGCGTGAAAGAGGCACACAAAAGGAAACAGAAGTTTGCTTGCAGTCAAAGGTACGGGCAAAAGTGACTGTAACTGGCAAAAGGGCAATTATCCATGTAACAGGGTCGATGTTATACAAAGTGCTTGACTACTGCCCAGCGAGATCGCGCTGCATAGGAAATTAAAAGAAAAATAGTCCAGAAGCCATGCGGAAAACACAGAGCCTCATATGTTTTCATTAGTTTATCAGTGCTCTCAACTAGTGCTAAACACGGGAAAAGGCATGACATATGCATGCCTTCAACTAATGAAATCTAGTGATTTTTAAAAGGCAAGCCCACAAACCAACCAAACTCATGGCCATGACATGGACGTGGTTAAAAGCCCACAGAGAGATTACAACAGAGGCCAGAGTGCTTGCGCGCTCGACCCTAAAAACATGGAAATTCACATAAAACAACCAAAGGTTACAGGGATGTTGTAGTTTGGCTCACACTTTAAATGGTCAAAACCATAGGAATACACCTGTTATTGTTAGAGTTATCTCAAGTAACTATAACTCCTGCCCTAAGGTAACAATAACTCATGCCCCCACCATTCACGTTTTTTTTGTCAAAAAGTTTACTACAAATATTAGATTGATATTATCAATGATGTCATCAAAGATGTCATGAGTGCCGTAATTTGTGGGGTAATTAGAAGAGCATGGTGAGGGCAAAAGTTATAGTTACCTTAGGGCATGAGTTATATTTAATTAAGATAACTATAACTATCACAGGTGAATATCTAATGTTTTGTATGTTTCAAAATGTGAATTATAACGTCCCGGTAACGTTTAGCTTTTTAAGCAAATTTCTATGTTTTCTTCAAATTGTATTTCCTAACTATTAACATCCCAGTAACCTTTGTTTTTTTTCACTGAATTATCTATGTTTTTTTAGCGTAAAGTAATTTTCATTACTATATTTTAACCCAACTACTGCCACGCACAGCCAAAGGCCATGTACAACAATGTTTGGCCTCAGGGCTTGCAGTCAAACCCTACCCCCTCTCAAACCCACACTGCACACAGTGTTCCGCTGTGCGCATCGGGGTTTGGCTGCAGGGCCTGACCTGCAGCCAGATGCTACAGGCACCCCGCCAACCAGCCAACTCCACGCTGAGCACAGCCTTTGGCCATGCACAGCTGGAGTTTTCTGCAGCATGTCTCTCTGGGTGTGAAAATCGGTGTGACAGGATGTATCTGGGTGTGAGAGTGGCTGTCTGGGTGGGAGAGTGGGTGCATCAGTGTCTTAGTGGGTCCATGAGTAGGTACATCAGTGTCTGTGTGGGTCTGTGAGTAGGTGCATGAGGGTTTTAATGGGTCTGTCAAGAAGGTCCAGCGGTCAAAGAACAGATCTTTCATCTCTGTTCCTGCATGTAGGGAACAGAGATGAAAGCTTTCTTCAGCAAGCATGGAGTTGATGTAAAAGCAGGTCCCTGCTTGGAGAAGCAATGTCACCATGAGGGAAGCCTTAAGCATTCCCCCACAGTGCCAGATAGCCATAAAGGGCATTTAAAAAATAAAATCAAACTATAAAAATAAATAAGTAAATATATAGGGATCGCAGGGGAGCCCTTGAGGGATTCTTCGCGGTCCCAGAAAGCCCGCAAGGGGCTATATTTTTTTTCTTTTGAATAGCTCAGTATGAAGGCCGCAAACCTTCACACTGAGCATTGAGGGTTTGAGTCCAGCTAGACTTGTTCCCTCTTTTTGTAATAATAAAGTCCAAATTATTATTTTTAGTTTGACTCCCATCTTCGCCATGCACAGCAAATTTCTTCTTACATTTTATCACTGATGACATCTTCTATGCCATCTTTCATATTCTGACTGCAACATTTGCAATAACATTATTGATAAGGCAACTGTTGCACTGCAACGTCGTGAGTTATTGTAGGAAAGTATCGTCTTGCCTGGCATGTTACCCCCATTTTTACTTGTATGTCAGTTTGTTTTTGCCTGTCTCACTGGGATCCTGCTAGCCAGGACCCCAGTGTTCATGGTTTGTGGCCTGAATGTGTGTCCCTGTGTAGTGACTAACTGTGTCACTGAGGCTCAGAACCTCAGTGCTTATGCTCTCTCTGCCTTTAAAACTGTCACTACAGACTAGTGACCATTTTCACCAATTCTAATTGGCACACTGGGACACCCTTATAATTCCTTAGTATATGGTACCTAGGTACCCAGGGTATTGGGGCTCCAGAATACCCCTATGCAGCATTTCTTTTCCCACCCATAGGGAGCTCAGACAATTCTTACACAGGACTGCCACTGCAGCCTGAGTGAAATAACGTCCTTGTTATTTCACAGCCATTTTACACTGCACTTAAGTAACTTATAAGTCACCTATATGTCTAACTCTCACTTGGTGAAGGTTAGGTGCAAAGTTAATAAGTGTGAGGGCACCCTGGCACTAGCCAAGGTGCCCCCCCATAGTTCAGGGTAATTTCCCCGGAATTTGTGAGTGTGGGGACACCATTACACGTGTGCACTACATATAGGTCAATACCTATATATAGCTTCACAATGGTAACTCCGTATATGGCCATGTAACATGTCTAAGATCACTGAATTGTCCCCCCAAGCCAAATCTGATATTGGGGTACCAATCCCATGCATCCCCGCGGCTCCAGCATGGACCCCGGGTACTGCCAAACCAGCTCCCCGGGGTTTTCACTGCAGCTACCGTTGCTGCCAACCCACAGACATGGTTCTGCCCTCCTGGGGTCTGGGCAGCCCAGTCCCAGGAAGGCAGAACAAAGGTTTTCCTCTGAGAGACGGTGTTACACCCTCTCCCTTTGCAAATAGGTGTTAAGGGCTCGAGAGGAGTAGCCTCTCCAGGCCTCTGGAAATGCTTTGAAGGGCACAGATGGTGCCCTCCTTGCATAAACCAGCCTACACCAGTTCAGGGAACCCCCATCCCCTGCTCTGGCATGAAACTGGACAAAGGAAAGGGGAGGGACCACTCCCCTGTCCATCACCACCCCAGGCGTGGTGCCCAGAGCTCCTCCAGTGTGTCCCAGACCTCTGCCATCTTGAATCCAGAGGTGTGAGGGCACAATGGAGGCCTCTGAGGAGCCAGTGCCAGCAGGTAACATCAGAGACCCCTCTCCTGATAGGTGCTTACCTGACTAGGTGGCCAATTCTCCTCTGAGGGCTATTTAGGGTCTCTCCTGTGTGCTTTTCCTCAGATAACGACGTGCAAGAATTCACCAGAGTCCCTCTGCATCTCCCTCTTCGACTTCTGCCAAGGATCGACCGCTGACTGCTCCAGGGCACCTGAAAAACTACAGCAAAGTAGCAAGAGGACTACCAGCGACATTGTAGCGCCTAATCCTGTTGGCTTTCTTGACTGTTTCCTGGTAGTGGGTGCTCTGGGGGCTGTCTGCCTTCACCCTGCACTGGAAGCCAAGAAGAAATCTCCTGTGGGTTGACGGAGTCTTTCCCCTGCTACCGAAGGCACCAGACTTCAGCTTCACCGGTCCTCTGGGTCCCCTCTCATCATGACGAGCGTGATCCGTGGAACACAGGTGGTGGATCCAAGTGACCACGACAGTCCAGTGGTCCACCTGTCCAAATTTGGCGGAGGTAAGTCCTTGCCTCCCCTCACCAGACAGTAATCCTGTGCGCTGCATGAACTGCAGCTGCTAGGGCTTCTGTGCACTTTTGCAACAAATCCTTTGTGCACAGCACAGCCCATGTCCTCAGCACTCTGTCCTGCATTGCTCAACTTGCTGAGTTGACATCGGCTTCGTGGGACCCTCCTTTGTAGTGTTGAGATGACTGCTGTGCTCAGTTTTCTTGAACTCATGTTCAAGTACTTCTGCTGGTGCTGCCTTCTTGTGCGTAGGCTCTCTGTATTGCTGTGGGCCCCCTCTGTCTCCTCTTTCAAGTGCCGACCTCCTGGTCCTTCCTGGGCCCGGGCAGCACCCTTTTTCTTTAACCACGACCTTTGCAGCTAGCAAGGCTTGTTTGTGGTTTTTCTTCATCGAAACAACTCTGCATCCTCCAGCAGTCCGTGGGACATCTTCTGTGCAAAAGAGAAGTTCCTGGCGCCTTCCGTTGTTGTAGAATCTTCAGCTTGTTCCACCCAGAGGCAGCCATTTTGCACCTTCATCTGGGGTTTAGTGGGCTCCTGCCCCCTGCACACTTTCGTGACTCTTGGACTTAGTCCCCTTCCTTTACTCGTCCTCAGGTACAGGAATCCATCTTCAGTGCTTTGCAGTCAGTTGTGGTCTTTGCAGGATCTCCTATCACGACTTTAGGGCTCAGGTATATGTTTGACGAACCCCATTTGTTAACTACAATTTCTAGGACTGTTTTGAAGTCAACTTATTCTGAGCACGTTTCAGAGTTGAGATTTTATAGTTCCCTGAAACTGAAATCCTTCGATCCCTATACTCGGATTTCGACTGCTTCATGCCTTGAACCCTATTTGACCTGGTTTTCAAGTTTTAGAACAATTTCTCTTTTAACTCTTTTTAGATTTAATCTAATTCATTTTAAGGTGGCCTTCCCCAAACCATGTTTCTGGAAAAAGGATTTACCATTCTGCCCCTGTGATTCCAAGTCAAATCAGAGTACCTCGCATTTTCTTCTTTTTTGTCCTCTATGCGCTGCTCCCAGAAGGGCTTTTATCCTACCCATTTTATGTCACCTTAGACCCATCCACTACAAGGAAGCTCTATTATATTTCCAGAGACTGTCAGATATTCAGACCTGTCATCATGTACTAGATTTTGTTATAGCTTCTTTAAGTATTAGGAAAAGGTCTATTCTATTTTAAATTTGTGTATCTTAGTGAAAGTCTACTATTTTTAGATAATATGTGTATTTTTGTGCTTTTGTTATTTCTTAACCATGTTTAGTATATTAATCTGCTATTTGTCAAGGGGTTTTAGATCGGATGCTTATATGGTGTTCTTAGAAATTGTTTTACAGTTTTTAATTGTGTTTTCCATTATTTGCAGATCGGTAATATGTGTTCTGGTTTGCACTTTTATGGCAACTGCCGAATAAAGTTATTCGACCGACTGACCGACCAACTTTATAGATCAAATCTGTTTATTGGTTTTCAATTATAAAACATTGCATATAAACCACATCTCAGTGTGCCAATAGACTCACATTTAGCTTACTTCATGCGAAACAATAAGACAAAAAACAAGAAATATTAAATACAAAATACAACTATATTTCCCCACGACTGGCTATTAGTGCAAAAATCAAACAATCTCAGGCTCCTTTACAATATAGTCCTGGTCCTATGTGAACCTCCCCTTAAAAGTTTGCTCTCTACACTCAATTCAAATTCAGAACCCTCAAATAGGTTGGGCATGTCAATTCAGAAAACTCCCCGGATAGAATACGCAAGTATGGTTGCCAGAGTTCTTTAAAGTCCCCACTCCGATGCTGCGAAGTCAGGGTGAGCTTTCCCATAGCGAGGATAATCCAGAGCTTGTGTAGCCATGAAATCGTTGTCAGAATCTGTTCTGACCCCCACACGGATAGCAACAGTTGTATTGCGGCATTTAAAGCTAAAGCCATCTGCCGTCTCTTCAATGATCTCAGGGGAAAAGTGAGAGGGTTGGGAAGGCCCAGCAAGATGTATGCAGGGAATCGGGGGATCTGAGTGTCAAAAGCCATGTCAACAGTGTCCATTATGTACTTCCAGTACCGGTGCAGTTTGGGACAGTGCCATAATAAATGCACAAGCGACCCTCCCCCCCCACACTCTCTCCAACAAAGACTAGATTTAGTGTGATCCCAAGTATGGATCCTTGTTGGGGTGTAATACCAGGAGGTGACCACTTTATAGGCTGCCTCTGTACCTGCTGCGTTATAAGCTGTGTTGTGCGCCCTATAAAAAACACTCTCCCACTCATCATCCGATAACTCTCTCCCCAGCTCCTTCTTCCATCTCAATTGACCCTTAGTCTTGGACAGGCGGGCCTCCCCTCGCAAGAGGGCACAGAGTTCAGAAACCACTCGCTTATCGCCCTTTTTCGTGAGAATCCATTTTTCAAACGGTGTTAACAGCCTGTCAATTAATTCTCTATTGGCTGGCAACAGGGCCCAATGTCGAATTTGATAGTACATCATCCTATCCGCCTCGGTTAGACCATATGTCTCCATAAACTGGTCAAAGGGGATAACCCCCTGCTTGTCGAATAAGTATCTGACCCTTTTACAGCCTCCCTCATACCATCGACGCAATGCTTCAGGCTGTAGTCCCGGACCAAAATCAGGATTCACACCCAAGGGGGTCATTGGGGATGGGAAAGTCGTCAAGCTCCCTCTTCTGGCCACCCGGTCCCATACCCTCATCGAAACCTCCGTGGCCGGGGATATGTACAGCCCCCGTGCTCTGTGACGACGCCTAAGCCAGGGTTCCTTCCATATGTGACAGCCAGTCACTGCCTGATCCATGAAACACCAATGCTTCTCAGAAGACGGACGGCTCCATTCCAGGAGGAAACGCGATTGTGAAGCTTGGAAGTACCGAAGGAGGCAAGGGACCGCCAACCCACCCTGCTGCTTAGGACGATACAGCACCTGTCGCGGTAGTTGCGCCGCCTTCCCCTCCTATATGAATCTTAGAACCGCCGCTTGGAGGGTCTCTATAGTTCGTGGCGGAGGCTCCAGCGGAAGCGCTTGAAACAAATACAATATACATGGTAAGATGGTCATCTTAACTGCCGACACCCTGCCCAGCCAGGACAATTTAAGCCTCCCCCATGTCTCTAAGTTGCGCTGCACCTCCCGGGTCAATTTTGCGTAGTTTAACTACGCCGTACGGGTAGCTGTGGAACCCGGCTCTATCCGCAGGTATGGAAGCCCCGAGGAAGCCCATATGAAATGTTCATGCTCAGCACTGATAAACTTGCCCATAGCCTGCGATTTTAGCATGTTAATTCGGAACCCAGGGACCCGCCCAAATTCCTCTAAGGCATCCATTAGCGCCGGCAATGAGGTCATAGGCTCCTCCAAGGTAAGGATGACGTCGTCCGCGTAAAACGATATTAGATGCTCGTCCCCTCCAAACCTCACACCCATAATCTGAGGGTCGTCCCGGAGCCTCCGCGCCATAGGCTCTATATAAAGCGTGAACAAGAGGGGCGAGAGCGGGCAACCCTGCCTAGTCCCCCTCTGGACCGCAAAGGTTAAAGAGAGCGTCCCATTAACTCGCACCGCCGTCCGGGGCGCCTGATAAATACAGCGAATCCATGCCATAAAGCCCGGACCCAGTCCGAAACACTCAAGTACTTTGAACAAGTACGGCCAGTAAACCCTATTGAACGCCTTTTCAGCATCAATAGACAGGAAGAGCGCTTCCCTACAAGAGCGTTCTGTTTTATCCAATAGATGGAGCAGTCTCTTGGTATTGTCGCTACACTGCCTGTGCGGTATAAACCCCACCTGGTCAGGATCCACCAGGCCCGGCATATAATAATTGAGACGGTGTGCCAAGATGCCATTAAATAGTTTGGCAACAATATTCAGGAGGGAGACTCCTCGGGGTCCTTCCCCAGTTTCGGGATAACCACGATAGTGGCATCCAACATGCTAAGCATGAGGGTGCCCGTTTGACGAAAGGAATTAAAGAGTCGTACTAGAACGGGTGCAAGTTCCACACAAAAGTTTTTATAAAAAAGCACAGAAAAAACATCAGGGCCGGGCGACTACCCAGTCTGCAGCCTTGCAATTGTAGATATAACCTCCTCTGCCCTTATAGGTTGATCTAACGAGGTTGCCTCTTTTGCAGTCAAGGGAATAATAGCTATACCCTCTAAGAAGGATTCTGGAGTTGAGGTGCCAGGCTCCTCAGCCCTATATAGGCCTCGATAAAATTCCGCAAACGCCTCCGCTATTTGGTCGCTCGTATGAGCTTCTGCTCCCGAGGGGGAGCGGACCATTTTTATCATTGAGGCTGCCCGCTGCGCTCTCAACCTATGCGCCAGTAGCCTCCCGCACTTGTTACTTCCTAAATAATACTTTTGTTTAAGGTGGACTACTGCATACTCTGCCCTGTCCCAGTCCAGTCTCTTCAGCTGCTTCCTCAGTTTCTCGAGCTCTTGCCATATTCTAGGAGCGCCAGTATGCTTATGTGAATGCTCCAGTACCCTCACTTGCTGCTCTAGATTCTCCCTAAATCGTCTCCTTGCCTTATTGTCCCTAGAAGAAAGCGACATCACCTCGCCCCTCAAGACAGCCTTCAGTGCCTCCCACAATGTTGCAATACTTATGGTCCCATCATCGTTAAACCTAAGGTAATCAATTATTGCCCTTCGGATCGCCTCTAATGTTGCACCGTTCTGGAGCATCGAGTCCCTGGATCGCCACCCCGGTGTGCCCACCAGCTCCATGGCCATGTGAATCTCAACTGAAACTGGGGCATGATCCGACAGAGCCCATGTCTCAATCGCTGAGTTTCTAACCCGGGGGAGAAGCTCCTGAGTTGCCAGAAAAAGGTCCAACCTAGCATATGTATTGGTTGCTGATGAGTAAAAGGAATAGTCCCTCAACAAGGGGTGCGCACTCCTCCACACATCCACCAGGCCACAATCGCTCAGCCACTGCCGACCAGCATCCGACAAAGACCCTGTCTGCCCATACCGATGGCCTGAATGGTCCAGATCCCCGTCCATCACCAGATTAAAGTCGCCCCCCAGCAGTACGGTTCCATCTGGGGATTGGAGCAGCGGAGTCAAAGCCTGTCGTAGGAAGGTTTCCTGTTGGGAGTTAGACGCATATAGGGAAGCGATCGTGAAAGAAAAAACGCCCAATCTAAGCCTCATGGCTAAAAGCCTCCCCGGAACCTCATGCAATTGTGATACCACTTCCCCAGCGAATGAGGGAAGTATCGCCACCCCTGCATTCTTTGATGGTAGCGAAGACCAGAACTGCCTGGGGAACCACTTAGAGCGCATATGGTAGGTGTCTTAGAGGACAAGATGCGTCTCCTGTAGGAGACATATATGACTCCCGGATCTCTCTAAGGCAGACAGGATGGCTAGCCTCTTGGTGGGGTTATTGAGCCCCCTAACATTTAAGCTTATACATTTAATGGTCATAACCTATGTGGAGAGGAGCAAGCAAAAGAGCAGAATCACACCAAGGGACCTCCCCCCGCATAGAGATCTAGACCACTTAAAACACCCAGGTCCAGGAGTGCCTCTACAGAGAGCCAAAATCGCAGGGAAACCCAACAACAAACAACTAACAAGCACAACAGGTGCCTAGAACATAGTAGTCCTCGAACTTCGCAAGGTAAAGTCTCCCCGCGGCAATATATCCAACCATGCCAAGTAACCAGGTCCATCGCCCCTGCCGCTCCGACCCTCTTTGACGATCAGCATGCTGTTAGCAACGCGGTCAAAAGCATACCTGGGCACCCCCGAGCATCCTCCTAGGCTGAAGTTCCAGCGGCCACTTTGTTCAAAGCGGATTCTCTCTCCGATCTCAGCTCCGAGGCCGTCGGGCGCTGCAGCTTCATTCACTTCTCTTTCCTCCGCCAACGAGGAGGACCCCCCAACGGTAGGGCCACCCCCTCGCAAGCCTCTCGGCCTATATCCTCCAGGCCCAGGACACGGCTGGCCTCCAGGACGGATTTCACCTGCCAAAGCTGCTCCTCCCAGCGGAAGACCAATCGGAACGGATGGCCCCAGGAATACTACACGTTATGCACTCTCAAATAATCCGTGATCGGTCTGAATTCTCTCCGCCTCTGCAGGGTCCGCACAGATAGATCATGGAATAGCTGTAGATCATGCCCTCGAAAGACTACGAGCTGAAGATTGCGGGCCCGCTGTAGAATCTTTTCTTTAAGAACAAAGTTATGGAGACAAGCTAGGATGTCTGGGGGGCGGTCTCCAGGGCCCCCAGCACGCCCAACCCGATGGTCCCGATCCAGGACCACCTCCTGTGTCTCTTCCAGGCCCAGCAAGGAGCGGAACAAGTCCACCACGTAGCCTCCAATGTTCTCCTTTTCCGCGCCAACCGGGGCCCCTCTAATACGAATATTTTGTCGCCTCGAGTGGTTTTTCAAGTCCTCAACCGCCATCTGGAGGAGGTCCTGCTGCTCACGGAGGCGGACTACCTCCTGCTGCAGTCCTGCCACCTCTTCGCTACGAGGGATCTCACTATCTTCTAGCTGCGATACACGTTCACCCAAGGAGGAAACCTCTCCTCGCAGCTCCCTCACCTCCTGAGAGATGTCCCTACGCAGCTCTTGAATATCGCCCTGGAGCGAATCATACAAGGAGGTCAAAAAGCCCTTCGTAGCAGGAGAGCTCTCCTGTGAGTCCATCTCCGCCCGGCTCTCCAGGGCCCTCGTCCCAGGCACATCCTCTGACACAGTCCCCGATGTCAGGCACGTTCCCGTAAGCATGTCCCTCACTGAGCCCTCACGTTTTGATTTTGCCGTTGCCATATCGCACAAACCTGGTCAAGACTCACCAGCTCAGTCCCACAGGGCCACCAGAGTCTCCGTCTGATGCTGCTCAGCAACTGCCTCCCGGTCAGGGACCGCACCTGGGTCCAGCAGCTAGGAGCCACCACTCACGAAAATCCACCACTGATGCCGCTTCCACCATGGGTGCGGACCCGTACTTGTTTAAGAGTCAACTGATAGCATGCAATAATATAGGGCCAACAACCGGGCCCCCAGCACCCATCTGGGCCCTGCGCTCTGCTAGGCCCCAATCAGCCACTCCACAGCGAAGAACACCGGCTCGGGGCCTTCAGACCAAAGGCACAGGTTGGGACGCCCCTCTCCTCCAGGGCGCCCAGGAGTCTGGGGGCCAATGTCCGCTGCGCAATCCAGCCGTTCAGGGGCTCAAGGAGAGCCCACGGGCCCTCTGCTCTCCCGGCGCCAAACACGGAGGGCCGCCGGGGGAGAGCCCTTCTTGCGGCCCAGGCCACCTCTCAAGTCGCACCGCGACCACGCCCCAGCTCCAGGGCCGAGCACCGCTCTCGCGCGGGAGCCGCGAAACCCCGCTCCAAGCCGCCGCCAAGTGGAAAGAATCCCTCGAGGGTGCTCCACGACTCGAGGGGAGACTCCAGGCTTCCCCCAGGCGGGCCGCGAGGCGCTTCTGTGGGTCGAGGCGGCGGAGCGCTAACAGATCCGTCCTAGTGCTCCGCCATCTTGGACACGCCCCCCCATCACGACTTTAGTGTGTTTCTGGGGAAGTAGGGTCACTTTACTCCTACTTTTCAGGGCCTTGGGGTGGGGTATCTTGGACATCCTTAGTGTTTTCTGACACTCCCAGCGACTCTCTACACACTACACTAGGCCAGAGGTCCCTAAGTGGTTCACATTCAATCAATCAATCAATCAAAAAAATTTTGACATGGTGCTACTCACCCATAAGGGTCTCAAGGCGCTGGGGGGGTGAATAGGGGGGAGGCTGAAAAGCCATGTCTTGAGGTGTTTCCTGAAGAGCAGGAGGTTCTGAGTCTTGCAGAGGTTGGTGGGGAGGGAGTTCCAGGTTTTGGGGGCGAGGTAGGAGAAGGATCTGCCTCCTGTGGTGGCGCGTTGGATGCAGGGCACTGTGGTGAGTGCGAGGTCGGCGGAGCGGAGGTGGCGAGTGGGGGTGTTATGGTAGGTTGGTCCAGTGTTGTGGAGGGATTTGTGTGCATGGATGAGGATTTTGAAGGTGATCCTCTTGTCGATTGGAAGCCCATGAAGGGCTCTGAGGTGTGAGGAGATATGTTCATGGCGTGGGAGGTCCAGGATGAGGTGGACGGCTGCGTTCTGGATCCTCTGGAGTTTTCGTTTAAGCTTGAGTGTGGTGCCGGCATAGAGGGCGTTTCCGTAATCTAGCCTGCTGCTGATGAGTGCATGGGTGACGCTCTTTCTGGTCTCTATGGGAATACATTTGAAGGTTTTTCGTAGCATGCGCAGGGTGTTGAAACTGGAGGTGGTGATGGCGTTGATTTGCTGGGTCATGGAGAGGGAAGGGTCTAGGATTATGCCGAGGTTTCGTGCGTGGTTTGCGGGCATTGGTGGGGATCCTAAGGGTGGTGGGCCACCATGAGTCATCCCATATAGTTTTGTTTTTGCCGAAGATGATGATTTTGGTTTTGTTGGAGTTTAGCTTGAGGTGGTTCCCTGTCATCCATTTAGCGGTGTCAAGGAGTCCCGTGTGGAGGTTGGTTTTGGCGGTGGTAGGGTTTCGGGTGAGGGAGGTGACGAGCTGGGTGTCGTCTGCGTAGGATATGATGGTAATTCCATGGGGTTGGTGAGCGGGCCATGTAAATGTTGAAAAGGGTGGGGCTGAGGGAGGACCCTTGAGGGACTCCGCAGATGATCTTGGTGGCTGTAGAGTGGAAGGGAGGAAGGGGGACTTTCTGGGTTCTTTCGGTGAGGAAGGAGGCAAGCCAGTCTAGGGCCTTGTGTCGAATTCCTGCGTTGTGGTGGCGTGTGCGGAGTATTTGGTGGCAGACAGTATTGAAGGCAGTGGAGAGGTCCAGGAGGATGAGTGCGACGGTTTCGCCCTTGTCGACTCTGGTTCTGATGTCGTCAGTACAAGCGATGAGGGCGGTCTCAGTGCTGTGGTTCTTGCGGAATCGAGACTGGGAGGCGTTGAGTGAGTTGCTTTCCTCTAGGAAGTGAGACAGGAGGGTGTTCACTAGTTTTTCAGCGAAGTGGCATTCCACATATGGTTTGTGTTGCCCCTAGGCCTATTGCATCCTATGGTATTCTACAGTGTTTGCACTACTTTTCTAACTGTTTACTTACCTGATTTTGGTTTGTGTGTATATTTTGTGTATTTTACTTACCTCCTAAGGGAGTATTTCCTCTGAGATATTTTTGGCACATTGTCACTAAAATAAAGTACCTTTATTTTTAGTAACTCTGAGTATTGTGGTTCTTATGGTATAGTGCTATATGATATAAGTGGTATAGTAGGAGCTTTGCATGTCTCCTAGCTCAGCCTAAGCTGCTCTGCTATAGCTACCTATATCAGCCTAAGCTGCTAGAACACTACTAACCTACTAATAAGGGATAACTGGACCTGGCACAAGGTGTAAGTACCATCAGGTACCCACTATAAGCCAGGCCAGCCTCCTACAGTTATAGTTACATTAGGGCTCTAACTATAACTGCAGAACTTCCATGGGTATATCATATATATTTATATATACATAAATCTGAATTTATTATATGTTCATATATATATATATTTATACATATACACATACACTCACACATATATATATATATATATGTATAATTTCCTATTGTTATTTTATGTTCTATATTTTATTATTTGTTATCAAAAAATGTCTAAGATTTATTTCCAAAGCCTGATATATATATATTTATACATATATATATATATATATGTATATATATGCAAAATGTAATTAGTAAATATGTAATTTAGTAATTTATATTATTTGTTTGTATGTATATATATATATATATATATATAAACAAATAATATAAATTACTAAATTACATTTTAAACATAAAACATCCACCTAAATAAAAATTTCTGAAAAAGCTTAAAAATAAATAAAACATAGACTATAAAATAAGAATACTAAAATAAATTAATATAAATAATAAAATATGTTTTAATATTTTTTATTAACATTTTTCTAAGATTTATTTTTAAACCCCAGTACATATATATATATATATATATACATATATATAATTAGTAAATATCTAATTTGTTAATTTATATTATTTGTTTATGTATATCTATCTATCTATCAATCTATATATATATATATATATATAAACAAATAATATACATTACTAAATTAAAATTTAACCATAAAACATCCACCTAAATAATAATATTTGAAAAAGGTTAGTAAAAAATAAAACATAGAATATAAAATAACAATAGTAAAATAAATTAATATAAATAATAATAATACAATTAAATTAAATATACTTTAATTCACTTTCCAACCTACTTCCTTTCAAAACCTCCAAACCGCTAGAGCATTACAAATTATTAATTTAACTTAAACATTTTTAAATGTCAATCTTCATTTAAAAAAAATAATACCAATTAAATATACAAAATGAACAACTTAACTTAATAGATTTGTCAACTGCTTTTGACTGTGTCCAAAGAACTTAGCTTTGGTTGATTTTGGGGTGCTTATGGGTGGAGGCTGCTTTAGTGAGCTTATTGCATATTCTGCATGAGAACTAAGAAGCAAACTTCCTGTATAGTATGGGTCTGGAACTGTCTGATGCTTTCCCCTTAACCTCAAGGGGAGGTGAGGGTGCACCAAGTCTGCATCCTGGCTACTCTATTATTTATTGTTTGTATTAATAATTTATGCCTAGCTCTGGTTCAAGCTACCAGAGATGTCATGATGATTTTGTGAGCTCCCTTACAGAGCTGCTATACATAGGCGATGCAGTACCCATGGCACAGACTTACGTGGCTTTGAGCTTATTGGTCTATTCCTTCATATCTTTTATGAGTGAGCTGAACCTGGTGACAAACTATGAAAAATAGCACATTATGGCACTTGGGCCAGGCAAGAGACACATGTCTCAATTGATAGTGAGGGAGCGATCATTAGGAAGTGTGAATGATTTTAATTACCTGGGTGTTTGTTTATAATAGTGAGGGTTTTTTGCAGCTGCATATACAAAACTCATGCCTGAAGCTTAGCAGCATGGCCAGTGCCTTACTGAAATTGACTCAGACAAATAATGCCCAGTGTAAATCTGCAACACTTCACCCCGCAGGGATTTGGGGCAGTGAGACATTAATTCCTTGGATGTAGAAGAAAATCAGATTTGAAGGCAGATCTACAAGAGGTCTGCAAAACCTTGCATTTATTAGACTTTATTGATGCACCTCACACTTTAAGCAAATCAGATAAGAAGATGGTTAAGCTACACTTTTAAGAGGGTTGTCACTCTCAAAGAATGGAAAAATTAATTAAGCAAGAGAACTGTTAAAGAGTACCTTCTGGTTCTCGCGCTTGAGGTCCCCACATTGTACTTAGCAATCCACTTTTCCCATTGGGAGAGATCACAAGTCTTCCTTTTCATAGCTGGCTGTGTGGTGTGGCTTTTGAACTTCATAGGTTTGTATGTGCATCTAGGGTCCTCAGTGGTGGCCTGCCCATGTGATGCACAATCAGAGCAGTCGGTGATGCACTTTATGTTCTTCTGCACTTTCTATAAACCCTATTTTATATTATACATTAAGCCGATTACAAAACCGTTGACGCTTAGGAAAAGTGGGGATGCATTATTTTATCTACAATTGGTAAAAACCATTGACGTTTGCCACACTGTTTATGCATTTTTAATGGCAGCAGAGAGATGGACTCTGATTTTGGGAAGACTCCTGACTTGATTACAATCCCTGATAAAATGAAATGTTTGATATTCCATTTATATTCCATTTCCTTGTAAATGTGTTTGTAACCTTTTAGATGGTCTTTATGCTTGTTCTTCTTTATGTATTTATCTTTCATGGAAATACTTGCGCTGAATAAAGGAAGTTGAATTTGAACAGCTTTAGTTAAATGATATTTTTGTTTTAACAATGTCCTTGACACAGTATTAAAGTATTACAATATGTGCAACGTGATATTTTGTCCAATCACCTAAGATGTAGCTTGAAACTTGGTTCTGGCAGTTGCTCATTCCATATCTGAAATAGGTTTGGAAATGAAAACTAACGCAATACTAAAGATAAAATCATTGCAAAAAGTGAAAGTGAAAAGATGGTAATGAAAAAGATCAAGTTGCTCAGACACATATGTCAGGGAAACATCATTGCTGGGGTTCTACAAACCAATGACATTAAAAGAGGTTAGTTTAATATAAATGTGTGTTGGATGAAATAGTGTAACATCTCCCAGATACACCTGGAAGAGCTTGATGGTTTTCTTGTTGTAACCATGAACCTACTTTTCTAATTCAACAAACATTGAGGCAAAGTTAGCGCCAGGCTACACAAAAAGTCAAGAGTTTAGCAAAGGACGTTAAGGCTGATACAGTATGACTGATTAACTAGACTGACCTCTGACTGCCATCTCAAGACAAATCAGCCTTTCAAAAGCAATGATCTTTCTGAAAATATTTTGCTTTTCATGTAGGCCTGCTAACAATTTCCTTTCTCCAGCCCTAGGTATTGAAACTGGATTGAGGGAGGTCAGGCAGCACCCAAGGATGACAACCACATTATTGGGCACCAATGTGAGCTTCACCTGTTGGAACCAGAATATGAACTCGACCACATGTTCTAATCACACATATATCTACTGCTTTATTCGGAATCCCAATGTGTGTTATCTCTACCCCAAGTCCATGGCCCAATCATGTGGGAGCCAATCCAGGAATATCAGTGTCACCTGTGATAAGAAGTCGAATATAGTAACAGTCTTTCTAACTGGCTTGCTGATCTCAGACAGTGATACCTACTACTGCCGATTATCAAGCAATGGCAATGTGAAGGATGGAACTGGCACCCAGATATTGGTATACGGTACAGTACAAACATTTGTTGTAATTTATATTTTATTTGACTGATCATGTCACACTATTATAGGACGTTGCACATGACATGTGAGAGATAGAAATTAACACTGACATTACACAGAGAATGGGCCATATTCTTCACTTTATAGGAATGTCTTCAAATATTTGCATATTTTTCTGAAGTTCTTCTCAGTGCAAAGTGGTAAGAAAATAAGATTCAAAGGGTGGAACACTACGAATGGAGGGATCTCTCATCCAGCAATTTCTCTAATGCGTAGAGGTAAACTTTGATTTGTGTGGTTAACCTAAGCTTTTGGTCCTATCATATGGAAACATCACTTGCATGTAGCCTGAGTTGACGCATGCAGTGCATTTCACATAATATTGATGGGCTGAACATAACTATTGACCACTAATCACTGAAGAGTCTGCAGTGCTTGTCTGATATGATCTTTATATTGAGGATTAGGAAGGTCCCAGAGTTTTTTGCCCTTGGAAATCCTCATTGTGTTTATTGTGCCACTTCCAACTGTCATTGGAGAATTAAATATAAATAGAAGTGGATGGAGAGCTATATTACATGAAGAATAATATAACATAAAGTAACATAAAAATTAAAAAGAAACCATAGGACAATAGGGGACAGAAAACAATCACAAGATTTGCTGCTAGCTTGATCAGATGGAGAGATAAAAGGGGTTAGAAGAAAAGGCAGAGAGAAGTTAATGTTAGTCTGAGAAGCAACCTTTCTGCTATTCTTCTCCTCAGGATGATGAAAAATGTATGTGAATATTTAATCAGCCGTTCAAAATATAACTGTTCCAAAGAATAAACATTAAACTCAAGTCTAGTACTGGGAAAGGAAAGTGAGGAAAGAGACAACATGAATGAGCCCAAGTAACTTAGGTTTTGGATGAGGAGCACTGATTGGTTGAAACACTTCTGGAGAACTGCAGTCCTTCCAATGATATAAGATGAAGCTAAAAGCAAGGAAGGGGAGGTGAGATCTAGGGGATTATGCTGACATCAACTACATTAAATGCTTGGATCTTGGTAGCTCCAATAGGCAGCTATGATGGAAACTTGAGGACAACCATGCCAGAATCCAACACAGGTGCAGCTAAATAGAGCTAAAATCAGAAAGAAGAAACAAGACTCTGGTATGAAGCCCTCTAGTGTCCTGCTGCAATTGCATGGGTGAACATCAGAAAGAATGAATTGCATGCTAAGGCTTAGTAATGAGATGCAGTGAAGTTTATGTCCTGGCTCACATCCCACGTTCAGAAATTACTGTTTTGTGCTCAGTCACAAATAATTGTAATTGTATTTATATAGTGCTTTCTACCCCTGACAAAACGCTTTTCGGCGAGCAGCACGCATCTCTGGAACCCAGGAGGAATTAGTGGTGGATCAGTATACAGAAATATAAGTACAGTATTAGTATGCGTTAATTTGAGCAGAGGATATGTGTTTTTGTTAGTTGGATTGACTAGAGTAATGGAGGGATAGAGGTAGGGAAGAATCCAGAGATGCTAATTGGGAGTTTTTAGTAATAGGATGAGGCTTGGGATGAGTAAAGGAGTGATGGAGGAGGGAAGAGCCTGTGGAAAGGGGTTAGGGAGATCATAGTAGCAGAAGGGGTTTTGGATGAGCCAAAGGTGAGATAAATGAAGGAGAATTTAATAGGGTTGTTTGGGAGGTCATAGTAGTAAACTGAGGTTTGGGGTGAGCTAGATGCGGTAGAAGAGGCAAGAGCTTAGGCAGGGTTATTTCGGAGATGAAAGTAGTAGAATGGGTTTGGGATGAGTCAGAGGCCCTAATTTTGACTTCAGCTGCCTTTTGAAAGACAGCCGAAGCCACTGCAGCCTGCTGACCGCCACATTAGGAGTCATTGGAGGATCAGCGGAAGTTTGTCTCTGAAGAGGCGGTTGCATCGCCAGCACCGCCACACCAACAAGACTCCACCTGCCATATTACAATACGGCTTGGTGGAGTCTTGCTGATTGATTGATGATTTGTATATTCTGTTAAGTTTGTGTAACTGAAGTTTGTCTTGAATGTTGTTTGTTTTGAGCCAAGTCTATTGCTGCTTTCTGTTTTGTTGCTTTATCTTTTTAAGTTCAGTGTTTCTCAGAGGTGTTGGTTTTCTTTTGTCCTGTTTAGTTTTTCTGAATGGTGTGAGGATATTGAAAGCGTCCTATAGCCACTCAGAAAGATTTGGAACAGAATTAATTGTGTCTAGATCTGTGTTGGCTGTTTGTTGTGTTTCTAAGACTTAAAAATTGAGTTTGCTCCATGGTCGATAGATGCTTGTATGTAAGGTGCTATGGTGTGTGTTGATCTGTGGTATTTTATGTCTGAAAGTTACTAAATGATGGTCTGATCATGTGATTGGCATGATGCTTTGAACAGTAACCAGTTCAGGGTTTGCAAAAATGACGTCTAGGATCAAAGGTTCAAAGTTTAGGGTCATTTTGAAAGTCGCCAATTATGTCGGGGACACTTGAAGCCAGGAAATGTTCAACTTCGGCAGGTGATAATACATCCAAATTGTTTCCAAGGAAAACCATAGAGCACTTGTGTTTCAAAGCCTGAGCTCAAGTTGAGGCAGCAGCACTCTGGCGGTCATTCTGACCCTGGCGGTTGAAAACCGCCAGGGCAGAGTGCCGCGGAAGCACCCCCAACAGGCTGGCGGTGCTTCATGGGCAATTCTGACCGCGGCGGTAAAGCCGCGGTTAGAAAAGGGCAACCGGCGGTTTCCCGTCGGTTAACCCCTGCCCAAAAGAATCCTCCATGGTGGCGCTGCTTGCAGCACCGCCATGGGGATTCCGACCCCCTTCCCGCCATCCTGGTCCTGGCGGTAAAAACCGCCAGGAACAGGATGGCGGGAACGGGTGTCGTGGGGCCCCTGGGCATGGGCAGTGCAGGGCCCCCCTAACAGGGCCCCATCATGATTTTCAGTGTCTGCCTAGCAGACACTGAAAATCGCGACGGGTGCCACTGCACCCGTCGCACACCAGCAACTCCGCCGGCTCCATTCGGAGCCGGCTTCATCGTTGCTGGGGCTTTCCTGCTGGGCGGGCGGCCTTTTGGCCGGGGTCAGAATGACCCCCTCTGTGTTGTGCCCAATGTTGAGTTAAGAGTCGCAGTACCCACAAAGGGCAACTCATAGACGGCCTCCCATAGCAAACGCACCCTCAGCGCGCATGTCTGATAATGAGCCCTCATCGAGAACATCAACAGATCACCGTCCAATAAAAGTAAGTGCTGAGTAGAAAGACAAACTTTCAGTGCACATTCATTGTAGAGTAGCCTTATTGTGTAATATACAAAGGGACGTGAAATTGTTAAGAGTGGCATATTGTTTATTTTGTTTGCATCTGTTTAGTGTGTGGGAGGAGTATGGGTTGCCGGTGGCGGAGGAGAATGTGGATCATAATGTAGGGCTCTAGATTGTGCAATGGATGAGAGGTGGGTGAATGAATGTTGCTGTGTTAGGGTGCTTGTGGTAGATGTTTGTGAAGAGTGAGCATTTAGAAGTAAAGTGTAGTCATGAGGGTGGGAGTGGGTGTGATGGAAAGTATGAACATTTGTGTTATTTTGATGTGCTGATGTGTGTGGTTTGTTTTGTTTTTGTGGATTAGTGAGAGGATATATTGATGTAGTGGTTTTCTGTGAAGGATGTGTATGTGTTAGTGCTGGTGAGTGGCATTAGAATGTTACAGGGGGTGTTGATGTGTTTTGGAGAAGAGTGTATGAGGTGTGTAAGAGGGGATGGGGATGTAGGTGTGTTTGTGTTAGTTTTGATCTCTGGAAGAGGTAATATGTGTGGTGGAGTGCAAGGATTGTATGGTTGTGTGTAACTGGTGAAGAGAAAGGGACGGTGTTTGTGGATGGTGTTTTGGAAGGCTGAGTTTAGGTACTGTCGTGATAAAAGGGGGTCTGGCAGGAGCAAATAGAAGATAGTGCTGTTGGTTTATATGAACAGGGAGTGTGTATATGGATGGTTGAAAGTAATGTGTAATGTAGTTTTATGTTGTGTGGGTGATGGCAGTATGTGTTAGTGGGAATGGACAGAATAGTGTTTGGTATGAGAATGAAGGTGTCCCACTGTTGTAGTTATGGTGGATATGTGTATAGGTGTGGTATGTGGGGTTTTGTGCTGGTTGATGAGACATTGCAATCTGTATGAGGTCTGTTTGTGGTGCATGAGTTGGATGCCTTTGCTGATATTGTGTTTGGATGTTGGGGGATGTGGAGAGAATAAGGTCCTTTCTGGTAAATGGTATATTTGGCACCATTTCTGGCCCTCGACCCGGCCAGTCCCGAACAGGCCCAAACAGGCAACTGCCCTTGTCCTCTCCGGCCTTAGCCTTGACAACCGGGCTGAGACGCCGTGAGCCCTAGGCTTTAATAGCCCTATTGGCCTATAGAAACCTAAGCCTAACCCTAGCCTACCAGATTTGTAACCCTAAACCCTACAGCCAATGGGAGACCTAGCCCTATTAACCAATCACCCCCCTAGTCCTGACTATCAATCACAACAGTAACCCTAAAACCATGGACCAATAGGAATTTGAACCCTATTAACAATCACAACAGTAACCCTATACCCACTGACCAATAGGAATCCCTACCCTAGGACCAATCACAACAGTAAGCCTAAAACCATGGACCAATAAGAATTTCAACCCTAGTGCCAATCACAATAGAAACCCTAAAAAAACAGCAGACCAATAGGAATTTCAACCCTATTACCAATCAGAATGCATACCTGTTAGACTGTTAGACTTTTGCCTGCCTCCCTCCACTTTTTGGACTCTGTTTTTGCTGGCTTTTAGACTCTGCGCACTTTACCACTGCTAACCAGTGCTAAAGTGCATATGCTCTCTCCCTTTAAACATGGTAACTTTGGATCATACCCAATTGGACTATTTAATCTACTTATAAGTCCCTAGTAATGTGTACTGTATGTGCCTAGGGCCTGTAGATTAAATGCTACTAGTGGGCCTGCAGCACTGGTTGTGCCACCCACTCAAGTAGCCCCTTTACCTTGTCCCAGGTCTGCCATTGCAAGGCCTGTGTGTGCAGTTTCACTGCCAATTCGACTTGGCATTTAAAAGTACTTGCCAAGACTAAAACTCCCCTTTTTCTACACATAAATCACCTCTAATGTGTGCCCTAGGTAACCCCTAGAGCAGGGTGCTTTGTGGGTAAAAGGCAGGACATGTACCTGTGTAGTTTACATGTCCTGGTAGGGTAAAACTCCTAAATTCATTTTTACACTACTGTGAGGCCTGCTCCCTTCATAGGCTAACATTGGGGATGCCCTCATACATTATTGAAGTGGTAGCTGCTGATCTGAAAGGAGCAGGAAGGTCATATTTAGTATGGCCAGAATGGTAATACAAAATCCTGCTGACTGGTGAAGTTGGATTAAATATTACTATTCTAGAAATGCCACTTTTAGAAAGTGAGCATTTCTTTACACTTAAATCTTTCTGTGCCTTACAATCCACGTCTGACTGGGCTTAGTTGACAGCTCCTGGTGCATTCACTCAGACACACCCCAAACACAGGGTACTCAGCCTCACTTGCATACATCTGCATTTTGAATGGGTCTTCCTGGGCTGGGACGGTGGAGGGCCTGCTCTGACACAAAGGACTGCTGCACCCCCTACTGGGACCATGGCAGACAGGATTGAACTGAAAGGGGACCTGGTGCACTCCTAAGCCACTCTTTGAAGTCTCCCCCACTTCAAAGGCACATTTGGGTATAAAGCAGGGCCTCTGCCCTGCCACATGAGACACTTGCTGGAGAAGAAACCTGAACCAGAACCTGCATCCTTCCAAGAAGACCTGTCTGGCTGCTCAAAGGACTCACCTGACTGCTTTCTACAAAGGACTGCTGCCTTGCTGTTGGCCTGCTGCCTTTCTGAACTCTTGCCTTGCTGCAGAAGTGCTCTCCAAGGGCTTGAATAGAGCTTGCCTCCTGTTCCCTAAAGTCTAAGGACCAAAAAGACTTCTCTTTTTCAACTGGACTCCTTGTGCGGCGAAAGATTCGACGCACAGCTTGCTCCGTGGTGAAAAATTCACTGCACGCAGATCCGGAAAGACTCCGCTCGACCCCGCAAGGAAAAGATCGACGCGACGCCTGCGGTGCGACTGGAACTTCCACGCTCGGCCCGCTTGGACAACGGCGCCCGACTTCCAGAGAGGAAATCGACGCAACACCTGCCGTGAGGGAAAAGATTCCACGCACAGCCCTCCGGAACGACAAGCAGCTGGATAACAAGCACAGGATTCCATGCACAGACCCCGGGACATCTGGTAATCCCTCGACCCACAGAAGGAGACTGTCCGCGCCGGAAAACGACGCACGACTTCCCCGCGTGAAAAATAACGACGCAAGTCCGTGTGTGAAGGGGTGAAACCGACACACACACCATTTTTCCACCCATCTCCTCCTCTGCAGCCCTCTGCAGAGATTTTCCACTCCAAACCAGGTACTTTGTGCTTGAAGGAGACTTTGTTTGCTTTTTAAGAACTTAAGACACTTTGGTGGTCATTCTGACCTCGGCGGTAAAAGGCGCCTACCGCCGGTCAGAAATCCTCCATAATCCCGCCGCGGTCGCGGAAACCCGCCACGGTCATTCTGACCCGCAGAAGGCAAACCTCCGAAAATCCGACCGCCACAACAGACCGCCAGACCAGCGGTCGGCGGAAAGGTGGAGGTGACCAAACCTCCACCGCCACGCCAACAGAAATACGCCCATCCCATTACGACCCACGAATCCACGCGGCGGTCATTCAAACGCGGTATTCCATTGGCGGGACACACCGCCGCGGTCAGAATACACACAAACGAACAAAACTCAGCCACATTGGACGATTTGAATCCCACACACCTGATACACATACACACACCACTCCCACACACACAATACAATATAAAACACACACCCACATCACCCACAAACCCCTACGCAAAAAAATTCGTCAAGAAGGCAAGAGCGAGACACCAGCATCCAAAAAATAACAGCCACAGCCACTCAACACCATCACCCACACACTATCCACACACAAAACAACACACACCACCACACTCAACTCACTTAAATACACATACTCCACCCCACACATCATACACACCACCCCATGGCACCCCAAAGACAACCCCGCTTCACAGACGAAGAACTCAGGGTCATGGTGGAGGAAATCGTTCGGGTAGAGCCCCAGCTGTTCGGCACACAGATACAATACACCAGCATTGCCCGGAGGACGGAGCTATGGCAGAGGATTGTCGACAGGGTGAACGCAGTGGGACAGCACCCCAGAAATCGGGAAGACATCAGGAAGCGATGGAACGACCTACGGGGGAAGGTGCGTTCCATGGTATCCAGGCACAACATCGCTGTGCAGAAGACTGGCGGAGGACCCCCACCTCAACCCCCACAATTCACATCATGGGAGGAGGAAGTCTTGAACATCCTGCATCCTGACGGCCTCGCAGGAGTCGGCGGAGGAATGGATACTGGTAAGTTGAAGCTTCAATACTGCTTCCCCCCCACCTGCATGCCAAATCAGACCCCAAACCTCACCCCCATCCTCGAACCCCACCCTCACCCCCACCCCCATCGTCACCCCCACCCTCACCCCCACCACCATCCTCACCCCCACCACCATCCTCACCCCCACCACCATCCTCACCCCCACCCCCAGCACACCTATTCCCCGCCAATGTCTCACCATCACAACCCACACATCCCAAAACCTAGGCCTGCATGCTTCCACTAAGCATGGACACCCATCACCAAAGCATGCCCAATGCATATACACATCCCCCCCACAAGCCACCCTCACCAAAGCCCCCACACACGAATGCCAGCACTTGGGGACACGAGAACCCACAGATACACCCATATGCCACACATTGAAACTATAACCATACCTCTATACCCCTGCAGAACCCGACCGTCAACACACCGCGGCGGAGGGGCCAGAATTCTCCACACCCCCCACCCAAGAGGCCGTCAGCGATGACAGCAGCTCTGTCGACCTGGACACCGATGACCAGCCCGGACCATCGGGGACCTCTGGACAGTCGGTTCCCCTCACACAGGCCCAGGCCACTACAGACCCAAACCCCTCTGGGAACACCAGCACAGCTCCCACCCAGCGGGCCCATGCCTCTGTCTCCAGGGCGCGTCAATCTGCGGTGTGTCTACCACTACAGGGCACCCAGGATAACCCACCACCCCAACAACAACAGGGACCTGGGGGCAGTGGTAGTGGGCACACCGGCCAGGGGGCAGAGGCCCAGGGAAACAGGGGAACTCGGAGGGCAGCTGTGCGACAGGGGGGGGAGGAGAGGCCCAGGGAACCCACTCTCCACGAGGTACTCACCACCATCATGGGAGCATACAACCGCTCCCAGGAGACGATGGCGACGGTACTGGCCCGGTTCCAGGAGATCAAGGTGCTGCAGGAGGAACACTATCGGGGGTACAGGGAGGACATCAGAGCCATCAACACCACCCTGGTTACCATGGTAGGGCTGCTGCAGGACCTCGTCAACAACAGGGCGGACACTGAACAACACCCAAGGGCCCCTGCCACTAGCCTGGACCAAGAACAGCCAACCACCTCCGCCGGCGCTAGTGGACAGGAGGCCCCCGCACAGCAGCAGCCCACCAGACCCCCACCTCCTGCAGGAGAAGAACCACCCCGCAAGAGGGCCCTGAGATCTCGCAAGAAGACAGAGTAGGATGTAAAGACCCCCGCCAGCAATGGATACCACCTGATGTCATCCCCCTGTCCCACATAGTCACCCTGTCCATCCTTGAACTGCCCATGCTCCATCTCTCCACAGGCCTCTGGACAATGCACCTGTGTGACTGTTACTCTGGACTCTGCCATGGACATTCCTTCACCATAGCCCCCACCCACTTGAAACCACCCATCCCATTTTGAGCACTTAAATAAACACCTATTTTGCACCAAAATATCTGGGCCCATATTTATACTTTTTGACGCTAAACTGCGCTAACGCAGTTTAGCGTCAAAAAGTTTTGCGCCGTCTAACGCCATTCTGAAGCGCCATGCGGGCGCCGTATTTATGGAATGGCGTTAGACGGCGCAATCAGACCGGCGCTGCCTGGTTTGCGTGGGAAAAAACCACGTAGACCAGACAGCGCCGGCGTAGGGGGAAAATGGCGCATGGGCGTCTTAAAATGGGGCAAGTCAGGTTACGTCGAAAAAATCGTCTTAACCCGACTTGCGCCATTTTTTAACGACGCCCATCCCCCATCAACATGACTCCTATCATTGTAAAGATAGGAGTCATGCCCCCTTGCCCAATGGCCATGCCCAGGGGACTTCTGTCCCCTGGGCATGGTCATTGGGCATAGTGGCATGTAGGGGGGCACAAATCAGGCCCCCCTATGCCACAAAATATTATTAAAAAAAAAAAAAAAAAACTTACCTGAACTTACCTGAATGTCCCTGGGGTGGGTCCCTCCAGCCTTGGGTGTCCTCCTGGGGTGGGCAAGGGTGGCAGGGGGGGTCCCTGGGGGCAGGGGAGGGCACTCTGGGCTCATTTTGAGCCCACTTGTCCCTTAACGCCATGCCTGACCCAGGCGTTAAAAAGCGGCGCATATGCGCCGTTTTTAGCCACGCCCACTCCCGGGCGTCACTTTTGCCCGGGAGTATAAATACCACGTAAAGGCCTGGGAGTAATTTTTTAGACGGGAACGCCTCCCTTGCATATCATTAACGCAAGGAAGGGGTTCACGCTAAAAAATGACGCACATTCCGGGAACTTTGGCGCTATTCGCCTCTAACGCCATAGTATAAATATGGCGTTAGTTGGCGTTAGTTTTGCGTCGAAATTGCGTCAAAAAAAACGACGCAATTTCGGCGCAAACGGAGTATAAATATGCCCCCTGGAGTCTGGCTGTGATTTCAATAGATTGTAATTGACATGACAGTGCAAAGATGTCCTTGTACATGGTGAAGTCAACAAACAGCTGCCACAAAGCTGTAGTCCATGGGGAAACGAAGCACAGGACTCGTAGTGGGGACCCCAGATCTGAAATAGGGAGGGAAAAGCCAAAACTCAGTCATCATACACTGGGGTAAATAGACAGGCAGCAGAGATGCTGGAGAGTAGTTAACTTTTACTAAATTATCTTTGAAATGTTACCTGTGTCCTATTGGAAGTACTGTTCAATGATTCTGTCCCTGTTGTCTGTTTCAGCCCCGTCGTCTTCCTCCTCGTCACTCTCCTCAGGTTCCACCGCTGCCACAACACCACCGTCTCGACCATCCTCCTGCAGGAAAGGCACCTGGCGGCGCAAAGCCAGGTTGTGAAGCATGCAGCAGGCCACGATGATGTGACACACCTTCTTAGGTGAGTACATTAGGGATCCACCTGTCATATGCAGGCACCTAAACCTGGCCTTTAGGGGGCCAAAGGTGCGTTCGATCACCCTCCTAGTACGCCCATGGGCCTCATTGTACCGTTCCTCTGCCCTGGTCCGGGGATTCCTTACTGGGGTCAGTAGCCACGACAGGTTGGGGTACCCAGAGTCCCCCACTAGCCATACACGGTGTCTCTGTAGCTGTTCCATCACATAAGGGATGCTGCTATTCCTGAGGATGTAGGCGTCATGCACTGACCCTGAGAATTTGGCATTTACATGCGAGATGTACTGGTCAGCCAAACACACCACCTGGATGTTCATTGAATGGTAATTTTTTCTGTTCCTGTACACCTGCTCCCTGTCTCTTGGGGGAACCAAAGCCACATGGGTCCCATCAATGGCACCAATTACGTTGGGAATATGTCCAAGGGCGTAGAAATCACCCTTCACTGTAGCCAATTCGCCCACCTCAGGGAAAATGATGTAGTTCCTCACGGATTTCATCAGGGCAGACAACACTCTTGATAACACCTTCGAAAACATGGGCTGAGACATCCCAGAAGCAATTCCCACGGTTGTCTGAAATGACCCACTTGCCAAGAAATGGAGTACTGACATGACCTGCACCAGAGGGGGAATCCCTGTGGGTTGGCGGATGGGGGACATCAGGTCGGGCTCCAGCTGGGCACACAGTTCATGGATAGTGGCACGGTTAAGACGGTAGGTCAGGATAATGTGGCGTTCTTCCATTGTCGACAGGTCCACCAGCGGTCGGTACACGGGAGGATTCATCCGTCTCCTCGCCCAACCCAGCGGACGGTGCCTAGGAAGGACAACATGGAGCACACAGTCAAGCAACCCACAGGTACGTACTCACAGCTAGCACAGTATACGATTCTCTATGCAGTGAATGGCATTGGTTAACATTGAAGCCTATGGGTTTCAGGAGCCAATGGCGAAGGGCGCCGGCGGTGGCGGGACGCACCGCCGCGGACGTGACCGCCATTTTCTATCTACTTATCCACTTGCGACTTGAACTTTCACAGGAGAGGACCTATACTGCAAGTGTTGCTGTGACCTCGGTCTGGAAGGGACAATGGCTGCTGCGCCTGGGGAAAGGGCCCCTGCCTTCACTGGAGAGGAGTTGGAGAAACTTGTGGATGGGGTCCTCCCCCAGTATGCGCTACTCTACGGTCCTCCAGACCAACAAGTGAGTTTAATTCAATATGGATTTGGGGCCACTGGCTGGCTTGGGGGCCTGGCGGGGGGCCTGGCGGGGATGGGGGGCATGTTGGGCCTGGCGGGGGGCATGGCGGGGGGCCTGGCGGGGATGGGGGGCATGTTGGGCCTGGCGGGGGGCCTGGCGGGGGGCCTGGCGGGGGGCCTGGCGGGGATTGGGGGCATGTTGGGCCTGGCGGGGGGCCTGGCGGGGATGGGGGGCATGTTGGGCCTGGCGGGGGGCATGGCGGGGGGCCTGGCGGGGATGGGGGGCATGTTGGGCCTGGCGGGGGGCCTGGCGGGGGGCCTGGCGGGGATTGGGGGCATGTTGGGCCTGGCGGGGGGCCTGGCGGGGATGGGGGGCATGTTGGGCCTGGCGGGGGGCCTGGCGGGGGGCCTGGCGGGGATGGGGGGCATGTTGGGCCTGGCGGGGGCATGGCGGGGGGCCTGGCGGGGATGGGGGGCATGTTGGGCCTGGCGGGGGGCATGGCGGGGGGCCTGGCGGGGATTGGGGGCATGTTGGGCCTGGCGGGGGGCCTGGCGGGGATGGGGGGTATGTTGGGCCTGGCGGGGGGCATGGCAGGGGGCCTGGCGGGGATGGGGGGCATGTTGGGCCTGGCGGGGGGCATGGCGGGGGGCCTGGCGGGGATGGGGGGCATGTTGGGCCTGGCGGGGGGCCTGGCGGGGATGGGGGGCATGTTGGGCCTGGCGGGGGCATGGCGGGGGGCCTGGCGGGGATGGGGGGCATGTTGGGCCTGGCGGGGGGCCTGGCGGGGATGGGGGGCATGTTGGGCCTGGCGGGGGGCATGGCGGGGGGCCTGGCGGGGATGGGGGGCATGTTGGGCATGGCGGGGGGCATGGCGGGGGGCCTGGCGGGGATGGGGGGCGTTGGGCCACTGGAAAGGAAAATGCTGAGAAACTTGAACGTGGTATTTCTCCCTCCCTGTACGTGTCACATAGGTCCGCGCCCATGAGAAGATCGGGATTTGGCGTGCCATCGCCAAGGAAGTCCGGGCCCTGGGGGTCCACCATCGACGGGGCACCCACTGCCGCAAGAGGTGGGAGGACATCCGCCGCGGGACCAAGAAGACCGCTGAGTCTCTGCTGGGGATGGCCTCCCAACGTAGGCGGGGTGCCTGCCGTCAACTGAGCCCCCTGATGTTCCGGATCCTGGCGGTGGCCTACCCTGAATTGGATGGGCGCGTGAGGGCAGCACAGCAGACACAAGGGGGTGAGTACAAGCATTATCTACTCTGTTGTCGCGCAGTGGAGGTGTCTGGGTGGGGGAGGAGGGCTGGGGGTCCCCCTAGGCCAGGGCGATATCTGTAGGCTGGGCACCCCCGTAAGCCCCTGTGTCCCCAGCCACCACCCTCAGTAGTTTGTCAGTACAGCCATCCCTGGGCCGTGTCATCCATGGGTGCAGTTGTCAACTCTAGGCGTGTAGGGCATGTTCCACGGAATGCGTAGCGTACCCCAAGTGCGCAACTTAGTGCAGGGGGCATCTGTGTCTGTCATGTCCGCTAACTGTACCGGAGATCCATGTACTCAATATCCCTTTATTTCTCTCTCCCCCCCCCTTTTTGTTTGTCTTTCTGTGCTTGTGTGCATCAGCATCATCAGGCGGAGGAGAAGTGGCATCGGGGCAGGAGGGAGCTGCATCTCACATGGCCCAGGAGGGCCATGCCACAGAGTCAGACTGGACCAGTGAGACGGAGGGCGAGGGGAGCTCCACGACGGGGACGACTGGACCCTGCAGCGACACGGACACGTCCTTGGAAGGGGGCTCCCTTGCGGGGGTGGCACCATCCGTGCCCCCCGCCATTACAGGTACAGCCGCCACCCAGCGCACCATCTCCGCCCTCCCAGCAGCCCCTCAGCGTTCGCCCCGTGCCCGCTCTGCCAGGAAGCCGGGCATCTCCTTCGCCCCAGGCACCTCAGGCCCTGCCCCTGTTACCCCCGCTGCCCTCAGTGAGGAGGTCATTGACCTCCTCCGAACGCTCATTGTTGGGCAGACTACCCTTTTGAATGCCATCCAGGGGGTGGAGAGGGAGGTTCATCGCAGCAATGCGTACCTGGAGGGCATTCATTCGGGTCAGGCTGCCCATCAGCGATCGTTCCAGGCTCTGGCCTCAGCACTGACGGCAGCCATTGTCCCTGTCTCCTGCCTGCCTCTACTAACTCCCTCCTCCCAGTCTCCTGTTCCTCTGCCTGTCCCACCCACACCATCAGACCAGCCTGCACACACCTCAACACCCAAGAGAAGCTCATCCAAACATAAGCACCACAGATCAAGCAGACATTCACACACGCAACATTCCGATGCAGACATGCCAACAGTCACTACCACCTCTGTGACCCCACCTCCTCGTCTCCCTCCTCCCTCCCTGTGACGTCTACACTCACACCTCCATTCACCTCACCATCAGCCAGTGTTTCCATCACCAGCACACCCTCCACTCCAGTCCGCACACGTGCAGTCACCACCCCCACTGCCATTTACACGTCCCCTGTGTCCTCTCCCACTGTGTCTGTCACCCCCTCTTCCACACCACACAAACGCAGCCACCCACCCACCCAACAGCCATCCACCTCACGACAGCCTATCCCTCCTGCACCTGCACCCAAAGACAGCAAACGTGACTCACCTACAACCACATCCTCTCCCTCCACTCCCATTCCCACTGTACCTACCACTCTCCATTGTCCCAAGAAGCTCTTCCTCGCCACTACTAACTTCTTTCCTGACCCTGAGCCCCCCCCTCCTTCTCGTCGGGGTAAGAAGAGCACCTCAGCCACCACCAGCCCTGCAGCCCCCTTGACAAGGGTGCAGGGGTATTGGAGCCCGCCAGCCCGCATGTCTGGATCTTCGCCCAGCAGCAAGGGGACAGCCAGCCCACCCCCTGGGAAGAGGAGCAGAAGGCGGAAGGGTCGCCGCAGGAGCCCGCCTTCTACATCCCCCCCGGACACCACCCAGAGACAGTCACCAGCCACAGCTCCAAAGGGAGGAAAGGGCCACAGGCCCACGACTAAGGAGGGCAAGGGCAGCAAGTCAGAGAGGTCAGGCAGCAGGCCTGCTGCCCAGGAGGAGCCCACAACCCCCATAGCCGCTGCCCCGGGAGGAACCGGCACAGCTGCCCCGGGAGAGCCCACCACCCCCATAGCCGCTGCCCAGGGAGGACCCAGCCCAGCTGGCCAGGAGGGCCCCACCACCCACAGCCCAGGTGGGCAGTGAAGGAGCACCATCCCCGCTGCCCAGGAGGGCACCACCAGGCAATTAGCAGTTGGCCATAGACCGTCCGCCGTCTCAAGAACCGCTGAACTGGGCCCCGCCGTCTCAAGAACCGCTGAACTGGGCCCCGCCGTCTCAAGAACCGCTGAACTGGGCCCCGCCGTCTCAAGAACCGCTGAACTGGGCCCTTCAGGGCAAGAACCGCTGAACTGGGCCCCGCCGTCTCAAGAACCGCTGAACTGGGCCCCGCCGTCTCAAGAACCGCTGAACTGGGCCCTTCAGGGCAAGAACCGCTGAACTGGGCCCCGCCGTCTCAAGAACCGCTGAACTGGGCCCTTCAAGGCAAGGAGCGCTGAACTGGGCCCCGCCGTCTCAAGAACCGCTGAACTGGGCCCCGCCGTCTCAAGAACCGCTGAACTGGGCCCTTCAGGGCAAGAACCGCTGAACTGGGCCCCGCCGTCTCAAGAACCGCTGAACTGGGCCCTTCAAGGCAAGGAGCGCTGAACTGGGCCCCGCCGTCTCAAGAACCGCTGAACTGGGCCCCGCCGTCTCAAGAACCGCTGAACTGGGCCCTTCAGGGCAAGAACCGCTGAACTGGGCCCCGCCGTCTCAAGAACCGCTGAACTGGGCCCTTCAAGGCAAGGAGCGCTGAACTGGGCCCCGCCGTCTCAAGAACCGCTGAACTGGGCCCCGCCGTCTCAAGAACCGCTGAACTGGGCCCTTCAGGGCAAGAACCGCTGAACTGGGCCCCGCCGTCTCAAGAACCGCTGAACTGGGCCCTACAAGGCAAGGAGCGCTGAACTGGGCCCTTCAAGGCAAGGAGTGCTGAACTGGGCCCCGCCGTCTCAAGAACCGCTGAACTGGGCCCTACAAGGCAAGGAGCGCTGAACTGGGCCCTTCAAGGCAAGGAGCGCTGAACTGGGCCCCGCCGTCTCAAGAACCGCTGAACTGGGCCCTTCAGGGCAAGAACCGCTGGCCCTTTGGCAGACGTGGCAGGGCAGGATCTATCTCGGGCAGGGCTGCAGGATGTCCTCTGGCCAACTTGCCTCCTCCAGTGGCAGTGGGGTCTGTTATGGACTGTATGGACTGTGGCTTTGCTCTCCCCAGGATGGCCCAGTGGGCAGGCCACCCACTGTATGGACTGTATGGACTGTGGCTTTGCTCTCCCCAGGATGGCCCAGTGGGCAGGCCACCCACTGTATGGACTGTATGGACTGTGGCTTTGCTCTCCCCAGGATGGCCCAGTGGGCAGGCCACCCACTGTATGGACTGTATGGACTGTGGCTTTGCTCTCCCCAGGATGGCCCAGTGGGCAGGCCACCCACTGTATGGACTGTATGGACTGTGGCTTTGCTCTCCCCAGGATGGCCCAGTGGGCAGGCCACCCACTGTATGGACTGTTTGGACTGTGGCTTTGCTCTCCCCAGGATGGCCCAGTGGTCATGGAGTCCCCTCGTGGATCTGGCGTCGTGTACTCAAGTGGCTGAGGTGCCCCCCCTTCCCTTCCCCCTGAGGTGCCTGTCCTATTTTCTTTCTGATGCCCCTGCAGTGTTCTCTCCGTGGAGTTCTTGTCGTGGGACTGGGCCTTGCCCCTTTGCACAGGACCCCTGTGATCCACGGACAGTGGTTGGACTACATTTAGTAGCTGTATATATTTTGTACATAGTTTATTTATTAATTGGGATTACTGGTGTACATATTTCAATATATCTGCCCGTTTATGATCTCTTCTTTTGGTGTTTGCATTATTTCGGAGGGGGGTGGTTTGTGGCTTGTGACAGTGATCTGTGGGAATGCATTGATGTGTGTGTTGTAGTGGGTGTGGGTGGGTGGGTGTGTGCCGGTAATCTTTTCCCTCCCCTGTGTCGTAGGTGCAGTACTCACCGATGTCTTCCGCGCCGCCGGGCGTGCTCCTGGTATATGAGCAGGAATAGGAGTGCGGGGATGACCTGCAACTCTGGCTCCATACTGCCGGAATCTCGCGTGGAGTGCGTAGAGGTGAGCGTTTTCCCGTTCGTAGTCTGTTTCCGCCGTGTTCTTATCGGCGGTGCTCCCGCCCCGGAAAAGGTGGCAGATTGGTGGGTCGTAATAGGGTGGGCGGTACATTGTCTGCCGCCGGGCTGTTGGCGGGAACCGCCGCGCTGTTTGTTTGTACCGCTGTGGCGGTCGGAGTGTTAAGTTGGCGGGCTGTGTTGGCGGTTCCCGCCAGGGTCAGAATTGCATATTTTAGACCGCCGGCCTGTTGGCGGCTTGGCCGCCGCTTTATCACCGACCGCCAGGGTCAGAATGAGGGCCTTTATATCACTTTTCAGTGATATCTCTACAATCTCACATTGCATCTTTTATCGTTTTTGACCTGCAAATACCCAGATAAATATTATATATTTTTCTAAACACTGTGTGGTGTATTTTTGTGGTGCTATATTGTGTTATTGTATGATTTATTGCACAAATACTTTACACATTGCCTTCTAAGTTAAGCCTGACTGCTCAGCTCCAAGCTACCAGAGGGTGGGCACAGGATAATTTGGATTGTGTGTGACTTACCCTGACTGGAGTGAAGGTCCTTGCTTGGACAGGGGGTAACCTGACTGCCAACCAAAGACCCTAACAATTTCCAAATCCTTAAGCCAATAGAAAAACTAGTCCCAGCAACCAATCACATCAACATATGCAACACCTAATAGAAACTAACATAAGGGCCAAGTTAACTGGAGCCCAAGTCCCTGTAAAAGGAAGGAGGGAGGTGCTGTTCTATTCAACAACAGTTTAAAAAGGCCAAGCTGGCTGAAACACAGGGAGCCTACAATAAACAGGCACGGGTAACAGTACAAATACTTTTTTTTTAACAAATAACAAGATTTCCCAAAAAGTCTGGGGCTCTTACCAGTCTCCTAGGATTTGTTGATCACTGGGCTTAATTAGGGAAAAGGGAAAAGCTGTGCTGCCAAAATGGAGGTGGCTGTCTTGGGATTCCCTCCTGAAGGCCCAATGCAGGTGTTAGAGGAGGGCTCAGGATGCCTGGGAGCTAGCGAGCCAATCACCAAGCCCAAGCCCCTGTGGAAGGGAGGTGTTGCTCTATTCGGAATCGCCTTGGATACAGGCACGCGGAATCCACACTTCCAAGCTAGCAGAGTCTACTTTTCAGGTAAGGGACAGATTGAAAAGCACTGAAATACTGCTTGTCGCGCACTCAGATATTTGGCTTTTTCAAGGCACAAACAAGTGGTGAAGACACTTTCTAAACACAATTTAAATCACAGAAACAGATTAAGCATTCTCCTAAACGCACTCTGGTTAGCCACTGAGGTATGTGTGGCCTTTTTTTTTTAAAGGGTGGGGGGTGGTTGGCTTTACGCAGTCATTTGCCACAAACTAGGAGGGACATTTCAAACAGACACAGGTAGAAAAAGAACAGTTTAAAAAGGCCGGGCTGACTAAAACACAGGGAGCCTACAGTAAGCAGTACAAACACTTTTTAACAAATAAGATTTGCCAGAATGTATGGGGCTCTTACCAGTCTCCTAGGATTTCATGACCACTGGGCTGTATTTCGCATGTTGGATCTTGTGATTACACAGTCTCCAATTTTGGCTCATGTCTAAGAGACAATTATGCTCCAAATACTTAAGTATCTTGCCTTGGCTTTAGAAAAGATTTCCACCTTTGAATCAGTACATGCCATATGTTGTGTTACTGTGTGCATGCTGCTCCATTATGTGGCTCTTTTTCAAGCAGGCCATTATTACAATAACATTTTCCATGTATATGGATGTGTGCTCAGCACTTTCCTCCTTGCTGGCTCTAAGCAAGTGAGTGGAGGGTGACACATATGGTACTGTTGAGATGTACACCTCTGCACTACCAAAACTTCACTGTCAGAAAGTTACTCATGTTCTTGAACTGTGGACATGTGAAAACTTGAAGTCAAACACCTAGATTTTGATATCCTGTATCTGGTATTAAAGTGATGCTTAAGGAGAATGGGATGACTTTATGGCAATCATATAATATAACTGCAGATTGCCCTGACCAAAGCTACAAAATATCTAGGTTTAGGTAAAGACAGAGTAGGCCATCCATTCTCTAGAGAGATATTGCAAAACAATCTGAATTTGAAGTTAACTGCTGACATACTGAAGGGGTTTTGCACAGAATCTCAAGCAAAGAGCTTTCTAATTTCCAAAACATTGGATGTAAAGTACTAATTTCAATTACTTTAAAGTTGTTTGACAAAAACATGCAGGTACATTGCACCCCTACCACTACTTTCTCTTGCTCATACATAGACCTTTGTAAAACAACAGAGCTAATGTCTTAATGGATCCCATCAAGGAGATGTCAATAAACAAGTCACTCCCTCCATTCATATGGACTTTAATATCTCATGATACCAATCCAACCTGGCCTGTTCAACATCTATAAAGACTAATTTAGATGCCCTCAACATCTTACAGGCTGGTGGACTGGCCTGATGCATAAAGTTGTACACACTGTGGATGTAACCTTTGCTTAGTTTAGATCTAATCAGAATCATCTGGAACTCTATAATAATCTGGTCTGACCATTACCTCATTGAAACTCTCATCCAGAGCAAATACTGAAATCAGGAAATATCCAAACTACATACAGATGATAGAAGAAGCTCACCCACTAAGTACATCACTTCTACGTCTAAAAGACCTTTGCAAACTATGAAATACCTGAAGTGGGTGAATTATATTATTGTCTTGTCAAAGGCTGTAACATATCAATACCTGTGTGTTAGACTTGGCATCCTTGGCGTGGTCTCCCCTTACTTTTTGCCTATGCTTCCCAGGTTGTGATGTGTGCTGGACTCTGCTTTTGGTGTTTATGATACTCTGGGCACTTTACCACTGCTAACCAGTGCTAAAGTACAAGCACTCCTATATAAAATGTAAATTCACTGATCCATGATTGGCATATTTGATTTACTAGTAAGTCCCTAGTAAAGTGCACTAGTGGTGCCCAGGGCCTGTAAATCAAATGCTTCTAGTGGGCCTGCAGCACTGGTTGTGGCACCCACATTAGTCGCCCTGTAAACATGGCTCAGACCTGCCACTGCAATGTCTGTGTGCGCAGTTTTAAGCTGCCAATTAGACTTGCCAAGTGTACCCACTTGCCAGTCCTAAACCTTCCCTTTTTATACATGTAAGTAACAATTAAGGTAGGCCCTCGGTAGCCCCATGGGCAGGGTGCGGTGTATGTTAAAGGTGGGACATGTACTGATGTGTGTTACATGTCCTAACAGTAAACTACTGATAAATTTAGTCTTCACTGTTGAAAGGCCTATCTCTCTCATAGGTTAACATGGGGGCTGCCTTTAAATAACTTTAAAGTGCAGATTCACTTTGAGAGCAGACAACGTATGGAGTTTAGGGTCTCTGAACTCACAATTGAAAAATGCATATTTTAGTGAAGCTGGTTTTTAGATTCTTGGTTTGAAAATGCCACTTTTAGAAAGTAGGCATTTTCTTGCTTAACCCATTCTGTGACTCTGCCTGTTTATGGACTGTGTGCCTGGGTCATTTTGATAGTTGGGCTGTTGTAAATCTCCTGTAGACAGTGACACAAAGGGAGTTGAGGTGTAGCCTGCATATCCTGATGAGCCATCTGTGCTAGAAGGGGTGGGATGAGTAGTCACTCACACCTGAAAGGGCTGTGCCTGCCCTCACACAATGCAGTCTCCAACCCCCTAATGTGTGTCTTGGGCCTGGCCTGGTTAAGAGACTTTTCTTTGAGGTAAGCCTACTAACATCTGGATTCTGCTGAGTCACCTACCCTGCCAAGAGGTGCCCTATCCAATCCCTGGGCCCTTGAAAGGTGAAGTTAGCAGACAAAAGATGAATATCCACGCACAGAACACCGTGCGAGGAAATTTACAACAAACCATCTGCAACGAGGCTGATAAATGACACACCGCCTACCTCGTGGCCAAAATCAACACTCCACCTGCATCACGGCTGGGAGATTGACGCATCACGGCTGGAGAAACGACGTGCAACACCCGCTTGTGGCTGCTGATAATGACGCAAACACCAAGCAGAACGGTTTTCTAACACTGCAGACAGGCTTTTCCACGCATTGTCCGTTGGCATCAAAGTCAACCTGACTCTGCGTGGATCCAAGGTGCCCAGTCTGGAAATCGACACACTGATCTCTTGCGCAGGAGAAGAAACGATGCATCGCTGACCCACACAAGTCCACCAGACCAAAGGTCAGTGATAAATTGGCGGTACCAAAACCCACACCGTTACGCTAATAGGAATACGCCCACAGTATCAGGACCCACGAATCACCGCAGTGGTCTTTCAACTGCGGTAAACCATTGGCGGTACACAACGCTGCGCTCAAAATACACACACAGTTACAAAGCACAACTACATTGAATAATTAAAAAAACACACACCTGACACACATACAAACACCACACCCACACACTCACACCAATATAAAACACACAACCACATTACCCACAACCCTTTCAACGAAAAAAAAGATTGCCAACACAGAGAGACACAAGCCAGGATCACCAACGCAATCTGAGCCACAGAACACCATCACCCATACACCATCCACACACCTCACAGCACACACAACAACCCATCACCCCACACATCACCCCACACATCCTCACACATTTCACTCACACCACATTCATGGCACCCCAAAGATACCCCAGGTTTTCAGAGGAGGAATGAAGGGTCATGGTGGAGGAAATCAACCAGGTAGAGCTACAGCTATTCGGATCACAGGTGCAGCAGATGTCCATTGCTAGGAAGATGGCGCTGTGGCGGAGAATCGTGGACAGGGTCAACACCGTGGGACAGCACCCCAGAACAATGGATGACATCACGAAGGGGTGTAATGACCGACGGGGGAAGGTGCATTTTGTGGTTGCAAGACACTAGGTAGCTGTACAGAGGACTGGCGGTGGACCACCACCTCCTCCCCCACAACTAACAACATGGGAGGAGCAAGTCTTGGCAATAATGCATCCTGGGGGCCCTGCACGTGTAGCAGAAGAACTGTACTCTGGTAAGTCAAATATTTACTACTATATCCCCCACCCTACCTGCATGCCATCACAAACTCCTACCCCTACCCTCACCCCATCACTCCACCATCTCACATATACCCTACTATCACAACCCACCCATCCCAAAACCAAGCCCTGAATGTAAAACCAATCCATGAACACCCATCACAGACCTGCATGGACACCCATCACCACAGCATGCCCATTAGAGAGAATCACTAGCCCACAAAATCACCACGCACACAAGGCAAAGCTGACAGGGCAATCCCAACCATACAAGGAAACACACCCATGCACAAGATGGCACACACAGATACAATAACACTGCATTTGCATCCCCCACAGGACACCTACTCAACGTCACCGGAGAGGAGTTGCCACCAACATCCAGTCCCCCCCCAGAGGAGGCCCACAGTGATGACAGCAGCTCTGCACATCTGGATCACAATGACTAACCTGGCCCATCAGGGACCTCTGGACAGTTGGTTACCCTGCCACAGTCCCAACCCACCACAGAGCCTCCCCCCTCAGGAAACACCAGCACAGCACCCACCCAGCGGGCCCATGCCACTGTCTCCAGGACACCTCAATCAGCAGTGTGCCCACCACTACAGGGACCCCAGGCAACCCACCAACACAGGACGATCAGGGACCTGGGATCAGTGGCAGTGGGCAAACAGTTCAGGGGACAGAGGCACAGGACAACAGGGAAACTGGGAGGACTGATGTGCGGCAGGGGGAGGATTGGCCCAGGTAACGACAACAGGCCCCTGACACTAGCCAAACCGACGAACAGCACTCTACCTCCGCCGGCACTAGTGGACAGGAGGCCCCGCCACAGGACCAACAGGCCACCAGCACCCCACCGCCTGCAGAAGGAGAACCACCCTGCAAACGGTCCCTGTGATCCAGGCAGAAGTGAGAGAACATTGCTAAGACCCCCGCCAGGAAATATGACTCTCCTGATTGTCACCCTTCTGTCCCACTCTGTCACCCTGTCCACCTTTAACTGCCATTACTCCCTTTCGTATGCCCCATTGGACAATGCACCTGTGATACCAAGAGACTGGAGTCTACCTGGACATTCCTCCACCATCACCCCAGCCCATTGCACATCCCCCTCTACAGGGAGTGCAGAATTATTAGGCAAATGAGTATTTTGACCACATCATCCTCTTTATGCATGTTGTCTTACTCCAAGCTGTATAGGCTCGAAAGCCTACTACCAATTAAGCATATTAGGTGATGTGCATCTCTGTAATGAGAAGGGGTGTGGTCTAATGACATCAACACCCTATATCAGGTGTGCATAATTATTAGGCAACTTCCTTTCCTTTGGCAAAATGGGTCAAAAGAAGGACTTGACAGGCTCAGAAAAGTCAAAAATAGTGAGATATCTTGCAGAGGGATGCAGCACTCTTAAAATTGCAAAGCTTCTGAAGCGTGATCATCGAACAATCAAGCGTTTCATTCAAAATAGTCAACAGGGTCGCAAGAAGCGTGTGGAAAAACCAAGGCGCAAAATAACTGCCCATGAACTGAGAAAAGTCAAGCGTGCAGCTGCCACGATGCCACTTGCCACCAGTTTGGCCATATTTCAGAGCTGCAACATCACTGGAGTGCCCAAAAGCACAAGGTGTGCAATACTCAGAGACATGGCCAAGGTAAGAAAGGCTGAAAGACGACCACCACTGAACAAGACACACAAGCTGAAACGTCAAGACTGGGCCAAGAAATATCTCAAGACTGATTTTTCTAAGGTTTTATGGACTGATGAAATGAGAGTGAGTCTTGATGGGCCAGATGGATGGGCCCGTGGCTGGATTGGTAAAGGGCAGAGAGCTCCAGTCCGACTCAGACGCCAGCAAGGTGGAGGTGGAGTACTGGTTTGGGCTGGTATCATCAAAGATGAGCTTGTGGGGCCTTTTCGGGTTGAGGATGGAGTCAAGCTCAACTCCCAGTCCTACTGCCAGTTCCTGGAAGACACCTTCTTCAAGCAGTGGTACAGGAAGAAGTCTGCATCCTTCAAGAAAAACATGATTTTCATGCAGGACAATGCTCCATCACACGCGTCCAAGTACTCCACAGCGTGGCTGGCAAGAAAGGGTATAAAAGAAGGAAATCTAATGACATGGCCTCCTTGTTCACCTGATCTGAACCCCATTGAGAACCTGTAGTCCATCATCAAATGTGAGATTTACAAGGAGGGAAAACAGTACACCTCTCTGAACAGTGTCTGGGAGGCTGTGGTTGCTGCTGCACGCAATGTTGATGGTGAACAGATCAAAACACTGATAGAATCCATGGATGGCAGGCTTTTGAGTGTCCTTGCAAAGAAAGGTGGCTATATTGGTCACTGATTTGTTTTTGTTTTGTTTTTGAATGTCAGAAATGTATATTTGTGAATGTTGAGATGTTATATTGGTTTCACTGGTAATAATAAATAATTGAAATGGGTATATATTTGTTTTTTGTTAAGTTGCCTAATAATTATGCACAGTAATAGTCACCTGCACACACAGATATCCCCCTAACATAGCTAAAACTAAAAACAAACTAAAAACTACTTCCAAAAATATTCAGCTTTGATATTAATGAGTTTTTTGGGTTCATTGAGAACATGGTTGTTGTTCAATAATAAAATTAATCCTCAAAAATACAACTTGCCTAATAATTCTGCACTCCCTGTATGTATGAGCACTTTAATAAACACCCTTGGAACAAATACAAATCTTGAGTCTGTCAAATGATTGAAATATGTGTTAGTACAACAGTCTGAAAACACTGCAAGTCATATGTACAGTAATATATACATTGGCATGACCTTTAGTGGACAGCAGTAAACATACCAGGAGCCAGAGTGGGGCACAGAAAGCTGAAAATAGAGATGCTAAAGGGTACAGTAAGTGGCCATAGACATAGGGAAATCAGGCTGCTATGTACAATGTCCAAAAGAAAACTGAAATATAAAGTGAAGTTACAGTGTCTTACCTGTGTCTCACTGGAAGTAATGCTGTATTATATTACTTCTTCCTCTGCCTCCTCTTCTTCATTGTCCACAGGCTCCACCGCTGCCGCAAGACCATTTCCAGGCTCATCCTCCTGCAGAAAAGGCAGCTGGTGTCTCAAGGCCAGGTTGTGCAACATGCAACGATGATCTGGCACACCTTCTTGGGTGAGTAGTACAGGGATCCACCTGTCAGATGGAGGCACCGGAACCTGGCCTTCAGGATGCCGAAGGTTCTTTCAGTTATCCTCCTTGTTCGCCCATGTGCCTCATTGTAAGGTTCCTCTGCCCTTGTCCTGGCATTCCTCACTGGGGTCAATAGCCATGAGAGGTTGGGGTACCCAGAGTCACCTGCAAATATCGACGGATACCTGTTAGACACACACTAGCCCTTAGGGACAACCCCATACCTAGACACCAATTTATACAGGGTGGGGACCTTGGGCTCAGCTATTAGCCACACCCGGTGCCTTTGGAGTTGGCCCATCACATATGGGATTCTGCTATTCCTCAAGATGAAGGCGTCATGCACAGACCCAAGATACTTGGCATTCACATGGGAGATGTACTGGTCCGCCAAACACACTATCTGCACATTCATAGTGTTGGCTTTTTCTATTCCTGAGCACTTGTTCATTTTTCCGGGGGGTGGGGGGGGCGGCAAATGCCACATGTGTACCATCAATGGGACCAGTGATGTTTAGGATATGTCCCAGGGCATAAAAGTCAGCTTTCACTGTGGCAAAATCCTCCACCTCGGGGAATACGATGTAGCTGCGCATGTGTTTCAGCAGGGCAGACAACACACTGGTCAACACGTTAGAGAACATTGGCTGAGACATCCCTGATGCCATGGCCACTGTTGTTTGGAAGGAACCACTTGCCAGGAAATGGAGTACTGACAGGACCTGCACTAGAGGGAGGATACCTGTGGGCTGGCAGATAGCTGAAATCAGGTCTTGGTCCAATTGGGCACACAGTTCTTGGATTGTGGCCCAATCAAGTCTGTACCTTAGTATAATGTGTCTGTCCTCCATTGTCGCAAGGTCCACCAGGGGTCTGTACACCGGAGGATGTTGCCATCTCATATTCATTCTCAGCAGTTGAAGCCTATGGAGGAAAACGGTGAGCAGAGGGTCATATTCACACATGAATTGAAATAATGATGCATCATTTCCATTACAGAACCTGTATGTGAATCCAAAAGTCAGTTGCTGTGCCAATGTCTGCTGTGACGCAGCTAGGTGCCATGGCCTGTGCCCCCATGAAATGGCAGCTGCCTGACCTGTAAGGAGGGACAAGTGGAAATGAGGTAATTCCGCAGGATTTGTGCGCCGTTACGGTAGGCGGTCGATGACCTCCGTGCAACTTCACATTGGTTCTCATTTCGCCCTATGGGTTCCAGGAGCCAATGGTGATGTACGCCGGTGGTGACGGTACACACCGCCGTGGATGTGACCGCCATTTTCTAGCTATTCACTAACTTGCTACCTGACCTTCAACAGTAGAGGACCTTCACTGCAAATGCTGCTGTGACCTGTGTCTGGAAGCGACAATGGCTCATGTGTCTGGGGAAAGGGCCCTTGCCTTCACTGCGGAGGAGTTGGAGAAACTGGTGGATGGGGTCCTACCCCAGTACACGTTACTCTACGGTCCTCCAGACAAACAGGTGAGTACACTGTGAGCAAGATGCGTGGGCCATGAATGTATGGATTGCTGTGTGTGTGAGCCATATGTAGGGGGGGCTGAGGCGTCCTGGGCAGTGTGCTGTATGTATGGTGGTCAATGTATGTGCGTTAGGGGATGGGAGGGATCTGGTGGGCAATGAGTGTGACAGTCTGGACGGTTAGCTAATTCCCTTTTCTGCTGTCTTTTCCATGCAGGTCAGCGCCCATCAGAAAAAGGGTATTTGGCGTGCCATTGCCAAGGAGGTGAGGACCCTGGGGGTCTTTCACAGGCAGAGCACCCACTGTTGCAAATGGTGGGAGGACCTGCACCGCTAGGCAAGGAAGACGGCAGAGGCCCAACTGAGGCTGGCCTCCCAGCGAGGAAGGGGTGCCCGTCGTACCCTGACCCCCCTGATTTTCCGCATCCTGGTGGTGGCCTATCTGGAGTTGGATGGGCGCTTGAAGGCATCACAGCAGCCACAAGGGGGTGAGTACAGATTCAGAATCATGACTGTGCGCGCGTTTAGGTTTACCTGGATGGGGGATGTGTGCCGTTGGTGTCCCTAGGCCAGGGGGAACATGACAGTGTAAGTCCCTTGTTGTGCAGGCTCTGAAGCACTCCAACCCCAATAGTGTTAGTGGCCATCTACTACTGGGCAGGGTCCTGTGGGTTTCAGGTGTGCAGCTAATGGTGTTAGGCATTGTACCCCATGGGCTGGTGACTATCTTATTAACTGGTAGTGCATGGCCTAGTGCATAGGGCTGCTCCCTATGTGTTGTGTACGCCAACGGTAGTGGTGTTGCTGACATGGACCAAGTGTATCCTCTGTCTCTCCCCCTCTTTTTGTTTTGTAACCCTGTCCTTGTGTGCATTAACATAATCTGGTGGAGGAGCAGAGGCACTGGCGACGGAGGGAGCTGCATCCCAGATGGGCCATGAGGCCGAATCCATCGACGGTGAGGGCATCAGTGGGACAGAGTGCGAGGGGAGCATCACGACGGGGATAGGCGGGGACACCACAGACAGCGACCCCTCCTCCGATGGAAGCTCCCTGGTGGTGGCGGACACCTCTGTGCCCAACCCAACAACATATACAGCCACCACCCTCCCTACCAGCACCGCCCTCCCAGCAGCCCCTCAGCATCTTTCCCGTGCCCGCTCACCCAGGAGGGTGGGCATCTCCTTCACCTCAGGCCTGCCCCAGTCAGCCCTTCTGCCCTAAGTGAGGAGGCTATTGACCACTTGAGATCCCTCACTGTTGGGCAGTCAACCATTCTGAATGCCATCCGGGGTGTGGAGAGGCATTTGCAACAAACAAATGCATACCTCCATTCATTCTGGTGTGGCGGCCCAACAGAGAGCATTTCAGGCTCTGGCCTCCGCACTGATTGCAGACATTGTCCCTGTTTCCAGCCTCCCCCCTCCAACTTCCTCTACCCAGTACCAATCCCCTCAACCCTAGCCTACCCCAGGCACACCTTCAGACCAGCATTCACCCAAATCAACACACAAAAGTGGCTCAGGCAAACACAAGCACCACACTTCATCTCACAGGCACTCACACAAGCACCAGCCCCAGGCAGACACACCAACATCTACTGCCTCCACTGTGTCCCCCTCCTCCTTGTCATCCACCTCCCTCCCAGTAGCATCTCCACTCACACCTGCATGCACTACATCCTCATCCACTACCTCGATCACCAGGACGCTCATCACAACACACCCCTCACTGGCAGTCACCACCCCCACATCTATGCACATGTCCCCTGTGTCCCCTCCCAGTGTGTTTGTGACCCCTCCTCCCAAAGTACACAAACGCAAGCACCCACCCACCCAACAGCGATCCACCTCCCAACAACATCCAGCCCATGCACCTGCACCCAAACTCAGCAGACAGACACCTCCTACAACCATTCCCTCTTCCTCCACTCCCAAACCCTCTCCCTCTTCCCGCCCCAGTGTCTATAAGAAGCTTTTCCTGGCAAACATTGACCTCTTCCCTACCCATCCCCCGCCGTCCCTCCCCTCGGGCCAGGGTGGCCAGAACCCAGCCCAGCACCTCAGCCACAAAGTTGACATTCGCTGTGGTTCCTGCAGCTATTGGAGGCTCAAAGGGGGCACCTGTCAACCCAGCCAGTGTGCCACCAACCCCTGCCAAGGCCAAAACCATCCCGCCATCTGGCAAGGTGAAGAGGGGGACAGCATCCTGCAAGGGGAAGGAGCCAAAACCACCCAGCAAGGCCACCTCAAAGACTCCAGCTGCCAGACCCAAGGTCACACCACCATCTGCCAAGGTCAGGAAGGGGCAGAAAACACCAGGCAAGGCACAACCGCCAGCACCGCCACCTGCACATCGGCCAGCACCAGCAGCAGCCCCGCTGCAAGCACCGCCACCTGTATTGCCACCTGCACCACCGCAAGCACCACTACTATCAGCAGCAGCAGCCCCAGTCGGCAGCCGTCGGAGGCTGCAGGAGAAGGGCTGGAGCCTCCCTCCTCCACTGGCAGCACCGGCACCTGCACCACAGCCAGCACCGCCACCTGCACCGTTGCTAGCTCCGCCGCAGGCCCTGCCGCAAGTGCTGCCACCTGCACCGCTGACAGTAGCACCACTACCAGCAGCAGCCCCAGTGGGCAGCAGTCTGAGGCTGCAGGAGAAGGGCTGGAGCCTCCCTCCACCACTGACAGCACCCCCACCGGCACCAGCACTACACCAGTTTGTACCTGTAGCCGCCACTGGATGGAGTCTAGCCCTGCCTCCATGCACTATCATGCAACCTGATCCCTGCATATCTTATGTCTCAGACACCCAGGTGAGGTACTGTGAACTGCCACGCCCCAAGTGTGGTATCACTGGGCACAAAGCCCCATCCAGAACCAGTGGAGAATGGCATCCACTCACCCTATCCTTGGCAGGATGAAGCAGACTGGGCACAAAGCCCCCTCCAGAATCAGTGGAGAAAGGCATCCACTCACCCTATCCTTGGCAGGATGAAGCACATTGGGCACAAAGCCCCCTGCAGAACTAGTGGAAGAAGCCACTCACTTGAGAGACTGTGGCTTTGCACTCCCCAGGACCAAACAGTGGGCAAACCAACCACTTGAGAGACTGTGGCTTTGCACTCCCCAGGACCAAGCAGTGGGCAAACCACCCACTTGACAGACTGTGGCCTTGCACTCCCCAGGACCAAGCAGTGGGCAAACCAACCACTTGAGAGACTGTGGCTTTGCACTCCCCAGGACCAAGCAGTGGTCAAACCAACCACTTGAGAGACTGTGGCCTTGCACTCCCCAGGACCAAGCAGTGGGAAACCACCCACTTGAGAGACTGTGGCTTTGCACTCCCCAGGACATTGCTGTGGGCATGGAGCCCCCTCCAGGAGCAGTGGCGTTATTTCTTCTTCTGGCTGAGGTGCCCCCCCCTTCCCTGTCCCCCTGAGGTGCCTGTGTGTTTTCGACCTGATGCCACTGCAGTGTTCTCTCCGTATAGAGGCAGGAGTCAAGTGTGGGCTTGGCCTATGGGTTTTGGCCCAGTGGCCCACGGACATTTTGAGCAGACAATGTACCACCTTATGTACATATTGTATATTTTTGTAAATACTGTTTTTAAAATTATTACGTATATCTGACTATTTCTAAAATATAATTGATTGGACTCTATTCCTTTTGTCCTTGCGTTCTTCCAGGGGGTTACAGGGTGTAAATATAATGTTGTTGCATGTGTTTGTGTGTATGGTGTTTTGGGTGAGGGTGGGGGTGGAGGGGTGGCGTGTTACGTGTGTGTGTCACTCTCTTTTTCCTCCCCCTCCCCTGTGTACTAGGTGCAGTACTCACTGTGGTCGTCGCCACTGCCGTTCGTACTCCTGGTAGATGAGGAGGTAGACCAGCATGAGGAGGGCGTGCAGCTCGGGCTCCATGGTGTCCTGGTTCTTCGTTGAGTGTCGAAAAGTGAGTGGTTCCCCTTCTGGATACTGTTTCTGCTGTGCTTTTGATGGCGTTGGTACCGCCGCGGAAAACCTGGTAGATGGGCGGGTTGTGATGGGGTGGGTGGTACATTGACTTCCACCTGTCTGTTGGTGGTTACCGCCACAGTTTTTGTTACTACAGCCGTGGCGGTCGGAGTGGTAAAGTGGCTGCATGTATTGGTGGTTTTCACCATGGTCGTGATCCTATTTTTTTTTACTGCTGGCCTGTTGGCGGTATTACTGCCGCTTTAATACCGACTGCCAGGGTTGTAATGAGAGCTTAAGACTCTTATTATTTTTAAAATTCATAACTTGACTTGTGTATGTTGACTTTTTGTCATTTTGGTCTTGTTTGATTTAGATAAATATGACCTATTTTTCTAAACTGGTGTGTTGTCCACTTTGTAGTGTTTCACTGCATTTCTGTGTGTGCTGGTACACATACTTTGAACATTGCTTCTGAAGTTAAGCCTGCTTGCTCCTGCCAAGCTACCAGGGGAGTGAGCAGGGGTTAACTGAGTATGATTCTCTTTTACCCTGACTAAAGTGAGGGTCCTTGCTTGGACAGGGGGCAACCTGAATGCCAACCAAAGACCCAATTTCTAACACTGTAAAAATATCAAGTTGAACTAGCCACAAAAAAAGAACTCATAAGTAAGAATACCACAATAGCACTCATAAGCTTTCTGTGGCGCACTAGCTAACTGCTTTCTCACCAAACAAAACAATCTAGATCACTACCATAGGAACAATATGACCCTTGCTCAGCCTTCCACTTTGCAGACCATACCAGTCCCTTTGTTATGGCCACAATAGTTTGGGGTATGCAACTAATAGATTGGGCTCCTGCTCTATATGGGCAATGACTTCCAATGCTGTTTGCCAAATCAATGGCAATGTGTTGAGTGCTTTCCTCCTTGATGGCACTTAGCACTGCTGAGGTAAGCACCTCTGGACTACCAATCCTACTCCTCCACAAAGTTGGTCACATCTTTGAACTGTGGGCAAGTGAAAATTTGAAGTCACATATATTGGTATGCACTTCATGGCTTTAGACAGATGCCAAAATGAAACAAGTTGGCCAGTGTTACAATCAAATAATATAACTGCGAGTGCTCTGAATTAAGCTACAAAATATCTAATGTTGATATATTGAGGCAGTCTGGTCCAAAAAAATTCAGAGTAAACAAAACAGAGAATAAACATAGGCAAAATTCACAAACTTACTTCAGAGAGCTCTCAGTTCCTAAATTCAAAGGTTCAGTCTAGGTAAGCATGCCATATGTCTCTTCAGCAGACCCCTATCCCACGTGAATATTCAAAGATGTCTTGCTCAATGCATTGGCAGTCTTCACCTCCAGAATCAATTTCCTCACACCAGGGAGCATGCCTTCAGATTTCAAGACCTCGTTCATCACACCAAACAAAAAAACAAGACCTTGAGCCATCTGATTCTACCAGCTAATTTCTGATTTTTAATGGACCATTCCTAGGAAAACTAGGAAAACTAGGAAAACCTAGTCTGTCAACTGCATGTAACACTGTACATCAATGAACTTAACTATTAAGACTAGAAAAGCTCAGCTTTATGGGCTATATGAATCTGAATCTCCATCTACCTGCAAAGCAGGCAGATCATTGTCTCACTGCCTTAAAGAAAATTATCCTCTTTGAACACATAGATGATTATCTCTCCAACATGCACTTGACAGAATGGCCAGAGGTAATTTGTTTATTCAACCTACCCTGCTACATTTCTGTTAATGCTAGACAAATTGTTATAAAACTGGAAAACTAGACTGGTGTTTCCTTTCTATTGAAAAATAGAGATTGACCAACCATTTTAAATTTGACTGCTCCAAAACATAGATCTTCACATCCTGACAATGAAAACTACATTTCCACAAACATCTGGCCCAAAAAACGCAAGGCCCTACCCTTACTATTAAAGTAAGAAACGTTTGTGTAATTATATTTCCCTCAAGTAAACCTCAAGTAAACCAAGTCGAAAGATTTACCTTGTACAATATGGAACCACTCATTCACTTTTTACTAAATTAGGAGATCTCATGTCTCGTTTAAACTATGCAATGGTTTAGTATCTGGAAGTCACGCCTATGTGCTTCATACACTGTAATGGACCAATAATTAACATTTCAAGAACACAATATCAATGTAGATTCTGCACCACTGCAATGCACCAGTTTATTCACTGGATTTAGGCACACTGCATTGTGTTCAGGATATGCATGGTAAAGGTCCTCGGTTCACTCACGATCAATTCCAAAAGCATAACACTTCGGTCTAGCCTCACTCCCCGCGTATCTATCTCTTCCTATGAAAAAAGAGCATTGGTGTGATTTTGATCACTGCAGAGAGAGAACTACTGAAGTTGAGCCCAATAAATACAAAAAAGATTCAAGACTACAGGTCACCTATCCAACAATAAGAACCTAATAGAAAGAAATTATATTCTGCTCTTAGGTGATTATCTTCCATGCAGGGAGGATTTGAAATACAATGGTGCAATTATATGAAGAACTTTGATTCATGAAAATATTGATTGTGAACATTTATGCTATGTATTACTTTTCAATAACAAATCAACCTTTCAATCCGAAATCAAGTCACTCCCCATCTGACCTACTCATCACTATCACTACAGGGGGTGGCTATCTTAATATGGTAAGTATAGGGAGAAGTATAAAAGTTTATTAAACTTCAAAATAAACATTATTGTAAATTAAATGTATATATTTATTTTAAAGGTAGAACTAAATAAAAAGAATTGCCAGAGCACTATTAACTTAATTTAAATTTAAAATATCATTATTTTGAATATATAAAATTACACTGCCCCATATTTATACTTTGACGTCCGACGCAGCGGGCGTCAAAGTTCCACCATGTGCGCCATTTTTAAGAAGGGTGAACCTGCCTTGCGTTAATTATATGCAAGGTAGGCGTTCCCTTCTAAAAAATGACTTTAAGGCCTGTGCCCCATATTTATACTGTGACGTCATTTTGACGCACAGGAGGGGGCAGGCCTTAAAAAACGGCGCCCAGCCTGATGGGCGCCGTTTTTTAACGCCTGGGTCAGGGCAGGCGTTAAGGTACCTGTGGGCTCAGAAGGAGCCCAGAGGTGCCCTCCCATGCCCCCAGGAACACCCCCTGCCACCCTTGCCCACCCCAGGAGGGCTCCACAGGATGGAGGGACCCATCCCAGGGAAGTTGAGGTAAGTTCTGGTAAGTATATTTTTTCGTTTTTTTTTTGTGGCATAGGGGGGCCTGATTTGTGCCCCCCTACATGCCACTATGCCCAATGGCCATGCCCAGGGGACATATGTCCCCTGGGCATGGCCATTGGGCAAGGGGGCATGACTCCTGTCTTTACTAAGACAGGAGTCATTTCAATGGGGGTTGGGCGTCAAAAAAAATGGCGCAAATCAGGTTAAGGCCAAAATTTTGCCTCAGCCTGACTTGCCCCATTTTTTGACGCCCAAGCTCCATTTTCCCCTACGCCGGCACTGCCTGGTGTGAGTCATTTTTTTTGACACACACCAGTCCGCAGCGCCGGCTAACGTCATCCAATAAATAAGGCGCCCGCATGGCGCTTTGGAATGGCGTTAGCCGGCGTTAACATTTTTGACGCACAACTGCGTTGGCGCAGTTGTGCGTCAAAAAGTATAATTATGGGCCTTAGGGGGTCATTTTGACCTTGGCGGACGGCGGAGGCCGTCCGCCAAGGTACCGCCGCTGAATGACCGCACCGCGGTCAAAAGACCGCGGCGGCCATTCAGACATTTCCTCTGGGCCGGCGGGCGCTCTCCAAAAGAGCGCCCGCCGGCCCAGAGGAAATGCCCCTGCAACGAGGACGCCGGCTCAGAATTGAGCCGGCCTAGTTGCAGGGGTGCGACGGGTGCAGTTGCACCCGTCGCGTATTTCAGTGTCTGCTTAGCAGACACTGAAATACTTTGCGGGGCCCTCTTACGGGGGCCCCTGCAGTGCCCATGCCATGGGCATGGGCACTGCAGGGGCCCCCGGGGGCCCCGCGGCACCCCCTACCGCCATCCTGTTCCTGGCCGGAGACCCGCCAGGAACAGGATGGCGGTAGGGGGTGTCAGAATCCCCATGGCTGCGGAGCGCGCTCCGCAGCCATGGAGGATTCACAAGGGCAGTGGTAAACCGGCGGGAGACCGCCGGTTTACCCTTTCTGGCCGCGGCTGAACCGCCGCGGTCAGAATGCCCTCGGGAGCACCGCCAGCCTGTTGGCGGTGCTCCCGTGGTCGGTGACCCTGGCGGTCACCGGCCGCCAGGGTCAGAATGACCCCCTTAGTCTGTTGCCCTATTAGACCCTTGGGCCGACTGCCAGGATGTAACTCGGGTCCAAAGTCTTTAAGCAAAAGAATAGCTTGTAAACTTGATAGTTAAATTAATTACATTAATTGCAAACAAAATTACAAACATTAGAAAATAACAATAGTGATTAAACACTGCATATTGTAACCTGCAATTAGGCTGGTATCACACAATTGTTTCCATTTTAAAATCCAAAATCATTGCGTGTGGCTGATCATTAACATTAAAATCTCATACTTCACAATTGAAGTATGGCGGTACTGTACAGGCCCATTGTTAACACGGTTATTGTACCACAGATGTAAAACAGGCCTGGTGCATATGGAACCTGTAGAGGACATCTAGACTGTGTGAGATCAACACAGTGTGGTAGCGATTTCCTTGCACTTCTATGCCGTTTATGCTGTTTATGGCGGGGTTCAACCCACTGACTGAAATTGATATATTTTGATAGTGGCTCCTATCCTTGACATGTCATAGCCTCCGAATGCTGTGTTGAACTGAGTGCATCCAGGTGCCTCTACAGCATGTAGGTCTTCTACTGCAAAAATGTATGCACGCCTGACTGCAAGCAGTGCAAGTATTCCATTGTCCATTTCCCTTAGTGTTGGGATTTCATTTGAGAAGATGTGAGTATTCCTAAGTGAACTTTGACCACATCTACTAAGACTTGGGTTGGTATATCAGTGGATTTTTGTAGGACCCGGTAGACCATATCAAACCCCAGTGGGAAGGGATAGACAGTCTCTGTAACTGGGTTACATTACAGGTATTAGGTCAAATAACTATGCCCCCCATAGACCAAGCTCCAGTGGGCAGAGATTCACAAACTCTCCAGATAGGTTACCCTACTAAGGTCAGGTCTGGTGACCCATCATGTCTGGGCAGAACCTTCCTTCTGTTATGTCTACAATGGGCAAGGGTCGGATTCTGAGTAACTACAAACAAAACCACCATATGAACAAGGACAATTATGTCTACAAATCTCCTAATACAATTTAGCATTAGACGTAGCTTCAATTTCAATGTCAACTTTGATGAGGAAGGCTAACACCTTGGTCTGCAAATGGTGATCTCCCTTGTGCACCTGCATGGAAGAATGCATCAGTTCAAAGTGCAAAGTTGCTTAAGACACCAATTACAGTTAACAGGAGGCAGAGACTATTTCAACCTGAATGTGTTACAATCAATCAACAAGGATTTGTAGAGTGCGACTACTCACCAGTGAGGGTCTCAAGGCACTGGCACTGATGATCATTTGAAGAGCCAGGTCTTGAGGTCCCTCCTGAACTGCGACAGGGTGGGGGATTTCCTGAGGTGGGTGAGGATGGTGCTCCATGTCTTGCTGGCGATGTGGGAGGAGGATCATCTTCCGGCTGGGGTCTTCCGGATGCGGGGGACGTTGGCGAGGGCCTGGTAGGCGGAGCAAGCTGTCTGGCGGGAGTGTAGACGGAGAGTCTGTGGTTCAGGTAGGCTGGTCCGGCATTGTGTAGGGCCATATAGGAGTGAGTCAGGAGCTTGAAGGTAATTCTCTTGTCGATGGGCAGCCAATGTAGGTCTCTCAGGAGGGCGGAGATGTGGCCATTGCGGGGTGCTCGTGATGAGACAGGTGGAAGCGTTCTGGATATGTTGCAGTCTTTTTCAGGTGTTGGTGGTTGTTCCGGCTTAGGAGATTATGTCAAGTGCGTGGCTTCTGACGATGGCAGCCAGTGGGGCCATGTAGAGATTGAAGAGGGTGGGACTCAGCGAGGATCCTTTGGGGACACCGCAGCTGATCTTGGTGGCTTCCGAGAGAAAGGGGGGGGGGTCGGCCCCTCTGCGTTCTATCAGTGAAGAACAAGGAAAGCCATTGTAGTGCCGTGGGAGACTGTGTCAAAGGCGGCAGAGAGGTCTAGGAGAATGAGGGCTGCCGTCTTGACTTGGTCAAGGAGGGTCTGGATGTCGTCTGTGGCGGCGAGGAGGGTGGTCTCGGTGCTGTAGTTGTCCTGAATCCTGACTGTGAGGGGTCCAGGATGTTGTTGGCTTTCAGGAATGCAATGAATTGTTTGTTGACTGCCTTCTCGATGACTTTGGCCGGACAAAGGAGCAGAGAGATGGGCCGGTAGTTCTTGAGGTCTGTCGGTCAGCGGATGGTTTCTTCAGTTGAGGGTTGATCTCAGCATGTTTCCAACTCTCTGGGAAGGTGGCCTTTTTGAAGGAGCTGTTGATGGTGTGTCGGAACTTGGGTGCAATGATGTTGCTGACTTTGTTGAAGTTTGGGGTTGGTGAATTCTCTGATGACAGTAAAAAGTTATTTGCTGTTGTGGGCGCTGTTTTGATGCGTTGCTGCAGGGCGAGTTTTTTGGTGGTGCTGATGAGCTGGTGGTGGTGTTTGATGGCGTTTATGAAGGTTTGGTGGTTGGAGGGGGTCTTGTCGGTGCTCTATTTCTTCTCTAGCCGTTTGCAGACCTGCTTTGATTCTTTGAGGGTGGGGGTGAACCAGTTAGTTTTCTTAGCTGTGCCTCTGTTGGTGGGTATCTTAAGGGGGGCAAGGGTGTTGGCACAGTCAGTGATCCATTTGTGGAGGTTGTGTGCGGCGGTGTTGACGTCGTCGGCTTGGGGGGGGTGTAGCAATGAGTCTGGCGGTGAGCTGTGCTTCGGAGACCTTGTTCCAACTTCTGCGGGGAAGTTGGGTTGCACGGTGACGATCGATGGGTTTGCTGAAGGTGAAGTGAATTCAGCAATGGTCGGTCCATTGGAGCTCGGTGGTGTGGCTTACGGAGACCTGGTTGCTGGTAGAGAAGATGGGGTCCAGTGTGTGTCTGGCTGAGTGAGTGGGTGTGGTGACGAGTTGCTTGAGTCTGAGGTTGGTGAGGTTTTCGATCGGAGTGGTGGAGTTGTTATCATTGGGGCTCTCCAGGTGGAAGTTGAGTACTCCCAGGAGATTGTAGTCCTTGGATACGAGAGCGTGGGTGCTGACGTGGTCAGCAATGGAGTCGCAGAAAGGAGGGTGGGGTCCTGGAGGTCTCTAAATGGGGGGTCCGCTGAAGCATGGTGCTGGGGTTCATCCCTATTTGGAAGTGGAGCTGTTCCATGGTGGTTGATGAATCTTCGGAGTGTGTGGAGATGCAAAGAGTGTCTTTGTAGACAATGGCGATGCCACCACTTGGTCGATTGGTGTGGTCCTTGCGTATAATCTTGTATCCATCTGGGATGGCTGTGGTGATGTCGGGGGTTGAGGAGGGGTTGAACCAGGTTTCGGTGAGGAAGGCACCATCTGGGGTGGTTAAGTTCCGGAGGTTCCAGCTTTCAACGGCATGCTTGTGTACGGAGCGAGTTTTGATGAGGATGCAGCTGAGGTGGTTGCCTCCTGCTTCCTGGGTCCCTGGGGTGGTATTTTGGAGGCTAGTGAAGTTGCAGACCGGCAGGTGCAGGGTCCCCTGGTGTCCTTCAGGGAGGCAGAGTAGCAGGTGGGCAATCTGCTGGCGTTGAGAGTGAGGAGGGTGCAGGCATTGTAGGTGCAGATGTTTCGTGGACCAGAGTTCCTGGTGCTGGGCGCGCTCAGGCACGGACGGGCACAGACAGGCTTGCTTTTGGCACGCCTTTGGCATGCCCACGGTGGGCCTGCTGCACGCAGCTGCCATAAATAGCATAGGGAGGCGGGTGGGCGGGGCCGCAGCTGGGAGACGGGAGAGCGTTAAGAGCAGCTACGGTGCTGGGGATAGGGTGGCAGGGGGAGAGCGCGGAGAACGGGAGAAGGGAGCAGGAAAAAGGAAGATAGAACACAGAAAAGGCAAAAGCCCGACTGGCTAACGCAAAGGGAAATAAAAAACAGGCAGAAAAAGGCAGACGGCAGCGGGCAAGAGAGAGTGAAAGCAGAGATGCACAAGTGATGAAAGCCAAAGGCAAGAGAAAGTGAGAGAGTGAGAAGCAAAAAACGGGAACACAGACCAGGAAAGAGAGCACTGGCCTCCCTAGTGGGGAGGCCCACTAGATCACCAGGGATGAGGCGCAGGCAGGGACCTGCGGGTGGAGGAGGGCCTCTAGTTCCAGTCAGCTGGAACTCAGCGAGGGTCCGCTTGCAGGTGACCCGGGCGGTGCGGGAAGGACACACTAGCCGAAGGGTCAGTGCCAAAGGGTCAGTTACAGATACTCAGAACTTCATAAATAAGCTAAATGTACAAAATGTTCCAAGTCAGAATGGAGCCCTGTGGGTATCTGGGTATCAAAGTTAATAATGTACAATTCCAAGTGTCCTATTGCCTCCTCTGCTCTTACAAGGTACTCTTTCAAAGGCAAAATATCACAGTAGACTTGTGTTCTGTTTGAGTACATTGAAAATAATATTGTGCCACTGAGTGTTATGTATTACGTTTTTTGATGGCATGTAAATCCTCTGAAATCCTTTTGCTTACAGAATGCATTGTGATGGCTATGTAAATTTCTTCACAGAGAAACGGGAGACAGTCAACACAGTAGCCAGAATTATCAGACTATTGCTTGGAAATATGGAATGCCCTATTGCTATTTTGTATCAGGAAATTCATTACTTTGTTAATGGTATGTCTGTTGTACAGAGGATGGGATAGGCCACCACCGAAGGAAGTGTACTAAACCCAGAAATTTCTAAAAACTAGTCACCCAGGAAAGTCTTCATTTGTGTGATTTGTATGGATCTTTCGACTTTTTCTTATTCAAAATGCTCTTTAAACCTCAATTTTTGACTAAAATTGCATATCTTCTGTTGCTTCAGACAGAAACGATCCCAAATGTAATGCACAGACATCAGGTTTTACCTTGAAAATTTACCCAATTAGGGTTGACCGCCACTCGAGAAACTATTTAAAAACAGACATTTCTGAAAAACAGACAGAGAGGAGAGTCCAGGGCGATCTGACTTGTGTGGCTCCCATGACGTTTTCCTACCCAGAATGCCATTGAAACCTCAAACTTTGGTTAAATCGCACATTTTCCTCACATTTCTTTGAGGAAAGGTTCTAAGAGCTTAGGGGATCCACTAAATTCCTACTACCAAGCAGTTCCACATATCTGATAAAATGGTACCCCACTTGTGTGGCTGGGTCTATTGCCCAAACAGGAACTGTTTTGAAAGAAGTACTCTTAAAGGTCAATTGATCTCAGTAAGTCTTGTTGTAGTGCATGAGCAGATGAGGAAGCAGTATGAAAATCTACTCCATGCGAGATGCTAGAAATTTTAAATATTTGTGGGGAAGGCAAAATTGCAGTGCTGGGCAGGAACTATGGCCCTCATTACAACCCTGGCGGTCGGTGTTTAAGCAGCGGTCATACTGCAAACATGCCGGTGGAAAACAAAATGGGATTACTACCGTGGCGGAATCCGCCAACATAGACAGCCACTTTAACACTCCGACCACCTTGGCGGTACAAACAAACAGCGCGGCGGTCACCACCAACAGACAGGCGGGATACAAAGTACCACCCACCCTATCACAACATGGCAATCCGCCACCTTTTCCGGGGCGGAACCAACGCGAATAAAAACACAGCAGAAACAGTACACAGAATGGAAAACACTCACCTCTCCACACCCCATGAGGAACCAGGACGCCATGGAGCCCGAGTTACAGATACTGCTGGCGATGGTCTTCCTGCTCCTCTATTAGGAGCTCCAACGATGGCGGCAACAACCACGGTGAGTACTGCACCTACAACACAGGGGAGGGAGGAGGGAAAAGAGAGTGACACACACAGGCAACATGCAACACCCCCACCCTCACCCACAACACCATTCACACAAATACATGCTGCAACATTACATATACAACCCCGCCCCCACTTCAATAACGCAAGGACAAAAGGAAATGATTGTCACGATTGTAATCAATAAAAATAAATAAGTCAAAAGTCCAAATCCAGTATATACAATTATGTACACCAACTGTACAAGTCCAGATAGTGCACAAATCATTGTCTGTGGACCACTGGGCCCAAAATGCATGGGCGATGCCCACACTAGATTCCTGACTCCAAACGGAGAGAACACTGGAGGGGCATCACATAAAAGAATATACAGGCACCTCAGGGGGAGGTGGGGGGCACCTCAGGCTGAAGAACGCACGACGCCACTGCTCCATGAGGGGGCTCCATGCCCATTGATGTATCCTGGGGAGTGCAAAGCCACAGTCTCTCAAGTCTTTTCAGTGGGTGGTTTGCCCACTACTGCATCCTGGGGAGTGCAAAGCCACAGTCTCTCAAGTCTTTACAGTGGGTGGTTTGCCACTCCTGCATCCTGGGGAGTGCAAAGCCACAGTCTCTCAAGTCTTTTCAGTGGGTGGTTTGCCTACTGCTGCATCTTGGGGAGTGCAAACAACAGTCTCTCAAGTCGGTTCAGTGGGTGGTTTGCCCACTGCTGCATCTTGGAGAGTGCAAAGCCACAGTCTCTCAAGTCTTTTCAGTGGGTGGTTTGCCCACTTCTGCATTCTGGGGAGTGCAAAGCCACAGTCTCTCAAGACTTTTCAGTGGGTGGTTTGCCCACTGCTGCATCGCGGGGAGTGCAAAGCCACAATCTCTCAAGTCTTTTCAGTGGGTGGGTTGCCCACTGCTGCATACTGGGGACTGCAAAGCCACAGTCTCTTAAGTCTTTACAGTGGGTGGTTTGTCCACTGCTGCATCCTGGGGAGTGCAAAGCCACAGTCTCTCAAATGGATGTCAGTCTCCACTGGTTCTAGATGGGGTTTTGTGCCCAGAGTGCTTCATCCTGCCAAGGACTGAGGTAGTGGATGTGATACTCCACTGGTTCTGGAGGGGGCTTTGTGCCCAGAGTGCTTCATCTTACCAAGGGCTGAGGTAGTAGATGTAAATCTCCACTGGTTCTGGAGGGGGCTTGGTGCCCAGAGTGCTTCATCCTGCCAAGGACTGAGGTAGTGGATGTGATACTCCATTGGTTCTGGAGGGGGCTTTGTGCCCAGAGTGCTTCATCCTGTCAAGGACTGAGGTAGTGGATGTGATACTCCTCTGGTTCTGGAGGGGGCTTTGTGCCCAGAGTGCTTCATCCTGCCGAGGACTGAGGCAGTGGATGTAAATCTCCACTGGTTCTGGAGGGGGATTGGTGCCAGAGTGCTTCATCCTGCCAAGGACTGAGGTAGTGGATGTGATACTCCACTGGTTCTGGAGGGGGCTTTGTGCCCAGAGTGCTTCATCCTGCCAAGGACTGAGCAAGTGGATGTAAATCTCCACTGGTTCTGGAGGGGGCTTGGTGCCCAGAGTGCTTCATCCTGCCAAGGACTGAGGTAGTGGATGTAAATCTCCACTGGTTCTGGAGAGGGCTTGGTGCCCAGAGTGCTCCACGTACATTGTGGCCGGAACAAAACACTCGCCTGGGTGTGTGTGCCACAAGATTGCCGAGGTACAGGTAGGATGATACTCCATGGAGGCAGAGACATGCCTCACACTGCTGCGGCTTCGCATTCCATATGCAGGTGACAACTGTGATGACAGTGATGCTTCATGGAAGCTGCCCAGGGTCCACAAACTCACCACCAGCCTTGGACGACTGACCACTAGGGATGGTAGCCATGTCTGCGGTGGTGCCACTGTCTGAGGATGTCGCAGGGCCGCTGGCGGTGCTTGCGGCGGTGTCAGTGGTTACGGTCCTGGCTGTGGGCTCAGTGGCGGCTGTGCTGGCTGTGGGCTCAGTGGCGGCAGTGCTGGCTGCGGGCTCTGTTGTGGCGGTGCTGGCTGCGGGCTCAGTGGCGGCAGTGCTGGCTGCGGGCTCAGTGGCGGCGGTGCTGGCTGCAGGCTCTGTGGTGGCGGTGCTGGCTGTGGGCTCAGTGGCGGCGGTGCTGGCTGTGGGCTCAGTGGCGGCGATGCTGGCTGCGGCCTCTGTGGCAGCGGTGCTGGCTGCAGGCTCTGTGGTGGCGGTGCTGGCTGCGGGCTCAGTGGCGGCGGTGCTGGCTGCAGGCTCAGTGGCGGCGGTGCTGGCAGCGGGCTCTGTGGTGGCGGTGCTGGCTGCGGGCTCTGTGGCGGCAGTGCTGGTGACGGGGTCTGTGGCGGTGCATGTGGCGGTGTTTTCCACCGTACAGGTTGGCATCGACGTGGATAGAAGGTGTGACACTGGTCCCTCAGTCGGTGCCACCATGCCCTCTGCTGACCTGTCCTTCAGTTTTTGACCCTTCCTCATCTTTGATGGTGGTGCAGCTGTCTTTTGTTTTCCCTGACCCCTTGGTGGCAGGTGTTTTCGGCTTCTCCCTCCGGGATGTGGACACCTTTTTTACTTTGGCAGGTGGCGGAATGTCCTTGCCCTCACTCTGTGGCATACTGGCAGCCCTGATGGTTGGCGCACTCCAATACCCCGCAGTTGCTGGCCCCACTGTGCCTGGGGATGTGGTGGCTGAGGTGCTGGGCTGGGACCTGGTAAGCCTGGCCCTAGGGGAAGGATGGGTGGGGAGGTGTAGGGAAGAGGTCAATATTAGCCAGGAATTTTTTTTAGACACACTGGGATGGGTAGATGGAGGGGGTTTGGGAGTGGAGGTAGAGGTAGTGGTTGTAGGAGGTGTAAGTCTGCTGACGTTGGGTGAAGGTGCATGGGCTGGAGGCTGTTGTGAGGTGGATGGCTGTTGGGTGGGTGTGTGCCTGCGTTTGTGTACTTTGGGAGGAGGGCTCACAGACACACTGGGAGAGAACACTGGGGATGTGTGAATGGTAGTGGGGGTGGTGATTGCACGTGAGCGGTGTGTGGTGATGGGCGTGTTGGTGATGGAGGTAGTGGCTGAAGATGTAGTGCATGCAGGTATGAGTGGAGATGTGACTGGGAGGGAGGAGGGAGACGTGGAGGAGGGGGACACAGTGGAGGCAGTGAATGTTGGTATGTGTGCATGGGTGTGATGCTTGTGTGAGTGCCTGTGGGATGTGTGGTGCTTATGTTTGCCTGAGCCACCCTTGAGTGTTGATGTGTGTGCATGCTGGTCTGATGGTGTGCTTGGGATAGGCTGAGGTACAGGGGATTGGGTCTGGGTGGAGGGAGTTGGAGGAGGGAGGCTGGACACAGGGACAATGGTTGCCATCAGTGCTGAGGCCAGAGCCTGAAATGCTCTCTGTTGGGCTGCCTGGCCAGAATGAATGCCCTCCAGTTATGCATTTGTTTGTTGCAAATGCCTCTCAACACCCTGGATGGCATTCAGAATGGTAGACTGCCCAACAGTGAGGGATCTCAGGAGGTCAATAGCCTCCTCACTGGGGGCAGCAGGGCTGACTGGGGCAGGGCCTGAGGTGCCTGGGGCGAAGGTGATGCCCACCCTCTTGGGTGAGCGGGCACGGGGCAAAGGCTGAGGGGCTGCTGGGAGGGCGGTGCTGGTAGGGGGGGTGGCGGCTGTACCTGTAGATGCGGGGGCACAGATGTTGCCACCACCACAAGAGAGCTCCCATCAGAGGACGAGTCAGTGTCGCTGGTGTCAGCTCCTGTCCCCGCCATGGAGCTCCCCTCCGTCCCACTGGTGAATTCTGAATCCGTAGTGTCGCCCTCCAGGGCCATGTGGGATGCAGCTCCCTCCTGCTCCGGTGCCACTGCTCCTCCGTCTGATGATGCTAATGTACACAAGAACAGGGAGACCAAAAAAAAAGGGGCGGAAGACAGAAGAAAGACATGTTGAGTGCATGCATTACCGCTACCGTTGGCGGACACGACAGACACAGAAGCCCCCTGCACTATGCCGCGCTCTTGGGCTCCACTGTTCAATTTCTGAAAAATGGCCTACAAGGCTATGGACGACATCTGCACACATAGATGACACAGGGACATGACTAGCTGTACTTGGCACTCTACAGAGGTGGGCTGGGGTGCCACATGGCCTGCCTTTCGGAGGAGCCTTGCCTATGGAACTGGCCCTGGCATAGGGAAACCCACAGCCCACCTCCCCCACCCAGACACCTCCACTGCGTGCAAAGTCAGCAGAATGAGAGTGTACTCACCCCCTTGTGGCTGCTGTGATGCCCTCAAGCGCCCATCGAACTCCGGGTAGGCCACCGCCAGGATCCTGAACATCAGGGGGGTCATGGTGTGACGGGCACCCCTCCGTCTTCTTGCTCCAGCGGCGAATGTCCTCCCATTTTTTCTGGTAGTGGGTGCTCCATGTGTGGTAGACCCCCAGGGTCGGGACGTCCTTGGCGATGGCACGCCAAATATCTTTCTTCTGGTGGGCACTGACCTACATGAAATGTACAGGGGAAAAAGAGAAGTTATTACCAACTGCATCGTCAAAGTGATTGGCCCCCATCCCTACCCTTGCCATGTGGCACATGCATTCACCGTCTTTCATGCATGCAGCACTCTCCCCCCTTCCTTCTTACATCCAGCCCTCTCCACACAGGCATAGCCCATACAACATGCTTTCTGTGTACTTACCTGTTTGTCTGGAGGACCGTAGAGTAGCGTGTACTGGGGGAGGACCCCATCCACGAGTTTCTCCAACTCCTCCGATGTGATGGCAGGGGCCCTTTCCCAAGACACTCGAGCCATTGTCTCTTCCAGACCGAGGTCACAGCAGCACTTGCAGTGTAGGTCCTCTCCTGTCAAAGATTGGGTACCGAGTGATTGAAGTGATAGAAAATGGCAGTCACGTCCGCGGCGGTGTGTACCATCACCGCCGACGTACATCGCCATTGGCTCCTGGGACCCATAGGGTCCAATGTTAACCAATGCAGCATTGCGCCCTGGTCTTCGACCGCCTACCGCGACGGTGTACAACGTCAGCGCAGTTACCTCACATCCCATTGTCCCACTTTACAGGTCAGACAGCCGCCATTTCAGGGGCCCACATGGCTTCATTTCCAACTGCGTCACTCATATCTAGGCCTAGACTCAACACACATACAGGCCACCTTTTGTGTATGATAGGTGTTCTGTGTAAACTGTGGGTACGTACCTCTGAGTTGTTTGACTCTGTGCTCGCTGTTGTCCTTCATTGGCATCGTCCGCTGGGACATGTGAGGAGATAGCGGCTTCCTCCGGTCTACCAACCGTTGGTGGACCTGTCAACAATGGAGAAGCGACATTTGATTATCACATACAGGCTTGACCGTGCCACAATCCAGGAACTGTGTACCCAGTTGGAGCCAGACCTGATGTCAGCAATCCGCCAACCCACAGGAATCCCCCCTCAAGTGCAGGTGCTGTCAGTGCTCCATTTCCTTGCAAGTGGGTCATTTCAAACAATAGTGGCCATGGCATCATGGATGTCCCAGCCTATGTTTTCTAACGTATTGTCCAGAGTGTTGTCTGCCCTTCTGAAACGCATGCAGAGCTACATCGTTTTCCCTCAGGTAGAGGATTTGCCTACAGTGAAAGGGGATTTCTATGCCCTGGGACACATCCCCAACATCATAGGTGCCATTGATGGGACATATGTGGCTTTGGTACCCCCCCCCCCACAGGAGTGAACAGGTGTACAGAAACCGGAAGAGTTATCATTTGATGACTGTACAGATGGTATGTTTGGCAGACCAGTACATCTCCCATGTGAATGCCAAGTTCCATGGCTCAGTGCATGACGCCTACATCCTGCGGAATAGCAGCATCCCTTATGTGATGGGTCAACTCCAGAGGCACCATGTGTGGCTATTAGGTGAGCACCTGGAAGCAAGTCAGTGGGAATGGTTTACTGGGTCTGGGGATATCCCTACAGGTTAGTGTGTGTCTAACAGTTGTTCCTCACCATTTGCAGGTGACTCTGGTTACCCCAACCTGTCATGGCTACTGACCCCAGTGAGGAATCCCATGACAAGGGCAGAGGAAAGCTACAATGAGGCCCATGGGCGAACTAGGAGGGTGATCTAGCAGACCTTCGGCCTCCTGAAGGCCAGGTTCTGGTGCCTCCATATGGCAGGTGGATCCCTATTCTACTCACCAAAGAAGGTGTGCCAGATCATCGTTGCCTGCTGTATGCTTCATAATTTGGCTTTGCGACGACAGGTGCCTTTTCTGTAGGAGGATGGTCCACATGGCGGTGTTGTTGCAGCTGTGGAGCCTGTGGACAGTGAAGACGAGGAAGCAGGGGAAGAAGACATGCACAACAGGGACTCAGTGATCCAGCAACATTTCAAGTGAGACACAGGTAAGAATACAAACCTGCCTACTACATGTACTTTAACACTACTACCTTTCAACTGTCTGTCGTTTTCACCCGGTGTATGGTCACTGAGTTGTCACTTTCCCTTACGATTTCACAGATGTGGGTCCCACTGCGTGACATCTGCTTAGATTCCTCATGGACTAGAGCTGTGTGACATAGGCAAACTTGAAAGAGCATTTTGTCACTGTAATTGCTAATACACTATTTCGAAATCACAGACAGACTCCAGATTGTTTTGTGATTTCAGGGTGTTTATTTAAGTGCTCAATATTGGAGGGGGTAGTGAAATGGTGAGGGGTGATGGTGGAGGAATGTCCATGGCAGAGTCTAGTCTATTAGTCTCACAGGTGCAATGCCCATATGGCCATAGAAAGTGGAGCTGGGGCAGTTTCAGTATGGACAGGGTGACAAAGTGGGACAGTAGGATGACAATCAGGGTGTTCTCATTTCTTGGCGGGGGTCTTGGCATCGTGCTCTGTCTTTGTCCTGGATCTCAAGTACCATTTGCGGGGTGGTTCTCCCTCTGCAGGGGGTGGGGTGCTGGTGTGGTGGTCCTGTGGCGGGGCGTCCTGTCCACTAGCGCCGGCAGGGATGGTGGGCAGTTCATCGTCCATGCTAGTGTCAGGGGCCCCTTGTAGTGCCACAGTGTCCCTCCTGGTGTTCACAAGTTCCTTCAGCACCCCTACGATGGTGCCCAGGGTGGAGCTGATGGTTCTGAGTTCCTCCCTGAAGCCTATATACTGTTTCTCCTGCAGGCGCTGGGTCTCCTGAAACGTGGCCAGTACCTTTGCCATCATCTCCTGGGAGTGGTGGTAGGCTCCCATGATCGAAGAGAGGGACTCGTGGAGAGTGGGTTCCCTTGGCCTGTCCTCCCCCTGTCGCACAGCAGCCCTCCCAGTTCCCCTGTGTTCCTGGGCCTCCGTCCCCTGGACCGTGTGCCCACTACCACTGCCCCCAGGTCCCTATTGTTGTTGGGGTAGTGGGTTATCCTGGGTTCCCTGTAGTGGTGGACACACTGCTGATTGACGTGTCCTGGGGACAAAGGTATGGGCCCACTGGGTGGGTGCTGTGCTGGTGTTTCCAGAAGGTGGAAGGTCTGTAGTGGCCTGTGACTGGGTGATGGGAACCGACTGTCCTAAGGTCCCCGATTGGCCGGGCTGGTCACCTAGATCCAGTTGGACAGAGCTGCTGTCATCACTGTGGGCCTCTACTGTTGGTGGTGTGGACATGTGTGCACCCTCCTGTCCGGTGACGTTGGGTAGGGGTCCTGCAGGGGAATTAAAGTGTGGTTATTACATCTGTGTGTGTCATGGTGTGCAATGGGTGGGTGACCGTGTACCCCAGTGTTTGCATCCCTGTGTGGAACCTTGTGTGAGGATGGTTTAGGGGGTTGTATGGGTATGTGCAGTGGACATGCTTTAGTGATGGGTGTCCATGCTTTGTTGTTACATGCAGGGCTTGGTGTTGGGATGGGTGGTTTGTGATGTTGGGACATATGTGAGGAGTTGGGGTGCTGGGGGTTAGGGTGAGGGTGGGGGTATGTGATAGCATGCAGGTAGGGTGGGGGTTGTAATAATTAAGATTTGACTTACCAGAGTCCATTCCTCCACCTACTCCTCCTAGGCCCTCAGGATGCAGAATCTCCAAGACCTGCTCCTCCCATCTTGTTAGTTGTGGGGGAGGAGGTAGGGGTCCGCCGCCAGTCCGCTGAACCGCCAGGTGGTGTCTTGAGACCATGGAACGCACCTTTCCCCGTAGTTCGTTCCACCGCTTCCTGATGTCCGCCCGATTTCTTGGATGCTGTCCCACTGCGTTGACCCTGTCCACTATTCTTCGCCATATCTCCATCTTCCTTGCAATGGAGGTGTGCTGCACCTGTGCTCCGAATAGCTGTGGCTCTACCCGGATGATTTCCTCCACCATGACCCTGAGCTCCTCCTCCGAGAATCTGGGGTGTCTTTGCCGTGCCATGGGGTAGTGTAGGTGATGTGTGGGGTGGAGTGTGTGGTGATATGTGGGGTGATATGTAGTGGTGTGTTGTGTGAGGTGCGTGGAAGTTATGTGGGTGATGGTGTTGTGTGCCTGTGGGTGCTGTTGTTCTTGGTGGTGCTCTCTCTCTGGCCTTCTTTCAGAATTTTTTGTCGTGGGGTTTGTGGGTGATGTGGGTGTGTGTTTTACATTGTATTGTGTGTGTGGGAGTGGTGTGTGTATGTGTATCAGGTGTGTGTATTTAGAATTGTCCAATGTGGCTGTGTTTTGTAAGAGTGTGTGTATTTTGAGCTCGGCGGTGTGTGCCGCCAATGGAATACCGCGGTTGAAAGACCGCTGCGTTGATTCGTGTGTCATGATAGTGTGGGCGTATCTCTGTTGGTGTGACGGTGGAGGTTTTGTTTTCACCAGTTTATCACTGACCTTTGGTGTGGCGGACTTGTGTGGGTGTCTGAATTTTTGGTGGATTCCGAAATGTGGGTCATAATAGCTGTGGCGGAATTCCGCGGCGGTGTGTTGGCGGTCTTCTGCATAGCGGTAAGCGGCTTTACCGCCAATGTTGTAATGACCGCCTAAATCTGTTCTCGATGCTCCTATATGGGACTATTACAGAACAGAGTTGTCTTTTTGGCCACACACATTTTTTGCAGAGGTGCGTTTCCTAACAGCTTACGTAATTGCTTTAGCTGAAAGGAAGAGTCAGTACATTGACCAAGGAAAGTTTTGGGTATTAACATAATACCTCTACTAATATTACTTACACAACCACGGTGACAGCCTAAATCAATAGTATCCAGACTGGCTTTGAGTTAGTTAAAATCTCATATCTTGACTTAAACCAGTAATGTCACATCACTTTCATCCATCAAACAACAGTTCACTGACCATATTACAACTTTTTCTATTCTTCAGTTCACATTACAAACCTATAGCCACATGACCAAAGAATATTAAGCATATATCATGGCAGCTGTAACAAACATTACTGCATGGAGCAATGATCAAATGATTAAAACATGTAAGTCACCTTGGCTACATTTTCCATTGCCACCATAGATGTAATTATTTAACAAATGCTTATTTCGGAAAAGAAAAGTTCCTTAAAAACACAATTTAAAAAAAATTCCTTCATGCAGCCCAACACAGTAATGATGTTAAGAAAGAGAAGGTAAAAGACGTAATCGGGTGACAGTACTTCCACATTACCAAAGAACAAAGGGACAGATTTACAAGGCCCTAGGCGCACAGGAGCGTCACTGGCCCTTTTCACTGCACCATATTTACAAGGAGGTGTTACATAACTTTTTGTGGCTTAACGCCTCGTTGTAAATATGAGCCCCTCAGGCACAGTTTTCTGCTTCCGAGGGATGTGCAATGGGTGTTGCTGTGGGTGTTCCACCACAACACCCATTGCTTTGGACACTGCCCCAGATTTACAAGAAGGCACAAATCTGAGGTAGCGCCAAAAACTATTACCACCCCAGGGGTGGGGTTAGCATGACGCAACGAGAAGGAATACTATTATTCCTCCTCGTTTTTTACTCTTTATATGTATACTTTTTTCTGCAGAATACATAGAAGGAGAAAAAGGCCATGAATGATTGTTTATGTGCAGGAAGGTGTCTCTTCCTTCACATAAACAATCATTCCATAATTACACTTTGGTACTTCTATGTGTGCTGCATTCTGCAGCACACATAGAAGTACCCAATCACCATTGTAGATTGTTTATGTGCAGGAAGGGACGCCTTCCTGCACATAAACAATCTATCCCCTCAATGCAGACACCCTTGCACAATGGGGCAAGGATGTCTTCGTTGGCGCAGGCAGTTTATTCAGTGCTGACGCAGGGGGAAACACAGGGGTGCGCTGTATTCCTGTAAATACGGGGCATCCCTGAGTTTAAAAAATGGTGCAGCGCGGTGCTGCTACTTTTGGCGCAGCACCGCACTGCACCACTTTGTTGTAAATCTGGGCCATAGTTATGTAATATTCTGTAGTGTTAAAAATAGGCTACTCTTCAGCAGCTTTACAATTAATAATGTACGGATTAAAGTGCAGGTGGTTCTTTAAAGTAGTTAAAATAGAGTACGCAGTCATTTAAATCATGTAGCACTGCAAGCACATAGAACATGGGCAAGTGCAAAAAACATACTCAGCTACCATTTAACCAATGGCGGCCGCTGCAATTCTCAAGGGGGGGGGAATTAAAAAAAAAAAAACATAGCTATCCAGTTGCTGCCAGCTGCCTCGCTCCTCTTATCACTCCTGATGGTGTCCCAGCAGTCCCTGGGACATCAGCACAGACTCCCCACGCAATCCTGGTGCTGCTCTCATTCTATAAGTAGCATGAAAGCAGCACCAGGATTGGTCTGAGGGTCTTCGTCTACCGCTCAGATAGTGCATTGCAGTCTGTGCTGTTTCTCCAACCCGGCTGTGCAACACAGACGGGTTGGAGAAACCTAAGTGCGCATGCAAGTTTGGCCAGATGTACGTAGATGCAATTTTGCATTTCCTGAATAGCGACTCTATAGAAATCACTATTTAGGAAATAACAATTAAGAAATCCCATGCCATTTGTTACAATGGGCCAGCTTAGCATTTCTAAAATAGCAATTTTCAATTAGGAAATCACTATTTTGGAAATGCTAAACCAAAGATTGTTATGGGCAAAAGGCCCCCTTGATGTTGAGCACACATATGCCCTAGATGCATGTGTGTGATCTAATGCACTTTAAAAACATCATCTTTGGGTGCTTTTTTAAATTGCACATGGTTACCATCAACTTGGATTCAATGGCATGTGCATTTCCTAAATGCCCAATTCACATTTAGGAAATGCTTTGTACATCCTAATAGGAATTGCAAATAGGTAATCCCTAATTGCGATTACCTATTTAGAGGATCGCAAATTGCATTTTCTACTGGATAGAAATCACAATTTGCAATTCTCTAAAGGGCTTTGTAAATCTAAAAAGCCCATTTAGCATTTCTTAATGGCCCAAAATAGTGATTTGGACCTTTAAGAAATGCTAAATGGCTCTGTTCATCTGACCCATAAAGCCTACAATGTGTGGTTTATAATCAATTTTTACCCTCAGACTACAACATTAAATCAGCTTTAAAATATCAATTACAAATTTAGAATTGTAAACCACTTTGTTTCTGCATAAGTCCTACAGCATATAGATAGCTACTCATGGAGATCAAAATATGTCACTTTTCAATAGCCTTAGTGCTTCAAGGTGTTACCTAAAGCCTAAAAGAATACTTAATGGGCGTATCCATTGCTTTTTGGCCTTGAGTAGGCTGGGCAAAAGAATAGAACATGTTAAATATTTGGCATTCATATTGCACATAAAGGAAATGCCATTGTTGACAGAAACTCTGCTCAATTTCTATTGTTACATAAAAGACCCAATTTCAAGCAACAGAACTTTATATATTGTCTTGGCCAGGTGGGGTTGAGGGTTGTCCAAAAATTCTTCAAAATAGAGTCTGGGCTTGCAGTCCAAAAATTGGCTGACAGTCTCCCCAAAGTACAGCTTTGGTGAAGGCTGGCAATAACAAAATCCCAATAAGAGGATTTCAAATGGATTTTGGAAGTTGTAGTTACAAAATTGAGGGTCAGTCCAAAAGATCTTTAGCATTAAGTTGGAAAGGCATGATTCAACATTCCTGAACCATGGAAAGATTAAATTCTTATCTAAGTTCAAGAGTTCACTCACACCCCCCCTGTATGGCATAAATTCCTAAACAGTCCATATTCTCACCCAGGAGAGGAGAGGCCTTAACACTGCTACATAATCTAATCTCTTGAGTGTTATAACAAAAGAACATGGGAATAAGAGGAGTACTTTTGGGGGGGGTGCAAAAGGGACATTATGAAGTTATACTTGTTCTGGGTCAGCAAATCAGTGTTATAAGGGCCCTAAATTTCAACTGGGTATAGAGCCACAGCTTGTGCTTTTATCTTGTATAGGTCAATGGCCAGAGATATTGCTCTTAGCGATGTTGCCTGTTGCTTGTTAACAATTGCCACAGCTCTATGTTGGATACTGCCCTTCACCTTTGGATATGAGAAATCCAAGATACTTTGCTATCTACCATGATATTCAAATACTCAAATCATCTTACATATTCTAATTTCTTCTCCAGCCGACATAAGACCCCTCTGAAAGTCTTGTGGGGCATAATCACCATAAATTTGGTCTTGGTAGGATTTATCTCCCCGCCCTTTCCTTCAAAATAGACATTAAAGTTATCTAGTAGTTGCTGCACACCTGTAGATGTTTGTAATATCAAAAGAGTGTTGTCTGCAAATAAAAGTGCAGGTGCACGAGCCCTATCTAACTCTGGGGAATCATTGTTGCATTCGAGAAGCACCTTCATAACATAATTTACGTACAGCCAGAAGGGTGTGGGTGGTAACACACAGCCTTGTCTCACAACCTTACGTATGGGGATGTGATCTCAGAAGTCGATCATGTGGACCCCAGTGGACTTGAGCATAATTCTCCTGAAGTAATAGTAATTATTGAACAAGGAGATCCTGAGGAACTCCTAACTCCTTGAGTGAAGCCCACAGTAATCCCTTAGGGACTAGATCAAAGACTGCCCTAAGGCCTACAAAGGCTATGTATAAATAACCATTCCTCAAATTTGTATATTTTCAGACAGTGATGATAAGCCTCAGTACCTGATCTATTGTACTTCCTCTTGTTATAAATCCTGCCTGGTAATGCAACAAGAGCCTATTGGCCTCTAACCATTCTGTACGTTTGTTCAGAATTTGCCTTGGATACACTTTCTGTAGAGTATCTAGGAGGCTAATTGGCATGTAATTCCCTGGATTGTGTTGATCACCTTTTTTGTAAATGACAATTACCTCAGGCACCTTTCCAGGTGTTGGGTTTTGGAGCTTGTGAGGTTATGTAATTGCACAACAGATTAACATATGGAACCCATATTGTCAGCTCCCCTGGTATTATGTCGAGACCAGAGGCATTCCACAATTTAATAGGTTTTTTGGCTCACTTTGTCTCCTCAGGGTAAAATATGATTTTACTAACATGTTCCCTAGTGGAGGGAAACTCCCACAGCTTAGACTTATTATGACTGGTAGTAGATGTCATCTTTGCAATGTGAGTAAAGTTTAGCAAAATGTTCCACCTAATAGTTCGGATTCAACTAGCATTGAAACTGTGAAACTGAATCCTTGCTCCTGTGGGCTATGATTTTCCAAAAAGTCCTATTGTCTCCATATATTCCAGCCTCAACAAAATCTTAGCAGTTTGAGTCATCCCAGTTGTGCTTTGCTACTGTCATTACCCTCTTATACTGGGCTCTGGCTACATGTACATGAAAGAAATTCCGACTTTAATGCTTCCACCAGGACATTTTTTTGCCCTACTGCATTCCTTCATGTACCATGGATTACTCAGGATTTTTTTCTTTTGTTGGGGGTACAGTTGGATTTCTTGCAGGTGCTTTAGTTAAGAGTGTTTTTAAAAGACCAATTAGATTCATATGCATATCGACTATGGAAAATATCAGTTAGGGTTGCTGTATTTCCCAATATCAAAGGCCACTTTATTGACACTAATGGTGTCCAAGATACCCCACCTCAAGACCCTGAAAAGAAGGAGTAAAGTTACCCTATTACCCCAGAAAGACAGTAAAATCGAGATAGGGGATTCTGCAAGGACAACAACTGACTGCAAAGCACTGAAGATGGATTCCTGGACCTGAGGACCTGTAAAGAAAGGGGACCAAGTCCAAGAGTCACAAAAGTGTCCTGGGGGGGCAGGAGCCCACTAAACCCCAGATGAAGGTGCAAAAGGGCTGCCTCCGGGTGGATGAAGCCAAAGGTTCTGCAACAACAGAAGGTGCCAGGAACTTCTCCTTTGGTCAGAAGATGTCCCACTGTGTGCTGGAGGATGTAGAGTTGTTTCCACGCAGAAGGACTTCAAACAAGCCTTGCTAGCTGCAAGAGTTGTGGTTGAGGATTTTGGGTACTGCCAGGGCTCAGGAAGGACCAGGCGGTCACCCATTGGAGAAAAAGACAGAGGGGGCACTCAGCAACACAAAGAGCCCACGCAAAAGCAGGCAGCATCCGCAGAAGTACCTGAACAGGCGTTCAGAAGATCTGAGCACGACGGTTGACTCAGCGCAACAAAAGAGGGTCCCACGAAGTCGGAGTCCAACTCAGCAAGTTGGGCTCTGCAGGACAGAGTGCTAGGGACCTCAGCTAGGCTGTGCACGAAGGAAGTCTTGCAAAAGTGCACAGAAGCTCGAGCAGTTCACACAGTACACAGGATTACTGTCTGCTGGGGGGAGGCAAGGACTTACCTCCACCAAATTTGGACAGAAGGGACACTGGACTGTCGGGGACATTTGAACCCAGCTCCTGTGTTCCAGGGACCACGCTCATCAGGATGAGAGGGGACCCAGAGGACCGGTGATGCAGATGTTTGGTGCCTGCGTTGGCATAGGGAAGATTTAGTCGACCCACGGGAAATTTCTTCTTGGCTTCCAGTGCAGGGTCAAGGCAGACAGCCCTCAGAGCATTCACCACCAGGAAACAGTTGAGAAAGCCGGCAGGATGAGGTGCTACAATGTTGCTGGTAGTCTTCTTACTACTTTGTTGCGGTTTTGCAGTCAGCGGTCGATCCTTGGCAGAAGTCAAAGAGGGAAGTGCAGATAAACTCTGGTGAGCTCTTGCATTCGTTATCTGGTGAGATGCCCACAGAAGAGACCCTAAATAGCCCTCAGAGGAGGATTGGCTACAGAGAAAGGTAAGCACTTCTCAGGAGGGGTCTCTGAAGTCACCTGCTGGCACTGGCCACTCAGAGCTGTCCATTGTGCCCTCACACCTCTGCATCCAAGATGGCAGAGGTCTGGGACACACTGAAGGAGCTCTGGGCACCTCCCCTGAGAGGTGCTGGTCAGGGGAGTGGTCACTCCCCTTTCCCTTGTCCAGTTTCGCACCAGAGCAGGGCTGGGGGGATCCCTGAACCGGTGTAGACTGGCTTATGCAAGGAGGACACCATATATGCCCTTCAAAGCATTTCCAGAGGCCAGGAGAGGCTACTCCTCCCAGGCCCTTCACACCTATTTCCAATGGGAGAGGGTGTAACACCCTATCTCAGTGGAAATCCTTTGTTCTGCCTTCCTGGGACTGGGCTGCCCCGGCCCAGGGGGGGTGGGGGGGCAGAAACCTGTCTGAGGGTTGGCAGCAGCGGTAGCTGCAGAGAAAACCCCAGAGAGTTAGTTTGGCAGTACCCGAGCTCTATGCTGGAGCCCCGGCGATGCATGGAATTGTCCCCCCAATACCAGAATGGTATTGGGGGGACAATTCCATGATCCTAGGCATGTTACATGGCCATGTTCGGACTTACCAATGTCCTATATCTCTTGCACGCGTGTAATGGTGTCCCGCACTCACAAAGTCCGGGGAATTTGTCCTGAACAATGTGGGGGCACCTTGGCTAGTGCCAGGGTGTCCACACACTAAGTAACTTTGCACCAAACCTTCACTAAGTGAGGGTTAGACATATAGGTGACTTATAAGTTACTTAAGTGCAGTGTAAAATGGCTGTGAAATAACGTGGACGTTATTTCACTCAGGCTGCAGTGGCAGGCCTGTGTATTGTCTGAGCTCCCCATGGGTGGCAAAAGAAATGCTGCAGCCCAGAGGGATCTCCTGGAACCCCAATACCCTGGGTACCTAGGTACCATATACTAGGGAATTATAAGGGTGTTCCAGTGTGCCAATCAGAATTGGTAAAATTAGTCACAAGCCTGCAGTGACAATTTTAAAAGCAGAGAGAGCATAAATACTGAGGTTCTGGTTAGCAGAGCCTCAGTGATACAGTTAGGCACCACACAGGGAACACATCCAGGGCATACTTTATGAGCACTGGGGTCCTGGCTAGCAGGATTCCAGTGACACAGGCAAAAACAAACATAAATACAGTAACAATGGGGGTAACATGCCAGGCAAGATGGTACTTTCCTACAGAGGTCCATCAGAAACACCTAATACTTCAATCAAGGATCCTAATAACATTAAGGGCCTCATTATGGTTTCGGCAGACAGTTTAAGCTGTCTGCCGAAATTCCGACAGATCAGTTGGTGCCAATGTGGCTACCTCCCTGCCGGGCCCATTGCGAGTTTCCTGCTAGGTCGGCGGGCAGAAACCTGGGTTTCCACTCACCGACCTAGCAAGAAACACCCTACAGCATTGTCTACAGCTTGTAATCGATCCGGTGGCAATGCTGTAGAGCGCAGGGTGCACCAGTACCCTTGCAATGTTCACTGTCTGCAAAGCAGTGATGGTGCTGGTCAGGGGGACCAAATCGCTGGCAGAAAACGAAGTCGTAATCCCCAGGGAAGCGCTGCTTGACGGCTTGAGACCACCATGACCGCCAGGACGACTAATCCTGGCGGTCCAACCATGACAGGCCCTCGGCGATTGTAATATGGTGCTTGGGCCACCGCATTGGCGGCAGTCCAACCACCAACCATGAACCTGGTGGTCATGAGACTGCCCGGTTCATAATGAGGTCTTAAGTGTAGTGGAAAATTATCACTGTCTTCCCTGTTGACAATTTTAAACTCAAGCATCTTATCCCACATGGTGACCCCAATGAAGAAATAATCAATTTCTGATCTAGTTAGACCTCTCTTAAAATTGAAAGAACCTAGCTTGTCCAATTTGGGTCGACCATTGCAAGCTATCCATTTGCTACTGTGAAAAGGGCCATGTGCAGGGGATAAAAGAATTATCATAAAGTATTAATAATTAATATGCCCCAAGCCTCCTCCTCGGTAACCAGATACTACGCACGTATTGGATGATATGTGAGATCACCCCCGATGACAATCATGCCCTTAGTTTTGGTGGTCTTTATAATGTTTTTTTGGAATAGTTAGGTTTGGAGATTCCGTATTCCTTGTCCTCTGCCTAAAATAGACGTTAAAGAGGTATAAGATGGTCCCTTTTGGAGCAAAGATTTTCAGCCCTAGAATGTCAGGTGAGGCATTGCGCAGGCCACTATATGTATATTCATTGCTATCTTAACCCAGATAACAAGGGCCCCTGATGCCCTACCACAAGTAGAGGGAGGTGCATTAACATAAAAGGTTTTATAACCTGATTTATAAGGCAGGTTTGTGCACCAGGTTTCCTGAAAGATGCAAAAATTGAATTGTTCAATGTAATCCACACAATTCGTGTCTAACATCTTTGATCTTAGCCCTGCAATATTCCACATAAGAATATTTAAGGTCTCAGGAGGTTGAGTATCAACTTGCCTTGGGAAAAGGATTACCAATCTTTGTCTCTGTTTGATATACAATAGAGATCCTGTTAGGAACATAAGTTGGTAAACTTGATTCCTTCACAATATTAGAATTTAGAGGTGGAACTGGCTCGTAATAGAGAGGAGGAGTCATGTTGGACAGGCCTAATTGTGTGGGAGACACTACAGTAGGAAGAAGTCAACTTATTGATTCAAAAATAGACAAAGGCCCTCATTACAACCCTGGCAGTAAATTCCACTTTCCGCCGTGCAGAAGACCGCCAACATACCGTTGCGGCTGCAGAATTCCGCTACAGGTATTACGACTCACAGCTCGGAATCCGCCACAATACAGACACCCACACAAGTCCACCACACCAAAGGTCAGTGATAAACAGGCGATACCATAACCCACACCGTCACGCCAACAGGAATACGCCCACAGTATCACGACCCACGAATCAACGCGGCGGTCTTTCAACCGCAGTAATATATTGATGGTACACACCACTGTGCTCAAAATACACACACATTTACAAAACACAACCACATTGGACAAATAGAAATACACACACCTGATATACATACACACACCACACCCACACACCCAATCCAATATAAAGCACACACCCACATCACCCACAAACCCTTACAACCAAAAGTTTGAAGAAGGCCAGAGAGAGAGATTAGCTAACACAACACCAGCATCCACAGACACACAACACCATCACTCATACAACATCCACGCACCTCAAACAACACACACCAACACATCCCCTCACACATCACAACAGACAGCACGTCACACATCACCCACACCACATCATGGCACCTCAAAGACACCCCAGGTTTTCAGAGGAGGAGCTCAGGGTCATGGTGGAGGAAATCATCCGGGTAGAGCCACAGCTATTCGGATCATAGTTGCAGAAGACATCCATTGCAAGGAAGATGGAGCTATGGCGGAGAATCGTCGACAGGGTCAACGCAGTGGGACAGCATCCAAGAACATGGGATGACATTAGAAAGAGGTGGAACGACCTAAAGGGGAAGGTAAGTTCTGTGGTATCCAGACACCAGATTGCTGTACAGAGGACTGGCGGTGGACCCCCACTTCCTCCCCCACAGCTAACAACATGGGAGGAGCAAGTCTTGGCAATCATGCATCCTGAGGGCCTCGCAGGAGTAGCAGGAGGACTGGACTCTGGTAAGGCAAATCTTAACTACCATATCCCCCCACCCCACCTGCATGCCATCAGATACTCCCACCCTCACCCTCACACCCATCACCCCAACACCCCACAGATACCCCACTACCACAACCCACACATCCCAAAATCAAGCCCTGCATGTAACACCAATGCATGGACACCCATCACCAAAGCATGTCCAGTAGAGAGACTCACTCATGCCCCAAAATCACCAATCACACAAGGGCCACAGCAATAATGCAAGCACAGGAGTAGAGGTTAACTCACCCATTGCACAAGATGGCACACACAGATACTAAGATTATGCATTCACACCCCAACACGACCCATACCCAATGTCACTGGACAGGAGGTGCCAGACATATCCAGTCCCCCCACAGAAAAGGCCCACAGTGATGACAGCAGCTCTGCACACCTGGATCAAGATGACCAGCCCGGCCCATCAGGGACCTCAGGACTGTCGGTTCCCCTGCCACTGTCACAAGCCACCACAGAGCCTCCCCTCTCAGGAAACACTGCTATGGCACCCACCCAGCGGGCCCATCCTTCTGTCTCTAGAACACGTCAATCAGCAGGGTGTCCACCACTACTGGGAACCCAGGCAAACCCACTAACACAGGATGATCAGGGACCTGGGAGCAGTGGCAGTGGGCACACGGTTCAGGCGACAGAGGCACAGGATAACAGGGAAGCTGGGAGGACTTCTGTGCGACAGGGGGAGGACTGGCCCAGGAAACCACTCTCCAAGAGGCACTCTCCAACATCAAATGAGCTTACCAACATTCCCAGGAGACCATGGGCACGGTACTGGCCAAGTTTCAGGAGACCCAGCGGCTGCAGGAGGAACACTACCTGGGGATCACGGAGGACTTGAAGTCCATCAACACCACCCTGGTCACCACTGCAGGGGTCCTGGCAGACCTTGTCAACACCAGGAGGAACACAGTGGCACACCAACGGGCCCCTTACACTAGCCTGGACCATGAACAGCCTTCCACCTCCGCCGGTGCTGGTGGACAGGAGGCACTGCCACAGGAACAACAGGCCACCAGCACCCCACCCCCTGCAGAAGGAGAACCATCCCGCAAATGGTCCCTGAGATCCAGGAACAAGACAGAGAACATTGCCAAGACCCCCGCCAGGAATAAGACGCCCCTGAATGTCATCCTTCTGTCCCACTTTGACATCCTGCCCACCTTAAACTGCCATTGCTCCACTTCCTATGCCCCATTGGACAATGCACCTGTGAAACAAATAGACTGGACTCTGCAATGGACATTCCTTCACCATCACCCCAGCCCATTTCACACCTCCCTCCACTTATTTGCACAGAAATAAACACACTTGAATCACAAAACAATCTGGAGTAAGTCTGTGCTTTCACTAATGTGTAATAGCAAAATCTCTGGAATATAGCAATGTCAAGGTACTTGTTCACATACCTATGTTACACAGCTGTAGGCCAGCAGTAAACATAGCAGAAGGCACAAAGTGGGACCCAGATCTGGTAAATGGAAAGGCAAAGTAACAAGTCAGGTTCCATACACTGAGTGAAAGTGACAGACGTATGCTAGCTCCAACAATAGTATGAGATCTGGGAAGCAGTTACATCTTCTTACCTGTGTCTCACTGGAAGTAGTGCATGATGATGTTGTTTCAGTGTCGACATCTTCTTCTTCTGCCTCCTCTTCTTCACTGTCCACAGGCTCTACAGCTGCCACAAGACCACCATCATGCCCATCCTCCTGCAGAAAAGGCACCTGGCGTCGCAAAGCCAGGTTGTGCAACATACAGCAGGCCATGATGATCTGGCACACCTTTTTCGGTGATTAGTATATGGAGCCACCTGTGAGATGGAGGCACCGGAATCTGGCCTTCAGGAGGCTGAAGGTGCGTTCTATAATCCTCCTAGTTCACCCATGTGCCTCATTGTAGCGTTCCTCAGCCCTTGTCCTGGGATTCCCCACTGGGGTCAGTAGCCATGACAGGTTGGTGTAACCAGAGTCACCTGCAAATGTCGAGGGACAACTGTTAGACAGACACTAACCCTTAGGGACAACCCCATACCCAGACACCTATGACAATTGTATTTGGACCTTGGGCTCACCTATTAGCCACACCCAGTGCCTCTGGAGTTGGCCCATCACATAAGGGATACTGCTATTCCTCAAAAAGTAAGCGTCATGAACAGAGCCAGGATACTTGGCATTCTCATCAACACACCATCTGCACATTCAGTGAATGGTAGCTTTTCCGGTTTCTGTACACCTGTTCATTCCTGCGGGGTGAGACAAATGCCACATGTGTACTATCAATGGCACCAATGATGTTGGGGATATGTCCCAGGGCATAAAAGTCACCTTTCACTGTAGGTAAATCCTCCACCTGAGGGAAAATGATGTCGCTGCGCATGTGTTTCAGCACGGCAGATAACACTCTCGACATCACGTTAGAGAACATTGACATCCCTGATGCCATGGCCACTGTTGTTTGAAAAGACCTACTGGCCAGGAAATGGAGTACCGACAGAACCTGCACTAGAGGGGGGATTCCTGTGGGATGGCGGATAGCAGAAATCAGGTCTGGCTCCAACTGGGCACACAGTTCCTGGATTGTTGCACGATCAAGTCTGTAGGTGATAATGATGTGTCTCTCTTCCATTGTCGACAGGTCCACCAGGAGTCTGTACACCGGAGGATGCCGCCATCTCATCACCTGCCCCAGCAGACGTGCCCTATGGATGAGAACAGCGAGCAGAGGGTCATCCAACACTTAGGTATCACAATGTGTTATTTGGTAAAACGTTGGAAATTCACAATGTGCCTCTATCTGTCCGTATTCCAGGCCCAAATACGTGTGGCGCAGTTTTTTTCCATGCCATGTGGCCCCATGAAATGGCGGCTGCCTGACCTAAAAGGTGGGACAAGGGGAAATGAGGTAAATGCGCTGGCGTTGTACACCGTCGCGGTGGGCGATCGAAGACTGCAGTGCAATTCAGCATTGGTTAACATTGGGCCCTATGGGTCCCGGGTGCCAATGGCGATGTACGCCGGCGGTGACGGTACGCACCGCCGTGGACGTGGTCACCATTTTCTTACTGTTCCCTCTCTTGATACCTGACCTTCAACAGGAGAGGACCTACACTGCAAGTGCTGCTGTGACCTGTGTCTGGAAGCAACAATGGCTACAGTGTCTAGGGAAAGGGCCCCAGCCTTCACTTCAGAGGAGTTGGAGAAACTGGTGGATAGGGTCCTCCCCCAGTACACGCAACTGTACGGTCCTCCAGACAAACAGGTGAATACACTGTGAGCATGGTGGATGGCACATGAGTGTATGGAGTGTCGTGGATGGAAGAAGGTGGGGAGGGGGACAGGCCAGCATGTCAGGATTGTGTGTGTATGTATGTCTGGGCCAGGGTGGGAGGTGTTTGGCAATGCGTGAAATGAAATGTACGGGATAGGAACATCCATTTTACTTCATTTTTCCTCTAGGTCAGGGCCCACCAGAAGAAGGGTATTTGGCGTGCCATCGCCATTGAGGTCCGGACCCTGGGGGTCTCCCATAGACGGAGCACCCACATGCCGTAAAAGATGGGAGGACCTGCACCGCTGGAGCAAGAAGATGGTGGAGGCCCTGCTGGGGATGGCCTTCCAACGTGGAAGGTGTGCCCGTCGCACCATGACCCCCCTGATGTACCCGATCCTGGCGGTGGCCTATCCGGAGTTGGATGGGTGCTCAAGGGCATCACAGCAGCCACAAGGGGGTGAGTACACTCTCCTTCAGCTGACTCTGCGTGCTTTACGAGGTGACTGGGTGGTCAAAGTGGGCTGTGGGTTCCCCTAGGCCTGGGCGAACTTGGTAGGCTAGGTCCCTTGTTAGGCAGGATCTGTGGCACCCCAACCCCACTACTGGTAATAGCCATCTACACCTAGTCAGGCTCCTGTGACTTCCAGGTGTGTAGCAATGGGGCCTAGGCCTCGTACCCCATGGGCATGTGAATTTTCTAGGAACTGTTAGTGCATGGCTTAGTGCATAGGGCTGCACCCTGTGTGTTGTGTCCGCCAACGGTAGTGGTATTGCATGCATTGAACATGTGTTTCTTCTGTCTTCCCCCCCTTTTTGTTTTGTCTCCCTGTTCTTGCGTGCAATAGCATCATCTGGCAGAGGAGCCAGGAGGGAGCTGCAACCCACATGGCCCTGGAGGGTGAAGCATCTGAGTCTGAAGCCACCAGTGGGACGGAGCTCCACGACGGGGACAGGAGCATACACCAGCGACAGCGACTCCTCCTCTGATGGGAGCTCCCTTACTATGGCGGGCACCTCTGTGTCCACCACATCAACAGGTACAGCCGGAACCCCCCCTACCAGCACCACCCTCCCAGCAGCCCCTCAGCGTGTGCCCCTTGACCCGTGCCCGCTCACCCAGGAGGGTGGGCATCTCCTTTGCCGCAGGCACCTCAGGCCCTGCCCTAGCCAGCCCTGCTGCCCTCAGTGAGGAGGCTTTTGACCTCCTGAGATCACTCACTGTTGGGCAGTCTACCATTGTGAATGCCACCAGGGAGTTGAGAGGCATTTGCAACAAACAAATGCATACCTGGAGGGCATTCATTCTGGGCAGACGGCCCAATAAAGAGCATTTCAGGCTCTGGCCTCAGCACTGATGGCAGCCATTGTCCCTGTGTCCAGCCCCCCCTCCAACTTCCTCTACCCAGACCCAATCCCTTGTACCTCAGCCTATCCCAAGAACACCATCAGACCAGCATGCACACTCATCAACACACAAGAGTGGACATGGCAAACAGAAGCACCACACATCCCACAAGCACTCACACATGCACCATCCCCATGCAGACACAGCAACATCCATTGCCTCCACTGTGTCCCCCTCCTCCATGTCCTCCTCCTCCCTCCCTGTCTAGTGTCCACTCAGACCTGCATGCACTACATCCTCAGCCACTACCTCCATCACCAGCACACCCATCACCACACACTGCTCACGTTCACTCACCACCCCCAGTACCATTCACACATCCTCTGTGTCCTCTCACAGTGTGTCTGTGAGCCCTTCTCCCAAAGTACACAAACCACCTCCCAACAGCCTCCAGACCGTGCACCTTCACCCAAATTCAGCAAACGTATACCTCCTACAACCACTTTCTCTTCCTCCACTCCCAAACCCCCTCCATCTTCCCGTCCCAGTGTGTCTAAGAAGCTTTTCCTGGCTAACATTGACCTCTTCCCTACACCTTCCCCCGTCCTTCCCCTAGGGCCAGGCTTTCCAGGTCCCAGCCCAGCACCTCAGCCACCAAATCGACAGGCACAGTGGTGCCAGCAACTGTGGGGTCATCGAGTGTGCCACCCCTCAGGTCTGCCAGTGTGCCACGGAGCGAGGCCAAGCACATTCCACCACCTGCCAAGGTGAAGAAGGTGCCCACATCCCGGAGGGAGAAGCCGCACCTACCAGCCACCAAGGGCTCATCCAAAACAAAAGGGGAAAGTGGCAAGACACCTGCGGCACCATCAACGGTGGGGAAGGGACACAAACCGAAGAGCAGGTCAGGACAGGGCACGGTGGCTCCAACTGAGGGACTTGAGTCACCCCTTCTGTCAACCCCAACACCAACCTGTACTGAAGCGAACACCGCCACCTGCACTGCCACCAGCAGCGCCACCTGCACCGCCACCAGCACAGCCACCTGCACTGCCACCTGCACTGCCACCAGCACAGCCACCTGCACCACCACCTACACGTCTGCAGCCTCAGCAACAATCCCCAGCATCTTCCCCAGTGGGCAGCCATCCTCGGCTGCAGGAGACGTCCTGCTGTGTCCCTCAACAGGTGCTGACACATGCACTACTACCAGCACCTCTGCCACAGACACCGCCGCAAGCACCGCCACCAGCCCCGCGACATTCTCAGACAGTGGCACCACAGGTGACATGGCTACCATCCCCAGTGGGCAGCCGTCCGAGGCTGGAGGAGACTTCCTGGACCCTGCCCAGCTTCCATGAAGCATGACTCTCATCACTGTTTGCACCTGCAGGTGGCAGGCGAAGCCGCAGCAGGGTGGGGTATGTCTCTGCCTCCATGGCTTATCATGCTACCTGTTCCTAGGCAATCTCGTGGCACAAAAACCCATGTGAGGTTTATGGGACCAGCCACACTGCATGTGAAGCACCCTGGGCACAAAACCCCCTCCAGAACCAGTGGAGAAAGACATCCACTACCTCAGTCATTGGCAGGATGAAGCACTCTGGGCACTAGGCCCCCTCCAGAACCAGTGGAGAAAGACATCCACAACCTCAGTCCTTGGCAGGATGAAGCACTCTGGGCACAAGGCCCCCTCCAGAACCAGTGGAGAAAAGCATCCCCTAACACAGTCCTTTGCAGGATAAAGCACTCTGGGCACAAGGCCCCCTCCAGAACCGGTGGAGAAAAGCATCCACTAACACAGCCCTTGGCAGGCTGAAGCACTCTGGGTACAAGGCCCCCTCCAGAACCAGTGGAGTAAGACATCCACTACCTCAGTCCTTGGCAAGATGAAGCACTCTGGGCACAAGGCCCCCTCCAGAACCAGTGGAGACTGTTATCCACTTGACAGACTGTGGCTTTGTACTCCACAGGATACTACAGTGGGCAAACCACCCACTGGAAAGACTTGAGAGACTTTGGCTTTGCACTCCCCAGGATACTGCAGTGGGCAAACCACCCACTAGAAAGACTTGAGAGATTGTGGCTTTGCACTCCCCAGGTTAGAGCAGTGAGCAAACCGCCCACTGGAAAGACTTGAGAGACTGTGGCTTTGCACTTCCCAGGGTACTGCGGTGGGCATTTAGCCCCCTCGTGGAGCAGTGGCATTGTGTGTTCATCCAGCTGACATGACCCCTCCCCTTCCCCCGGAAATGCCTGTTTAATTTCAATCTGATGCCCCAGCACTGTTCTCTCCGTTTCGTGCCAGGTATCTTGTGTGGGCATCGCCCATGCATTTTGGGACCACTGGTCCACAGACAATGATTGGTACACTATATGTACTTGTGTAGTTGGTGTACATATTTGTATATACTGATTTTTGAACTTTCACTATCTGATTTTTCATGATTACACTTGTTACATTCATTTACATTTGTCCTTGCGTTCTTCTAGGGTGTGAGGGGGTGTATATGTATTGTTGCTGCATGTATTTGTGTGTATGGTGTTGTGGGTGAGGGTGGGGGTGGGGGTATTGCATGTTGCGTGTGTGTGTCATTCTCTTTTCCCTCCCCCCTCCCCTGTGTTGTAGGTGCAGTACTCACGTGGTCATCTATGACGTATGTCCTGCTCCTGATACAGAAGGAGGAAGACCAGCATGGGCAGTATGTGTAACTCGGGCTCCATGGTGTCCTGGTTCCTCGTTGGGTGTCGAGAGGTGAGTGGTTTCCCTTCTGTGTACTGTTTCCGCCGTGCTTTTGATAGCGTTGGTTCCGCCCCAGAAAAGGTGGCGGATAGGCGTATTGGAATACAGTGGACGGTACTTTGTCCTCCGCCTTTCTGTTGGCAGTGACCGCTGCGCTGTTTGTTTCTACCGCTGTGGCGGTCGGAGTGTTAATGTGGCTGTCTATGTTGGCGGTTTCCGCCGTGGTCATGATTAAAAAAAAAAATTCCGCCGGCCTGTTGGCGGTATTACTGCCACTTTAACACCGACCGCCAGGGTTGTAATGAGGGCCAAAGTGGGATCAGTAATTATTGTGCCTGTCAGTTCTTGTCAGATAAATTGGGTCTCCTAAAGAAAACAGTGTTAGCCTGAGTATTACTTGCAGGTGCTTCAGCGAATGTTGGTGTGGGGAAGTTCCTCAGACTTGACCCTCCTGTAGAAAGGAGTGTAGGTACAGTAAGTTTAAACTGAATTAATGAGTGAGAAAGAAAAGGGGCCCTTAGCTCCATAGCTAGTCCCCCATCAACCATATTATGCGTTCTTAGGCTAAGACTGATATTATCCATCATGCCTGTACCGCACAAGATACGCTCCACACCTAAGAGATCAGCTCATACCAAAGACAGGCATTTGCACTTCTGCCTAATCCAATGCATTGCATTGTTTATCAAAGACTCCCTATCCTCTCTGTCATTGCAACCTAGTTTAGGAAAATGTATCATGTGCACTACGTTGTTGACTTGTTTGAATTTATGTGTACATATTGTGGTATACGCGTTTGGTTTTTGTAAGAGTGTATCATGAGAGGATACTCTAATGGGGGAGTATAAACAAAAGGAAAAGGAGACTTTTTAAAATGGAAATAATAAAAAATGCACTCAAAACTACAGAAGCAATTGCCCCAAAGGCCAGCCTAAAACTCCCAACAGTTAATTTAAAAAGTTAGCCAGTTGGATCATCAGTCAACAGTCTTAAAAGATCTGCACAAATGGTTTGTTGACTGTTAATAGTATCCTGAGCTGTAGATTCACCAAAAGGGTACCTTTGAGTGCCTCTGATTGTTCAGGGGACAAGGTCCAAGAGGGGTGACCCAGCCCAGCCTCTTCCATGCTATCACGGGCGAGGAGGGGCCCGGGCGAGGATAGCCGGTTAGTAGAATGCGCTTGATAGCAAAGATGGCGTTTCTCCTCTTCCCCCAGGAGCAAAAGTACCAGCAAGGGTTTTGGGGGCTGGTAGTCCTTGTAGAGTAGGCCTCAATTAATCACTGGACAGTCAGGGTGCATTTTGCAAAACCTTTATTACAATACTCTGTACTCTGCTCAAAGACCCCTCCTGTTTCCTCTCTAAACCATTTATACAGTTTCTGATGCTGTGGGCAGATGTACCATTGGCGCTAGAAGAGGGAGGAGGGGGCAGCCCAATTTTTCCTCCCAAGGTGGTGTCATTATGCAGTCCCTTAGGGGGATGACAATATATTTTTCCCTTACCTAGAAATTGAAAGAAAACACATAGCAACAATTCCAACACAAACCATAACATTTGGGTGAATAAACCATGATGAAAGATAGAGGTCAAAACAGTGGAGGGCTACCAACATGGCCCCTCTGTGGGTACCTCAAAATAACTCCATCAGGAAGTCAGCGTACCACCTGGAAGGACCAGGGTTGAATATGAGATGATTCATTCCTCACTGTAGGTCTTACTGCAGTTCAGTCTGTGAATGAGGGCTTCATTGCCACAAAGTTGGCTTCTCTGGATTCAGACAGTAGGTAGGAGGGGGCTCTGCCACAGGTCTGGGAGTGCTTGGGGCAGAGTGGTCTGGGAAATATCTACCACTTTGGCTTCTGTCCCACAGCTCATCACCTGACAAGTCTTCGACAGGTGAATTGGCTGATGGCGAGGTGAATACTCTTATGAATTCGTACACGTTTCTTGTGACAGTGTTGGTCCCGCTCTCTGCGGTCACCATCATGCTTTTAACCACTATAATTGTCCATGGGTCAGCTCAGAAGGGGAAAAGAAGTTTCCCGTTTGGGTGGCGATCCTTGAGAAGCACCTTCTTGCTTACTTGTGTTGCAGTCTGCTTAGCCCTCCATCACCTTGATACATATTCATTGTCCTATGTTCTTCTTGCCACTGACTGGTTTTGGGACTTGGCTGAACAGCAAACAGAGGACTGTGTGGTATGGAATCGGCCACAACACTCTAGAAACACAGCAGGCTTGGGGCAACCCATTGGTGGCATGGGGTATGAGTATGTATTCTTGGAGGAAATGATAGATGGCCCTTCTAACGTTGTGCGCTTTAGCTACTGCAATACGAATGTCTTTGGTCACTGTCCTTACAAAATGCTCTCCCTCTCTGTTGGCTGAGGCCAACAGGGTGTGATGTGATGACTTTTCACATTCTGGGAGTGAGGAAATCTTCCCACACATGGCTGTTGAAGGGAGGCCCATTGTCTATGCACATTTCACCAAACAGGACATAGGTGACCGTCATCTTCTCCACCTTTGGGATGACTATGGAAGTTGAGGTGTTTGAAACAATCTCAACCTCAGGACATCATAAAAAGTCATCCACGACAATGAGCATGTGGGAGCCGTCAGGGAGACTCCCGAATTCAGCACTGATACATTGCCAAGGAGCAGTGGAGACATCTTCAGTAATGACCGGTGCTGGCAGGTCTGGTTGTCTGCTGGCTTGGCAGGCTAGGCCAACCTTGGCCACTTCTTCCATTTGTTGGTTAGACCACATCTTACTACTGAGTCTGTTTTTGGACTTCACCACCCCCAGGTGGGCGCCGTGGGCTGGCAAGATTGCTCTTTATCTCAGAATGGTGGGAGTACTTTGGGGGGTCTTGCAGGAGGCAACCATCTTCAGTGACTGACAGCTCATACCAGATGTGGTGAAATGCCTGCAGTGTTGATCTGGCTTGTTAGAAATGGGGTTTCTGGTTGACTAGGGTGGGCACCTAAACCAGGCAGTAACCGCGACTCTCGTCGGGGCAAGGGAGCTACACACCTAGGATAACCCCTTCTCACACCCTTGGTAACTTTGGCCAGAGCAGTCAGGCTTATCCCAGAGGCAATGTGTAAAGCATTTGCAGAACACACGCAACCCAGTGACGCAATAAATACACCACAAAAGAGAGTTCACAACAAGTTATATAAAAATAAGCTTTATTGCAAAAACATAGACCAAAACGACATGACTCAATAACGCCTTGCCAAATAGGCAATTGTCAAACCATCATCACCATGAGTGCTGGTAAAAGAAACATTTCCATGTTGCAGATGTCATAACAAACACACCTTCCCAATGCACAGACTGCAGATCCTGAAATATGTCCATTATCCTAGCCAGGTAAGAACAACAGAATAAATCACTTCAAGTCACATAATGCAGCATGCAAAAATATGAGCGCAAACATAACAGGGAGATGTAGAACATGAGGTAGTCACTAAGAACACCTTCTGCCCGAAGGCCTCAGTGCATCTGCTCTCTTTTGCAGAGTATCCGGTGAGTGGCAAAACCACACATCAAGCGCAGGAGCCTCTGTGTTCCTATTCCCATAAATGCAGTACTTTTGCAATCACACTAGCAGGATTGAGGACCTTTCACCCCATCCTGCTGTCTGCATAATCAATGCAGCACAAGCAAAGGTGTGCCCCCGGGCAGCGGGGGAGAAGGGCACACATGGTTACCAAGCTGACGGGGACACCTCTTCAGATCCCCTGCATAGGGCAGAACTCCAGGCAGACAACTGTGCCCACATAAGAGCAACTCCCAGCATCCACAGATTCCTCCACAGCCTCTCTCGTTAGAGGGACATGTCCGGAGCCATCCAGGGCCTCCCGGACTGCTACCTTCTCCCTCGTGAGGCAGCCCAGCGTGGGGAAGCCTTTAGATGTCTTCAACCTTGAGCCGGCTTCTCTACTTCTTTGGCCTGGGTCGCGGCAGTGAATTGCTACAAAAGTCGATGCCTGCCTGTGCCCCGGGGGCACTAGATGGAGTGCACCTCGTCCATGCTTTGCTGACACTTTTGCAGCCATCAGTGCATTTTCTTTTTCTTCCTGACCATTGCTCACTGGCAGAGGTGCAACATGGGTTCACAGCACCTGCCTTTCACTGAGGCACCAGAGGGCAATGCTCAGGATGCGCTTTCCAGACTCCTGGCACACACTGGTCAGGACTGGAAAATCATACCAAGCACACGCTGTTCAGCAATCCGAGTGGAGCATTCAGCTTATACCCCCTAGCCAATCTTCAGCGCTTCTCCAGCACTGGCAAAGTGCTTTACTCAATACAGGAAAGCAGAATATACGGAGAAAGAGGGGCACAACACCCAGCCCCTGGAGACAACTGGAAAATACTAAATGCAGGGGAGGCAGCAGAAGGCCAGCACATGAGGTAGCCAGGCAAAGTTTTAGTACCCCCTGCAGCCCAACAACTACAGGCAGCAGTTAAGGGCCACAAGTCCAGCAGTCCAGAGGGCGGTCCATTCCTGACAGCACTACAGTCCTCAGGTGCAGCACATCCAGCCGGCAGCACCAGGCAACAAGTCCCATGCAGTGTTAGAAAACATGGGGAGCAGCCCTTGTAATTATACTCATTTGGTTGTTGATCTCAGAGGGCACTTCAGAGGACCTTTAGAAGTGCAAAACACCTCCCTTCAGCCCTGGCTCTAGACATCAGTAGGGGATAAATGAGCCCTTTGTGTGTGGGCAGGCCTATAGAAATGTAAATGTGCCCACCTCTCCCTCTCCCACCCCAGGAAGACCATTCAGTATGCAGATGTAATCCTGTGAAACCTCCTTCTACCCTGTGTAATGGCTGTCTGGAAAGTAAGCACAAAGCCCAGCTGTCACCCTACCCCAGATGTGGATTGGAGTCAGGCAGCGAAGCCCAAGAGTCGTAAGTACAATGAAATGACCATTTTCTAAAAGTGGCATTTCCACAATGGTAATAAAAAATCCACCTACATCAATAAGCATGATTTCTCACTACCACTCCAAAGATACCAAAAATGGCCACTCTACTCCTCATGGATCAGAAAATACCACTTAGACATATGCAAGGGCATTCCAACTGCAGACCTATGAGAGGGGCAGCACTCACAACAGTGAGAAACCAAATAGGCTGTTTGTCACTACCAGGACATGTCACACAATTAGGAGAAATGTCCTAGTTCTTACGTACACAGCACCCTGCATATAGGGCTACCTGGGCCTACCTTAGCGATGACCATTTCGCAGTAAGAGGGGATTTCTAGGCCTGGTAAGTTAATTTAGATGCCAAACCAATGGGGCAGCAAACTCTACATGCTGGCCCTGCATTGGCAGGCCTGAGACAGGTTTGAAAGGCTACTTCTGTAGGTGACGCAAGCTGCACTACAAGCCCACTAGTAGCATTTAATTTAAAGGCACTGCACTGGGTCTAAAGAATACCCCTGTACAAGAGAATTACGGGTAAATTAAATGTGCTAATCAGGTGTAAGCCAATCGGACCAAGTTTAGAGGGAAGAGCACATGCACTTTAGCACTGGTCAGCAGTGATAAAGTGCCCAGACTCCTAAAGCCAACAAAAAGAGGGTCAGAAAAAAAGGAGGAAGGCAACAAGTTTGGGGATAAGCAGTGTGGTAGGCTGCTGGACACTGCAAAGGTTGCCAAGCGCCGTATAAGGTGGCTTAGATTGGCAGCTGTAGGCAGTCATCTTGCTGGGTCACTTCAACCACTTTTGAGAGGGCCATTGGAAGGGGAATTGCTCTGTCCAGCACCTGCTGGACATATTCCTCATGTTTTGAGCTTCTTGTGCTTCAGAAAGTGTGACAGGGTGAGCATGTAGCGATAGGAAGTCTTCAGGATTACGGGTGCCATGTTGATATTCAACAGTGAAATTTAACTCCTGCAACTGTAAGATCCATTTTTCGATCCATGGAAGTGGCTTGGAGGAGGACCCTTTGAACAGGGGAATCAGCAGCTTTTGGTCGGTGAGGACAGTGGACGGTTGTCCATACAGATACAATGAAAGGTGACCCAATCTGGCGTGAATCCTCTACCTGCAGTATCCAGGGTTCTGACATTTGAAACATGTCTCAGGATATGATGCATAAAAGCATGGCCAATTAAACTGAAAATGTTTCCTACAGAAGTATGTGTTGCTTTGCTCAGAGAAGAAAATGTTAACTATGGATGACCAACAGGGAGGAGTTCCTGGGTTTAGGAGGTAGATGCCTCTCAACAATTTCCTAACTAAAGGATGTTTGCATAAAAGAGAACCATCAATAGGAGCATTTCTTGCTGAAATGGATGATCTCATAGTGTTTAGCAACCTGTAAGCCAGACAAAATGTCATACTAGACAAAACACTTAGAATATGCACAATGTCGGACCCCGTGGGTTTCACGTCCCTCTGTAGGCACCAGCCTATCCATTCCAACTAGGCTGACTTGTATAGTTTAACGGTGTTGTCTGCCTCAGATTTGGAAAGCACCCTCTCAGCTTATTGTGAAAGTCCAGGGATTTTCCATTGTTCACAGGACTATGAAATCCACCATGCCATAAGCTGCAGAGTTCCTTCCACCACTAGTCAAAAATATGTTGTCTAGATAAACTATGAGAGAAATTCAACTCCCCGGAGGTATTTCGTCACCATCCTGAGCATCTTCGTGAAGCACCACGTCTTGGTGAAGCACCACAGCTCAGAGTATAGCGTGAATGAAAGAGCTATGAAGTTGAAGGTTTGGAGCCTCCACATAAATTTTTGAAAACTGCAGTGGGGTGGAAATATGGGAATCGTGAAGTCCAGATGGACCATTCAGTCTTGCAAATGCAACGGATCCCTGAAGAGGGGAATGCCCTCCTTCTTGAAGTGGCAGAATACCAACTATGTATGGATATCTATGAGATTTATGACCGTATGCTGTCCTCTGTCTTTGTTCTCCACCAGGAAACCCCTGTGTTACATCCTGCTTCGACAGTTGCAGAGCCACTTCTGCCATTTAATGAGGCTCTGTTGGACCCAATTTTAGAGATCTGGAAAAAGCCGTTGTCATCTTCGGCCGTTAATAGATCAGTGGCACGTAGATATCATGTGACTCCTGCTGATCCAGGCTTTTTGTCTAGGCACCCGACTCCAGAGAGCTTGGTTGTGCAGGCTTCATGTTCATCTCGCACTGCCCCAGGCTCTTTTCCGGGGGTGCCTTCTGACAGGGACTCAAAAAAGATGGACCAGTCTTCCAAGAATGCGTTTTCATCTTGCAGTATGGCTCTCAAGTCTACTAATGCCACATGCATTTTGGGCAGGTACATCTACGGCCTTATGGAAGAGATAAAGTCATCCCATTCGGAGGTGTGTCAGGAGGTGTTGAGCCTGGTTTCGGATGCTCAGGCTGCGGCAACCCAAGTAATCCAGTCGGGGCTGGGCACGACTGATTCTGTGGCCAGAGCTATGGGCACTGCTGTTGCTACAAGGAGACAGGCCTGGCTTCGTTCTTCTGGATTTTCATCTGATGTCCAGTCAGCCCTGCTGGATCTTCCCTTTGATGGGGATAAACTTTTTGGATCCAAGGCGGACTCTGCCCTTGAAAGATTTAAGGAGAGTAGGGCCACAGCGAAATCGTTAGGCTTGCAAGCCTCCTCTTCTGCTTCTTCTAGACTGTTCAGAAGATTTAGGGGGTTTGGTCGTGGCTCGTCTTCCTCCTTTCAGGGCAGATTTCAGCAGCAGGCCGCCACTGCCCTCCCCTATAGGTCATACAGGGGAGGGGTAGGGTCCGAACCAGAGGAGCCGCCCAGCAGCACTCTGCCTCTTCCTCTTCCTCTGGAGGGGTGCAGCATGGGAAGCAGCCTTAGTCATCCACCAATTCCTTTACATACCACTCCTGTAGGGGGGAGGTTAATGAACGTTCTCCACATGTGGGAGGCAATAACATCGGACTCCTGGGTCACCAGTATTGTGGGGAAAGGCTAGGCCCTTCCCTTTCGGGAGTTTCCACCCCCCATCCTGCCCCGCCCATCCTACTGTTCAGAAGAGCACCTCCTGTTACTAGAACAGGAGGTTCTAGTCCTCCTTTCAAAGGGTGCAGTGGAGTTGGTTCCAGAGCAGGAGAGGGGTCAGGGTTGTTACTCAAGATACTTCCTGATCCCCAAGAAGGATGGTTGGTTGAGACCAATCCTGGACCTGAGGATTTTGAATTGGTACCTCAAACAGGAAAAGTTCAAGATGCTGACCCTAGCTCAGGTGCTTTTGGCGTTGAACGAAGGATATTGGAGGTGTCTGTCGACTTGCAGGATGCTTACTTTCATAGCCCGATACTCAAGTCGTACAGGAAGTATCTCCGGTTTGTGGTGGGATCGCAGCATTATCAGTTTGCGGTCCTTCCGTTTGGTCTTACTTCAGCACCTCGAGTCTTCACAAAGGTGATGGCGGTGGTTGCAGCAGAGCTCAGAAGGAAAGGGATAGCGGTATTTCCTTACCTAGACGATTGGTTGATCAAAGCCAAGTCTCCGGAGCTTGTGCTGCGTCACCTGCAGTCGACAACCCAGATGTTGTTCGATCTGGGTTTTTCGGTGAACGTGCCCAAATCTCACCTGGAGCCCTCTCAGTGCCTCCTGTTCATAGGGGCAGTACTGGACACAACATTGAATTGTGCCTTTCCTCCGCCTCCGCGGATTCAGGACATTCAGGCGTTGGTTCCAATGTTTCAAAGTGGAGCAGTCATTCCAGTCCTCAAGGTCCTTCGTCTGCTCGGTCTGTTCGCTTCTTGCATTCTGTTGGTCACGCATGCTTGCTGGCACATGAGGGCTCTTCAGTGGTGCCTCCGACAGCAGTGGTCTCAGCACAAAGGAGATCTCGAGGGATCGGTAAAGATCTCCAGAGACGCTGCAGTGGATCTAAGATGGTGGGTTGCAGACGGCAATCTTTCCCAAGGAAGGCCGTTCTCGCTGCCTCCCCCAGTGACCACAGTGATAACGGATGCTTCCACTCTAGGGTGGGGAGCTCATCTGGGGGAACTGGAGGTCAAAGGTCATTGGTCTCCAGTAGAACAGATGTTTCACATAGATCTGTTGGAATTGCGGGTAATACGTCTGGCTCTCAAGGCCTTCCTCCCTTCCCTTCGCGGTCAGTCGGTTCAGGTCCTGACGGACAACACTACCGCGATGTGGTATATAAACAAGCAGGGAGGAGTAGGGTCATACCTTCTCTGCAGAGAAGCTCTGCGGCTATGGTCCTGGGCAAGGTACCATTGGATTTGCTTGGTAGCGAACAATCTGGCCGGAGTCTTGAACATGTGTGCGGACGGTCTCAGTCGGCACTTCTCGACCGATCACGAGTGGCGTCTTCACCCAGATCTAGTACGGCAAATCTTCCAGATGTGGGGAATCTCGCAGGTAGATCCTTTTGCCACTCGGGAGAATACGCACTGCCCGTTGTTCTGCAGCCTCGAGTATCCGGTGCAAGGAGCGTTGGGGGACGCGTTTCAGATATCCTGATGCAACCAGTTGCTCTACGCATTTTCCCCCATACCTTTGATTCTTCGGGTTCTGAGGACAATTCGCCAAGACCGGGCTCAAGTCATCTTAATAGCTCCGGATTGGCCAAGGAGGGTATGGTATTCGGATCTTCTCCAGCTCTCTCTGTGCCCCCCGCTCCGTCTCCCTCACAGGGCGGACCTTCTCTCGCAGTCGCATGGGCAGGTTTTACACCCCCACCTCCAGAGCCTGCACCTTCATGCCTGGAGATTGAACGGGGCGACCTGAGTTCCTTTTCTCTCCCACCCAAGGTAGTGGATGATATTTTATCGGCCAGGCGACACTCCACTAAATTTATCTACGCTAGCAGGTGGGCTAAATTTGTGAATTGGTGTGGAGAGAAGCAAATTGATCCCTTACGTGCCCACTTATCAGATATCTTGTCTTTTGCGTTGTCTCTGGCACAGAGGGGTTGTGCAGTTGCTACAGTTAAGGGCTATTTGTCGGCTCTGTCAGCCTTTCTGTGTCTTCCAGACCAGCCTTCTTTATTTAAATCTCCTTTAGTATTGAGGTTTTTAAAAGGCCTCATTAATAAATTTCCTCCCACTCCTTTCATTATGCCTCAGTGGGATTTGAACCTAGTCTTAACGTTTCTTATGGGCTCACCGTTTGAGCCGATACATTCTTGCCCCATAAGGTTATTGGTGTTAAAGACTGTTTTCCTTGTTGCGATCACTTCTGCTAGAAGAGTGAGTGAGCTGCAGGCTCTTTCTGTTAAGCCCCCGTATACATCCTTCTATGTGGATAAGGTGGTGTTGAGGACCAACGCTGCTTTCTTGCCGAAGGTTGTTTCACCCTTCCATATGGGTCAGACTATTACTCTCTCTTCTTTTTATCCTCCACCTCATCCTTCAAAAGAGGAAGAAAGACTACATCGTTTGGACCAGAGAAGAGCGCTGAGCTTCTTCGTAGACAGAACGAAGGAGTTTAGATTGGAGGATCAACTCTTCATCGGGTACGTGGGAAAGAGGAGAGGAAGGGCAGTCCACAAGAGAACACTCTCCAGGTGGGTCATTCTTTGCATTAAGCTGTGTAATTCTCTGGCAAAGAAAGAACCCCCTGATGGAATAAGAGCTAATTCCACCAGAGCTAAGTCGGCCTCTTCGGCTTTGGCTAGGTGTGTGCTTTGGGACTCTATTCAATGAGTGAGGAATCCACAGGTAGTTGTATCCATCAGAAGAACGAGTTACTTACCTTCGGTAACGCCTTTTCTGGTGGATACACTAGCAACCTGTGGATTCCTCACGGTCCCACCCGCCTCCCCGTTGCCTGTCTGGTCTTATCAAGTTATCCTTGGGTGAGCTCCTGTTGGTATTTTATTATATTCATATGTAAAAAAAAAAAAAAAAAAGAGAATTTGTGAAGATGCCATACATAGTCTATATGTATATATATTTTTGCGTATTTTCATATTTGAGCTGATGTTTTATCTATTTGATTTAATTAATTAAATATTGTTGTATAAGTATTTGTTTAAATTGTATATATATATTTTGCTGGTATTTGCCTGTTCGTTTCAGAGGCACGTAAAAAATGTTGGTACTGACGTTGGCACGTCAGCGAGGACCTCTTATTGCCTATATGATGTCAGACGGCGTCACGTGGGCAATTGTGACGTCCTCGTCGACGTGCAGAAGCTAGGAAGAAAATTTCAGTCGGAAGCTGGCGCAAGGGGAAAATTCAGTGAGTGAGGAATCCACAGGTAGCTAGTGTATCCACCAGAAAAGGCATTACCGAAGGTAAGGAACTTGTTCTTCCATCCCCAAACTAGGCAGACTGATGATTTAGGTGTCCTGCTAAGGATTTTTTTAGGACAGGACCAAAGGGAGGAATCTACAAGGAGACCGAGAGATGGAGGAGCCAAGGCAGACAGGTTCAGGTATGGCAGAACAACGCTCCCAGAATAACACACAGCAGGGGGAGGGACCCTAAGTGACACTGCCTATTGTGGGCAACCTGTCAAATTATACCCCCCCCCTATCAGAGCAGGAACTTCATGTCTTGAGTAAATGGTTGCCATTTGTTCCCACACCCCATCATGACTCCCTTAAATGTAGAATATAATTTTTTGAAACTATGTAAAGACATTGTTCTTGGGTAAATCAAAAAATCCTCTGTAGGTGTTCTCTATGAAACTCAATAGACCATCTTCTTCCTGCTCCCCCTATATCAACTTTAGTCCCAGAAGTGATGCTGCTTGAACAACGGGTTCTAAATGAGATCACAGCATTGGATCAAACTACCCATAATTATAATTTTCAAAACATGTTCAAGTACAATTGGTCAGAGTCAGATACATAGTAAAGGAATACAGTTGTTCAAGTAGATGTGGGCTAGGAATTGCGCATTTGTATTCACCCAAGGAAGCCAATTGAGCCAGTATATGACGAGCTTGGTTACTACAACTAGCCTGGAGTATGAGTGGCCTTTTTATCTTGTCCTCACTAAGAGGTAGGCGACCGTGGATGTTTCAAATAGATCTTGGCTATTTACAAGGAGGGATTATGAGCATGTATTAGCTTTCACGGATGCTGATGCACATGATGTGTAATGATCACTTAGTGTGCTGGTAGCACAGCAATAGAGGTTTGAAAAGCACTACACCCTGGCTCTTATCCCAGAATGAAGCATGCAACAGACACTAAAAAGCTCACCAGTTTTTCATAGTTATCATGCGGTAGTGTCCCGTTTTTTCTAAACCACTGTTACCACGGAATGATGTTTCTGTACACTATGGTGGAGGAGCATCGCCTCCTCTGCCAGCGGCCTCAAAAGTTGGAAACAAACGATAATAAAACAGGTTTATTATGGCTTTATTTTTCAAGTTCTAAGGGCCTGACCGAGTCTTGGAGGCGGGGCCATCATGGTGATATGGACGTAGGAGGAGAGGTGTGCACTGCTATCAGTGAGCATGCTGGTTTTGGCTGTCTGTCCCAGGATGTCCCAACCAACATGCACACTTAGCTGTCTCCAGCCTGAGCTGCGTTTTGCCGGGTCGGAGATAGCAGGCTCCCAGTCTCTTTGGGAGCGCCAAGCCAGGACACTCAGGCCAATCCTGATGTTGCTATCGTGCTGCCAGTAGCATGAAAGTACCATCTGGATTGGCCGCAGGGGAGTTTGGAAGCCTGTGCTGCAGACTGCAGTGGAGAAGAGTAGAACAGTGTTGATGCGGTAGGCAAGTTCTTTTTTTTTTTTTTTGTGTTCATCCGTTGTTTGTGTCGAGAACAACGCCCCCTTCCCCACCACTCTGCCCTGACGCCAGCCACTCCTGCTTGTGTATAGGTGCATAGAGTAATTTGTGTATGATACGTCCTTATTGCTTTGTAGTATTAGGCTCACTCTCTTCATCTTGTCCTGAGGAGGCCACAACAAAAAGGCCAAAACGCATCGAAATTACCAGCAAGGAGTCTAACAATTGAAAAAGGAAAAGTTAAAATAAATATAGAATACACCAGCAGTACTACAATGCCTACGTTGAAACTGTCTACTCTTGGAGCTGGTCTATGGACTACCTTGGGGCGGAACTAGATATAAAGCAGGGAAGGTGGCGGATATAAAGTCAGCGCCTCCCCCTACCTCAGTCACAGGTGTTCGTAGTTTCCTGGGAATGGTGACATATTCCGGGAGATTCATTCCCAATCTGACATCCCTCACTGCCCCGTTACCAGAATTAACAAAGACTCACACTCTGTGGGAGTGTAATCTGACACACGAAATGGCATTTCAGGAAACGAAACAGGCACTGTCCACAGAGACAACCTTAGTATTCTTTGACCCTGCAAAAGAAACAGTACTGTCTGTGGATGCTAGCCCCGTAGGTCTCGGAACAGTGCTGTCTCAAAAAGGAAATGATGGTGAGTGGGCACCAGTGGCATATGCCAACAGAGCTTTGACAGCAACAGAACAACGGTATTCACACATAGAGAAAGAGGTGCTAGCGGTAAACTGGGCATGTCGCCACTATCACTTGTACATCTATGGTCACCCATTTGTAATATACACAGATCACAAGCTGCTGATACCGTTATTGAACAAAACAGCGTCACAGCCTCCCCCAAGGATCGAAAAATGGATCCTTCAGCTACAGGGATATCAGTTCTCCGTCATATATCGCCCAGGTGCCCAGAATCCAGCAGACTATTTATCCCGACACGCTAGACCGGTCACAGCACTCGAAGAAGGGGAAACAGAGAATACGGAGGAGTATGTGAGCCTCATAGTAGAGAGATCTCGGCCACTGCCCATTTCACTGAAGGAAATACAGGACGCCACAAAAGAAGATGAGGTCCTGCAATTGGCAATGTCATGCGTCAGTAATGGAAGATGGCACCTGTTGAAACAAAACATGTCCTTGAGGACCGAGGAGGCCAACAACACATTACAAGCATTGTTCCGAATTAGGCACGAACTGGCGGTGTCATCCGAAAACTGTCTACTGCGAGGAAACCGCCTTGTCATCCCGGACAGTATGAGGCAAAGAACGGTGGATTTAGCCCATGCCGCACACCAGGGCATGGTGAAGACCAAGGCTAGGCTACGAAGCAAAGTGTGGTTTCCAGACCTAGATGCACGAGTGGAGAAGACCATACAAAGGTGTCATGTGTGCCAAGTGGTGGGTCCGACGGATCCGCCACCCCCCATCATCACGGAACCCATTCCATACACTCCATAGCAGAGAGCCAGTGCGGACTTGGGAAGTCTTCCTGATGGAAGGCACATGTTAGTAGTAATAGATGACTTCTCAAAGTATCCGGAGTTGGAGCTGTTGGAATCTACTGTCACCGAGAAGGTCATACCCTGTCTGGAGAAGATAATGGCCACCCATGGGATCATACAAAAGTTAAGAACAGATAATGGTCCCCTGTTTTCCAGTCATGAATTTGCAGCATATCTGGCATCACATGCGATCCAACACCGAAAAATCACTCTGCGATGGCCTGAAGCTAATGGAGAGGCAGAGCGATTTATGAGAACTCTAAATAAAGTACTGAGAACTGCGGTAGTAAGAGGGAAGAACTTAGACTGCGCCATTTTTGAATTCTTGAGGGAATATCGCCTGACACCACATAGCACGACGGGCGTGTCCCCGAGCTCAATCTGCATGCAACGGGAGGTGAGAGATACCATCCCTCAGGTGGAAGCCACGACAGCGACTCAGAGACAAATGGAAACAAGACAGAAACAAGTGGAGACAAGACTAAGAAACAGACATATTTACAATGAGCGTATGTCAAGGAAAAGGAGAGCTCATGTAAGGAATCTGAACATTGGGGATGTGGTACTGACGAAGAACCGACATCCAGGGGACAAGTTCAAAACACCATTTGAGCCAGATCTGTGGACAGTCACCCGAGTAAAAGGAACTCTAGTGACTGCCACAAGAAAAAATGAGACAGTAACTAGGAACATTTCATGTTTCAAGCTATATCATGGAAAGCAACTGGACTCCGCAAGGAGCGAAGATGACAGGAGCCAGGAGAGAGAGGATGAAGGATTCAGGAGACCATGTTCACGAGCCGAGAGCTGGCTGACCAATGGTCCATCCCAAATCAGTGAGGAACTGGAAGAAAAGAGTCACATCACCGAGATTACCTGAACGGAGCGAGGAGAGAAATCCAGCAGAAGTGCCATCTGAGGGTGCCGGCCAGGAGGTAATCCGGAGAGGAGGTATGGACAGGTACCATCTGCGATCATCTGGCGGCAGCTGGTGAAATTCAGGAATAAGTGTCTAAGTAACGTATTCATTTTTGTTGTCTGCAGGTCCCACATAAATGTTTTATCTAATTTTCGCTTTTCCCATTTCTGTTTAGTTTAAGTTCATTTTAAAGTTGAGGAGGAATGTTTTGTTTTGCACCCGCAGATAGACTAAGTTAGAGGGGCGTCATTTTACAGCGTGTGCTGTAACATGTTTGAATGTTCTCACCCTGTAAACGGAGGGGCGTTTGGTTTAGCCCCTGACGTCAGGGGAGTTGAATACAAGCATTTGCAATGCAATGGGTCTCGCATTTGCTCGAATTAGAGTTATTAGAGTTGTAAACTCCTAACCGGACTTTTCTTGACATATAAATTGAAAATGTAAAGTAAAACAGTTTCACATAAGCGAGCCAATTCACAGCGCCACAGCCGCCATGAGAATGAGCACAAAGGAGAGACAAAGAAACAAAAAGAAGTTTGCTTACAGTCAAACTTATCTGGAAAAGTGAAATTAGCCATGTAATAGCAGGCGATGGTCAAGGTGGTAACAATGCCTCCCCAAGGAGGGACAAATGTAAACCATTTACCAATGTCATCAAAGGATATTTTAAGGGCAAGCCCCTGAACGAGTAGTAGTGATGGGCGTGTAGTGGGCATTGTTAAAAGCCCAGATACATACCAACATGTCAGAAAAGCAGTGCTTGCACTCTTCTATGCTTGACCTAAAAACATGCATGGCATATTTCTCTGCAGGCAACCCTTTGTGCTTCAACTCAGGGCCAGAAGGGGGTTGTCGCAGAGATATGGCAGCAAGTGCTTTAGATAGTAGGACGATGTACCCCAGGGTCTAACTTTAACCAGCATAATAAAAGCCATTGTCTGCCATACATTTTGAGCCTTGGCAAAAACATATTTTAAAGAGCTAACTGCATTAAAAAACAGAATGACTTTCGTATACAGATCATCTATGAGAAGGACAACAAAGAATGATGATTAAGTGTACTTTTGCAATGTAAAGCAGTCCGTAAAAGACTGCAAAGTAAACACAAATGTGAGGTGAGTGAGAAATATGCCTTAGGTGGAGAAAAAGCCTCCTATGTGTATATTTGAAAGCATTGATAACAAAAAGACATTGAGGCTGTGTTGTCAGGCCGGGTCTAAAAAGCACAGCCTAGACACTTTTCTAAGCAGAACAGGAGCTCACTGCTTCTGGGAGCATAGAGGAAATGAGGTTCGGGATAGGAGTTTTAACACTGCAGTATTAATAGACTGGGCAATTTCCACTACCAGGTGGTTAGGGATTTCCGTTGGCAATGCATGAATCACAAATGCTGAAGAACCACCAACTTGTTTACATAGTACTGGCTGGCAATCTTGTGGTTACAAAGTGGTGCAAACCGGTGCATGTATCATGCAATGTAGTGGTTCCTATGTTATCAAACTGGAAGTACAAGAGGCTCAGATGGGTATCTATGTAGAACCATCAAGCCCTCCTCTTGCGGCACTAGTCCTTGGACTGTGTGCATTTATCTGAATCTCCAGACTGTGGTAAAACAATACTGAGACCCAAAAGGAATGGAGGCTTTAGAGAGGCCAAGGTGGTGGAGCCTCAACTAGCAAAGGCTAGAAACTGTGGTGGTACAGACAGAGGTATTAATTTATTGTAATTTCTGCTCAACTGAGTTGCACGTTTGGCTGGAGGGGGCTGTGCAAGTTGAGTCTTTGCAGGAAAGGCCCTGGGAAGAGGTCACTCAGTCACCTAGGCTTCCTCCACTTTGCTAAGGCTTAAAGTGACAATCACCTGTGTACAGTCTTTAAGTGACTAACAAACAAAGCAATAGCTGAAAAGATATTGAGCACAATAATGACAGGACTAAGTGGCCAATGCCCTTGAGGGATATGGGAATCCAGCACATTTCAATTACATTTATCAAATATTCAGGAACGCTGAAAACAAATTCAAAGGGTTGAGCTTGGTGCACTGTTCCATTTTGCTATTATATTGAAATAACTTTGGGATGTAATTTCTGGTGAGTGCCAAGTAAACTATAATGATTTTACACACAGATTTCCACATACTGTCCATAACATTTGGACTGCTTTTTTTGTGAGTAACTAAAGATTTTTTTGTAGAAACATTATCTAGTACTTGGAATGCATCTCTAGTGAAACGGTGTGGACCAATAGTAATTTTTTTTTTTTTAAATCGTGGACCAGGGAGAACAATAATGGTGAGGTAAAGTATGGAGCAGAAGACTGTGTAACAAGAATAAGGTGTTGAAATAAGAGCCTGAAAAGAAACAGAGTGGTTGTGTCACATTTTAGCCTCAAATCCTTTGGTTTGCGTGCTAGTCAATCCGCCATACAAAACTTTGATTCACTGTTAAAAATCCCACATACTAGAATCATTTTAATTCAGAGCATAGTACCCATGTTAATGGTCTGTAGAGAAGTACTGGTATAAAAATGTGTTTTGCATAAACAATGACCTATATAAGTGGTGTTCAATACAGAAGCATATTATTACAGCACAGGGATATGAATTCCACGCATAGTAATAACAACCATGGGCCATAAAATATTATAATTTAATCAGTGTAAGCCACAAGTTCATCAGTGTACGTTGTGTGCTTTTCGCAACATGCGTTTCAATGTGTGAACTGACTGTCTCAAGAATCAAAAATACGCCAAAGAACTCTTTTTTTCTAACTTATTGTGACGCTGTAGACGTTCTGGCCCATCATCGGAAGTAACATGTGAGAACAACTGTATATCAGAAATATATAACAAACAAGCAGATTTAAAACACTTTCAATGAGAAACATAGAAAAGATAAAGGTGGGAATGTTTCGATGACAGCAACTGAGCCACTTCTTTAAAACAATCTATCCAAAAGATGGTTTCGATTTTCATGTCCATATGTGGAACGAAAAAGGAAGTCTGGTGACAGATCTCCACATCATAATATGCTCTGCTGATCAACCTCGATTGAAAAACACGACCAGACTAAGCCACGGTTAAAATTAGTAAAAACCCTAAACCTCTCGCATTTGTGTATCCAGCCGATTTCACAATCGAGAGGCATCACTCGGTTGTTAAGACAAACAGATCTCTCTGTTGAGGTAGGCAAAATTGGGTAATTATTATAGGCAGAACTAAGGGCCATATTTATACTCCGTTTGCGCCGAAATTGCGTCGTTTTTTTTGACGCAATTTCGACGCAAAACTAACGCCAACTAACGCCATATTTATACTATGGCGTTAGAGGCGAATAGCGCCAAAGTTCCCGGAATGTGCGTCATTTTTTAGCGTGAACCCCTTCCTTGCGTTAATGATATGCAAGGGAGGCGTTCCCGTCTAAAAAATGACTCCCAGGCCTTTACGTGGTATTTATACTCCCGGGCAAAAGAGACGCCCGGGAGTTGGCGTGGCAAAAAACGGCGCATTTGCGCCACTTTTTAACGCCTGCTCAGGGCAGGCGTTAAGGGGCCTGTGGGCTCAAAATGAGCCCACAGGTGCCCTCCCATGCCCCCAGGGACCCCCCCTGCCACCCTTGCCCACCCCAGGAGGACACCCAAGGATGGAGGGACCCACCCCAGGGACATTCAGGTAAGTTCAGGTAAGTTTTTTTTTTTTTTTTTTTAATAATATTTTGTGGCATAGGGGGGCCTGATTTGTGCCCCCCTACATGCCACTATGCCCAATGACCATGCCCAGGGGACAGAAGTCCCCTGGGCATGGCCATTGGGCAAGGGGGCATGACTCCTATCTTTCCAATGATAGGAGTCATGTTGATGGGGGATGGGCGTCGTTAAAAAATGGCGCAAGTCGGGTTAAGACGATTTTTTCGACGTAACCTGACTTGCCCCATTTTAAGACGCCCATGCGCCATTTTCCCCCTACGCCGGCGCTGTCTGGTCTACGTGGTTTTTTCCCACGCAAACCAGGCAGCGCCGGTCTGATTGCGCCGTCTAACGCCATTCCATAAATACGGCGCCCGCATGGCGCTTCAGAATGGCGTTAGACGGCGCAAAACTTTTTGACGCTAAACTGCGTTAGCGCAGTTTAGCGTCAAAAAGTATAAATATGGGCCTAAAAGTCTCCTAATCACGTCAATATTTTATTAAGAAAACAACCTAGGTACTTCAAAAGACATTCACCGCAAATACGAGAAGCTTTCCACTAAACACCTGCCGTCATCCTTTCACAACGGCTGGTTACAGGGATAGTCGCACGTCATAAAAACAAATAATAATTCCAGCCCACGTTCACTCTGCTTTGGCTAATACAGCAACGTAGCATCGCATAAGGTGCTACTCAAAGGTAACAACGCATGAGAGACAATCAACAGTGAGCAAGAAAAACACAAATACATAAGTCGACAGTCCTCCGAGCGAAAATGGTCTATGTTCACACGCCAGCAGGGGGTGATAAGATGCTCATCCTGCACACGGAATCGCACAATCCAATGTCTCAACTGTAGAGAATGAAATATGTTTCAAGAGTCGACAACGTAAAAACAGCGGCTTACGATAAAAACAGAAACAACAATGAATGAGGCGCCGAGGGCACGTGAACATCTGAAAGCCACTGGTAAATGCACCGCTTCTGGATGCTGCCAAGGTCTCCCCGGGAATCCCCGGCCCTGTGTGCGCCGCTGAAGGGGAGAGAATGGTAAACACAAGCATTTACAATGCAACGGGTCTCGCGTTTGCTCATGTTAGAACTGATCGCGCTGTAAACTCCTAACCCGACTTTTCGCCTATGGCAAAAGTGCATTTATGTACATAACCCGAAAAAGTGAAATTAACTATGTAAAGCGCTGGACTTCTGCCAAGCGAGATCGCGCTTGTAAATTAGAGAAAAAGTAGTCCACAAGCCCGATGGTAAATAGCGAGCCTCGCATGTTTTCTGTACTTGGTCGCTGCGCTGGAGGAGGGCTAGCCACCGGAAAAGGCATAACCTATGCGTGCCTTCGACTAATGAAAGCAAGCAGATTTTAATAAGCAAGCCCACAAACCAATAAAAAACACTGACGTGATGTTGACAGGGCTCCGAGCCCTTTTCTAAACACTAAAGCGTCTCGCTGCGATACGCATGCGCGAGCGCATGCAACGCAGGCTCGACCCTAAAAATGAAAATGCTGCCTACCCCAATGGATAGCAATGACCTCTCCTTCAATTTGGGAATATCGCTGCTCAATAGGCATGAGGATCCTCCTGGCATGTGCAACTGGTGCCCATTCACTACAATATTGCAGTTGGGCTAGAACTGCTCCCAGGCCTGTAGGGCTAGTGTCGACAGCTAGCTGGGTGTCTCACTGAGGGTCAAAAAACAGTATTGTTTTTAGCCGTGTGTGTGACTTTGGTCTTCTGGAATGCTTGCGCTTTCTCTTCACTCTACACCCATGGGCTGGTAGCTCTTGTCCATTCCCAGAGACAGCCTGTAAGGTCAGACAGGTTCTTCATAAAGCACCCACAGTACTTCACCATGCCCAGAAAACTGTGTACACCAGCTCAGACAATGCCGAGGGCACAGGAGCTTCCTGTATGTCTTTGACTTCAGCGGGATCTAGGCCAATTACACGATCAGAAAACTTGTAGCTGAAGAAGCAAAGGTTATGCCTTAGAAACACATTTCTCATAGTGGAGGGTCGGGTCATGTTCTTTCAACCAGCCAAAGACAGCTTGGAGATATGCTAGGTGGCTTTCGAGTATTGCAGCATGCACCAGGATATCATCGCTTGCATTTAGGACTTCTGGGAGACCATGCAGAGCCTCTTTGAAGATGTGCTGAAACACTTCAGTGGTGCTGGAGATACCAAAGTTCTTCCGCATGTACCTCCAGAGGCCTGTGTGGGTTGAGAAGGTTGTGATGGGTGGGAAGTTGGAGTGTAATAGGATCTAATGATAGCCAGATCAGAGGTACATCTTTGAGAACCATTTGAGCAAGAGAGTTTCCCTATGATGTTGTCAATAGTCAGGGTTAGATGCCTTTGAAGCTTAATGACCAGGTTCGTCAACCTCATGTCCACTCAGAGGCGTAACACATCTGGTTGCTTCAGCTTCTTGGCAATCACAATGGGGGACACCCAGAGAGTGGGCCCATATACCCTTTTGATGATGCCCGACTGTTCAAGGAGCTGCAGTTCCCACTAAACTTTGGGGTGGAGGCCGAATGCTATTCATCGATGTCAGAGTGCCACAGGGGTGATAGTCATTGATATGCAGACGAAGAGGTGGGACCACTAGGCACCCTGTGCCTTAGAAGAACAAAGCAAACTCACGTACTAACTCATGGATTATGAATGCAAACTGGATTGGGTTCAGCCTCTGGGCAGTCTGGCAGTTTCGTAGGAAGTCACAACCTTCTTGAGATAGGTACACCCTGTGGCATCATGGTTGGTGTTTATTGTCAATTTGCCTGCCAATTGTAGCAGTTGAAGGTTGTCGAAGGCGTAGACTTGCACCCAGGTGGCGTAGGGGTGGAGGGTTTGCTAGGCTGTGGTATACTTCTATGGTGATGAGGTTGATGGAGGCTCCAGTGTGTATTAGAGGTGAGACAGGTTGTCCGTTCACTGCCACCTGGCATGTGGGGAGCATTCGATGAATGTTTTCACTGGTATCAATCGCTCTCACCATGTAGATGACCTCTAGGTCATCATCATCCATGTCACTGTCTGTGGATGTCATGGAGAAAGCAGTGACAGCTTTGACAGACTTTCTGGAATCTATCAACGCGGGCTTGGGTACAGATCAACACACTTTGGAGAAATGGCTTAATTTGCCACATGCGCTACAAGTCTTCTTTCGGACAGGGCAGTCTCCTGAATGGGGAAATGTGCCACCGCACCATCTGCAGAACCTGTTTCCTGGCTTTGATTTAGAATGCTACATCTTGGGTTTAGCGATCTCTTTGCAAATAGCATTGATTGGCTCACTTGGTGGTTAATACTGGCTCCATGTGCGCTGCACGTGCTTTTGACAGTTCTTTAGACCACCTCAAGGTGAGAATGTCTCTCATGCTCATATTTGGTTCCTGGAGAATGCATTTGAGAAGCTTGAAAGATGCACAACCTTGAATAAACTCTGCCCTTATTCCGTCTTCTTTGTTTGGTAGTGTGCAGGTGATAGCTAGTTCCTGTTGGCAACTATAAAAGATGTCAACACATTCATCGGGTCTCTTTCACGCTTGTCATAGTAAAAAGCTTTCATAATCTGTGTTGGCATAGGGCTCGAAATGTGCCATGATGGCATTATTCACTGAGGTGTAAGTACGGGGGGGACTTCCTTCCAACACCACTTTAGAGATCTTGTGAAAGCCACTCCACTTGGATTCAAAAGCCTCTTCTCATTTGCCACACAAATGGCTTTGAAGATGGTTGCTAAGTGCTCAACACATGCTTTCCAGTGGGCAGCCTGCATGGGTGGGGCCCCTCTGATAGCAAATGGCTCAATGTTGGGAATGCTAGTCATAGTGGAGTGACAGTAACATGGAGATGACCAGTCAAAAGTTTATGAAAGGGACAGCCGCAGGACGTTGAGAAGCACATAGCTAAATGAGGCCTACCTTGATGGCCAATGTTCAATATCCCCAAACAGTTGCCATGTCAGGACAGCGTGTGCAGGCCTCACAGATGATGCTGTTGCAGGATGGCAGTCAGAGGTTAAGAGGATCTTTGATATGCAGGAAATGAGGAAACCATCCGTAGTGACAACTCTGGCAGGCAGCCGTGAGAAGAGCTCTCTGGGGCCGGGTGCAGGCAGGACACTGGTGGGGATGCCGCTAGGCCACGCGACACTGGGGGAGAGCAGTGGTTCCAAGGGCGGGTTCATCAGGTGCAGGTAGCATGATGCGGCCTAAGGAGCTCGCCTGCAGTACAGCATGTGGCAAAAGCTGCACGAGCGGGCTGGGTGGGCCATAAAGTGGACTGGAGCCTCAGTGCCTGTCGAGCAGCCACACAGAAGGAGGGCAGGCACTGTGAGGGTGGACTGCAGCCCGTTAGCTGAGGGTGCATTGCTGCTGAGGGCTCAACGCACAGGAATTAAGGTAGGCTCAATCAATCAATCAATCAATGCATTTATAGATCGCACTACTCACCTGAGAGGGTCTCAAGGCGCTGGGGAGGGGGGCGGGGTTACTGCTGCTCAAAAAGCCATGTCTTGAGGCGCTTCCTGAAGGCGAGATGGTCCTGGGTAGTTCTTAGGTGTGCGGGGAGGGAGTTCAATGCTTTGGCTGCCAGGTAGGTGAAGGATTTACCTCCTGCGGTGGTTCTGCGGATACGTGGGACGGTGGCGAGGGCGAGGCTGGCAGAGCGAAGCTGACGGGCGGGCGTGTAGAAAGAGAGGCGGCTGTTGAGGTATTCGGGGCCCATGTTATGGAGAGCTTTGTGTGCGTGGGTGAGGAGCCTGAAGGTGATCCTCTTGTTGATGGGGAGCCAGTGCAGGTGTTTCAGGTGGGTGGATATGTGGCTGTGGCGCGGTACGTTGAGGATGAGGAGTGCGGAGGCGTTCTGCATGCGTTGAAGACATTTCTGTAGCTTTGCGGTGGTCCCTGCGTATAGGGTGTTTCCGTAGTCCAGACGGCTTGTGATGACGGCATGGGTAACTGTCTTTCTGGTTTCGGCGGGGATCCATCGGAAGATTTTTCGGAGCATGCGAAGGGTGTGGAAGCATGATGAAGAGATGGCGTTGACTTGCTTGGTCATAGTGAGGAGGGGGGCCAGGATGAATCCGAGGTTGCGTGCGTGGTCTGAGGGGGTTGGTGCGGTGCCCAGAGCCGTGGGCCACCAGGAGTCGTCCCAGGTGGACGGGGAATGTCCGAGGATGAGGACCTCCGTCTTGTCTGAGTTCAGCTTCAGGCGGCTGAGCTTCATCCATTCCGCGACGTCTTTCATTCCTTCCTTTAGGTTGATTTTGGCGGTGGTTGGTTCTTTAGTGAGGGAGAGTATCAGCTGGGTGTTGTCGGCGTAGGAGATGATGTTGATGTTGTGTTTGCGAGCGATGTCAGCGAGGGGGCTCATGTAGATATTGAAGAGGGTTGGGCTGAGCGATGAACCTTGGGGTACGCCGCAGATGATCTCGGTGGGTTCTGAGCAGAAGGGCGGGAGGTGGACTCTTTAGGTTCTGTCAGAGAGGAATGAGATGATGCAGTCAAGGGCCTGTCCTAGGATTCCAGTGGAGCGGAGGCGGGTTATTAGGGTGCGATGGCATACGGTGTTGAAGGCAGCGAGAGGTCCAGGAAGATGAGGGCGGTTGTTTCACCATTGTCCATCAGAGTTCTGATGTCGTCGGTGACTGCGATGAGGGAGGTTTCCGTGCTGTGGTTGGCTCAAAATCCTGATTGGGAATGGTCGAGCGAGTTGTTAGCTTCAAGAAAGTTGGTCAGCTGCTTGTTGACGGTCTTCTCAATGACCTTGGCCGGGAAGGGGAGAAGAGAGATGGGGGGGAAGTTCTTCAGGTCGTTGGGGTCAGCCGTGGGTTTTTTCAGGAGGGCGCTGACTTCCGCGTGTTTCCAGATCTCGGGGAAGGTGGCAGATGAGAACGAGCTGTTGAAGAAGCTCCGGAGATAGGGGGCGATGATGGAGTCAGCTTTGTTGAAGATGTGATGGGGGCACAGGTCCGAGGGGGAGCCGGAGTGGATGGTGTTCATTGTGATTCTGGTCTCTTCAGAGCTGATGGGGGTCCAGGCATTGAGGGTAGAGGTGGGGGCTGTTGGTTCGGTGGTGGGCGGCGGGGTCTGGGGTTCGAAGCTGTCATGTACGTCTGCGATTTTTCAATGGAAGAAAGTAGCAAGGGAGTTGCAGAGTTCTTGTGAGGGCGTGATGACGTTGGAGCTGGGCGCTGGGCGCTGGGGTTGGAGAGCTCTTTGACGATGTTGAAGAGTTCTTTGCTGTTGTGGGTGTTGTTGTCTAGTCTCTCTTTGAATGATGTCCTTTTGGTGGAGCGGATCGGCTGGTGGTGTTCACGGGTGGCGATCTTGAGGGCTGCCATGTTTTCTGCGGTGCGTTCTCTGCGCCGGGTTTTTTCGAGGGTACGGCAGGATTTCTTGGATTCTTTGAGGGCGTCCGTGAACCACAGGGGTTTCCTGATGCTGGTCCCGCTTGGGTGGCTTTTAAGATTTAAGAGGAGCGAGGTTTTCAGCACAGTTGGTGATCCATTGTGTGAGGCTGAGGGCTGCGTTGTTGGCGTCGGTGGTGATGGCTGGTGGGTTTTGGTTCAGTGTTGAGAGGAGCTGCTCTGTGGAGATTTTGCTCCAGAGTCTGCGGGAGATTTGTTGTGTGCGATGGTGGTGGGTCTCCCGTTTGAAGGTGAAGTGGACGCATCTGTGGTCGGTCCAGTGTAGTTCGGAGGAGTGGCTGAAGGATATGTGGTTGCTGGCGGAGAAGATGGGGTCGAGCGTGTGGCCAGCGGTGTGGGTGGGGGTGTTCACCAGTTGCTTGAGTCCGAGGTTGGCGAGGTTGTCGAGCAGGGTGGCGGTGTTGTTGTCGTTGTTTTTCTCCAGGTGGAAGTTCAGGTCCCCGAGGAGGATGTAGTCCGGTGAGGCTAGGGCATACGGGCTGATGAAATCGGTGATGGTTTCGCTGAATTGGGCGCATGGGTCCGGGGGCCTGTAGATGAGAGTTCCTCTGAGGGTGGTTCTGGGGTCGGTGTGGATCTGGAAGTGTATGTGTTCGGCAGCGAGGGGGGTGTCTTCGGTGGTGGTCATGATTTGATGGAGTTCCTGTAGATGATGGCGATTTCTCCGCCGGTTTGGTTGATGCGGTCCTTCCGGGCGATCTTGTAGCCGTCGGGGTGGCTATGGCGATTTCAGGAGCCGAGGAGGCATTCATCCAGGTTTTTGTGATGAAGGCGACGTCTGGTGCTGTTGTGTCCAGGAGGTCCCATAGTTCGATGGCGTGCTTGTGGACGGAGCGTGTGTTGAGGAGGATGCACTTGAGGTGGTTGTTGGTAGAGGGCCTGTGGGAGGTCTGCAGGCTCAGTGGAAAGTGTACTTGCAGGCTTGACAGGTGAAGGGTCCATGAGTACGTTTAGGGCTGGCTTGGTAGCAGGTGGCTGTTCGTCCGGGGTTGAGGGCGTTGAGGGAGGTGGCGTCGTATCTTAGTCGGGTGTTTTGAGTGCGGTGGGGGCCAGGGGTTCTGGCGCTGGGCGCGGTCCAGGCACGGAAGGCCGTAGATGGGCTTGCCTTCGGCGCACCAGCGGAGCGCCCACGGCGCGCGGCTGCCATAAGAGGGAAGGGGGAGGAGGGGTCAGCAGGGAGGCGGGAGGGAGGACGAAGAATGGGAGCAGGGGGGGCGGGGCCGCACGGGTGGCAGCGGCTGGAAAGCGGGAAAGCTGAATGTGGGAAGCGGGAAAGCTGAATGCGGGAGGCGGGAAAAGCGAAACAGGAGAGAAAATTAAGAAGAAATTCACAGGAGAAAAGCGAGATAGGAAAGAAAAATAGGATGAAATTCACAGGAGAAAAAGCGCAATGGAAAAGAGAAATAAGAAGAAATACACAGGAGAAAAAGCGCAATGGAAAAGAGAAATAAGAAGAAATACACAGAAGAAGAGCGCAATAGGAAAGAGAAAAAAAAAGAAATACACAGGAGAAGAGTGCAATAGGAAAGAGAAATAAGAAGAAATGCACAGGAGAAGAGCGCAATAGGAAAGAGAAATAAGATGAAATTCCCAGGAGAAAAGCGCAAAGGAGCACCTAAGACCTTCAAAGAAGTGGCAGGGGCCTGGGCAGGTGGAGCTGCAGCGGCGGGGAAGCGACCTACCCGAGGGTCAAGGGTCGCTGTCTCTGCCGCGCAGCGGGCGCCATAAGCGGGAAAGGGGGGAGAAGGGGTCAGCTGGGAGGCAGGAGGGAAGATGACGAATGGGAGCGGGGGCGGGGCCGCACGGGTGGCAGCAGCAGGAAAGCGGGAAGCAGGAAAGCTGAATGCGGGAAGCGGGATAGCTGAATGCGGGAAGCAGGAAGGCGGCAAAAGCTAAACAGGAGAGAAAATTAAGAAGAAATTCACAGGAGAAAAGCGAGATATGAAAGAAAAATAGGTCGAAATTCACAGGGGAAGAAGCGCAATGGAAAAGAGAAATAAGAAGAAATACACAGGAGAAAAAGCGCAATGGAAAAGAGAAATAAGAAGAAATACACAGGAGAAGAGCGCAATAGGAAAGAGAAATAAGAAGAAATACACAGGAGAAGAGCGCAATAGATAAGAGAAATAAGTAGAAATACACAGGAGAAGAATGCAATAGGAAAGAGAAATACGAAGAAATGCACAGGAGAAGAGCACAATTGGAAAGAGAAATAAGATGAACTTCCCAGGAGAAAAGCGCAAAGGCGCACCTAAGACCTTCAAAGAAGTGGCTGGGGCCTGGGCAGGTGGAGCTGCAGCGGCTGGGAAGCGACATACCTGAGGGTCAAGGGTCGCTGTCTCTGCCACGCAGCGGCCGCCATAAGAGGGAAGGGGGGAGGAGGGGTCAGCTGGGAGGCAGGAGGGAGGACGACGAATGGGAGCAGGGGGGGCGGGGCCGCACAGGGTGGCAGCGGCGGGAAATCGGGAAGCGGGAAAGCTGAATGCAGGAAGCGGGAAAGCTGAATGCGGGAAGCTGGAAGGCGGGAAAAGCGAAACAGGAAAGAAAATTAAGAAGAAATTCACAGGAGAAAAGTGAGATAGGAAAGAAAAATAGGATGAAATTCACAGGAGAAAAAGCGCAATGGAAAAGAGAAATAAGAAGAAATACACAGGAGAAAAAGCGCAATGGAAAAGAGAAATAAGAAGAAATACACAGGAGAAGAGTGCAATAGGAAAGAGAAAAAAGAAGAAATACACAGGAGAAGAGTGCAATAGGAAAGAGAAATAAGAAGAAATGCACAGGAGAAGAGCGCAATAGGAAAGAGAAATAAGATGAAATTCCCAGGAGAAAAGCGCAAAGGAGCACCTAAAACCTTCAAAGAAGTGCCAGGGGCTTGGGCAGGTGGAGCTGCAGCGGCGGGGAAGCGACCTACCCGAGGGTCAAGGGTCGCTGTCTCTGCCGCGCAGCGGGCGCCATAAGAGGGAAGGGGGGGAGAAGGGGTCAGCTGGGAGGCAGGAGGGAAGATGACGAATGGGAGCGGGGGGGGCGGGGCTGCATGGGTGGCAGCGGCAGGAAAGCGGGAAGCGGGAAAGCTGAATGCGGGAAGCGGGATAGCTGAATGCGGGAAGCAGGAAGGCGGGAAAAGCTAAACAGGAGAGAAAATTAAGAAGAAATTCACAGGAGAAAAGCGAGATAGGAAAGAAAAATAGGTCGAAATTCACAGGAGAAGAAGTGCAATGGAAAAGAGAAATAAGAAGAAATACACAGGAGAAAAAGCGCAATGGAAAAGAGAAATAAGAAGAAATACACAGGAGAAGAGCGCAATAGGAAAGAGAAATAAGAAGTAATACACAGGAGAAGAGCGCAATAGATAAGAGAAATAAGTAGAAATACACAGGAGAAGAATGCAATAGGAAAGAGAAATACGAAGAAATGCACAGGAGAAGAGCACAATTGGAAAGAGAAATAAGATGAACTTCCCAGGAGAAAAGCGCAAAGGCGCACCTAAGACCTTCAAAGAAGTGGCAGGGGCCTGGGCAGGTGGAGCTGCAGCGGCTGGGAAGCGACATACCTGAGGGTCAAGGGTCGCTGTCTCTGCCACGCAGCAGCCGCCATAAGAGGGAAGGGGGGAGGAGGGGTCAGCTGGGAGGCAGGAGGGAGGACGACGAATGGGAGCAGGGGGGGCGGGGCCGCACGGGTGGCAGCGGCGGGAAAGCGGGAAAGCTGAATGCAGGAAGCATGAAAGCTGAATGCGGGAAGCTGGAAGGCGGGAAAAGCGAAACAGGAAAGAAAATTAAGAAGAAATTCACAGGAGAAAAGCAAGATTGGAAAGAAAAATAGGACGAAATTCACAGGAGAAAAAGCGCAATGGAAAAGAGAAATAAGAAGAAATACACAGTAGAAAAAGCGCAATGGAAAAGAGAAATAAGAAGAAATACACAGGAGAAGAGCGCAATAGGAAAGAGAAATAAGAAGAAATACACAGGAGAAGAGTGCAATAGGAAAGAGAAATAAGAAGAAATGCACAGGAGAAGAGCGCAATAGGAAAGAGAAATAAGATGAAATTCCCAGGAGAAAAGCGCAAAGGAGCACCTAAGACCTTCAAAGAAGTGGCAGGGGCCTGGGCAGGTGGAGCTGCAGCGGCGGGGAAGCAGGCCGTAGGATTCAGGGTGCAGGTACGTGCCTGATGAGAATACAGCAACCGGGGTGGGCAGCGTGACCTGGCAAGCACAGTTGGTCACAGCACAGTTGAGCAGAGGCACAGGTAGCTGGAGCATGAACTCATTGTCAGTGTAGAGTAGGCCTCAATGAATCACCAGGAATTCAGGGTGCGTGTTGCAAAACCTTTATTAAGATACTCTGTACTCTGCTTAAAGACCTCGCATATTTCCCCACTCAACCATCTATACAGTTTCTGATGCTCACGTCAGATGTACCATTGGTGCAAGAAGAGGGATGGGGAGGCATACCATCTCCTCTCCCTAGGGTTGTATCATGGTGCAGTTCCTTGGGGGGCAACACCACAGTCTCCCTGCAGCCTCCTTGGCATCCCAGGCAGCGAGGTTGTAGAACACACTTTATAGCACAGATGTCATGTCTCCTCCACCACAACAGCAACAGTACCAGCTTGGGGTTCTGGGGCTGGTAGTCCCCCTGCAGCCTCCCTAGTGTAGCTATAATCAATTTAATACACAAATATCTTGGGAAAAACCCCTTATGAAACCAGTGAGGCAACACTTACACTGAAATTTTCCATCAGGTATTCCATTTGTAACTTGAACAAGGTAGAAGCGCTAAGCAATACACACTTTACTAAACACAGCATCAACTTAACAGTGATTCATGTAATTCCACCGTGGCAGTGATACATCTGCACACAGAAGTGCCAGCAAGGGCATACAAATATGATATTCAAAAACTGCTAGCTCTTAATGCATTGTATTACAGTAATGCAACCAAAGAATGCCCACACAGTACACACTATGCACATCCATCACAAAAATTACTACATCCTGAGCTTATTCTAAACATTGACAAACCTTTGTATGCTCCTACGAGATTTAGTATAACATTCTACAGTCAAGGAAAAGTATGTGTCAGCATGGTTAACATAGGGAAGAAGAGCACGATAGTGAGAGGAAAAAATAGATTAAGCTCTTTGGATATTGAGGCTATGTGAATATGCTTGGATCCCTAAACTTGGTGAGTGATTAAGTCCTAAGATTTCCAATGGATATAAAGTGTTCTGAAACAACATTTACTTGTGTTCTGAAGCCTATGATAAGTGGACAAGGAAGCCTACTAGGTTATGTAATCATCTCCTGATTAATTATTCTTACAGAATCTCTGTATTTGACGGAAATGACAAACAACAACACCATCATGCTATTATGTTCGACTGTCATCTCCTCGAAGGGAAATTTCACCATTAGGTGGAAGAGAGATGAAGATGTCCTGCACTGGATGCTATACAATAGTACATTCAAAACCATAGGGGATGAAAAACATACCAAAAGCATATTGACAGTTGATGGACCAAGGAGTAGAAACACTAAATACAGCTGCCAGCTTTGGTTCCAGGATGATGTCCTTCAGGAACGCACCGTCACACTGTATGCCACAGGTAGGTGTGAGTTTTCTAATAATCCTGGATAAGTCTAGAGTGATCATAACGTGCTAGTTGCTTTCAGAGAGGAAGCCCAATCTTTTACTATTTTTAGAGGCTGCATTCAATACTGATCCACTGCTGAAGCCTGCAATTTCTCTGGTTCTGGCCACAAAGCTCTTTACGGGCTCAGGTAATCAGAAGTAATCAGAAGTCAGTTAGATATGTACCAGTGGCCTTTTTTGACAATCAAGCTTGGGATATAATATGTAAGATGTGGGATCTTAAATAGGAATTTGCAAGGCATTGGACAATTGGTTTATGGATGTTTCATTTGCTAATTTGTCAGTCCAATCTTTTGGTACTGCAATAATTCATCAACGAGGAGAAAGTGGCAAGATAGTATAAATCAAATTTATCATTAAAGACTCTTCCAAACTCTTCTTTGTTGACCATCCGATATTTGCATTTTAAATTACAGGGAATTGTTTTAGGATGCTGACACTGAGGATGCACGCATATAACATCACCTTTAGTGATCAGTGATTCTGTATCTTAAAACACCAACAAAGTATGGTTTGTGAGCCCCCAGGGCAGTGTTGAAAGTGTGGTCCAGCTAATCCCTAAAAAGAGTTTCAGATGCTAAAAGAGAAAAACAAAACTGGTAGTTTTTTAATTGTCTCTATCTTTGGCGCCACTTGATGAATCTTCACAAAGTTTCACAAAAAATTCTACAGTCATGTGAGCTGCTGTCTGGAGAGTTTCAAGGTGATCTGTTAAGCAGGGGCTGAGATAATCGGGGTGAAATTTAGACCGTTTCCAATTCCTGTAGGAAATATTGAACAGCAATAGCGCCAAAACTGCTGGACGGATTTACACCAAATTTGGCAATAAGGTAGCTCTTGGTCCAGAAAGAGCCCTTTTTGTTAATTGGTGTGAATCCGTTCAGTTGTTTCAGATAAATAAAGGAAAATTTAATTTGTCTATATATAGAGAGATGAAAGCATTGCTCCAGCAACCAGACAGCTGCTGTTAAAAGCAGCTGTCTGCTTTCTGGAACAAACAGACCGCAGGGGAGACCTTGAGGCTCCCTCGCAGTCCCAGATAGCCTGTAAGGGAATATTACAAACTAAATAGAAAAATAGTGAGGGACTATGGGTGAGGCCTTGGGACTTCCCTCACGGTCCTGGATAGCCCATAAAGGACAAAAAAAAAATACATAGCTAGAGTGTGAAGGTCGCAGACCTTCACTCTGGGCATTGAGGGTTCAAACTCGAGTGTGTCCTTGGTCGTTTTCCCTTGTTTTTTTATTCAAATGTTTAAGGCTCACTCTGAAAGTCGATCTAACTCTTTAATTGACAAATACATTTGTCTTCTCAGTTTGTGCAGCAATATCTCATTCTAAGCATATCATCCTCTCCCTCTCTCTCTCTCTCTCTCTCTCTCTTTCTCTCTCTCTCTCTTTCAATCTTGTTCTCCCACTCAAACTCTCACTCATGCACTTATCACCCACTCACAGACCCTCTCAGACACTCATGCACCCACAGACCCACTCATACCCTAGTGCACCCACTCACAAACCCACTCAGACTCTCACACACTCACTCACAGACCCACTGACACCTTAATACACCCTCGCAAACACTGACGCACCACTAAAACACTGATGTATGCACTCTCACACCCAGATACACACTCTCACACCTATTCTCACACCCAGAAAGGCTGCAGACTACTCCCGCCATGCACAGCCAAAGGGCAGTGCACAGCATGGAGTTAGGTGGGTATGGGGGTTGACCACATGGTCTGGCTGCAGGCCAGATCTTGCGGGCAACCTCAGCTGCGCACAGGCTAGGGCCGTGCATGGTGAAATGTTGGGTGCTTATACGGGGTTGGCCTCAGGGCCTCGATTAATGTGTATTAATGAAAATTCCTATTTGTTAAAAAAACATAGAAATTTACTGAAAAAAACAAAGGTAACTATAACTCATGCCATCGCCATGCACTGCTAATTACACCACAAATTAAGGCATTCATGACATCTTTGATATCATTGATAATATCAATGTAATGTTTGTGGTAAAAGTTTTGCTGAAACAACTGTGCATGGCGTGGGCCACAAGTTATCGTTAACTAAGGGCACGAGTTATAGTTACTTGAGGTAACTCTAACTGGTGAATTTCTATGGTTTCGTACGTTTAAACTGTGAACCTAGCTATAACGTCTCTGTAATCTTTGGTTTTTCAAATGAATTTCTCAGTTTTCTTATAATTCTATTTCCCAACTATAATGTCTATGTGACATATGTTTTTTTTCAGTGAACATATATATATATATATATATATATATATATACACACACACACACACACACAAACACACACACATGCATACATGTATACGTTTGGTTACTATTATTGCACCACAAAAAGAGACAGTGGTATGAAAACCCATATTTCACTGGGATAGTGTCATATTTTCCAGTTTTCACAGAAGTTCCATAATTCCTTTCAAGTAAGGATTTAAGTAAAAGGGAGTCTTGTTCTAATTTCTTTGCCACCAGCTAATGTATTTCTTTCCCTGACAAAACTTTTTTTTTTTTAAATGGCATAACTCAACGCACTCTATTAAAATTAGACATTATACCCCTCATTATGAGTTTGGCGGGCGGACTTTTCCGCCCGCCAAACTCCTTGGTCGGGTTACAGCCAGTGCTGTCCCCTTTTCCACTGCCCCTATTAAGAGTATACCGCTGGGTCAGCGGGCAGAAACAGAGTCTTCGCCCTTTGGCCCAGTGGATTACAGCCACAACATTGCAAAGCAGACAGTGAAAAGCACGATGAAGCTGGCCAGGGTAGCCCATGCCAAGTCCATGGGCAGTGCAGGGGCCCCCATGGCAGAGAGGGGACTAGTAGGGCTGCCCTGGTGGATCAGGACCGCAAGCACTGCCAGACTGATGACAAGTCTTGATCTGGTGGTGCTGGTGATGCATCAGTGGCGCAACCGCCATGGTCTTAATGTGGCTGCCGGACTGCCACATTATTACCGCCAGGGTCATAATGAGTGCCTATATCTTGTTTAATAATCATCCTCTTCATGAAAGGTAATCAAAATCTGGATATTCTAATTGCAATCGCCCTCCCTGGTATTTTAGTTCTTCAGTGTAGACAGTAGCTTCACTTCGCTAATATTTAACATTATCTAGTATCTTGCATGTCTCTTTTAATATGCAACTCTGTTTGAAACACATTTTCATGCAAACATTTATCACTGACCATAAATAAATGCCCAAGAATTATTATTTCTTTGAAGAAAATATATTGTGCGAGGATGGCAGATTTATGACGCTGAATAGCAATATCGTGGTTTCAAAGAACTGTCTTTTATTGGTTCTTGAAACAGTTTATACGATGAGTAATATGTACAAAGTTTATGGAATAGCAGTAGGTTGTAGAGTAGTCCTCGGGTTGACCTCTTGGCTCGTCCTCCTTCTTCCTTCCCAGGCCTCGCGGGGAGCGTGGAAACAAGAAAATAAATAGATACGGTAAGTGGGGAGGCTTGTTAAGGCTTAACTGTTCTTATCTTTCCCTTTCCTCTCTCACTCTCTTTGTCCCTGTCTCCGCTGTCTTCTTAATGTCTTACTTCTTTTCGCCTGTGTTGTCTCTCTTCTGATTCTCCTGCCAGACTTCCTTCCTGCCTGTTTCTTTGCGTCCTGAATATCTGCTTCTTGCTTATGTACTGTTTTCCGTCTTTCTTCTTCTTTTTTCTCTCTCTCTTTCTCTCATTTATTTGTTTAGAGTACTTAATCGTAAATCTCTTCCTGCGTACGCTCTATCTTCTTGGTATCGTATTTCCTATATTTCTCTTCTCTTTCTTTTCTGTAACTGAATGACTGCTATTGTTTTCTTGCCCCGTCCCCTTTTCCCCGCAGTGCTCACCGTCAAAAGTGCCCGTTCACCCTCTCCCCTTCTCCCCTCTTTTCCCCTCCTCTTCCCCGCTCCTCTCACCTCCCGCCTCCCTTCCCCGCTTTCGTCTCCGTACCTGGAGAGGCCACGCTTCTCCGGAAGCGTGGCGGCATAGGAGCAGGCTCCCCGGGCCAGCTGTCTCCAGGTTTCCTCCGTGGTACTTCGGCTCCCGTCGGCTCCGTCTTCCGGCCGTCCTCCTCCTCGATGCTGGGTTCCTCGTCTTCTTGCTCCTCCTTTGTCACTCGTATGCCTTCACTCCCGTTCACCTCTCTCCTCGGTATCTCTGACGCTCCGCTTTTAACCCGCAGTTGGTCCCGCGGTTGCCATAAGCGACCAATCAAAGCGCTGGGGTCTAAAGTATGCACCAGGTCGTGTGAGGCAGAGTCAGCACAAGTAAGGGAACTGTGTGGGTCGGAATGGAGCGACCCATCACAAACACTCCCCCTAGAGAGCGTCTGTAGACGACGCTCATCCGAAGGACATCTGGAGAGAAAGTCAACATTGGCCATGAGACGTCCCGGAGAATGAAATACCTGAAACGAAAAGGGTTGTAAGGAAAGAAACCACCCCAGGACTCTAGGATTGGTATCCTTATGACGAGCCAGCCAAGTGAGTGGGGCATGATCAGTCAGGAGGGTGAAAGGTCGGCCACTGAGATAATACCGAAGAGATTCAATGGCCCACTTAATGGCAAGACATTCCTTCTCAATAGTGGGATATGGACGCTCTCGGGGAAGAAGCTTCCTACTGATAAACAGAACAGGGTGAACCGACCCATCAGGTTGGGTTTGTGATAACACGGCTCCTAGACCAACATCAGAAGCGTCGGTTTGTAAGATAAAAGGACTACCAAAATCAGGGCAGCACAACACAGGGTCAGTAGCCAAGGCCTCTTTAAGCCTCAGAAAACTGTGCATACCTGCTTCTGGTAAGGAGGAGAATGTTTTAGGAGACCCATTCTTTAGCAGATTCGTAAGAGGCTCAGCTATGGTCGAAAACCCGGGAATAAACCTCCTGTAGTAGCCGACGAGCCCAAGGAACGAGCGTATTTCTTTTTTTGACTTAGGTACTGGAATCGGTTTTATGGCTGCAACTTTTTCAATTTGATGGCGGACTTTTCCTTGTCCTAAGACATACCCCAGGTATTTTATTGATGTACAGCCTAACATACATTTTTCAGGATTGGCAGTTAAGTGGGCTTCCCTCAATGTCTGTAGCACTGTTGATAAGTGTTGGAGGTGGTCAGTCCATGAGTCACTAAATATTACAATGTCATCTAAGTAGGCTGAGGCATAGGAACGATGGGGCCGTAAAATCATATCCATTAACCGTTGAAAGGTAGCAGGGGCTCCGTGTAGCCCAAAAGGGAGAACTGTAAACTGATATAACCCAGAGGGTGCTGAAAATGCAGTCTTTTCCCTGTCTGTTTCCTTTAAGGGGATCTGCCAATATCCTTTTGTGAGATCTAAAGTAGACATGAACTTGGCATGCCCTATTCTCTCCAACAGTTCGTCGATGCGAGGCATAGGGTAAGCGTCAAAGTAGGTGAGCTCATTCACCTTCCGATAATCTACACAGAAGCGCGTGGTTCCGTCTGGCTTGGGTACTAACACTATAGGGGAACACCAGGGACTACTGGATGGTTCAATAATCCCGGACTGTAACATTTTAGTAACTTCCTGTTCGATTACAGCTTTCTTGGCTTCCGGAATCCTATAGGGTCTTTGTCTTACAATTGCCTCGCTCTTGGTTCTAATACTATGTTCGGTTAAATTAGTGTGGCCAGGTTGTCGGGAGAATATATCTGCATAGGTGGTAAGTATTTGAGAGAGAGAAGTTTGATAACTGTCAGCAAGAGAGGTATTGATCCGGGGTTTATCGTCTCCTTCATTGGGGAAAAAGGAAAGAGCGGGATAAGGAATGTCTTCTATCTGCTCTGTCACGATATGTTGTATTTTATGGCTATGCTCAGTCTCTTGCCATTTTTTTAACAAGTTTATATGATAGATTTGTTCTTTTTGGGGTCGATGGGGAAGAGCCAACTGGTATGTTGTTGGGTTGATTTGTTCTAACACTTCATATGGTCCTTGCCATCGGGCTAACAATTTATTCTCACAACTGGGGAGAAGGATTAGAGCCTTATCTCCAACATTAAGGGTACGAAACACACTTTTAGCATCATAATTCTTCTTTTGCCTGTCTTGGGCTTCTCTTAAATTCTCATGGGCTCTATCCCAAACAGCCTGTAGATTCTCTTTTAAGTCTTTAGTATAGGTCAGTAGATCCTTTATGTCCTCATCTCTTTCCTCCCATTGTTCTACTAACATATCAAGGAGGGTTTGAGGAGGTCTACCAAATAACATCTCAAAAGGACTGTGTCCAAGGGAAGCCTGGATATGTGTACGTATGGCATATAATACGAGTGGTAGTTTCTTTTCCCAGTCTCTTCCGTCCTCTGCTACGCTCTTCCTAAGTAACGACTTAATGGTTCGATTATATCGTTCCACAAGGCCATCAGTTTGGGGATGGTAAACCGAGGTCCGGATTTGTTTTATCCCCAACGTGTCACTGACCTCCCTCATTAGTCTAGACATGAAAGGGGTACCCTGATCAGTCAGAATTTCTTTAGGGAACCCGACCCTTGAAAAGAACTCGATCATAGCTTGGGCCACTACCTTCGTATGCATACTGGGAAGCGGGATTGCCTCGGGATACCTCATGGCGTAGTCCACCAGGACTAATATATACTGTCTTCCTCTAGTAGATGGGGTGAGGGGACCAATAAGATCCATTCCTACACGAGAAAAAGGGGTTTCTATAATCGGGAGGGGCTGTAAAGGGGCAGGGGGTTGCATTCCTGGATTATAGAATTGGCATTTCTGACAGGTTTGACAATACCGCCGTATATCCCCATATACCCCAGGCCAATAGAACCGCTGGAGGACCGCTGCTTCAGTCTTATCTCTTCCGAGATGCCCTTCCCCTGTCTCCCCATGGGCTAGTTGTAAGACCTGCTCTCGGTACCTCCCAGGGACTAATAATTGTCTCTGGTCCATATTTCCTGATTGGGGCAGTCTATATAACAGTTCATTATGTATGTGAAATGTGGGTCCTACCCCTCCTTCCTCCCGATTAAGGGCCTTTTCCCAGGCATTCTTTAAGGATGGATCCTCTCTCTGTGTTTGTCTAAAATCCCCGGCAACGGTATATACCTTTCCGGTGCTTTTTGGTGAGTTCTTGTTCCCTGGGTTCTCCTCCCAATATTGCTGTCTCTGGACTCTTTTCTGTCTTTTGCTTACGTGGGGTTTGAGAGGGCGAGTCTCGGCTATTTCAATATCATAGGGTATTTCCTCCCACCATTTTCTCATCAGATGTTCTTCTCCGGCTTTGTGCAATAATTGTGGAAAGGCTACATAGTCTGTCCCAATAATAATATCTTCTTCAAGATGTGGCAACACCCCAACCCTGAGGGTTTCTTCCTCACCCCTCCACTGAAATCGAATATTAGCTACTGGATAATATGACTGATCACCATGGACACATGCTATCAATACCTGGGTATGGGGTATGGTGTGCCTTGCTTCTACTAGGTTTTGTCTAATGACGCTCTGACTGCAGCCAGAGTCAATTAAGGCTACTTTCTCTTGTCCATTTAGACAAATGGGGAGCGTATATGTAGGCCTAGCCTCTCCAGCCCAGAAAACCCTGCCTTTGGTGACGCCAATTTCCATGGGTTCTTCTATGTCTTTTTTTTGTGGACAAAAGCGGGCGATATGACCCCATTCAGAACAATTATAACATTGAGGTCCGCTAGACGTATAAGAGGCTGGAGGTGGATGGGGACTACGTATTCTCTCTGGCTCATGGGTACTTATGGGTCGTGAAGGCGTTATTTTCCCTATATTGGGCCGTGCAGGAGATGGTCCAGGATTTTGATAAGGGGTGGCTTTGAAATCTGGGCTCCTGTGGAAGGCACAGGCTAAGTCAATTGCTGTTTCGTTAGTTAATCCGGGGTGTTGCCGAACCCAGTTTCTTGTGGATGAGGGCAGTGCATCAAGGAATTGTTCTAATACAATCACATCGAACATTTCTTCCAGAGTCTTTTCGGTGGGCCTTAACCAACGTCCCGCCGCGTGTTGGACCCGGTAATATAAGGCACGCGGATTTTCTTGTAACCCCCATTTCATATGCCGGAATTTGCTCCGATAACTTTTGTGGTCTAGTCCTATCCTTTCTAGGATAGTCTTTTTGATCTCCTTGTAGGGGAGTGTGCCCATGGGATTAATGGCTTGATATGTGGCCTGTAATTGTCCAGTCAATAATGGGGCTACATATTGGCCCCATTTGTCTTCGGGCCAGTTGGCTGTACTGGCCACCCTTTCAAAATTAAGAAAAAATGAATCCGGATCTTCCTGATCCTGGTATTTTTGTAGAACACTGCTCGGCACATTAGGATGTACTTTGGTATGTGCAATGGTCTCTGTTAATTTACTCATGGCAGTTTCATGGACCAGTTGATTGTTGGCCATAATTGTGGCCTGACTTTTAAGGGCCGTCTGTAACGCTTCTCTCTCCTCTTTGGCGTCCTTCATTTGCTGCTCCCACATCAACTGTAGATGTCGTTGTCCTTCTGCGAGCTGAGCAATGACATCCGCCATGGTGGGTTTTTCCTCCATCTTCTTCTCTGTGTATACGGGGTTCAAATCCCACTTCTGACACCACTTGTGCGAGGATGGCAGATTTATGACGCTGAATAGCAATATCGTGGTTTCAAAGAACTGTCTTTTATTGGTTCTTGAAACAGTTTATACGATGAGTAATATGTACAAATTTTATGGAATAGCAGTAGGTTGTAGAGTAGTCCTCGGGTTGACCTCTTGGCTCGTCCTCCTTCTTCCTTCCCAGGCCTCGCGGGGAGCGTGGAAACAAGAAAATAAATAGATACGGTAAGTGGGGAGGCTTGTTAAGGCTTAACTGTTCTTATCTTTCCCTTTCCTCTCTCACTCTCTTTGTCCCTGTCTCCGCTGTCTTCTTAATGTCTTACTTCTTTTCGCCTGTGTTGTCTCTCTTCTGATTCTCCTGCCAGACTTCCTTCCTGCCTGTTTCTTTGCGTCCTGAATATCTGCTTCTTGCTTATGTACTGTTTTCCGTCTTTCTTCTTCTTTTTTCTCTCTCTCTTTCTCTCATTTATTTGTTTAGAGTACTTAATCGTAAATCTCTTCCTGCGTACGCTCTATCTTCTTGGTATCGTATTTCCTATATTTCTCTTCTCTTTCTTTTCTGTAACTGAATGACTGCTATTGTTTTCTTGCCCCGTCCCCTTTTCCCCGCAGTGCTCACCGTCAAAAGTGCCCGTTCACCCTCTCCCCTTCTCCCCTCTTTTCCCCTCCTCTTCCCCGCTCCTCTCACCTCCCGCCTCCCTTCCCCGCTTTCGTCTCCGTACCTGGAGAGGCCACGCTTCTCCGGAAGCGTGGCGGCATAGGAGCAGGCTCCCCGGGCCAGCTGTCTCCAGGTTTCCTCCGTGGTACTTCGGCTCCCGTCGGCTCCGTCTTCCGGCCGTCCTCCTCCTCGATGCTGGGTTCCTCGTCTTCTTGCTCCTCCTTTGTCACTCGTATGCCTTCACTCCCGTTCACCTCTCTCCTCGGTATCTCTGACGCTCCGCTTTTAACCCGCAGTTGGTCCCGCGGTTGCCATAAGCGACCAATCAAAGCGCCGGGGTCTAAAGTATGCACCAGGTCGTGTGTGGCAGAGTCAGCACAAGTAAGGGAACTGTGTGGGTCGGAATGGAGCGACCCATCACATATATAAAGGGAACTTATTTATAATATGAAAATATGCTTAGTAACTTTACAAATGTTTATGGCATAATCAATCTGCTGAATTTGTATTTTGGCTAATAAAGCAGTCTCACAGTCGGGAGAACGCAACCAGGGAAAGATGCAGAATCACAGTTCGACAAATGAGAGATAGATGTTGGCGGGATCATGTACAATGGCAACTACTTGACAAAAAGGGGGTTCAAAAGTACGATGCTTGTGTGACATTGTGGCACGGTGCTTGTAATGGTGTTACTTGGAGAAAGGGGTGACACTAAAATATGAAAGTGCAACACGCAGGCTTCATGTTGCAATCTGTGTTATCCTGAACTCAGATTTCACAGAATCATCCATAGAGCGAAAGTACAGTGGCTCCCACACTGACGCCAGGGCTGCCCACATGGCAAAGCATTGACTGGGCTTGGAATATGTTAAAGGGTTCTGATCATGGAAGACTCACACCTTGCAACATCCTGGATAAACCAACATGGGTCTGCACATACCTAGTGCAGAGGTGGTTATCTTTGAACCAGTTGGCCACCGAGCGACAGTGTTGACCTTAAACATTTGTGGAGGAACACAATCTTGCAAATTACATTTTATTTCCGGTTTTCTTAATTTCCATCAAAACGATCCACACGTGAGATTTCACTCTCTGGAAGTGTTTGGTAACTCCAACACCTCTAGCCAATGTATGTATTTATGTATGTATGTATGTATGCATGCATGTATATATATGTATTTCTATAGCACAAAACTAGCCAAAAAGCAGAGGAACAGTGGACATGGACAATGAATAATAGGAGTGGAAGTTGTGGTGTGAGCTGTTAAGCCATTGTAATGTAGTGTTCTTTAGGGAGGTGAACCTTCTTTCACTATTATTTCCCAAATTGGATCAGCATTCTGGCGGTCCTGATGGATACAGGGATGTTGTTCCAGATCCTGGGTGCATATATGGAAATGGCATGTTGTCTGGTTTTATTCTTTTTTACAGTTCTTAGTTTTCAGTGGTGTCCTAGCTATCAATCAATCAATCAGTGTATTTGTAGAGCGCACTACCACCCGTGAGGGTCTCAAGGTGCTGAGGGGAGGGGGGGGGGAAGTGAGGCTACTGCTCAAATAGCCAGGTTTTGAGCCGCTTCCTAAATGTCAGCAGGTCTTCGGTCTGTCGCAGGGGTAAGGGAAGGGTGGTCCACGTCTTGGCGGGGAGGTGGGAGAAGGATCTGCCTCCGGTAGTCGCTCTTCCGATGCAGGGGACGGTGGCGAGGGTGAGGTCAGCTGAGCGGAGTTGGCGGGACTGGGTGTAGAAGGTGAGTCGTCTGTTTAGGTAGGCTGGGCCGGTGTTGTGGAGCGCCTTGTGTGCGTGGGGAGCTTGAAGGTTATCCTTTTATTGACGGGGAGCCAGCATAGGCCTCTCAGAAGGGGAGTGATGTGCCTGTGGCGGTGGACATCGAGGATCAGGCGTGCAGAGGTGTTTTCTATGCGTTGCAGTAATTTGAGGAGTTTGGCTGGGGCTCCTGCGTAGAGGGCGTTTCCATAGTCAAGGTTGCTGCTGACGAGGGTTTGGGGGACTGTTCTTCTTGTATCTGTGGGGATCCATCTGTAGATCTTGCGGAGCGTGCGGACCGTATTGAAGCAGGATGAGGAGATGGCGCTGACTTGCTTGGTCATGGAGCTATGGGTGTACCAAGAACCACCAGAGATAGTGAGCTTGTCTGCAAGATAAGTGAGGGTGAGAGGGGTAAGAGCTAGTCATGATGGCTTTGTGAGTAATGCAGTTGCTTTTGAAGATGGTGCGGGTTTAGCAAAAGGTGCCAATAGAGTTCCATCAGTGCGGTAGGAATGTGATCATATTTCTGCAGTCCCCGGATAAAATGTACTGTGGCATATAGCTACCCCATTATGAGAAGAAAGGGTGGTCCAAAAACCACAAACTCCCTGTGTGGGAATGCCTTTTAATGCTTTAGAGCGTGGGCGCTTCACCAGAGGACATTGGACCCTAATCCTCCATAGGAAAACGTGGGTCAAAAAAATGGTCAGGTCCCACTAGGTAAATACAGTTTGTTTCTCAAAATCAACTTGTATTAAGACGTGTAAAATTCATCAAGGAGGCTACAATAAATGTCAATGTTGCTCCAAATCCAGTTTTTTATTTAGAAAGGCAAACAACTCGCAGTAGAAATGTAGACATTCATAGGTCCAAAGGAATATGTGAAAGTTAGGCCAGCCAACACGTGTTTCGCCCCACAGGTGCGTAGGCCAGGGCTTTCTCAAGGCTGGGAAAGAAAGAGAGATGTCATAAGAATAGAGAATATAGTATGACAAAGTGTGGTTATATTAAGAAGTGTGAAGAGAAACCAAAGAAATGCCAAAGAATTCCAAGAAATTCCAAAGAATAGGGGCCCAAAGGCCGTGGAATACGTCATGCAGTCCAAAGACATGGTTCTCAAATCCAAAAGAGGCTAAAAAGAAACCTGTGCCGGATAATGAAAAAGCAAGTAGTAGAATAAGGATGGACGGGAGCTAAAGAGCGAATATTAGTTATTAGTGACTGTTACAAGTGTCCTTAAGAATAAATAAATAAGGGGGATCAAGAGGCAGTTGTGAAGCTACCAGGACTGACTAATTGTAAGGGAGAGCATGCAATTGGAAAAATACATTTTAGCATTTCACTGAAAGATAGTAAAGTGATTGGAAGCAAAGATTGTGACTGTACAGGAAAGGAGAGACAGCATACCATTTTTAATAAGGTGTATTCTGGTAGCAAAAACAATTGATAGTTTGAGCACTAGTTCGGCAGTTAGCCTAAAACATAAGTATATACATATAACACCATATAGTTGTATGATCATGTTAAACAAGAGTTAACAATCAGAGGAAACCTCTTAAAAAGGAACGAACAGGCTAAGTAATGTCTAATGTTAAAGAGCTATATCAATTACATAGAAAATGTAACATGTTTAACATTTGCAGTCTTAGCTCAAAAAAGGAAGAGAAGATTAAATGAATGTGAAAAGTCTGAAGAGTAAGGGTCAGTGTTTGTGGGGTTGTCACAGAAAAATAAGTAAACATAGTGCTATTCGTATTGCCTAAGAGAAACCACTACAGTAACATTCACCCGTTTTGTGTCAGTGACAGGATTCAAATAAGTGAAAATAGTGCCATTCGTATTGCCTAAGGGAAACCACTACAGGAACACTCACCCATTTTGTGTCAGTGACAGAATTCAGTAATAAATAAATATAATGTCCGCCGCCTGGAGAATTTTATTGAGCAAAGGCAGCGCGCCGGTTTCACACCACGTCTCTTATACGAGACCGGTGTGTTTCTATGTTTGTCCTACCTCGATGTTTACTGTCAGGTATGGACAAAGAAAAAGGACTCTATCAGCTCTGCCTTGATAAAAATAGGCTCATAAATAGGCCAACACCATCTTGATTATGTACGAGGGTGGCACCATCTTAAAATAGAGAAATTTACGTCCGGATAGAGGACGATGAATATGTAAAATCGGGTAAGAACGGCTAGAAAATAATAAGTCGATATTCTGTTTTTATAGATTAATCAGATTGAATTACTAGAAAAATACTAAAAAGTAAAAAAGGAAAACAAACTTTTAGTCTAACTGCTCTTAACATGCCTGTTCTTTTCCTGATTACTCACTATTGACTTCTCACATGAGCACTTTATTTATCCAGCAGGTTCTTCTCCTGTTTATTATACAGCCCCTATAAAATGGTTAATTTTACTTCACAGGCAGGAGGTCACACATATGTTGCTAATTAGCTCCTTCATTTTTCCTCGCTGAAATCACTTTTCCCTGTTCTAATCCTCATGGATTGACTTGTCAGGGCTGCATCTTACTTTATTTTTATTGTTATTTTTACGATAATCTTGCTTTAATTCTAATTACTACTTCCCATAAAAAAATGTTTTGCCTTTTTTACTTTTTAGTATTTTTCTAGTCATTCAATCTGATTAATCTATAAAAAGAGAATATAGATTTATTATTTTCTAGACGTTCTTACCCGTTTTGACATATTCATCGTCTTCTATCCGGGCGTAAATTTCTTTATTTTAAGATGGCGCCGCCCTCGTACATAATCAAGATGGTGTCGGCCTATATACAAGCCTATTTTTATCAAGGCCGAGCTGATAGAGTCCTTTTTCTTTGTCCATGCCTGACAGTAAACATCGAGGTAGGACAAACATAGAAACACACCGGTTTCGTATAAGAGACGTGGTTTGAAACCGGCGCGCTGCCTTTGCTCAATAAAATACTTGCGACGGACATTATATTTATTTATTACTGAATTCTGTCACCGACACAAAACGGGTGAGTGTTCCTGTAGTGGTTTCCCTTAGGCAATACGAATGGCACTATTTTCACTTATTTGAATCCTGTCACTGACACAAAACGGGTGAATGTTCTGTAGTGGTTTCCCTTAGGCAATACGAATAGCACTATGTTTACTATTTTGCTGTGACAACTCCACAAACACTGACCCTTACTCCACAGACTTTTCACATTAATTTAATCTTCTCTTCCTTTTTTGAGCCAAGACTGCAAATTTTAAACATGTTACATTTTCTATGTAATTGATATAGCTCTTTAACATTAGACATTACTTGGCCTGTTCGTTCCTTTTTAAGAGGTTTCCTCTGATTGTTAACTCTTGTTTAACATAATCACACAACTATATGGTGTTATATGTATATACTTCTGTTTTAGGCTAACTGCCGAACTAGTGCTCAAACTATCGACTGTTTTTGCTACCAGAATACAACTTATTAAAAATGGTATGTTGTCTCTCTTTTCCTGTACAGTCACAATCTTTGCTTCCAATCACTTTACTATCTTTCAGTGAAATGCTAAAATGTCTTTTTCCAATTGCATGCTCTCCCTTACAATTAGTCAGTCCTGGTAACTCCACAACTGTCTCTTGATCACCCTTATTTATTTTTTCTTAAGGACACTTGTAACAGTCACTAATAACTAATATTCACTCTTTAGCTCCTGTCCATCCTTATTCTATTATTTGCTTTTTCATTATCTGGCACAGGTTTCTTTTTAGCCTCTTTTGGATTTGAGAACCATGTCTTTGGACTGCATGACGTATTCCACGGCCTTTGGACCCCTATTCTTTGGAATTTCTTGGGATTCTTCGGCATTTCTTTGGTTTCTCTTCACACTTCTTAATATAACCACACTTTATCATACTATATTCTCTATTCTTATGACATCTCTCTTTCTCTTTCTTTCCCAGCCTTGAGAAAGCCCTGGCCTATGCGCCTGTGGGGCGAAACACGTGTTGGCTGGCCTAACTTTCACATATTCCTTTGGACCTATGAATGTCTACATTTCTACTGCGAGTTGTTTGCCTTTCTAAATAAAAAACTGGATTTGGAGCAACATTGACATTTATTATAGCCTCCCTGATGAATTTTACACGTCTTAATACAAGTTGATTTTGAAAAAACAAACTGTATTTACTTAGTCGACCTCGCCATTTTTTTGAACTACTGTGGCATATAGAATGGCCCTGGGAGGTGCTAGTGTCACATCTGAGAGGCCATGGTGTAGGGTATTACCACCGTTTAGATGCAAGGGTACAGGGGCTTGAATAGTAGGTCTGAAGTCACTTTATGGAAGAAACTGTTTATCTTTATCTAGCAGAGAGAGCTGGTACCAGTCCATCTTAATTTTTTTGGCAATATATTCCTTCAGGGAGATGTTGGTGTACTGGATGAATCCATTTGATTTGGCATTCAGTGAATGTTGAGGTTTGAAGACCCAAGGAATAATATTGTTGAGCCAGGTATGTAATGGTCCTACCAAAAGCTCAGCTGTTGCTGTGGTCTTCTCTCCAGCATAGCAGAGCACAGGTTGCTGGGAATAAGCAAATAAAACATCTCTTTTTCCTTACATTTAGAAGTACTAGAGTTCAGGTTTTGCACTTTTTCAATTGCCATATATTTATGGCCATATTTCTGATTTGGTCATGGTTTAGTAACCACATTGAGATGTGAAAGTGAATCGTAACTAGTCACCTTTGTTTAGTTTTACAATAAATTATGCAGAGAGAGATAATCAGAAGAGTACCACAAGGGGTATCCAGGGAAGACATAAGACTGCAGCCACAATGATTATCACAAAACTTTGTAGATCACCCTGCAAATGTAAGGGGTACACACATCCAGGGGAGAGGCATGCATGGGCAACCCTCCACATATGTACAGATCCACTCTTGTAGATATCAGGAATAATCATTGGGAATCAGGGGAATAGTCAGTACAGTCAATCAGGTATATTTACTAGGAAGGGATTGTAGGCAGTCTCCAACAGGGTTGCAATTGGAATGATCTGTACCTTAATAATTTCAACTAACTTCGACTGTTAACAGAGTCATTGTTTGATCATAGGTTTGGTAACTTCCCATGTGAAAATGAGTTCCACTTTGGAGCACCCCCATCACCCAACAGCCTCCAAAACTCTGTTGCTAAAAAACATAACAAATCTTGTAGAGCAGTTGTCAGAGAACCTGTGACATGGGTCTCACACACAATATGTACTAGTTCATAAAAGGTGACAGAATCAGAATCAGACTATTCACACATACACAAACCCAGGAAAACACATCCACATATAATATCGTGCTTTCAAACCAGGAATTTATGATGAAGCGCCTTTCATTTTACAGTACAATAAAAGCTGTAGGAGAAGAAATACAGAGAGGCACTAATTGTCAATAGGGCACAGTTTTGAACAGTTTGATCCAATGGCTTGTAAAGATTCAGAAAACAGCTGAAAATTACATGCATTTCCTAATCCTCTGCTCTTCATTTCCTTCAGCCACATGGGCACCTTTGACATTTGTAAGGCTGCAAGCCAAAGTATTTATTTTCTTGATGTGCAGGAGAGTGTCAACCAAAAAATGCAGTATCTTATAAGTAGATGTATGTCTTTAGCACCCATGCCTTTACCACAGATGTTTTTCAATGTGCCAGTTATTGTTACTTCAGCTAAATATCTGGTGATTTTCAGTGGCCTTTTTAGTTTATAATGTTATGTTGTGAGTGACATTTTCACCTAACTATAACGTCACTTAAATATATATAAAAGGTAGGCTTATTGGCTTTGTCAATGGGCGACTACATCAATATTCAAGTCAAGCCTGTCGGTTTTGTCAAGGAATCAGGACATAATTACAATGTCTGTAAATAAACATTTAAATAAAACATTTGTAGTCAAAACATTATTAAATATGTTGGAGTCTTTTTATTACACTCTACAAATCACATAATACAGCCAAAAGATCAACCACAAGTGGTTCCACCCAAGATGAAGAGCAAAATTTCCAGCACTGTTGTGTAGAGTCCAGGAAATAAAGGTTAATTTTTGAAACATCATTCTGAGGAGCTGCTGCACTCCATGTAGCCCTCCACAGCTGTTATATTTACCATGCTGATGGTTCTTCTGCCCAGATTGGGGCACCCCATGAACAACAATTTATGTTAACTTCTCATGAAGGGAATTATGGGTCACTACTTGCCAGAAGCAGTTAATAATAAATGAGGGGCTCCGGTCACTTATTTACTATTCATTCTTGGTATTTTTGGTATCTTTTCATGGATGTCCTGGTTCCACCAGGGACACCAAGAGCTTGTTATGTTTGTTGGGGGTGGTAGGGGTAAGCCCCTGAGCCCCATTGGCCCTGCCAGTTCCCCTACAAGCACCTATCCCGGGTACGGTGAAAGCCACTCTTTCACTTTGATAAGTCAGTACTCCGGGGATTCTCACATTTTCTACCATTGGGGGCCTCAAGTGAAGGCCCATGGCCCATACAGCCCTGCCGGCTCCCATGCCAGCACCCATTCTGGGTGCTGCAGGAGATGGCATGAGTAGACTGCTTCTACCAGGCGGGAGCAATTTTTGTTTCTGCTCCTGCTGGGCAAAAGCAATTCTTTGTTCCCTGACTGCAAGAGCACACGGAAGGAGTTCATTTGTTCCCTTACCGTGATCTCATGGGAGGGAAACAACAGTGTCCTGGGGTTCGAGGTCCCCCGGACACTGTTATGCTGGGGGCCTACGGGATGAGTTCGCCAGGGCTTTTAGATGGGTCAGGAAGTGGTGTGCCATGCCCTCCTCCCCATATATAACTGTGTCAGTGCACTGGGAATAGCCCCTGCCTTTAAAATACATATCAAATGACGGAGGCCCCAGGGGTTGGGGTCTCTGGGGCTATTAAATGGTTTGGGGAGAGGAGTCACATGCCCTCTCCACTATTTTTTTGTTACAGGCACTGACCTCCCTGGGTCCTGCCTCAACGTGTGGAGCTTCAAAATGATAAGGGCAGAAGCCCAACTTTTAGTTTTTTTTTAAATGCTACTGCTAGACCTGGCATCCTTGGTGTGGTTTTCCCATAATATTTTGCCTTCAGAACTGCAGTTTTGCTGACTTCATTTATGCTGGACTTAGTGCTCTGCGTTCGCACTTTACCACTGCTCACTAGTGTTAAGTGCTTGTGCTCTCTCCATAAAACATGGTAGAATTGGTATACATCCAATTGGCATATTTAATTTACTTGCCTAGTGAAGAGGCACTGCCTGTGCCCAAGGTGTGTATATTGAATGCTACTAGTGAGCCTGCAGCACTGCTTGTGCCACCTACCTAATTAGCACTTTAAACAAGTCTCTGACCTGCAACTGCAGCCTGTGTGTGCAGTTTCTAAACTGCTATTTTGACCTTGCAAAAGAAACTTTTTTCCAGGCACAAACCTTCCTTTTTGATACATATAAGACACCCCGATGGTAGGCGCTGGACAGCCTATAGGGCAGGGAGCAATGTCTTTAAATTGTTGGACATAGACTTGTAAATTGTACATGCCCTGGTAGTGAACTACTCTTAAATTCACTTTTCACTAGAACAAGGCCTACCTCACCCAGAGGATAGAATTTGAGTTACCTTATTACATTTAATAACCTGTAATTTCCAAATAGGAGCAGGTACCCAGTCCATGTTTGGTGTCTTCGTAACTGAAATGAAAAATCCTAACGTATGGTGAAGTCAGATTTTAAATTACAGTTTTGAAAATGCTACTTTTAGAAGGTTGGCATTTTTCCTTCCTTGGCCATTTGGTGTCTGCAGCCTGTCTCTCGGTCACATGACTGGGTTTTATTGACAGTTGGACTTTTGTGTATTCCTCCGAGACAGCCACACGCAGTAGACAGCTTAGTTGAGTCTGGACGGGCTATGACTGGCAGGATGGGAGGGATGAGCTGGTCTCAGCCCAACTTACACTTAAAGAGGCTGTGCCCTTCCTTCACAAAAAGGGCTGCAAAGCTCCTATGGTTAGACTGGAGCCGGTACCAGGAGGGGTGGGCACCAGTGCACTTCAAAAGCTTGCCTCTAGAAGTGTTTTCTCACTTCAAAGGCACAACTGGGTATAAGTACTGGACTTCAACTCTTCAGTACACTTCTGGACCTAAGGGTACTTTGACAGGAAGAAGGACTACTGTACTACTGTAAGGGCTGCCACTCTACTGGACTACTGCTCTGAAGGACTGCTGCCCTGCTGCCTGCTGCCTTCCTGCCTGGATGAGAAGGATTGGATATCTCTTAAACCCAGAACTCCAGAGTCATTCGAAGAGCTAGTTGGCTGGCCTCCTGATCTGGAGCCTATGGTACACAACAGGCTTCCAACAACCTTGCACCTTCACTTGGACTCTGCTATCTATGACTCTACCCTGCCGAGTGGTGCCACCCCAGTCCTGGACCCATGGAAGTAGGCTTAATGTGCTCTGCCAGTATCTGTGGATGCGCTCAACAAGTACATCTCTTCTGCTGCATATTGCAAACCCAAGCAGAACCGATGCAGTGCATCCTTGCAGCTCCTCAGAACCAATACACCACCTCATCATGCACCTTGTCACACAAGGGCAATGCCATCCCTAAGTAAAATTCACCAATCTTGCATGACCGTGCATTGCTTGGTAAATCTGGAGTAATACAAGGCAGCGCAAGTAGCTGCCTTGCGTTACTCTGCACTGGGAAGCTGTTCCATGGGTGGAGCATGGGTGTTTCCAAGCATCCACCTATGGATTTTGGTGGATTAATAGATTTACCAACAGTGGTAAGCCTGAGAATGAGTCAAAACGCTACTCTTCCCATGAGAGGCGCAAGGATGAGAAATATCTTTATTTCTGCTTGTTTCCTCTTTCTAAGTGGGCTGACTTCTGCAGCACACTTAGAAAGAGGAAAATGCCTCTGAGGGTTGTTTTTGTGCAGGAAGGTGAACCTTCCTGCTCAAAAACAATCCTGCCTACAATACAGATACCCTTGCCCCACTGCGTAGGCACAAGGCAGCACATTGTGTGCCAGCACAAGGAGAGGACATGAATGTGCATGATTTTAAGTATGGCGCATTCCTGTTCTCCTCCTTTCATGCGCGAAGTACAGCAAGTTGTCTTGCTGCGTTGCATGAAAGTTTAATGAATCTGCCCCTTGGTTAACAAGCGCAAATTCTGTGGGGGCTGGCACTATAAGAAGTACGATTAAAACAGTAACGAATGCTTGGTTTGCAAAAAATAGGAAAATGCATAGACTTACTAGATTCATACCAAAAGCCTGAGTCCGTGCAGCTCTTTCAACTTCCTCAAAGACAACTTACTCTGAAACAGGGATCACCCAGCACCTCACTGCTGTTTCCACACTACTGCTAGAAGAGGGGAACCATGAACATTTTACGATGTTTGTGAAATTTCAACAAACTCTTTAAGTGGGCAACAGCAAAATGTTAACTTAAAAATATAGCTACATGTGTGTCAGTAACAGAAGTGTACTGTCATGAACCCAATCTGTCACAAGGGTCAGCCAAAGGGGCTTAGCAGGACATCTTTTCGTCAGGTTCAAATTAATCATATATGAAAATAGTTTAAGCAGAACACCCAGATTGCCAGGTAACAACAAACTTAAATGGTATTGCAGGTTTTAAAACCTGTGAAACCCACAAAGAAGCAAAAAATTGTGGTTTCAAGTAGTTGTCACCTTTAATATTCTGGTCACCCAGAACGTGGGAACATTATTTAAATTTCTCCTTCGTAGCAGGGCTGAAGGTTGGACAGTATTTTAGTGCATGAAATGGTATAGTGACCCCAATTTCATTTTTTTTCCAGAGCCCATGTTTTCCAAAGCACAAATGATTGGAGAGAGAAATGTCTTCACATGCTTTCTCCCCCCATTTTCTTCAAGGGCCTCCATGTGCTGGTTTATGTCAATTATGTCATGCGCTCGGCTGCCCAATCATCCCTACCCTTGGGTAGAGATGAGAAACTGGCAGTTAGCTGGAGCAAAACCCGGATTAGGGTGACAAGTGTCACCTGTAGTGGGTCAGACTCAGTCTCCCACACCACAGGCGAATCTGCCGCTCGAAATCCAGTAGTCTCATTAGAATAATGAGAGCCTACGTAACAAGTTTAATTTGACTTAATGAAACTGTAATCAGAGGAGAATTAAATAAACATTCATCATGTTGCATGCTCTCTGCCACTGACTGAGATTTAAATAAACAGAAAGCCCTAACAATCCTTCAATCAGGTGTGACAATTTCACAACCTTAAGCCTTTCAAAATCTGCATCATCACTTTCCTTAAGCATGCTTCAGGCCTGTTTCTAGAGCTCCAACTAAGCACACACTAGTTTTTGGTGTAGCTGCAGCACCTTAGGTTGTTTCCAGAGGTCCCTGAAGCCAAGTCAAACACATCTCATTTTCTATAGCACGCTACAGTACCTTAGGTTGATGCTAGAGGTCTCTGAAGATAAACACTCATCCTCTTCTATTGCAGGGTGTAGGTTTTCTATAGCAGGCTATTTTTTTGTTGTAGGACAAAAGCAATGTATAATGCTGACTGTGCTTTTGTTATCAGCAAACTAGGTCACAAAAACTGTGAGACTCAACACAAATTTCTTCATTCACGTTTAGAAGTCGAACGATATTTATTTTCAATTTCCTAATTAAATATGCAAATGAGTGGTTGTGATGATAATAGATAATAATGTCTCTGTCAATGCTCTTAGTGAATTCCTGTATGTGCTAGAAGTGCATACCAGTGATATGCTAGCAGCCTGGCAAGCGCATTCTATAGGACTCTGAACTGTGTTTATGTAATTTTTGTTTTTGTCTATTAAGGTTATGTTAGTGTAGGATTTTCTTTTCACCTTTATCAGATGAATTTCAGACTATTTAATAACAAGGGGAAACTGACAGTGTTTGCCTAGTGTCCTTATTTAGTTAGTATGCTTTTTCAGAACTATACCAAGACCAGTTCAAGGAGATCTTGCAGTATGAAGAGTCATGGGTCATTGTTTGTCTACACTCACATAGAATGATTAGTTGAATAGAAATATGTTTTTTAGTAGTTTAATTTGGAGAATTGGATTTTGTAGTGGTGTCTTGTTTAGTGCTGCACGTGTGCTTTTTCTGTAAAGATTGTACAGCATGCTTGAAGCTCCAGATCCACTCTGGGCCACATTACGAGTGCCCTGATGATTTGGACCGAGCTGGTTACAGCCCCATCAGGTTTACGGGTAGTGGTGTTTTGCACTGTGCAAATGGTGAAAATATTTCACTAAATTACTCAGGCATAACAAATATTTACAAAGGTCTGCTTTCTACATGTTTTCTACATGTGTGCTGAACAATATCTTTATGCCATGCTCTAAATTCAAGGTTTGAACATCTTGAAGAGTCGCACAGCCCTCTGAATATAGCAGTTAGAGAGAAACTATACACTGTCAAGCAAAGTGGTCTTTTTCAAATCTTTTTGTTACTGTTTCTTCCAACAAAGCTGATCATACCATATTTCATTGTACAATAACAACATATCACATGTACATGGTCGCCCTCATGGTGTACAGTTATATTTGCAATTACGAGAGTGTTTATTCCATTGGTATAGTTCCCTTTAAAAAACATCTCCCATTTACTAAGTCTCCATATCAGTCTCTTGAACCTCTCCTTCCATCTGGTTGTCACTCTCTCGTGCGAGTATCTTTGGGCCTCCAATTCTAGACTGTAGCACTCTGTCCATGCCCTCATAACCTTCAGAATTTCCCTGGGCAGCCCCCAGTGTCATAGACTTCCTTTTCTGATTCCGTACAATGAGTCACTATGTAGCTGTGCCCAGTCTCCGCCAACTCGTTTGGTGGTTCTTCTGCCTTTCACCTTGGGGCGCCAGGTGGATTGATACCTCCTGTAGTATTGATCTCTACCCTGGCTGGAGGTACTTCAGCTGTCTTTGCATCATCTGTTACTGGACCCACAGGCTACCTCCTGACAAGTGCCAGACAGCCCAGAACCGTATCGCTCCTCGTTAGCGCTGGCAAACCCGTCTCACCTTTTTCACCTCAGACGGTCATGAGCAGCTATGAGTGATCTCTGGGATGGGTTTCTCAGTCAGATGCGGTGGTCTGCGACCTCACTCAGTGTCCCCCTGGCTCCCGGTCTATCCTCTATACACCACTACGTTGTGGATTCTATGGTGGGTGGCATCTCTGGGTCATCTGGCACCGACCAGATCTCCCTCTTTGGCCACTCTGTCTTCAGGGGGGAGTCTCAGCATTCTGGTGAGGTCTAGCAAGATATATCCCACCAGATGAATAAGAATATATGGTGTCTCGGCAAGAGCTTTAAGGAGACTCCAGCGCCATCTTCAGCTGCCTGGCCATGACCCTCGAAGACAAATGGATTTTTGTACTACTTATCACTCAGAACTTGTGCAAGATGTCTTAAATAGACAGAACATCCTAAAATTGTTATACTAATTTGAGGATGTAAGTCAGTTAAACTCAAAGGATCAGCTAGGCATTAAGTTAATTTCAGATCATGAAACAAACAAAAAATTACTCCCACTTGTTGGTCATCTGAAATCTGGCTCAATACAGTCTATTCCATATAACATGATTTAGAAAACTGGGGAATAGTATTCAAAATAGTCACACAAGAACATTATCCAAGTGTGCTAAAGCAAATAATATCCACAGACATTGGGCACTAGGGGGGTCATTCTGACCCCCGCGGGCGGCGGAAGCCGTCCACCTGGCGGGAACCGCCAGAAGACCGTTCGCGGTCAAAAAACCGCGGCGGTCATTATGACTTTCCCGCTGGGCGGGCGGGCGACCGCCAAAAGGCCGCCCGCCCGCCCAGCGGGAAAGCCCCAGCAACGATGAAGCAGTGGCACCCGTCGCGATTTTCAGTGTCTGCTAGGCAGACACTGAAAATCAATGTGGGGCCCTGTTAGGGGGCCCCACGACACTCGTTCCCGCCAGCCTGGTTCTGGCGGTGAAAACCGCCAGAACCAGGCTGGCGGGAAGGGGGTCGGAATCCCCATGGCGGCGCTGCTTGCAGCACCGCCGTGGAGGATTCACAGGGGCAGGGGAAAACCGGCGGGAAACCGCTGGTTTCCCTTTTCTGACCGCGGATTTACCGCCGCGGTCAGAATTGCCCTTGATGCAACGCCAGCCTGTTGGCGGTGCATCCTCCAACCCCGGCCCTGGCGGTCCATGACCGCCAGGGTCGGAATGACCTCCTAGGTCTTATAAGGTTCTGCAAATGGCCTGACATAGTTTTTTTAGTTAACGTAAAGTAGAATTAACCAATTATCACGAAATAGAAATGGATCACGTAACCAATGACTGATGATTATTGTGTAGAATGTCAAGAACAGGTGGAAGACCAAGCATCGAGCACTAAGTATGCCAGGGTTCCACAGAAATCACAATACACAATACACCTTCTTGCGACATCTCCCTAGTAACATTAAGATACACTTGTGGAATGTTGTGGGACTGAATCAACAACTAAAATGAGGTGAATCAGCTTGGATTTCTTTTTTATCATCACCACACCAAATAATCTTTTTTCAACACTGGATTGGTACAGCTTTAAACTCAATGTATTTCAAACATGGTCTACAAAGAGTCGAATGGGAAGACCAAAGAAAGAAGTCTGTATCCTGCTCAACAATGAATTAGACACACAAAATCTAAATTTATAATAAATACCAGAAACTTACTTGCTCTTAAATTTCAATACAAATTTTAACTGTTTTTAGTCAACATTTATATACCACCACAAATGTCTAAATAGAAAACCAGGATTTTTCCTTTTTGTAAAAAAATCTTCAATGCTTCCTTAGGTCTATCAAAAAATAACTGGGGACTTTAATGCCAACTTATGTCAAACCTCAAATATAGGGCACTTTGAAGAAACTGAAGATGATTTTACTCCATTCCATAACTAATAAATAAGTTAGCAAGATGGAAACTGGCTGATAAGCTCGTTAGTAAATTCCTGAAAGACCTAGGTATCTAGCACTTAAATGAGAGGTTTGACGGTGAGCAACACCTTAAGCATGCATTTCATGGGATGGGTAAGAGAACAATCATTGATTATACATTCGTCCACATTGTGGAATTTCCCAAGTGAATTGATTTTAAAGTAGGGACAAACATCAAAGTAGTCATCATCTTCTGAACATACTTCTAAAGCAGACATACATTTGTCTTATGTCCCGTAAATGCACTTGACAAGAAAGATGTCACTGTCATTGCAAGAAAGACAATGGAATGGAACTGCTCCTCCAACTACCAAATAAATAAACAAACAATGGGAACAATAGTTTATAACAGACAATAATATATCTGTCAACAGATATATTGACAAATGAACTGGAAACTTAATTTTACATATTGTCCATAAATCGGCATGGCTGATAGTCAATCAATTGACTGTCTTGTCATGTTTGGCCAGATCCACAGCAAAGCCACATAGTGCACGTGAATCACAGTGGCATAACACAAAGTACATGGAGGGGAGCCCCCCTCTCCAGACCACCACCTACCAATTTTACTTTACTGAGGGGGGCAAGGGTTTCCCCAAGCTACTAATTGTTTTTCTTTCCCTCCTTGTCATTCCCTGAATTTATAGCACAGCAGTGAAGATGGCCCCCCTGCCATATGAGATACCCTGCCCCTCCCACACCGCAGTGGCTGCAGGGTCCTTCGTTATGCCCCTGGGTCTTCCTCCCTTTGTACCCCACATAGGCCCTAGAGAAATCCATCAACAGACAGCTCACCAACCAGCTATCTAACCACAAGCACATAGAAAACCCTCATCGCAGCAACATACCACATCTGAATGATCCTCAGGTGAGGAGAAAACCTACCCCCTTCTGATCAGGCAAGTTCACAATGTTAATAAACAAGGACCCGCCCTCCAATGGATCTGCCGCTTTCTCACCAGAAGAACCCAAACAGTCAACTTGACACCATTCTCTTCAGAAGTCCAGGAACTAATTTGGTTAGTACCGCAGGGCTCCTCGGGGAGATCAGGGTCAAGCGGACTAGGGCACAAAAGAAAAAAAGGACCAGGGTAGGAAAAACAAAAGGCCCTGATTCAGCAAGATGATGAGGGCTAGGAAGCTCTGAGATCACCAATCAGTACCAGGGGGATGTGGAAGACCAGGGCTAAGAGTAGCAGACACAACAATAACAGTACCACGAGAACAATGGAAAGGAGAAAAAGGGACTGGAATACAAATGACAGAAAGACCAGGACCACAGACACCAGATCAAGGAGGACCACGGGGTCAGAAGCAGAAGGGAGACCACAAGAGGAAGACCCAGGTCTAGTAGGCCCCAGTCAGGGGGCAAGGAGGAAGAGAAAGGACTGGAAAGTCAGGCCAACAGTACCATAACAAAGAGAAACAGTCCAAAACAAAGAGAAACAGGATCAAGAGGATCATAACCAGTGGGTGCAGTCCCAGGAGGGCCAAGAGCATACGGAACAGAGGCAGGGGAACCTGGAAAACCTAAATAAGAGGATGAGAATTAGGAGGCCAGGACACAGAGGCTAGATGAACCATGGGGACCAGCAGGGCCACGACCTGTGGTACCAGGGCTAGGAGGTTCAAGGGAAGAGATCCAAAGCAAGGTGACCAATGCCAAAAGCATCACAAAGTGACAGGGCCAGGTGAACCGGGAAGGATGGGAAAAAGAGAAGATTTATGATGACCAGCGTGCAAGGCAAGAACAAGAAGGGCCAGGATGACCAAGGAGCCTAGAACTAAAGTGGCTAGGAAAACCAGATCCTTGAGAACAGATACCTAGGAGAACCCAAACTATAAGGACAATGACCAACATGATCAGGTTCAGTTAGCGCAGGATCACATGTAGAACAACAACTATAAAAACAAAGATCGATTAAATAAATGACAATCAGGGGAGTGAGGTCAGAAACCCAGGCAGAGCTAGAAGGTAAAACTTGAAAAGGACCAGGATGCCCATCTCCAAATGGCCAAAAAATATTAAAGGCAGGGCCTGGCATCCCAGGGCCAGGAGGACCAGGGTGATAAGGAAAAGAGGGATCAGGCTAAGGAAGAGTGGGACCCGGATGACCATAGCTAGGAGGACCAAACTGGAAGGCTAGTAAGATGATGGCCAGGAGGATGTGGAACGGGATAAGGAACAGAATAGCCAACCATAGGAAGAGTAGAACAAGAAGGACCAGGGCCAGTTTGAGTCGAACCACAAGGACAAGGAGCAGGAGGACTAGGGCCAGTTGGCTCAGGGCCAGATACAGGAGAAGTAGGAATTTATGGAGCATGAAAACTATGACCTGTAGGACTAGGGTACTAGAAAAAATGGCAGACAGAGAGCCAACTTATTAAAGATACCAGGAGGACTAGAAGGATTAGAACCTCAGAACTGTGGCCCAGAGTTCAATATGGAGACTAGTTCCTGTGGGTAGCAGGATCAAGGACATGAGCAGAACAGCCCGAGCCAGGAAGACCATTGGAACTGGGTATGGGACAAAATGACCAGGCTCTGAAGAACCCAGACAAAAAGAACTAGGACTAAGAGGGCCAGGACCAGTGGTCACATTTCCAGAAGAACCATAAGGAGAAAACACAGGGCCAGGAGAACTAATAGGGCTTGACCTAGAAGGACCAGGACAAAAGAGGCCAGGTGGATCAAGGGGACCAGCAGGACCAGGTGCTGGGGAACCGGGATAGGATCAGGTCAAATGGATGAAGGAGGACTGAGAAGGAAGAAGGAACAGTGAGGGCCAGATGAGGGGGGTCTGGAAGGACCAGGATGCCAGGGGGACCAGGACCAGGAGGCGTGAACTCATAGCAACATGATGCTAATCTACACATTAGCCAGTGAATCACTGACTATGCCCATACTTCATAAGAACAGTATATTCTAGAAGAATTCCTACAGCTGGAAGAGGGTGCTGTAGCAGGTGTACTACTTCCCTGCAGTTTGTAGAAGAGATTATAGCCTGGTAACTATATTAGTAATTGAAACATGCAGTATTTCTTTTTTCTGTAAGATTACACTCGTTTATTTTTACTAAGATTGGTAAAGGGCTGGTCAATACACTATTGTGTATGTTGGTTGTCTGTTGAGTGTTGCGCTCTTGTTTTGTGAGAGTTTTCACTCAGAAATAGGATCGGTGCCTAGTGATAATCAAATTTATAATTCTACATTTAAATATTATTTTTTATTTGCAATCGTATAAGTTCAATATGTCCAATGTGTTTGCAATTACAATAATAAATATCACAATAAAAGATAAATCTTTAAAAAAAAACTTTTTAAGATTATCTAATCAAGCACCGATATCAAGCAATTATATCGATGGATATCAATGGATATGTGCTAGACACTTCAACTATTTAGAATTTTCCAAAGTTCATCCCAAGACGTGAAGTTGATTATACTGAAAAAATAGGCTAATAACTGGAAAGGAGTCATTATATTATCAGCCTTTCTTTAGAAAGTACTTTCAGGGTTTTAGTACATAATATTGACTGCCATACTAAGGGGAAAGTAATGGGTATCTAGGGGAGCAACCAAGTCAGTCACTTTGAAATGTGGAAGTAATGTACTTTGCCATCCATTGCAACCTTTGTATGTCTATACTGTGCCCAATCGTGGGGTGGGTGTTGTTGGTTACAGAGTACCATTGATGTTGAACACTCTCTGTTTTATGACTACAATAAATAATCTGGAATATTGTTTAGCTCCAATTATTTTTTGGAGGAATTACCATTGCTGTTGTCACACAGGTGAACATATGCAAGTCTGAATGAAAGATGATGGTATGTATCCACAAGCTTGACTCTTATCTATGTTACAATTTTCTGCCACACTGCATGCATAAGTGCACCTTCTCAAAACCTTACATAGATGTGGCTAGATTTCAAATGTACAAACTACAAACCATGCACAACTATCAAGAAAATGGTACATCTGAAAATGCAACTTTCTGTCTCCTAAATCTCTCTTCCACGGTTCATGCTTAAGCAATGCCACAGAATTGCTATGAAATGGTAGGAGCGAAAGTCAACCTTCATGCATGATACCAGGTATTGCCCACTTGTTGAAAGACTGCATGCATCTTATTTACATGTAGAAAATACAAGATGCTGAAACTCAACTGCAGCACACCTATGCGGCTGTACTTGTTGACTCTGTAGTCTGAGATATGGCTGCATGAAACCAATGATGCACTATAAAAAAAAACAACTATAAATTGTTTGACAAGTGGATATTCTGTTCCAAGTTTGGAACATAAGTGCATCCACTGGTCTATAGAGGGTGCCATTTGAGGTAAATCAGCTGTTAGGTACTCACATTATGGAGATATTTCCTTGATTCACTGCTGTCCCTGTTTCCTTTTAAAGGAATTTGAATGGAATGTTGCCGTTACCTATCACTCGATCATTCATTCTAGGCAATATGTACTTGCTGAACATTTGTATCTAGGCGTCTGACTATAAAACAACTGACTTTTGGCTAGGAACATCGGTTCTTTTTTTTTTAAACAAATGTCATTTTTCTTTCTTCTGTCATGAGATTGGAATGAAGCCTGTTAATTATACTGCATTCATGACCCTAAATATTAGTGAGCACCCTAAATATCAGATTGTACCATGTCACTAAGATACAACTTTTACAGTTCTGTCCTTTTCCCTTACAAACCATTATTTTAGGTATTTTAGCCAGATTTGTTTAACCTTAGGCTGCACAGATCTGTAACATAAACACTGAGGGCAGAAAAAAAGGTATTCTGATAACATGAAGAATTTGGGTAATCCTATATCTGATTTGGTACATTCTCACGACTTTGTGAGTAAGAAGAGAAAGCAGCTGGAGACTAAAAGGCTTCACTTAGTCTTGCAAAGGATCTAATCATTGTCTTTAGCCACATCTTCAGGTAAACTTAAAGGAACACAAGAATACATAGAATACGCAAGAGCTGTATAGTGGGCTGCCCAAGGCTATTTGTATTGGTCTTTGGTATAATCGGGTGGCATTCTGTACCATATCTCTTCTTTGTAAATATTATAACATTCTCTCAGATATCTCTTGAGACCTTTAGACCTATTAGTTAGTGCTGTTAAGGAGTGATCTGCTTTTAAACCAGCTTTAGCACTAACCTGCTTAAGAAGATCTCTGCCTATTGTGCTCACTTCTTAATTGCAGTTTTTGCTGGTTGTAAGTGCCTGCGTGTTTAAAGGGATAAAAATACATACGTTCAGCTGTTTAGACAGCCACTGAGCAAATTGTGAAATTTCTCTGCTATTGGCTACTGGCCTTCATATACCAGGTGAAAAATTAAGAGCCAGTTTTAAAAGACCCTATTGCCACCGGAGCACCACTTTTAGGGCCAGATGTAGCAAAGGGTTTTGCCCATTCTGTGTCTATGGGAAAATGTGTTCGCACGTATGGCCCTTAGTAACACTCTGGTAGAGCTATGCACTGGGCTATATTTACAAGGTGGCGTTAAACCACATTTTGTGTTTTAATGCCACATTGTAAAGACGGCCCTTCATATGGAGCACTTTGGGTGGAACGGACGTGCAATGGGTGTTGCTGTGAGCATGCCACAGCAACACCCATTGCATTTTGATGCTGCCCCAGATTTACAAGTTTTCGGAAACCTGTGGTGCAAAGTGGCATACTTAGGAGCCCCTTGTTGCTCATACTACTCAATTACATCTATGAGGCCTTGCAAAGCCATTTTGCATGGCTTTGAATGGCCTCATAGATATGGAGCAAGGCAGCGCAAATCGCTGTGTTGCCATATTCTGCTCTCGGCATGCGTTACATTGCCGTTGGGGTGGGTGTTCTCATGCTACACCAACGGATTTTGACACTTACCCAGATTTACAAAACCATTTAAACCTGGGGATGCACCAAAACCTTATGCCTCCTGAGGTGAGGCGTAATGAGGAGAAATAACTTTATTTCTCCTCGTTTTTTCCACGCTTCCCGTTTATGCTGCACTCTGCAGCACACATAGAACAAGGGAAAAGCCTCTCAGGATTATTTTTGTGCCTCTTCCTGCACAAAAAAAGCATGCATAATGCAAGGGGGCCTGTGTTGGCACTAGGCTGCCGAAACTACGTCAGCGCCGGGAGAAAGCACAGGAATGCACTGTGTTGCATAAACACAGTGCATTTCTGCCCTTTCACGTTTGCGTAGGACAGTGCAGCAAGGTGATTTGCTGCACCGCCCTACACCAAATCCCCATGAATGAGGGCCTCAATGTTGAAGGTATCAGTATATGATTAGAGTAGATAGCTGAAAATCGTTATTTAAAAAAATAATTCTATATGGTTCCTAAAACCTATTCAATTCATTCACTTAGCTTGAACAAAATACTGCATTTCAAAAACTGAACAAGTTTTATTCTTTTTTTCCAAATGCTCGTGGGTGGAAAAGGGGCAGCGCATGGTGGGGGGGGACATACAAAAAAATATATATTTATAATATTTTTTTTAAACGTACCTTTCTCGCTGCGCCACTCCAATCCACTCCTCGGTTCTCCACTGCAGGCACAGGCTCCAAGCCTGCCCTGAATTTAATCCTAATACTACTTTCAGTATGAAAGCAGCATTAGGATTGGATGGAGCGCTCAGCCAGGGCACTACGAGGCAGAGTGAGAGTCTCTGCTGCTGCATCCAACCCGGCAACGCAGTGCCGCGATGGAGAGAAGTGGGAGATGGAGAGAGCCTTGTATGTATGTGTGCGCATACATGCTTTCCCTTCCCTGTCATCGCCCCTGGCCCCTTCCCTTTTACAAGAAAACAATGGGAAACATAGTTTATTATCGTTTTCTTGTAAAGGTTTTGCAGCTGCTGCTTCTGGCGGGGGAGGGGTGTGACACTCCTCCACCATAGCGGAGGAGCCGCCCCCGAGTGCTATATCAATTTTTTTTGTGGTATGTTACAATGCTCAATATGACAATCTTGAATGTGAAACTTAGTGTAGACTTCTAGCTAAGAAGTGTTTTAGTTGTCCTCTTCAGTCTATAACTTAACTGCTAGTAAGTGCATGTACGCTTACCATAAACACGTTTTTGGTATTTTATTTGTAAAGTGCTGATAAGATATCACTGTTTTTCTCATGTCATGAGTGGAAATCTTGTTCTACAACTACAGTCCCTTACCAAAGACAGCTGTGCATCCCCTCATAGTTAATATTTGATCTGTTGGCTGACATCTTGATCAGCACACACAGTAAAGCTATTCTTCACTTGTCTCAGACAGTAGAGCCACCTCTCTCTTATCCAAGACAGACAGACGGCAGAGCTATACATTACTCTGCTGTGCTATTTCAGTTTATGAGCGTGCATATCTAATTACCCGCCTATCTGTCTACCTGTCTTTTCTGGTTCTCTGGGGAGTAAGGAAACAAGAGGCCTCAGAAATGACTCTGGTGGGGAAAGAGAATTGCAGAGAGACAATACCGGTGTGATAGGTAAATATGTGGAGAGGGGCACACAAATAAAATGGACACTGTAGGAAAGCGCCCTCTTTCTTGGCATGGTTACCCACATTTTCTCAAATCAAACAAGAAAGACGAATGCCCCGAGACATTCCTTGGCTCATCAGAGAGGGCAGAAACATGTTGGCCATTGACTCTTAGATAGGCGATCCTGTGAGTCCTTGCTCTCACAGAGATGTCCCCATTTTTGTTTTTAACCATACCAACAGTCTCCACCATTAAAGTGTACTTCCTCACAGGTGACTGCTTAGGCATTTTTAAGTATACCCCTAGGTTAGCTGGATCCCACACTTTTCCAGAACAGTGATAATTTATGCACTCCCTCCTGTTCCTTTAACAATGAGGTTGGGTCCGCCCAGGTGGCATTGTCCTACCTGGGTGGGGCTAGGCGGTCATATGATGAAGCATGACACTATATAGTGTTTGAGACCACCTAGGCCGTAAAGGAAACTTTCCCTCCACCTCCTAACCTTGACTCTCCACAGTATCCACCAGCATCAACCTACCTAATCTGGTCTAGGAGCTACTAGGAAAATGTACGCAGCTTAGAGCTCCCTTTGAACCCCGTACTTTCTTGTGTGATTTTGCTTTTTTCATTTTGGGAGATCAGTACAGTGTTATTCCCTTTGGATATATATATATTTTTTTTATATCCACTACTCTCCCTTACTCTCCCGTTGTGTTACGATGTCCACATTTTCTCTCTGTTGTCAGTGTGTTTGACTGGGTTCACTGGGATCATGCTAACCAGGAACCCAATGATTATCTTCTCTCCCCCAAATTTGGTTGCTACTAACCTTTTCTCTCCATAATTGGCATACTGGTCCCCCCATGTAAGTCCCTAGTATATGGTAGCTAGGTCCCCAGGGCATTGGGTTTCCAGGGGATCCTGTAGTGAATTCTACTTCGTTTTAATGGGATAACAGGAGTTAGCTTAGCCTTTGGCTTGCAGACTCGTGCCCCCGTCACCTAGTGACTTTTAACCTACTTAGCTTGCTCTGTCTTAGCACATTTAATTATTTATTTCTTCTAAGATGGCTTCCTTGTTTAGAGTTAGGCCACTTGTTATGGGTTACATTATCAGTGTCACCGCGCTAAGGCGCCAAGATCTAGCACCAAAGACAAACAAACAGTAGGCCTTCACACTTAGGGATTTTCCCTCTCTATACTTTCAAGGGATAATTGCCGTCCCAAGCATGTCTGTTATCTATTGTTTGGGAACACACCTACGTCAGGGGTCCTTGAAGATCTGTATAAATATATCGCACTTTAGCCAGATAATCAGAGGGATTCCGACCAGAGGGCATCTCCACCATCGCTGAGATCGATGCTGCAAGTCGCCTTGACGCTGATCCAGTCTTCGTGTCCCTACGGAGTCTGAGATAGAGACCTCATTCCAAGGTAACAAGGGTTGGGGGCTCCTTTCATGGACATGGCATTGGCAGATTAGGTTTAACAAACCCAGCTCTCCTTTAGGTAGGAGGTTAGGTCTTACGCTTTAGGGTATTAGGGCATATTACATTCTGTATGTCTTCTTCATGCATTGCAAGATGGTGGGGGTCTTTGTAATAATGACTCTTGTCTTCACAATTCTGTTGCTTGCATTATTCATTATCCTAATCATTGCAGCCCATGCAACTTATCACAAATTGCAGTTATGTTGAATAAAAACTATTGAAACTTTACTGCATCTTTGTCATTGCCTGTGTTTGTATGAGACATGATACATCTGTGAGAAAGGGGTAATCTCAGTTTAACCACGACACTCCCTGAGATGTCTTACTTTCGAGTCCATGCGTAAAGGCTGCCACAAATCACCTTTTATTATTGTGCTTCTGGTGAGGTGCTGCTAGTGAGCCGGTAAGGTTGGGACAACAGTTGTGACTTGTTGTAGGAGAGACGTAGTCGCCTACAAACAAAAGTACTGTCATCCTTAAACCAGCAGTCTTGCCTAGAGCAAGAGTCTAAACTACGACAATCCCTATGAGCTGCAGCAGTTATTCTGTCACCCATAGGGAGCCCATGCAAATGGTTCTGCAGGCCTGCCATTGCAGTCTGCGTGAACGGGGTGCACACACCCGGTTTCACTACAGGTCACTACATCAGGTCACTGTAAGTCACCCCTATGGTAGGCCCTCTCAGCCCAGAGGGCAGAGTGCAAGTACCTGTCTGTTCACTAGCAGAGGTGCCCCCACGAACTCCAGCCCCATTATACTGGACTTCGTGAGTGCGGGGATGGCATTTTATATATCTACTGGACATAGGTCACTACCTATGTCCAACTACATAATGGTAACTCCGAACCTGGGCATGTCTGGTATCAAACATGTCTGAATCATACCCCAATTCTGTTGCAAGTATTGGAAATATGACTCTAAGCACTCTGGGGGCTACCTTAGAGGACCCCCAGCATTGCTACCACCAGTCTTTCAGAGTTTTCCCGGGCAGCCCAGCTGCTGCCATCCCTCAGAAAGGTTTCAGCCCTCATGTTGCTTGAAAAGCTTAAGCCCAGGAAGACAGAAAAGGTGATTTCCTTTGGAAGAGGGGTGTCTAAAGACCGGAATACACTCCAGATGAGGGACATAAGGTTACATACATTGCATGAGAAAGACAGACGCATAGCTGCACTGTTCTATCAAAGTATTCACATGCAGTTTAGTTTTTCAGTAAATGCGTGCACTCTTTATTTTTAATGAATCTTTTCACTGTTATGATGAAGTTATACCATTCGCTTTTCATATGACTTAATCAAACAAACACACTTCTGCATAATTAAGCCAATTCCATGTGCTTAATAAGTCATTGTAGACACGGTTCTTTTTGTGCAATGGCATGTATTGTTGGGTTAATGTATCCCATGCACTCTTCTGATAAACTAATCCTAAGGTCTATTTTACCATAGAGTGTTATTGTAGTAACTCATTCTATAAACATGCATTGCTTCAGAAAGGTGTACTTCTCATGATGATCCCCCATATGCAGGTGGTAGTTCATGTAATTCCCTGCTGTTATGAACTGTTGTACATCATCCAGTATTGTCTCTTCTTCCTTAATACAAAGGATACTGGGACCACCTTAACTTTAAGGAAAGGTGGATCCTCCAATGGGCCTCCTTGACTGTAGGCTCATTAAGAAATTATAGAGCTCTCAAACTTGCCAGTTATAGACCTGGCTTCCCTGTGATCATAACCTATCATGCCCTTTCTCAATTTATCGGCTTTTCTTGCATAGACATGAGTCTGCCTCACCCTTCTAAAACATCATCTATCCTACCCTATTCAAGGTACTACTGCTCGACATCATTTATTCTCTTCCTTGGCTGTGATGGACTTTGATTTGTTAGAAATGGGAACCGGCTATGTTAATACACTGTCTTGCCATTGCTTACTCTCCTGTTAGTGAGTGCAATAATTGTTTTCGTGCATACACCATCATCTATCGCGCAGATCGCTGTGCCTGTACGAAGGACCTACTCTACAATGAACCAAGTTAAATAACAACATTCCTTCTTGTCTTCCTCCCTGCTCCTGTTTCATTTTATTATTTCATTTATGTATTTTATTTAAGGAGCTTTATATAACGCAAACATGACCTGTAAGGTCATACATAAAATGGGAACAATGTGAGTTGTACATAAAACAGACTAATCAAACGTAAAAGGGAAACAAAGCAGGAATTAGTAAAGTGCCAAATACAGAATATAGGGCCAGATGTATGAAACTTTTTTGCACTCGCAAACGGTGCGAATCACAAAATTCGTCCGTTTGCAGGTGCAAAAAAGTTGTCTGCGATGCTTGAAAGGCATTCGCAGACAAAAATAAGAAATCGCAAAAATTTCGATTTTTTGCGATGCGACCTGGTTTTGCGAGTCGCATTTTGCGATTCAGTATTTCCAGTAGGAAATTGCGAGGCGCAAATTGCGAGTTGCAAAATCCAAGTCACAAAGAGATGCATAAAAAAATTGCAAATTGCGATTTTTTTTCGCAGAATGGCCTTTTGCACATGCAAAATACCACTAAGTGAAACCAGGTAGTAACCAGGTGCAACCTGTATAAAGAGGCCTAGAATGCCTCAGACTCTTTTCCACAATGGGTGCACTCTACGTCAAGGCAAGGAGGATGAGGATCTTGGCAGGTTTGAGGCGAGGGAGGAGGAGACAGGAGCGCATTTTCAGAGTGCGCATTACACTTTTTAACCTGACAGAGGAGGAAATATATGAGCGGTATAGGTTGAACTCAGCCATGATACTTGATCTGATAGCTGAGCTACAACCCATACTGCAGCGCAGAACACTAAGGACCCACAGCATACCCACCCATGTACAGGTATTATGCTCCCTCCACCTTCTCGCCTCAGGGAGCTATCAAGGGGTCATAGCAGCAGCTGGAGGGGTCTCACAGAGTATCCTCTCCAGATTTTTCAATGCATTTATCAACACCATGCTTAGAAAACTACACCAGTCCATCAGATTCCCCCACACCCCACAGGAAATACAGCAGACAAAAATTGAATTTGACCAGATAGCACAGTTCCCCCACATCCTAGGTGCCATAGATGGGACACATGTGGCAATCTGTCCACCATCCACCACAGAGTATGTGTACCGCAACAGGAAATACCAACATTCAATGAATGTACAGGTGATTTGCAATGCCTCTTACATCATAACTGATCTCGTGGCCAGGTACCCAGGGAGCACACATGATTCGTACATCTTTCGCCAGCTGGGGAGTTTGGTGAAGGATATCTACTAGGTATTGTCCCTCTATACAATGGCGCATTGATGGCATGCTGATGTCAGATGGCGCACTTCTTATCATAACCTCTGTCCCTTCTAGGAGACAGTTCCTACGCAGTGCCCACCTACATGATGTCGCTCTACCTCAAGCCTGCAACACCTGCTGAACGGAGATACAATGCAGCACACAGGGCAACCCGCAATGTGGTGGAGCGCACATTTGGACTGCTGAAGAGTCGCTTCCGGTGCCTCCACAAAAGTGGAGGGGCACTACAGTACAGTCCAGAGACGACATGTAGAATAGTGGCTACTTGTGCTATCTTGCACAATATAGCTACCACCAGGGGCATACCTGTAGAAATATGTGATACTGAATCTGATGAGGATGATGATCCCATACCATCCCTACAGCCAGCAGACAGGACCAGTGCAGCAGAGGGAAGGCAAAGGCGTGCTGACATTACACACAACCATTTCAGACCTAAGTATAAATGACACAAATCCTCTGACAACTGTACCTGTAGTGAAATAAATGTATTACCTTAAGTCAGGTAAGGTTCGTTTGAGGAATTGCAAAAAAAGGTTAAGTGATAAACTATAAAAAATGAAGGACCTTAGTAATGCACTATTACGTCATAGTGAAAACATAAGTCCACTGGCAGCTATAGTCATTTTTTGCGGCCACGCACACCACTCGGGTGCCCAGTTACCTCACTGGCACCTCTATTGTCCGCCTCAGTGGCAGTACTGTGCCTGGCACTGCGCCGTCTGGTTTCTAATGCTGGTACAGCTGCACTGCTGAGGCTGGAACTGTCCTCAGAGTCCTCCAGTGCAAGCTCACTCGGATTGGCTGACCTCTGTCCCATTGTGTTGTCGATCACATTGGTGATCTGTACCAGTCCGTTCGCAGCATCCCTGCTGCTGTGTGCTGCCTCCACTTGTGCAGCCACTGCACGACGGGCAATCAGTGACGTTGCATTTGCCACCCTGTTCAGAGAACAACAGAAGCCGCCAAACATGTTCATAAATCTGCGCTCCTGTCTGCCCTGACTCACCCTCTCATGGCGCAGCTCCTGGCAAAGTTCACGGACAGCACTTGTGAGGTCTCTGGTGTCCTGTGATGCCTACACCTGTCCCTCATGCAGCAGTTCTATGTTAGAATTGAGGGACTTAAGCTGGCAATGCAGGCCCACCATGTTGCTGTTATGTTGGCGCAAATTCTTTTGTAATCCCAGGATCCTCTTGTTTTGTAGGCGTTGCTGCTGAAACATAGCAGCTTCCTGCCCATCAAATAAGGAGAGACCCTCACCTGCCTCATGCTGCTGTGCCCCGGAATTTGTCGCCATCCTGCGGGGGGGTGCTGTGGTCTGCTGACACCTGACCTCCTGCATCTGGCTGTGCCTGCCTGTTGGTGATGGGGAAATTGGCCCTTCCTGCTGCTCATCTGAGTCTTGTCTGAGCTCTGGCAGTGGCAGTGCCCTGGGCCTGAGTCGGACAGGCGCAATGGTGAGAGACCCACTGGTGTTGGTATCAGAGGTCGGATGGGTGTCAGTCTCGCCTACGCGTGCTGATGCTGTGGCTGCTGGGCCTGGCCCACCTGCAACGACGATATGCAGCATGTCAGTTATGTTTGTTACAATTACGGTCACACAATGGTAATAAAGGTACAGGTACTTCTCTACACTGTGTTGTGTGTGTTGTGTTCCTCTGGGTGTCGCTCTACTGAAATACATTGTATGTGCTACTTTTAGCTCTGGGTTGTGGAGTGCCACTCCCATAATGCATTGTTGTGCTGCTTCTAAGATGTGGACTGGACTACTTCTCACAATATTTAACATTACTTTCTAATTCCTAAGGGGATTTTGTGCATACACATATGGGGTTACAAATCAATATTGCACTTACCTTGGCTGGTACTTGGTGTGCCGGAGGTGTCTATCTCTGTGACCCCTGTCACAGCTTCAGGGAGGAGTGTGGACTCGACTAGGCCCTCTAATGGGGTGGATGGTGCCTCTGTGAGTGGACCGCCTCCTGTGCCCCTGGCCTCCTGCAGTCTTCTTGCCACCCTCTCCTTCGCACGGGACCGCAGGTCATACCACCTCTTCTTAATTTCTTCTATGGAGCGCTGTTCCACTCCAATTGCGCAGATTTTTGATTGGATATCTGCCCATAGTCTCCTTTTCTCACTCTCAGGCACCTGGAGTGAGCTTTTGCCAAAAAGGCGGTCATGGCTCCTGACCACCTCCTCCGTCAGCACCTCAAGCTCATGCTCGCTGAATTTGAGCTGCCGCTTTCTTTCTCCCTTCTCCTGTCCTTGGGCGGAGGTGTCCATCCTTGCTCAGGTGTGCTACCTCCTTCAGAGTGCTGCTCTGTGTGGCTGGGCTGCTCTCTCTCAGGATGCTGGTTTGGGTGTGGCAACTGAAACTGCCTGGGATGACTCACTTCCTGCTTGTGATGTCATCAGGCTCCTCCAGGTGTGCTTTCTCGAAACTTCTCGCAATTTGCTATTTTTTACTGAATCGCAAAAAAAATCGCAATTTGCGAAAATGCAAATTGTGATTTGGTAAATGGGCCTCACAAACAACAAATAGCGATTTTTAAGAAATCACTAATTCCGAATTGCACTTTTGTTACATGGCCAATTGCGACTCGAAAATAGCGATTTCTTAAAAATCGCTATTTGCGATTCGCAAGGCCATTTTTTCATACATATGGCCCATAAAATGATAATCAGCCTGGTAGATTCACGCTCCCTAAGTGTTCACAGGAAATTGCTCTGTCTGAGCGACTTCAAGGTTAGATTGAAGGAATCTATTGACAGAAGCAGTCTGACTTCTGTTTTTGAAGGCTTTGGCCTTGTTTCACGAGGCAGTGTATTCCATATTCTTGAGGATAGACCAGAGAAGGAGTAGGAGAAGGAGTGATTGTAGGTTTCCTCTCTCTGAATTCTCCCCTGGATAAAATGGTGTCAAGGGTCATGCCAGGGCCTCTAACCACTATTCTGTAGTTTTTGTGTTCTCCAGCTGAAGTTGGTATTTGCTTGTTTGTACTTTTGGAAACGTTTGTCATAGTGGGTCTAGCTTTGACCAGACATAGGGCCTTATTTAAAGTTTGGCGAAGGGGATCCTTTGTGGTATAAACCTAGTGGATGTCTTGTTCGCTGTGTTACAAAGAGCTTTATAGCCAATGGCACTTTTAATTTTAATACGGTGGATGGGATATTTGACACTTGTTGACAGTGTTCTACTCTCAAAACTCGAAATACGTCCGTTTTTCTTTTTCTATTTTGTCTGCACATTCTGCCTGCCTTTCAGGAGGCGCATGCTAGGTGCAGTTCTTTCTGTAAGAGGCTCGTCATCATTATCTGCTGTGCGACCTCTAGTTGCTCTAAGACCTCTGATTGTGCTTCTGCTTCCTACCTGTGTTTTCAGCAGGTTATATCCACAGGTCCCCCAATGTTTTAAGCTCTTCTTTACTCCTTCACCTGTCAACAAGGAATATATTGGCAAATGCTGCTTTTTCAAAGCCTCCTGCCTCCACTCTTTGGGTACTATGTCTGCCCCACCCTTTGTTTACCTGGATGTACCACCCTTATACAGATGGGTGCAACCTGACCTCTTATATGGTTTCCTTCCACAGCTGTTGGTTACAGAACACTCACAACTTCCTCCTTTCCTTCTCTAAGATCTGGGCCTCCCCCCGATCTTTGATCTTATCCTGGTCCTCCTCCTGCCTCTTTCGATGGCCTTGCCCCTGGGCAGAGTCCCTCCTGCAGGAATAGCTCTTCCATGTCTGATCATTAGCTCTTCCCTTCTGTCGCTACCCCTTCACAATCTAGACCTGGACCTGCCTGACTATCCACCGTCAGTGCTACTACCACCCTTGAAAGTCTGTCTTCCGGTCCGACTTCCTTTCTTAAGCGACCACCCTCGGCTCCTCCTTCCACACCCTCTGCCCTGCCTTCCTGCCAAGCCTCGTGAACTCTACCATTTATGGCAGATATTCTTGTCTTGCTTGTTCGCCTCTGCAATGTGCATCCGCTTATCTCGGGCACTCTTTTTCAGACAGGGGTCATCTTTGGCGTTAGCATCAACGACGTCTTTCAGTCACTTTTGTGCGGAGCCTGGCTCGGCAGCACGCCCTGGTACTCACTCACTGCCACCTGAGACAGGAAATGTAGAAAAGTGTGAAATGCTGGCTGCGGTGCCAGCATATGTGAGGTTAGTGATCAATGTCTGATCATTCACTTGTGGGTGACACATGGTGCCCTGACGCACCGTTATTTTAAGCAAAGAAGCCACAGGAAACATTCAAACTAAAGACTGTGGTTAACATGTCAAAAATGAGTGCAGATACTGTCTGAGCCAACAGGCCCGTGGTTACATTTCGAATTAAAAAGTTTTTGCGCCAAGGTTAAAGCTACAAATATTTACTTTTGACTTCTGCAACTAGCGGGCTAGTTGCTTGAAGACGTTGATGAAAAATAGGTGCATTGTTGTATGAACATTTTTATGAGTTAATTGCACGTAAATATATGTGGTATTGAGTTGCACCAAAAGGCAGCAACGCTTAGTAGTGAACAGTGGAAATGTACTTTTAGCGCCAAAGTGGGCATCATATTTGGTAAACAGTAAAAAAACAATCAAATATTTATTTTCCAATTAGTTATATTCATTGCATTTGCATGTCTGTACAGTTAATCTGTTTCTGTTATATAAACTTACTCAAATTAGATGTTCAGTGCGCAGGAATGTACTATAGTTATGTATTCCCAAATTGACTCAATAATGGCATTGAAGCAATGAAGCTTCTACAAATCAGTTAGAATTTGCCTGCCTGATGCTCCATTAGGATTTATATCTTCAAATGGTCGGCGATTCAGGGCCAATATACAAAAATTAAGGATAATATTAGGTTCAATAGTTTATATTTTATAGTTGATATTTTATTCTCCTTAGATTGACACACAAAGGTTTTGAATCGTTGTGAAGTCAACAATTTTTATCACATCTCTGAAGTTCACATTGTATGTTTTCCATTGTATCCCTAATGTGAGCTCTAAAAAATACATATTTATTCATAAGGCAACAGCTGATAAATGGTTCACTGATTGTATCATTTTACAAAGGCTCTAACAATAACTATGAAGGCTAATCAGTAACTTGAGATAAAATCATATTGAAATCACCAACGAAATGCAAGATATACCTATGTTAATTCTGTATGTACATATATGTGGTATATTTTTACAAACTTTATTTGGTAAACAGTTAAAAAACAATCAAATGTTTTTTTTCCAATTATTTATATCCATTGTACTTGCATGTCTGTACAGTTATTCTATTTCTATTATATAAGCTTACTCAAATTAGATGATCAATGTGCAGGAATGTAGTATAGTTATGTATTCCCAAATTGACTCAATAATTCTATTGACGCAACTAAGCTGCTACAAATCTCTTTATTTAATTGATATTTATTTGTATAGTGACAAATTGTCCCTCATGAATGTGATATGTTTTACTTAGCTTTTGTACCATGATGGAGACGTGTAAGTAGTGAGATAATGCCTCTTTTTGCCTGATTATCCCTATTTTTGCTGACTGGAATTGCTAGTGTTTCAACTTTGCACACTGGGGCAGTGCCGTCCAGTCCCTAGTTTATGTGTTCTGACCTCTAAAAAAATTATATAACTGGCTAATCCGAATTAGCATATTAATTTTCCACTAAGGCCATAGTGTATGTAGCATTAATATAAACCACTGGCATGGAAAGTTAGATATCACCCGTCAAGTGCAGCACTTGCTGTGCCATCCCCTTGGCTAATGAGAAAAGACATGGCTACAGGGCTACATGTCTAGCATGATTGCTGTAGCTTTTACACCTGCAGGCATATGTGTCAAATGAATCATTTTTTGACAAAGAGACCTATTTTAAATATGGTGTGAGTCACCCCAAAGAAGGTCATGTAGCCCTGAAAACAAGGTTCATAGTAATTAAATGTGGACTACTATGTTTGCATTCTCCTGAAGTGGCTAGCCCCCAAAAGCTGTTTTTACTGTCAATTACTGTATCTGATCCTATGAGGAAGAAAACTAAAGTGAAATTGGAATACTTTGCCTTGGCATAAGCCACAACATGTACAATTTTACTAACAATCCAGTTTGATTGTGAGCTTAAATTTTTGATAAATATACAGGAAAGGTAACTTCTACAAAAATAGCCTTTGCCTGTCTGATGCTCCATTAGGATAATCAACATTAGTCTACCAGCTACAGTCCCTTGTCAGCGACTTCCCCCTAGGGAAGGTTGAGAGTTGCTCCCAGAGCACCAACAATGGCTTGGGTTTCTGACAGGAGCACCTGGGTTTGAGGTGAATGGCTCATATCAGCTCTGGGAGGGCAGTTGGGCAAGCTTCAGGAACTTCATTGCCTTGCAAGGCACCAAAGGGAGGTCTGCCATTCATAGTTATGTAAAAAGGGAGACCTGGTGAAGGGAGGCCTTTTTAAATCAGGGCACGGTGTAGAAATCCAGGCAGCCTCTCAGAGTGAGGGTGAGCTGTTCTCAGAACCAATTTGCTGTGGCTGAGAAGGAGGGGGACTTCTTCCTTAGACATATCCTTGACTGGGTCACCAACCTTCTCCAGGAGAAGAAATATCTACCATGTAAGTTGTCCCAGGATTAGTGTACTATTGAATAGATTGAAGTAAGTATGTGCCGCAAAAGTGGGAACGTTTGCCCTTGGGAGCATTTTGCCCATTGGTTAAGAATTGACCAGGAATCACCCCCCACCCTAGCTAGTGCTTTATGGCAAAAGCCTCACTTCACCACAGCACCTCAGAGCACATCTGGAACTGTGGGTGAACAGAAGGGTTGTACCTGCCATCAAGGGCCTTTGTGGAGACTTGAAGGGCTGGGCCTGATCCTACTTGTCCACAGGACTGAGAAGTGTACCTGTGGCTCGATTGGCCAACCTTGTGTGAGGCTATATGAACACAACAGACTTCAGGAGGCCTTTTTTCTAAAATGCCAGTTGAGCAGTTACAACGGGACCTGAACTGAAGCTTGTTGATCACCTCTCCTGCAGTGAGCCCTGGACCCTATATACTCCTGGGAGAGGTCCCAGGAGCCTTAGATGAGGCAAAGAGTGAACTGTTCTAGAAAGTCTGACAAATTGTGACTTACAACAGTTTGGATATTCAAGACCTCCAGAGCTTCAGCTGGACCTCACGGCAAAGGTATTGTTTTTTTAGAATACTTCATCAGATACAGCTTAATGGCTTGCTCTGTTAGAGAATTGTGAGCTTCTTAAAAAGAGACCAAGTTAAAGGTAGAAATCTTGATCTTGTCATGGGCATGGAAGCTTTAGAGGTCAGCCTCCGACGGCCCTTGCTCTGTCAGGTCATCCTAGGGATGTAACCATGGGCGAGACAGAGTAGTCTCCACCATGGTTACACATATGGGCCACCTGCATCTAAATTCTAATGGCAGATCTTTATCTTGGTGGTAAGGATACTTCTTTGCCATTGCTACAGGGTATCCTTGCGACCAAGATAAAAATCAGCCCCTGAGTGTCTGATTTACAGTTTTGCAGATGGGTATTCCATCACAAATGTGGTGGATATCCTGACTGCCTTACATTACAACTGTAAGTGCAATAGAGAATAATGCACCTGTGGACTGTTACAATTTTCCACTGACAAGCATCTTTCCATATTCAGGACAAAGTTCCATAGGCCCGGGAAAAGATCCCCAGATTCTGCAGCATTGAAAGTTCTAACATGTACTGGTCAGAACTGCATCAGGCCTAGGAAGCAGACATTAGGACTTAGGCTCAAGGTTAAACTTGTATAGTCCTGGGAACATTACGCTCCTTAGGTGGGGTGACAAGCTGTGATCGGGTCCGATTTACAGCAATGGTCTGGTCCAGGGTTAAGTCTCCTGGGCCTCTACACCAATTTGAGGCATGTGCTGTCACAAAGGGATAATCACACTGGACCAGAGAGGGTTACCGTATGCCAGCAGGATGAAATGATCTAGCAAGGTTTCAATAAGAACCTTGGGATGCCCTGCATGCTGACCTGCAGGGGGACCTTGGGAAGGCCTTGGGTGGATCTTGTGGTTATTGAAGCTGTTCACATGCATGGCAGCATCTCCTGGGCACTCCAGGGCCTAAAATTCCTTATTGGACCCTAAAAAATGCACCAGCCTGCAGTGTCCCTCGGTGACCAGTTTCCTTCATGAATGCACACAGAATATCTCATCCAACTCCTATCAGAAAGCATACTAAAACTAGATGTCCAGACTTTAAAGTTGGGCATTTGGTTGTGGGACATAGGAAATGAATGATACAACTAAAAGGTTGGGTGCTCTGGAAGCCACAATGAGGCCTAATTTTTGACCAGCTGGGATTAAAGGAGGACAGATGCATTTGCTCCAAATTCCCCCTCTGTCACGTTACACAGATCATAATAAAATCTGGTTGCTTTGCTCTGTATTAGTAATAGGGTCTGACTGCTTGAGATGTGTTTATCATTTAGCCTTAGATGTGGTATCAAGCAAAGAGATTTCACCCTGCCTGAGGCCATCCACCTTTAAAGTGTGCATCATGGAGTTTCTCCAGAGCCTTCCAATGCATCAGAGTAGACCTGTATCCTGACAGCTCCTCCCAATATCCAAGCAGAATGGGTGCACCCAGGCAGTGCTAATCCAGAACTCTGTCTGGGGTCTGTATCCAGTGCATTTTTACAGCAATTGGAATGTCTATTCAATGAAGTGTACCCAACACCCATGCTAATGGTGAGGTTGAACTCCTGTGTTTCAATTAAGCTTCACTTTGACCCACTGCCCACTCACATCCATAATTACAGAGCAGACTGCATCACCAGTGCCTGTGTGAGTGTCTGTCCACCCAACCCCTGGAAGCAGCAGGAGTCACTGGCACTAAAGACTGGTCTGGGATAGGTGTGTAGTTTTCTCCTCCTGAAATACCTGGTTGACCCTACCAGTAGCATACCCTTATGTCAGAGATTAAGCCGTGCACATGCATATACACACAACTGGTCCAGTGAAACTGCAGGTAGCTAATGAATTCCGTTATGGTTCGCTTTGATCACTCCACCTGCTACTTTGATGCCCGGTAAATCTAGAGTTCATAAATCCCAAGAAGCACTGACCTCCTGCGATGCGTGCATTTATCAGACCAAGTTACATCTGGGTCCGTTTAGTGACTCTAGATAGCCTTTTCTTGATGGCAGGTTCTCTTGATTGTGATGACATATTCAAATGTCTGCTCTGTCAACATGTGTGTTACTTTCTGTCCCTACTATAGGAACCACAAGTAATGGTAAATCAAATGAATTCCTATTAGAGATTTGAGAAACTGCTACCTCTTCCGATAAGGCGGAAGGCATTCACTTTCAAGAATAAAAATGAAAGATTCTTTTGAGACCTTGTATTATCTTTTAACTAAGGTCCATTAAAGGGCAGTAATTTGCCTGGGGCCACAGTAATTCCAGCACAAGTAGCATATATTAAAGTTACTGCAGAAATTGGGCTGTGATCTGGTGCAAGACCAGCTGCTGCTTCTTCCAGCACCTGCCTCTCAGTACCCCCTTAATTATCTTAATGAGAGGTCTCAGTGTCTGAAGTTCTTAGTTTGAAAGAAATTGGAATCTTCAAAGCTGGCTGGCTGCCTAACTAATTTAGCTAGGAATAATTAAATAAGATTCCAGTTGTGTTTCGATAGTTTTACAGAACTGTGGCTATGATTAACTGACTGCAGGGCATCATCTCAGATTCAAAAATCTTTTAGGTATATGGTTAGAAAGCCTAAACCTAATGGAGAGGACAAAAGGTGACCACAAGAAGTGGATCTTGTTGGTTAACGTAACTCTAACAACACAAAAGAATGATGGACGGAGTGCTGACAATGCAAACACTCTCCCCCAGTCACAGATCTGGGTTTAATCCATCGTTTTTTTGCTGCCCATGCCATTCCAGTTAGGACCCAGCCATATGCAAATCAGTCTTGGCCCTGTTCCCCATGGGAACAGTCCAGACCGAACTACCAGGCCAGGTCTTCCCTGGACTGGAAAGGGTATGGGTCCCGTGCTTCCCATGCCACTGGATTCAAGCTAGCCTGGCTGATGAGGGGTGAAACCCCGAAACCGGTCCCAGGATGCTTGTTTCCGGTCCAGTGAGGACCTGGCTTGGCAGTTCGGGCTGGACTGTTCCCATGAGGAACAGGGTCAAGACTGATTTGCATATGGCTGGGTCCAAACTGGGGTGGCATGGTGAGCAAAAGAACGATGGATTAAACCCAGATCTGTGACTGGGGGTGAGTGTTTGACAATGTTCAGCATTCCGTCCATCACTTGTTGTTTTTGCTTTGTCGCCCTAAGTAGGAAGGGTATGCCCAGACGTGGGTCCCGTGCTTCCCATGCCACTGGATTCAAGCTAGCCTGGCTGATGAGGGGTGAAACCCCGAAACCGGTCCCAGGATGCTTATTTCCGGTCCAGTGAGGACCTGGCTTGGCAGTTTGGGCTGGACTGTTCCCATGAGGAACAGGGTCAAGGCTGATTTGCATATGGCTGGGTCCAAACTGGGGTGGCATGGTGAGCAAAAGAATGATGGATTAAACCCAGATCTGTGACTGGGGGTGAGTGTTTGACAATGTTCAGCATTCTGTCTGTGAGAAACTGGGGCTTATTGCAAGGGCCCCATAACTTTTTGCCCCCATTTTCCACTTTATGCTGGTGTTTTCCTGACTCTGATGGTGCCCTGGGTACTGCTAACCAGTCCCAGGGCCTGTGCTCTGTGTAAAATGGATATGCAAATTAGGCTAATTATAATTGGCTAAGTTAACCTACCTATAAGTCCCTAGTATATGGTAGGGCATGTAGGTTTAGGGACCACAGCATAGGTGGTGCACACCTAGGTGCATTGCTGAGGTGCCCAGTGTCATTTTAAAAGCAAGCCTGCCTTGCTGGCTGCTTTTAAATTAAAGTTATATGCAAATTCGACTTTGGAATTAAAGGTACTTCCAAAGTCTTAAACTACCTTATTTTTACATATAAGTCACCCCTAAGGTGTGCCCTATGTGCCCCTAGGGCTGGGTGCCATGTAACTATAAGCAGGGACTTTATAAAAATAGATTTATAAGCCCTGGTGAGGTAAAAACAGCCAAATTCGTTTTTCCCTCATTGAAGTAAATGGCCTTCATAGGCTAGAATGGGCAGACTTTATTTTAAATTTTAAAGTCTCCTTAAATGTTACATACCAAGAATTTGGTATCAAATTGATTGTTATAATAAATCCCACAGCTTCCAGTTGTTGGATTTAATATAACTAGTGCAGGTAAAAAGTTTAGACTTTACCTAAAAAGTTGCCAATTTCAGCTCTGCATTGTTTTTGCTGCTGTGCTCTGATTGGCCAGCCTGCAGCAGCTTCTGCCAGGCTACTTTAATGAGGTGTGAAGTGGCCTGACTTCACACAAAGGAATGTGCTTGGGGGAGAGAATCTCCCCTCAGCAGATGGGGAAGCAGGAAGGGGGAGGGCTGCCAAACTGGTCTTCAAAGGCAGAGAAGGACATCTGGAGCACCCAGCAACACCCCCACATCCTGCAACCCCAGACAGCTAGGTGCCCCCTTGATTAGATTAGGAGAGGGCAGGAGAGGGGTGTGTTTATGATTTTTAGCCACACCAGTGGGTGGGCTCAGCCAGATCTCTCCTCCAAAAATCAGATTCATCCATTTTGGATTTTTAGAGACTATTGCCTTCTGGGATGGATTTTTGCCACACTTCCCAGGAAGTGGTCATCACAGGGGGACGACCCTGTCCCTGATTGGAGGACCAGGGCCCCCCTGCTTTTCACCCAGGAGCAAGGATAAAACTGGCAGACCTGCACCCACGCCTCAGATCCCCACCAAATTTCAAGAAGAAAGAACTACAAGGAGAAGAAGGACTGCCCTGCTGGACCCCTGGCCTGCACCTGGACCCTGCACTCAGAAAGACTGCACCAGCTGCACACTTGGGCTTCACCACAAGAAGGACTTTGCCTGGCTTCCACTGGTTCAAGGAGGGACTCCCTGTTTGCTACAGGTGAAAAATTGCTAACCAGAGTCCCCTGCACCAACTCCTGAAAAAGTGACCAGCTGACCACTGTCCAGTGGCCAAAAAGGAGTTTGCGCCAGGTGTATTCTGGGAGTTGAAGTCCGCACTTCCCAAGGACCATCACAGAACTTCTGGACCCTTGGGGTGAGCTGTGGACCCCAAAAGAACCTTAAAAGAACATCTGGGTGAAGCCCCAGAAATTTGGAAAAGATTGGAGAATTTTTGAAAAAAAGCTCCATAAAGTGACCGACCCGACGCGGAAATTCTAGCCGGCTTGCCTCAACCGCGACCCGGCCTGACTTCGTGGTTCGTCCCGGTAAAGAAAAACATCCAAAAAAGAGACTAAGTCCGAACGTAAAAAGTTGACCGGGACCTTCCAGCCATCGTATCCGAGAAGGGCTCCACGGACGTCGGATCAAGATCCAGGTTTACCCCGGTCGAAGGATTTTCATCTCGAAAAAACGACTAAGTCCGAAGGTAGAAATCACCACCGAGGAAACCGACTTCGCGTATCCGGACAAGGGCTCCAGGAGGTCGGATCCAACTGGCAGGTTCGTCCCGGTGAAGAAAAACTTCAAAATAAAGACTAAGTCAGAAGGTAACTTTTTAACCGAGGCTTCCCGCGACCTGTAGCCGAGCAGGGCTCCATCGCGGTCGGCCTGAAAGTTTGACTTTGTCCCGGTCCTGGTGCAACCAGATGACCCGATTGGCGCTTTTTGTTTCTAAGCGCTAGAAAATAATAATACTTTAAAAATTCATATCTCCTGTTCCCCTGAACCGATTTTAATCGTTTTTGTGTCATTTTAAAGATAAAAATATAAGCTATTTTTATAAATTGGTTTTGGATTTTTAAACTGTTTCCTGTGTTTTATTTAATTACTGTTTTGTGATATTTGAATGCTTTACACTTTGTCTCCTAAGTTAAGCCTTGACGCTCGATGCCAAGCTACCAAGGGTAGAGCTGGGATTAATTTACTGAGACCTAACTGTACTTTTGTGGAGGTTTGTGGCTTGTTGCTAGGTGTAGGTACCTACCTGCCCTACCAATAACCCATTTTCCAACATAATTGGAAGCAGCGACGGGATCCTGTACTTGTGTTCAATATCACGTTACAGTTTTGGATAAAACAAATTAAAAATCCTTTAAATTGTCCTAGTGCAAAAATTGTTTTTAATTTTTAATTTTAATTTTTTTTTTAAATTAATTTGGATTAATTTCAATTATTGAATTTTTGTAATTTTTCTAAATTCTTGTTTCCAATTTTTGCAAAAAGTTTTTGTTGACACAAAACTAGGGAACCATGGAGCTTGATCTGGCTAGCCTACCCACACAGACAGTAGTCCAGCTTAGGGGGTTGTGTATTGAGAGAGGGTTGCCTGCAACCCCTGATCTCAGGAAGCAAATCCTGATTAAATCCCTGACAGCATGGGCTGAGGCCCAAGAGGTAGAGACAGAGGAAGCTCCAGAGGAGGAAGAAAAAGAGGAAGATGCTAACTCTAACCACTCAGGGGAGGGAAGGCATCAGACCCCAAGTGAGGAAGAGGAGGAACGGTCCTCACTGGATACAGTCACTAGGGGCAGACCCAAAGCTAGTGGTAGGAAGAGGGTCCTTTCAGGAGGAGAGAACCCATCCATCAGGGAAAGAGAGCTGGAAGCCCAGCTAGCCTACATAGCTTTGGAAGCAGAGAAGCTGGCCCTAGAAAAGAAAAAGTGGGCATACAAAGAAAAAAGAGATGGAAGCAGCGATAAAGAAGCTGAGGTGTCCATGGGTGGGGGAGTTTGCCCCAGATTACCCAAGGGGGTGGTCCCTGCTTATGTAGAGGGGGATGACATAGATAAGTGGCTGGAGGCCTTTGAGAGGGCACTCCAAATGAGAAGGGTTAGGCCTCAATACTGGGGTTCCCTTTTGTGGGAGTTGGTCCCCAACTCAGGGAGGGATAGGCTTCTGACCTTAAGGGGGGAGGAGGCAGATTCATACCCTAGTATGAAAAGGTGCTTAGCCAAGAAGTTTGGTCTGACCCCAGAGCAATATAGAATGAAGTTCAGGGACACCCAGAAGGTCAGTACCCAGTCTTGGGTTGACTTTGTAGACACCTCACTAAAAGCACTGGAGGGCTGGATTATTGGCAACAAAGTTAATACTTATGAGGGGTTATACAATCTGATCATGAGAGAGCACATCTTGACCAATTGTATCCAAGAAAGGTTACGCCAGCATCTAGTGGACTCTAAGCTGACCAACCCTACAGAGCTAGGGGAGGCAGCTGATGAGTGGTTGAGAACCAGGGTGGTTGTCAAGTCCCAGGGGGGAGACTCCAAGAAGGGGGGGACAGGTCCCCAAAAACCTAAGGAGGGAGGTGGTAAGCCCACCACAGAGACTCCCTCTGTACCCCAGAACCCTAAGAAGGAGGAGAGTAAATCCCACTCCCAATCTGACATGCAGAGACAGGGAGACCCAGGGTTAAAAAAGCTCTTGGACAGTAGGGCTTGCTTTGACTGTCAGCAGACAGGTCACTTCAGAGGAGATGCAGCCTGTCCAAAGAAAGTGGTTAGCACTGGGCTGTCCAGTGTAGCCATAGAGGAGGATTCCTCAGATGATGAAGTCCTCCTAGCATTGTGCTGGGAGACAGGACCAGATGGTAAGCTGGTGATCCCTGAGGGTGGGAGTAGGCACTTCCACCACATTCAAGTGAATGGGATCCCTACCACTGGCCTGAGAGACACCTGTGCCAGTCACACTGTAGTGAGTGACCGGTTAGTGACCCCAGACATGTATGTCCCAGGAAAGACAAAGAAAGTCAGGATAGCCACAGGGGAGGTCACCTCCAAACCTGTAGCCATAGTGCCCCTAGAGAGGGAGGGTATCCTTGACTGGATTAGGGTGGTAGTCAGTGCTGACCTTCCCCTAGATTGTATCCTGGGCAATGACCTCCCAGAGGTGAGTCTGGTCACAGATGGGGTGGTCGCCCAGGGCGCCCCCCCAACCCACAGTCCTGGGGAGTCAGTCCCTACAGTTAGGAGACAGAAGTCCCCAAGAAAAGGAAAGAAGAAAAGGAAGGGTAGGCCACTCTTAAAGAGAGTTCCAGGGAGCCAAGGGCCTTCTGCCCCAGTAAGGGGGGAGCCCAGAGTTGGCACTGGTGAGGCCTCACCTGACCCCAAGGAAGTCCTGAGTAGTCAGGCAGCTGTCCAGATGCAGGGTGTTGCCCCTGCACTGACAGAAGGGAGAGTGGAAGGAGGGTGTCTGCCACAGGAGGTGGTAGCCCCCCACTCAAGACAGCAAGAGGGGTGCCAGGACCCCAAAGATGCCCCTAAAGCAGCTCAGCCACCTGTCAGTGGAGAGCTTAGGGTGTGGTTCTGGGTACTGACAGCTGTCAGTAGCCTCTGCTGGGTGCTAGCCTTCCTGGCAGCACTGTACTTGGCCTGGGAGGCAGACCCCAGGGCCAATAGCAAAGTAGGCCCCCTGACCCTGTTGGTCATGGTGGGGTTGCTCAAGTGTTGGGTGACCTCTTTGGGTAAGCTAGGTGTTGCCCTAGCAAAGTTTGGAGTAGGGGAGGTGGGCACCTCACTACCCAAGTTGGCAGAGAGAGAGGAGGAAGACCCCCCTAGAGGGAAGTTTCAGTTTGACTTGGGTCCTTTTACTGTTGGGATGGCTTCACTACCCAGAGGGAGTGACCCTGACAGGAGGATATAAGGCAGAGTAGGCCCTGCAAAGGGACAGACAGTTTTCTTCACTGTCTTCCTCGCCTAACAAGCCAGGAAGACTCTCCCAGGGTTGGGCTGAGTCTCCTGGGCGTGTGGGCTGGGGGGGGGGTTGTGTGAGAAACTGGGGCTGATTGCAAGGGCCCCATAACTTTTTGCCCCCATTTTCCACTTTATGCTGGTGTTTTCCTGACTCTGATGGTGCCCTGGGTACTGCTAACCAGTCCCAGGGCCTGTGCTCTGTGTAAAATGGATATGCAAATTAGGCTAATTATAATTGGCTAAGTTAACCTACCTATAAGTCCCTAGTATATGGTAGGGCATGTAGGTTTAGGGACCACAGCATAGGTGGTGCACACCTAGGTGCATTGCTGAGGTGCCCAGTGTCATTTTAAAAGCAAGCCTGCCTTGCTGGCTGCTTTTAAATTAAAGTTATATGCAAATTCGACTTTGGAATTAAAGGTACTTCCAAAGTCTTAAACTACCTTATTTTTACATATAAGTCACCCCTAAGGTGTGCCCTATGTGCCCCTAGGGCTGGGTGCCATGTAACTATAAGCAGGGACTTTATAAAAATAGATTTATAAGCCCTGGTGAGGTAAAAACAGCCAAATTCGTTTTTCCCTCATTGAAGTAAATGGCCTTCATAGGCTAGAATGGGCAGACTTTATTTTAAATTTTAAAGTCTCCTTAAATGTTACATACCAAGAATTTGGTATCAAATTGATTGTTATAATAAATCCCACAGCGTCCAGTTGTTGGATTTAATATAACTAGTGCAGGTAAAAAGTTTAGACTTTACCTAAAAAGTTGCCAATTTCAGCTCTGCATTGTTTTTGCTGCTGTGCTCTGATTGGCCAGCCTGCAGCAGCTTCTGCCAGGCTACTTTAATGAGGTGTGAAGTGGCCTGACTTCACACAAAGGAATGTGCTTGGGGGAGAGAATCTCCCCTCAGCAGATGGGGAAGCAGGAAGGGGGAGGGCTGCCAAACTGGTCTTCAAAGGCAGAGAAGGACATCTGGAGCACCCAGCAACACCCCCACATCCTGCAACCACAGACAGCTAGGTGCCCCCTTGATTAGATTAGGAGAGGGCAGGAGAGGGGTGTGTTTATGATTTTTAGCCACACCAGTGGGTGGGCTCAGCCAGATCTCTCCTCCAAAAATCAGATTCATCCATTTTGGATTTTAGAGACTATTGCCTTCTGGGATGGATTTTTGCCACACTTCCCAGGAAGTGGTCATCACAGGGGGACGACCCTGTCCCTGATTGGAGGACCAGGGCCCCCCTGCTTTTCACCCAGGAGCAAGGATAAAACTGGCAGACCTGCACCCACGCCTCAGATCCCCACCAAATTTCAAGAAGAAAGAACTACAAGGAGAAGAAGGACTGCCCTGCTGGACCCCTGGCCTGCACCTGGACCCTGCACTCAGAAAGACTGCACCAGCTGCACACTTGGGCTTCACCACAAGAAGGACTTTGCCTGGCTTCCACTGGTTCAAGGAGGGACTCCCTGTTTGCTACAGGTGAAAAATTGCTAACCAGAGTCCCCTGCACCAACTCCTGAAAAAGTGACCAGCTGACCACTGTCCAGTGGCCAAAAAGGAGTTTGCGCCAGGTGTATTCTGGGAGTTGAAGTCCGCACTTCCCAAGGACCATCACAGAACTTCTGGACCCTTGGGGTGAGCTGTGGACCCCAAAAGAACCTTAAAAGAACATCTGGGTGAAGCCCCAGAAGTTTGGAAAAGATTGGAGAATTTTTGAAAAAAAGCTCCATAAAGTGACCGACCCGACGCGGAAATTCTAGCCGGCTTGCCTCAACCGCGACCCGGCCTGACTTCGTGGTTCGTCCCGGTAAAGAAAAACATCCAAAAAAGAGACTAAGTCCGAACGTAAAAAGTTGACCGGGACCTTCCAGCCATCGTATCCGAGAAGGGCTCCACGGACGTCGGATCAAGATCCAGGTTTACCCCGGTCGAAGGATTTTCATCTCGAAAAAACGACTAAGTCCGAAGGTAGAAATCACCACCGAGGAAACCGACTTCGCGTATCCGGACAAGGGCTCCAGGAGGTCGGATCCAACTGGCTGGTTCGTCCCGGTGAAGAAAAACTTCAAAATAAAGACTAAGTCAGAAGGTAACTTTTTAACCGAGGCTTCCCGCGACCTGTAGCCGAGCAGGGCTCCATCGCGGTCGGCCTGAAAGTTTGACTTTGTCCCGGTCCTGGTGCAACCAGATGACCCGATTGGCGCTTTTTGTTTCTAAGCGCTAGAAAATAATAATACTTTAAAAATTCATATCTCCTGTTCCCCTGAACCGATTTTAATCGTTTTTGTGTCATTTTAAAGATAAAAATATAAGCTATTTTTATAAATTGGTTTTGGATTTTTAAACTGTTTCCTGTGTTTTATTTAATTACTGTTTTGTGATATTTGAATGCTTTACACTTTGTCTCCTAAGTTAAGCCTTGACGCTCGATGCCAAGCTACCAAGGGTAGAGCTGGGATTAATTTACTGAGACCTAACTGTACTTTTGTGGAGGTTTGTGGCTTGTTGCTAGGTGTAGGTACCTACCTGCCCTACCAATAACCCATTTTCCAACACTGTCCATCACTTGTTGTTTTTGCTTTGTCGCCCTAAGTGGGAAGGGTATGCCCAGACGTTGGTCCCGTGCTTCCCATGCCACTGGATTCAAGCTAGCCTGGCTGATGAGGGGTGAAACCCCAAAACCGGTCCCAGGATGCTTGTTTCCGGTCCAGTGAGGACCTGGCTTGGCAGTTCGGGTTGGACTGTTCCCATGAGGAACAGGGTCAAGACTGATTTGCATATGGCTGGGTCCAAACTGGGGTGGCATGGTGAGCAAAAGAACGATGGATCAAACCCAGATCTGTGACTGGGGGTGAGTGTTTGACAATGTTCATCATTCCGTATATCACTTGTTGTTTTTGCTTTGTCGCCCTAAGTAGGAAGGGTATGCCCAGACGTGGGTCCCGTGCTTCCCATGCCACTGGATTCAAGCTAGCCTGGCTGATGAGGGGTGAAACCCCGAAACCGGTCCCAGGATGCTTGTTTCCGGTTCAGTGAGGACCTGGCTTGGCAGTTCGGGCTGGACTGTTCTCATGAGGAACAGGGTCAAGACTGATTTGCATATGGCTGGGTCCAAACTGGGGTGGCATGGTGAGCAAAAGAACGATGGATTAAACCCAGATCTGTGACTGGGGGTGAGTGTTTGACAATGTTCAGCATTCCGTCCATCACTTGTTGTTTTTGCTTTGTCCCCCTAAGTGGGAAGGGTATGCCCAGACGTGGGTCCCGTGCTTCCCATGCCACTGGATTCAAGCTAGCCTGGCTGATGAGGGGTGAAACCCCGAAACCGGTCCCAGGATGCTTATTTCCGGTCCAGTGAGGACCTGGCTTGGCAGTTCGGGCTGGACTGTTCCCATGTGGAACAGGGTCAAGGCTGATTTGCATATGGCTGGGTCCAAACTGGGGTGGCATGGTGAGCAAAAGAACGATGGATTAAACCCAGATCTGTGACTGGGATGAGTGTTTGACAATGTTCAGCATTCTGTCCATCACTTGTTGTTTTTGCTTTGTCGCCCTAAGTGGGAAGGGTATGCCCAGACGTTGGTCCCGTGCTTCCCATGCCACTGGATTCAAGCTAGCCTGGCTGATGAGGGGTGAAACCCCGAAACCGGTCCCAGGATGCTTGTTTCCGGTCCAGTGAGGACCTGGCTTGGCAGTTCGGGTTGGACTGTTCCCATGAGGAACAGGGTCAAGACTGATTTGCATATGGCTGGGTCCAAACTGGGGTGGCATGGTGAGCAAAAGAACAATGGATCAAACCCAGATCTGTGACTCGGGGTGAGTGTTTGACAATGTTCAGCATTCCGTCCATCACTTGTTGTTTTTGCTTTGTCGCCCTAAGTAGGAAGGCTATGCCCAGACGTGGGTCCCATGCTTCCCATGCCACTGGATTCAAGCTAGCCTGGCTGATGAGGGGTGAAACCCCGAAACCGGTCCCAGGATGCTTGTTTCCGGTCCAGTGAGGAGCTGGCTTGGCAGTTCGGGCTGGACTGTTCCCATGAGGAACAGGGTCAAGACTGATTTGCATATGGCTGGGTCCAAACTGGGGTGGGATGGTGAGCAAAAGAACGATGGATTAAACCCAGATCTGTGACTGGGGGTGAGTGTTTGACAATGTTCAGCATTCCGTCCATCACTTGTTGTTTTTGCTTTGTCGCCCTAAGTGGGAAGGGTATGCCCAGACGTGGGTCCCGTGCTTCCCATGCCACTGGATTCAAGCTAGCTTGGCTGATGAGGGGTGAAACCCCGAAACCGGTCCCAGGATGCTTGTTTCCGGTCCAGTGAGGACCTGGCTTGGCAGTTCGGGCTGGACTGTTCCCATGAGGAACAGGGTCAAGACTGATTTGCATATGGATGGGTCCAAACTGGGGTGGTATGGTGAGCAAAAGAACGATGGATTAAACCCAGATCTGTGACTGGGGGTGAGTGTTTGACCATGTTCAGCATTCCGTCCATCACTTGTTGTTTTTGGTTAACGTAACTCAACATGGGAATCATCGCTTGGCCCGGACATGCTATGGATTGACAGATTATAGCTCTTCCTCGATTCTCTGGGTAGTATGGAGCATGGCCATTCCTATTTGGTGGATTGATGTATCCAGTAAATTCTGATAACAAACAAATTTCGTCCATGATACCTAGTACCATGATCCCGAGTGGTCGGTGTTCACCTTCTCAGAAAGAAAAGTGGCATTTAGCTACACAACATAGAGCGATAATAGCCCCTAGATGTCTAGGCTTGTAAAAGTTCTACACTGAACAGGTCAGTGTGTCTCTACCCTTGACTGACAAGTGAAGGTAACCCTCTGAATCCTGTTTGTAATAGGGATTGGAGGCTGCAATCTTTTTGTAGGATCGCCCCTGCTAGTTACGGGTAACCTTCATTACCCTTAGTCCACCTCATCCTTATTATAGTCATTACAAATGAAGTGGCTGTCATCTCACAGTAGGAACAAAGCATCCCCTGATTCAATTGAAAGTCAAGATTATTTACGAGACAATGTCTTACGAAAGTGTGCTGTGTAAACCAAGCTGCCACCTTGCAAATCTCATAGATACTCCCTATAATTCTGCCAAGATGTACCTAATGTGGATCATCCTTGAACTGAAAGATATCCCTAACTCTCTTGTCCTGCAAGCAAAATGGTTGTCTTAACTGATCTGCTCAAAGTTGTTGTCGTCACTTTCTTACCCATTTCAGACTGACCAAAACATCACAACCAAGTGATTAGTCTTTCTATAGCACTGCCTGATAAACGTAGGATGACATCTCAAGGCACCAAATGCTCCAATCTCATGGCCCAAAGTAATGGCCAGCAAGAAAGGAGCTTTGAAAAGAAAGCTATTTCAAATCCACACTCTCTGGTAGAGCAAAGAAAGGTCCCAAGCATGAGAGATAGAAGTAGAGACAGGTTTAGAGACTGCCCAGCTCCTAAACAATCCAGGTTTTGGAGAATCCATTTCTGTTGGAAATTTGCCATTTGCATTGGGCTACTTCAAATCTTTTGGCTTTGCTGAACCCTATGTTTGCTGGCTACATAATTCTGATTTTACTTATTGAATTGAAAAACTACTGTAAGCTTCTGGTTCATCCTCAACCCCTTCAAGAAATTCTCCACATTCAACCGCCAAGAAAGTCTGACTTCTGTGGATTACAGAACCAACTTGTCCAGCATATATACTGTTGGTGACCAGAGACAATTGAAATACTACAGACAAGGGTGAAGATGAAGCCATGTCTGTTGGACTGTGTGCACACATGCCTCCATGTGCCCTGGACCTCTAGCCATAGCCTGGCTGAAGCCCTTATTGTGGAGAGGAGCTGGAAAATCACTGAATGAATAAGTATAATCCTTTTCTCTGATAGAAGGACCTTTCCCAGATTAATTTTGAAGTGAGCTCCAATTAACGCCAAATCCTTGGAAGGGATTAATTGGCACTTCAGAATACTGAAAAGAAGACCTAGACGGATGATAAGCATGCTTTCCTGATCACAAGTCTGAAATGGTTGATCTATTGTCAAAGCATGGAGTAACCAAATGTCTAGGTATGGAAATACGTGTACTCCCTGCAGATGAAGCTGAGCAAAAACTGGAGGCAAATCTTTTCAGGAATACACTTGGGGCTGATTTGAGAGCAAAGAGGAGGATATTTAACTGTCAATGTTAATGTCCTACTGCAAACCTCAGGATTATGTGATGATGGTTGGCAATTAGAATGAGCAGATAAGCACCTATGACATCCAAGATTACTAAGAAACGATTGGGAGGAATCAATGGTATGATCCACTATAAGGTCTCCATCTTGAATTGGATGTCATGGATGAAGTTATTGAGATTTTTAGGTTGATTACTAGAAGATAATCCCCTTGTGACCTTGGTACAAGTAAAACGATGGAGTACACTTATAAGCTCTTCTTCTTCTTGCGTACTGAAACAATTGCTCCATTCGTCTGAAGAGCCGACACTCCCCTTAGGAGGGCCTCCTTCTTGATCGGGGTTCAATGAAGTGGAGTCCAAATTATCCTAATGGGATTTGGGTCCAATAAAAACTCTATCAAGTACCCTTCTTTAAGCACCCCTATTACCTTACGATCTGTCATGATCCTCTAAAGTGAATTGATGATCCAGACCTCAAACCTCTACTGCAGAATGTTTCATCTGAACACAGTCAGGTGGGCTGGTTCTTGCTACTTGCATCCTGCTTCTGCTTCTTTTAGGTTAATTGAGGATGTGGTCCCCTGGAATTCGGAAGACTGGCCCTTCTGCTTTCTCATAAGCTGATTAAAAAAGAAACTTGAACCTCTTGCTTATTGTCTTTGGAAGGATCAAACAAATGCTTCATCTTCTTAAAAATGCAATGGAGCATATCCTCAGGCTCAGGGCTAAACAGTCTGGAACCTTCAAATTGAAATTTCAATGCCGTCAGCCTTTGAGCAGCATCAGTATTCCAATCTTTGAGATACAGATTTCTACTACTTTAAATGGATGCCCCACTGGCTGCTGACCTCACCAAATTGAATGAAGTATCTGAAATCTCCAAGTCCTCCAGCAAGGGTAGGCAAGCATCCAGACCTCTTGAACTGTAACAAGGATACTTTTTAAAGTCTGAGATGATGGATTTGCAGTATATGTACAGCCCTCATAACCACATGAAGGTCAAAGAATACTACTTTTAAGTACTGATTCCACTTTTGTGTCTGATGGATCTTTTAAGATGTTTTTCTTTTGCCACAGAAGAATGGCCCATCAGCCTAGCCACTACAGAGTCCACATGTATTTTGTCTGGTAGCATAATTTGTTCTCCAGATGGTAAAGCTTAGACATAAATCTTAGTAGAATGATTCTGTTAGGGTCTTTCTGCTCCTGCTTAACAACATCCTTAACAAATTGATGGATCAGCAAACTCACATTAGATGGATTCTGGAACTGTCTTAGGATAGATGTGTCTGAGGTCCCTGGTCTTCTAATAGGAGGATATTTTCTCTAATGTGGATTAATACATCATTCAAAATGTCCTTTGAAATATATTTCCCTCCTGAATCAGGTTGATTGGAAGTTCATCACCATTGACAGAATAAATAGAATCAGAAGATGCCAGGGCCCATTTTCTTTTTATTTGTAGCCTCATCTCCTTGGTCTCAAGAACAACCCAGTAATTGTTTTCATTCTCATTCCCTCATCCTCTATCACTTTAAGTTAGCACTTGGGAGTGCTACTTCTCGTTAGCACATGGGAAGAGTAGGAAGATGGTGAAGGGGACATATGTTTCCGCTTGCCCATGCTGGAAATTCAGCAGTATGTGGGCAATTCCAAAATGACTTCACATACAAAGGAAAACTTACCCGAATCTTTGTTTTAACTGGAAAGATGTGTGCTGCTCACAAATGTCTGAAATTATTGGGCACACAAGTGGGCAAGTCCTTCTCTAAAGCTGATGCACAAGCTCACTCCCAATGCACATGTGCCATCATTTGATGTTTCTGTCCGACAGTCTGTCCTCATACAGCTGAGAAGGAAGCAGGAAGGCAGAATCCATAAAGCATGAACAGCAGAAACAACATTTCCATAGCTATGAGACATCTAAGAAGTGGGCTACTTCACTGAACCCTTCAAAGGAGGTTACGTAATTCCCAGGCTCAGCCAGGAAGGTGAAGTTGCCCCAAAAATGGTCCAAGCCCAGCAGAGACCTCCCGCATTCCTTATCTCAGGGAACTGGAAAACTAAATTGGAGGAGCATGGAGTGCCAGCCCATTTATGGCACCTAGTATGGGTCAATGAGGCTTGCACTTTAGAATCGTCTTGCCTTGTTCCTGATGTGAGGTCACAGATACCTCATTAGTAACAACTGGGATGAGGACGATGGGCATAGGGAAAATGAGAAAAACTTGGGACCGGTGGGTCAAAACCTTGTGTTAATTAAGGGCCTAATTTAGAGTTTAGCAGATAGGAACTCTGACACAAATGTGTACCCTGTGCACCTTATTACAAGATCCAAATGATATAATGCACTTGTAATAAAGAGTTAGGGATATCTCTCACATTTGTGATGGAGTAATCTGTTAGCCAAACATTAAATCTAGCCTTAAGGCTTTGACCTTTTTACATAAAAACCCACTGCTACTACCACTTTGAAGGTTTAGTGACGTTTTTGAATCAACCCCACCAGGGTCTGCAACAGCACTGGTGGAATGCAAAGAAGATGATTATATTTGGCTGACTATAAGTGAAAGTGACAATGAGATTTGCATAGGTGTACCTGTGGAAGGATCACAAATGGTAGACCCACATGAGTGATTGTACAAGTCTGACCATGGCTACCTCCCAGATGTACAAGCCTGAACATGGCTACCTCCCAGGTAGAACCCAACCATCCCCTTATATTCTGGCTGGCTGATTGATCCATGGTTGCCAGATAATCAGATGATGACTAGGCATGGGGTAGGCTGCTCCCTAGAGGACCTGACCAACAGAACTCCAAGGCTTGCAGCAAAAGCCACCCTTTCTGGTACAACAAGGTCAAACTTGGCAGATCATTTCACTGTCAGAGATGCATGTGGGGCCCAACCACACAGCCTGGGCCTGAGAGGAGTCCAATGAAAAAGAAGGTGCTTCTGGGATGGTACACATGCTCACTCAGCAAAATCCCTTGTAACCGAATCACTGTGCCCTCCAGGGCTGGGACCCATGAAGTCCTGCTGCTTGGGCCCCCCACAACATTTGTAAGCTAAGTTACAAGTGCACAAGGAGCAACCCACTCCAGGCAGCTAGATGGGTAGAAGCCTGGGGCAGAAAAGAATCCTTGCTTCTTTTTACAGAGACATTATTCTACCTGATGTGTCCAGGTGTGAACACTAGTAGTTTGAGCAAGTCACTTTGAGGGTTGGCGGGGGTAGGTGCCTATGGCCATTCAGGCTTCCACATACACATTGCATCAGTTATCACATAAATAGGATATCTTAGATGGTGGGAGAAATACAGCTCCTCTCTTCTGCTGCCTCCTCACATAGGGGGTTCAGCCTGTCAGCATGTCTTGGGACCACCACATAAGTTGGTGATTTGCAATGAGTAGGGGCTAAGCCCTGACTCTCATATGCTGTGGTGGGTGGCAAAAGTCTGACATGCAGGTGAGGCAACCCTACTTGATTCCCAGGTAACTGGTTCCCTGGTCCCATGTTAGAAACATAGACATGCATGTTGGTTATCTGACCTGGGTTATCAAGAACGTCTAATAGCTGGTTTTCTCTGAAGTTCCCTCAGGGTAGCTGGAGCTCAGAATCCCCAGTTATATCTGCTAAAGCAAATGATTAGAGGTCTTAGGACCAAAACAGTCCTAAACTAATCTCAAACTTTAGGTAAGAAGCGAGACCCGTTGGCATGGAGCAGAGTATCAAGCCTGACTGTAGAAGTATTTCTATCAAACGACAACACAGGAGAAAAGCTCACTTGATTTCAGTATGAGTATAGACAGCGAAAATAAGACCTTATGATCCTTCTGATTTTTTGAGTTTCAAGCAGGAGGTCAGAAATGTTACAAGAGGGGTAACTGACTTGTGGAGGTCAACCATTCAACAATATGTTTTTATTTGATCCGTGGGCTGAGCTTTAATTTTGATGTAAAGTTCCCCAAATGTTGGATTGTTTACCTTTTAATAGGGAATGTTAACAGAGCATTACACATTGTGAGACAGGTTAGTTTTACCCTACTGATGATGTGCTGTTGCAATATTAATCCTGTTCGGTATGAGGGGAATCCCAAGCTAAAACATTTGGTGTAAGTGCTTGGCTTGAGTGTGGTCTGAAGGCGGTGCCTCTATCAAGGCAATCCATTACCTTTGGGCTAGGTTTGCACTAAAAAAATACCAGATACATACATCAAAGCTAGTGCTCTGCATGTTTGTGCATCACCCAGAGATAAAGACTTTGTAGGTAACTGGGTCAGGATTAATTAAATAGCTGAGCTACTATCACATTTGTCACACTTAGGCCTCAGAGAAAGTTAATAGTGATGAGTGTGCATGTTGACTGTTCCATACTCTTTCTCTCTCGCCCATGCCTGTGACATAGAGCAGGTCCTACAAATCAAAGTGGGTGAGAAGAGGGAACACTTGGCCACTGTAAAACGGTCAAGAGTTCAGGCTCTCATTAACTTATGAGGCTGTCTGTGCTTCTTTTAAGCCCAGCCAGTAACAAAGAGGTGAAGAACACAAAGCTGTCATCAGGGATGCAGACAAGTACACTGCGGACAGTGAGGGAAATGCTAAAGAGACCACACAGGACATGCTCTTTGGATGAAGAAGAGAGTGGGCCAATCTGATGAACTGTCAGTTTAGCTTGTTTTCAGCTCATTGGTCACAGACAACCTTGAACTGAGCAAAATCCTGGCATGTGGCGCAAGCCAGGCTTGAGCCTTCAGAGGTCATACCCCCACTCTCTTATTTTGAAAAAAAAAATACTTCCCTGATCTCTGGTGAGCTTTCTGCCCCCATTGGGGGCAGATGGGCCTTCCAAAATAGGCTGATCTGCCCCCAAGGGGGGCAGGTATGGCCAACAGTAATGTGCCCCCATGGGAAGCGACCCTTGCACAAGGGGCTGCCCCCCCCAAACAAAACACACACATACACCAATCCCTGGTGTCTAAGTGGTTATTGCCCCGCTGGGGGCAGATCGGCCTTATAGAAATAGGCTGATCTGCCCCCAGGGGGGTGAGAAATGGCCTAAAATAAATTTGCCGCCCCAGGGGAGTGACCCTTGCCTAAGGTATCGCTCCCCTCGTGAAACTGCCATAAACAAAATATCCCTGGTGTATTTCCTCTCCTATCATGCTTCTCTCGTCCCCTCCAAGTGATTGTAGGAGAAATGCTTTTGCATTTCTTCTCTGATCCACGTTGGAAGCTGAGCTTCCAGCGTGGAGGGGTCAGCCTCCGAGGAGGTCAGCGCGCTGACGTCATCAGACACCACAGTGGGGTCAGAGGGGAGCATGGGTGGAAGGGGAAATTATTCCCCTTCCATCCCGGCCCAGGGGAGGGGGGTGCCAGGCCCTCGGGGGAGTGCTAGCACTTCCTCTGAGGGCCAGTAGCTGGACGTAACAGTTACGTACTTGGCACCCAAGTGGTGCAAACGAGAACTTAACTATTACGCCCAGGGCACCCGAGGGGTTAATAAGTGCTAACTTATTCAGAGTCTGTCACCTGCAACCGCCAATGCAGACCTTAAATGAGACCAGCTTTTCATGCTACAACGTCCGCAAGTAACAACCAGCAAGATCTGCACTCCATGCTATGGCAATGACAGCCGGGGATGGCTGCCAATACGAAGCCGCAGTAATGAGCATTAGTGACACACAGATTGGCTCTTCATGCTACAGCGATGACAGCTTGCAACGCTCTGTCTGCTCTTCATGCTTCAGTGACGAGCATCTGTGACATTGTTCCTGCTACTCGGGGAACTCTTCGTGCTGGACTCAGAAGGCAATTCTTCAGCTGGACTAATTTGGCTCCTGTATCCAACCTGCTCTCCATTTCAGTCAGCTTGAACTTGTGACTCTTCCCATGTTTAGTATGACCAAATGACTAGGGGTGGCACTTTGTGTTTTAGGTGCTATTGTTTTCTACAATTTTAAGATTGAATATCTCCCGTCCTACAGATTGAATTTGTGTCATCCTGGTCTTCATTTTATTAAATTAATTTTACTCTGTTTTTCTAAATTAGTGTGGAATTTTCTTATGTTGTATTTTCACCATACCACTGTTTGTGTGCTGCATCAATACTTTACACATTGCCACTACGTTTTAGAGACGACCATCTTCGACCCATGTTATGCTTCACACTGAATTATTTGTGCTGGACTCAGAAAGTAACGCATCACTGGCCTAATGGGGCCTCTGTATCCAACCTGCTCTCCATGTCGGTCAGCCTGAACTTGTGGCTCTTCTCATGTTTAGTGCGATCAAAAGACGAGGAGTGGTGGTTGGTGCTTTTAGGTACTAATGTTACCTAACATTTTTTAATTGAATTTTCTACTGCTGGGATTTATTGATTGAATTTTTTCTTCCTGGTATAATTTTATTAAATTAAATGTATGACTGCTTTGTGCCAAGCTACTAGAGAATCAAGTACAAGTTAATTTAGTGACTTTTGTGGTTCACCCTGACAAGGTTTGAGGTTGTTGCCTGAGTTGGGCTTCCCCCCCATTCAACAATGCAATTTATTACTCATTCCTTCTTCATCGAATAGGCACACCATGGGCAGAAACAGTACCCACTTTCCTCCTTAAGAGGATATGCACAACTAAGCAGCAGCACCGCAAGCTTTCCCCATCATAGGGCAGGCACAAATCAGGCAGCAGTAGTGCACAATTGGCTTCCTCTCTCACAAAAAGCAGACAGTGCAATTTTCCAGTCTTCACAGAACAGATCTAGTAGGGTTGACTAGTACCAGTTTTTCTTCACTCACAGCCCATGTCCAGATAAAGCATGAGTGGTATGTAGGTTTCAAACAGATCTATAGAGCAGGTACTTTAATTACTGATAGGTCACTGTTGGAGAACCTCTAAAGGCTCAAGCCTGGCTTGCGCCACATGCTAGGCCAAATAAATGGGGCCAAAGATGTTCTGCTTACCAGTGGGCAGATGGGGCAATTACCCCCGATCCACACCCCAGGGGGGCAGAAAGCCTACTAGATGCCAGGGAATTAAAAAAATAAAAATAATAGTGGGGTGGTGGCTACCAACCAGTATGGGCATGGTTATGCCCCCACCCCAACTGAAGGGGGTAACAGTCTTTCAGCTCTCCCCGGCACACTAAAACATCTTATTCCACAGCAAGCAGGAGGACGTTTGGTTATTTGGGGTTTTGGTTTTACATTTGGGCTTGACTAACTCAAAATTTTCCCACTTGGAATGGTGAGTGCTGTACTTTTTGGACTTTGGGACGATGCCATGTAAAAAACACAAGACCTAAACACATCTGAAAACTAAACATCTGGGTGACTCCAGGGTGGTGTGCTTCACATGAACCCTGCACCATTTTCTTACCCACAATGCCCTGCAAGCCTCCAACTTTGCTGGAAATCACACATTCTTCCCACATTTTTGTGATGGAACCTTCCGGAATCTGCAGGAATACACAAAATTCCTACCGCCCAGCATTGTCTCTTCTATACCGATAAAAATTCTGCCCCAATTGGCAGCCTAATCATTTTTTTTCAAATTGCCCTTTTAGACCCGCTTTGGTTCCCCCTCAATTTCAACATGTTTTTGGCTCTTCACTGTCACAGGCACTTGACCCCCCTACAAAAGTGAGGTACCATTTTTACTAGGAGACTGAGGGGACCATTGGGTGGGAGGAAATTTGTCCTGGTGCGGTGATCCCACACAGAAATATGGGAAAAATTTGATTTTCTTTTAGCTAAATTTAAGGTTTGCTGAGGATTCTAGTTAGGAAATCACTGGGGGATCCACACAAGTCACACCTCCCTGGACTTCCTTGGGTGTCTAGTTTTCAGCAATGTCTGGGTTTGGTAGGTTTCCCTGTATGGCTGCTGAGCCCAGGATCAAAAAAGCAGGTGCCCCCCTGCAAAAACAGGTAGTTTTGTATTCGATAATTTTGATGAGTCCAGATAGTGTTTTGGGGCATTCCCTTTCGCGGTTTCCAAGGTTTTAAGGAAATTTGCCACTTTCTGTTACCGAAATGTGAGGAAAAAGTTTTTTTTTGGCCAAATGGTGAGGTTTGCAAAGGATTCTGGGTAACAGAACCTGGAGAGAGCCCCACAAGTCACCCCATCCTGGATTCCCCTAGGTGTCTAGTTTTAAAAAATGTACAGGTTTGGTAGATTTTCCTAGGTGCCGGCTGAGCTAGAGATCAAACTCCACAGCTAGGCATTTCCAAAACAAACGTCAGTTTTCAATGTAAAAATGTGATGTGTCCATGTTGCGTTTCCTGTCGTGGGCGTTAGGCCTACCCACGGAAGTGAGGTATCATTTGTATCAGGAGACGTAGGGGAACACACAATAGCAGAACAAGTGTTATTGCCCCTTGTCTTTCTCTACATTTTTTCCTTCCAAATCTAAGACAGTGTGTAAAAAAGACATCTATTTGAGAAATGCCCTGTAATTCACATGCTAGAATGGGGACCCCAGAATTCAGAGATGTACAAATAACCACTGCTTCTCAAAACCTTATCTTGTGCCTGGTTTGGAAATACAAAGGTTTTCTTGATACCTATTTTTCACTCTTTATATTTCACCAAATGAATTGCTGTATACCCGGTATAGAATGAAAACCCATTGCAAGGTGCACCTCATTGATAGGCTCTAGGTCCCAAGGGTTCTTGATGAACCTACAAGCCCTATATATCCCCACATCCAGAAGAGTCCAGCCGATGTAATGGTATATTGCTTTAAAAAATCTGACATGCAGGAAAAAGTTACAGAGTAAAACGTGGAGAGAAATGGCTGGTTTTTGTCACCTCAATTTCAATATTTTTTTAATGTTAGCTGTTATTTTCTGTGGGAAACCTTGTAGGATCTATACAAATGACCCCTTGCTCAATTCAGCATTTTGACTACTTTGTAGATATGTTTAGCTTTCTGGGATCCAGCATTGGTTTCACATCCATTTCTGTCTCTAACTGGAAGGAGGCTAAAATCGCAAAAACTAGTAAAAATGAGGTATGTCCCAGTAAAATGCCAAAATTGTGTTGAAAAATGTGGTTTTCCGATTCAAGCCTTCCTGTTCCTGAAAGCTGGGAAGCTGGTGATTTTACCAACAGAAATCGTTTGTTGATGCCTTTTTCAGGTAAAAAACCACACGCCTTCTCCTGCAGCCTTTTCTTCCCATTTCTTTTAAAAAAACGAAATTTTGGCCAATTTCTTGGTCTCCTTCAGGGGAACCCACAAACTCTGGGTACCTCTAGAATCCCTAGGATGTTGGAAAAAAGGACGTACATTTGGTGTGGGTTGCTTATGTGGACAAAAAGTTATGCGGGCCTAAGCGCCAAATAGCCAAAAAAAGGCCTGGCACCTGAGGGGGAAAAGGCCCGGCAGCGAAGGGGTTAAATGTAATAAAATAAACCAGTAGTTGTCAATGGGAGAAATAGACCTAAGTGCACATGTCCTATTTTTCAAATACAATCCATCCTTCCCAATGAGCCTTTAGGGCCTAATTTACTGTTGACTTATACGCATTAACAAGGAAGGCTTAGGCCTGGCAAAAGGTTTATTCGGCCATGTCGAAACAGCAGGTTAAAACTGCACTACAGACTGCAATGGCAGGCCTGAGATGTGTTTTAAAAGGCTATTTTAGTGGGTGGCACAATTAGTGCTGCAGGCCAAAAACGAATTTAGGAGTTGTTCACGACCGGGACATACAAAACTTAAAAGTACATTTCCTACCTTTTAAATACAATGCACTGCGTCCTATGATCTGTTTAGGGCCTATCTTAAGGGTTACTTCTAGATATTAAAATGCAGTTTTAGGCCTGGCCAAGGGTTTACTTTGACAGGTCGAATAGGCAGTTTAAAACTGTCTACATGCTGCAATGGGAGGCCTGAGACACGTTTTAATGATCTACTTAAGTGAGTTGCACAATAAGTGCTGCAGGTCCACTAGTAGCCCACTGGTAGCATTTCATTTACCAGCCCTGATATATGGTATTCCACTTCAGTAGAGACTTATAAGTAAACTAAATATGCCAAACAGGTGTAAGTCAATATTACCATGTTTTCGGGAATGGGCATAAGATTAGCACTGGTTAGAAATAATATGGAGCCTTCAGGCCAAAAAAAACAAATTCAGCCAAACAGGAGGGGTAAGGCAAAAAGATTATGGGGTGACCCTACAGAGAGGGCCATGTTCAACACAACTTCTGCTCTAGTTTTATATTATTGCTGCTTGGCTAAAGTAGTACTCACTGTTAAAGGGTGATCCTATAAAGCACACTTCTGAATTACCTATCGTAACTCCCGATATACAGTAGCATAACCAATAGGTCACATTTCCTACTCATTGCATTCAATTCCCTGATGAGGTCAGCTTCACTGCTATCAGGAAGGTGCTGCTTGAAAATAGACAATAGCAAGAAGAATCTGAAGCGAACAAAAGGGCAAACAGAAGGGCAGGCCAAGGCATACACATGCCTGAGAGAGAAGCCATGTGGGCTTGGTGCCTTACACAGCTATTAGCAGCACGGACAGAGGGCGCTATAATGAATGCCCACCATCAGGTATTCTGTTTTTGATTTGGTTGAATAAGTTGCATATTCAATGAGAACAAAAAAATCATACAGTTTAATAATATCTATTAGAAATGATAGCAGTGGATAAAGTAAATGTGCATTTTAAAAAAGACAATATGAAAATTAAGCAGAGAACAGCGCAATAAAGCAGGAGGAAAAATAGTTTCTTTCTCACTGGCTTTGTTAGTTTGTTGATTGCAGCTGAAAGATCTGCACCGAGTTTAGTCCTAACCTTCCTGTGGGACCAGATGACCGGGCAAGTGAGACATTGCGTCGGGTGCATGCTACCAACCGACAAAGTAGCCTGAGAAAGAAACTATCTTCTTTCATCTTCCTTTATTTTTCTATTTCTGCTTAGTTTCTGAATTTGAGTAATCTGTAGTAACTGTAAGGAGACATGGAGTGCTCTGTAATGCTCATAAAATACATCCCACTAAAAGTGATTTAAAATGTTGATAATGAACTATAAAATCTCCCTTCTTTTGGTAATTATATCTAATGCAAGAACATTCCAGTTGTAGCAAAGCCCATCCACGATTTCTGTAGGTCCTTCTCTAATGAAAGAAGTTTTGGTAAAATAGCTTTAATTTGGCAAGCAAAGCCAACACTCTAGGCGTAAAACTATTTGGGTAAATTTAGTTGAAAATGTGTAGATTAATTTACTCTGTTGTGTTATACAATGGTGTAGTAAATCTGCTCTCAAGGGTGGAAAGTGGTGTTGCTGGGAAAAGAAGCCATTGAAAGGTTGACACACCTGCAAAGTGGCAAATCAAACAATCCAGTTTATGTGGAAATGGCTGCTGAAGATTGTATTGTTGTCCAGGGCAGGCATAAATCAGTTTCTATGATGGGAATGGGCGGGGACAAATCAAACTTGGCGGCAGAAAGAGCACTGATTATATCAACGGGAAAAATATTTTCCCTGTGCATAACCCGAAAAAAAAACTTAGCAAGAGCATTTGTTAAGCATTTACTAATATGCAAATATGTACTAAGTGTATTTATGAATTTGTGAAGGCTAATGCACGTGGTCACTTCCAGGCCGTAGCACTATCTCAGCTTCCACGGTGTACCCCCAGTAATTCTATAAAACGTCTTAAAAATGTATTAACCTACTCTAAAACTCAGTTCTCTGTTTCTTTTGACTTAGGTTTGACTACACAAGTACCATTACTTATTTACATATTTGAATAAACCTACAGGAGTAGTTTAATGAAATATTTCTTTAACAATTGAACATTTAGGGCCTGATTACAACTTTGGAGGAAAGTGTTAATCAGTCCCAAATGTGACGGATATACCACCAGACGTATTACGAGTCCATTATATCCTATGGAAATCGTTATACAGCAGGTGGTATATCCGTCACATTTGGGACGGATTAACACCTCCTCCAAAGTTGTAATCAGGCCCTTAATGTCTATCCACATGGAAAAAATTCTGCACATGACCATACATTGCAAAATTCTATCAAGTCTCGCGCATGTCCTCTATCTAGATATATTGCGTTCCTTCATAAATGCATTAGTGAGATCTGTTCACTGCCGAGAGCTGTCTGGATTATTTTCTCTTCCTGTGATTGAAAGGATGACTTTTTTCACTTGCACTTTTCAGGTAAAGGACCCGAGGCACCGCTCCTCCTCTACATCCTCCTGCTCTCATCGAACATGCTTCTTCTCATCACCGTAAGCATCGTCTTTCAGTGCAGAAACATAAGAGAATCCCGCAAAGCACTCCTGGCGACACGTCTGGACGGCAAAGTTTCAAAGTCCTGCAGACAGACAAATCACACGTTATCGAAGAATTAACATTCATTCTCACAAGTGTACTAAACAGATGGACAGTATTGGAACACTTATTTTATCATTGTATTTTGTTTTTATCTAGCACTGCGTGTGGGAGGAATTGCTCAGAAGGAAGTGAAGAAACCACTGAAACAGATGGCTTATTGTTACAATAAGCAGGTTAATTCTTAGTATAACCATTGGAATATACATGCAAGGATGAGAGCATCATCAAAGTGGCTTCTGTATCAGAATCCACTATCTGCATCGCTGTTTCAAAAGCTGCCACATAGGGTCTTCATGAAGTAGGTTTTCTCACTCTTAAGGATAGAAGAATGTTCTCACACCCTTGAGGAGATTTGCTTTTTTGCATTCTCTATTAAGAATCAAGCAGACCTTCACGTTTCCAGTGGTGGTGTCCTACTGACTTTGCTGCCAGAAACCTACACCTGTTGGTGTCCCTAAAATGTAGCTCCTCTGATTGTTGGGTAGCAGATGTAAAGTTAGAATAAATACTGCCATGTTATAAATCAGGCCATATGTCTAAATTGCATTGCATGATGATGTCAGCTATGTCTGGCATATGGAGAGTGGCTCTTGAAAAACATGAGTTCAGGTGTTGGGCTGTAGGTCAAATATGTTTGCAAGTGAGTGGTAGTGGATGAGGTTGTTGATGTTAGATATGTGGGAAGAGTATTTGTGACACGTGATTGTGGATATGTGGGTTACATGATGTTACAACGAACACCAATAAAGCACATGCCTTTATCACACACTTAAAAAAGAAAGGTTAATGTGATGTTATTGTTAGGTGATAATGCCATTTAAATTGTTACATATAAACTAAGAAACAGTGGACCTCAGAAACACCAGGAGAGTCAGATCTCACTCTAACAGAAGCCACCAGAAAGGTTTTAGGTAGGTCCAGTTAAAACTGTGTCCTTGTAACGTAACAGGAGGTCAGCCAACTGACCGTTAGAGCCCACTTCTATCCTGGGTACAGTTTGGGGTAGGTCCAGCGCCCAGCATTCTCCTCACAGGTGATAACAGCAGATGCAGCTGTTCTTTTGTTTAACCTTTAAGAAAGAAAGTTTAGACCTGGCAAGAGGGTTACTGTGTCAGGTTGAACTGTCAATTTTAAAACTACACACCCATGCTGCAGATGTAGGCATTTAGGGGTGCTTTGTATTGTCACTCCAGTGCAGAACAATATATCTTGCAGCCCATTAATTACATTTAACTTGCAAGTCCCATTTACCCTTTTGTACCATAAAATAGGTCTATATCGGTAATTTAAATATGCCTATCAGAAGTGCAGCCAATTTTAATATGTTTTAAGGGTATGAGCTCATGCACTGTGGGTGGCAATTTTTGTTTTTTTGTCATGCTTTTGCAAAACTTTATTGTTTGAGGATATTCCAGAGCATCATCAATTAAAAAAAACAGTTGCTATAGGCAACAAAGATGTTTTAATAAAAAAAATTAAAAAAAACATTACCCTAGTACTCCACGCTACTGAAGAGAACTACTCTGTGTCTGAATGTGTTCCTTCTGAAGGTCCAACATGCTGTAACTTGTATGTGAAATCTGCCAATGGGAATTGGGTTCATATACTGCCCCTTAATGTATGCTGGAGTGGCCGGAAGTAAAACGTGAATGACACCAATCACAGACAAATGGTTGAAGTCTTGATGAAACCCATATAAGTAGGTGTGTTATACACAAAATGTTAGTAAAATCAAAAAGCCTTGGCTAGCTCAGACCTACAAAAGTCAATCAGTCTGACATTGGGTGAAAGAGGGCAAGAATGAAATAAGAAAAAAGAAACAAAGAATTAGAGAAAGAACAAGAGAAGGAAGGAGAAGGACAGAAAGTTAAATGAAAGGAATGAGCAAAAGAAAAGAGCCAGTAAGAGGGCAAAAATGAAAGAAGGCAAGGAAGAAAGAAAGAAAGAAAGAAAGAAAGAAAGAAAGAAAGAAAGAAAGAAAGAGAGAGAGGAAGAAAGAAAGAAAGAAAGAGAGAAAGAAAGAAAGAAAGAAAGAAAGAAAGAAAGAAAGAAAGAAAGAAAGAAAGAAAGAGAGAAAGAAAGAAAGAACCATTCCAAATGGACACAATCTGATCTGGCATGCTGTGAAATAGCAGCAGCAATAAAAGTAAAACACTCCAAAAGGAATTTACAACAGTATTGGCAGGAGATGGAATCTGATAAAAATGGAATGTGTATCAAAGATATCCTGCTATCACATCAGGCTCTGAACACAAAGGCAACATTAAAGTTATTATAAAAAAAAAAAAAAACGCTGGCACTGAAAGGAACTAGCTTGTGTGCGGATCTGCTCCTTGTGAGAGAGCAAAATGCAGTCACTCAAAGTGAATTAACCTATAGCAGGCTGGTGGTGGGTGAGTAGGCTTACCCATTGTCCTTGTGGTACACAGAAGCAAAATGTGAATGACATGTGAATGCAACAACAACAGACCAATGGATGAACATATTGCAGTGAAATCAAAAGGATTTGGCTAACTCCAGACCTAAAACATGTGGGTGATCGTACCAAAATAGGCATTTCCTTCCATGTCCTCCCCAAGATGAAAGGTAAGAGCAACTCAGCCATTCCCTTGGCAGACCTCGTCATCTAAGTGGAAGAACCTGGAAATATCATCTGCATTGGCAAGGCCAGTTCCAGGTCTGTGGTCCATTGTAAAGTCAGTACCCTGTATGGAAATGGTCCACCTCAACAGTTTAGGATTTACCCTCTCATTTGCATGAGTCATCTACTAGGCCTGTGGTCAGTTCTGAACCCTGAAGCAAGTCTCAAACATGTAGGGCATCAATGTCCTCAGTAACCAAACTACAGAGAAGGTTCCTCTCTCTTTGGCACTCCAAAGCTGCTCTCTGAGTAGTAGTGTGCTAATAAAGGCAACTGGTTGATCCTGACCCTCACCACCGAGCTGTGATATCAGTGCCACAAACCCATGTTCTGAAACATCTGTTTGTTACACAAACTCATTATTGAAATCAGGTGCCTTGAGTACAAGTGCTGTGCACAGTGACTCTTTCCTTCTGTTGAAGACTTTCTGACAACTCTCCATCCGTAGTTGAGTAGGTCAGCAACTTTGATCCACATGGGGCTTAGATGGGGATGTTTTGGTTCAACAGTAGTCTTGTTCTCCTGCCGGTTCTTCAGAAAAAAGGTTGGCAAAAAGTTTCTAAGTCACAGTTTTTCCGTTTTTTGGCACTTGATCTCAGCCAAGGGTTCCAGGACCCCAGGAACAGTGCATTGCACTTCTCTACCCAAAAAACAACAAGGCAGAACCGTTTTTCCTCTGTGCAGAACACTCTGTGGCCACCCAGAGATATGTGATGTGTCTATGATAATGAGCAAACCCTCTGTTTTGGTCACCATAAACTAATTCTGGTGTGGCTTCCCCACCCACTGGGATTGGTGACAAACTGGCTACAGAGACAGGTAGTTGTCAACTAAATCTCCCAGTGACGTAGTCGGCATCCTTAAAGCTTAGGATGGTCTTGGGCACAGCCCCCAGTCATCTGGCTTATGGATGAAAACATCGCTCCACACCCAAGTCATTTGCCCGCTCTCTCGAGCAACCCACATCTCACCACAAATGAGTCCTAAACAGTAAGGTGTCACTGAACACTGGCAAAAAAGGTCCATTTGGCTTAGGGAGGAAAATAACAACTTTTTACAAGTGTAATTTTCAAAATAGTAACGTTAAATCATACTTAATCTTACTTAACAATTAAGAGATTACACATTATAAGGTGTTGTAATGTAACCAGATGCATTCCTATTTGAGAGGCAGACATGTCGTAGAAAAAAACCAACCTTTAGACGTTTTTAACTGTCAGGACATGTAAAACATAAAATATACATGCATCCCGCTCTGTGGGCATTTAGAGTCCACATTAGGGGTGACCTACAAGTATTAAGAAGGAAGGTTCGAGTCAGGCAAGAACATTAGTATGACACTAGCTGGTTCATAAAGAAGCACCAACCCCATATGCACAATCTCTTGGCAAGAGCTAATAAAGTCAGTGATTCATAGTTTATTGTAAACAATATTTTCAATTTAATCTGCTTTTTGATAATTTATCATCCTTCAGTAATTTTCTGCAACACCTTCAAATACAGCATCATTTTCTCTCTGTGTGACAAAAGTAGTAACCTACTTGGAGATCCACATAAAATACAGTTCTGTGATTTTCATGTTATATTGTTTGCAGCAAGCATATTAAGCCTCTGTGCTATTTTATCTAGGCCTCGGCAGAGTATGCGAAGTTCTGGTACGTGGAACTCCACGATTTGCCTAAAACACACCGCCGCACCACAGAGTGCAGAGTGGGGAAGACTCTGTGATCCCCACCGGTGGAGCGGGATTCTTTGACCACCCCTTAATTTGTCATGAATGGAAACTGCCACAAGACAAAACTCCAGCAGGAACACTAATCACCAGAGTTAGCTTGACATTTTTATTGTTGCCTGAAAAACTGCTAGACACACGGAACCCAGCAGCAGTTGGCTTCAAAAATGGTTTCTAAAATGGTGCTACGAGTAGCACCGCCCTAGAGCAAGCACTGATTACAAGATGCTGTGCATACCACTCCCCAAAGCAACCACAGATAACATCACACTTCGGCAGAGTTACATGACACAGGTGGAAAGCTTCCTCCAAAACTGTAAAGTTAGGTAAGCCAAAGAAGACATCTGGTTGAGTAACTTATGCATGGTTTGCCCAAAGTACAAATCTATTTTTTGCTACACTTAGGCCCTCATTATGATTTTGGCGGTAAAAACTGCCTACTGCTGCATTGCCGCGGCTACCAGCCGTCAGACGGATTACGACCACAGCCGGATTTCCACCAGAAGGATGGCGGAAATCTGGTTGTGGCCATGCAGGCGGATGGCGGTAAGGTGGCCTTGCTGCCAGTAGCAGCGCCACGCCAGTAGACCGCCGCAGACCATATCATGACCTTCTGATATGGGCTGGCGGCGTTCTGCTGGCGGGCGCTGCTGCTGGCAGCAGCGCCTCGTCCTATCTCCTGCCGGAGGACCCCCTGACATCAGGTAAGTCGGGTGCTCCGACAGGGGAAGGGGGGTGTTGTGTTTGTGTGTGTGGGGGTGTGTGGATGTCTGTGTGTGCATGTATGAGGGTGTGTGATGCGTGTTGTAAGTGCGTGCATATATGGATGTATGAGTGCGTGTATATTATGTTGTGTGAATGCGTGTGTGCTTGTATGTATGTCAGTGTGTGTGGATGTGTGTGTGAATGGATGTATGCATGCATGTATGAATGTGGGTATGAGTGTGTGCATGCGTGTGTTCGTGTGTGCATGAAGGGGCGTGTATATAGTGGGGGGTCTGTGGAGGAGGGGGGTGGGGTTTAAGCCAGGGGGGAACAGGGGGGCGGGGAAGACCCCTATCAGTAACAGGGAAGGGATTGTCACTGATAGTGCTTACCGCCATGGTTTTCGTGGTGGTAAGGTTGCCATGAAAACTATGGCTGTAGGCGGGGTCGTAATTTCGCAAGCAGGCAAGTGACAGCCGCCGTGGCGGTTGGTGTGGTACATTGGCAGTTTGGCTTTAGCCTAACCGCAAATGTTTTAATAGGGAGAAAAATACCGCCAGCCAGTTGGCAGTACTTTCCTCCATATTTACGCCGTCCGCCGGGGTCATAATGACCCCCTTAATGGTCTGAAAACAGGGTCTGCACATGTCAATGTACCTGTAATAGTGAGCCATCTCTGTGTAGAAGGAGTAGTAAATATTTGTGTTGGTAAGTAAATTAATCCAAGAATGTGAAACTAATTCTCAGGAAACGACAATAAAAACATGTGAAAAAGTAAGCCATGATCTTTAACACATGTCCAGCAACCATCATCAGCTGAAAATCCCAAAATTACCATTTGTTGGGGCAAGTGTATCGTGCAGCAGATTAAATTTAAATGTTCCAAGCCTACGTCATATAGTTTAAAGTATTGGGGATACAACACGCTGGAACTCGCAACTTTACAGAAAGTAAAGAAAGACTAAGGTATAATGCTGAAAACATTGTACACACTGTTTAACATTCCTGAAAATATAACATATTACTCTTTAAAAAATGGCTGCTCGAGGCATTAATCCAAATTCCATCCATTACAACTAAAATAGCCAATGTTGGTTAAGGAACATGGAGGCAGGAGCTTGGGTTCCTGGCATTGATCAATCTGGTGATAGATAGGCCTAAGATCCAGTGATGAGACTACATCAGCACCCATCACAGTTGCAATGTTTCTTAATATTTGGTAAGAGGCGACTACCTATTACAATTTTGCTGTTTAGAGTTCTCAAATTTATACACAGCCTTAAAGTATTGTTCTCTTTCCTGAAAACAAGTTTTTGGGACACATACTCAGAGGACACATCCTACAGAATGTTGTCCATTATATTTCTTAGGTATTTCCTTACAGATCTGTGTACACATTGTATGTTTTGCCAGACTAGAACTGCTCACAGCTTTAGTTGAACTGTATGCGAAAGGCTTTTAATTTCCCCAGTCCATTTGTAACCACCATGGGAAAAATTCTGACTTTCTTGATCATGATATTTACTCCATGAAACATGGATTGCGAATAACCCAGTTCGTATTAGTCTCTGCACCCTAACCTAACCATTCCTTATCCATGACACATAGGTTACTGTTAGCATTACTCTGAAACAGAAGTGACCTCCACAAAACCCCACTATATCAATGTATATGGCTTGGACTTCAAAAGGCTTCTGGTTCAATATCTGAAATCTCTAGAGTAGTTAAACTGAGTATATCGCTAAACTTTTTAATAAAACATTATTTTGTAGTAGCTCTCCATTCAGTTCCAGCATCAGAATCTAGAGATTTCTTCCTTCCCAGTATCCTAATCCTTAGACACTTAGATGGTCTTCTCATTCCCCAATCATCCTCATTACTCTCTTTTGTCACTAAGACAAATGAATGTCCTTGTCTATAACTGGGCACCCATCACTCTTGGTAGTATGACTCTCATTAACGTATTTAATAGCAGCTTCATTTCTCATGCTCCTGCCTGTGCTACAAACCCTTCCTTTCCTCACTCTCCTCATTTACTGCCTTCACCCTTGCCTGAGATTGTTTATTTGCCTTCACAGTAGTGATAGTTTCTTGTGGTGCATGGTTGGAAAAAATAATAAACATTCCTGTATTTCCTACTTCTTATGTTGACAATGGTATGACATCTCATCATTTCATCAGTCAAATTTTCAAAAGTGCAGGAACTGGACAATACATTATTGTTAGTAATCTTAGTCATGTCAGGAAATGACTTATCAACTCCAATTATCTCTGTGTCATGATATAAAATCAATATTTTTCCAAAACACTGTTGGAACAGATTTGAAAAGATTTCACAATCGCCTTATAGCTTAATCAGACTCCTTAATTTCTCCCCGTCCTTCTCACAGAACAATCTTTGATAGTATTTTGAGAACCTATTGTCCCTCTAAACTCAAGCAGTGTAATTTCTTTCCACCTACCCGTTGCTGTTTTGTTTCCATCAATGGCAAACATATTTGTTGTGAACTCTTCTTTCCATTGTTTGCAAGGCAGAGGAGCATTTAGTTTAGTTTGCAAAACATTAGGTAGTAGTTCAAATTACATTTTGGGTTAAGTGTTACATCACAAGTTCATTTCCGTGATCCTCATCCAGCAAGATACAATGTTGATACTATTGTAGATGAATCTAGGTGCTGTTATCAAACTGGTTAATGTACCGATCACCGATGCAGAGATCCATAATGTGTTTAATAATCTTATAAATATGTTTGTACATTACAGTTGTTGAACATGCACCAATTCAATCTTCAGCCAGAGTGTTCATATTACAGTGACTAACACAGGACAGAAACAGTTATTTGGTGTCTGCATATCACAGATGTAGCATGCAACAATTTCAGTACATGAGGTTAACTGTGAGAAATTGGGTTTCTAGTTGGCAGAGGTATGCACCTTTTTCGAGTAGGGGCCACAATCCTAGTCAGGGTAAATTATCCTGTGCTCACCCTCAGGTAGCTTGGCACAGAGCAAGCAGGCTTAACTTAGAAGGCAATGTGTAAAGTATTTGTGCAATAACTCATCCAGTAACAGTGAATAAACCACAAAAAGTACTCCACACCAGTTTAGGAAAATAGATAATATTTATCTGAATAAAATGAGACCAAAATACAAAAATCTAATATGCACAAGTCAAGATATATTTTTTTTTAAGTGTAGACAGCAGAGGATGTGATGTGTTGGAAAATAAAGTGATGTGTCAATTTTTCCTGCGGAGGTAATGCGTTAATTTTTTCCTCGCAGGCAAAGTGATGTGTCGTGTGGTGATATTCTGACACCCAGGCATGATACATGAAAATTCCAATATGCGCTGGGAAGATGAAACAGGTGCTGCATCTAGTAGGTGATGCGGTTAATTTTCAGCTGCGAGACAGGCACTGCATCAATTTTTGCAGGTGTTGCATCAACATTTTCAATGCAGTGGATTTTCTCTCTCAGATGAATTCTTTGATGGCGCTGAGACTTATTAACAGGAGGCAGGCTCAGTCAAAGCCTTTGGAGAACTCTTGTGGTGAAAGGCAAAGGTTTTACAGCAGAGTCAGGGCAGCTGACATGAGGGCAACAAGCAGGAGAGCAGTCCTTCCAGAAAAAGCAGTCCAGATGAGTCCTTTGGGCAGCAAGGCAGTCCCTCTGACAGAGTCCAGTTGAAGGTCCAGAAGTGTCTGATTTGGTGGGGTCACAGACCAAGTATATATACCCAAATGTGCCTTTCAAGTAGGCCTGGATGTAAAACTCCGCTCCGCTTGCAGAGATTGTGGAATTCGGCAACTCCGTGTTCTGCCTAGAATGCAGAGTTACCGATAGAGAGCCTGCTATGGAGCAGAGTTTTTTCCCATTGACGTGCTCTTGATGTCATTGCGTTTCCGTGGAAAGCTCGAATTGCCAAGCACTCATGAGCACAAACATGATTTTGAAACCCTCATGAGTTCCCACAAGATGATGTGGTCACGCCAGCGACTTCTGGTGCTTCTTTTGTGATGTAGGTGAGCATCAGTGAGATTGACTGCAGTTGCAGCCTGCAGAAGATCTTGCAGCTAAATCTCCTCAAAAAGACTACTTGGTGTTAAAAAACTTCTCTAATGGATTGTTCACATTGTTTTTTTTGTGCAAGGAATACTTTTTTCATTTACTTTTCTTTTCTCAACAAGAGGAAGTTCCCTAGAGACTCCATCTTACTGTTCCTGTCCAGCAGGCTCCTCCCAGTGCTTTGTCCATCACCTAGTCACTTTTCACTTGGATTTCAAACTGAAAGAATCATTTTGTCTCCTGGATGTATCATTGGATTTCACAAATACAATCTAAACACTTATATAAGGGTGTTGTACAACTTGTTTGTTTGCTAGAAGGCATGCACCAGGATTTGTACTTTTTAAAAAAAAAACAATTATTGTGGTAGGTGGTATGCAGTTTCAGTAGGGGACCAGTTATTGTTTTACTTGTATTTTTTCTTCTTTGAAGGAAAAATGTTGTACAGTTCAGCACATTTTCTCCATGCTTTGTAATACAATTGCAATATTCATTTAATTCACCATGTGACCTAGTCTGCTAATGGGCCTTCTAGCTGTTGGCCTAGTACGAGTCATGAGTGCATGATGAAAAAATTGTTTTTGTGGTGTCTGTTCAAATGAACTATCATTTAGACCATGGCCGGCAGTGGATTAAATAATTAAGATACAAAACGTTGTTGTTTGGCGGTCTTTAATGGTTTTCTTTTTCTGCAAATAGTGTGTGGTGGGTTAATACATCTGTTGTCTTTTTTATTAAGATTTATGTTGTTGTAAAATGTACTTTTTTAGCACATTTACTTTTTGTTTTTGGAATTACTGACTTAATGCTGTTTTTTTCTCCTTTCTTACCAATGCTTCCTTTGTCCGGCCAGTGTGCGAGTGTGTTTGCCATAGACCGTCATTTGTCTTTGTTCCACATGCTATGTAGCCAGGGGCCCTTTTTTGTATAGTCAATTATAGGCCTATATGTGTTTTTTGTTTTCCATTCATCCTGCTTGTTGTTTGACGATGTGGCTGGCAGGCATTTTGTGTAGGAAGCCAGTGTGCTTTTGCCGTAGCCCTGCACTTGTTCTTTGTTGTGGCCATGCCTCCTTGCAAATTGTTGTTGCTGTTTGACTATGTGGCTGCCAGCTATTTTGTGTAGGCAGTCAGTGTGCTTTTAGGCCTGCGTATGTTCTTTGTTGTGGCCATGTCTCCTTGCTGGTTGTTGATTGACCATGGAGCTGGCAGCCATTTTGTGTATTATGCTTGAGGCCTAATAGCTCAATGCTCATTGCTAAATGTACTGTATGACCAGTGTTTTATTTTATATTATATATATTTTTTTGCATTTTTCACCTGCACCATTCCTTGCCTCCCAAATGCCAGTGGTTTCTCATGATTGTCCTCTTCCAGTAGTATTTCAGCAAATATTTTTTTTAATCTATTTTGTTTAAACGTTTTTTTCGCAAACTTTTTCAATGTAATTTATCCAAATACTAATTATTAATTAATGTATTTAATTTTAATGAATTTACATTCTTTAATTGTTTTCTTAATTTTAGAATTTTTCTTAAAAAAATATTTTTTAATCAGTTTTTTCGTTTTTTTTTCATTTTTTTCAAAGCTCTTCTTCTGATGGTCAAGACTCCACTTAAATGCCACCTCAGTCTGAGACACACCAGGAGAGGCAAGGAGTAAAAAGAAACATTCCTGAAAGCCTTAGAGTTATGAATGAAAAAGAGGAGGATGATGAGTCTGACGACGAGCCAGTCATCATGGATGTTAGTCCAGTCCCAGTGGAGTCCATAATTACCCCATCTTCTCAACCTGCCCTGAGGGATGTGGCACAGATACCACCACCACCACTGCCAGCTTCCATATTTACAACAAGGCCCCGCCTGTGACCTACATCCACAGCCACCTTAGTAGAATTAGGCACTGTAGAGAGGCAAATGTCATCAAAACACCCACCTACCGCCACTTCTTCCAACATTGGCAGTGGCACCAGTGTTAGAAAGTGGACCTCCCCTGTTTGGGACTTCTTTACAGTTAGTGAAAAGGAGCTGAACATTGACATATTCTCCATTTGCTGAGCGAGTGCTAGTCAGGGTAAGCTTGTTATAAACTATAGTGCTGTTTCTCAAACAACCAATTTGAGAAAACACTACACAGTCCGCTGGGTGGCGCACCTTAATGGCCAAAAACCTGCAAGTGGTGTTGGTGAAGGTGGTGAGAGCAGGGAATCTAATCTGATCATGGTGGAAGGTGAAAGTGAAGAAGAAGAAGATGACATTTTATTTACACAAATCAGCCCTGTCCCCAGCACTGCAGTAGTATAATCACCCACATCAGCAACATCGCCATGGCACAAGACTCGGAGTCAGGTCGAGACACCAAGGCAAGAGCATACTGTGGCTGACCCCGTTGAGATGCACATTGAGCTTACCACCACCTATCTACCCGAAATGGAAGGTTACCGACCAGACCTATTTTGCCAGAGTTGCTGTTCCAGCACTACATGATGATGTGCTGGAATTGGTTGGACAAGCTTTACAGCAGAGGGCTGTCGAAACAATCCACCTGACGACAGACATGTGGAATGTTAGACCTGATAGCCTTAGGGTGGTCATCACCCAATCTTTGCCTCTACTTTTCTGATGCAGTTTTTGCTGGTTTTAGGACTCTGCTAGCCAGTGCTAAAGTGCATATCCTTTCTTCCTTAAACATGGTAGCATTGGTTCATTCCCAATTGGCATATTTGATTTACTTGTAAGTCCCTAGAAAAGTGCACTAAATGTGCCCAGGGCCTGTAAATTGAATGCTACTAGTGGGCCTGAAGCACTGGTTGTGCCACCCACATAAGTAGCCCTTTAACCATGTCTCAGGCCTCCCATTGCAAGACCTGTGTGTGCAGTTTTACTGCCACTTCGACTTGGCATTTAAAAGTACTTGCCAAGCCTTAAACTCCCCTTTTTCTACATATAAGTCACCCCTAAGGTATAACCTAGGTAACCCATAGGGCAGGTGCTATGTAGGTAAAAGGCAGGACATGTACATTTGTGTTTTACATGTAATGGTAGTTGAAAACTTTAAAATGTGTTTCCACTACTTTGAGGCCTGCTCCTTTCACAGGCTAGCATTATGACTACCTGTGGCAGGTCGAACGGTATAAAGACCACGGAGAGAAATTGCGATGATCAGGTAAGTGGTTTATTTAAGAGTTAAAGGGGTTGTTTATAGTCTATCCTTATGTTTGCTGGGTTTTAAGGTCTCAAGTCGTCTTCTTATTGGGGTTTTTCTTCTTCTTTTCTTCTTTCTCTTTTAGGTTGGCGTCCCCTCTGTCTCTCGGGTGGCTCCAGCGGTGAAGTACCGGGAAAAAGGAAAATGCTACGGTAAGTGGGGTATTATGTCTGGGTCTATGATTATTATAATTAAAGGGGAAGAGGTAAAAAGGGTGGGGTTGTGCCGGTAGTGATTTAGGGCAAAAGTGAATAAACGCCTTACAGTGCACTTCTATGTGGTTCACTCGTGACTAAACAGGTGCTCTCTAAGCTCCCTCCCAGTCCTCCCCTCACTCCTTCTCAGCTCCCTTCCCCAGTGCCCTCTTAATCGTGGTATTCCCTCTGGTGTCCCACAAAGACCGTACCTTAGCAAGCCACGACCCTCTTGGGTCATGGCTGGCGCTGGGGTGTCCCGTCAGTGGATACTTCCTGGCAACGCTCTCCTTCTCCAGCCCCTCGTCTTTTATCCTCGATGACACAATCCTTCCTCGTTCTTCCGTTTCGGTTCCTCCGTTCTCCTCCTCTCTGCTCGCTCTTCCTTCTTCTCCCTCCTCGATACCGGGATCTCCCCGCCTCTTTAACCCCGCAGCCCGGAAACTCTCCTGGGTCTCCCTGGCAACACTGTCACGCCATCCTCCGTCTGAGAGCGTTCCCATGGCAACGTGGGAACGCAGAAATGACGTGTCGGAACTATCCGACACGTCGGTATAGGTCAGCGCCGAGGACGTGTTCGGGACCGCCCGTTCACACACCCCTTCCCAAGAACGGTCCTGCTCTAGGACCGAAGAAGAGCAAGGGAAACGAGACAAATAATCCGCAGGACCCTGCTGAGACCCTGGGACGTGGCGGACCTGAAAGGAAAAAGGCTGCAGTTCAAGGAACCAATGCAAAATCCGGGAGTTAGAATCTTTATGAGCGGCCATCCAGGTGAGGGGAGCGTGATCCGTGTATAGAACAAAAGGTCGGCCCAACAGATAATATTGCAAACAGTCCACTGCCCATTTAATAGCCAAACACTCTCTTTCGATGATGGGATAATGGTGTTCCCGAGGAAACAGTTTCCTGCTTATAAATACTATAGGGTGATCTCGGCCTTCCCCGTCAGGCTGAGCCAGAACCGCCCCTAGGCCCACATCGGAGGCATCTGTATACAGATGAAACGGTTTGGAGAAGTCCGGACATTTTAATATCGGTTCCTTAGTCAGATAGGATTTTAATCCCTCAAAACTATTTGTCTGAAGGTCTGAAAATGGTAACAACTGGTTAGGGTGGGATTTGGAAAGGAGGTCTGTGAGGGGAGCTGCAAGGGTGGAATGTCCCGGTATGAACCTTCGATAATAGCCCACTAGTCCAAGAAAAGAGCGTAAGTCTTTCTTTGTTTTAGGGGTAGGGGCATGTTTTATGGCTTCCACTTTTTTGGTTTGGGGTTGTAGAGTACCCTGGCTAATATTATATCCGAGGTATGAGATGTCTGTTTTCCCTATGATGCATTTCTTGGGGTTGGCTGTTAATCCTGCTTTTGTGAGGGTATGGAATATTTGCCGAAGATGGTCTAAATGATCCCCCCATGTCTCGCTAAAAATTACGACATCATCCAAATAAGCTGCCGAGAATGTGTGAAAGGGTTTTAGTAACCTATCCATTAACCTTTGGAAGGTAGCCGGAGCCCCATGTAGTCCAAAGGGTAACACTGTGAAGTGATAAAGACCGGATTGTGTAGAGAAGGCTGTTTTTTCTTTATCCTACGGCGCCAACGGAATCTGCCAGTACCCCTTAGTTAGGTCTATTGTGGACATATATTTAGCTTTGCCTAATTTTTCAAGGACGTCATCTACTCTCGGAATTGGATATGTGTCAAACATAGATATTTCATTAAGTTTTCGAAAGTCGATACAGAATCTGACGGTCCCATCAGGTTTTGGTACCAGGACTACCCGGGGAGCACCAGGGACTATTAGAGGGTTCCACCACTCCGAGAGCTAACATTTTCTGTATCTCGTCCTCTATGATTTGTTTCCTTGCCTCAGGAATACGGTAGGGTCGCAATCTGACTATTTTACCTGGGGTTGTTCGTATTTTATGGCAGATCAAAGAGTTTTTTCCGGGTGTCTCTGAAAAAAACTGTTGGAAGTGATTCAATAAGGGATATAACTGTCCCTTCTCTGAACTGGTCAATGAACTATTGATAGAGGGTAATTCGTTAGTATAGTGCTGGTCTTTAGGGTATAACTCAATGTTTAACTCCTTACTCGGATATAGGAACCGGCCCATTTCTACTGAATTGTCTGCATTCTCTGGCACTTCCCATTTCTTTAAGAGGTTCACATGATGAATTTGGGTCTTTTTAGGATTGGCCGTTATTTCTATAAGATAAGTAACAGGGGAAACTGCTCGGATCACCCGATAAGGACCTTGCCATCTTGCGAGAAGCTTTTGCTCCGACGTGGGACGCATTATTAATACCTGGTCTTCTGGCTGAAAAACCCTCAACTTACTCCCTTTGTCATAATAATGTTTTTGTGTTGTTTGGGCCTGTTCCATGTTTTCTCGTACCTCTTCCCATAGCCCTTGTAAATGGGACTTTAAGTTGTGGGCATATTCCAACAATGGTCTTCCCCCTCCCTCGGCTTCTTCCTCCCATGTTTCTATGGCCATGTCTAAAAGGGAACGGGGTTGCCGTCCGAACACTAATTCGAACGGGCTATGCCCTGTTGAGGCCTGTTCATGAGTTCTGATAGCGTATAGCACTAAAGGTAATTTTTGATCCCAATCTCTCCCTGTATCCTTGACTATTTTTCTGAGTAGGGTTTTGATGGTCCGATTGTAGCGTTCCACCAATCCATCCGTCTGTGGATGATATACTGAGGTTTTTATTTGGGAGATGCCTCATGTCTTACAAACTTGTTTCATGAGATTCGACATGAATGGGGTCCCCTGGTCTGTGAGTATTTCTCGGGGAAACCCTATTCGAGCGAAGACCGTTATCATTGCTTGCGCGACTGCTTTTGTGGTTATACTTGTCAGGGGGATGGCCTCGGGGTATCGGGTGGCATAGTCAACGATAACCAATATGTGTGTGTGACCTTTAGAGGAAGGCACTAAGGGTCCAATTAAATCCATCCCCACCCTACTAAATGGAATGTCTATGATGGGAAGGGGTAAAAGTGGTGCTTTCTTGGGCCTACCGGGTTCTGTAAGCTGACACCTGGGGCATTGGGAGCAATATCGTCTAATGTGGGCAAAAACGTCTGGCCAATAGAATCGTCTGAGGAGATACTCTTCAGTTTTTTCCCTCCCAAAATGACCCCCCCCTGGTTGACTGTGGGCTAGGGTTAGGACTTGATTCCTATAGGTTTCCGGTACTAATATCTGATGTTTGCGATCCCCAGCTCGGTTAGTGGTCACTCTATATAGGAGATTATTTTTAACCAGGAAGTAAGGACCCACCTCCTCAGTTTCTTCCGTTTTTGCGGACCTCCAGGCCTGGGCGAGGGAAGGATCTTCTCTCTGTTGGTGATGGAAACTTAAGGGTGCTTCATGTGTTTCTGCTATAAATCCTGGGGTTTGCTCCTGCTTTTTATGAGTCCGGAAATATACTCTCTCGTCTCGCTTTTCTCGCCGTGAAAGTTTTCTGCGGGTTAGAGGACATTCAATAGCACTTTCTGCAAAAGGAGCCTCAACCCACCACTCCTGGGGAGCTTTTGGACTTCGAACATGATCCAGGAGCTCTTGGAAATGGTCATAGTCGGTACCAACGATACATTCCTCAATAAGTTGAGACATTACTCCCATAGGAAGCAAGTCCCTGTAGTCTCCCCACTCTATGTCGACTACTTTCAAGGGGTACTGCTCCTTATCGCCGTGAATACAGCAAATATTGACCCACTGACTTGTTTCCTTATCGATTGGGCCTATTACGTCTTCGCGAACAACAGATTGGCTACAACCCGAATCGATGAGAGCACATAAAGACCGCCCATGAATTTTCAGGGTTTGCTTAAATTTATTGTCTCCCCCTCCTGTACAGAGTACGCGTCGCCTGGTTACTCCTATCTCCACAGGTTCACTTCCCTCTAGTTTCCGTGGGCACATACGAGCTATGTGTCCCCACTCTCCACAGTTGTAACATTGTGGTCCCTGTAAGGGAGGGCCTTCTACAAGTCTGCAGGGAACCGGATCTTCTAGGGGAAATCTCGGTGAAGGTTTGGGATGGGGTACAACAGGTTTTATGTTGGGTCTGGGCTGTATACCTCTCACATCTGTGGATCGATGGTACGCGCAGGCTAAGTCAATGGCCATTTCTGTATCTACCTTTGGATGTTGTCTTATCCAGTTTTTGGTAGAAGGAGATAAAGAGTCTAAATATTGTTCGAGGACAATCGTTTGTATAACCTCCTCCCGGCTATTCCCGATGGGACCCAACCATTTCAGGGCCAAATCTTTCACACAAAAATAAAAGGTTCGGGGGTCCTCATTTGGTCCCCACTTTACTTTCCGGAATTTAACTCGATAGTACTCTGTGTCGTGTCCTACCCGTTCTAAGATGCTGGTCTTTATGTCTTTGTAGGGTGTTGTTCCCCCGGGATTCGCTGCTTGATATGCGGCTTGTAAGAGTCCGGTAAGCAAAGGCGCTACGTATTGTCCCCATCTTTCTTCCGGCCATTGAGCAGAAGAAGCAACTCTTTCAAAGTTAGTGAAGAAAGACTCCGGGTCTTCCCCCTCCTGATATTTTTGCAGCACCGAACTGGGGACATTGGGGTGGACTTTACTGGTGGCGATTGTCTCTGTTAATTTCTTCATTGCTGATTCATGTACCAGTTGGTTGTTCACTAGTATCGTCGCTTGGCTTTTCAAGGCCGACTGTAAGGCCTCCCTGTCCTCTTTCGCCTCTCGTTGGTGTGCCTCCCATGCTAACCGCAAATGGCGCTGGCCTTCCGCCAGTTGTTTAATCATATCCTCTAGAGACTGACTTTCACTCAATATATATACCGTTCGGTTGCCCTGGGTTGGTAGGAAAATCCCACTTCTGACACCACTGTGGCAGGTCGAACGGTATAAAGACCACGGAGAGAAATTGCGATGATCAGGTAAGTGGTTTATTTAAGAGTTAAAGGGGTTGTTTATAGTCTATCCTTATGTTTGCTGGGTTTTAAGGTCTCAAGTCGTCTTCTTATTGGGGTTTTTCTTCTTCTTTTCTTCTTTCTCTTTTAGGTTGGCGTCCCCTCTGTCTCTCGGGTGGCTCCAGCGGTGAAGTACCGGGAGAAAGGAAAATGCTACGGTAAGTGGGGTATTATGTCTGGGTCTATGATTATTATAATTAAAGGGGAAGAGGTAAAAAGGGTGGGGTTTGTGCCGGTAGTGATTTAGGGCAAAAGTGAATAAACGCCTTACAGTGCACTTCTATGTGGTTCACTCGTGACTAAACAGGTGCTCTCTAAGCTCCCTCCCAGTCCTCCCCTCACTCCTTCTCAGCTCCCTTCCCCAGTGCCCTCTTAATCGTGGTATTCCCTCTGGTGTCCCACAAAGACCGTACCTTAGCAAGCCACGACCCTCCTGGGTCGTGGCTGGCGCTGGGGTGTTCCGTCAGTGGATGCTTCCTGGCAACGCTCTCCTTCTCCAGCCCCTCGTCTTTTATCCTCGATGACACGATCCTTCCTCGTTCTTCCGTTTCGGTTCCTCCGTTCTCCTCCTCTCTGCTCGCTCTTCCTTCTTCTCCCTCCTCGATACCGGGATCTCCCCGCCTCTTTAACTCTGCGGCCCGGAAACTCTCCTGGGTCTCCTTGGCAACACTGTCACGCCATCCTCCATCTGAGAGCGTTCCCACGGCAACGTGGGAACGCGGAAATGACGTGTCGGAACTATCCGACACGTCGGTATAGGTCAGCGCCGAGGACGTGTTCGGACCGCCCGTTCACACTACCCTAATGTACTGTTTGAGTGGTAGATTCTGATCAGAAAGGGGTAACCAGGTCATATTTAATATGGACAGAATGGTAATAGAAAATCCTGCTTCTTGGTGAGGTTGCATTTTATATTACTGTTTTACAAATGCCACTTTTAGACTGTGAGCATTTCTATGTACTTAAAATCCATCTGTACCTTACAACCTGTCTCCAATCAATGTCTGGGATTCCTGGCCAGGAAGGGTAGAGGGCCAGACACTTACATTTCAAAGGCTAGTGGCCTGTCCTCACACAATGAACTGCCAAACCCCCTATTGGGACCCTGGCAGACAGGCCTGCACTGAAAGGGGAACTTGTGCCCTTCAAAAACAGTTCCCCTCACTTCAAAGGCATTTTCGAGTATTTAAACTGGGTCCCTGACTCCACCAACTCAGACACTTCTGGTTCTGAACCTGCAACCTGTCAAGGGGAACTGCCTGGCTGCCCAAAGGACTCTTCTGGACTGCTTTGCTGAGAAGGACTGTTGCCCTGCTGTTGCCCTGCTGCCCTGCCGACCTCTGACTTTGCTGAGAAGTGCTCTCCAAGGGCTTGGATTAAGCTTGCCACCTATTGTCTGAAGTCTCAGGGCCAAAAAGACTTTGGGCCTGATGCCCATCGTATTACGAGTTCCATAGCATATAATGGACTCGTAATACGGTAGGTGGTATATCCGTCACATTTGGGACGGATATACACCGTCCTTCAAAGTTGTAATCAACGCACAGCCTGCTGTAAATGACGCACAGCCTGCCTTGCGGCTGATAAATCACTGCACAGTTGAACCAGAATGATGCAGCCTGACTTCCCAAGTGGAAATTCGACACAGAGCCTGCCTTGTGACAGAAAATTCAACGCATCACCCTACTGGATCAGTGCACAGCTGAACCAGAACAAAACAGCTGCTTCTCTGAGTCGAAAATCGATGCAGCACCTGCCGTGTGACAGAAATTCAAAGTATTGCCCTACTGGATCAATGCAATGTCTGTGGCTTCTTCCAGCATGCCAAGGATTTCCCCGCATAGTCCCTGGGTGTCAAAAAGATCTCTACATCGCAGTGAGGTAGCAAAACTCTATGGCGAAAAACAACGCAGGACCCTTGCAGCGTGGAAGAAATGACGCAACGTCTGTGCCGCGTTGAAAAATCCGACGCACACACCTTATTTTATCCATGCATAGCCTCCTCTGTGGTCTCTGTGCGTGTTATTTGTTTTTTTTACGCAAACTAGGTACTTTGTGAAATCAAGTGACAACTGTTGATTTAAAAAATTTAAGACTCTTCATAAACTTGCAAAAGTGATATTTCAACTTGTGCTTATTGAATCTTTATCGTTTTGATATTATTTTATTCAGATAAATATCATCTATTTTTCTAAACCTGTGTGGTGTATTTCTGTGGTGTTTTCACTACATTACTGCATGATTTATTGCACAAACTCTTTACACATTACCTTCTCAGTTAAGCCTGACTACTCAGTGCCAAGCTACCAGAGGGGGGCACAGGATAATTTGGATTGTGCGTGACTTACCCTGACTAGGATTGTGGTCCCTACTTGGACAAGGGTGTATACCTGTGCCAACTAGAGACCCCATTTCTAAAATGGACCAGTTGCCAAACCACTGGTTACATGTGCATCACTGCACAATAGCTATCTTTTGTGGAGGTTAGAGAAATGTTATCTGCAGGTGTCAACACTGCTGACATTTTTTAATGGTGCGCGGAAACATGCAACAGTATCTATGTTCACCATTGAGAAATCCCATACAGCTGCAAACATCTTGGATAACTTTAACAACAAGGTCTTTGAATGGCTGCACCCTAGAACTTTTAACACTGGATTTGTTGCCATGGAGAATGACAGTAATATAGCTAAGGCCATGTCAGATGGTGGCTATTGCAGGGCCCTGTGTTTGGCGCACTGCATCAACATCATTGTACAGGACTCTCTCATAAAAGAATCCTGAGTCAGCAATTTACTGTCTACATGCAGAAGAATCTGCATTAATTTCATCCATTCTTCTAAATCCCAGGAGTTTTTGAGGATTAACCAACGTAACAATAGAATGCCAACTAAAGTACTCATTCAGGAGGTATTCAACTTATTACATGTTGCAAACTCTGTTTGAGCTGTACAGACTGATCATTGAATATGTCATGCAAAGAGGGGGTACAACTGTGAAAGGCATTATCATTGAGATGAACCAATGGGGCCTGGTCAAATTGCTGAGAGAGATGCTGCTTCCTTTTGACATGTTTACACTGGAAGTTAGCAAGGAGGACTGTACCATGGGCCAAGCTATCCCATTGTTGCATGTGTTGCAGAAACAGCTAAAGGAGGTGACTGAAATGTACACAGATGTGGATGTAAAAAAAGAGATGTGTAGGAGTTGGCGGAGAGCTTACTCCTTTGCTTATCAGTTAATATAAGGATGCAAGGAGACATTGGGGGTCATTCCAACCCTGGCGGTCAGCGTTAAAGCGGCGGCTAAACCGGCAACTGTCTGGCGGTAAAAAAAATGGAATTCCGACCCTGGCGGAAACCGCCAACAGAGACGCCACTTCAACACACTGCCCGCCACGGCGGGACAAACAAACAGCGCAGCGGTTCACCGCCAACAGACAGGCGAGAGTCAGTGTTCCGCCCACCCTATCACAACCTACCAATCCGCCACCTTTTCCGGGGCGGTAGCCCCGCCGATAAAAACACGGCGGAAACACCCATTTCGAATGGAAAACGCTCACCTCCATACACCCCACGAGGAATCTGGAGAGCATGGAAACCGAACTCCACACACTCCCAGCGATACTCTTCCTGCTCCTCTACCAGGAGCACGAACTCCGGCGCAGAAGACAACAGTGAGTACTGCATCTACGACACAGGGGAGGGGGGAGGGAAAAAAGTACGGGGACACACATCCGCGACACCCCCACCCCCACCCTCCCCCACTACAACACACACATCAATGCATAGCAATACATCACAGTTACCCCCCCCAATCCCCCTGGAAGAATGCAAAGACAAAAGGAAATGATTCTAAACATTGGAATATATTGTATCACTGGCTTAAAAATATATCACACATCTAAAACCTTTATATACATAAATGTTCAAGTCCGATCATTGTAGCAGGCATTGTTCGTGGACCACTGGGCCCAAATCACATGGGCAAAGCCCACACAGGATACCTGACTCCAACGGAGAGAACACTGCAGGGGCATCGAATAGCAAAACTACAGGCACCTCATGGGGAAGGGGGGGCACCTCAGCCAGATGAGTCCACGACGCCAGATCCACGAGGGGCCTCCATGGCCACTGTTCCATCCTGGGGAGTGCAAAGCCACAGTCTCTCAAGTCTCTACAGTGGGTGGGTTGCCCACTGTTCCATCCTGGGGAGTGCAAAGCCACAGTCTCTCAAGTCTCTACAGTGGGTGGCTTGCCCACTGTTCAATCCTGGGGAGTGCAAAGCCACAGTCTCTCAAGTCTCTGCAGTGGGTGGCTTGCCCACTGTTACATCCTGGGGAGTGCAAAGCCACAGTCTCTCCAGTCTCTACAGTGGGTGGCTTGCCCACTGTTACATCCTGGGGAGTGCAAAGCCACAGTCTCTCAAGTCTCTACAGTGGGTGGCTTGCCCACTGTTACATCCTGGGGAGTGCAAAGCCACAGTCTCACAAGTGGATAACAGTCTCCACTGGTTCTGGAGGGGGACTGGTGCCCAGAGTGCTTCGTGCAGCCCTGCCCGACACAGATGCGGGCCTGCCCCTTCCACCAATGGGCCAGCGGTGCTTGAGACGGCGGTGCCCAGTTCAGCGGTGCTTGAGACGGCAGTGCCCAGTGCAGCGGTGCTTGAGATGAAGGGCCCAGTTCAGCGGTGCTTGAGATGAAGGGCCCAGTTCAGCGGTGCTTGAGATGAAGTGCCCAGTTCAGCGGTGCTTGAGACGGCGGTGCCCAGTGCAGCGGTGCTTGAGATGAAGGGCCCAGTTCAGCGGTGCTTGAGATGAAGGCCCCAGTGCAGCGGTGCTTGAGACGGCGGTGCCCAGTTCAGCGGTGCTTGAGACGGCGGTGCCCAGTTCAGCGGTGCTTGAGACGGCGGTGCCCGGTGCCCAGTTCTGCGGTGCTTGAGACGGCGGTGCCCAGTGCAGCGGTGCTTGAGACGGCGGTGCCCAGTTCAGCGGTGCTTGAGACGGCGGTGCCCAGTGCAGCGGTGCTTGAGGTGAAGGGCCCAGTTCAGCGGTGCTTGAGATGAAGGGCCCAGTTCAGCGGTGCTTAAGATGAAGGGCCCAGTTCAGTGGTGCTTGAGACGGCGGTGCCCAGTGCAGCGGTGCTTGAGATGAAGGGCCCAGTTCAGCGGTGCTTGAGATGAAGGGCCCAGTGCAGCGGTGCTTGAGATGGCGGTGCCCAGTTCAGCGGTGCTTGAGACGGTGGTGCCCAGTGCAGCGGTGCTTGAGATGAAGGGCCCAGTTCAGCGGTGCTTGAGACGGCGGTGCCCAGTGCAGCGGTGCATCGGATGAGTGCCCAGCTCAGCGGATCCGGCCATGGCGTGGAGGTCATCCGCCTGACCTGTGGCTGGCGGTGCCTTCCTGCCCATCTGTCGTGTGGCTGGCGGGGCCCTCCTGGGCTGCAGTACCGGGCCTGTTGGTGTCCTCCTGCCCACCTGGGATGGGGCTTGCGGGGCCCTCCTGGGCTGCAGTACCGGGCTTGTTGGTGTCCTCCTGCCCACCTGGGATGGGGCTGGCGGGGCCCTCCTGGCCAGCTGGGCTGCTGGCGGTCTTGTCGGGCGTGCTGCCCTTCCCAGCCTTCCCTGTTCGCCTGTGGCTCTTCCCCACCTTTGGCGGTGTGCCAGGTGACACCACACTTCCTGCCGGAGCCATGGTAGGGATTTCGGTCCCTGGTGTCTTCGGCCTCTCGCGCCGGCCACTGCCAATCTTCGGATGTTTTACCGGGGGTGGGCTGGCCGTGCCTTGGCTCCTTACTGAACTGGCTGCCCTTGAGGGTGGGGGACTCCACAGTCCATGGCAGACTGTCATTTCAGGTCCCACTTTTGTGGTGGCTGAGGTGCTGACTGGAGTCCTATGAGATGGACGGTGAGTTGTTGGAAAGAGGTCAAGTTTGGAAAGGAAAAGCATTTTAGGAACCGAGGGACGGGTAGGTGTAGTGGGTATGGGAGTGGAGGAAGAGGTTGTGGTTGTAGGAGTTTTCAGCCTGGTGTCTTTGGGTGCAGGTGCTTGGGCTGGAGGCTGTCGTGAGGTGGATGGCTGTTGGGTGGGTGGCTGCCTGCGTTTGTGTAGCTTGGAAGAGGGGGTGACAGACACAGTGGGAGAGGACACAGGGGACGTGTGAATGGTAGTGGGGGTGGTGACTGCACGTGTGCGGGGGGTTCTGGTGGGTGTGCTGGTGATGGAGGTAGTGGCTGAAGATGTTGTGCATGCAGGTGTGAGTGTAGACGTGACAGGGAGGGAGGAGGGAGACAAGGAGGAAGGGGACACAGTGGAGGCAGTGGGTGTTGGTATATCTGCATGTGGATGTTGCTTGTGTGAATGCCTGTGGGATGTGTGGTGCTTATGTTTGCCTGAGCTTCCCTTGGGTGTTGAGGTGTGTGCAGGCTGGTCTGATGGTGTGTCTGGGATAGGCAGAGGTACAGGGGATTGGGTATGGGTGGAGGAAGTTGGAGGGGGAAGCAAGAGACAGGAACAATGGATGCCATCAGTGCTGAGGCCAGAGTGTTGAACGATCGCTGAAGGGCAGCCTGACCAGAATGAATGCCCTCCAGGTATGCATTACTCTGGTGCACCTCCCTTTCTACACCCTGGATGGCATTCAAAATGGTAGACTGCCAAACAGTGAGCTTCCTCAGGAGGTCAATGACCTCCTCACTGAGGGGAGCAGGGGTGACAGGGGCAGGGCCTGAGGTGCCTTGGGCGAAGGAGATGCCCACCTTCCTCTGTCTCACTGGTGAATTCCAAATCCGTTGCATGGCCCGCCATGGCCATGTGAGATGCAGCTCCCTCGTGCTCCGATGCCACTTCTCCTCTGCCTGATGATGCTAATGCACACATGAACAGGAAGACAATAAAAAAGGGGGGTTGGGAAAAATAAAGAAATGTTGAGTGCATGCATTGGCGACACCGTTGGCGGACAGGACAGACACAGAAGCCCCCTGCACTACGCCGCGCACTTGGGGTCTACTACTCAATCCGTGGGACATGGCCTACAAGCCTATGGACGACATCTGCACACATAGATGACACAGGGCCATGAATAGCTGTACTTGGCGCCCTACAGAGGTGGGGGCACAGGGCCATCCCTTACGGAGGGGCCTAGCGTACAGAAATCGCCCTGGCCTAGGGATACCCACAGCCCTCCTCCCCCACCCAGACACCTCCACTGCACGCAAAGTCACCAGAATGAGAGTGTACTCACCCCCATGTGTCTGCTGTGATGTCCTCACGCGCCCATCCAAATCGGTGTAGGCCACAGCCAGGATCCGGGACATCAGGGGGGTCAAAGTCCGCCTGGCACACCTCCCACGTTGGGAGGCCATCCCCAGCTGAGCCTCCGCCGTCTTCCTGCTCCAGCGTCGGATGTCCTCCCATCTCTTCCGGCAGTGGGTGCCCCGTCTGCGGTGGACCCCCAGGGTCCGGACGTCCTTGGCGATGGCACGCCAAATATCGATTTTCTGGTGGGCGCTGACCTATGTGACATGTACAGGGAGAGAAAAATATTCATCACCTTCTGCATGCTCGATGTGAGTGGCCCCCCATCCCCACCCTTGCCATGTGGCACATGCTCTCATCTGTCGTTTGATGCATGCCTCAATCGCTCCCCTCCCCACCATCTTTCATCCACCCCACTCAACACAGGCATTGCCCACAAAGCATGGTCCCAGTGTACTTACCTGTTGGTCTGGAGGACCGTAGAGTAGCGCATACTGGGGGAGGACCCCATCCACAAGTTTCTCCAATTCCTGAGCAGTAAAGGCAGGGGACCTTTCCCCAGTCGCATGAGCCATTGTCTCTTCCAGACCAAGGTCACAGCAGCACTTGCAGTGTAGGTCCTCTCCTGTGGAAGATCAGGTATCGAGTGATTAAGCAGATAGAAAATGGCGGCCACGCCCGCGGCAGTGCGTACCGCGGCGGTGCGTACCGCGACCACCGGCGCACATCGTCATTGGCTCCTGAGACCCATAGGGTTCAATGTTAACCAATGCTGCTTTGCGCCGCGGTCTTCGACCGCCTACCGCCACAGTGTGCCACGCCAGCGCATTGACCTCACATCCCATTGTCGCACTTCACAGGTCAGGCAGCCGCCATTTCAAGGGCCCACATGGCTTACTTTCTACTGCGTCACACATACCTAGGCCTTGCATCGACACTCATACAAGCCATTCAATGCATTGGGAATCGTGTTATGTGCAAGCTGTGGGTTGATTGACTCTGTGCTCGCTGTTGTCCTTCATAGGCACCGTCCGCTGGGACATGCGAGGAGATGGAGAAATCTTCCCATGTACAGACCGCTGGTGGACCTGTCGACAATGGAGGAAAGACATGTCATACTGACATACAGGCTTGACCGAGCCACTATTCAGGAACTGTGTACCCAGCTGGAGGCAGACCTGATGTCACCAATCCGCCAACCCACAGGGATCCCCCCTCTAGTGCAGGTTCTCTCAGTACTCCATTTCTTAGCAAGTGGGTCATTTCAAACAACAGTGGCCATATCATCAGGGATGTCCCAGCCTATGTTTTCCAAGGTGTTGTCCAGAGTGTTGTCTGCCCTTCTGAAACACATGCGCAGCTACATCGTTTTCCCTGAGGTGGGGGATTTGGCTACAGTGAAGGGTGATTTCTATGCCCTTGGACATATCCCTAACATCATAGGTGCCATTGATGGGACCCATGTTGCTTTGGTCCCCCCCAGCAGGAGTGAACAGGTGTACAGGAACAGGAAGAGTTATCATTCCATGAATGTACAGATGGTGTGTTTGGCTGACCAGTACATCTCCCATGTGAATGCCAAATTCCCTGGCTCAGTGCATGACGCCTACATCCTGCGGAATAGCAGCATCCCTTACGTGATGGGTCAACTCCAGAGGCACCGGGTGTGGCTATTAGGGGACTCTGGTTATCCCAACCTGTCATGGCTACTGACCCCAGTGAGGAATCCCAGGACAAGGGCAGAGGAACGGTACAATGAGGCACATGGGCGGACTAGGAGGGTGATCGAGCGAACCTTCGGTCTCCTGAAGGCCAGGTTCAGGTGCCTCCATATGACAGGTGGTTCTCTGTGCTACTCACCAAAGAAGGTGTGCCAGATCATCGTGGCCTGCTGTATGCTTCACAACCTGGCTTTGCGACGCCAGGTGCCTTTTCTGCAGGAGGATGGTCCAGATGTTGGTGTTGTAGCAGCTGTGGAGCCTGTGGAGAGTGAAGACGAGGAAGCCGAAGAGGACGACATAGAGAACAGGAACACAGTAATACAGCAGTATTTTCAATGACACACAGGTAAGAATCCCCACCGGCATATTACATTTACTTAAAGACTACTCCCTCTCTACTGTCTGACCTTTTCCCCCAGTGTATGGTAACTGAGTTGTGACTTTCCCTTCCGATTTCAGAGCTGTGGGCCCCACTGCGTGACATCTGCTTTGTTTCCCCATGGACTACAGCTGTGTGACATTGTATGTTGTCATCACAATGTAAATCAGCATTTTGGCACGGTCATGTCTAATACATTTGTTCCAAATCAAAGCCAGACTCCTGATTGTTTTGTGCAATAACTGTGTTTATTACAGTGCTCTATATTGGTGGGTGGTTGCAAATTGGTGAGGGGTGATGGTGGAGGAATGTCCATGGCAGAGTCCAGAGTATTAGTATCACAGGTGCATTGTCCAAATGCCTTTGGAAAGTGGAGCTGGGGCAGTTTAAGGATGGACAGGGTGACAATGTGGGACAGTGGGATGACAATCAGGGAGGTATCCTTTCCTGGCGGGGGTCTTGGCATCTTACTCTGTCTTCTTCCTGGATCTCAGGGCCCGCTTGCGGGGTGGTTCTCCTTCTGCAGGGGGTGGGTTGGTGGTGGCCTGTTGGTCCTGTGGCGGGCCTCCTGTCCAGAGGTGGTAGGCAGTTCTTGGTCCATGCTAGTGTGAGGGGCCCTTTGTCGTGCCACAGTGTCCCGCAATGTGGTGACTACCTGATTCAGAGCCCCTACGATGGTGGCCAGGGCGGAACTGATGTTTCGTAGTTCCTCCCTGAACCCCATATACTGTTGCTCCTGCAGGAGCTGGATCTCCTGAAACCTAGCCAGTACCGTACCCATCATCTCCTGGGAGTGGTGGTATGCTCCCATGATGGAGGAGAGGGCCTCGTGGAGAGTGGGTTCCCTTGGCCTGTCCTCCCTCTGTCGCACAGCAGCCCTCCCAGTTCCCCTGTTTCCCTGTGCCTCCGTCCCCTGGACCGTGTGCCCACTACCCCTGCCCCCAGGTCCCTGTTGTGGTGGGTTAGCCTGGGTGCCCTATAGTGGTGGGCACACCGCTGATTGACGTGTCCTGGGGACAGAGGTATGGGCCCGCTGGGTGGGTGCTGTGCTGGTGTTTCCAGAGGAGGGAAGGTCTGTGGAGGCCTGTGACTGGGTGAGGGGAACCGACTGTCCCGAGGTCCCCGATGGGCCGGGCTGGTCATCTAGATCCAGGTTGACAGAGTTGCTGTCATCACTGTGGGCCTCTTCTGGGGGTGGAGTGGACATTTGTGGACCCTCCTGTGCGGTGACGTGGCGTTCAGGTCCTGCAGGGGTATAAAAGTATGGTTATTGCATCTGTGTGTGCCATAGCGTGCAATGGGTGGGTGCCAGTGTACCCCACTGCTGGCATTCCCGTGTGGGGGCTTTAGTGACAATGGTTTGGGGGGGTGTATGGATATGTGCAGTGGGCATGCTGGGTGATGGGTGTCCATGGTTTGTGGTCGCATGCAGGGTTTGGTGTTGGGATGGGTGGGTTGTGATGGTGAGACATTTGCAGGGAGTAGGTGTGATGGGGGTGAGGGTGAGGGTGGGGGTATGAGTTGGCATGCAGGTGGGGTGGGGGGGTGAAGTAGTGAAATTTTGACTTACCAGAATCCATTCCTCCAGCTACTCCTGCGAGGCCCTCAGGATGCAGGATCGCCAAGACCTGCTCCTCCCATGTTGTGAATTCTGGGGGAGGAGGTGGGGGTCCGCCGCCAGTCCGCTGCACCGAGATGTTGTGCCTGGATACCATTGAACGCACCTTCCCCCGTAGGTCGTTCCACCGCTTCCTGATGTCGTCCCTATTTCTTGGGTGCTGCCCCACAGCGTTGACCCTGTCGACTATTCTGCTCCATAGCTCCATCTTCCTGGCAATGGTGGTGTGCTGCACCTGTGTCCCGAAGAGCTGTGGCTCTACCCGTACAATTTCCTCCACCATGACCCTGAGTTCATTGTCCGAAAACCTGGGGTGTCTTTGCGGTGCCATGGGGTGGTGTGGGTGATGTGTGGGGTGGATTGTGTGGTGCTAAGTGTGGTGATGTGTATTGTTGTGTTGTGTGAAATGCGTGCTAATATTGTTGGGTGACAGTAAAATGCGCGTCTCGGTGCTCGGATGTCTTTTCTCTGTGCGTGTTCACGATTCTGTTGGCGTGGAGGTTTGAGGGTGATGTGGGTGTGTGTTTTATATTGTATTGTGTGTGTGGGAGTGGTGTGTGTATGTGTTTCAGTTGTGTGTATTTGTAATTGTCCAATGTGGCGGTGTTTTGTTGAAGTGTGTGTATTTTGAGCGCGGCGGTGTGTACCGCCAATAGAATACCACGGTTGAAAGACCGCAACGAGGATTCGTGTGTCGTGATAGTGTGGGCGTATTTCTGTTGGCGTGACGGTGAAGGTTTGGTCATCGCCAGTTTCTCGCTGACCTATGGTGTGGCGGACTTTTGTGGATGTCTGTATTTTAGCGGTTTGCCTGTTGTGGGTCAGATTGACCGTGGCGGTTTACCGCGGCCGCGGCGGTGTTCTGGCGGTCTTCTGCACGGCGGTAAGCGCCTTTTACCGCCAAGGTTGGAATGACCCCCATTGTGTCACCCAAACATTACATCTGTGCCACAGTTCTTGACCCGTGGTACAAACAATTACTGGCCACTTTCATTCCTTTTTCAGGCAGGGATGTTTTAACCTACAAGATGTGGATTGCTGAGGAAGCCAGAGACCTAGAAAAAGAAAATCTGGGAATAAGAAGCCCACTTACAGGCAGAGGTTCTGGGGCGCAGCCTACAACTTCCATAAAGCCTGCAGACTGTGCTGTTGGCTCACAGCAGCAAAAACCAACACCACCAACAACAACAAAAGGAACAGGAGCAGCAGCCCCAACATCTGCATTTGATTGGTTTCCAAGGGCAGGGCTTAAGTCCGGTCTAGAGGTGAAGGCAAAGGAGATCGAGCAAGGTGGAGCACCAATGACTATTGAGAGGATGGTCCAGGCCTACCTGGATGACCCAACGGAGGTCTATCTGAATCAAAATCCATTGGTTTATTGGTTTGGGAAGACGAGCCAATGGCTAGCGCTCAGCAACCGTGTGCTCAGTGCAGCTGGTGAGCTGTCACACTGAGAAAGGCCAGTCTCTCGCCTCAAAATGGCGAGAGATTGACCATGTTCAAAATGAATCCCCAAATTAAGTACAACAGGAGGAGGATGAGGGTGATTGGTCAGACTCAGGTCATGGTAGTGTGTTAGCTGACCAACTTCTGGGTGAACCACCTGAGTTTGAGGATGAACGCTACTTCCTTGACTACTGAGTAGACCTGGGCCACCATAGAACTCCAAAAGGAGGGTATAGCTAGCAGGGGGAGCATTATTATTTTATTTGTTTTTGTCTCACTGACAAATGAGCCGCCAACTTTTTAGACAGATGTATGGCCGGAATGTTTGGAGTTGGTCCAGTGTGTGCAGTGAGGAAGTCCTTCCCTCCAAATCCCTTCAAGGACATTGGAGAGACAATGTCTGTCTCCATCTCATGCCTATTCTTTCTTTTATCCCCTAGCAGGACTGCCCCTGAACATTTGATTTACCACATAGACTGGCCAATGTCTGTTTCATTTCTTGAATCATAGAGGATCAGCAATATTGGAACAGGTAAGTAATGCCATGCGTGATATGAGTGATTCTTGTTTCAATGTTGAGATGATTCATTTGGTGAGACAGTGAGAGTGGGTGTTTATTGTTTAACTAATATTATTACACTTGTTTGTGTTTGTGATTGATTTACAATGTTGTTGGCTAAATGGTTGATAATTTTTTTCCTGAAGGTGATTGTTTTCCTTCCCCTTTGTTACTTAGCGAGATTTGTTTGCCAGTTTCACACTGCTTTGCTTTCTGGTTCACACTCCTCGAAGAACCGACCAGTCCATTTTGCTAACAAACACAAATCTAGTCTACACAAAGAATCTCTCTTGTTGTTCAACACAGCATTGCACTTCAGGTCGCTCTTTCTCAACTGGGTCCGGAGACTGGGACTCTCAGGAGGAGTCGGTACGGAGTTGGACATAAACTTTAAATGGAGTAAGGAGGAAGATGGAAGGACTCGGAGCATGAATTGACAACTTCAACAACTGCTAGAAGAAGGAATTTATCAACTTCCTGGATATCAGCATGGACGATGACTCTAAAAGGCCTACTCAACTCTGAGGACCTGTGAGAGGCGTGTTGATTACTTGATTTGGGAAATGCAATGCTGCTGCGTATGTGCGTTGGTTGGCTTGAATTTGAAACTATGTTGTTATTTGGAGGACCTGCGGTTGTAGATAACTGGAGACAAACGTGATGGATGATGTCACATCTTCACATTATGCACGTACTGTAGGCTAAATGTTATTATTATGAGGGCCATTGCCATGACAGTTGTGAGTTTGATCATCCCGAATCATGCAGCCACTTGTTTGTGATTGTTGGTTGCTATAATTGCTTTCACCTGATTGATCGCACATCAGTCATAAAATGAATATTGGCAAAGGACTATGCTCTTGCTCGGCCTCCTCTGAGTCTTCTTGGTAAACTATTCATCATGAAGCTTACCTTTCGTTCTATCCTTCTTAATTCTACAATATCATGATAATGATTTCTGTTTTACAATTCGCAGGCCTGCTCTTCTCCTGCATGAAATGCAAAAGCACCATAACACTCATGCTTACCTTATCGGACAGCTTCAGCCAGGCAGGCGTTTCAGATTGACGGGGAAATCCAAGAAGAATGTAGATGCACCACCTAATTTGTCAATACAGTATCATTTTTCTTTTAATAATTTTTTTAGAACTGTGTATGTTCACTTCACTCTGACATTATTTGTATTTACTATTTTTCAAACATCGGTGACAGAACATTTGAATATACAATCCTGATGGACTGATGGACTGTTTCAATGCATTTAAGTAAACTGTGTTGTACTCATTCCTTCCTATTCCTCCCACAACAGGCGGCTGATCATTGCCTAGCTGAATATTGTGTTTGTGTAGTGTTAGTCTTTTTGTCACACCTTTCCTTAGATCCCCTTTCCCATCCATTCATCAAATCCCTAACCCTCTTCCCCTGGGCTGTGTGATTATTGAGGTATGACTTAATAATTTACCTCATTAATTGATTACACACTTGGTGGGGAGGTAGTGGTGAATGCAATACCAATTCAGTGTTTAGGATCTTCATTTGAGTTTACCTAGGTGGGAGTGGGATTTCGCTTCTGATGCCTTCACTGTTAGAGCTCTAGCATGATACTACTTGTCAAAGCCCAACTCACCTGAGTTCTTGTTCAGTTCTGATGGAGGTTGAAGACAATCCGACCCCACCCTGAAACTGCTTGTTCCAGCACACTAGTTTTTAACACAGTGCACTAAGAACAGAAGCTCAAGGGAAGGGGGGAAGTGGATAAAATAAAAAAGAGAGACAACACCGTTCTTGCGTTTCCACTGTTGAAGCGCTGCACAAATCTGCGGCCCTTTCTGACTTCTGTAGAAACTGGTGCCTAATGAAACATAAACAAAGAACAGATAAGTGCAACCTATTCCTAAATGGGTTCCTGACTATCCCTTTATTTATTAGAAATTCTCTTCTAAAAGTACCTCTTGGATCCTGGTCTCTAGTTTCCAGGTTTGGAATGTGTTACTGCTCTGGGATGTGCTTTCTATTACTGTAAAGCTTCTAAAACATTAAACAAATACCGTTATCAGAATTACCAATATCAAACCTTCATCTTAATATAACTAAAGCCTAAATTCCCAATAGCAGACTCACTTTTCCCATATTTCCAGAATCTTTTAAAAAACAAATACTGTACTTTTACATCAAAATACAGCATGTAATTTGTGCAAGTCCTTGATTTACTGTTTGCCTTGCTGTCAATGGTTTCCACTGTTCGACTCTTAAAAGTTCAAAAAAAAAATCACAATGTTCGTGGAAGGCATCCTGCCTCAAATTGTCTATGCACGAATCCAGAAATTGTAGTCAAAGTTCTTTCAGGTAATAAAAAGTTTTGCACTTACTTGTTGCTGGCAAGAGATACTGATCAGTCTAACCTTGTCTTCTTTCTCTTTTGCAGGTTGTTTGTAGGAGAGAGGCTGAGGCAAGGAGGAACCGGAAACCGGAAGAAGGAAGAGCCAGCAGCTGCGCCCATTGAAGCCAATGAAAGTCTGTAGAGAGCAGGAGTGCCAGCGCCGAGGGATCTGTTCTCAGGTAAGCGGGAGGTAGACGAGCACAAGCACTGGGTGAGGCTCGGGGGCTGCCTTTTATAGACAGGGCTGGGTGTGGTTCGAAGAGCTGGGTGTGGTTTGAAGGGCTGGGTGTGGTCCTCACATGCTGCACATGTTCTTGAAAGGTGATCAGAGCTGGGTGTGGTTTGAAGAGCTGGGTGTGGTCCTCATATGCTGCACATGTTCTTGAAAGGTGTGCAGAGTTTCAGTTATTATGCAAATGAGTTGAATTAACACATGGCCTAGAGAGGAGTGTTTTAAAGAAGCCTTGGTAAAAGCAAGGCCCAATGTGTAAACAAAACGGCACATTAAACAACATACACAGAAGCCTAGGGGGGGGGGAGGTGAGATAACAAGAAAGGCTTTCAATAGTAAGTTTAAAAGGGAGCTATTACAGAACCCACTAGTGCAGTGAGAGGGGACATGCTCTTTGCTGTGCACAAACCCTAACAGTTGCCCCCCTCAAAGGCCCTCCTACAGGACGGGGTTTTCCTGGATTTTTTAAATAAAACCGTCTAATCAGCTGTGGGGCATGTACATATGATGCTGGTTCCCATGAATTCTCAGATTCATCATATCCTTTCCATTCTACTAAATAAAACAGACGTCCACTAATTCTTTTTGAGTCTTTTATGCTTTTCACTTCATATTCTAGATTTCCCTTAATTGGTATGGGTGGAGGTGGTGGTTCAGGTCGGGTTTTTGGGTTGTACGGCTTAAGCAAGGACACATGGAATGTAGTATGTACTGGATATTCTTTTGGTAAATCTAATTTTACTGTTACCGGGTTTACTATGGCAGTTATACTAAAGGGTCCAATGAAACGTGGTTGCAGCTTTCGGGATCCCTCTATGTTTAGGTTCTTTGTGGAGAGCCATACCTTGTCACCAATTTTATACATTGGGGCCTCAGATCTGTGTTTGTCTGCTTGTCTTTTCATGCTTTCCTTGTACTTTAATAAATGTTTCCTGGCTTTGTCTTGTATGTCACCTAACCTCGTTAGTCTATCCGTTACTGTAGGCAACAGGGAATCTTCTAACAAAATGGGTATAGCTCTTGGATGATACCCCTGCAAGAAATAGAATGGTGAGCAAAGTAGAGCTGAATGCTCAGTATTATTATAAACAAACTCCGCTACAGGGAGAGCTTCCAACCATTCACTAGAATAATCAGCCAATAAACAACGTAGCGTTTGAAGTAAGGTTTGGTTCAGTCGTTCAGTCTGTCCATCTGTCTCTGGGTGGAAAGCAGTGGATAATGCCACATCTATTTTCAGTTTTTCACATAAATTTTTCCAAAATCTAGAGTTGAACTGGCTCCCTCGGTCTGACACCACTTTGCTTGGCAAACCATGTAAACGCACAATTTCCCTTATAAAAATATCAGCAAATTCTGCCGCCGTGGGTAATTTCCGTAATGGTACAAAATGTGCCATTTTAGATAAAAAAATCCACTATAACCAACACTGTTGTGAAGGATTTTACAGGTGGTAAACCTACAATAAAGTCTACGCTCACAGTGTGCCAAGGTTGCTTGGGTGTTGGCATTGGTATTAACACGCCGTCAGGGGCCTTATGAGAAGATTTATGTCTTGCACAAATTGGACAGGTAGTGACAAATTGCTTAATGTCCTTTCTTATAGTGTCCCACCAAAAGTGTTTTTGCACATTTTCCAGGGTTTTTACCCAACCAGGATGACCTGCCAACGGTGAGGCGTGATGCCAAATTATCACCTGTGTTTGTAATTCAGAGGTGGGCACTAACAGAATGTTGTCGTGATACAATAAACCTCGTTGTATTGTGTTATGGGAAAACTTTAACCAATCCTGAGGTGCTATTTGCATGGGTGCATTATATAGATCTGTGATGAAATCCTTCTGTTGTACTGGTGCCGAAAACCTTTGGGGAGGAATAATGGGTTCTCCTATTTTATCTTGTTTCATGTCTGAGGTATGTCCGTATCTAGATAACACATCAGATTGAATTTGTTGTGCACCTGGTCTATAGGTTATAACAAAGTCAAATGTGCTAAAAAAATTTAACCAGCACATCTGGCGTGGTGTTAGTGCTTTAAGTGATCCAAAAAACTGTAGGTTCTTATGGTCAGAAAAGATTGTAACTGGGTACTTGGCTCCCATTAAATGATGCCTCCATTCTGAAAAGGCTACTTTGATAGCTAGTAGTTCCCTTTCAGCCACAGTGTAATTTTGTTCAGCTGGTAATAACTTTTTGGAATAGAAGGCTATAGGATGTAACTGGCCATCTACTGCATCTCGTTGAGAGAGAACTCCTCCTAAAGCTACTTGTGAAGCATCCGCTTCAACAAAAAAGGGCAAGTCAGGATCAGGATGTTTCAGAATTGGGGCTGAAGTGAACTTTTGTTTTAGGAGTTGAAAGGCGTGTGCCGCCTCATCAGTCCAAAGAAATCGTTGCCCTTTCCGCAACAAGGTAGTTATTGGGGCCGCAATGTCTGCAAAATGTGCAATAAACCTCCTATAAAAATTGGCGAAACCCAGAAATTTCTGAATATCTTTTACAGAGGATGGTTCTGGCCAATCAGCAATAGCACTGATTTTCTTTACATCCATAGTTATTCCTTGAGGTGACAGGCAGTATCCTAAAAAGTCCACCTTGCTGACATTAAAAGTACACTTTTCTAACTTAGCAAAAAGATGATTTTCTTTTAACTTTGATAATACTGCACGAACATGTTGGGTATGTTCTTCTGAATTCTTAGAGTAAATGAGGATGTCATCTATGTATACTATGACACAAACGTCCAGGAATTCGTGTAGGACCTCATTTATAAAGAACTGAAAGGCCGCAGGGGCATTACATAACCCAAAGGGCATTACTGTGTACTCAAATAAACCAAACTTTGGGGGTTATTCTAACTTTGGAGGAGTGTTAATCCGTCCCAAAAGTGATGGTAAAGTGACGGATATACCACCAGCCGTATTACGAGTTCCATAGGATATAATGGACTCGTAATACGGCTGGTGGTAAATCCGTCACTTTTCCGTCACTTTTGGGACGGATTAACACCTCCTCCAAAGTTAGAATAACCCCCTTTGTCTTGAAAGCTGTCTTCCACTCATCCCCCTCTTTTACTCGGACCAGGTGGTAAGCTCCCCGCAGATCTAGTTTAGTGTATACAGTAGAATGTCTTAATTGATCCAACAACACAGGTATTAGAGGAAGAGGATATTTATTCTTTATTGTAGCCTTATTTAGTCCTCTATAATCGATACACACGTGCAGGGATTTATCCGGCTTCGGGATAAAAAAGAGTGGAGATGATATCGGAGATGTGGAATGACGGATGAACCCAGACTGTAGTAGGTCATCTAGGTAGGTTCTTAAGTATTTGGTTTCTTCGTCAGTCAAAGCATATACTCTGTTATTAGGTAAAGGGGCCCCTGGGATAAGATCTATACGGCAGTCATAAGACCGATGTGGGGGCAGCACACTAGCCTTTACTGGATCAAAGACGTCTTTAAAGTCAGAATATTCAGGAGGGAGACTTGGTTCATCTTGTGTAACACTAGCACAGTGTAATACTGTGCTCTGTTCTGTACCTGCTTCTTGATAGCAATTGGTTCTACAGAAAGAGGAATCCAAAGTAACAGTTCTATTCACCCAGTCAATTTTTGGGTTATGAGTTGTTAACCAGGGTACCCCGAGAATCAAACCAAAATTAGGAGTATCTATCAGATCAAATCTAATCACCTCTGTGTGCCCGTTCTGACAGACCATAACAAGTGGACTTGTTTGTTTTGTGATTAATCCAGAGGTCAATTCTGACCCATCCACTGCACATACTGCTTCTGGACAAGGCTTTAGGCACATAGGAAGTCCTAAGTTTTCAGCTAACTTATTATCCACAAAATTTCCTGTCGCGCCTGAGTCCAGTAGGACAGGGAGAGAATGCCTCACTTGGGTAGTAACAATTAAAACAACCTGAATTATGAAATGTCTAGGTATGTGCGGTACCATGAAGGCTGCAGCATTAGAGGTTTGATTAAGATGTTTTCTCGAACAAGTAACCTCTCCCCTTGTCGAGCTTAATCGTTTCCCGATTCAGTTGAGGAGGTGGAGGAAACAGCACTCTTTCGTGGAGTTTTAGGCTTTACAGGACATTCTCTGGCAAAGTGACCTGCCCTGCCACAATATAAACATAATTGAAGTTTTCTCCTTCTTTCTTTTTCCTCTGATGTGAGTGGACCTCTGAGCGTCCCTATTTGCATAGGCTTATGTTCAGGGAGTTTATTATCTGTGTCTTTCTTCTCGTGTTTAATAAAAGTTAACCGTGATTCCAGTTTGTATTTATCTCCCTTTCTTTCTCCTAGTCTATGTTCTAATTTCACAACTAAATCTACAAAGTCCGAATAGTCTTCTGGCAAATCAACGATATGAGCCAGCGCGTCTTTTAACTCGTCTCTCAAACCTTTATAAAAAAGGGAGACACGCTTTTCTTCTGGCCACTGTGTCTCGGTGAGTAAACGATTAAAACTAGTGAGATAGGTCAATAAATCCTTGTTACCTTGTTTAAGATTTAAAAGCTCATTATCACTTGCCTGCATGAAAGTGTGTTTTGCAAAAAGGCTGGTCATGGTACGTTTAAATTGATTCCAATTATGGAGGATGGGATCATCTCTATCCACGAAAGGAATTGACCAATTGGCTGCTGTGCCACCCAAATAAGACAAGACGAATGCCACTTTCGTAGCATCAGTAGGGAACTGTTGTGGCTTACAAACGAAGTGTAATTGACATTGATTGATAAAAACATGGAATTTGTTACTATCTCCATGAAAACGTTCAGGTGCTGCTAAGGGCACAGCATTAGGAACATTAACAGTAACCTCAACTGGGGGAGGCAAAGTTGTATGTTTTGATGGCGCCCATGTCTCTGAGGAGGTTTTAAACAAAGGCGTAAAAGCTGTGTTCCACTGAGATCCCCTAAATTTATACCTGCTTAAATCCTGTTTTAAAGAGGTATTCTCCATCTTTAATCTCTCTATTTCCTCTTGCATATGTTGCAAGATGCCAGACACTGATTCATTATGAGCCAAGTCCTCATTTAGGGCCTGCGCCATATCCGTGACGTCAATGCCCTCTATTTCTTCCCCGGTATTCATCGTCCACCAGAACTGAAATTTTTTAAGGCTTGTGCTTCTGTCAAATCCCAGCTCACCTGAGTTCTTGTTCAGTTCTGATGGAGGTTGAAGACAATCCGACCCCACCCTGAAACTGCTTGTTCCAGCACACTAGTTTTTAACACAGTGCACTAAGAACAGAAGCTCAAGGGAAGGGGGGAAGTGGATAAAATAAAAAAGAGAGACAACACCGTTCTTGCGTTTCCACTGTTGAAGCGCTGCACAAATCTGCGGCCCTTTCTGACTTCTGTAGAAACTGGTGCCTAATGAAACATAAACAAAGAACAGATAAGTGCAACCTATTCCTAAATGGGTTCCTGACTATCCCTTTATTTATTAGAAATTCTCTTCTAAAAGTACCTCTTGGATCCTGGTCTCTAGTTTCCAGGTTTGGAATGTGTTACTGCTCTGGGATGTGCTTTCTATTACTGTAAAGCTTCTAAAACATTAAACAAATACCGTTATCAGAATTACCAATATCAAACCTTCATCTTAATATAACTAAAGCCTAAATTCCCAATAGCAGACTCACTTTTCCCATATTTCCAGAATCTTTTAGAAAACAAATACTGTACTTTTACATCAAAATACAGCATGTAATTTGTGCAAGTCCTTGATTTACTGTTTGCCTTGCTGTCAATGGTTTCCACTGTTCGACTCTTAAAAGTTCCATAAAAAAATCACAATGCTTGTGGAAGGCATCCTGCCTCAAATTGTCTATGCACGAATCCAGAAATTGTAGTCAAAGTTCTTTCAGGTAATAAAAAGTTTTGCACTTACTTGTTGCTGGCAAGAGATACTGATCAGTCTAACCTTGTCTTCTTTCTCTTTTGCAGGTTGTTTGTAGGAGAGAGGCTGAGGCAAGGAGGAACCGGAAACCGGAAGAAGGAAGAGCCAGCAGCTGCGCCCATTGAAGCCAATGAAAGTCTGTAGAGAGCAGGAGTGCCAGCGCCGAGGGATCTGTTCTCAGGTAAGCGGGAGGTAGACGAGCACAAGCACTGGGTGAGGCTCGGGGGCTGCCTTTTATAGACAGGGCTGGGTGTGGTTCGAAGAGCTGGGTGTGGTTTGAAGGGCTAGGTGTGGTCCTCACATGCTGCACATGTTCTTGAAAGGTGATCAGAGCTGGGTGTGGTTTGAAGAGCTGGGTGTGGTCCTCACATGCTGCACATGTTCTTGAAAGGTGTGCAGAGTTTCAGTTATTATGCAAATGAGTTGAATTAACACATGGCCTAGGGAGGAGTGTTTTAAAGAAGCCTTGGTAAAAGCAAGGCCCAATGTGTAAACAAAACGGCACATTAAACAACATACACAAAAGCCTAGGGGGGGGGGAAGGTGAGATAAAAAGAAAGGCTTTCAATAGTAAGTTTAAAAGGGAGCTATTACAGAACCCACTAGTGCAGTGAGAGGGGACATGCTCTTTGCTGTGCACAAACCCTAACACTACTACCACCACCATGGCACCTTGGGAAACCATGTAGCCCTCACTTCATCCATTCAGGCCGGAGAACTATGGAGCATTGTTGTACTTTTAGGTAATGTAATAGTCAATGCCAAATCTTCTCCCCACTCCTTATGGGTCAATATAGTTGTAGACTGCAGTGCAGAGACTATGAGTGTAGTAGGACAGGGTACCTAACCACGTAACTAATTGTTATACACTATCAAAACACGCTACGCTAAAAGGCAGCACTGCGAAGTAAAACACCCCCAAAAAATTATTTGAAGCATAAATAACATTTAAAAATGTATTTCTTAAGGAAAACAGCCTAAACCACGAACTCCAAACAACTAGGAGCTTGCCCACAATGCGGAACAACTCTTACGTGCACTACGACTCTGTTGTTCTCTGCCTTAACCACGCATGCCCTGAACAACAAACATGCGTGGTTAAGGCAGAGAAAAAAAGACTAAAGATCGGATTGGACGCCCTCTGGGTTAGGGTTGGGGGTAGTTTTAGGGGCAGGGTGGGGGTAGTTTTAGTTTTTAAGAGCAAGACATGCTTGGGATAGTTCTAGTTTTCTAGGGGAGGTGTGGGGGGCCCGTGTGATTTTAGTTTTTAGATGCAGGGTGGGGGGTTGGGGTAGTTTTACGTTTTAAGGGCAGGGTGGGGGTCAGGGGAGTTTTAGGGGTGGGCGGGGTGGGGCGTCGGGGTAGTTTAAGTTTTAGGGGGCGGGGATCGGGGTAGTTTTAGGTTTTAGGGATGTGGTAGGGGGTTGGGGTAGTTTTAGGTTTTAGGGGCAGGGTGGGGGGTCACTGTAGATTTGGGGGGTAGGGGTCAGGGTAATTTGAGTTTTTAGGGGCGAAGATGGGGGTTGGGGTAGTTTTAGGTTTTAGGGTCGGGGCAAGGGTGGGGGTTCACAGTAGTTTTTGGGGGCGGGGGTGAAGGGTCGGGGTAATTTTAGGTTTTAGGGGCGGGGTGGGGGTTGCAATAGTTTTAGTGGCGGGGTGGAGGGGCAGTTGAAATTTTAGTTTTTAGCGGTGGGGTCGGGGGTTGGGGTAATTTTACTTTTAGGTGCGGTGGTGGGGGGTCGCAGTAGTTTTAGGGGCAGGGGTGGGGGGCTGGTCTAATTTTAGTTTTTAGGTGACGGGGTGGGGGTCAGGGTAGTTTTAGGTTTTAGGGGCAGAGGTGGGGAGTAGGGATAGTTTTAGGGGCAGGGTTGGGGTAGTTTAAGTTATAGGGGTGGTGTGGGGGTCGGGTAGTTTTAGTGGCGGGGTGGGGGCGGTTGTAATTTTAGTTTTTAGGGGGGTGAGTTGGGGTAGTTTTACTTTTAGGTGCAGTGGTGAGGGGTCGCAGTAGTTTTAGGGGCAGGGGTGGGGGGTTGGTCTAATTTTAGTTTTTAGGGGACAGGGTGGGAGTCAGGGTAGTTTTAGGTTTTAGGGGCAGAGGTGGGGAGTTGGGATAGTTTTAGGGGCAGGGTTGGGGTAGTTTAAGTTATAGGGGTGGTGTGGGGGTCGGGTAGTTTTAGGTTTTAGGGGCGAGGTGGGGGTTCACTGTAGTTTTAGGGGGTGTGGGGGGTTGGGGTAATTTTAGTTTTTAGGGGCGGGTTGGGGGTCAGGTAGTTTAAGTTTTGGGGGTGGGGTAGTCTTAGGTTTTAAGGGTGGGGTGGGGGGTCACAGTAGTTTTAGGGGCAGGAGTCAGGGTGATTTTACTTTTTAGGGGCAGGAGTGTGGGATCGGGGTACTTTTAGGTTTTAAGGACGGGGTGGGGGGTCAGGGTTGTTTTAGTTTTTAGGGGCGGGTTGGAGGGTGGGGGTAGGATTGTTGTAGGGGCTGGGGGATGGGAGTTCCATGCTGGAACCAAGCATGGCGTTCCACACATGCCTTTATCAGGCATACCTTTACAATGAAAAATAATTGTTAAGGCATTTATGGTAAAGTCCTTAGTGGTAACAACACGGTCATTGTTCCGACTGTGTTGTTCAGGCATGTGTGGTTCCAGCAGGCATTGTTCCATCCTATATTCAGAGCGGAAAATAGCCTAAACCACGAACCACGAACAAAGAGGTGCGTTGTCCATGAAAGCGGAGTAACGCTTTTGCGAACGACTCTGTTGTTCTCTGCCTTAACCATGCATGTATTTAACAACGAACATGCGTGGTTAAGGCAGAGGAAAACAGACTAAGGATCAGAGTGAATGCAGTCAGGTAAGTGGGGCTGGGGTAGGGTTGGGGTAGTGTTAGGGGCGCAATTGGGTAGTTTTAGTTTTTAAGAGTGGGGTGGGGGTCGGGGTAGTTTTAGTTTTTTAGGGGCAGGGTGGGGGTCAGGGTAATTTTAGGTTTATGGGGAAGGGATGGGGGGGTCAGGGTAATTTTAGGGGTGGGGGTGGGGGTCGGTGTAGTTTAAGTTTGAGGTGCGGGGTGGAGGGTTGGAGTAGTTTTAGGTTTTGGGGATGGGTAGGGTTGCGGTAGTTTTAGGGGCAGGGGTGGGCGGGTCGGAACAATTTTAGGTTTTAGAGGCGGGCGGGGGTTGCGTTAGTTTTAGGTGCAGGGTGGGGGTAACCATAATTTTAGGTTTTAGGGGTGGGATCTTCCGCCATGGTCATAATTTGGAAGTAGTTACCGACAGCCTGTTAGCGGTATTACCGCCACTTTATCTCCGACCGCCAGGGTTGTAATGAGGGCGTAATCTTTAAAAATGTATAACGACTTCTACTTATTGGATTTTTCTCATTTTCATCTTGTTTTATTCAGATAAATATTTCATATTTTTCTAAATTAGTGTGGAATCATTTTGCTGTGTTTTCACTGTTTTACTGTCATTTCAGTGTTGCACAAATGCTTCACACATTGCCTCTTCTCTTAAGTTACGCCTGGGTGCTCTGTGCCAAGCTACTTTAGGGTGAGCACAGGTTAATTTAGTGTGTGTATCTGACGTACCCTGATTACAATTATGGTCCCTACTCGGACAGGGTGCATACCTTTGCCAACTAGAGACTCAGGAGTATATTTAAGAATAGTGACGCTGCACATAGTGCAGCGCAACTTGTCTTGCGCCCATCAGCTCCCTTCTAACACCACCATGTGTGTGCCGTATTTAACATACAGCACATCATGGTGGTAGTTAGGGAACTAGCTTAAAAAATGTTGATTCTAGTTTGGCGCTTTGCAGGATTATCGTCAAAAATGTTGACGCTAATCCTGCAAAGCACCTAGGAGGCCCATTGAAAACAATGCAGATAAAAATGACACAAAAAAATCTCTTAGATTTCTTTGCACCATTTTTTCAGCCCCACTGATTGGGGAACACCCCTCTTGCATACATTATGACTGGCACAGGAATAATGTGGCGCACGGGGTTACAAAGTGGTGCAATGCATGCATTGCGCCACTTTGGAAATCTGGAGCGGTGATTTTGGCCTCGTTGGGCCACATTAGCATAAAAAAAGGATGCATATGTGGCTCAAGGAGGGGCTAGGGGCTCTTAAGTATGGACCTCAATTTCTAACACAGAGGTACTCGTAAGACACCACATAACAGGGTAAGCCAGAGATGAGGCAATAGCCTTCATAGCGGATTATATGGCAGATGGTTCCACTTCTGTGCCTGCCTCAAAATCAGAGGTTCAGATAGTCATGCTGGAGTGGAAACACAATTGTTACCAAATATTACAAAGGAAGACAATTTGATGGTACATGTTGATCTCAACTTTCATGCAGAGCAGATCCGCTGTCCCAATAGACACAAAATATGAAACATTGTAACACAAATTCTAATAGTGAAATTTAACAAAGGACAAAATGGGATGGATGGGAAAGGCAGAAATAAGTTATTGGTGCACAGTGAGTGATCAATTGCGTCAGGTCTCTTACATCCCCATCAGTTCTAACCTCAGCTTCAAATGATAAATATCCACAACATTTATATCCACATTGATTGCAATCTCATTACATACATCATAATATAGTGGCAGCTGCACCTACCCCACAGAGTGAAGCCATTCCTTCTAGAGGTGGCTGTACCCTCTAGATGGAGGCATGATCCTACTAGTGAGCAATGCAGAGCCCAAAAAGCTTACATGAAGAGCACACTTAGGGGCAGATTTATGGAAAGTGGCGCTGCACAGAGTGCAGCGCCACTTTCCCTGCACCCCTTAGCGCCCCCCTACTGCCACCATGTGTGCCCTGTATTTAAACTACGGCGCACCATGGCGCAGGGTAGGGGTCAATAACATCACTTTTTCATGCTGCTATTGATGTACTCTGCAGGAGTAGTGGCAAAATATTGGCGCTTCTCCTGCAGAGTACATAGGGGCCCACTCTGTGCTGTACAAAATGACATAAGGATATCTCATAGATGTCCTTGCACCATTTTTTCGGCCCCCCTATCGGGAGAATGACCCCTTTGCATACATTATGCCTGGTGCAGTCATAATGTAGAGCAAAAGGTTACAAAGTGACCCCTGACCTGATTTGGCCGGAGCTCGCTCCCCCGCGCCTACAGCGCCACCTAGCTGCACCGCGTCCCTGACCCCCGCCCGCGTGTTCGAGGCCCTCCTCCACCCGCAGGCACCCGCCTGCGCCTCATCCCTGCCGTCTAGTGGGCTTCTGGTAAGCGTTACTAGACTTTTACCTTGTACTAGTGTGTCTGTTTTCCTTCACATTTGTTGTGACCTGTCTTTGCTGTTTGTGTCGTTTTTCTTCACATTTGTTGTGACCTGTCTTTGCTGTTTGTGTCGTTTTCTATTGTGCCTTGTTCCTGATTGTGCCTATTTTGCCGGAGTTTTTCTGCCCATTCTGTGTCTTTTTTCTCCACTGCTGCGTCCCTGTGGCCCGCCCCCATCACGCCCCCATTCGCTTTACCCTCCCACCTCCCAGCTGCTCCTCCTTCCCACCCCCCCCCCTCTTAATGGTGGTTGCTGCGCGGCCGCGCACCTGGCGCACCGGAGGCAAGCCGTCTGCACCTGTCCGCGTCTGGACTGCGACTAGCGCCAGTCCCCATGGCCCCCCTAGTTAAAACCTCCCTCACAACACTACTCCTCACATACACTCCACTCCCTCAACCCAGGACCACGCCTCACCTGCACCAAAACCAGCCCCACACACACACAGGGCCCCTTCACTTGCTACGCCTGCCTATTCTCCTGCTCAACCTCTCACACCCCGAACACCCACACCAAACCCAGTGCCCCAACACCAAACACAACAACCTCAATGCAACTAACTCCCGCACAGCCACCACACCCACCAACCAACCCCACCACAAAAAAAACCACAACCTGAACACACCCCACGTCAACACCACCACGACCCACAGCGACACCACGAGCACCAACACTATCATTCAACACAACAACAACACCCCCCACAACCATCTCAACTGCTTGCTCCTAAACACCAGCTCCCTACACAAACATGCCATAGAACTCTGGGACCTCATCACATCACACTCACCTGACATCGTCTTCCTCACGGAAACCTGGACGAATCACTCTTCAGAGCCCGACATAGCCACAGCCACCCCCATGGGATACATACTCCAACGCAAAGACCGGCATCGCCATCCTGCACAAAGACACCATTAAGGTCACCACCAACACTCACGACACCCTCAGCAACGCAGAACACATGCACTTCCTAATCCACATAAACAACAACACCACCCTCAGAGGCACACTCGTATACAGACCCCCAGGGGCACGCACCCCCTTCTGTGACACCATCGCTGACACCATCAGCCCGCACGCCCTCATCTCCACAGATTACATTCTCCTCTGCAATTTCAACTTTCACCTAGAGAACCCCAACAACCACAAATCCTCCTCCCTCCTAGACAACCTCACCAACCTCGGGCTCAAGCAACTAGTCACAGCACCCACCCACTCAGCAGGACACACACTTGATACAATCTTCACTTCGAGCCAACACATAACCTACACCCACACCACCGAACTCCACTGGACCGACCACCACTGCGTCCACTTCTCCTTCGCCAACCCCCCCACACACTACACCAACCCACCACCCCTTACCGCATGTAGGACAAGATCCCCACAGAACACCTGAACTCAAAACTGGCAAGATCACTGGGCACGATGCCCCCTCAAGAACCAGTGGAGAAGCCATCCACTAACCCCATCCTCCCCAGGATGAAGATCACAGGGCACACTGCCCCCTCCAGAACCAGTGGAAAAGCCATCCAATCACCCCATACTCCCCAGGATGAAGTTCACAGGGCACAATGCCCCCTCCAGAACCAGTGGAGAAGCCATCCACTCACCTCATCCTCCCCAGGATGAAGATCACAGGGCACGATGCCCCCTCCAGAGTATGTGGGCAAGTCACCCACTTGAGTGACTGGGCCTTGCACTCCTCAGGACCAAGCACAGGGCATGTTGCTCCCTCCAGAGCATGTGGGGAAGTCACCCATTTGAGAGACTGTGGCCTTGCACTCCCCAGGACCAAGCACAGGGCATGTTGCCCCTCCAGAGCATGTGGGCAAGTCACCCACTTGAGAGACTGTGGCCTTGCACTCCCCAGCACAGAGTAATGGGCATGCTGCCCCCTCCACGACCAGTGATGTTGTTCCATCTGCCGGCTGAGGTGCCGCCCCATTCCCCATCTCCCTGAGGTGCCTGCCTATTTTCCGACTGATGCCCCTTCAGTGTTCTCTCCATGTTGTTGCAGGAGTCAAGTGGGGCCTTGGACTTTGTAATGTGGCCCTGTGGCCCACAAACATTGAGGACTGGGCAGTGTCCCTTCATTTGTACATATGTATATACTTTTTGATTTCAATGCACGTATTACTACTATATTAATCGTATCACACTCACTTTGATCTATTAGTGTTGTCCATGCATTATTCCTGAGGGGTACAAGCATCTGCTTGTGTGTATGGTGTTGGGGGTGGGGGTTTTGCGTGTGTGTGTGTCACTCTCTTTTTCCTCCCCACTTCCCTGTGTGCTTGGCAGCTGTACTCACTGTGGTCGTCTTCGCTGTCGTTGGTGTTCGTGGTGGAGCAGGACGTAGAACAGCATTGGGAATATGTGCAGTTCGTGCTCCATGGCGGCATGGTTCTTCCCTGAGTCTCCACAGGTGAGTTGTTTCCCTTCTGTGCAGTGTTTCCACCAGGCTTTTGATGTCGTTGGTACCGCCGTGGAAAAGGTGGCGGCTTCCTGTCTCATAATACAGTAAGCGGAACATTGAATTCCGCCTGGCTGAAGGCGGTTACCGCCGTGGTGCCCGTTGATTCAGCCCTGGCGGTCGGTGTTGTAAAGTAGCTGTCTGTCTGAGCTATTTCCACCATGGTCATAATTTGGCAGTATTTACTGCCAGCCTGTTTGCGGTATTACCGCCACTTTATCACCGACCGCCAGGGTTGTAATGAAGGCCTATATGCTTTAAAAATCCACATGCATATATACAAACTAATCTAAAGTTACATATTTTCTCATCAAGAGCCACTGATCTTACTTACCCTGTGGAAATGTTGATTTGTTATGTATTGATTGACGTGCCAGATCTAAGAACAACCATCAGCAGCATAAATCTGCAAATTAATGGATGGGAACTGGCTGTAATAGGATCATGAGGTTATGGTAATTACAAAAAACAAAGGGCCAGATGTTTGAAGCCCTTTTACCAGTGGCAATTGGCTCATTGGGAGTTTGTGACAGGTAAAAAGTTTTTTGCCATTTCCATGTACCATCCCTATTTTGCGAGTTGGTAACCTGTTACCGGCTCAAAAATATGGGACTGCGACTTGTTATTAGGAATGGGCATGCCAACGGTGTCCCTTCCTAATAGTGACTTGCAGGACAATGTATGATTGTTTTGAGATCGGGAATACAGTAGCAAAACAATTGCAGTTACCACCAACTTCAAGTTGGTAGTTAGCCATTCACAAAAGGGAAGGGGTCCCCAAGGGACCCTTTCCCCTTTGCAAATGGGGGTGCAACATTTTTAATTGAAGGCAGATGTCTCAAAAAATTAAAAGAAAAAGTTTCTGTTTTCTTTTTTGTAATGCATCCCGTTTCTTTTCAGAACAATGGGCAGCATTACAGAAAAAAAGATTGCTTTATTTAAAAGCAATCACATATTTGGTGGTCTGCTATCCCCAGCAGGCCACCATCCCCATGATTGTAGCCATTCATATTGGGTTGCAAATTGTGACCTGCCTCATGAATATTGATGAGGCAGGTCCATTTGTGACCCACTGCAAATCGCTAACAGTGTCAAACATACTGTCATACATTGCAGTTTGCGATTTCCTAATAGCGAATCACTAACATACGTTATTAGAAAATCGAAAATCGCTTTTTTGGTACATTTGCCCCAAAGGAACTTGATCTAAGGAATATAGATAAACCTTGATTTTCCTTAGACATGTCAGACAATCATCTCACAGACATGGTGACCACTGACAGTCATCATCCACTAACTGTTTGCTACAGCCAAAGTTTATGATGGGCATGAGAGTTAGTGACTTAGGTCCAGATGTACGAACCCTTTCACCAGTCGCGAACGGCCCATCGGGCCATTTGCGACCGATAAAATGCATTTTGCCATGTACAAAAGACAAAATGCGACTTAGTAACTTGTTACCTAATCACATTTTTCTTTTGTGATTCCATACTAGGAAGGGCTGTGTCTAGGGTGTCCTTTCTAATAATGAATAGCACTTTCACGTACAAATGTTTTGCAACTCAAATACCGTCTCAAAACATTCATATTTTACCAGCTCTGTAGAGGAGGCGGCAACCCATTGGAAATGAGAAGGGGTCCCAAAGGGATCCCTTCACTTTTGTTATTGTGGGTGAAAACATTTTTCGAGAGCAGAACTATTAAAAAATTTAAAGAAAACTTTTTAGCTTTCTTTTTGTAATGCATCCCATTTTCCTTAAGGAAAACGGGCTGCATTACAAAAAAAACTGTTTTATTTAAAAAGCAGTCACAGACATGGTGGTCTTCTGACCCCAGAGGGTCACCATCCCTGCCAGTGCTGTCCATTCCCATGGGCCCCAAATTGCGACCTGCCTCATGAATATTGATGAGACAGTTCTCTGGCAAACCCATTTTGGAATCGCAAACAGTGTTGAAGACACTGTAGCACATCGCAGTTTGCGATTTCCTCATTGCAAATTGTAAGATTTATAATTAGGAAATCACAAACTGGATTTTTCAAATATCTGACCCTTAACTCGGGCTTTCAAACCTGAGTATCTGGGATAGAGTTTCCGTATTTAGCAGAATTCATGTGGTACTGGCCAAATCAATTAGCAGATGTGTGAAATATGCTTTATATATGTACTCTCTACTTTATGTACACATTCTTGTATTCTCAAACCATCCTACCACTACACCTCACATTTTTAAACTGTGCACCTTTGATAGAAGGTTCGATGCACCCTGCAAAAACCAGACACTCTTTTTGGCATTGTGTAGGTTTTTGGATAACTGAAAATAAATCACTTCTTGAATTTGTAACAATCATAAAAAATGATTTGCAAATACCCCCAGCACATGCCTTTAAAGTGGCCCAGTACTGTACTCTGGGAAACGGTATTGTAAAATGGGGATGAAGAAACAACTGGTTGCCTACAGAGTGAGGTTAAATACACAGGGGTACAACACGGTAAAACCTCAGAATCTGGATCTGTTCCGTATGTAATTGAAAGATGATTCTGTTGGGTTTGTTTTCACAACAAAGTTTCTCTTCTTGCTCAGCGGTTCAAAGAATCCCCTTAACATATTAAGCATTGATGTACAAAAAAACACAATTTACGCAAATAAAACTGTAGTGAGATATGCAAAGCAAAAGATATGGTTATTCCACAAAGTGACAAAACAGTGCAGTACTTGTGAAATTGAGGTCACACCAAAACTAATGCACAAAATGTAATACATAGAAAAGAGGTTGTGAAAATGTTTTACACAATTAGTAGGGCAAACAGTCAAATTGTTATTCTGCCCCTTAGCAATTAGTCGGCACCAAGCTCATGATTTATTTAAATGTCAATGTTGTGACCTGTGTATGTATAATTTGGTGCCAGCTCTTCACCAGGACAAGTGAGGGGAATACACCCTTAAATGCCATCATCCACTGATATAGGTACATGAGTCAATGAACTTTGAAAACACACTGGCCCTGATTTATGCCACTTTTGAAACGCAGGGATGTGCCATATTTACAGGAATACGGCGCACCCCTGTGTTTCCCCCTGCGTCAGCACTGAAATAAGCTGCCTGTGCCAATGGACGCATCCTTGAACCATGGTACAAGGGTGCCTGCATTGAGGGGATAGATTATGTGCAGGAAGGTGTCCTTTCCTGCACATAAACAATCTATAATGGCGATTTGGCCCTTTTATGTGTGCTACAAAATGCATAGAGTTACCAAAGCATCATTTAGGAATGATTGTTTATGTGCAATAAGGGACACATTCCTGCACATAAACAATCATCCATGGCATTTTGCTTCTTCTATGTGTGCTGCTGAATGCAGCACACATAGAAAAAGCAATAAACAATGAGGAATAAAAGCATTCCTCCTTGTTTTGCCCAGGGGTGGCGTTAGTTTTTTGCTGCTGCCACAGATTTATGATTTCTTGTAAATATGGGGCAGCGTCAAAATCATTGGGTGCTGCGGCGGAACACCCACAGCAACACCCACAAAAAGCGGCATTACACCTCCTTGTAAATATGGAGCACTGGTTAGCGTCACCGGGGCATCACGAAAAATGGCACTCCGTGGCACTAAGGGCTCTTAAAACTGACCCACTGTGCACAGGTTTTTTGGTTAATGAAGATGCAAGTCCAAGGCTCGCAATTTTATAGCCTACACAGTAAATGTTGATTGAGGCTGTAGCTTCTCAAAGAAACTGTGTATAAAGTTTCACCAAAACAGCATCAAAGCTGCAAAATAAATGAGATAAAATTCCAAAACCAGTTTAGCAACAAGCATTTACAATGAAAAAGGTCTCACATTAGCACGGATTAGAGCTGTTGGTGTTGTAAATGATAATGCCAATCTCAACTTTAGGACCTTGTAAATATTTAGCCATGTAGCACATTAACCCTTTATAAGAAATTCACTGTGTTTGTGCATTCCTTCATACACTCTGCAATAGACTGTAAAGGTGCAAACAGCCCCTACAGAGCATCACAATAAAAATAGCATTTGGAAGAAACATGGTCATGTAACCATATAGTCAACCCCTAGAGGGCATAATCACATACAGGAGAATGACAAAGAACATTGCAGTGTAACCATACAATCAGCCCCTTCAGCCCCATGAAGGCATAGCATATTGCAAACTTTCAGGCCTAGCAGGCCTAGCAAGCCTTTTAAATATTATTTAACTGTGGAGTCAGTGGCACAATGGTGCAGTGCCGCAGGTCATTCATTACTAGATGTCCTTGTAGAGTCAATAGCAGAAGGTGTAGGACCACTGGTCGTGGCTAGATGTCCCTGTAGAGTCAACAACAGAAGGTGCAGTACCACTAGCTGACTGAGTTAGTGGTGCCTTGGGGCAATTATCATCATTCAACCCCTAGAAAGCATAGTACATTACACATTTACAGGCCTAGCAGAATATAATGAAAAGCAAGTCCCTTATAACAGAAGCTACTCTCAGCTGTAAAACCAAAAGTTCCAGCTGAAGAAGAGTTTAAATATAGATTGAATGGTGGAAAAGTTTTGATTTTGGCCCCCCTCCCCCCTAGTATGATCCAGAAGCCTGGATAGAAAGAACCCATCAATCCGAATGTTTTGGTGGTGGACCCATTGTCCTAGGACCACCACAGGCTGAGTTATGTGCAAAAAGGTTTTGTGAAAGGAATGCCTGCAAAGCATTATGGGGTGAGTTTTCTGGAGTGCAGTGAATATTGTAGTATTGATTCTCCCACTGTGTAGGGAGAGATGCTGTTGAGAATTCAATACCTGGGTCGATTTCATGCTATATAAAGACAAAGAAAATGTACAAAACGTACCCACACACAAGACACAACTACATGTATTTACTAATTATGTAAAGAAAGGACCAAGTGAAGGGCAAACACGGAAAACGAACTGTGCATGTGAACACAAGTGCTTACTGACAAACACGAAAGGCAGGGAAAGAAAAAATAGTCCATCCAAACAACAGAAAAATCAATCCAGGCATTATTAAACTATACTTGGCCGGTGCTTCTCAGACAAGAACAGAAAGCGACCTATCAGTTTTGCAGCAAAATAAGAGCAACACTGCCTTCAACCTATGGTAAGTGGCAGGCAGCAGCAGGTAGGAGGAAAGTCCTTTACTTATTCCAACAGTTCTTGCAGACAGCGCATGTGCATGTGGATTACAACATGAAGCTTCAAATAACTCTAACTTGTTAATACCTGCTCAGGATTTATGGAATTTTTCAATAGAAAGTAAACCTTAATTTTGTCTTAAGGGACAATGCTTTTCAAATGGACAGAAGTGGCCAGTTTTGTATATATTTTAGCACTATAAAAACATAAAACCCAGAGAACAGTTTTAAAACAATTAGACCCATATTTATGAAACATGGTGCACAACTGCGCTAACGCAGTTATGCGTAATTTTGTTTAACACCGGCTAACGCCATTCCCTAACACCCTCCATGTACCATATTTATAGAATGATGCACAGTGGCGCTAAGGAATGGCTAGCATCTCAAAAAAAGACAGGAGTCGGTGAGGGATGGCGTAAGAGGAAATGGCGCTAGTGGGTCAGAAATGACATTAGGCTGCTGAGCTGCAAAATTTCTGCAGCTAGTCAGCCTAGAGTCATTTTTTGATGCAGAAGCAGCCAAAAAATGACTCCTGTCTAAGCTTAGACAGAAGTCATTAACCCTACCCCAATGCTCACCACAGGGGACCAGTGTCCCCTGGGCAAGCCCTACGTACCCAGTAGCAAGCAATAGCCCCATGTAAGAGGCCCCCAATGGCACACCACACAGATACACAAACACTGACCTGCAACTCACCTGGGATGGGCTCCCTTCTCCTGTAGTGTCCCTGTGGTGTGGGTGGTGGTGTTGATGGAGGTTGGGATGGGCAACTTAGTGCCCATTCCAAGGTGTTTACCCATGAAAATGGGCCTATCAGCACTTTAACATCTGGTCTGACCAGACGTTAAATAATGACGCTAAACGGGCTTAGCTCCATCATTTAGGCACGCCTCCCAGTTGAGCGCCGTTTCTGCATCAGGATTTAAATATAGCACTGGGGGCTGGCGTCATTTTTAGGACGGGAACGTCTACCTTGCATCTCATTAACGCAAGGTGGGTTGGCACATCCTAAAAATGGCGCTGACTGCAATATTTTGACAGTAGACGGGTCTAGCATCAAAATATGAATATGGACTTACAGATAAATGGCACTAGGGTGATGCTAAGCTTCCATAAATATGGGCCTGAATTTGTAAGGGGAAAGCCTTTGCTCAAAGAAACAGCAATAGTTTGAGTTTCCAAAGACTGCTTAAGGCAAATGTTATTATTTCAGGAGTTGTAGCAAAATGTTCTGCTACCCAGAAAGCTTCTAGACTTTCAGTAACTCCTCCCAGGGGACCAGTGCATAGATTTCACAGAGAGGCAGACTCCTTGATCACTCTCTTCAGGACCATATTCAAAAGTCCAATTCCACCTGGCTATGCTGTCTTTCTCCAAGAAAACACACCACAACCTGTACCTGCAACCCTCTTCTTTGTTCCCAGACCTGGAAGGACATAGATGAAGAGCAGTGGCACTTCTGGATCAGTTTGGTTTTATTCTTTTGGGATGTAAGGAGCTATTCGTTCACACATCATAGCAGCTTCAAAAAGTCTGGTGCCCAGGGAAAAACAGACAGTCCTCTTCTTGGCATGCATGAATAGGCTACAACAACAGTTTAATCCTGTTAGAAACTGGGTCTCTAGTTGGCAGAGGTGTGCACCTGATTCATGTATGTACCACAATCCTATCAGGGTAAGTCATAACACTACCTAAATGATCCTTTGCTCACCCTCCAGTAGCTTGGCACAGAGCAGGCAGGCTTAACTTAGAAAGCAATGTGTAAAGTATTTGTACAATAACTCATACAGTAGCACACCCGTTTAGGAAAATAGGTAATATTTATCTGAATAAAATAAGATAAAAATGACAAAAATCCAATATGCACAAGTCAAGATATCACTTTTTAAAGGTTTTAAAAAGTCTCAAGTCGCAAGAATCAGTGGTTGTATTCTTTTAAAACACAGTACCTGGGTGCGTCAAAAATAACGATGCAGAGGAGGAGATGTGTTGAAAATTAAAGCAATTAGTCGATTTTTCCTGTACGGCAAAGGTGATGTGTTTTTTTTTTACACTGCAAGGTGATGCGCCAATTCTTCTGGGGTGGCAAAGATGATGCATTGTTTCTTTCCACCCTGCAAGACAATTCTCGGTTTCCAGGAGTGCAGCCTTAGTTCTTCACTTCGATGTAGGATATTTTGACACCCAGGAATGACGAGTGGAAACCTGGAACGTGTTGATAAGAGGCAACAGGTGCTGTGTAAATCTGGCAGGAGATGCAGTAATTTCCAGCTGCGAGGCAGGAGCTGGAAGCATAGCAGTCCAGATGAGTCCTTTAGGCATCAAGGCAGTCCCTGAGACAGAGTCCAGTTGTAGGTCCAGAAGTATCTGATTTGATGGGGGTCACAGTTCCCCAAAAGTACCTTTGAAATGAAGGAAACTTCAACGAGTGTTTTGAAGTACACAAGTATCTCTTTCAACCCAAACCCATCTGCCAGGAGTCGTGTGGGGGGTTATCAGTCCTTTGTCTGAGGGCATCCCACTTTGAAGTGTAAGAGAGAGCCCCTCCACCCTTCCTGGCAAGGAAATCCATCTGTATGCAGATGAATCCAGATGCAGGTGAGTGTCCTATGTTTAAAGCTGTCTGGATGGAATGCACAAGGGGAACTGTCAACCAATACAGACCAGACGTGGATTGGAGACAGGCCGTAAGGCACAGATGTCAGTAAGGCAGAGAAATGCCTCCTTTCTAAAAGTGGCATTCCTGAAATAGTAATGTAGAATCCAGCGTCACCAGTAAGTAGGATTTATTACTACCATTATAACCATACCAAACCAAACATGACAAGTCTAGTCCATTCAGATCAGAAATTACTACTTAAAAGCATAAAAGGGAATCTCTAATGCTGGCCTATGAGAGTAGCAGGCATCACAGTAGTGAAAAATGACTTTTGGAGTTTTTCAATACCAGGACATGTAATGCTTATGAGTACATATCCTGCATTTTACTTACGTAGCACCCTTCCCTATAGGAGATCTATTGATTAGCTTAGGGATGACTTATATGGAAGAAATGAGGAACTTAAGGCTTGGCAAGTAGTTTTAATTGCCAAGTTGAAGTAGCAGTGAAACTGCACGCTCAGTCCTGGCTATGGCAGACCTGAGACATGGTTAAGGGGCTACCTATGTGGGTCGCACAATCAGTGCTGCAGGCCCACTAGTAGCATTTAATTTACAGGCCCTGGGCACATCTAGTACACTTTACTAGGGACGTATAGGTAAATTAAATATACCAATTGGGCATGAGCCAATGTTACTGTATTTAGGGGAGGAGCACAAACACTTTAGTGCTGGTCAGTAGTGGTAAAGTGTGCTAAGTCCTAAAACCAGAAAACATGAGGTCTGGAAAATGGAGGGAGGCAGGCAAAAATTTGGGGTAAGACCACACTCAGGCTGTCAGGTCTAACAACCCCAAATGTTCTTCTTGGCTTATTTGTTCTAAACAGCACTGTGTATTCTTGATGCTAAAGCCCCGAGCCACAGGCTACCACTCCAGTCTGTGTGCAGTACCTGAACTTAGTCTTGCAAAGATTCCACCCTGACAGAGTATATAGGAATTCTTCTGACTCATTACCAGAAAAATAATATTACATTATTACAAATGAATGGTAAAAGTAACTCATGTGTTAGAGTGCCACAAGACTGACCATTGACTTGCCTATTGCAACCAGCTAATACATCCTCAGTCTGATCCTCTAAATGTAATAGCATCCTGGGATAGATGAGCCAGCAGTCCATAGGAAGGCCAATTTCCAAAGCTTGTTCTTACTATATTGTTTCTATGTGATAGTGATAAAACATCAAGAAGTTCTTTAAGTCAGTATATTTATGATATATATGGGACCCCACCATCCCTAGTTCTCTGAAATGTACAGGCTGGGGTTTATTGAAAGTGTGATGTCCTGTGGTGGTTATCCTTTACTTGTCTTGCTAATATGGCCCCACAGCAACGCAGCTGCACCAGAAAAGCAATTGGTCTTGAGGGAGAGGACTTAATTGTTGTCCTTCACACCTTTCTTGGAGCAGAGCTGTTGATTGCGGAAATGTAGTCCCATTGGTGTAACCAATAACTCCAAATCTGCTTGTGCGTCGTCAACACGTGTTTCATCCGGGGGAGTACCCCTGGGATTTCCTCAGGACATTCCTGTCATTATTCCCTAAAACAGTATTATCACGTATATAAAACAATTCCAATTTAACTATGTCCATTATCAAAGAAAATTGAGAGCACATAGGAAGCAAGTCATAGGATATGGGCGCTCACAGTGAGTCAATATAATAGCATTAACATTCCAATTTTAACATGGTGCCCCTGGCAAGAGGATCTTCCTAACTCCTCTAATGTTTCCAGGGAAACTCACAATGACAAAACCACAGCTGTCAGGGCACCCATGAATATATAATTCCAAGTAAGTAATGTATCAATATGTAATGTATAATGGCATTAATACCATGGAGAGTTTCAAGCTCAATTTATTCTTCAACAGAAAAGTTCATCATAGTAACCACAAAATTGTCCTTTGACATCCATGTTCATGTAGTAAACACAGTATTGAAGTCAGTATCCATGTAGCACATACAGCCACAGCCAACACGTGTTTCGTCCTATGAGAACAGTACTCTCACGGACTTCATCAGGGCTGAAAATAAATTAGAACAGTCACTACTTCATAACATGTGTACAGAACCGTCAGGAGCAGACCATAAAGTATATCTTATCGTGACAATTTGTGAGATCCTAAAACGAAAACATGTAATTTGTGACTTCTTGTGATCATTCATCTGTTGGGAACTAACATATAGTCCCATCACCACAATAAAATTATTAAAATTATCACAAAATATGATAACATTACCTATAAAGTTAAAGCACAAAATGGGAATATATATGTGAATAACCCATGTGTACAAAGTTTGATCACAATATGAGTGTGCATGTTTCCAAAGTCCAAAGAAAAGTCACCCCAGACACCCAGTCAACACCAAAGGGCGCAATGTAATAATAGTTTACCCAGTGTAAGATAACAGAAACACCACCAGAGCCCTTCATAATAAACAGTGAAAAACCCATAAATCGAAACATACCTTAACTCAAATTATATCTACATGTATAACCAGTATCATTAAGAACCGTCCAGAGTCTGTGAAAAATAATCATAGATCCACTATATAATCAACTAAGTCTCCTGCATGTCTAAATAGAAAAACGTCCCCAAGTAAGGGTACAAGCAAATGTGACCAAAAGGTCCCAGACTGACCTGAGTAAAATATATATAATATCCAACATTAGGATGCAAATGAAGTATTCAAGAACCGTTTCCTATGTATGCAGAGCGAAGAAAGAAATCGGAAAGAAAAAATTATTATATGCTGCTATTGAGGCATGCTAGATATAAATCAACACGATTAAGAAATATCCCCAAAAGTAAATGTAATAATGAGACATCAAGTCACCAGGTCCCCAATAACCAAATTCAGTATCTCACCTATCGTATACGTAAGTAGCCATCATCAAGAAAGGCAAAGACCGCGGTCGAAATCCCCCGCGGCGTCCTCTGTATCGGTAATTAATCTCGAACGTCGAACTAACGGAGGAGGATTGAAATTTAAAACCTCCGCGCGTTGGTAGTGAAGTAATAGAAAATGGACTAACCCATGAGTGTGGGCGCCATCTTAGAAAAGGAGAGAAGGACCAGCCTTCAACAGGACACAAGAGGAAAAGAAGGACTATCTCCCGTAATGGGCGCCATTTTGGAACTGCATATACCCCGAGCTTGATGTATGTTAATAATCGGTATATACAACAAAAACATAACGAGTAAATAAGTATCCTCCCAAATTCTTATTAGCCTAAGTCATGCAATACAGCAATAACTGTAAGGAATTCCTTAAGTTGCATACCGCCACCATCCGTGTCAAGATAATGGCCTATGGGGAGAACTCCTTCCCCCAAGATATCTGGTTGTAACCATAATTGTTTATTACCGCATCTAACAAGATATATGTAGGTGAAGTAGTAGTATCCCTCGCACAGCCCAACTGAATAGATTAATACGAAAAACCCAGTGGTCTATACGTGAGTGTTTGGTGTGAAAGGAGAAAGGGGAAGAGTACACGTGACCGTGTCATGCCCCACTCATATTATGTATAGACAACACACTGACAAGTATACCTAAAACATATACATTACACCATGGTTTGGATTACAAACAAGCAAACCTGAGACAGTTAATGATGATCTACCATTGCATTACTATGTATTCCTGTTCTAACACAATATATGTATCTGATCTCTCCAAATGAGTATTTATGCATGCCGCAAATACAGAGTATATGTCCCTCTGAATTGGGCACCAGTCAGTATAATCAATTCACATAGCATTTGACCCAGTGACTTGTATATAGATGAGACACAATATAATCAAAAGACTACACTTGCAGTAGATTCATGAATAACATATGCTTAATGAACTTAGTAAGTCAGAATGAGAGGAGAGTAGATTGTAAAGATGATGCATAAATATCAGTGATTATTCTTATGTTCCCAAATAGTCCATTATCACTACTAATACAATATGTGACTACCAAGTTACATAGTGAGAACCATGCATTTTTTTTATTATTAAGACTCAGTATTACCCCTACACGTGATCTTTAGTGACGAGTGTGTTTAGTCAATTATAATTATAATCCCTTATGTATGTATACTTTATATTCATTTTTATTAGATAATTCAGTTCCAGCTAGTAAGTGCAGCCCACTCGTGAGTCCCAGTGACTAATGTAATATAAAGTGTACACCTTACTAATCATTAACTAAAAGGGGAACTTCCCCTGTGCTACCTTCATACCCCTTATCGTTGAAAATTAGGTACTACTTAATTTAGCATGAAATTAACTTACTATTCTCCTAGTATTGTCATAATATCTTTCGCAAACCTAAAATAAAATATAAATCCAATACAATGTATTAGGACATATCTCACTATTTTCCTTTCTTAAATTAAATATATCAAATTGTAACAATAATTCTAACTCTTGATAATTTTATGTTTTGTTTTATTTTTTATTTAAATTTAATTTGAAAGCTCGAAAAGCTTACCGTTTTATGATTCCCTCGAACTAATCAGAATTCATCTCTCCACAAATCCATCTCGTGATTTACGTCTATTACGATAATAACAAGCAATTATTTATTTGCCCTAAAATAATCTAAGGTAAATAGCCAAATCTAATGTTTTCCTTACCTGTATCCCAATTCCACAAAAAGAGAGGTTAGCGAGTACGCTTCCCGAACAAGTAAACCGAATGAATCGTCAGCGTTCTATTTAACCGCGTCGGCATTTTGATTGAAATAAAAGACGGACTACACGTTTCAATAATTGAAAAACACTCTGTCTGTGCTCGATTATAAAACTAATCTTTACTAATCCATTACTTTATTTAAGAGTAGGTTGCTAAATCTTTATATACTTTGAATTATCTGTTAAGGTGCTCAATAAAAACGTTATATTGAAGGAATGTTCCAAAATGTGTCCCCGTTGCTCCTAACAAGTGAGTATCTTAATGTCACAGAACATAGGAGAGGCCGGCTTAGAAGCTGGAGCAGCTTGTGCTGGGGGCCCACCTGTCATTTTCCTTGCTTGCAATCCCTCCCCCTTTTAGAGTCACCTCACTCAGCCTTCACATTGCCTTGCGCTGCACACTACTCCCTTTTAAATGCACCTTATGAATTACTAATACCAAATACTACAGCACCCAACAAATACCACCAATGACTCAAAGACGCAATAAAGAGTGCCCGCATTGAGGCTAGTGGCAACCACATCAAGGAACTCTTCATCATCATCAGAGAGTTCTCCAGCCCCACAGCCATCTAGAACATGATCCCTCCCTCACAGGAACTCTGTGACATGCTACTGAATCACTTCCACAACAAAATATCCACTATCTACAGGAACTTTGTGCCTGTCAGACCTCCTCAACACATCCATCACCACAGCCACCTTCTTGACACATTGGAACATGCAATGGTCAGACCTCTCATCAAGAAACCCACAGCAGACCCCAGCGAATGCCAGAATCACCACCTCGTCTTGCTGCTCCTTTTTCCCTCCAAAGTCCATGAGAAGGCTATCAACCGGCAGTACCCAGAGAGAAACAACCTGTTAGATGCCTCCCAATCCGGTTTCTTGAGCCAACCACAGCACCAAGACCACCCTGATTGCTGCAATGGATGATATCTGCACCCTACTCAACGAAGGAGAATTGTCTGCCCGATCCTTCTTGATCTCTCTGCAGCCTTCAACATTGTTTCCCACCACACACTCATCAAGAGACTGCACCACATTAGAATCAAGGGAGACACACTCAGAAGGATTGCATCACTCCTAAAGGGACTCACACAGAGAATCCACCTACCCCCCTTCACCTTGAAATCCATGAGCACCATAAGTGGCATCGCACAATGCTCATCACTCAGCCAAAACCTCTCCAACACCTACATGACGCCTCTAGCTGGCATTGTCAGAACCTACAATATCAACATCATGTCCTATTCCAGTGACACCCAGCTCATCTTATCACTCTCAGCTGATCCTGCCTCCACCAAAAACAACTTCCACAACTGCATGAAGCACTTCGCAGACTGGATGAAGGACAACTGTCTGAAGCTCAACACGGACAAAACCGAAGTGCTGATATTTGGCAACTCTGCCTCCCTCTGGACTGACAATTTGAAATTAGTGTTAAATGGGATTGTTTTGTGACCACATTCACTGTCACAAAACAATCATGCATCCCCCTGTGATTTGCAATTAGGAAGGGATGACCTAGGGATGGCCCTTCCTTAATTTTTGATTTAGACTTTTGTTTCAGAGACACATTACCATATCTTCATGCCACACTTTTTGTCCTACTCCTCGAATGCTGCTCTTGTCTGCCTTGCGGTGGACTTGCTGGCGTCTAGCATTCTTTCAGCTCTTAGCAGACAGATGATATGTTGCCACAATTTGAATTTTACATAGCTGGAGCTGGTGCTTGAGTGGAGTCATAACTGTTGCTTTTAATCACAGTGAAAAGTGTTTGCTACTTTGTTCAGTTGTTTCAGTGCGGATTCAGCAAAAATCAGCAACTATAGACCTATGTTTTCCTGAGAATGAGGCCCCAGGCCAGGGCTGGTCCTGGGACTTTTAGGACCCTGGGCAAAAGAAAAGACGTGAGGCCCCTCTAATTTGAATGCAATGTGACATCACAGAGTATGACATCATAATTAGTCTTGTTTGGCATCGCTGAAGTGACCTGCGACCATATTTATACTTTTTGCCGCAAACCTGCGTTAGCGCAGGTTCGCAGCAAAAATTATAGCGCCAGCTAGCGCCATTCCTAGACGCTGCCCAGGTGCCATATTTAAGTAATGGCGCTAGCCGGCGCTAAGGCCCTGTTATGGTTCTTTGAAAGGACGCAAACAAGGCCTGGGAGGCGCAGCGGGAAACGGGGCTTGTGTACCAAATTATGGCACTTCACTATTTGAAGGCAAAAAAATTGCCTCTAAGCAGTGTAGCACCATTGTCTGGGGCACAAGCCCCATGGACATGGCTCCTGTCTTCGTAAAGACAGGAACCATGCCCACCACCCCAAAGACCATTGTCAGGGGCCGAATGTCCCCTGGGCATGGTCACTGGGGCTAGCGCCATTCAGGGGGCCCCAAGTCAGGGCCATCGAGCGGTGTTGGACCACACAAAAAAAATACTCACCCAGACTTACCTGCGGAAGGGTCCACCATCCATGGGTGACCTCCTGGTGTGGGTAGACGTGGGTGGGGTTGTCCCTGGAGACAGGGAAGGGCACCTGTGGGCAATTTCCATGGTCTCTGACCATGGAAATCTGCCTACAGGTCCCTTTACGCCTGCCCATACCCAGGCGTTAAATAATGGCGCTAAGCAGGATTAGCAGCATTATTTAAGGTCCTCCTCCTCCTGTGCATGATTTTGGCACGGGAGGATAAATACAGCGCTAGGGCATTTGAGGTATTTTTTGTCCAGGAATTCCTACCTTGCATCTCATTGACGCAAGGTAGGTTCCCGCAGGCAAAAAAAAATTGGCGCTAGACTTGTCTAGCGCCAAAATATAAATATGGTGTTAAGTTTGCGTTGGATTTGTGTCAAATAAAATTACACAAATCCAGCGCAAACAGAGTATAAATATGGGCCCAAGTGTTTATATCAATGAAATACCTAAAAATATAAATACCCAAATGAAATTAGGCCATCTAGCGTAATTGACATTGTTTAGAATAATGAAAAATGAAATAGTTATAATTCTGAAAATAGGAGATTGAGTTATACATTACCGAAGCCGTTGGAAGGATTAGAGGCATTTAAAGTGTTGCAATCCTATTCTCCTCTTCACAACACTTTCCTCTGCCTCCTCTCTGTGAGACACACCCTTGTCTACCTGCATCTTTTGGGAATCTACACAGTGGCGGCCAGCAGCTTTAGGAGGGAGAGGGGCGGGCGCAAAGCACACACACACACACACACTCACTCATTCTTTCACACACAGACACGCACGCACGCACATCTATTAACAACACTCATACCATTCAAACATGCACACACCAAACATTCATTTTAAAACATCACACTCATTCTTTCACACATGCATGCACGCACATCCATTAACACTCATAACATTCAAACATGCATGCATGCACCAAACATTCATTTTAAAAGATCACACACTCATTCTTTCACACACACACGCACACATGCACGCATGCACATCCATTAACAACACTCATAACACTCAAACATGCACGCACGCACCAAACATTCAATTTAAAACAACACACACACACTTAACTTCAGCCTCCAGGTCCCAGGAGGGTTGGGACTGCTGCCTTCCCTCATTGGCTGACCTTAGGTCAGCCAATGAGGGAAGGCAGCAGTCCCAGCCTTGCCACAGAGTGGGATGGGGTCAGTGAGACTGCTAACCCCACCCCACTCTGTGACGAAGTGTCACTAATTGACACTCGCCCTGGGCGCTTCAGGGCTTAAACCTGAAGCGCCCAGGTCGGAGTCAATGGGTGACGCTTTCCTTCTCACCCAGGGGAGGGCCTCGGGGTACCTTTGCTGAGCCAAGGCCCTAGGAGCTGTGACTTCCTCAGCCCAGCAAAGTTCAGCTCAGGCAGCCAGGAGTCTGTGCAAATTGCGCATTGCTCACTCCTGGCTGTCTGAGCTGAAAATGAAGAGTGTCTGTCAGGCTGGCCTTTGTTCAGCCTGACAGACTGACAGACACTCTTCATGAGGGGCAAAAGGTGGGGGCGCAGCCCCTCCGTCCTAAAGGACGGGCCACCACTGAATCTACATATGTCAGACCTTTTCCCTTTCCGAACTTTCTTTTTACTTTCTCCTTCCGCACACATTTTCTTGCAGTTGCTTCACTTTACCACTCTCCTCCACACATACACTTCACCCATTCACCTGTTAGTTCATTATTTCCTTTTGTCCTGTGAGTATTTCAACAAGAGGTTTGTTCGTCCTTCACATGCTTTTACACATAATTACAAGTGTGATTACACATGCTGCCATTACTCTCTGCCCTCCACAGACAGGCCAAGCAAGTGTGGTTGAGCAGGTATACTAAACACGTTTGTGACCCATTGGCAGCCACTGTTCAACTCCAGCGCTATCACTCACGGCCCATTATACTCACCTACCCACAACCTGAACTCACACAAACATCCATAAGTGAGTCTAAAGAATAAATAGATAAGTATGTTGAATCAAAAAAATGCATAAAAACAAAATCTAGGAAAAACACATACTCTCAGGGAAGTTAAGTAAACAAGACGTGGAAGGTAAATAGGAGCAACCTCACTGGAAAGACTGACATGGATTACCGTAATGTTTTAAAAAGTCATTGTTGAGATATCTATCAGTCGTTTGCCCTGTAAAGAGTATCAACATAGAGCAAAATATGGACTCCTTCCAAAGTCCTGTCTTTTGAAAAGTGCTTTTATCTGCCCAGGACCTAACTGCATAGTGCAGCTTTACTAGGCACTGGAGAATGACCCGCTCCCCTGAGCCTTATAGCTCTGGATAATGGGTGCCAAACCCAGGAGAACCCTCTATGCCACATTATGTCTTCCCATAGCCATGATCCAGTGTTGTGAGGCCTTGCAATGCTGTAGACCTGAAGTGCAGGGTAGGGAAAAGCATTTATTAAAAGGCAGGGCTGACCCAAAACAAGGTGGACAATATAAACCTAGGGTTACCGCTGTCAGTGAGGCAGGTGCTCTGGGTCTCAAGCCCAGTAGTAGTTTGAATTAGCTCAGTACTGACATCCTTTACAGAGCAAAACATGGATCAATACCTAATGATTGTACATAAAAGTAGGCTTCCTCATAAGCTGTGAGACCTAAAGGAGGGGATTTCAGCCCCTGGACTTCGCAGCCATACTACAGCATTGTGTGGACCAGGAGTGGGGGGCTCACTGAGACTGGGCCTCACACCACTAGAAATGCCTTTTAACCCTCCATTGCTGCACCACTGCATCATGGCTGCATGGCCCAGAGAAGGGGGTCCCCTGTGAGACATTCCATATCCTTAATATTCCACCTCAAAGTTCTCAAGTATGGTCCACTATAAGCAGCCATCCACAACCTGAACTCACATGGACATCTATAGGTGAGTCAGTTCACAGTATGCATAATACAAGATTGATATGCTGCTTTAAAAAATCATGGCTGTGATAAGGCCTAGTGTGGGGAACCCTCTTTCCGGGGCTTGGCATCCATCATCAAGGATTGACAGGCCCAGGGGAAGAGGCTCTTTGCCTGGGTTTCATAGCAGTACATTATGAGTGTGAGGCTCAAGGCAGGGAAAAACATTCATTAAAAGGCATAACTGTAGCAAAGCAAAGTGAGTAGCATAAACCTAGGGTCAGTGCTTTCAAGGAGGAAGGTCCCTCTGGACCACAGGACCTTTAACAATTATAATCTGGCATTGAAAGAGGGTCCCATCACTCTAAATTAATGTTCTATACATGGCAAAGCATTGATGCAAGCATGGAAGAATTATAAGATCCTCTTGAGTGAAGCAGTCCCAGACCAACAGGGGACTGCCCCAGAACATACAGTGCAGCCAACCCACCCAGCATTTCCCAGACTGAGTTAAGGGTTGAGATGCATGTGGTTATAGCCCAGTGGACTCCTGTTAGATGGTCGTCAAATCCTTTGTACACCCATTGCAGCTGTTAGGATGCTTTTTACTAACAAAACCTTTTACAGACCCTCATAGCTGCCATGTTTCCCAGATACATGCATGAAGTGCTGTGCAGTGCCGCTCTTTTCTTTTAAATCTGGGACTTGTATCTCTGCTTTATAATGGAAAAAACACAAACTAGTCCCAGAATTCAAGCTTTAAATTTAGACTGGAACAACACATCTTGCATGGGCTCGCTCTGTAGTGACCCTCAGCCAACCTTTAAGTCGCATTGTTATCATCCCCCCACAAACCCCCATTTTAATTTATTAAATTATGTTATGGGTTAGAAAAATGACATCCTATAGTCTTTCCTTTCACACCAGCAAGATTATCATGTAGTTCAATTTACAAACTCCTTTCATTCTGCACTCAGAAAGAACAGTTAACAGCGATCTCCATGTTAAAAAAATAAGTAGCAATTTGTCAGAAGTCCACCTGACATTTGATCTCTTTCTTTGATCAAAGTTACAGGCATTTTTATTTCTAATTCACCTTTTGAACTCCAGCATAGTCATTTTGGCGGTGCTGCAGCTCTCCCTGCACCCCTACTTTCTTTTTTTCTTGCAACTTCCTCTCTTATATTTGTACCTTCTCTTCCTTCCTTTCGTCTCTTCCACATACTCCATCCCACTCCCAGTGGACCTTTATTAATTTTCTCTACTCTGTGTCTACATATGTTCTTTCCTCCCCTCCCGTGGGTTGCTGTTATTCACTTCACTCCATTACCCCCTTTGCTTTCTTCTCTCTCTTCTTTCAGCCTTCCTCCAACATCACTGCTCTCTCACTCTGTCACCCTTCTCCTCTTAACTCATACTGTCTCATCTCTGCTCTTCCAATTAACACTCCATTATTTTATCTTTTTGTCTGCTCTGCTCTCTCCCATCCACTTATTTCCTTAAAATTCTCGCTTCTTTGTAGCCTCTCCACCATACTTTCTTGTTCAAGCGTTGAACATATTGTAATGTGGTGCAAGGGCAGGGTAAACTGCACTGCAGACCTAGACATCAAAAAGCAGCAAATTTGATAAGATAAAAACAATAATTTTAAAACAATGTTATGGCTCCTTCACCTTTCAAACAACAGCACAGTTATTTTGGGTGTGATGTAGCACCCCACACACCTCTACTTCCAGTGCATATGGAACTCCCCTAGACTTACTACGCAGCAAAGGCACACATAAATTCAAACCTCCACTGCTTTTCATGGACTGTGGAAGCACAGTTAGGAATGACTCACAGCTCCAGGATGTGTGGTGATTTGCAGCTTCCTATAGTGCAAACTTACACCAGCACCAATTACATTGCAAAATATTAGATTCATTTTTGGGGCATGGAGAAATTAAGTGATTTACCCGAAATCACAGGATGTTCAGTCGGCACCGAGACTCAAATGTAATTCACCAGTTCCATTAAGCAACTCGATGAGTTGCAAGGTCCAGGTAAGGAGTTTCATCCCTGGGATTCAGTCATACTGTAGCACTGTAAATTCCAGGAGAAGAGGCCCGCTACCCTGGGCTTGCAGCACTGAATAATGACTACAAGGCCTAAGCTAAGGAAGGGCCCCAACACCTAGGCCTTGCAGCTTGGTCCAGGGGTGAAAGGCCCAAAAGAGCCTGGGTCCATGCCAATAATAGCTGTCAGGCCCCAAGAACGGGGGATCACACCTAGACCTGCAGACTGATCCAGTGCTTTGAGGCCCAGGAGAGGGGAGCCATCTCCGCTGATCCACCTCCAAATCTTCATTTGTACAACACATAATTAAAATAACTCCCTGATGCAACCCCACATGATATTTGGTAGCCACAAGATTTGCCGGAAGAACTGTGGTGAGAGGGGTACCTTTTACCACATGTGGTGGACCTGCATCCATGTCCAAACGTATTAGTTTGCCAACATTTCCCACTTAAGGGCAGTGCTAGGAATTGCATTCCTGCCACACCCTCTAATGCTATTGCTAGGTGACCCTGGAGAGACCAGTGTCTATCCAGTGACTACGCTACTGAACAAACTCATCACCCACCTGCTCGTGTTGGCCTGAGTAGCCTTGGCACAGTTTTGGAAGCAGCCTACGACTCCGCCCCTGTCTGTGAGGTAGGGGAAGGTGTGGTCAGTCTACAAACTGGAGAGGTTGACTGCATTGATATGAGACACGATGATCAAATGTCAGGCCACCTGGCTCCCTTTTTAAACATTTATGAAGCATGACAGACAATAGGCAACCAACCCTGATCAAATACCAAAACTCATTAGCAAAGATGTCTTCCATAGGATAACTCTAAGCTCCAGCACCAACTTTGAGACGGACAATGGTCCCTGAAAACTATGATATGCCTAAACCCAGCAATAGCTTTCTGTATAATTGGAGACATAAAGTGTACACTAAGGTAATAGGAATACTGAGTGACTAAATTTGTTGCATATTGTTATTATACTTTGTATAAAACCATAAATAAAGTAGTTAAAAAACACAAAAAGTGATGAAAGGATGCTTGCAATAAGCCTAACCACTGGCAATAGCTTGGGGTAGCATTCCAAACCATCATTCTTTGCCCCAGCATGCCACCTCAGATTAGACCTAGTCATATGCTGGGCTTCATCTAAAGGAGCAAAACCGGTCTGGGGTTGCTTGCGTTCTTATTCAGAGAGGACATTGTTTGTCAGCTCATACTGAACTGTTCCCATTGACATGGTGGGTGAAAGAGCGATGGGTTGGAATTCTTCCCCAAACAATTGCAAGTGGTTGGATTTGTTGTGGGCATCCTCCCATCACTTTTATGTGTTTTATTAAGTGCCCTATGTGGCCAATGGTGTAGCCAGATGTAAGTCCCTTGCTCACTGTGCCAAAGGAACCAAGTTATACCCAACTGAAGCGCCCCAGTCAGGGCAAAGTTGTTATTGGGTTGCTTGTGTTCTGGTTTAGAGAGGAATTGGCTTTGCAGTTCAAGTTGGATTGTTCCCAATGGAGCAGCATCAAGTCTGATTTGCACAGGATTTAATCTGAGGTGGCATGCTAAGAAATAGAGCAATGTGTTGGCTAAATCCCCAGAGTGATTGCCACAGGCTGGACTTGTTACAAGCAGCCATCCATCAATGTTTGTGTGCTTAAGTGTGTCTACAAACCAACACACAGAGGCTGAAACCACAGACATCAAATATGCAGGCAAGCATAGCCTCCAATACAACTGAGACGCAGCCCAACAGCATTAAAGAAGGCACATACAGAATGACAGGAGAATAAACAGAAATATAAGAGGATGCATGTCCTTTGTAAACTGTTGATGACTAAACAAAAGTTAAAGTAACAAAAATATCTGTGCCAACACCTAATTGTTAGCTTTTGGGTGGCCTTCCTCACACTTTTTGCCTACTTCTTCAACTTTTCTGACCTTATTTTCATGGATAGTAGGACTCTGTACACCTTAGCAATGCTAACCAGTTCTAAAGTGATTGTGCTCTCTCCCCTAAACATGGCAATGTTGCTTCATCCCCGACTGGCATATCTAATGTACTTATACGTTCCTAGTAAAGTGGTACTGTGTGTTACTAGTGGGTCTGCAGCACTGATTGTGCCACCCACGTATGGAGTGCTTTAACCATTTCTGAGGCCTGCCATTGCACAGCCTGAATGTGCAGTTGTATGCTGCCATGTCGACCTGGAAAATAATCCTTTTGACAGGTCCAAACCTTCCCCTTCTATACATATGGATCACCCATAATGTAGGCCCTGGACAGCCCAGAGAGCAGGGTGAAATATATTTAAAAGGCAAGACTTGTACTTTTAAGTTTTGCATGTCCTGGTAGTGAAAAACCCCCAAAGTCGTTTTCCTCTACTATAAGGCCCATTTCTCCCATGCAATAACATTGGGATTAACATATTACTTTTTACAAGTGTAATATCTAATTAGGAGGAGTCTGGTGTCTCTGGAATCACTATTTAAACTCCAAATTCATGGCGAAATTTGGGTTTTAAATTACAATTCTGAAAATGCCACATTTAAAAAGTTGGCTTGTCTTATTTCAGTCTTTTGGTGCCTGCTGCCTCTCCCTGATCACATTTTTGGGTGTGTGACAGATGGGTTTTGTGTATTCCTCCTAGACATCCACACACAATGGGTGGTTAGGCGTGACATGATGAGCCATCTCTGGCAGGATGGGAGGAGGGAGCTGGGCACAGCCTCACTTACACCTGAATAGGCTGTGTCCTGTCCATACAAACGTCTGACTTCCCCTCTGTAGTGAGTCTGCAGCCAGGACATGAAGGGCAGAACCTGTATGCACTTCAAAGGCCTGTCTTTAAAGTCTCCCCCACTTCAAAGGCACCACTGTGTAAAAGAACTAGACCTCTGACACCAACACTTCAGTGCACTTCTGGACTTATGGATACTCTGCCAGGAAGAAGGACTGCTGTGCTGCTGAAGGACTTCCAATCTGCTATACTGCTGCTTTGCTGAACTCCTGCCTTACTGTGCTGCTCTGTTGCCTGCTGACATTTTGCCTAAGTGAAAAGGACTGGACCTCTTGAACCCAGAATGACTCCAAGGGCTTGTAGGCTGGCCTCCTGATCTGAAGTTTCAGGGAAATAAAATACTTCCTGCAACCCTGCTAGTGCATCAAGACTCCGCCACATGTAAGTCTGCTCTGCCAAGTTGTGCCACCCCAGTCCTGTACCCTTGAAAGTGGGCCTAAGGTGCCTGTCAGCATAAGCAACACATCCTCTCTGTTGAGCAATTCATTCTAGTGCAGAAACGGCATGTCTTCTTGGCTGAGTGGCACACCTCTGAGTAGAACTGACCCATCGTCTTTGCGGCATAGATTGGATCTGTCACAAAGACTCACATCACCCCTACATCCCACATCTTGGGACCAAAGCATCACATTCGGAACCGCTGCTGTGCAATGCTTTGTCCAGTGCAAGCCCCTCTGCATAGCAAATTCAACACTCATTGGAACCGACGCCTTGCCCTGGTTGTGCCACACATACTCAACATCAGCCTTGACATCGCAAGCCAATCAACAGTATCCTCAATGTCAACACAACTGAGATTGGCGCCACAGCCTTGCCCCATCTTGGAAGCGACCCATTGTCTCTACTGGGTGACACGTCATTGAATCGGATCCATGCAACGCTCCGCAACCTAGGATTTAAGGTACTTTGGGTCAGCAAGTTTAACTTGGTCCTGCTCTCCATCACGGTCAGCCTGAACGCTTACACAAACAGATATTCACAGTTGAAGCTTTATATTTCTTGGTACTATTTTACTTGAAAACTTTGTAAATTCAATATCCCCGGTTCTACTTATTAGATTTTTGTCATCTTGGTCTTGTTTACTTTTTAAATTGTGATCCAGTTTTGTAACCTGGTGTAGGATTTATTTTGTGTGGAGCTTTCAATGTTTTACTGTTTGAAGTGTTACACAAATACTTCACACACTGCCTCTGAGTTAAGTCTGACTGGTCTGTGCCAAGTTACCAGACGGTAAGCACAGATGTATTTGGGGTTTGCTTGAATCTTACCCTGACTAGTATTGTGGTTTCTGCCTGACCAGGGGTCATACCCCCGTCCATTAGTAATCCAATTTCAGCACTAATGAATTCTTGACCTCTACTTAGAGATATCTCTTTTGCTGGATGATCAAATGCTTCAGTCTCTATGCCTAATTAATCACTGCCCTCTTTGCTATGACCATGTGTTTGTGCGTGTGTAATGTGTAAGAAATCGGATGCAAGGAGTGGAAGCCCCACTCAAATAATACACACAATCCTTGTCAGGGTGAACCACAAAAAGTCACTAAACGAGCCTGGTAACTTGTCATAAAAGCAGTTATACTTAACTTAGAGGCAATGTGTAAAATATTTATGCAGCACACAAACAGTAAAAAAGTAAAAATGAAACACAAGAAAAATCCCAAACCAATTAAAAAATAGAGACAATTTTAAAAAGCAAAATGAGATCAAAACAAATTAAATCCAATCAAGAGAACGAGAATCGCACCTAAAAGATTAAAGTGCCTACCGCAGGTATCTGGTCGATTGAGACCGGGTCAAAGTCAAAAGTTAAAGGGGACTGCAATGGAGTGTAGATGTGATGTAATGCCCAGAGCTGCCCACCTCTGAGCCGCTGGGAACTAGGTTCGAGTCTTAGCGTTGGCTCAACATCCTGTGATTCTGTGAAAATCACTTATTCTCCTCGTGCCTACACTCAGCACTCTGAGACCCTCACCGGTGATTAGCCGTGCTTTACAAATCCTGGATATATATTTACAAATCCTGGATATAAATCCTGGATATATGGTGCAGGAGAGATACAATTGTTTGGTTGGGCCCTGTCTCTGCTTACCTTGACACTTAGAAGAAATTTCTAAAGGTAGCGTCTCAGAGGTGCACGTCACCATGCTGTGTCAAACAATGGGAACCTCTGGGTGAGGTCTTGGTAAAGCCGTCAGCACGGAAAGATTTGAGAGGGAGATGCTGAATTTTCAGGCCAAGGTAGCAGTTGTCGTCAATGGGGTGCTAATCGTACCTGGTGAAGATTTTTACCTTTGTACTTAGACATTTTTCTGAAGCTCGGATTCACCCAACAGGACCAGCCAAAAATGGCCCCACAAGGCCAGATAATTAAATTGGGAAGGCCCTCTGAAGAATTTACCTGTGAGGGCTAGGACTCACTCCACAAGTATTAACTTTGGGTATGGTGTGGGCTTCTTGTCCTAACCCCACAGCGGCTTCTGGAAAGTTTCCCCTTCCCATGCTAAGGCTCCAAACTGTCTGAGATGTTAAAATGCTTTTGTCAGATTCCTTTGTGTGTGCTGAAGGCAAAGCCTTAAAAGTGTAATTGAGGCAGGGAACAGATTTGCCCCCAGCCACCCTAACTTGATGGCCCATCCTGTACACACCTGGGGCATATTTATACTCTGTCTGCGCCGATTGTGCGTCAAAACTTTTGACGCACAATCAGTGCAAACGTTGCCCCGTATTTAAACTTTGACGCCCGAGCCCGCGGGTGACAAAATTCCGCTGTGTCCCGTCATTTTTTGGATGCGGCAACCCGCTTTGCGTTAATTATATGCAAGGTCCAAAAAAAGGCTTAAACGGCCGTGCGTCGTATTTATGCTTTCGTGCCAGAAAATGACGCACAGCCTGATTTGCGTCAAAAATTAACGCCTGGGTCAGGGCAGGCGTTAAAATGGGGCAAACACATCTGTATTTAATCAGAACACATGGAACAAACAGCAGAGCAGCAGAGCAGCAACAGGGAGCCATGGAGGTGATTCTAATCCAGCGTGCACGCAGACGCAGAGCCCAGCAGCAACAACATCAGCAGGGACCCCAAAGGCAATGCAGAAGGCAGGAGAGGATATTCCGCCCAAGAACAACCCTTCAGGGCCTCAGGGAACACAACATCATACAGAGGTACCGGTTGAACTGGCAGGCCATTCAGCAGCTGCTGCGAAACATTGAACAGTAGTTGGCCCCCACTTTGGTGACACCCTGCACCATCCCAACAGAAACAAAGCTGCTTGCCGTACTTCACATGCTGGCAAGTGGCTCTTTCCAAACAACTGGTGCCCTGGTTGGCGGAATATCACAACCATGATTCTCCGCCTTTTTGCCCAAAGTACTGGACGCCATCATTCGACTGACACCCCGCCACATATGCTTCCCTAACACACTGCAGAAGCAGCAGGAAACAAAACAGGGGTTCTACGCAATCAGTGGCTTCCCACACGTCCTTGGTGCAATCGACTGCACACATGTACGCCTTGTGCCAGAAACTGCAACTGAACACCTGTACTACAACAGGAAGCACACACATTCCATCAACGTGCAGGCCATTGTCGATCACCAGGGATTGATCACCAACATCGTGGCTAAATATCCTGGGAGTGTACATGGCTCATACATCTTCTGTCACTGCACCATCAATGAACACTTCCAGGATGGACGGTATGGCAATGGACTACTTGTTGGTAAGTACAAAAACCTACTTACATACACACTGCACAGCAACCCTCTAGGACACACAACACATACACCACAACAGCAACATGTCAACAGGAACACACTGAGGTTGTGACTTCACTAACCATGTTTCTTAAGTCTCCATTGAACCTGTCACACATTGGAAATTACTGTACAGCCTAATGTGAAGACGTTAATGAGTGTGGTTGCCCAAATGTCACCTTGCAAATTGTAAGTGTCCCAATGACCTTTACATTAATACATTGCATAAGTGTCAAGGGATGGGATGTCCAGGGTACTTTGATATGAACGTGTTAACAACACTTTCAATTTTAACTGTGCATGGAACTATCATCTCACCCCCATTGAAGACACACGGACACCCGTATCACAAGTCACAATGCTAGGGAGGGCACACTGTGCTGCAAATCCCAAAACATACTGCTGACAATCGGTTAGCAGACAAACACTCGTTCAGCCAAGGAAACAACACAATGCAGATGGTACAGCCTACAAGCATAGGATGTCACATTAGTACACAAAAGAGTCACAGACAACACAAGACAACTACTGCCTTGAAAGGTCTTTTCAATAGTGCCAGCTACATCAACATGATCCCATTCATTTTCTCTTGCAGCTGATCAGGGGTATGGCATCCAGCCATGGATTATGACACCATTTGGCAACCCGAGTACAGCTGCAGAGCGTGCATACAACGAGGCCCATAGGAGAACACGCAGCATTGTCGACCGGACCTTCGACATCCTCAAGTCAAGGTTCTGCTGCATCAACATCACTGGTGGTAGCCTCCTATATTCCCTCGAGATGGTCTGTAGGATCATCCTCACATGTGCAATATTTCGCAACATTTGTTTCAGAAGAAACATTCCCCTCCTGGAACCAGAGCCACACATGCCTGAAGAGGAGGAAGAGGAGGATGCTGGCCTGCAACAGGAGGGGGAACTACAGAACACAGCTGCTGGTATACGCAGGCGGCAACAGATTGTAAATAATTTCTTCTGAATATGATCACCTTCACCACTTTAGCTAACAAATTTAAATAAATACCTATTCTAATCACCATATCATGGTCTGGCTATTCCTTTTTGCACACCTTCATCTCTACTTATCAGAATAAGAGTGTTGCCTCATGGACCATTGCTGAGATACTGAGTAGGACACGGAACATCCCAGACCTAATGTGATGCCTAACATACAATGGTCACATACACACACACTCTTAATGACATATATCATGTACATATCTCCTTTGAAGGCCAATAGCAGAGGACCACAACTATTTCACACATACATGTTGAAACCAAGGTCCAACGCAGCATATGGCACACAACTATGACACCATCACTCAATAAGGGGAAAACAATACATGAGGCAGTCAATGTGCTTTGGCATCACTAACAGGAATGTCTGACAAGACCCTTGACAGCAGTTAGTCCAACTGCATCCAATATTTGCAAGGAATATCTGTGACTAGAGTTCCATAGAAGCAGAACATAGACAGCACAAGTGCCACACATATGACATGCATTGCACACATGACATTCCATGCACATGTCAGGCCATTTCCTAACTCCTGACACACCCATGCACCTGGTCACAACCCACCTGTCGGAAGAGGTCCCTGGAATACTAAGATGTGTACCCTAATAATACCTCCTCTACACACACAGACCAACATTAGCAAACCAGTGTGCTTCACCCTTTCCTAAGGTATGCCATTGTCATATAACATCTGACTGCATGGACGTCAAGTCAATTTATACACTGTCTTCTAGTTTCAAAGCCCTGTTAGCACATGTAGATTGCTTCCCCTTGTGAAAATGTCTGTTGGCCCTTAGAATGCAAGTCTCACCTACAGGACTGGTGAGAAACAAATGCAGCCCACACCTGTGATCACCTCCATGCACACCACCCATTTCAAAAAGCATATGAGTTGCCATTATGTCAAATACACCGTCAACCATTGATACTAATTAAGCCGTGTAACACAGCCCTTGGGTTCATTTGTCACCTTCAAAAAACACAGGACGTACACAATTTGACATGTCAACTGTCTAGTTTGTCCTCCAAACAGTCTCAGTCAGACCACTGATTATGTAACTTGTCCTGTAGCTGGCTCCTGAATCACCTTGCATTCTGTCAGCCTGACTGGCAACTGACCGTGCGTCACACTAAAGTATCCCTGTGTCTACATATGTACCACACTTGCGTTAGCAAACCTGCCATTCATCAGGGGGCATTGGGCATGGGCTTCTTCCATACATTGTATAGCATAATCTGCCTTTTAACTGTACAATTTGAGTTACATCCTCTTGGAAATGCAAATTTCATGGCCCATCCGTTGTCTGGGTTGCATATATGCATGAATGACAAAGTGTGACAGTGTCCCAGGGTCATAGGCAGGGAATGGGTACGGGGCTTTCAGCACAACCAGCAACCTCTGATAATGTACACGAATAATACACAAATGTCAGAACCATGACAGTTCACACACAGCATCACAGCGCACAACATAGTGATGGGCCGTGTGTGGTGAATAGCTGCGAGAATAAACAGCATAGAGGCTATGATGTTCCCAGATGCAGTGGGAAGTGCAGAGGCCAACCTATGTACAAATGTTGTAATGACACCTGCCGGAACATGACAATTGAGACATTATCTCACTCAGCACACCAAGGTTGCCCTGTTGGCTGTCTCATTACACGTCTTTAGTGACAGGGTGGGACCATCCACATGTTGGTTCACATGTCCACATCTACTTTACTCACATTGATCAACAAAGGATACTCAGTAGTTACAGGAATAGCTGCCACTGACTCATGATGAGTCCTGGTCCGAACTGTGACAAATTACACCCCAAACAATCTACAGGATCATCATTGGACCACACACATGAACAAGACACCTTTGTGCAATTGATCACTGGAAATATGTGGACACGTGCTGTCTTGTATGCTGGTCCACCACAGCCACTTGATAGTTGGGGCTTACTTCTATGGCCTTAACTGTGGTGTCATCATACATATGAGATTGACCCTTATCTGTCTGTGCAAACAACATGGTACCCACTTTAATGCATGTGTATGACTCACTGTGGGATTCATCAACTAGTGCCTAGGAAGCTCTTACCAATACTCTAGGACATAGGATGTAGAAATTGTGGACCATTGACATGAACATGCGTCTGCCATCCATCTGGTGCATGCTATGTCACATGTGGTGTCTACGTGACCCTAAAACTTGGAAGTATACTTTACGGGTGTTGTTACATGTATGACTAACACATGCCCATGCTCATTCCAAATTTGACTTGCATCTTAGGATTGGACACATGGACGTCACATTCATACAACCATATGTACAATAATGCTTCATGTGATATATACACACACACTTGGTCAACCAACAAATTAGTTGTCAAATCACACACTTTGAGCCAAAGGCATTTAGGTATTGTACATATGTGCGTCACATTGCTATCCTCTCCTTATGACAAACATGCACAATTTGTGCCACACATATATGTAGGCCACACTTATGACCATCTATGATGTCAGCCAACTGTAAACATACTGTGAAGGGTGTAGTGGATGATGTTCCGCTGCAGTATGATGTCACACATGTGAACATACACCATCAACACCATACTGTCTTCAATTAGCCAATCTCTGATGTGTTCCAAATGTAAAATAACCAAAAAAGAAGTAAAAATGCCCCAAACCAGTTAATGCACTGTAATTTTGACGTCCCTAGCGGTGTGCGTCGTTTTTTGTTTACCAAAACTGTATTTGCATCATTTTTTTTGACGCACAGGAGTGAAATTTAGCCCACATCCAGATATTTGTACAGTCCATGTATCATTATGTGGATGCGGGTTAATATTCACGTCTGTGCGTCAAAACAAATGACGCAAATACAGTTTTGTGCAACAAAAAATGACGAATAACGCAAAAAAGGCGGGACTTTTCATACCGGAAGTGATGTAATAGGATATCCTGTTTACAGATCATGTACAGTGGGTGTACTTTCACTTCCACTTTGCAGTCTATGATCCTTCTAGACTGTGTGGCTGTGTAGAGAGTGTTGTCTAGAGATTTTGTGCTGTATTTGTCCTGTGTGCTATCTGTAAAGTCCTTTTGTGAAATAAATATTGTTTGTGTATACTGTAGTATTGTGTTTTGTCTACATTTGTCCATTTATCTTGTGTATTTCTTGTTTGTGGGAGTCTGTTGTGGGTAGTGTTAGTTTGGAGATAGTTGGGCTCTTTTAGTGTTTAGGTTTACTTTTTTTCTGACTTCTTACCCCTACTTTCACCCATTTCCCCTTTCTATTTCTTTTACCCCTATTCCTTATCTTCAACTATAAGTATGTCTGGTAGGCATTGTCTTGGCAGGATGGGGGAAGAGGAGTTGGGGGGCTTCATCTGGCTGGTGACACATTTCTTGCCGCTCATGATCCAGGCAGGGGGCAGGGTCATACAGGGGTACCCGACAGAGGCGCGCAGAATCCGGTGAGGAAAGGTGCTGCATCACCTGCAGCATGTGTATGCCAGCCAGAGGAGTGACCACCAGCTGATGCACCGGTGGGCTGACCTCATCACCAAGGAGCAGGATCTCTTGGACCACCTGGGAATCATGATTGGTGGCACTGTTGGTGAGTACGACTATTGTTAATGTGCATGATTAAATGCTCTGTTGTGACATCAGGGTATTAGTGCAATGTCTGCCAGCTAACTTGCTGACTGTGTTTAATGCTGTGGAAACATAAGGGGATCATTGATGCACTATGGCAAGGATCACAATTGCTAGCTGTCAGGTAGCACGTGCTCAACAAACTTACAGGTAACTTTACCAGAAGGAAATTGGTGCGGCCTTTTTGTCAGCACAGCTAACAAAATAGGAGCCAATCATGTCTATATAGGGTATTATTGACAGAGAATTATTGATGTACCAACATTTAGGCCAACTATGTTGACGCAATTGCTAGACTGACTTTAGAATCACTACATGATGCTGAAAATGAGTGCTGCCTTCACGTCAATTGATAATAGCAAAGTGGCTCAAACATTGGTCTCACGTTAGTCTGGTGAGTGTTGAAGGAAAGCGTTCACAGAAGTACTATGCATGTGTGGGATTATTTGGTTTCTTGATCTTTTTGGATACATGTCAGTTCATGATTTGAAAACATTGTGAAAAGGTGTAAGGTGCCCTCAGCTAACATCTTAAGATGTTTGTTGGAATTAGTTGAGCCACAATCCAAATATGGATGGCAGTCCAAGTGTATGCACATGGCTTCACATCTCCATGGTTGGTGCAAATCACCATAGCTGGGCCACATCAATTTACTATACTGTAACAACAGGATGGCTTACAGGAGTCCCTGCCCCTCCCTCTGTACATTGGGCCTATGTGCAATAAATGTGTCATGGCCACAAGGCATGTTTGACTGGTAATGCAGTCCTCAAGGAACCAGGCGTTGGATGTTTCTCTTGGATTCACATGATGAGACGATTACACTCCATATTTTTTAGTGCTCACCAATTATGGGGCAAGTTTGCAACCACATGATAGTTCTGGCCAATGTATGTGTGCAGATATGTGTGTAACTGTCACAGGAGACCCATGCTATGTACAAGTTGGCCATGAAATATCAGCTGCAGTACCATCATGTCTGAATGGCTGCCATGTCCTTATTCAGCCTACACATTGTAAATGATAATGAAATTGTTGCACTTTGCACAGATTTTGAGCACATTTCTTCTCTCCATACCCTACAGGTGGACCGGCACCCTACACTGTGGGAGAGGTGGCGACATTTGAGGACCCCGACCACTCCAGTAAGTGTTGATATGTCTGTTATGTGTTGTGTTTGCTGGTTATGGACTTGTGTGAGTTGGATGCATAGCAAGGTGTGATGCGTTGGGCAAGTTTTTCACTTGTTCCATGAGTGGGAATGCAGTTCTCACATGTTTTGAGTTTGCCAATGCGTATCCAATGGTATCATGTAGGGATTGTAGGACATCCCTGTAGGCCCCACTGTGAGTACAGGGGATAGTCATGTGCCTGACACTTGTATCACCAAGAGTCGCAATGGAAGTCAGCCCCTATTTAGTCAGCCTGTCAGACCCACATTCTCTAAGATTGGTGGAGCTAATAGCTTCCCAATAGACATCTGCTTCACTATTTACCTACGTAAGTTTGAAACAGTAGGTAGAACCTCCTAGCAGCATGTACTTCCACATGTAGTGCATCATGTCTGTGGAACCTGAGTGTAATGGCCTAGGTGTGCATGCAATTCATGATCATGGGTGTTCTTGCAACTCTGTGTCTGATGTAAGTCAGGCCTCACTGGAAGTATATGTTGTGTACTAAGTTCTGCATTTCCTGACATGTCTGACCCTATGAGTGCTCTAGGGTTTGCTGACTCCAAATTGTAGATAGACCTTACCTATGATGAGGCTGTAGAGACAAACATGTGTGGAGTTGCCTATACACTCCTCGGTGTACATGTTGTTGGCAAATTATAGTTGTGTATCCACCGCCTCCCCTCAAACACGGCCATGGGTTTGTGAATGGGGTACCTAGTATTGATGCTACCAATATGTTACACATACCTGTGAATAAGTGACGGTTTGGTTGCATACTAGTATACACACTCAGGTTTGGCACTTGGTACTGTTATATCTTGTGACATGTCAAATGACAATCTATTCTATGTACTTTTATTTTCATTGTACTGCTCCTGGCAAGCTATGGAATGTAGAATGTAACCGGAGGGAGGATTCCAAGAGGGGGAGACGGAGGACAGTTGATGAAGGCTGCGGTCAGGGGTCCTTGTTTGGTGACTTAATAAACAGCTTCAACATATTTCCAAGGAGTGCCTTTTACTTATTTGGAAAAGTGGCAACGAGGATGGGATGCAGAGATTAAGCACCCTATGGTTGGAACTGGCTAAACCAGTATGAAGATATTGGACCCCTGACTCATTTCTGAAGACGTCGGTGAAGTGAGCAGTGTGCTCGCAGCATTTGTGGAAAGTATTTCACAAGAAAGAAAAGAAAAAGAAGATTGGGCTACTGACTGATGGAACCCAGTTTATTGCTGATGTGTGCGAAGTTGGAGAGCGACCGTGCCGTGGTTGTTTACACATTCCGAGTAGTGTGGAAGTTTGAAATGTGCTGCAGCAAATTCAAGTAAAACTGTAATTTACAAAGGAAAGTGATTGTTGTTGCCCTGCATGACTGCTGTGATTTCCAGCAAAAAAACATATTATAACCAAGTTTATGGTTATTGAACAGTCAGTACCTCGGAGGGAGCTCGCGCTGTGAGCACATGAAGCATAACTGAAAAACAGTTGGAGAGATGCGTGCGCGTGATTGAAACTACAAGCATGGGAGAGACCTTGGAAATGCCCTGAACATTCTGTCACTGAAGGGATTTCTATATTTAGCACAGATACATTAACATTGAACTTACGGTTTAGTTTTGACACTCGGAGGCACAATGGAGTCTCTCTTGTACTGGAAGCATCGTAAATAAAACATTTTAGGATCCCTCTGTGAGGCGGCGCAGCCACATGTCACGACGTTATGACAAAGGAAGTCACGGGGAAAGTCTAAAACGACATCTGTTTCCAATTGGGAACAACAAGGAAGTATTACATTCGGTTTTTGATATGGTCGAAATTCTTTGACAATAATTGAACAACAGCTCCACCTGGTGGAAAAATTTCAAACTCACCACACATATTTATTTTGTATTAATCTGTTTAGTAGTAGGAATTAGCCTTGTGCATTTAAATATAATTGTTAAAGGTTATTTAGCAAAGAATATTTACACCCCATGCATGTCTAGCTGGTGTAGACATAAAAATATGTTGGTGTAAACATGGCAGGACAGTCTATACCTGCACCGCCAATGTTTTTGCAAGAACCAGGATCCCCAAGTATAGCATGGGAAGATTGGAAGGACATATTTGAAGCACATTTAGAGGCCATAGAGAGGGACACGTTTGTTGCAAAAAGGAAATTGGCCATTTTGAAGCATTGTCTGAGTGTGGAAGGAACAAGAGTTTTGAGAACGTTACCTATAAATGTTTATGAGTATAGAGATGAAAATGCTAGCTCGGACGCAGATGGGATAGAGGAGGATGAGTATGCAGATGCTTTAAAAGCTTTGGAAGATAATATTGGAAAAAAAATAAGTGTAGTGGTAGAAAGACATCAAAAAAATTTGCGAGCTCAACTGCAGGGTGAAACTATTGAGCAGTATGTTGCAGTCCTGAGAAGATTGTCCATTTCATGCAAGTTTAAAGATATACGTGATGAAATAATAAGGGATCAATTAATTAATAGAACCAATAATGTTAAAATTCAAGAGAAATTGTTAGATTTTAAGGATCCCACTTTAGAAAAAACCATAGAGATAGCCAGACGTATGGAAGACACTTCCCCATATGTAAAAGAATTGAGCAGCAATGCATTCAAGGAAAAAATAGAGCAAAGTGAAAGTGTGGCTGTGAATGTGGTTAAAAGTCCTGCACGTACTAGTAGTAAGATAGAGTTGGGAAATGGCTTGATGAGATCACAGGACGGAGATAGAAGAAAGACATGTTATAGGTGTGGAAGTGCAAGACACACTGCAGAAGCAAGTAATTGTCCTGCTGGCAATGCAAAGTGTTTTAAGTGTAAGAAGATGTGACACTTTGCCAGAGTGTGTAAGATGGGTACAAGCATGTATGTGAAAAAGGGAGTAAACCTGGTGAATGAAGGTGATGCTCAAATTGAACATCGGATGGTTACGGATAATGATAATGAAATCGAAGTGATGGTAGTATGTGGTGTAGAATCACAATACAAGGTAAATCAATTAGGTGAACAATATAATCCTCCAAAATGTACTGTGAAAATGAATGACAAAGAAGTACAAGTATGGGCAGATTCATGTTCGCCTTTTAAATTGGTGGATGAGTCAGTTTGGGAGAGCATAGGCAAGTATGAGTTGTGTCCTACTGATGTTGAGCCTGAAGGATATTGTGGGACTAAATTGCCTATAAAGGGATATTTCACAGCAGATCTAGAATTTTTGGGAAGGAAAGCAAAAGGCAAAATGTATGTGGTCGAAAAAGGGAGAACGTTGCTGGGTTGGAGGGAGCAACGAGCATTAGGAATGATATTGAACCCCAATCATCCTGACCAGGTGTTGCTGACAGAGCTCAACAAGAAAAGTAAATGGTGCTCTTTATTTCCAAATTTATTTGCTCAAAGTTGGGGTTGCTTGAAGGGATTTGAACACAAAATTGTTTTAAAAAAGGGTGTGACCCCAAAGGTACATAAAGTACAGAATGTTCCATTAGCATTACGAGAAAAATTGAAGGAGGAGTTGAAGCGTTTATGTGATGCTGGTGTGATTGAGCCTATTGAAGCCTCTGAGTGGCTGAGCCCTATAGTTATAGCAAGGAAACCCAATGGCAAGATTCGCATGTGTGTGGACTTGCGTGATCTTAATGAGTGTATATGGGTTGACCGGCATCCTCTTCCTTGTATTAATGAAATGTTGATGTCCGTGAAAAATGCTGGATATTTCACTACGTTAGATTTATCAAATGCTTATCATCAAATACAACTGCATTCGGATTCCAGGCATCTTACATCTTTTGTAACTCCAGAAGGGGCTTATAGATTTACTCGCATGCCTTTTGGCTTAGCATCAGCTTCGGCAGTGTTCCAAAGGGTCATGCAGAGGATATTGCAGGGCATGACAAATGTGCTTGTTTTCCAAGACAACATATTAGTGTGGTAAAAAAATGAAAACTGCATGATGTAGTGCTATCGATGGTTTTGAAAAGATTAGAACAGGCTGGTCTTACTATTGGTTTGGATAAATGCAAGTTTGGGGTGAAAGAGGTTGAATACTTAGGACACACACTGACAAGTGAAGGGATTAAACCCAAGTGCAATTTGGTGGAAGCGATTGAAGAAGCACCAGTTCCTCAAGATAAAGAACAACTGCGTTCTTTTTTGGGGCTTGCGGAATATTATTCGAAGTTTGTGGATCATTTTTTTGAGAGGGTCCATGTGTTGCGAGCACTTATGAAAAAAGGAATGATATTTAATTGGACACAGGAATGCCAACGGGCGTTTGAGGATATTAATGGCTCTATTGTAAATGCAGTAGTGTTAAAACCTTTTGATCCTGCTGATAAGACAATAATCATAACAGATGCCAGCAATTACGGTCTAGGAGCAGTGTTAATGCAGGAGTGTGATAGTCGGGAAAGAGCAGTGGCATTTGCTTCTCGTAGACTCAAAGGTGCTGAAAGCACATACTCTACCATAGAAAAGGAAGCATTGGCTTGTTGGTGGGGTATACAACACTTTAGAACATTTGTGTGGGGTATGGAGTTTGAATTGCGCACCGATCACAAGCCTTTAATTGATTTGTTTTCTACGAGGGGAGCTAGCAGAGCTACTCCACGCATTGCTAAGTGGATATATCGACTTCAAGAGTTTGTGTTTACCATAAAGTACATGCCAGGGACAAAGAATGTGAACGCCGACTGTTTGTCGAGGCTACCATTGGTTGGGGAAGAGTATCCTGAGGACGAGGAATGGATGGTGGCAGAAATAGCTGAAGTGAGCAATGGTGCCGTCAGTGAGGAGGAATGGAAACAGGCCGTATCACACGATACCGAATTGAGTTTGCTTAAAAGGGCGTTGTTATCCAAGCAGGGTTGGAAGATGTCGGAAGATTCGTGTGTTTTAAAAAATTTGTGGGATGAATTGTCTGTCTCTGATGGTATTGTGAGGAGGTGTGAAAGGTTAGTGGTACCCGAAAAATTTAGGTCACAGGCTAATGGAGTTACTACATGTGGGGCATGGAGGAATGTCAGCCATGAAGCGAAAAGCTCGGCCTGATTATTGGTGGCCAGGCATGGATATACAGATTGAACGTTTTGTCAGGAACTGTATTCCATGTGCATGTAGTGACAAGCCGCACACATCACAGGACACACCTTTGAATTTCATTCCATTTCCTGATCGAGCGTGGGAAAAAGTAGCCATAGACATTTGTGGTCCTTTTGAGTGTTTAGGTACTAATGACAGGTTTACAATAGTAATGATGGATTACCATTCTAAGTGGCCAGAAGTGGTGTTAGTATGTGTTGTCCTCAATGTGTCCCGTCTCATAAGGGGGGTGGGGGTAGATGTTTAGAACGTTTCGTTACATGTGATTAGTAAGTGTAGCTTAGGTTAGTTAGGGACAGTTGTGGGTAATGAGTAGTCAGGGTAGATTAGGGTAGGTAAGATTTTTCCTTCAGTTTCCTCATCTATGGTTAGATTTTAATAAATATTTGGTTACCCCTTAATAGTATGTGTTGAATGGTACTTGATCATGGTTTTGGATTCAGTGTACATCAATTTTGTACTATAACATCTGTGTCTAATGTTACAAACAAATCCCAACTGAGCTGTACGATTGGCAGCTAACCCAGAGCTACCTTGCAAAGTGTCTACCCTTTGTTGCAACCACCAATCACAGTTAATATGGTTCCCAATATGTTTCTGTTGATAAGTGTGTTTTCAAAGTCACTAACAGTGCTTCCAGACTTGATATTGGGGAAACAGTTTTAGGTCTGACTGCAGTGTGATGATCATGCACACCCTTATAAGATGAGTTTTCATTGGCAATCTTGTATTCTTGTCTTCATGACCCTCATACATCTTTTGTGACACAGTTTGGCATGATTACCTATTTGTATGTTAACTCAGACACCTTCATTTGTGCAGTTTTTTTTTTGTATTTACTTAGATTAGTGTGGCATGTTTATTGTGTTATTTCTGCATGTTGACAACATTTAGCGGGCACTATTTGATGACTTACTTATCCCCTGAGGAAGCATTCTTCTGTCCTACACAGCATGGTGGTGTATGGTTTCTCACTTCATCAGAGTATTCCCTTAGGATGGGCAGAGTATGATGCAATCATGGTCACTGTGCAGATTTCTCTAACTACATAATATCTGGACAGTTGTATTGACAAGCTACGTAATTTGACAGTAGGCCCATTTCAGTTATCTACTGCACAGTTGATATGTCACATTACCCGGAGACAGATTTGTTGTGTAAGTGCTATTTATTGAAAAGTGCTGTAGTGCTATATGTACATTGTCCATTATTGTGAGTCCATTATAGTGATATCTTCCATTGTGATCCAACACAAGGGTTTACCTAAATGCTTTTGTCATGCTGGGGTTACTGTTTCAGACAGTGCAGAGGGACAGACTTAGCCAATGAGTAGGAGAGAGACAATCACTGGGCTGGGTGACAAGATATACAGTGGTTAGCAGAACAGTGCTTGAGTACAGTTGTTGTAAGACTGTCAAGTTTCAAAACGCAGGACTTTGGTAATAGTTGGCCATGTGGCAGGGAGTAGTGCTTCCGGGTACTTTTCCTTGTGAATGTGATCACATGTCTTCTTCTTCTGATGTGTGTGTTGCCTGCTTTGTCCTTGTTGTTGTTGGTTGTGAAGGGGCAACACACACCTCAGTGTTAGAAGACGTGGAGTCAGACATCCCGGTCACTGCTCCCTGTGAAGGTCTTAAGGGCAGTACTGCTGCAAGGAGGACCTGCTGGTTCTTGTGAATAGCAGCCACATCACGATGGTTGGCAGCCAGGTCGGCACTGAGGGGTTCAATGTTTCATTCGTGCACGCGTTGACAGGATTGCTGTTGTAGGTGTTGGGTCAACTGTATTACAGCTGTGCTGATTTCCTTCTGGGTTTTCTGCAGTTCCTGCAAGATAGATGTTAGGGCTTGCATAGCTGCTGCTTGATCTGCAAATTACATCATACATGAACGCACCCCCTCAAGGCTGGCTGACATATTTTGCATCCCCACCCGCACTTCCTTGGCCAGCTCCCGCTGTACTCCAACTACAGTTTTCTCAAAGCTGGTGCCAGTGTCGTCTGAGTCCTCAGCTGTTTTGGCAATTGGGGTGGTGGGTGGTTCCTCTGCGATGGCTGCTTGTTCTGTGCTCCTCCTTGTGACATAAGGTGGGGTCTGGAGGGTTTCAAGGACCTTTTGGATAGTCTCCTGGGGAATGTTTATCGGCTCGTCATCCATGTCATCAGGGAAATCTGGGACAGACATATCAGCAGGAGATCCATCTTCCTCTGCAATGAAACAGGGTACAATTAGTGTGTCTGTGTTGTGGCAATTTTGATGTGACATGCCTGCCTTATGATGAATTCACTTTGTGATCCTGTTTTGTGTTAATATCTGCAGTCCTTCAGATGGGCATTGTTTCAGGCCTATGGCCCACCTGTGTGTCACATATATGTTATTGAGTTATTAGACTTGTCAGCCTCATCGCCTCTCGGTGTTCATTTTAGCCAAATAGAGAATTGGCACCTTCTTTTCCTACTCGACCCTCCGTGTACATCCATTCTCATGGTGAGACCTTTCACTGGCTGTGGGTGTTCTGATGGCCCTGGCAGCACACTTAACAATCTGGACTTGCCCCAATCCCTGATCGTTCACATCGACTTAAATGTAATTGACATGTGGCATATCCTATGCATGGCAATGTAAGGATCCGATATGGATGTTGACATTGTTAATGGGTCCTGCTGATGTTGGGTAATGTGTGTTACATTGGATTGCCCTGATAGTCGTATCAGTGTCCTATTTCCTCCTCTGACTGTGCAGGTGTATTTCAGTGACCAGTTACATGTGTCCCCTCCTCTATGCTGTTGTCTGAGCAGTATGACATTTGGGATGTTGCCTTGTTACCCAGGCACAGGATGGACCCTGACATATGCAGCATGGGTGTGTCCTTAGTGCTGTGCAGCTCCTATTGTTGTTTACTTTGGCTGATGTTTGCGACAACTATGGGCATTGACATTTGAGTGTACTGTGGCCTTTGTCTTGTTTCTGGGGATTGTTGCAGATGTCATCCTCACCCTCTAATTTAGGTGTGTATGATCCATGGGGAGGTTACTGCCATTGGCTACTTGAGCTGCACACAGAGCAGAGGTGGTAGTGGCAACTGTTGTCACAGTTACATTGCAGTTGTCGGTTTGGCTAGAGGATGGCTAATAGGGCCCTAGTTAATGTAGGAGGTATGTTGGCTGATGAGTGCCAGGATGTAAGTTTGACGTAGTGGCCTTCCCTCTTGTCGTGGCTATCCCTTTGCTCCATCGTTGGCATGACAGCATGCCCCCATGGGTCTGTTGTTGGTGTAGTGTAATGGTGTGCCCCAGCTTCTGTCTGTGCAGGCCATGCCCCAATGCCATGCCCCTTTACCCATGCCACTACATGTATATGTTGACTTCCATGCATTTTGTGGTCGGTATCCCCCCCGCTTGCAGTTAACATTTGTGCATTTTAATTCCCCATGCAACTTACCCTGCATGTGCGTTGTCTCCTGGTAGTCTGCGCTGTCCTGTCCTTGAATCCCTGTGACGATCTCCTCAGGGATGACGGCTGCGACCATCTCCTCCATGTGGTCCAGGGCCTCCTGGTGTGTTGGACTCCCCCCTCCAGTCTGCAGTGCTGCCTTCCTATTCCTTGCCATCTTTTCCTTGGTCCTGCATTTGCAGTCATGCCAGCGTTTCTTGCACTCGATGACAGTTCTGCGTACTTGAGCCACACTGTTAGTCTTGTTGACAATTTGTTGCCATATGGCCTCTCTCCTACTGATTGGCAACTTTGAGGTGATAAACAGTTGGTGCTGGTATTCCGTCACCTCTTTAACCAGGATTTCCTGCTCCTCTGCACTAAAGCGACACTTTCTTTTCTTCTTAAAAGTGTCCTGGTTCTTGTGTGGGTCCTCCTGGCTGGTTACTGGTCTGCTGTCATCTTCCTGGGGTCTGTAGTGGCGTCTGGGATCCATTTTGGCTCTCCTCTGGTGAAATGGCTGTGTTCGCTGTGTTCGCTGTGTTTTTTGACGCTATTGCGTAAATAAAAATAGCGCATATCCGGTTTGCAGTGTCGTAAATCGACCCACAGTCATTTCATTTATGACTTGACGCCGCGGTGTGTGTCAAAAATAATGACTCCCACCTGTTGTTTTCGCCGCCGTGCGTCAAGGTATAAATATGCCGCCCGCCCGGCGCACCAAAATGGCGTTAGCCGGCGGTAATATTTTTGACGCAAAACTGCGCCTGCGCAGGTTTGCGTCAAAAAGTATAAATATGGGCCCTAGTCTCCTTCGTGTCACTGTCTAGGAGTAATACACAAACCCCCAAAACAGGACTAGTTGCTGTCATGTGATCCAAGACATTCACAGAAGGCACAAATGGTTGTGACAAGAAAATCCCAACTGTGTCATTTTCAGAATTGTGACCTAAAATCCACTTTCACTATCACTAAAGAAGATTTTAAATTACAATTCATTTGAGTCTAAACAGCATATTTCAATCTACTCCCAATGCAAAGCTAGCATTTAGTAAAAGTAATGAGGTACCCCAGTGTTAGTCAGTGGGAAAGATAGGCCATGCCACAGTGAACAAAAACATTGATTATTATTGCCTGGGCATGTGAAACTTCAATACATATGGCCTACTTTTTAAATTTCTATGCTCCCTGCCCTAGGCCTTGTTAGGGCCTATCTTTGGGCTGACTTATACGTATTCTACCTAGTAAAAGGCATATTTTGCCAGAATGAATTGGCAGTTTAAAACTGCACTACAGATATGTGGTTGCAGGCCTGAGCCATGTTTTAAAGGGCAACTTGAGTGGAAGACTCAATAGGTGTTGCAGGCCCACTAGCAGCATTTACTTTACAGGCCCCGGGTACTGCAATCTTTATCTAAATAGATACCTAAAATTGTTTCAGGTTGATTTTACAATAGGCACTTAGAAGTAAATTAAATATGCCAATTAGGTGTAGTCCAATTTCACCATGTTTTAAGGAGATGGCAAGTACACTCTAGCAGTGGTTATCAGTGTTACCGTGAACACATTCCTAAGGCCAACAAAAAGAAATTCAGCAAAAACAGAAGCGATGAAGGCAAAATGGTTTTGAAATTACCGTCCTAGGGTGTTAAGTCTAATAGAGGGCTATCTGCATTCTCCCTTCATCCTTTGCCTCTGTCCTATAATTGTGGAGATCCAGCTCTTCAATTAAGTTTCTTCACTTCGGTAAAGCAAAAATATCATACACTTATCTTTAAAAGACTGCTTCAGCTGCTTTAAACATTTTATATTCAAACCAGGACTTCCCCCAAATACATTGGTTAGCTGAAGCCAATCAAGAATGCAACTCCCAGCAAGCACCAATGTGTTCATATAAAGCCCAGAGGCATACACATACATGGTATCTTAAAATGTACTTATTTCTGTTTTACTGATTTCAAATTTAAAGCATCTCGGAGTTTCAGAAGATGGAAAATACAATAAAAAGCTACTCTTTCTTTGATTTATTTAAATGTGATATATTTGGATCTTGATTCATGTTACTGCTTTCACTTGAGCTAAATGTTATTAAGATTTGCCATTAATTCATGTTGGAAAATGGCCCTCTCTGAAGTGTCACCCCAGACTTTTTTTCTTCCTCCTGCTCTATTTCCGACCTCATTTGTGGTGGCTTTAGGACTTCGAGCACTTTACCACTGCTAACTAGTGCTAAAGTAAATGTGCCCTTTCCTTAAAACATGCTAACATTGGCTCATACTCAATTGGCATATTTATTTACCTATACAGCCCTAGTAAAGTGCACTAGATGCGCCCATGTCGGGTAAATTAAATGCTTCTAGTGGGCCTGCAGCACTGATTGTGCCACAAACATAAGTAGCCTCCTAACCATGTCTAAGGTTGCCATTGCCTGGCCTGTGTGTGCAGTTTCACTGCCATTTCGACTTGTCATTTATACCTACTTGCCAAGCGTTACATTTCCCCTTTCATAACATATAAGTCACCACTAAGGTATGCCCTAAGTAGCACATAGGGCAGGGTGCTATGTAAATAATATGCAAGTGATGTACTTATAAGTTGTACATGACCTGGTAGTGAAAAACCCCCAAAGTCGTTTTTCACTACTGTGAAGCCTGCTCCTCTCATAGGCCAGCATTAGAGATTCCCTTATATGCTTTTAAGTGGTAATTTATGATCTGAGAGGAGATCCTAAACCTTGTCATATTTGGTATGGTTGGAATGGTAGTGAGAAATCCTGCTTACTGGTGACGTTGGATTCTACATTACTATTTCAGAACTGCCACTTTTAGAAAGTAGGCATTTCTCTACACTTACTGCCATTTGCACCTTACAGCCTGTTTCCAATGCACATCTGGTCTGTGCTGGTTGACAGCTCCCCTTGAGCATTCCACTCAGACAGCCATAAACATAGAACACTCAGCTACATCTGCATTCATCTGTATGCAAATGGGTTTCCCGGGCAGGAAAGGTGGAGGGCCTCTTTCTTACACTTTGAAGGACAGTGGTCTGCCCTCACACAAAGGACTGATAACCCCCCACAGGGCTCCTGGCAGACAGGGCTGGGTTGAAAGGGGAACTTGTGCACTTTAAAACCACTCTTTGAAGTTTCATCCACTTCAAAGGCACTTTTGGGTATAAATACTGGGGCTGTGACCCCCACCAACTCAGTTACTTCTGGACCTACAACTGGACTCTGTCAGAGGGACTGCTTGGCTGATCCAAGGGCATATCTGGACTACTTTGCTGGAAGGGCTGCTGGCCTGTTGTTTGCCCTGCTGCCTGCTGACCGCTGTCTCTGCTGGAAGAATTCTGCCTTTCTCCTCAAGTGCTCTCCAAGGGCTGGGATTGAGCTTGCATCCTGTGCTGAGGTCTCAGGACTATCAAAGACTTCACCAAAGAAGAGAAATTTCAGTGCAACAGAAAATCGATGCAACATCTGCAAAATTTGATGCTTTTAGATCGACATAGCACCTGCTCTGTGGCTGAAAAATCACTGCATCTCCTGCCAGATCGAGGTAGCGCATATTGCCGCTGCTCTACACATTATGGGTTTTCCATGCATCATCCCGGAGCCTCAATTTATCCCCGCATCCCAGTGAGGAATCAAGGCTGCACTCCTGGAATACTGATGCATCGCCTTGCAGCATGGAAAGAAACAATGCACCGCCATTGTTGTGCAGCAAATATCCATGCATTGCTTTACTTTTTGACACATCCCCTCCTCTGCGTCCCCTCTGCTTCGTTATTTTTGACGCATCCCGGGTACTGTATGTTAGAAGTGTACTACCTCTAATTCTTAAAGATTGAGATTCATTTAAACCTTTAAAAAGTGATATCTTGACTTGTGCATATTGAATTACTGTATCAGTTATTGCACAAATACTTTACACATTGCCTTCTAAGTTAAGCCTGCCTGCTCTGTGCCAAGCTAGCGGAGAGTGAGCACAGGATAATTTAGGTTGTCTTTTGACTTATGCTGACTAGGATTGTGGTCCCTCCTTGGACAGGATGCATACCTTTACCAACTAGAGACCCAATTTCTAACACTTCACGAGCTCTTTTTAATTATTTTGCAATGCCGACCTGTCTCTATCTGATTCTTTTACTTGTTTCTAATTGACCAATGTCTGTAGTTTGCCAGATGAGGAGCTGGGTCTTAAATTAAGTTGTTTTCAAGATCTTAACACTCCATTTAGCTATCACAAGAAATACCAGAAAGTGATCAATGAATAGACAGCTGGTGTTAAGGGGTATGACGAGTGTCGACCTTCCACTCTAGGGTGAAAGAAGAAAATGGAAAAAAAAGAAAACAGAGCAGCTGTAAATAAATTGCTTACAAATAGAAAAATATGTGGAGCACTCCTATGAATAGAATAAATATGTACAAACTTTTGAAAAATATGAAACAGACACATAAAGAGATGCAGTCCCTAAACACCAAGTATTCCAAGGAAACCAATATTTATAACATCTTCAACAGTATTTGACAGTACAAGTTAGACATACATAGATCAAAAACAAACACTAAAATAAACCAATATTTATAACATCTTCAACAGTATTTGACAGTACAAGTTAGACAAACAGTATTTGATAGTGCAAGTTAGACATACATAAATCAAAAACAAACACTAAATTAATATCCAAAATGAATCCATCCAGAAAAAATCCTGATGGTGATAATAAGGTTCAACCCAATCACAGAATTCAATCAGAAATTGTTCCATTCATGATCGTAAAGTTCACTCAGACTGGAAAAAACAGCCAACAACTCCAGCCGACACGTTTCGTCCTAGTTAGGACTTTATCAAGGCTGAATAAACAATAACATAGGTTATAGCAAGAATGTATTCATTCTGAGAAGTCCACTCATCTTTTTGATAGTAATCCAATCTATATTAATTGGGTCTTAAATTAATCACCTATTTAATATCATGCAAAAAAGGAAAGTTAGACCGAAAACCACAGTAACCCATACGTGTGGTAGCCTGTGCAATAAAGTCAGAGTGCTAGAGCAGTGCGTCAAAAGGTGGAAAAGAGAAAGAGGACCTGACTATTGTCTACAATCAATTACTGTGAATAATGCATGCATTCAAAATAAGCAGAGAGTCCCACAATACCACAGAATTACAAGTACCTCTTGAGGGGGTAATTTTCCATATCTTAGTCTCGGATTCCCACATGTATAGAGCCACATGTTAAGTCCTACCCTCATACACCAAAACTGGTGACCTTATTAACATATATGAGCCCAGTCCAACAAAAAACCTGAATGTAATCATTTAGTAAACTGTCCCATCAAACACATGAACATGTGAAAACTCGCTCGTCTCGCTAAATTCGTCCGCCAAATAGCATTTGGAACAGCTCTGAAATAATCAGACAGTTATACTGTTGTTTTATATTAAAAAATCACAATTAGTCCAGAATAAGTCATATGTATGAGCAATACTTGTGAAGAATTCAATTATAAAGTATGTCATTGAGACAAGCCCAAGCATATCGAACATTAATCTCATAAATCAATTTCCATAATGACGACAGCACCCATTATCAGTTATATAACTATCCCTTGTCCAACTTAAATACATATAAGTACATAGTGTTTGGCCATGAATATTTCTAAAAACGAAACCGCAATTGCAAAAACATAGCCCATTATATTAATGTTGCCTTAGCGCGCCCCAAAATTTGCCATGCCTTCAGTGAATGTTATTAAGTCATTGAACATGGATGACTAGTCTGTATTATTGATTTGCACAGTATTTTGTATGCTTACTCTTAGCAAAGGGCGACCCTCCGGAAGCTCAAGCTAGGACCCTAGGTCTAGCTAAGCTCAAGGTCCTTCTGGAACTTTGAGCCCAAATAAGGCGAGATTTCATGTGGCTTCTGCCTACCTCCCTCGCTCTACCCTCATGAACAAAGAGTTAAAATCAAACCTTTAAAATTTGAGGTAAACAGGAGTGACAAATATCCATTTACTGTCTGATTTGTATGAATTAAAACTGGAAATTATGGATTAATCCCTGCTTTTCCCTTAACCAAATTGTGAAATCTTAGGCAAATACTTTAATTCCTCCATTCATCTTCAAATACGTGACTTCAGAAAGAATGTCAAATTGTCTGCATGTTAAGGAGATACAGTTTTTTAGTCTTTTAAGGAGTCTTTATCATAGTTTAAGTGAGGTATTATGTTTTCAGGGCTTGGCTCGGGCACGGATTCTTGCCCTCCTGGTGCTCAAGCGGCTCAAGCCTAAGAAGGCAGAACAAAGACAGTACCCCCATGCACCACGTCCATTGCAGCTGCCAAGGCTTGTTGGCATCTTTTCCAAGAGATCTTCAGGCATCTTGAGGCTCCAGTCCCCAGCACTCCATCTTGCGACGCACAGCTCCCTTACTGGTTCTCCGGCAGCATGGGAGTTTTTTTTGTAGTGCTGCAGGGGCCTCTTCTTCTACTTTTGTGTCCACGTCCTGTGGGACTCCTATGGGTGCTGCCTGAGCTTCTGTGGGCTCTCTGTGTTGCTGAGGGTCCCCTCTCACTCCCCTCCTTAGCAGAGTCCACCTAGTCCTTCCTGGTCCCCGGCAGCTCCACTTTCGGCTAACCACGAGTTTTGCGTGTGCCAAGACTTGTTGGCAGAATCCGAAGATGTAAACCCGACTGCAATCCTCCTTCCAGTGTAAGACTTCAGGTGCATCCTCCAGGATCTTGACTTCGTCTTCTTGGATGCAGTGCTGACTCTCATTCCTCATCTTGGACTCACCTATTGCACCTTCGGTCTGGTGGGTAGGGGCTCCTGCCCTTCCTGGATCCTGCTTTGCTTCTTGGACTTGGTCCCCTTCTTCCACAGGTGCTCTTGTACAGGAATCTACTGTTGGTGTCTTGCAGTCTCTTCTGTGCTTTGCATTATTCTTCTTTTCTTCTAAGTGGGTGTTCAGGGGAATTTACAGTGATTTAGTCCTGCTTTCCTGGTCGCTGGAGTAGGTTGTGGTACTTACCTTTGGCCTTTCCTAGTAATCCCAGCTCCCCTCTACACAATCCACTTACCTAAGTGGGGGACCGAGTCTCGCATTCCACTTTTTTAGTATATGGTTTGTGCTCCCCCTAGGGCTATTTCTCTCTATTGTGCTTTTCACAAATTGCACTGTTTCCTAACTGTTTTATGCCTATTTCTGCATACTAATGTATATACTTTTTGTATTACTTACCTCCTAAGGGAGTATTGCTTTTATGGTATTTTTGGTATTTGTGTCACCAAAATAAAGTACCTTTATTTTTGTAACAGTGAGTGTTTTCCTTCTTGTGTGTAAGTACTACGTATGACTACAGTGGTATTACATGAGCTTTGCATGACTCTTAGATAAGCATTGACTGCTCATTCACAGCTACCTCTAGAGAGCCTGGCTTGTAGACACTGACTACACTACACTAATAAGGGATATCTGAATTAAGGTGTAAGTATCATAGGTACCCACCACACATCAGGCCAGCCTCCTACCAGGAGTGTGTCAGGCATGGATGGGGACACATGGGTACAAGACACATGTTGTAAACATACACAAATGATTCCCATCCTTTGAAAAAATCTGCACAAAAGGCTTGTAGTCTGTATATATAGAAAAGGTATTTCCCCACACAATATGCCTGAAATGGGTTGCATCCCAAATACATCAAGCAGCTTGTATTGAATGACAGAATATCATCTTCCAGCTTCATTTAAGATTTTGGACACATCTGCCATAACCCATTCTATCATTTCTGAAAACTGGGAAAGGACTGGCCTGAAACTATATGTGCTTGCATCAAAAGAAATGATACAATTTTCCCACTAAAGAAGGGTTGTAACATAGCACATTGATAATATGTTCCTCAATGCAATCAAAGGAATCCTGTTGATCCTGTTCCCGTATGAAGTTTACTTCTTTCCTTAGGAAGACTGTGGCAAAGTTCTTTACAAATGTACCATGGTATTCACATAGGGCTTTTAAAGATTTCAGTTTCTCCTTGTCATGCGCTAGGGCACCTCTAACAGCATCAACCAAGGGTTCTTTGGACATCACACCTTTGACTGAAATAGTGTGCCCATGATAGTACACCTGAGAATTGAACAGTATAGATATTTCACTACCCAAGACAATGACTTTCCTTTAAACCTCTTATATGATATTAACATTTTCCTTCTCCTCTTTTGTGAAGATCAAGACATTGTAAAGAATGTATCTTACATTGTATACTAGGCAGTCTGGTACTGCCAAAAGGGCCAACTTAAAAGGGCTAGGAAGTGGGCTGTGTCTTTTTTCCCATCATGGTCCAAGGAAAATTAATTTTAAACTTTCTCCTTAAATAAGCAAGATCAATATTGTGCAGACCCCCGCCATTCACAGTTTTTCTCTTCAATAATGTGACTGATAATGTTTCATTGATATTTTTTTTGACATTATAAAAGTTGTCATGAGTGCTGTAATATCTTGGATAATTAGCAGTGCATGGCAAGGGCGCAAGTTATAGCTGCTAGAAATAACTCTAACTATAACTGATGAATTTCTATGGTTTGTGCGAGTAAATTCAGACTCTAACTATAAAGTCCCTGTAGGAAAGTACCCTCTTTTTGGCATGTTACCCCCAATTTCTGCATGATCTCAGTGTGTTTGAATGCGTCACTGGGATACAGTTAACCAGGACCCCAGTGCTTATGCTCTCTCTCCTCCAGATTGTATCACTGCATACTGGTAACCCAGTATTTCATCCCAAATTGCCATACTGGTCACCCCTTATAAGTTCCTAGAATATGGTACTTGGGTACCCAGGGCATTGGGGTCCCAGGGGATCCCTATGGGCTGCAGGATTACTTTTGCCACCTATAGGGAGCCCAAGTAAAGGCTTTTACAGGACTGCCATTGCAGCATGTGTGAAATGGTGCATGTACCATTTCACAGCCATTTACCCTGCACCAGGTCACTTATAAGTCATCCATATACCAGGCCTTCCAACCCTGAAGGCTGGGTGCAGAGTACCTGTGTGTGAGAGCAGGCCTGCACTATCAGAGGTGCCCCCACGTCATCCAGGACCATTTTCCCAGACTTTGTGGGTGCGGGAATGCCATTTTACGCGTGCACTGGACATAGGTCAATATCCATGTCCAGATTCACAATGGTAACTCTGAATATGGGCATGTAAGTTGTCTAACATCTTGGAGTTATATCCCAGTGCTGATTCTAGCATTGGTTGTATAAATCCATGAGCTCTGGGGGTTCCACAGTGGGCCCCCAGTGCTGCCATAACAGCCTTCTGAGGTTTTCCAGGCAGCCCCAGCTGCTGCCATCTAACAGACAGGTTTATGCCCTCTTGTTGCTCAAGCAGCTCGAGCCCAGGAAGGCAGAACAAATAATTTCCTGTGGGAGAGGGGTGTTACACCCTCTCCCTTTAGAAATAGGTGTTAAAGGCATGGGAGGGGTAGCCTCCCAAAGCCTCTGGAAATGCTTTGAAGGGCACAGATGGTTCCCTCATGGATAACCCAGTCTACACCAGTTCAGGGACCCCCAGTACCTGCTCTAGCATGAAACTGGACAAAGGAAAGGGGAGTGACCACTCCCCTGTCCATCATCACCCCAGGGGTGGGGCTCAGTGCTCCTCCAGAGTGTCCCTGGGTTTAGCCATCTTGGGTTCCAACTTTGCAGGGTACTCTGGGAGTATCTGAGTGGCCCGGGCCAGCAGGTGACCTCAGAGCCTTCCCCTGATAGGTGCTTTCCTGTGTAGCTGATCAATCTCCCTTTCAGGGCTATCTAGGGTCTCTCCTCTGGGTGTTTCCTCGGATTCGGATTGCAAGACTCCAGTAGGAATCTTCTGCATCCTTTACTTCACCTTCTACCAACGAAACTGCATCTGGACCCTCCCGGAACTCTACAAACAGTAACACAGAAGAAAATACGACTTCTGCAACATTGTATCTTCAACTCCTGCCAGCAACTGCAACTGTTTCCAGGTCGTGCATCCTCTGAGGACTGCATGTCTTCTGCCTGCACCAGAAGAACAAAGGAATCTCCCTTGAAGGAGTCACTTCCCTGCATCAGCAGGCACCCCTCTGCAGCGACGACTGGTGGTTTGGGTCCCCTCTCAGGAAGAAGTGCTTGTATCCAGCGACACGAGTGGAAGACTGAAGTGGTCCCGATGGTCCTGAAGTCCAGCTGCTCAACTTTGGTGGAGGTAAGAGCTTGCCTCCCAACGCCAGACAGTACCCCCATGCACTACATTTTTTGCAGTTGCCAACGCTTCTTGGTATCCTTCCATGAAGTTCTTCATGCACCATGCAGCTTTGGCCCCCATCACTCCTTCCTGCGACGCACAGCCTCCTGCGTGGTTCTCCGGCGGCGTGGGATCCCTTTGTGTAGTGCTGCATGGGCCTCCTTTTGCACCTTTTTTGTCCCCATGCTGTGGGACTCCTGTGTATGCTACCTGGTCTTCTGAGGGCTCTCTGAGTTGCTGAGAGCCCCCTCTGTCTCCCACTCCTGGGTAGAGGCCACAAGGGTCCCTTGTGGTCCGGGGCTGTGCCATTTTCCACTAACCGCAAGCTTTGTGTGTGCCAAGGCTTGTTGGAGGAATCCAGTGACCCAAATCAGACTGCAATCATCCATGCGGCATGGGACATCATCTGCACCAACCTGGAACCCGCATCCATCTTCTTGGGTGCAGTATTGACTGGTCTTCTTCACTGGTGGTTCTTCTTTTGCACCTTCATCCGGGTTAGCAGGGGCTCCTGTTCTCCCTGGACTCTTCAGTGCTTCTAAGGCTTGGCCCCCTTCTTCCACAGGTCTTCCGGACTAGGAATCCATCATTGTTGTCTTGCAGTCTCTTCTGGTTCTTGCAAAATCTTCTATCACATGTTCTTGTGTGTTCTAGGAAACTTACTGTGATTATCTCCTGTTTTCCTGGGCTCTGGGGTGGGTTCTATTATTCACCTTTGGTGTTTTCTTACACTCCCAGAGCCCCTCTACACACTACACCTGCCTAGGTGGGCAACCAACTTTCACATTCCACTATTTTAGTATATGCTTTGTGTTCCCCCTAGGCCTATTGCTACCTATTGTGATGTTCACTATTTGCACTGTTTTCTAACTTTTGTTTACAGCTATTTCTGCCTTCTAGTATATATATTGTGTATATTACTTACCTCCTAACGGAGTATAGTCTCCAAGGTATTTTTGGCATTTGTGTCACAAAAATAAAGTGCCTTTATTTTTGTAACACTGAGTATTTTCTTTCATGTGTGTGAGTACTGTGTGACTACAGTGGTATTGCATGAGCTTTGCATGTCTCACACTACCCCTAGAGAGCCTTGGTTCTAGACACTGACTACATTTCACTAATAAGGGATAACTGGACCTGGTATAGGGTGTAAGTCCCTGTAACCTTTGATTTTTCCAGTGAATTTCAATGTTTTTTTAAATGTAAAGTGATTTTAATTACTATACATAGGGCCTCATTACGACCCTGGCGGGCAGCGGAGGCCGCCCGCCAGGATGCCGCCCTCCATAATACCGCTCCGCGGTCAGAAGACCGCGGAGGGTATTATGAGTTTTTCCCTGGGCTGGCGGGCGGTCTCCAAAAGACCGCCCGCCAGCCCAGGGAAAAACTCCCTTCCCACAAGGATGCCGGCTCGTAATCGAGCCGGCGGAGTGGGAAGGTGCGACGGGTGCTACTGCACCCGTCGCGTATTTCACTGTCTGCTATGCAGACAGTGAAATACTAGCGGGGCCCTCTTACGGGGGCCCCTGCAGTGCCCATGCCATTGGCATGGGCACTGCAGGGGCCCCCAGGGGCCCCACGACAATCCTTACCGCCATCCTGTTCCTGGCGGGCGAGCCACCAGGAACAGGATGGCGGTAAGGATTGTCAGAATCCCCTCGGCGGCGCAGCGAGCTGCGCCGCCTTGGAGGATTCTTAGGGGCAGTGGAAAACCGGCGGGAGACCGCCGGTTTTCCCGTTCTGACCGCGGCCAAAGCGCTGCGGTCAGAATGTCCAAGGGAGCACCGCCGGCCTGTCGGCGGTGCTCCCGCCCCCGTTGGCCCTGGCGGTTCTCTACCGCCAGGGTCATAATGAGGCCCATAATCCTTTATCCGTGCATGACGGGGGTTCCTTGCTGAAGTGTTTGCAGCCAATCAACACAGGGACAGTTGAATCCCTAGAGGATGCGCATCCCTATATATTTATATTTTTTGGCCTGAAATTTGTCCGAAACTACTGAACTTATTTGCACCAAAGCGTGATCTGTGCCAAATTTGGTGAAACTCTGTTCAGTACTTCAGGCTGTAAGTGTTTCTAAAGGTCCTAAGGGAAAATTAATGTTTTGGGAAGGCCCCTCCCCCTTTTTCTCAGTGCCCACTTGACGGATCACCTCGAAACTTTTAAGTCAGAAGCTGATCTTAGCAGAGTATGAATTTTGAAAAGTCTGTGAAGATTCGTCAAGCGGCACTAAAGTTAGAAGCATAACAAAAAATGCTTTTTCCAAACTACAACTACCTAGTGGCAAGTGCCACTAGGCAGTTATAGTTAGGACCTTGGGACCCGATGTAGCATTTTCCGATTTTGCAAATCGGAAATTGCGAGTCGGTGTGACTTGCAATTTCCGATTCGCAAAATCAGATGCAGAACGGTGTCTCATTATTATTAATGAGGTGGGTTGCATTTTGCGACCCCATAGCGAGTCCCTGCACTCACAGGGATGGAGGCCTGCTGAAGACAGCAGACCTCCATGTCTGTGACTGCTTTTTAAATAAAGCATTTTTAAAAAATTTATTTTGCAGCCCGTTTCCCTTAAAGGAAAACGAGTTTCAAAATCAAAAAAAATAACGAAACCATTTGGTTTCGGTTTTTCAGAGTAGGCAGTGGTCCATTGGACCACTGCCTGCTCTGAAAAACCATTTTTGGCAACATTCACAAAGGGGAAGGGGTCCCGTGGGGACCCCTTCCCTTTTGTGAATGGGTTACCACCAGTGTGACACTGGTGGTAACTGCAAATTTCTTTGCGACCGCATTCGCGGTCACAAAGCAATTTAGCATAGCGATGCGAGTCGCAAATAGGAAGGGGACACCCCTTCCTATTTGCGAGTCGCATTCACAATTTGCGAGTCAGTACCGACTCGCAAAATTGTGAATGAGCATCGCAAATGGCATTTTGCATGGCGCAAGCTGCGATTTTCGCAGTTTGCACCATGCAAAATGCTTGCTACATCTGGCCCCTAGTTTCTATAGAAAAGCATTTTTATTTACTTGCCCCTATATTCTTGGCTCCAGTTGATGAATCTTCACAAAATTGTCCCAAAACATTTGCCAGTTATGTCAGCTGCTGTCTGGAAAGTTTTAGGGTGATCAGTCATTTTTCCATAGTAATTTTGAACAGCGATAGCACCAAAACACTGGACGGCATTAACCCAAATTTAGCTGAAGGTAGGTCCTGTTCCCAAAAGCAACCTTTTTGTGATTTGGTGTGAATCCGGTCAGTGTTTTTTTTTTAGTTAACTGGAAAACAAATTTGTATTTATAGGGTTGTGGATTCGTTGCTTCTCCGAACCGGAGCGTCGCAAATCCGCACGCGAGACAGAACAGTGTGATTGGCTGGTTGCAAGCTGTGGCAGCCACCATTTTCACAACAGGCAATGGTCCTGGGGGATAGATTTTCACTGAGAAATTAATAGAAGGGGTCATGGTAAAAGTACTCTGACACCATGGGGATAATGAGGGACCCATTATGAGTTTAAAAAGGTGAAAACCCCTTTTTTTGACGGTCAACGAGGTCACGACCCTCTCGCAATGTGGCCCCCAGTGTAACATTGTGACAAGGCTGCAAATCCTGCAGATAAAGAAAAAGACTCACAGACCTGCCCAGGCAATGACATGCCCACTAAGACACTGATGCGTGCACTCTCACACCCGGACAGAGACTCTCACAGCCCTCTAACCCCTAGATACACCCTCTTACACCTATTTTCACACCCAGAGAGACAGTCTGCTGCCCCCTTCTGCAGCGCACAGCCAAAGGGTTGTGCGCAGTGTCAGGTTGTGTGTTTAGGAGGCTTGGCCCCAGGGTTTGCCTGCAGGCTAGACCTTGTGGGCAAGCCCTGCTGTGCACGGCCCGTGCACTGCGCAAAGTTGGGTGTTTAAAGGAGGTTGGCCTCAGGGCCTGGCCAGAGGCTGGGCCCTGCAGCCAACCGATGCAGCACAAGGCCAAATGCCGTGAACAGCGCTGGTTGGATTAATGTATAGCAAATAAAATTAGCATACATTAAAAAAAATAGAAATTCACTCACAAAAACAAAGGTTACAGGCACATTTTTGTTAGGCTTACATGTTAAATATAAAAAACCATAGAAATTCAACAGTTATAGTTAGAGTTATCTCAAGTAATTATAACTCATGCCCTCGCCATGCACTGCTAATTACCCCACAAATTATGACGCTCATGACATTTTTGATAACATCATTGATAATATCAATGTAATATTTGCAGTAAACTTTTTAATGAAAAAACTGAGCATGGCGGGAGTGCGAGTTATAGTTACTTTAGGCCACGACTTATAGTATATATATATATATATATATATATATATATATATATATATATAAAGTTAAACCAAGGCCCTTTCAGGGTTAGAGTGACGCATAAATTATGCAAAAAACAAAGGAGAACTCTGGGAAGTTCCCAATTTTAGGTGGAGAGCTGCTCTAGTAAGGAGCACCCTGCAACACCAGCGACACTCTAGATTTGCTCACCTCAAATGTCTGCTTATCTAGCAAAGTTTTTAAGCATAGGATCAGCACAGTGCTATCCTCGCCGAGCTAGATAGTGACAAAGTATTTTGCCATTTATACAGAAAAATCTTATACTGGGTGCTCCCTTGTGTCTGGACAAAGATATACCCCTCTGAAGAGCTCTAATGAGAGCGAAACACGTGTCAGGGGTTGCTTTACTCGTTCCAGGTTGGCTTGGACGGTATTTGACCAGTCCAAAGCTGTAATACTGTGCCTGGAGTGGTAAATGGCTTTTGTCATTTTACAGCTCGGCGAGGATGACACTGTGTCAATCCTATGCTTAAAGATTTTGCTGTATAAATGGCAAAAGACTTTGGGGGTCAGTACAACATTGGGGGTAAAAGGCGCTTACTGCCGTGCAGAAGACCGCCAATACACCGCCGTGGCGGCGGTAGTCCGCCACAGCTATTATGACTCACATCTCGGAATCTGCCGAAATTCAGACACCCATACAACTCCGCCACACCAAAGGTCAGTGTTAAAGTGGCGAAAACAAAACTTCCACCTCCACTCCAACAGAAACACGCCCATGCTATTACGACCCACGAATCCCCGCGGCGGTCTTTCAAACGCGATCAAAATACACACACATCTCCAAAACACCGCCATATTGGACAATTCCAAATACACACACCTGATACACATACAAACACCACTCCCACACACCCAACTCAATATAAAACACACACCCACATCACCCACAAACCCCTACGACCACAATTCACGGACGAAGGCCAGAGAGACAGAGAGCACAGCAACTGAGAACCCCACCACACAGAGGCACACAACACCATCACCCACACCACATCCACGCACAAAACACCACACACCACTACACATCACCACACACATCAACACTCACACCGCCCCACACATCACACACACCACCCCATGTCACGCCAAAGACACCACCGCTTCTCCGAGGAGGATCTCAGGGTCATGGTGGAGGAAATCATCTGGGTAGAGCCACAGCTATTTGGCTCACAGGTACAGCACACCTCCATAGCCAGGAAGATGGAGCTATGGCGAAGAATCGTGGACAGGGTCAACGCTGTGGGACAGCACCCAAGAAATAGGGAGGACATCAGGAAGAGGTGGAACGACCTGCAGGGGAAGGTGCGTTCAACGGTCTCCAGGCACAACATCGTGGTTCAGCGGACTGGCGGCGGACCCCCACCTCCTCCCCCACAACTAGCAACATGGGAGGAGCAAGTCTTGACCATCATGCATCCTGAGGGCCTCGGAGGAGTCGGTGGAGGATGGGACACTGGTAAGTCAAATCTTAACTATCATATCCCCCACCCTCATCCCCTCCCCTATCACCCAAAATCCTCACTAATGTACTAATAACACAAACCACCCATCCCTACACCAAGCCCTGCATGACACAACTAAGCATGGACCCCCAGCACTAAAGCATGCCCACTGCACATACCCATAACACCCCCCAACCATCATAACACAAGCCCCCACACAGGAATGCCTGCACTGGGGTACACAGACACCCACCCATTGCACACCATCACATACACAAATGCATTAATCATGCTTTTATGCCCCTGCAGGAACCCGAAGGACCGTCACCACACCAGAGGGTCCAGACAACACCACTCCACCCCCAGAAGAGGCCCACAGTGACGATAGCAGCTCTGCCCTACTGGATCCTGATGACCAGCCCGGACCATCGTGGGCCTAGGGACAGTCGGTTCCCCTTGCACAGGCACAGCCCAACATTGACGTTCCACCCTCTGGTAACACCAGAACAGCACCCACCCAGCGGGCCCAAACCTCCGTACCCAGGACAGGTCAATTAGCGGTGTGTCCACCACTACAGGGAACCCAGGGTAACCCACCACCCCAACAACAACAGGGACCTGGGGGCAGTGGTAGTGGGCACACGGTCCAAGGGACGGAGGCACAGGAACACAGGGGAACTGGGATGGCTGCTGTGTGACAGGGGGCGGGCAGGCCAAGGGAACCCACTCTCCACGAGGCCCTATCCTACATCATGGGAGCATACCACCATTCCCAGGAGACAATGGCGACGGTCCTGGACAAGTTGCAGGAGACCCTGCACCTGCAGGAGGAACACTATTTGGGGTTCAGGGAGGAGCTCAGGACCATCAGCTCTGTCCTGGGCACCATCGTAGGGGTGCTGAAGGAGATACAGCAGACCTTGAGGGACACCGTGGCACTCCAAGGGGCCCCTGACACTAGCCAGGACGATGAACTGCCCACCACCTCCGCTGGCGCTAGTGGACAGGACGCCCCGCCACAGGACCACCACACCAGCACCCCACCCCCTGCAGACGGACAACCACCACACAAGCGGTCCCTGAGATCCAGGAACAGGACAGAGCAAGATGGCAAGACCCCCGCCAGGAAATGAGACCACCCTGATTGTCCTCCCACTGTCCCACTTTGTTACCCTGTCCATACTTGAAGTGCCCCAGCTCCACTTCCTATGCCCATATGGGCAGTGCACCTGTGAGACTAATAGACTGGACTCTGCCATGGACATTCCTCCGCCACCACCCATCCTCATTTTACACCCCCCTCCCATTTCTGAGCACTTCAATAAACACCCTTGAAACACAAAACAATCTGGAGTCAGTCTGATATTGTAAATATGTATTATCAATGACAGAGTCATAATGCGTTTCCCAGTGTAAAGCCAACATACCTATGTCACACATCACAAGTCCTTGAAGGATGCAAGCAGATGACACACGTTGGTAACCACACCTGTGAAACCGTAATGAAAAGGTACACCTCAGTTACCAAATACTGGTTGAAATCGACAGACAGGATAGAGGTAGACGTGTGAAAGTTAATGTAATGGTAAAAATGAAAATGTTCTCACCTGTGTGTCACTGGAAATATTGCTGTATGACTGACTCCTTGTTGTCGTTGTCTTCTTCCTCAGCTTCCTCCTCATCACTGTCCACAGGCTCCACAGCTGCTACAACACCGTCATCTGGACCACCCTCCTGCAGGAAAGGCACCTGGCGTCGCAAAGCCAAATTATGAAGCATCGAGCAGGCGATGATGATCTGGCACACCTTCTTCGGTGAGTAGAATAGGGAACCACCTGTCATATGGAGGCACCTGAACCTGGCCTTCAGGAGGCCGAAGGTGCGTTCGATCACCCTCCTAGTCCGCCCATGGGCCTCATTGTACCGTTCCTCTGCCCTGGTCCTGGGATTCCTCACTGGGGTCAGTAGCCATGACAGGTTGGGGTAACCAGAGTCCCCCAATAGCCATACACGGTGCCTCTGGAGTTGAGCCACCATATCAGGGATGCTGCTATTCCGCAGGATGTAGGCGTCATGCACTGAGCCAGGGAACATAGCATTTACCTGGGAGATGTACTCGTCTGCCATCTGAACATTCATAGAATGATAACTCTTCCTGTTCCTGTACACCTGTTCACTCCTGTGGGGGGGGACCAGAGCTACATGGGTCCCATCAATGGCACCTATGACGTTGGGGATGTGTCCAAGGGCATAGAAGTCACCTTTAACTGTAGGCAAATCTTCCACCTCAGGGAAAATGATGTATCTCCTTACGTGTTTCAGCAGGGCAGACAACACTCTGGACAAACGTTGGAAAACATAGGTTGGGACATCCCTGATGCCATGGCCACTGTTGTCTGGAATGACCCACTTGCAAGGAAATGAAGCACTGACAGCACCTGCACGTCAGGGGGGATTCCAGTGGGATGGCGGATTGGTGACATCAGGTCTGGCTCCAACAGGGTACATAGTTCCTGGATAGTGGCACGGTCAAACCGGTAGGTGACGATGACATGTCGCTCTTCCATTGTCAACAGGTCCACCAGCGATCAGTACACCGGAGGATTCTGCCATCTTCTCACATGTCCCAGCTGACAGTGCCTACGAAGGATAACAGCGACAAATCAGTCATTTTTCATCCAGGTATGTACCCACAGTTACACACAAGACTACACCAATCACAAAACCCTTCCTGTATGTGTGTTGAGTGTAGGCCTAGCTATGTGTGACGCAGAGGTAAATGAAGCCATGTGGACCCCTGAAATGGCGGCTGTCTGACCTCTAAACTGGGACAATGGGATTGTGGGGTAACAGCGCTGGCATTGCACACCGTCACGGTAGGCGGTCGTAGACCGCGGCACAATGCTGCTTTGGTTAACATAAGACCGTATGGGTCCCAGGAGCCAATAAACAGGTGCACCGCCGGTGATGATGTGCACCGCCGCGGACGTCACTGCCATTTTATATCTGTTCAATCACTAGATACCTGACCTTCGACAGGAGAGGCCCTACACTGCAAGTGCTGCTGTGACCTCGGTCTGGAAGCGACGATGGCTGCTGCGTCTGGGGAAAGGGCCCCTGCCTTCACTGCTCAGGAGTTGGAGAAACTGGTAGACGGGGTCCTCCCCCAGTACACCCTACTCTACGGTCCTCCAGACCATCAGGTTAGTACACAGGGAGCACGTTGTATGGGCTAGGCCTGGGTGGAGAGGGCTGGTTGGAAGAGGGAAGGGGGCAGAGTTCCTAGAACATTAATGCATGTCAATGAATGGGCCACATGGCCAGAGTAGGGAGGGGGCCACTCACATTGACGGTGCAGTTGGTAAGGACTGTTCCTCTTCCCTTGTGCATGTCATGTAGGTCAGCACCCACCAGAAGAGGGACATTTGGCGTGCCATCGCCAAGGAGGTCCGGACCCTGGGGGCCCACCAGAGACGGGGCACCCACTGCCGGAAAAGATGGGAGGACATTCGCCGCTGCAGCAAGAAGATGGCGGAGGCTCAGCTGGGGATGGCCTCCCAACTTGGGAGGGGTGCCCGTCGCACCATGACCCCCCTGATGTTCCAGATCCTGGCGGTGGCCTACCCGGAGTTCGATGGGCGCTTGAGGGCATCACAGCAGACACAAGGGGGTGAGTACAACCTCATTCTGCGGACTTTGCGCGCAGTAGAGGGGTCTGGGTGGGGGAGGAGGCCTGTGGGTGTACCTAGGCCAGCCAGAAACACGAAGACTAGGACCCTCTGTCAAGCATCCCATGTGGCACTCTACCCCACCTCAGTAGAGTGCCAAGTCGAGGTATAGTTGCCCCTGTGGCATCCATGTGTGCAGATGTCCACCATTGCCATGTATGCCATATCCCCGAAATTGCATATGCAGAGGGCAGGAGCACGGCGTAATGCAGGGGGCTGCTGTGTCTGTCTTGTCCGCCAATGGTAGCGGTATGCCATGCACTCAAACTGTCTTTCTTCTGTCCCCCCGCCCTTTTTCTGCTCTCCCTGTTCTTTTGTACATCAGCATCATCAGGCGGAGGTACAGTGGCACCGGAGCATGAGGGAGCTGCATCCCACATGGCCATGGAGGGCCACACCACGGACTCAGAATGCACCAGTGGGACGGAGGGCGAGGGGAGTTTCACGTCGGCCACTGGATCACCAACCAGCGACAGGGACTCGTCCGCCGATGGGGGCTCCCTTGTGGTGGCGGCACCATCTGTGCACCCCACTTCTACAGGTACAGCTGCCACCTCCCCTACCAGTTCCGCCCTCCCAGCAGCCCCTCAGCATTCGCCCCGTGCCCGCTCACCCAGGAGGGTAGGCATCACCTTCGCCCCAGGCACCTCAGGCCCTGCCCCAGTCACCCCTGCTGCCCTCAGTGAGGAGGCCATTGACCTCCTCAGGTCACTCACTGTTGGGCAGTCTACCATTGTGAATGCCATTCAGGGTGTAGAATGAGAGTTGCAACACGGTAATGCATTCCTGGAGGGCATTCATTCTGGTCAGGCTGTTCTTTAGCGAACCCTGCAATCTCTGGCCTCAGCACTGATGGCAGACATTGTCCCTGTGTCTAGCCTTCCCCCTCCAACCTCCTCCACCCAGACCCCATCCCCTGTACCCCAGCCCATCCCAAGCACACCTACAGACCAGCATGCACACAAGTCAGCACACACAAGTAGCTCAAGCAAACATAGTAGGCACCACACAACCCACAGGCACTCATGCAAGCCTCACCCACATACAGACACAGCAACATCCACTGCCTCCACCGTGTCCCCCTCCTCCTCTTCTCCCTCCCAGTCTCGTCTACACACACACCTGCATGCACCACATCTACAGGCACCATGAATCGCACAAGGACACCCAGCACCCCAAGCCGCTCACCTGCACTCACCACCTCCACTGCCATTTACACGTCCTCTGTGTCCTCTCCCAGTGTGTCTGTGACGCCCCCTCCGAAAGTACACAAACGCCGGCAATCACACACCCAACATCCATCCACCTCACGACAGCCTCCAATCCCTGCACCTGCACCCAAAACACCTAAAGTGACACCTCCTACAACCACCTCCTCTTCCTCCACTCCCAGACCCCCTCCAATTACCCATCCCAGTGTTCGTCAGAAACTGTCCCTCTGTAAAGTTGACCTTTTTGCCCCCATCGCCCCCCCAATTCATCAGTCCCGTTGTAGCGCCTCAGCCAAAAAGCCTCCAATACCAGTGGTGCCTGTTCAAGGTTTGTGGAGCGCAGCGGCCACCAGGGCAGGCAGTGTGACCCGGAGCCAAGGCACTGGCAGCCCACCCCCTGTAAAGGCTCTGAAATTGGAGAGTGGACGACGGGACCGTGTGAAGACTCCTGGTGGGAAAACAACTCACATGGGTTCCAAGGGGATTGGAGAGCCAGCTGTGACTCCACCAAAGGTGGGGAGGGGCCAGAGGAAGTCTGCCCAGCCTGTTGTGAGTATCACTGCGTTGAAGGGCGGCATCATTCCCAGCAGTCGAGACACAACCGCCAGCACCGTCGTCACTGGTCAGGAGACCACCGCCGGAGTCATAGCCCAGGAGGGCCCAAGTATCGTCACTGGTCAGGAGACCACCACCGGAGTCACAGCCCATGAGGGCCCAAGTATCGTCACTGGTCAGGAGACCACCGCCGGAGTTTGAGCCCAGGAGGGCCCAAGTATCGTCACTGGTCAGGAGACCACCGCCGGAGTCACAGCCCAGGAGGGCCCAAGAATCGTCACTGGTCAGGAGACCACCGCCGGAGTCACAGCCCAGGAGGGCCCAAGTATCGTCACTGGTCAGGGGACCACCGCCACCGCCGGAGTCAGTGCCCAGGAGGGCCCCGGCTGCCACAGCCCAGGTGGGCTATGAGGGAACGTCATGCCACACACCAATGCCCAGTCTAGGGAACGTCATACCACACACCAATGTCCGTACCAGAACCGCCATGGCAAAGCACAGCTGAACAGTCCAGAACCGCCATGGCAAAGCACCGCTGAACTGTCCAGAACCACCATGGTGAAGACCGCTGAACAGTCCAGAACCGCCATGGCAGAGCACCGCTGAACAGGGCATGCACCGGGTAAGAATGAATAGACCGCCACATCAAGCATCCTTATCCCATGTGCAGCTGGGACAGTGACAGGACAGGAACTTTCACGGGGAGACTAATCCAGTCTGGGCACCAGTCCCCCTCATGAGCCACTGGCCGATGTTATCTACTTGCGATATTGAGGCTTTGCACTCCCCAGGATGGAACAGTGGGCAAGCCACCCACTGTAGAGACTTGAGAGACTGTGGCTTTGCACTCCCCAGGATGGCACAGCCCACCCACTGTAGAGACTTGAGAGACTGTGGCTTTGCACTCCCCAGGATGGCACAGTGGGTCTGGCTTTGCAGTCATCCGGCAGAAACACGAAGACTAGGACCCTCTGTCATGCAGCCCATGTGGCACTCTACCCCACCTCAGTAGAGTGCCAAGTCGAGGTATAGTTGCCCCTGTGGCATCCATGTGTGCAGATGTCCACCATTGCCATGTAGGCCATATCCCCGAAATTGCATATGCAGAGGGCAGGAGCACGGCGTAATGCAGGGGGCTGCTGTGTCTGTCTTGTCCGCCAACGGTAGCGGTATGCCATGCACTCAAACTGTCTTTCTTCTGTCCCTCCCGCCCTTTTTCTGCTCTCCCTGTTCTTTTGTACATCAGCATCATCAGGCGGAGGTACAGTGTCACCGGAGCATGAGGGAGCTGCATCCCACATGGCCATGGAGGGCCACACCACGGACTCAGAATGCACCAGTGGGACGGAGGGCGAGGGGAGCTTCACGTCGGTCACCGGATCACCAACCAGCGATACGGACTCGTCCGCCGATGGGGGCTCCCTTGTGGTGGCAGCACCATCTGTGCGCCCCACTTCTACAGGTACAGCCGCCACCTCCCCTACCAGCACCACCCTCCCAGCAGCCCCTCAGCGTTCGCCCCGTGCCCGCTCACCCAGGAGGGTGGGCATCACCTTCGCCCCAGGCACCTCAGGCCCTGCCCCAGTCACCCCTGCTGCCCTCAGTGAGGAGGCCATTGACCTCCTCAGGTCACTCACTGTTGGGCAGTCTACCCCCCTGAGGTGCCTGCAGTATTTCTATCTGATGCCCCGACAGTGTTCTCTCCGATTGTGGTCAGGTATCTTTTGTGGGCCTTGCCCATGCCTTTTTGGACTGTTGGTGCACGGACAATGTTATGTACATATCTGCACTACTTCTCGTAATGTATATATTTCTGCCTGATTTTCCTATATATCTGTATATTTTTGCTAGACATGTATATTGCAACATTACAATGTTTGAACAGATTTCGCTTTGTCTTTGCATTCTTCCAGGGGGATTGTGGGTTGTTACTGTGATTTTTGTGGATACATTGGTGTGTACATTGTAATATGCGAGGGAGGGGATGGGGGTGTTTTGTGGGTGTCCCCCTAACTTTTGCAGTACTCACTGTTGTCTTCGGCGCCTACGTAAATGCTGGTCGTAGAGGTGCAGAAAGACAAGCGCAGGGAGTATTTGGAGTTCCGGCTCCATGGAGTCCTCGTTCCTCGTGGGATGTGTTCAGGTGAGCGTTTTCCCATTGCAGCTACTGTTTCCGCCATGTTTTTATCCACGGTGAATCCGCCGCGGAAAAGGTGGCGGATTGGCGGGTTGTGATACTATGGGCGGTACATTGTCTTTCGCCTGTCTGTTGGCGGTGACCGCCGCGCTGATTGTCTGTACCGCTGTGGCGGGCGGTGTGTTAAAGTGGCTGTCTTTGTTGGTGGTTTCCGCCTGGGTCATAATTCCCTTTTTTTATCCGCCACCCTGTTTGAGGTATTACCGCAGCTTTAACACCGTCCGCCAGGGTTGTAATGACCACCTTTGTCACTATCTAGCTCGGCGAGAATAGCACTGTGCTGATCCTATGCTTCAAAACTTTGCTAGATAAGCAGACATTTGAGGTGAGCAAATCTAGAGTGTCGCTGGTGTTGCAGGGTGCTCCTTACTAGAGCAGCTCTCCACCTAAAATTGGGAACTTCCCAGAGTTCTCCTTTGTTTTTTGCATAATTTATGCATCACTCTAACCCTGAAAGGGCCTTGGTTTAACTTATACAGGGTGCTCCCTTGTGTCTGGACAAAGCTATACCCCTCTGAAGAGCTCTAATGAGAGCGAAACACGTGTCAGGGGTTACTTTACTCATTCCAGGTTGGCTTGGACGTTATTTGACCAGTCCAAAGCTGTAATACTGTGCCTGGAGTGGTAAATGGCTTTTGTCATTTCACAGCTCGTCAAGGATGACGCTGTGTCAATCCTATGCTTAAAGATTTTGCTGTATAAATGGCAAAAGACTTTGTCACTATCTAGCTCGGCGAGGATGGCACTGTGCTGATCCTATGCTTAAAAAACGTTGCTAGATAAGCAGATATTTGAGGTGAGCAAATCTAGAGTGTTGCTGGTGTTGCAGGGTGCTCCTTACTAGAGCAGCTCTCCACCTAAAATTGGGAACTTCCCAGAGTTCTCCTTTGTTTATTGCATTATATATATATATATATATATATATATATATATATACACACATATACACACACATCTATCTATCTATCTATCTATCTATCTATGTGTATATATATATATATATATATATATACAAACAAACATACTGCTGCTACTTGATGCCTCACTCAGCTGCTGTGTGGAAAGTTTCAGGGTGATTTGTCGGGGGGCTGAGAAAAAGGGGGGGGCATAATGTGTTTCCCCTTGCAATTTCCCTTAGAGATTTTAGACTACAGCCCAAACCACTGAACGGAGTTACACCAAGTTTGTCAAAAACTTAGCTATGTCCAGAAAGAGTGCTTTTTGTGATTTTGTGTGAATGGAGTTATTAAAGAAAAGAGATTTATTTCTATCTAGGTAAACAGATCCACCGCGAATCCATGCACCTCCAGCAATGCCATGATTGGCAGACCACAACCTGAAAGGAAAGTTGCGGTCACCGTGTTATATATTGTGACTTGGTCCTGGTGGGGGGAGGAAATAAAACTTGAGATTCATAAAGGGGGTCAGGGTAGACTTACCCTGTCCCCATGGAAGTGATAGAGGGGTCTCTGATAGTCTCCTTATGGGCAACAAATTGCCTAAAAATTTCTTTTTGGGTCTCACGAGGATCCATGGATCATCTGCAGTGCTCAGTGCGGCCCCCTGTGTGAATCTGTGACGGATCCACGGATCCAGACAATAAAAAAAAAAAACACCCACACACCCACACTGCCACTCACACACCCACTCAAAGATGCACAAAGCCACTCACACACCCACTTACACACTCACACAACTACTCACACACCCATCCACAGACCCACAAAACCACTCCCAGACCCACTCACAGACCCACACCGCCACACTAGTCACACACCAACTCATCCACTCTCCCACTGACTTACACACCCACCCAACTACACACACCCAGTAACACACCTATACAGCCTTTCAAACATCCACTCACAGATGCACAGCATGGGGTTGGCTGCATCGGAAGGTTGGCTGCAGGGAGGCCAATACCTGCTGCCCACAGCCAAAGCGACGGTTGGATTCATGTATTGTAATTAAATATTACTTTACATTTTTTTTAAACTTAGAAATTCACTGAATAAAAGATTACAGCGACATTATAGTTAGGAAATAGGATTAAAAAAGCTTAGAAATTCAATAAAAAAGGATACAGGCACTTCATAGACAGGTTCCGATTTTACATACACGAAACCATAGAAATTTAGCAGTTAGAGGTATGTCTTGTAACTGTAACTCTTCCTAAAGGTAAACATAACTCGCACCTTTGCCATGTACTTGGTAATTACCCCACTTTTACATCACTCATAACATCTTCTATGACATCATTGATAATATCACTGTAACATTTGCTGTACAATTATTGATGAGAAAACTGTCCATGGTGGGTAGGCGAGTTATAGTTACCTTAGGGCATGAGTTACAGTTACTTGGAATAACTCTAACTTTTCTATGGTTTTGTGTTTGTAAAATCTGAACCTAAGTATGACATCCCTGTAACCTTTGTTGTTTTAGTGAATTTACGTATATATATTGTTAGAAATTGAGTCTTTCGTTGGCAGTCATTTTACCCCCTGTCCAAGCAAGGACCCTCTCTCTCTAGTCAGGGTAATTCTCACACAATCCAAATTATCCTGTGCCCATCCTCTGGTAGCTTGCCACTGAGCAGTCAGGCTTAACTTAAAAGGCAATGTGTAAAGTATTTGTGCAATAATCATGCAATAACTCAATATAAACACCACAAAAATACACCTAACAGGTTTAGAAATAAAATATAGAATATCTATCTGGTTAAAACAAGGTAAAAAACGATCAAGAGGCAAAAAGTAAAAAAAGTTGAAATATGAATTTCAAGAGGTGTAAAACAGTCTTTAGATGAGAAATAAACAATTAATGCTTGGTTTGTCAAGGTACCTGGTCTGCGTCAAAAATTACACACACGGAGATCGCAGAGGAGGAGGTTGCATGGAAAAAGAGAGGCTGTGCATTGGATTTTCCGGCGGCCATAGACGATGCGTTGTTTCTTTTCCTGCAACATGGGACTTGCGTTGTTTCCTCGACGTGCTGTCTGGGTTCCTCACTGTGGTGCGAGGATCTTCGTTGCACCCAGGGACGATGTGTGGAAATGCTGGTCGCGTGGGGTGAAGTCACAAGCTTGCGTTGTTCCAGTAGCGCATTGCATTGGATTTTCTGTCTCACGGCAGGTGATGCTTTGATTCTCCATTCAAGAGTCATGTTGCGTCATTCCGGCTCAGCTGTGTTTCGATCCAGTGGGCTGTGCGGCGACTTTCCGGTCAGAATGCAGGCGGTGCGCCGATCTTCACTTGGGAAGTCAGGCTGCGTTGTTCCGGTTTGGCTGTGCGGCGATTTTCTCGTTGCGTTGTATGCTGTGCATCATATCCAGCAGTTCCTGCATCAAATTTTCAGTGCACAAGGATTTCTTTGCAGAAAGTGAAGTCTTTTTGGCCCTGAGACTTCAGCAACAGGAGGCAAATTCTATCCAAGCCCTTGGAGAGCACTTCTCAGCAGAGCCAGAGGCCAGCAAGGCAGCAGGGCAACAGCAAAGCAGCAGTCCTTCACAGCAAAGCAGTCCAGTGGGGGAGACTGCAAAGAGTGGCTTAGAAGTGCACAAGGTCCCCTTTCAGTTCCGTCCTGTCTGCCAGGGTCCCAGTAGGGGGTTTGGCAGTCCATTGTGTGAGGGCAGGCCGATGTCCTTTGACATGTAAGTGTCAGGCCCTCCACCCTCTCAACCAAGAAGACCAATTCAGTATGCAGATGTGTGCAGGTGTGACTGAGCAACCTATGTTTGGGGTTGTCTGAGTGAAATGCACAAAGGGGCTGACAACTAACCTAGCCACACAAGGATTGTAAGGCACAGAAGGATTTAAGTGCAGTGAAATGCTCACTTTCTAAAAGTGGCATTTCTCAAATAATAATATTAAATCCAACTTCACTAGTCAGCAGGATTTTGTATTACCATTCTGGCCATACTAAATATGACTTGTTACTCCTTTCAGAATCTACAACACAAACAGTATGTGAGGGTAGCCCTAATGTTAGCCAATGAAAGGAGCAGGCCTCACAGCAGTGTAGAAATGAATTTAGGAGTTTTAAACTACCAGGATATATGAACTACATGTCCTGCCTTTGACTTACATAGCACTCTGTCCCATGGGTTACCTAGGGCCTACCTTATTGGGTGGCATATATGTAGAAAAAGTGCAGTTTAAGGCTTGGCAAGTACTTTTAAATGCCAAGTCAAAGTGTCAGTGAAACTGCACACACAGGCCTTGCAATGACCGGCCTAAGGCATGGTTAAGGGGCTACTTATGTGGGTGGCACAATTGGTGTTGCAGGCCCACTAGTAGCATTTAATCTACAGGCCCTGGGCACATGCATTGCACTTTACTGGGGACTTACAGGTAGATTAAATAAGCCAATTGGGTATGAACCAATGTCACTGTGTTTTAAGGGAGAGAGCATATTTACGTCAGCACTGGTTAGCAGTGGTAAAGTGTGCAGAGTCCTAAAACCAGCAAAAACAGTTTCTAAAAAGTGGAGGGAGGCAGGCAAAAAGTTAGGGGTGACCATAAATATATGAGCTAGTGGCGGTAGCTACTAGGTAGTAATATTTAAGACCTAGCTTCTAAGGAAATTCTCTTAAAAACTTTCATGCTCACGTCAGCTGCTGTCTGGAAAGTTTCGGGGTAATCTGTCAAGTGGGGGCCATGAAAAAGGGGGGAGCAAAACATATTTTCACAAACAGTTAGGAGCGCGCCTGCCTGACATCCCAGCAATTAATCTGCCCCATTGCATCATGGTAGATGTAGTATCTTCAAAAAACGAACTCCATTAATTTTTTTTTCTGAAACCGGGGGATTTATGGCAGCATTCCCAGCACCCCGCAAATATGTTCTCTGCTGAAGAAGGGACTAACCCAGAAACACATGTGTCCAGAGATGCACAGTAAAGGCTGTACCTACTTAAAGGTGAAATATTTAAAAAGTAATGGAGTTCGTTTTTTGAAGATACTACATCTACCATGATGCAATGGGGCAGATTAATTGCTGGGATGTCAGGCAGGTGCGCTCCTAACTGTTCAAAACATATTTTCCCCATTCATTTTTCCATAGGGATTTTGAAGAGCAATAGAGCCTAAACCACTGGATGGAATTACACTGAGGGGAAGATTTATAAAAAGTGGCACTTCACCTAGTGCAGCGCTGTGTTTCTTGCACCCTTTTAGTGCCCCCCTAACGCCACCATGTGCGCGCCATATTTAATATACAGCGCACCATGGTGGTAGTTAGAGAACTACTGTCAGAATTTGTTATGCTAGTTCAGCACTATGCAGGATTAGCGTAAAAAAATTCTGATGCTAATCCTGCAAAGCACCCAGAGTCCCATTGAAACCAATGGGAGTCCCCTTAACCTTTGCTTTTTCCAGTGAATAGATAGATAGATAGATAGATAGATAGATAGATAGATAGATAGATAGATAGATAGATAGATAGATAGATAGATAGATAGATAGATAGATAGATAAATCCAGGGGGGCATAGATGGGAAGGGCCTGGTGCTTTTTTTTTTTTTGCCCTTCTCAGTCTGAAGTCTGATACTATTCTGGAGGCAGGTATGCCAAGAACTACCAGAGTTACAGGGTTTCTCTGCAGGATAAGTAGGTTGCTAGTCATGATGGCTTTGTAAATGATGTAGCTGGGTTTGAAGATGTTTTGGTCTAGCAAGCGGAGCCAATGGAGTTTTATCAGAATAAAGGTGATGTGACCATATTTCTCCAGACCCTGAATGGGCTGCATTATGAAGGAAAACCTTAAAGGGAGCTGGTGTGGACCCTGTGAGGCCACCAAGCAGCACGTTACCACCATACAGATGCAAGATTATGAGGGGTTAAACTGCAGTTAGAAAGTCCCATCCCGGAAGAAACATTTTCACTTGCTCTAGGAGTGCGAGGCTGTCTTTGTTATTGGTAGTGTGCTCCTTGAATGTGAGGTTGGTGTGTAGGGTGACTCCAAGTGACTTGGCATTCAGTGAAAGTTGGGGTCCAAACCCATTAAGGTTCAATTCATTGAGTCATGTTTGTACTGTTTCTTGTTTGTTGCTCTTGGCAAACAATAAGAATGTCTTGGTCGGGTTGAGCTTATGGTAGGCACTGAACATCCAGGTCTGGATGGTGTGCAGGCAGTGTCTGAGGAACTGGATATCTGCAGAAGAAGAAACTTTAAAGTAGAATTGTGTACATTGCCATTTTGGTGAATCTTGATACAGGTATTTGCGAGTAGAGCGCCTAGAGGCTCATTGTAGTATTTGAAGACGACAGGGGTAGTGTGGAACTCTGGGGACCTCCACAGGTGATTGGCATCTTTTTGGTTCTGGAGTTGCCTATGTGAACAAAACCATAAGTGCCCACTCACACATAATGAAGTCCACAAACAACCTTGAAAGCCATATATTATGAGAACTGCAGGATCTCACAGTGGAAATGCTTGTGAGTGAGGCATGCACCTCAATCCTTCTACGTAAGAAATAGAATGCTCTTATGGACCTCTGAACCTTCACAACTCATCACACATGCATACCACTTTTTGTAACCATTGATTAAAGCCCACATTGATGTATCAATGGTGGGATTGGTAGAGAGCAGCCTGTTGAGATAGTCTAAACGCCAGCACCTAATCAACTATTTCATTATACAATCAATCGTGGAATCTTTCAGGCATGGAATTACAGTATTAGTAGAGACTAAATAAGGTGAAAGAACACAGCCAAATGCAACTACATTAGGTTGATTGAAATGTAGTTATTGTTATCTGAGCTGCAAGAGAATGAGAGCTAAACAGTACTTAAATAAAGTGGACACGTGAGGAAAATCAATTGGTTGCAGAAGGCCATGAGACAAAGCATTTGCTATTATTTAGTGGCAGGAATGCCTGCATTGGTGAGATTCAGGATGCTATCTGGAAAACATTTGGACTACAGAAGTCTCCGATAGCACATTTGAGCCTATTCAATGCTCCTGGCTTGACTGTCAGTGCCTGAGCCCCGAGCCCCTCCCCCCCAGCCCCCGTCAGGAGGAGGTAAATCAGCGGCTTCGCATTCTAGTCGAGAACAGAACTAAGAAATGTGGGTATCCTGCACTCCCAAGGGCATCCTCACTTTCTGTCAAAGAAAACTGTGTCCCCACCTGTGGGCACAAAATGATCAGAGGAGTCATTATAAAATGTACGCCTTGATAGGTGTCTCTGGCACAGGTATTTTCAACAATCGGATCAGAGCAGTTCACTGTATTCTCTTAGCCAAAGAGATCACGCTAGGCTCCCTCCCCTGTCACAGCAGCCTAGGACACCTTGCTTTGTCCCTAATGAATCCAGAACCCACAGGGCTTAGGGAATCAGCACGAGAGCCCGCAGTGGTCCCTTGCTTTCTTTAACACGCAGCATTCCTTCGACATCTTCTTGCAGGAGTTGGCCTGTGGTAGAGCGTTGACCCGGAAACGTTACCTTTCTGCTGGGTAATGTTGATCGGTCACCTAACAAGCCGCCAGACTGGTAAGTAAAGATAGCCACACTCAGAGCTGTGCATTCTTTGTCAGTCATTTTATAGCTTCTCCCTGAGCCTACCCTTCAAGGCAAACCGGAAGTGGGAACTTAAATGCGACTGCAAATACTTCCTTTCGACTGAAACTGGATTCCAGGGCTAGGGTGAGACAAGTTTCTCTTAAGGATTAGAGTGACTTTCTGGATGGAAAGGAGGGATCACATTTTAAAATTCTACAGGTGCAGGCTAAAGTATTTGTCTGCTGAGATTCTCAGGAATGTGCTACCCTACAAGGTGACCGGGTTGTCTTCTCAAACAGGTTATTCTACATGTAAGGACTGGAGTGATTGTCATCTGGCTGAAGTCGATGTTTGCTCAGAAACGAGTCATCCCGCTTGAGCTGAGGGGATTGAGGGACTGTGGTATTCAGCAGGCCAGGCAGGCCTTCAGAAGTCTACTCCCCCACTTCTTATGAAGAGTCAGATTTTATCAGAGCAACCTATTTTTAGGCTCTACTGGGGAGCTGCCAAAGAACAGGTGTTCTGTTTACTGAAAGCAAAGATGCTTTTAAGGGCCAGATTTATGAGGCCCTCACGCCACCCCACCCACCCCACCGGAGAGTCACTTTTTGTGAGACTCTGGTGGCGCTGTGCAGTGCAACATATTTACAAGGCGGCACTGATGAAGCAGAAATGAAGGTTTTACATTTATTAGCGCTTAAACGTAGTGTTGAAATAATCATGTGTGACTTTAACCGAACTAATAAAGATTGTACGGGGACAAAATGTGCCCTTAGAGTAGTTTGCCAACATTTATAAGCGTGCTTTATATAACGTGATGTATTAGAATTGCACTAATCCGACATAATCATAAACGTATGCTACGATTTGCTTGTTTGAAATGCTTTAGCTTAGCATAACTTTAGTAGAGGCTTCGGCCTAGTTGCCTGGTCTCACGGTTTAGATGCTCGTATTTTTCCAATGTGCTAATAAACGTGTATTTTTGCTTGAAGCTGTACTTGTCCACTGAGATCGTTCACATGCTTATCTTAAAGTTTCGTGCCAGCTTGGCATTTTTCTCTTTACTCCAAGGTCGATCTGCAGGTGCGGACAATGGAGGCTCTGAAAGTGAGCTAATTGGTATAAAATGTTGCAACTTGCGTACCCATCTCCAAGGATAATGTATGCTTAAGTAAAAGCTTGAGAACTGTCGTTTTTGATTGGACAATTTGAAGCTAACCTATGAACCCTCCAATGGAAGACCCTACTGGATTTGAACTGTTGTCTATAAAAACCAGGTGCACGAGAAGAAAGTAGCTATTACCAGCCATTACCAGCTCGATACTCGCCATTTTGTAGACTTTGCAGCTATTATGGCCCACCTTGCTGCGACGCCATTTTGAAAGAGACTTTGATGCTTTCTCTAATCGAGAGAAAGAGACTTTAAATGATTCTTGCCCTAGAGACTTTATCTTTGATCCCTTTGCATGAAGTAGTAGTTTTATTTTGCCGCCGTGAGGCAATTGCCCCGTTCACCCTTGCCCCTTTGCCCCGTCCCATGCTGATCGAAACGGTACCCATGCTGATCGAGAAACGGTACCTGTGAGACGAAGACTTCCTTGTATGCTGATCGTAATTGGTAAATATGAAAGGAAATTGTACAATTGCATTGTGTTTCTTTTAGGTAACCAACTGCTGATTTTTGACAAGATCCCTAGTTAGGAGTTTTTCTAAATTAATGTTGCTAAATTGTTTTTGCATGAAGTCCCACATGCCGATGCTAATTTGAGGTTAGATGAGGATTCCTTTTGTTGCACGATGCAATTTGAGACCTTGTTATGCTGACTAAATGTATGCAATTAGCTCATTACAGATTATCGTATTAGTGATTTGCATTGCTATTATCGAATGTCTTGTGATTCAAATGCTACATAGATTGCACTTGTTTCGCCGTTATGGACAGCTATTAATGTTCATTTACGTTTATCATTTGGTGTTGAGACACATCTATATCGTGCTAGCTTTGTTAATATAGGGAAATAAATTTACTAACTTTGCAATAAACTGGTGTGGTTATTCCTGACTGAAAGGTCAGGGTTCGCCGAAAATGTATTCTGGATTAATTGTCAAGTGTTATGTTGATCAGGGCATTGCTTATGTTCGTTATTGATTATTGATTTGATGCAATTGATCGATATAGAGTACGGAGAGTTCCACTTAGCCAAAAGATTCATCGGCCTAAAGAGCGTCCGAATACAGGTAAATTATTAGTACGGACCGCTCTATCAGTAGATGGTAGCAGAGGACGGTTTCGCCTTTTGGGACCCCGTACTCTTAAAGTACATGGTGTTGAATTAACGGTTACGCCCTTTCAGACCCTATTCGTGAAGTTGAATTCGATTTTTCTGGGGTAAAATAGATTGACAGAATGATGATGGGCTAGGTCCACCGCGACTTTCCCGGGATCTCGGAGCTTGCGAATGGAGAGAATGGAGGTGTGAGATCAGCGTTGGCGGTACTAGTGATGATATGAGTGAAGTTAGGGTTTTGCGCTTGCACAGCTTATTGCCGCAGGTTGGGTGAAAAGGTTGCGAGGAATTTTTTTCTTTTTAGAGGATAGCGGAGGTGCGACTCCGAGTGTAGAAGTAGAGAAGTTGTCGAACTTCATTGAAATAGCGGAGGTGCGACTCCGAGTGTGAGAGTAGGGAAGTCGTCGAACTTCATGTGCGTGTGGCGCTTTGTGCATAAAAAGGTCCACGTGGTTGTTGTTGTTGAGACGGGCCCTGCGAGGTCAAGAGACTCCGGAGTATGTTGATCCATGTTGTGGTCTGGGCGGTTTAGTAGGTTGATCGGGCGTGGTCAACGAGTCGGTACGTGTGTCGAGGGAGTGAAAGGAACTTCGACTTCGGGCTTTGACAAGATTCTAAGTGCACTAGAATAGATCATTGACAAGTTGAGAGTAGGTCTGCGGGTCAGATTTGCTTGCGAAAGTGGGGACCGAGAAAGATGGAATAACTGCTGAGGCTAGTGAAAAATCCCTAAGGTCCTGAAGCGATTGTGTTACCCTTCCTGTAGTAAACCGACAGATCTGTTTTATTTTTTGGTAGCTCGCGATACATGCAAGAAGTTGTTACGAGAGGAGCTGAGTGAAGGAGGACTAGCCGCAAGGCTTTGTCAGCCGCAGTGTGTGTGAGTGTGACATAAATAGGAGCCGCGCTGGGATAGGTTGGTTGGAGAGAAGGGTCGCGCACGGATTGGACGCAGTCCGTGGGGCTCGATTGGAAGGGGAAAGGCAAGTGAAGAGTATTCCGGGAATCAAAGTCACCTACTGATTAAAAATTTTGTGAAATAAAAGACGAGAAAATGAATTTTTTTAAAGCATTAAGGAGTGCGATGAAGGGGGAGTCTTACATTAAAGCGAGCGTAGGAGAGGAGACGCCGCCCGAAGGTACACCAGCTTACATTGTAAGGGAGGAAAAAGGGGTAGCTCTGTGCCTTTGGCTAAAGCAATGGCACAAGCTGACAGAGAAACATGGGAGCGTAGCATTCCCGATTCATGGGACATTCAATATAAGGATCCTAGAGAATTTGAGATTCACGATGTACGACATGAAGGTACCTCCAAGGCCAGCACAGTTTGAGGCTCTAGCAATTTGGGAACTAATGGCTAGACAGCAACAGCAAAATAAGTTCGAGAACAGGATAAGGAAGGTAGAAAAGACACTAGCGGACGCTAGGTGGGATAATGCACAGAAGGTGTGGAGGTCAGATGTACTGCAGGGGATAAAATTGTTTCCCGCAATTACTAAGGAAGAAGAGGAGACAGGTAAGAAAGCTACTTGTAAGACAAACAGAAGGTGTTCAAAGGATAGAGAGGACGAGGAAAAGTTGAGAAGAGAAGAGGAGTTAGAGGATGAGGAGTTAATCATGCAATTGCTGAACGACCGTCCACCACCTTATGCAGAGAGTGGACAAGGTCCAAGTACCAGTTCTGCCCCTCCGGCATCGGTACAGAACAGTGAAACTCAGAGTTCAGGAGCCTCATCGGGATCTAAGGACCCGAGTCTACTGTTCACCCCGCAGATACCGCAGGTTAGGAGAATATATCCAGATGTGCCCATGTTGAAACAAGTAGAAAATTATCAGCTGCAGATCCCAGGGTACTACAGCAGTGACAACGGTGCAGGAATGATTCTAGATCCAACCGTAAGGGGAGTACAGAATGGTCACAACCCGACATTGGCACAAGTTGAATCAACTCAGTTTCTGATGCCTCAAAAGCAGATGCAGGGGGGAAATGCACATGCTCAGATGACGGGGAGTCAGATGGGCATGCCGGCAATGATGACCCGTAGTGTGGGAATGAACATGCCTCAGAACATGGGAAATGGACAAAACCCAGATGCGATATCGCTACCCATTACTGTAGGTCCACCGGTACCTTTGTACAGTCAGCCTAATTTAGGTATGAGCGGTCAGGGATCAATGCTGCAGAATGGGACAGAAAGGAGGTGCATAGAAAACACTCCAGGGATAACTCCGATAGCGGCTCAGCCAACTGGATCTGGGACCTTGATGGAGTTTAGTCCCATATGTGCTAAGTCAACACTGGTGAGGTCGAGTCCCCCGCTGGTGATACCGCTGTCATCGAACACTGAAAAGTTGCCGCAACCATCAATGGCAGTCGATGTGAATGCTACACTGATGGGGTTGAATGCGCAACAGCTGACACAGTGGTTCAACAGTCTGAATTCCACACAAAGTTCAGCCAGTGGGAAGGGAGAAGACTATCTGAATAGGGTCAGGTTGAACATGGAAGCACAAGAATTGGTGGAAGGGACTATGGGTGTGAATAGGTTAGAGTCCTACTCGGAAGAAGAGCTGAGATATCTATGTCCCAGGATTACGAAGGAAGTGAATAAGGTACATAAAAGCTTGCAGGAAATAGCTGACAAAACCGGGGTTGATATAGACAAGACAAAACACTTGAGCAGAAGCTACAGATTGGATTTTGGGACCACAGACTTTGAGCACATGAGGTCAGCAGGCATGAAGGCACACCTTAGAGAATTGCTGCAGAGTGCACAAGTGTGGAGGTGCTTAGACAAGTGGGAAAGCAGGTGGGTAAAGAGAAAGGAAAAGAGGAGGGACAGTGCTACAGAGCTCAATGAGAAAAGACCACAGAGTAGTGAGGCAGTAACCATGTTACCAATGAGGGAGACAGCAGGGGGAAAATTAATACATGTACCATGGCACAGAAGCGACATTCAGTCATTTACGGATGATTTTCCCAAACTGAGAGAGAAGCCGATCGAATGGTATCAACAGACTGATAGGTTTGTGAAGCTTGCAAAATGTCTCTGGGAAGACCTGAACACCCTCTTTGAGATTGTGGTTCCGGCAGATTTGTGGGAGGATTGCAAAAGAGCTGTGGGTTGGCCGACAAGTGAACCAGAGAGAGACAGGGAGACGGGTGCACCATCACCTATGGTGATGAGCTTGTACTACAAGGTGATTGAGCATTTGAAGACGAAAGTTGCCGCGAAAAATGTGGATTGGCAGAAGATCGATCGAACGGCCCAAGAGGCTAAAGAGTCGATTCATAGTTACTATGAGAGGTTGTTGAAGGCGTTTAAGAACTACAGTGGCACAGAGACAATAGAGGCGAAGGACATGCTTCATTTTGTGTTCAGATTTGTGGAAGGGCTGAGACCAGAGATAAGCCAGATGATAAAGTCGCATTTGATTTGTTGGCAGTCGAAACCGATCGATGAGGTGTTGAATTATGCGAAATACTGTAGCGACGAAATTGAAGTGAAACAGAAAAGGCTGAAAGAGAAGGTGATGATGATGCAACTTAAAGCAGCTCAGACAGGTCTGTAAGGTTTGCAAGGGATGCAAGGGTTCCAACAGCAGGTACCGCAACCGCAGCCGCAGTTGCAGGGAAATATGATGTTTCAGCCGCAGGCCAGAGGCAGATGTAGAGGAGGTTTTGTGAATAATGGTCCGGATTTGAACACTGTTGTGACTGGTGTGCAGGCAATGAAGAAGGTGATGCCATGTCACGTGTGCGGAATTGTCGGTCATTGGAAACGCGAGTGCCCGATGGTGGTGCAGGAAGGTGCAGGTGCAGGTGTTGGTCAGCAAAACAATGATGTCAATGCATTTCAGACAATGAGGGGACCGAAAATGAGAGGTCCAAACCCAAATTTTCAGACCGTAAATCAGTTGCAGGGATTACAACCTATGCAGCCGCAGCAGATGCAGATGCCCCGTATGCAGATGACGCAAATGCAACCAATGCAACAGCAGTTACCCATGGTACCTAATCAGCAAATGCAAATACCTTTGGCACCAATGAGTCAGCAGCAAGTGATGGTTCCTCCACAGGTCTCGGGTCAGGTAATGAGTACAAATAGCACCGTACAACAGTTCCCACTACACAGTGAGAGTGGAATAAACAATGTATGGGAGAGTGAAAGTTCAGAAGAAGAAGGAGATTGTGTGCTTGCAGCATCCTTGGAAGTTGATCAAAAGGGTCCGTACGTAGAGGGAAGAGTAATGGGTCATCGTGTTTCATTCTTGGTTGACACAGGAGCCACACGTTCGACTGTTAAGAGCAGTGAGGTACCAAATTTGCCACTCTCAGGGAGGACAGTTCAAGTGGTGGGAGTAGCAAACAGGCACCTGACGAACCCAATAACAGATCCGGTACCAGTCAGCATCGGTAACTATCAAGGGGTGCATCAGTTTGTGGTATGTGACTCAAGCCCGATAGCACTGTTAGCTAGAGACCTATTGTGCAAATTGGGTTGTTCGATCATGTGTTCGAACGAGGGAATAACAATCCAGACGAGCAGTGATGGGGAAGAAGAGGACAGTGTAGAGGGGGATGAGATGGAAACTGTCGATGAAGAATATCCTCTGATTTGTCTTTTCCCGATGATAACTGAAGAAGATATTCCAGCCGAATTACGGGAAACAGTCGGAAAGGAAGTGTGGGATATGACAGGGAAAGAGGTGGGATTGATGAAAGGAGTGGAACCAGTGAAAGTGACTGTAAAGCCCAATGCAATCTTTCCCCAGACCCCACAATACCACATGGCACAAGATACCCTCATGAAAGTTGCCCAACTTATTGACGAATTTGTAAAACAGGGGGTACTGAAAGAAGTGTTAAGCAGTCCATGTAATTCACCAATAATGGGACTAATAAAGCCAAGTGGAAAGGTCCGACTTGTGCAGGACTTGAGGAAAATAAATGACATCATATTCAAGTGTTGCCCTGTCGTACCAAATCCAGCTGTGATAATGTTTCAAGTCCCTTGCGATGCCGAATAGTTCTCAGTCATCGACTTGTCACAAGCATTCTTTTCTGTGCCTCTTCATGAGGACAGCCAATTCCTCTTTTGTTTCAAATTCCTAGACAGAGTGTACAGTTGGTGTCGAATTCCTCAAGGGTTCTCTGAGTCACCGTCAATATTCAATCAGATTCTAAAGAAAGATTTGGAAGCATTAGAATTGCCATTCGAGTCAACCCTAGTACAGTACATTGATGACTTACTGATCGCATCAAAGACAGAAAGTGGCTGCACAGCTGATACCATTGCTCTGTTGAACCATTTGGGAAGGAATGGACACAAGGTGTCTCCTTCCAAATTGCAGTTCTGTCAGAAGAAAGTGAAATACTTGGGTCACCAAATAGAGAAAGGGTCGCGGAGAATAATGAAGGAAAGAATAACAAGTGTACTTCAAATGAGTCCACCAAAGACAAGGAGGGAGGTGAGGAAGTTTTTGGGAATGGTGGGCTACTGTCGCCAGTGGATTCCCAACTTCTCGACTCTAGCGAAGCCTTTACTGAAGCTGACCCAGAAGGATGCCTTGGATCAAATTGAGTTGAAAGGAGATGAGATGGATGCTTTTATTGAACTAAAAGAATGCATGTGCAGGGCTCCAGCTTTAGGTATGCCTGATTACACAAAGCCTTTCACATTGTTTTGTCATGAACGTGATGCATGTTCTTTGTCTGTCTTGACTCAAGCCCATGGTGGCGTAAACAGACCAGTAGCGTATTTTTCAGCTACTTTGGATCTGGTCGCAGCAGCACTCCCAGGGTGTTTGCGCGCCGTAGCAGCAGTTGGTATCAGCCTCACTCAGAGTGAAGGAATAGTGATGGGACACCCAGTAACAGTCATGGTCCCTCACTCAGTGGAGATACTTTTGACCCGCTCCCGAACGCAACACATGACCGGAGCAAGACTCACAAGGTATGAAACGATAATTCTGGGCTCACCGAATGTGCAGCTGAAAAGGTGCACTACGTTGAATCCAGCAACCTTGCTTCCTGGTGAAAATGCTGAAATTGAGAACGCTGAAGACGTCGAGCATGACTGCCTTCAGGTGACTGAATTTTGCACAAAACCTCGACCTGACATTAAGGACACTAAGCTTGATGAAAATGATCAAATTGTTTTTGTTGATGGTTCATGCTAAGAGATGGGATGGGAATTTTAAAAGCAGGATATGCTGTATGTACTGTAACAGGTGTCTTGGAAGCGGCCTGGCTCCAAGGAGTCTATTCTGCACAAGTAGCAGAACTTGTAGCCCTTACAAGAGCATGTCAACTGTCTGCATTGATGAAAGTCACCATTTACACTGATAGTCAGTACGGGTTTGGAATTGTGCACGACTTTGGACAACTATGGTCACAGAGAGGTTTCCTGACTTCTTCAGGATCCCCAGTGAAAAACGGGGAGAGAATAAGGGAATTGTTACACGCCATTCAAATGCCAGCCGAAGTTGCAGTGGTAAAGTGTAGTGCTCATACGAAAGGACAGGACTATGTTTCTCTGGGAAATGCATATGCGGATCAAGTCGCAAGATTTTGTGCCTTGAACTGTATATTACTCAGGGATGAATGGAATTCGATAAGTGAGCCAGAACTCGAACCAGCTGAAGCATTTGCCTTAAAGGTCGTAGATACAATAGATGAACTAAAAGCATTGCAGAATAACGTCAGGGAAGATGAGAGAGATTCCTGGATTAAATCACAATGTATAAAGAGACCAGATGAGTTATGGGTTTCAAATAAGGGAAAATTTGTTTTGCCAAACAGTCTCTTATCACAGCTTGCGCGGTTCTATCATGGGCAAGCTCACCTAGGGAGAGATGCCATGATAAGATTGTTCAAAACTGATTGGTTTAACCCCAGATTTCGTCAAGCTGCAGAAGCAGTTTGCCATCGATGTGTCACTTGCCAGCAGATGAACCCAGGAAATGGAACAGTTGTGAACGCCAGCCACATTGGCAGGGCCAGTGGCCCATTTAGTCGAATGCAGATAGACTTCATTGAGATGCCTGTGCATGGAGGTCTGAAGTATGTGTTGGTGATTGTGTGCATTTTTAGTCACTGGATTGAGGCATACCCCACACGTAGAAATGACAGCCTTACAGTTGCAAAGCTACTGTTGAGAGAGTTGATACCACGTTTCGGATTCCCGATCTCTTTAGAATCAGATAGGGGAAGTCACTTCAATAACAAGGTGATAAAGTTACTTTGCGAAGCGCTGAACATTGAGCAAAAACTGCATTGTAGCTATCGCCCTGAAGCATCAGGATTGGTGGAGCAGATGAATGGTACACTGAAATCAAGAATGGCGAAAATATGTGCATCGACAAATTTGAAATGGCCTGACGCATTGCCCTTGGTGCTAATGTCAATGAGAAACACCCCTGATAGAAAGACTGGATTGTCTCCGCACGAAATTCTCATGGGCAGGGCTATGAGACTTCCTGCAGTTCCCGCAAACGCGCTTTTGAATATTACAGATGATATGGTGTTAGACTACTGCAAGGGTCTGGCTGACGTGGTTCGCTCTTTCTCTCACCAGGTGGAAGCAACCACCTTACCACCGATCCAAGGTCCAGGACACGCACTGAAAGCAGGTGACTGGGTCGTGGTAAAGAAGCACGTGAGGAAGTCGTGTCTGGAACCCCGTTGGAAAGGCCCTTTCCAAGTGATCCTGACGACAACTACCGCTGTGAAGTGTGCGGGGGTTCCCAACTGGATCCACGCCAGTCACACAAAGAAAGTGTTGTGTCCCACGGATGAGGAAGTTGAAGCGCTGAAACTGCCAGTGCCTGATAAAACAATGCTGAGTGCTGAGGCAGAGCAAAACCGAGCTGAAAACGGACAGGCACAAACGGAAGAGAGAGAGATATTATTGGAGGACGAAGAGACAAACTCACTTGGGGAAGACCAAGGAGAAAGTTCAGACAGCGACGAAGCAGCTGAAGGTGACAAAGAGCCTGAGGCAGCTGAGGGTAGCAAAGAGCCTGAAGCAGCTGAAGGTGACAAAGAACCTGAAGCAGCTGAAAGCGATAAAGAGCCTGAAGAAAGTAACGGTGACGAAGGGCTCGAAAAAGGTGAAAAAGCAGGAGAGCCTGATCAGAGGAGGGCTTTCCCAGAAGCAGACGATACAGAAAAAGAAAAGGAGAACGTGATTGATTCCCCAGGAGGAGGGGACAAGGCAGAACAGGACGAAAAGGTTCAAGCTTCTACAGAAAAGGTCGCAGGTCCGTCAAATGGACATGGTGCAAAGAGGAGACTAAGTATATCACCGGTAAAACAAAGGACTGGAGAAGGTTTGAACGACGGAGAAAGGCCAAAAGTGAAAGAGAAAAGAAAGGAAGTGTCTGTCGTGGTACCAACCTCGAGTGAAGAAAAAGACTTGACAAAAGAGGAAAGTACCAGCGAGGCAGAATCGAAAAGAGAAGCAAAATTGAAAAGGAAAAGGATACCCAACAGGAGATATTCCGGTCCAGAATGGGCATATGCAGTCAATGACGATTGGACTGACGAGTTTGTATCTCTAAGCATCGAGAACGAAGAAGAAGAGATACCAATAGAAAAGAAAAGTTTTATGGACTCTGTTGATTGAAAGGGTGATAAATGATATCGCTTGCTACAATATAACGTGAAACGAACAACCAGCTGAGACATTGCTAAACCGGATGAAACACTTGCTGAACTGATAAAGACTGAGTTATTGCCGAATAGAGACAAATGCTGCTAACCGATAAGTGACTGGCCTCCTGAAGAAAACTGTGTGAACATTGCGCTCGTTCAGCTTTGTAACTGAATTGCTAAATAGTTTCATTTATAGGTGCTTCTAGCTCTCTGATTCTATACAGATCATGACGCAAAACAGTAGAAAGAAATATTGTAAATATGTGTGTATAGGCTTGATAATTGCATGCGTACTAATAGTAATGGCAATAATGCTTGCAATGCATGGAAAGGGTAAGAATGAGAAAATTGACGCTTCTACTTTTGCTCCTGTCACTGTCACTGAACTAACTGCATTGAAAAGACTTATATTAGATGAGAGACACTTGCATGATAAGAAAGAGCTTTCGTATAATGTTTTCTATCGCTTGCTAACAGAATATGTTGAGACTATGGATGCGAAAGATTGTCATGTGTGTACACAGATACCGACATCAGTAAAGGAAGGGGTGACTTATCACCACATGCCTCTTACATACGGGATTACATGTAGTATAGTAATGTCTAGATTTTATGGTCAAACTAATATACAGTATTTTTACTCAAATTATGATGTTACCTTTGCATATGTTCCTATAATAGCGCAGCTAAGCCAGATTGCTAAAGATTGGGATGCAAAAATAATGAGGGAATTTTTCGAGCCAATGCTACCTTTTGAAACGGCTCACGCTCATAGGGAAAACCTTACCTGCTCGCTCTCTGCAGTAGAAATAAGCTTTTTAGATCGTACAGATGATAGAAGGGCACAAATGAATGCGAAATTAGAAAAGGAACTACATAAGAGGACTTCAGTAGATAATTATGATTTTGCCGCAATAAAGACACAAGGGAGAATAGCTTTAGATGCTTGGCATGTAGGGAAATTCTGTATATATCGAGGTGAATCTTATTATGATAACATTTTCGTAGGAGCGAGTGAGTGTAAACATACGTTTATCTTTAAGGCCAAATGGACATTCATGATGAACGGACTTGACCCTGTCATTCCAGGTGTATATTACATTTGTGGGTATAATGCCTATTATCGTCTTCCAAAGGGATGGTGGGGGAGATGTTATTTGGGTATAGTGTTCCCAAAGGTTTATCAACTGGATGACCTATTGATGATTCAAAAGACATCTGGATCCCATCGTATCCAGAAAAGAGAGACCGCAGCTGCTGTGGTAGGAGATATATTTGGAGCCATGATTCCTTCATTGGGAGTTGTGCTGAATTCCATCAAAATAAGAAAGTTGTCTACTATAGTGGATAAGATGTTGACAAAGTTTTCAGGTGCTATAATCCTGATAGATGCTGAACTTGCAGCGGAAAGAGCTATGACTCTTCAAAATAGGCTTGCTTTAGACATTCTTTTAGCAAAGGTTTGCGGCGTTTGCAAAATGCTTGGTGCGCGCCACTGTCGTACGTATATTCCCGACAATAGTGTGAAAATTAAAACTATGCTTGCTAATCTAACAAAAGAAAGTGCAGATTTGAAGGAATTGAAAGAACCAGGAGTGTGGGAGAAGGTTGGAAAAGGACTTGCTTCAGTGGGAAATTGGCTTGGTGGAATTTGGAATGGAATATTACTAAAAATAATACAGGGAATTTTAATAGTATTGATTTGTATATTTGGAATTTGGGGAATAAAAAGGGGAATAATAATGATTATGGAAAGAATTAAAAGAAGAAAGGAAGAGAAAATAATGAAAAGAATGGCAGAAGAATACAAAGCGAAAACTAGGGGAATTAAAAGGAAAAGAGAACTGACAGAATTTTAATGGAATAAAATTTGTGGGCATGGTTTGGTGTGATGAAAAGTAGTCATCAGAGGAGGGATTGATGAAGCAGAAATGAAGGTTTTACATTTATTAGCGCTTAAACGTAGTGTTGAAATAATCATGTGTGACTTTAACCGAACTAATAAAGATTGTACGGGGACAAAATGTGCCCTTAGAGTAGTTTGCCAACATTTATAAGCGTGCTTTATATAACGTGATGTATTAGAATTGCACTAATCCGACATAATCATAAACGTATGCTACGATTTGCTTGTTTGAAATGCTTTAGCTTAGCATAACTTTAGTAGAGGCTTCGGCCTAGTTGCCTGGTCTCACGGTTTAGATGCTCGTATTTTTCCAATGTGCTAATAAACGTGTATTTTTGCTTGAAGCTGTACTTTTCCACTGAGATCGTTCACATGCTTATCTTAAAGTTTCGTGCCAGCTTGGCATTTTTCTCTTTACTCCAAGGTCGATCTGCAGGTGCGGACAATGGAGGCTCTGAAAGTGAGCTAATTGGTATAAAATGTTGCAACTTGCGTACCCATCTCCAAGGATAATGTATGCTTAAGTAAAAGCTTGAGAACTGTCGTTTTTGATTGGACAATTTGAAGCTAACCTATGAACCCTCCAATGGAAGACCCTACTGGATTTGAACTGTTGTCTATAAAAACCAGGTGCACGAGAAGAAAGTAGCTATTACCAGCCATTACCAGCTCGATACTCGCCATTTTGTAGACTTTGCAGCTATTATGGCCCACCTTGCTGCGACGCCATTTTGAAAGAGACTTTGATGCTTTCTCTAATCGAGAGAAAGAGACTTTAAATGATTCTTGCCCTAGAGACTTTATCTTTGATCCCTTTGCATGAAGTAGTAGTTTTATTTTGCCGCCGTGAGGCAATTGCCCCGTTCACCCTTGCCCCTTTGCCCCGTCCCATGCTGATCGAAAAGGTACCCATGCTGATAAAGAAACGGTACCTGTGAGACGAAGACTTCCTTGTATGCTGATCGTAATTGGTAAATATGAAAGGAAATTGTACAATTGCATTGTGTTTCTTTTAGGTAACCAACTGCTGATTTTTGACAAGATCCCTAGTTAGGAGTTTTTCTAAATTAATGTTGCTAAATTGTTTTTGCATGAAGTCCCACATGCCGATGCTAATTTGAGGTTAGATGAGGATTCCTTTTGTTGCACGATGCAATTTGAGACCTTGTTATGCTGACTAAATGTATGCAATTAGCTCATTACAGATTATCGTATTAGTGATTTGCATTGCTATTATCGAATGTCTTGTGATTCAAATGCTACATAGATTGCACTTGTTTCGCCGTTATGGACAGCTATTAATGTTCATTTACGTTTATCATTTGGTGTTGAGACACATCTATATCGTGCTAGCTTTGTTAATATAGGGAAATAAATTTACTAACTTTGCAATAAACTGGTGTGGTTATTCCTGACTGAAAGGTCAGGGTTCGCCGAAAATGTATTCTGGATTAATTGTCAAGTGTTATGTTGATCAGGGCATTGCTTATGTTCGTTATTGATTATTGATTTGATGCAATTGATCGATATAGAGTACGGAGAGTTCCACTTAGCCAAAAGATTCATCGGCCTAAAGAGCGTCCGAATACAGGTAAATTATTAGTACGGACCGCTCTATCAGCACTAAGCCACTTTTTGTGGCTTAGCGCCGCCTTGTAATGAGGGCCCCTCCGGCGCAGTTTTCAGAGGAGCCTGTGGGTGTTCCACCGCAACACCCATTGCTTTTAATGCCGCATCAGATGTACAAGAAGGCGTAAATCTGTGTCATCTCCAGAAGCTAACGCCACCCCAGGGGTGGCATTGGCATTGGCGCAATGAGGAGGAATACTTTTATTTTATGTGCAGTAAGGGACAGCTTCCTGTACAATCCCCTCAACGCAGCCACCCTTGCACCTGCGTTGGCAGCTAAATTTAGCGTGGGTGCAGGGGGAAACACAGGAGTGCACTGTATTTTAGTAAACCCAGTGCATCCCTGTTTTTCTAAAGTGACGCAGCGCGGTGCTGCAAATTTTGGCACAGCACAGCGCTACGCCACTTTTTAGTAAATCTGGCCCTAAATTTTTCTTTCTTGTCACATATGCTATCAGATAAAAAGTGAAATGTCAGCTTATGTCATCTTATTCTTATAATTTGCTCTTTTTTTCCTGGAGGTTGTTGTTTACTTTTCTTTCTCTGAATGGAAAGTTAGTGGATTTTGTAAAGTGAAATGTCTGACAACGGTTCTGTACAAAGAGAGTGAACTGAAAAGCTGTAGGATGTCAGGTTTGCTTCTAACACAGCATTTCAATTGCTTTTAGATTAACTGTACAAACATTTCAAAATATTTTTCAGTAGTTATGAAAGTAACTGTGTGATGAAATAAAGCTCTTATTCGGATGAAAACAAATCCGAACACTTTGTTTGGCTGATGAGAAAATTATACATTTTTTGTCTGAAACCCAATTTCCAGTCATTATTTCCTATATCTTATGTACGTTTATCAGCAAAACTGCACCTTAGTGAGAACGTTTGTGCCAAATTTAAAGGAAAATGCACTTTTTATAAGTGACATTGTGCTATCACATCGAGCTTTAGTAATATACTTATTGAAAGTGAGGTCATAATCTGAGAAACATTCTTAACACACTCCCTCATGGCAATGCTATTCATGAACTAAAGGTAAGTCACAGGTCATTTGTACCATATATGTAGGCTGGTTCCTTATTAAACATTGAGCAAAAGTTTAGTCTATTAAACAAAACAAAGGAATTTTTTGGGGCAGAAATTATATACTAGCAAATTTGAAGAAGTGATAACAAAGAAAAGGCAGCTCTGTAAAATATTATATTGGCCTAGGATCACACATTTTGAAACCAAGGTCAAGCACATTACTGTTAGGTCAAGAAGTTAATAAGCCTGTAGGACTGGTTACATTTTGATGATTTTTTTAGGCTTGTGAGGGATGGTGTGCCTCTGCTATCAAACCAATGTTCTACATGTCTGAAGTAGACGTGAGGTTCTAATTTTTAGGGTTGAGCGCGCAAAGCGCTCTGTCCCTGGTGTAATCTCTCTGTGGGCTTTAAACCACACCCATCAGTTTGGTTGGTATTGGGGTTGCCTTTTAAAATTCGCTTGATTTAGTTAGTTAATGGCTTGCATACGTCATGCCTTTTGTGGTGTTTAGCCTGCCTCGGCCAACTACTGAAAACATCCGAGGCACCATGTTTTCGGTATGGTTTTTGGACTACTTTTTCACTTTATTTAGTAGGCAGCGCTATCTCGCTGGGCAGTAGTCGAGCGCTTTGCATGACATTGACCCTCTTACATGGATATTTGCACTTTTGCTGGTTACATGGATAATTGCACTGTTGCCGATATGTTTCACTGCAAGCGAACTTCTCTTTCCTTTTGTGTGTCTGCTTTGCACTCATGGCGGCCATTGGCTCACTTATGTGAAAATGTTTTACTTTTAATTTTAAGTTTATGTGGCAAGAAAAGTCCGGTTAGGAGTTTACGACGCCAATAGCTTTAACTTGAGTAAGCGCGAGACCCATTGCATTGCAAATGCTTGTTTAAAACTGTATTTGTCACCCTCGTAGGACAGATGCCACACGAACTAGCAGTCTGCATTTTAAACAAAGCTGTGTTATAATCATATCCATTGACGACCTAACATAAACTTTAGTGACTCTGGGCCTCATTTAGAACTCTAGGGATGATATCTCACAATGGTGACAGATATCATGTCTGCCAAAATCGAAATGCCATTAATGTCAGGGGGATTTAGATTTTGGTGGACAGGATACTTATCACTGTTGTGATGGAGTAACCCATCCAGCGAGTTCTCAATCAGGCCCTCAGTGTCTTGTGCAAAGTACCTTTCGAACAACCGAAGTAAGAACAATGCTTACAAAAACTAAACAGAGACAGAAAAAGTATTTGACTGGAAAACAGCTGAAAGAAAAGCACAGAGTTGAGATCAATGTATTTCGTCTTCGGAAATGTCTATGTCATGTACATCTGTAAATAGGTGAATCTGGCATACCTTTGTGTAAGTATTTGGGGCTCAACGGTCTGATGATTAATATCACCAATGTGTTTTGTTTTATGAAATTGCACTGCCTAGAGTCAGGCAACTATGGCAGATTTGTTGGAGGTTGCTGAGGACAGCTAACACGGTTATGATGCTGAACTCCTGGTGAAGGCAGTAGCTTTCCTCCACTACGAGATTAGCACTTTGGGCACCCATCCTTGTCCAACAAGACTGCAATCTGTGAGACAGATCTGTTATGGAACACACGCACGAGCCACGTTCGCATATGACAACAAAATCAGCTTTAGGGAGGATCCAGACATCAGTAATGTTGGTCTTCAGGGCAGCAGTGCACATCCATTATCATGTGGAGAACTTTTCCGCCCCAACAAATGGGTCTTCCATATGATTTATGCACGTGCCCTATTTGTTCATTTGAGCTTTAGAATTCACACCATGAACCTTTTGGTCTCTTAAATAGTAATAATAACATATTTTTTTTTATTTGACAAAACTGTTTTATTCATTTTCCCCAAGAAGGAGGTAAGTGCTGATGCACATAATAGAGCAATACCAACAATATGAAGCGGATCCAATATCATACTTTGAGTCATTAATAATGACAAAGCAGTATAACTTAGTCCGTGTGCAATTTCTGCACTTTGAAAGATCTGCAAGTTCTACAATGATGATATAATCAAAATTTTTAAAAGGTATAAATTGCTACTTGATTGGTGACTCAAGATAGTCGTGTCACTATAATGTCCGTAACATTGTACATGTGGGTCAGTGAGGTGTTATTTTCTCTCCCATGAGTGTAAGTTAGAGATGAGGGTGGCATAGATGAGATTTACCAGGGTCTATCAATATGTCCCTTCTGCTGGTCCTACTGAATGGTGAAGTAAGGATAGTATACTCCCTGTGGCCCTGGGTAAAGCAATGCGTGGCACCTCAGATAGTGGGCAGGGGCTCTGCCATGTCGGCACAAGACCCTTGAGACTGGGAGGCAGTGACCAGTAGACAGGAGCGCAGCTGGTGCCCAATATCTCTGGTCCTGGATTTCGGAGGTGTAGGGATGCATTTAGTTCCTTAATGGTGTTGTAATATGCCATGCTGGTGTGCCATTTGACCGTGGAGGGGAAAATATCCACCCCAATGGACTGCAACCTCTTGCTTAGCCAGCAGGAGATCAATGGTGGCAAATTACCTGGTGCTTTTAAGGAGGTCTAGGGTATAGCCCATCAGAGCCCGCAGTGGGTCTACCTCAAGCTCTATTTTAAGCATTTGGGATAATGTTAGTGCCCCACAGGACCAAGCCATATGGATGAAATCCGCTTCAGGAGTATGACATTTAGGACAGTTTGAGGTGTGCATTTGATCATATCTGTGTTGATCAGCAGGGGAAATGTAGGCATGTCATAAAACTTTAATTTTAATACGCTTATGTCTCTGCTTAGGAGACCCCAATCTGGTTTGGGTACAACATGCCACCTGTATCTTATCTGAGATAGGCCTCCCTTGGCCACATTCCCAATATGGTCTAAGTTTCTCATCATGGATTGGTAGCTTTGCTATACAGATTCAATATATTTTGGATGTCAGCCGTATACCATCCATGTTGGTGATGACTAGTGTCAGTGGGGGAAATTTGTCTGGGTATGTAGGTATGACGGTCCTTAATGGGGCAAGGATGCAATACAGAATGAAATGATCCATGTGTGTGGCATCACTGAAACGTGCATCTATGTGCTGTAGTGCATGGTCATCTGGAAAAAGGTCATAAAAAGTGTGAATATCATATTGTGATAGGGGGTGTTTCACTAAGGTCTTACTAGTAATAGGAAGCCACAGGTTGTCAGCTAACCTCAAAGCTGGTGAGTAAAGGAGGATACCGCCCAGGACACGGAGTTTCCTCCATGCCCAGCAGTGGTAGACAATGTTTGAATGCCCTAAGGGTCAATGGGAATTTTTTTTGGTAGAACAGAGGAGAGATTAGAAAGGACACCGAGGTCTATCTCAGGGTTGGCATACAGAAGCCGAGCATCTGTATGATACCAATGAGTATTGGCATTGGGAGGCTAGATAGTAAAGTTCAAGATGGAGGACCCTTAATCCGCTATTTTCATAGGGTGCACTAAAGCTATAATTAGCGAAGAATTGTTGTGATCCCCATGCTGAGGTGAAGTGGTGTGGTCTCCAAGCTAGCTTAAATAAATGTAAGTAGTATGCCATGTAAAATAAGAAAGAATGAGTTGTTGAGAGATATTGGTATGTTGAGAAATAGATAAAGAAAGTAGGAAAGTACCACCATTTTAATAATTGCAATCTTGCCAGCAATTGAAAGTGGCAATCGAATCCACCTATCAATTTGTGTTGACAACGTGTCTACAGCAAGACTGTAGTTGAGCTGTAGCACTCATGTTTTGCCTGTATGTATTATGATACCTAGATAATTAACTGAGTACTTGCACTAGGTCAGAGGGTACACATATGGAGCTCACCCTGTAGCAGGGGTAGTAGGAAATAGCTCAGACATGGACCAGTTGACCCAAAGGTGACATAGTGTCCCAAAACATGTCATCTTGTGGAGTACAGGGGTAAGATTTTCCTCCGGTTTCCAGATGAATAGTCAGATGTCATCTTCATAAAGTGAGATTAGTAATGGGCCAGGTTGAAATTGCAGACCGTAATGTAGGTGGCAAAGAGTGAGATGGCGGTCTAAGGGATCTAGTGCAATGATGAAAAGCAGTGGCAACAGGGGGCACCGCTGGCAGGAACCTTCTGGATGAGAAATGGGGCAGTGATGGAACAATTAACTGTAATGTGTGCTGTGGGTTGTGTATATAAAAGTTTTATCAGCGAGATAAGGCCATTAAGTACTCCTAATGTTTTAGAAAAGGCCACTCCAAGGAGTTAAATGCCTTTTTCAGCATCCAGCAGAGCGATAGCTGCAGATACATCTGGGGAGATCCTATTCAATACTGAGAAGATGGCCCGCAGGTTTAGTGATGTTGACTGGTGGGGGACGTATCCCGATTGTGCCTGGGATATAATTTGGTCAATTAATAAAGGAAGCCTAGAACAGAGGATTTTAGCCAATATTTTATTATCAAGGTTTAATTGTGACAATGGTCTGTAAGAACTGCAATCCTAGGGGACTTTGCCGGGTTTGAGCAGAAGTGTTCCTACCGCTTCATTCATGGATGGGGGTAGGATCCATTTTTGGAGGTATTTCTCATAAACAGCAAGCTGTCTAGGTGCCAATATGTGTTTAAAGTATTTGTAGAATTCCCCGGTATAGCCATCAAGACCAGGGGCTTGAGATCCATTAAGTGAGTCTCCGGCTTGAACGATCTTCTCACATGAGTTAGGCGTACTTAGGAAGTGGTGTTTTCTGATTAGAGAGCCAGACCATTGTCACCTCTTCTAATTATTCTGACAGGGCCGTAGTATCACCGGCAAAGCAGGAGGAGTATAATCAAGTGTAGTATTGGATTATGGTGTCCAGTACCTCCCTATTAGAGGTGACGCACGGGTCACTACTAGTGCACAGTTCCATAATGGAGGAGCTGCCTCTCGGGGGCGCAGCAGTCGGGCCAAAGTCTGTACAGGGTGTTCACCTTCGTCATATCTATGCTCTCTAGCACATTTGTTCAAGTAAAGTACTTCTTTCTCTTCTAAGTCTCAAATTGCAGTCAAAAGGACCTCTCGATTCTGAGTGCCGGAGGGGTCAGCATCTCGGGATCCAATAGCGTCCAATTCCGCCAGTTGTTCTTCAAGGCATCTGAGGCTCCCATGGAGGTCCTTGAGGACCCCCACGTGTTTAGTGATGCAAATGCCCCTCATGTAGGCTTTGAATGCCTCCCAAAGGGTGCCATGTGTGTCTACTGTACCTTTGTTAAGTTGGTAGTATTCTAATATAGCCATGCGCAATTCGAAACAGAACACTTCGCCCCGTAGTGCAAAGGTAGGGAACCTCCACTTTCTCTCCTGGCTTCCCCAAAGGGAATGTTATGGGCAATCAGGATAGAGTGTAACTGAACAGTGTGCGCAAAAAATAGTGCGTAGAGGTCAACCATGGGCAAAGCGTAATGGTGTGTAGGCACTAATCAATGTGCAACCACATATTGTGGGAGGCTGAGTAGAGAGTAAAGTGCAAGCATGAGGTGTGCTTAATGTGCCAGGCATTACGTGATAGATATGTATTGCAGATGTCATTGAGGATGGTTAGTGATTTTGGTTTTGTAGCTTTGGTCGCCGCGTTAGTGTCAGTTGTGGGGTCCATTAGTAATTTGAAGTCCCCAGCTACTATAAAGTGATCAAAGTTTAAGCTCCCAATTTGGGTGGACAGGGCTTAGAAAAACTCTGGGGAGTCTATGTTTGGAGCATATATGTTGGCCAAGAGTATTGAATGCCCCACCAGAATACCAGCCACCAACACATATCGCCCATCAGCATCCAAGACAGTGTTAATGTGTTTAAACTGCACGTTTTTATGAATGAGAGTACCTACCCCTCTGGAGTAGGAGCTATAATTAGCGAAGAATTGTTGTGATCCCCATGCAGAGGTGAAGTGGTATGGTCTCCCAGGTTGAAGGTGCTTTCCTGGAGGAACGCTATCTGTGCGCCATGCCGAGAAATATATTCTAGGACCTGTTTACCATTACGGTGGTCAGTGAGGCCCCTATAAAAGATATAAGTGAAAGGAAGAGTTTGTGTGTCTTACAAGCTTTTGTATGGACCATCTAGTGTTTTTCAATACATTTATTGAAACAATTGTAGTCTTGCACAGAGAGAACGAGCTGCGATAATTAGTCAGATGAAACAAAGCAACATTACCAGTCTTATGAACATGGTGGAAAGAATAAACAGTCCACGCATGGCAAATGATTTCTAGGTCTTTCTACCTATTACTAACCCTATACTGAGAGCATAGTGAGCAGACCCTCTGCCTTCACCCGATCTAAGAGGTTATCCTGAGCCCCCATACCTGGAGAACTAAATCAGTAAATTGGCCTGTAGTGTAGATGGAAATCCTTGTCTGGAAATTGAAAGATCTGTGCCAGCACAAACACAGCATTCATCTCAAGATGTTCAGGGATGGAGTACTCCTCTGCCCTTTCTGGGTCAGTGCATGGTTTATATAATCAAAGCCACACTGTGTTAGAGGCAATGATATGTCTAGATGTTAGAAGCTAACTCCAAAAGGGCAACACAACCACTAGGATATCCTGTACTATGTTCCTAGCCTTGAACAGCGTGTACAGATCACATGTCGAGAAAGGCTTGCTAGAAAGAAGCAACATGTAAAATGTATTCTTGGAATAATATTGTGCAAGCCTCAATATGTAAAATGTCACTGCTAAGAGTGACATCAGCTAAAACTTGTAAAATGTAAAAGATAAAGCTGAGCAAAAATAAAGCTAAAAAGCATTTGCAATGCAATAGGTCTCTCATTTTCCTGTGTTAAAGCTGCTGGCATTGTAAATTCATAACTGGACTTTTCTTGCCACATAGATTGGTCAACCCTGCCTCATAATTTCATATTTTCCTGCCATATGATGCCAGTGGCCCAGAATTTAACTAAAGCACTTCCATTTACTTTCTTCCTCTATCTTAAAACATATAGAATTATCATATAAACCTTTATCCGAAATACACTTTTGGCATTAGAGTGTAATGCTCGGAACACCATAACAAAAATATAATTTGGGACAGATTGGAGAGTGAAAGGAAAGAGGGAGTTGGCAATAAAAATGGAGAGGACAAGTGGAGTAGTAACGGTGCCATGGGCCCTGGAGTAAGAAAGGAAGATAGTTGACTGCAATTTCAGTAGGAAAATACAGCAGTAATTAGAGTTGAGTGAGGTCCATAGGTCTCTGGGCCCCAGTACCACTTTACCTGTTGCTCCATTGATAACTAGACCTCAGAAGAGAAAGTGGATGTGGCAGAAAAAGAGAAATGAAAAAAATACAACAGACAAAAGGAAGAAAGAGAAGGGGTTGCAAAGAAATAAAAGAAAGATGGGAGAGAAAGAATGAGAAAATAATAACACAACTAAGAGAAGAAATAGAGCAAACATGTGAGACAAAAAAAGGGAAGGAAGCTAGCGAAAGAAAGATAAAAAGGAAAAGAATTATGAAAGAAGTGCGAAAAGAAAGAGAAAAATGATCATTAGTGAAAAAAGAGAGATGGTGAGAGAAATAAGCAGCGAAAGAACCAGGGCATGTATGTACTGACACATTTCTCAAAGACACAGAATGGGAAAACCACTTTGACACTTCGGATCCTGACAAGTAACTTGTGGCTTCCACACACTGAGGGGAAAAAGAGAGATTTATAGTAAAACGTGAATTGACAGATGAAAGATAAGAAAAACACAAGAGAAAGGAAGGACGGAAGATCTAAAAAAAAGCGTAAGAACGCATACCAAGTCAAAGAAAAGAGCAAATAAAAAAGACAAAGAAAGAATGAAGGGTAGAGAAAAAATATTGAAAGAATGAACACCTGATGAAGAAAAAAGAGAGGGACGCAACAAGGAAAGAAATAACCAAGTATTTGCAATTTTGAAAGGAAGTAGCAAGAAGAAGAGGGAAATAAAAAAAGGACACGTGTAGAAATAAACAGTTGACAGAAATAGAGAAACTGTTAAAGTGTGGATTTCAAGAGCTGGAAAGAGAAAAATGGTGGAGAAAAAAAACATTAAGAGTAAACAGAGTAAAGGAAAGAACATAAAATGAGATGGGTGAAACAGACCCTCCCAATAAAAGAAGGCAGCTAAGAATACATTTAATCGACTCCCCCACCTCCTCAAACAGAAGTCAGAGTGTGGACCAGAAGGTAGTGCTGTGCAATTCCTGGTATTAGAATAATGGGGCACTGCAGGTTAGGGTTGAGGTGCACTGACAGAGTTGTATGCAGGCTGCAGTACTGAAATAGTAACAGGCACACAAGGTCAGAAGTGACGTATGTTTATGGAGCTATGTGTGGAGCCTAGTATTGGCATGCCAGTGTTTGCCGAATGTTAGCCTGGATGTGCCCTCTTGAAGCTCCGAATAGGGACCAGTATGGGAGTGGCATTGCCTCTGAACCACAAAAGCAAGGAATCCTAAAGGGCATGTGTGTGAGTCTTAGTCCTGAGAAGAAATGGGCACTGAATGTTAGAATTGATGGATTCTGGCGGAGCAGTGGTGGTTCCCATCAACAGTGGCATTGGATGTGAGACTTGATGTGCACTGGCTGAGCAGTGTTTTGCTCTTTGGGTCCAGTATTGGCTTGGCAGTGGGGCTGAATAATAGAATTGAGCTGCTGTAATGGAACTGTATGTGAGGGGAGTCCCAGTACAGGAAAGTAAGTGACCTCGCCAGGGTAGAGCTGAGGTACACTAATGGAGCTGCCCTGAGGTCCCAGTACTGGAGAATCAGATTGTACTGACTACAAGAACTGAGGTGCTGTGGCAGATGGTGTTTGTGGGGTTCCTGGCACTGGCATGGCTGGGGGCTTAGAGTGTGTGAACTGAGGTGCACTGATGGAGCTGCACCGGAGATCCCAGTACTGAAGCAGCAGAGTGTACTGACTGCAAGAACTGAGGTGCTCTAGCAGGCAGCATGTGTGGGGTTTCTGGCACTGGCAAGGCTGAGGGCTTGGAGTGTGTGAACTTCCTCATGGAACTCTTATTGTCTACAGCCTCCAACCTTGTCCTGCTGGAGATTTTGGACTTCTAAAAAAGTGACTAAGTTCAAACAAAGAGTTCTTCACCTTGGCTTCATCCAGCAGATCTCTGAGGACAACATCCCTTTCTCGGACATCGCCTGCTGCCTTGCCCTGCTGAACTTTACCTTCCCAGAACATTTTCTTCAAAATTTCTTCTAATTCTGAAGGTAAGCGCCAACCGGGCCCAATCCACTTTTTGTAGCCAACCCACACTCCATCACGGTTGGTCATATTTTACGACTTTGACCCAGTCTCCTGCAGTTGGCACTTTAATCTTTTAGGTGCTAGTTTTGACCTTAAGCTTTAAAAATTCATGGCTCAGGTTCTACTAATTGGATTTTTATTGTTTTAGCATCAACTATCATATTCAAATTGACCCTATGTTTCTAAGTTTGTGTAGGATCTATATTCTGTTATTTGTAAATGATTATTGTTTGTGTGCTGCATACATATGTTACACATTGCCTCTAAGTTAAGACTGACTGCTTTTGTGCCAATCTGCCAATTAGTGACTTTTGTTGTTCACCCTGACACCGATTGTGGCTGTGTCTTCAGTAGAATTAAGACCCGCCTCAACTAACAACCCACTCACAATGACATGGTAATTGTTCATTCAATGTTGTCAAGCAATGTATTTGCATAGTATAAGTGAATTATCCAGCTCGTACTAAATTAACCTTTGCTCTCCCTCTGGTAGCTTGGCAAAGAGCAGTCAGGATTTACTCAGAGGCAGTGTGCAAAGTATTTCTGCAACACCCCAAACAGTAAAACAGTGAAAACACCACACAAAAAGACTCCACACCAAGTTAGGAAATTAGATCAGACCGTGCTGTTGCAGCAGTCTGACCGCCACATTAAAACCCTGGCAATCAGACCGCCAGGGAACTGCCAGCACTACCAGGATCCAGGATCCCAGCAGCCTAGCGATGGCGGAGATTGTAATCCACCAGGGCAGCGCTGCATCCAGCGCTGCCCTGCAGATTACAACCTTGTTCCCTGCCAGCCTTTTCATGGCAGTAACACCTACATATCTACGTTTCAAGATTGACAGTAAATAAGCAAAATAAACTTGCAGTCCGAGTTGACATACTTTTGTCATACTGGGTCAGACCTGTTATCCCTTCAAATATTGGAAAGCCCCCCAAAGTAGGTTAAATGTAATTGGTCAACTCTATATAGAACCAATAGAATAACTACTGAATTCACGTAACCTCAGCAGCAGGTTATCACAAGAGGTCCTACCAGCTTCCACTCTTATGCCAGGAGTTGATATAAAAGTGAGAGGAGCTGTTCCTGTGTTTTTGTTATGAGGGAATGATCTCCCCTAGATCAAGTCTGGTAACCACAGCAGATCTGCTGTGAACAAGTATGCAGTGCCTTGGGTCCCAAGGAATTCTAAAGACAAGATAGCTACTCTTTGCTATCCTAATGTAGTGCTTAAAAATAGTTTAAGGGTGATAGGCTGCTATAAACGTTCTAATTATGTTAGATCTGTACATTTCATCCACATTATTAGCACAGTCCTTAATTGCTATTTTAATTATATGTTCTGTGGGTATTTCTCATGAACTAAGAGAAAGGATGAGTCTGTTGGAATAAAACACTTTTAAACATAAACAGTATCTTTTCTTAGTGCAGTGCATGAGTGTGCTATTTCATAGAATAAAAATGGGTCTGAATTGCCCCAGCAACCCTGAACTCTTTATAGGACTGTTGTAAACCCAGAATGTGTGGACACTACATAGGCAGGTATGCTCAGTGGGTTGTGTGGGTCTACAAAAACCCTCACTCCTCTGCTCAAGCAATGGTGCATTATACTCAGTGCCAGCACCCATGGGTAGGGAAGCCAAACATTTTAGACCTGGGTAAGGCGCCAAGTTATGCAACAATTGAATGCTGTGTCAATGTATCAATTTTAGGATTGATAGAGCGAGGTAAGATGAGATTGTCTAAAAATAAGCATCTAATTCAGTTATAACATGAGAAGCCGACAAATGACCTCAGGCATTATACAACTAAATTGTGGAATTTCTGGTCAGGATTTACAGCATTAGTGGTGACTAAATAAACTGAAACAGCATCAGCAAATGCACGCACATTCATGTTAGAAATTGGGTCTTTGGCTGGTAGTCAGGTCACCCCCTGTTCAAGCAAGGACCCTCACTCTAGTCAGGGTAAAGGATAATTACCCTCAGCTAACCCTTGCTCACCCCCTTGGTAGCATTGCACGAGCAGGCAGGCTTAACTTCAGAGTCTAGGTGTAAAGTATTTGTACCAACACACACAGTAACTCAGTGAAAACACTACAAAATGAAACAACACATGTTTAGAAAAATAGGAAATATTTATCTAAACAAAACAAGACCAAAACGAGAAAAATATAACATAAACAAGTCAAGTTATTAATCTTAAAAGCAGAGTTTTAAATCCTTTCATAAACAGTAAAAACACTGTTAGCGTTGAAAAGTACCTGGGTAGCATCAAAATGAAATGCACGTGCGAGTGTGCATCGAAAAAGGTTAGCGATGCATCAATTTCTCACACGTAAGCGAGATCGTGCGTCGTTTCTCCTTCTCCGGTCGGGTCGGCGTGCATAGTTTTTCCTCTCTGCAGGAGAGTGATGCGTCGAGCTGGGCAAGCACTCGGGTCCGGGCAGGCGCTGCGTCATTTTTCCACGCCCAGCAAAGCTTGCGTCAAAAATCCTGCTGCACGGTATCAGCAAAACCATGCTGTGTGGTTTGTGATGTTACCAGCCTCCAGTAGCGGTATTGTGCGTAGTTTCTCCAGCCGCATGCGTCGATCTTCCAACCGCGCTGCAGGTGGATCGTCCATTTCAGCCACGTAGCCAGTGGCGCATTGTCTCTTCAGCCACGTCTCAGAGGTTGCCTCAGAAATTTCCCTGCACGGCAGTCTCTGCGTGGGTTTTCAATCTTGGTCTGCCAGCTTCACCTGTCAAAGCCCCAGGAACTGGATAGGACACCACTTGGCAGGGCAGGAGTCTCAGCAGAGAGTCCAGGTGCTGGCAAGGGAAGTCTTTAATGGCCCTGAGACTTCAACAACAGGAAGCAAGCTGAGGACAAGCCCTTGGAGATTTCTCCATGAGCAGGAATGCACAACAAAGTCCAATCTTTGTCCTCTTTCACCAAGCAGAAGCAGAGACTGCAGGATGGCTCCACAAAGCACAGTCACAGGCAGGGCAGCACTTCTCCTCAGCTCATTAGCTCTTCTCCAGGCAGAGTTTCCTCTTGATGTCCAGAAGTGATCTAAAGTCTGTGGTTTTGGGTGCTCTTCTTATACTCATTTTGGCCTTTGAAGTAGGCTTACTTCAAAGGAAAGTCTCTCTTGTTTGTGAATCCTCCTGTAGGAGGCTGGCCTGGTGTGTAGTGGGTACCTTGGGTACTTACACCTTACACCAGGTCCAATTGTTCCTTGTTAGTGAATGTACTAGTGTTCTAGCACCTTAGGCTGATAGAGGTAGTTATAGCAGAGCAGCTTAGGCTGAACTAGGAGACATGCAAAGCTCATGCAATACCACTTATAGTTACACAGTACTTATACACAAGCAAAGACAATACTCAGTGTTACCAAAAATAAAGGTATTTATTTGGGTTACACAGTACCAAAAATATCTTAGAGACAATACTCCTTCTGGAGGTAAGTATTATACACAATATATACACTAGACACCAAAATAGACAAGTAAATAGTCATAGAACAATGCAAACAGGAGGAAATCCTATAGAATGCAATGGGAGAAAATAGGTCTAGGGGCAACACAAACCATATACTAAGAAAGTGGAACGTGAATCACGAATTCCGCCCTAGACAAGTATAGTGTGTGCAGAATCACTGAGAGAGTAAGAATACAGTAAAGGTAAGTAAATTACCCCAAACCCAGAGCCCAGAAAAGCAGGAGTAAAGTACTGCAAGTTTCCTTAGGATACACTACACCTTGTTTTTGGGATTTGGCAGCAGCCAACCAAGTCTGCAAAGAATAACTGCTGGATTATTGGACCTGAAGCCCTGCAAAGGAAGAGGACCAAGTCCAGAAGTCAAAAGAAGTTCCAGGAAGGACAGGAGCCCGTGCCAACCTAGAAGAGGGTGCAAAAGAATAGTCCTCGGTTAATCAAAGACTGCAGAAATGCACCCTAGAAAGATGCCAGCAGGTTTCTGCGTGATGCAAATGATGTCATGCGGCGTGAAGATCGTTGCAGATGAGATTTCATGTTGGAAGGCACCAACAAACCTTGGCTATGACAAAAGTGCATTTTGCATCAAAATGGCACTGGATGGACCCAGGAGGGACCTGGGGGCCTCATCTCTGTGTGAGGAGGAAGAGGGGGCTCTCAGAACTTTAGAGAGCCCTCAGGATGCCAGCCAGCACCCCCAGGAGATGCAGGATATAGGTTCAAAGGAGGTGCAAAATGTGGTTGATGCAGCACAACAAAAGAAGGTCCCACGTCGCCGGATAACAACTCAGCGAGTTGAGCGTCACAGAATGGAGTGCTGGGGACCTGGGCCAGGCTGTGCATGGAGGAATTTTGCAAAGAGTGCACAGAGGCCTCAGGAGGCAAAGAAGACACAGAGGCCTCAGAAGGCAAGGTTTTATCTCCTCCAAATTGCGTCAGCAGGACCTCAGGGCCATCTATGTCAATGATGTCCACCCTCTGAGTCCTTAGGAGCATGCTTGTCATTATGAGAGGAGTCCCAGGGTACAGGTCGTCATCTTGGAAGGTGCCTGCTTGGAGATGTCTTCGGTTCTTCTGGTGCAGGATGAAGACAGGGAGTCACCAGAACGTGCACACCGTTGAAACTGTTGCAGTTGCTTACTTGAAGCTGAGGTTGCTGAAGAAAAGTGTCTCTTGTATACACTTTGTTGCAGTTACAGCGTTTCTTGGAGCAGGCTGCGGTTGATCCAACGTCAGAAGAGTCTGAAGTTGTTGCAGAGGATTCCTGAAGGAAACTTGCAAGCAGAATCTGAAGAGTCCCTACAGGAGAGACCCTAAATAGCCCTGAGAGGGGGATTGGCTACCTTATCAGGTATGGACCTATCAGGAGGGGTTTCCGACGTCACCTGCTGGCACTAGCCACTCAGAGCCCTCCAGAGTGCCCCCACACCTTGCAAAACAGGATGGCTGAAGTCTGGGACACACTGGAGGAGCTCTGGGCACCACCCCTGGGGTGGTGATGGACAGGGGAGTGGTCATTCCCCTTTCTTTTGTCCAGTTTCCCACCAGAGCAGGGGGGAAGGGGTCCCTGAACCGCTCTAGAATGGTTTATGCACGGAGGGCACCATCTGTGCCCTTCAAAGCATTTCCAGAGGCTGGGTGTGGCTACCCCTCCCCAGCCTGTAATACCTATTTCCAAAGGGAGAGGGTGTAACACCCTTCTCTCAGAGGAACTGCTTTGTTCTGCCTTCCTGGTACTAGGCTGCCCAAACCCCAGGGAGGCAGAATCCTGTCTATGAGATGGCAGCATCTGTAGTTGCAGTGCAACCCTCAGAGAGCTGGTTTGGCAGTACTGTGGGTCCATGGTGGAGCCCCCAGGATGCAGGGAATTGGCTCCCCAATACCAGATTTGGAATGGGGGGACAATTCCATGGTCTTAGACAGGTTACATGGCCATATTCGGAGTTACCATTGTGAAGCTACATATAGGTATTGACCTATATGTAGTGCATGTGTGTAATGGTGTCCCGCACTCACAAAGTACGGGGAAATGTCCCTGAACTATGCGGATGCACCTTTGCTAGTGCAAGGGTGCCCTCACACTTAGTAACTTTGCACCTAACCTTCAGCAAGTGAAGGTTAGACATATAGGTGACTTATAAGTTACTTAAGTGCTGTGAAAATGGCTGTGAAATAGTGTGTGCACTATTTCACACAGGCTGCAGTGGCAGTCCTGTGTAAGGGTTTGTCTGGGCTCCCTATGGGTGGCAAAAGAAATGCTGCAGCCCATATGGATCTCCTGGAACCCCAATGCCCTGGGTACCTAGGCACCATATACTAGGGACTTATAAGGGGGGTCCAGTGTGCAAATTGAAATTGGTAAATGAAGTTACTGGCTTACAGTGACAAATGTAAAAGCAGAGAGAGCATAAGCACTGAGTTTCTGATTAGCAGAGCCTCAGTGACACAGTTATGCACTACACAGGCAGACACATTAAGCCACAAACTATGAGCACTGGGGTCCTGGCTAGCAGGATCCCAGTGACACAGTAAAAACACACTGACATACACTCACAAACAGGCCAAAAGTGGGGGTAACCATGCTAGAGAAAGGCTACTTTCTCACACCTACCTTGCCCAGGCCAGGCCCCAGTCACACACCGGGGGGTTGGAGACTGCATTGTGTGAGGGCAGGCACAGTCCTTTCAGGTGTGAGTGACAACTCCTCTCCTCCCTACACCCCAGCCCCCTTTGTGTTACTGTCTAGAGAGATGTGCAACCAGCCCAACTCTCAATCCACAAACAGGCAGAGTCACAGAATGGTTTAAGCAAGAAAATGCTCACTTTCTAAAAGTGGCATTTCCAAACACACAATCTTAAAATCAACTTTACTGAAAGATGTATTTTTAAATTGTTAGCTCGGAGACCCCAAACTCCACATGTCTATCCGCTCCCAAAGGGAACCTACGTTTTAATCATATTTAGAGGCAGCCCCAATGTTAACCTACGAGAGGGATAACCTTGCAACAGTGAAAACTGAATTTGGCAGTATTTCACTGTTTGGACATATAAACCACATTAGTATATGTCCTACCTTAAACATACACTGTACTCTGCTCCTGGGGCTATCTAGGGCCTACCTTAGGGGTGTCTTACATGTAAGAAAAGGGAAGGATTAGGCCTGGCAAGTGGGTACACTTGTCAAGTCGAATTGGCAGTTTAAAACTGCACACACAGACACTGCAGTGGCAGGTCTGAGACATGAATACAGGGCTACTAATGTGGGAGGCACAGTCAGTGCTGCAGGCCTACAAGTAGCATTTGATTTACAGGCCCTGGGCACCTCTACTGCACTTTACAAGGGACTTACCAGTAAATCAAATATGCCAATCATGGAAATCCAATTACATACACATTGTATATAGGAGCACTTGCACATTATTACTGGATAGCAGTGGTAAAATGTCCAGAGTAACAAAAACAGTAAAAACAGAGTCCAGTACACATCAACAACCTGGGAAACAGATGCAAAAAGTTAGAAGAGACCACGCCAAGGATGCCAAGTCTAGCAATTCTGATGAGTGAAATCTTTATCATTATTAATGAGCCACAAGGAAGCAACAGCCAAACAGTACTTAAAGCAGGTAAGTGAGGTAAAACAATTGAGAAGGCCATGAGACAAAGCTTATACCACAAGTAAAATGGCAGGTATTGCAATGTATTCCAGCATTGGTAGGATTCAGGATCCAATCTGGAGACAGTGGCAGCACCTTTGATCGTACAACCTGTTTAATTGCTCCTAGCTACAACTGCAGTGCCTGAACCCCTGGCTACCTCTAGCTCTCACCTGGATGAGGTAAATCAGAGGTTTCTCAGTCTAATCGAGAACGGAATTGAGAAATATTGGTATTTTCTGCTCCGACGGTCATCCTCATTACCTGTCAAAGAAAACTGTGAGCCTCATTGAGAGTTTGGTAGATGGGTTACTCCTTCACAAACATGACAGATATTCCATCCGCCATATGATGATTTCCAGAGGATGTAAGGGGATTGTAATACAGCAGACAGGATGTTCGTCATGTTTGTAACAGAGTAACCCCATCCGCCAAACTCTAAATCAGGCCCTGTGTTCTTACCATTATAAAGTGTTAGCCTTGATAGGTGCCACGCTCAGGTATTTTCACATTTTGGATCAGAACAGTTCTACTCTCTTAGCCCAAGACTTCACTCTAGGCACCTCCATTTTTGCAGCGCCTAGAAAACATTGCTTTCTCACTAACAAATCGAGAAGCCACCGGTCTTAGGGAACCAGCACAAGAGTCCCCAGCAGTTCCTTGTTTTCCGCAGCATTCGTTTTGGCGTGGTGCTTCTTGCAGGAGCTCAAATGTTGTTTGAAATGGGGTTTCTGGTTGGCTAGGGTATGCACCTCAGCCAGGCAGAACCTGGCCACTCTAGTCAGGGCTTGGGAGTTACACATCCAAGATAACCCCTGCTCACCCCCTTGGTAGCTTGGCACGAGCAGTCAGGCTTAACCTGGAGGCAATGTGTAAAGCGTTCGCACAACACACAACACACTTGACGCAAAATGTACACCACAAAGTAAACACAACACTGAGCTATGTAAAAATAATCTGTATTGCACAAAACATAATTAGACCAACATTCCACGTAAGTAATACCCTGCTACCTTAGCAGTCGTCAGAAGGTTACACAAGTCACTAATACTCTGCAAGCAGTTGCAGTTGTCACATTAGGACACGTACGTACTCAGGATTCTGCAACATATGCAGTAGTCAGAATTTATAATAAGAGGTATATGTACTTGTCAGGAACAATTCCTAAATACCCCTAAAAGGAACATTAGGAAACCTACTACAAGTCATATACATACACATCAGCTAGACATGCCTAGAAAAGGAACATTAGCACATATGTGTGTCACCAGTAAACAGGTAGAAAATAGCAAACATTTGTAAGTTTGTTTTAGGCTGCTAGAGCCTAGATTTTCTCATGAGTACCTGGTTCCAGTTGTTTTGGGCACTTCCCGTGCCTATAGGTGAGTTTAATGGGCCCCCGGCGCTCTGGCGCGCAAAATGGGGGCCACGCGATGCCTTGGATCGAAGAGGGGCGGTTGGTACCCTCTTTTCCTGAACGGGCCCCTCCGGGGGCCTCCGTTCTGGGTGGGGGCCTGCCTCGGCCTCTGCACACCCTGTCCGTAGGGTAGGGGGCCGGGCGCGGCCCACTAATGACTCCGGGGGCCGAGACGGGAAGGGACCTCCGTCGAGGTCTCCCTTCCTGAGTTAGTTTGAAGAAAAATGCCCCCGAAAAACGGCAAGGAGCGTCCGGCTCCTGTCGCAGCGACCGGGCGGAAGGGGGCGCTCCCTGCGCCTCCCCCGAGTCCTGCTTCCCATGTGGATAGAAACTCCGACCCCTCCGGGGGCCCGAGGAAACACTCGCCCGCACCCAATGTGGTGCGCGAGTGAAGGAAGCCTCTCCCGAGCCGCCGGCCGGGAGGCTTCCTGTAGAATTGCAGGTGGCTGGTGCCCCTGGGGTGCTCCCAGAAGCGGGAGGTGCCTCGGGGGCGCCGAGAGGAGCACGCTTGCTCCGAATCTTTTGCTGAGGTGCCCCGGGGGAACTAGGATGAGCGCAGACCCGGCGCTGAAGAGGAAAAGCCCGGGTGGCGGCGGTGATTGTTTTGGAAGTAGAATCCAGCGCTTGTTACAGCACGAAATACAAACGTGCAGCCTGGGCTGCGGCGGTGATATTTTCCAGAACAAAAGAGATTTTAGAAGTTTTAAGGCCAATTTGAGGCCCGGGCTGCGGCGGTGATCTATGGCAGCAAATTCCTTAGGGGTGAGCCCTCCTCTCCCAGCGCTAGGAAAAATTGGAGAGATCGGTACAGGGGTCAGAGGCACAGCACCCTGCCCCTGGGAGCAATCAGGAGGCCAAAGGAGCACAGGAATGGTGGGCCCAACTACAGACCAGCACAAGGAGGGCAGATAGTGGCAGTTCCTTCTAGTGACCAGGCAGGTCACAGGTCAGCACAACAGCAGCAGTCCAAGGTGGTTTCCTGGTGAGTCCATTCCTCAGCGTCCTGTGTCCAGTTTCCAGTTCCAGTTCCAAGAATGTTGTGGGGAAAATTCCCCTGTACTTATAGTCAGTTTTTACAGTGTTTCACAATGGTAGGGAGAGGAGGTTCCAGCCAGTTACAACTGGTTCTGGGAGTGCCCCCTCTCTCCTTTCAGCACAGGCTCCAAACATCAGTGGGGGGTAACAACCCTATTGTGTGAGGCCAGGGCACAGTCTTTACAAATGCAGGCGTGCCCCGCCTCTCCCTTCTCTCAGCCCAGGTAGGCTTTACAATATGTAGATGCACCTCTGTGTCACCTCCACCGTCCCCGTGTTCAGGCTGTCTGAGAAGTATGCACAAAGCCCCAACTGTCAGTCTGCCCAGACGTTGATTGGAGACAAGCTGCAAAACACCAAAGTTATAAGTACAGATAAACGCGCACTTTCTAGAAGTGGCATTTCTGTGACAGTAATAAGAAATACACCTACACCAGTAAGTAGCATTTCTTACCACTGTCACAACCATACCAAACAGGCCTACGCTACCCCTCATAAATCAGACAATACCCCTTCCACACAATGCAGGGCATTTCCAATGCAATCCTATGAGAAGGCAGCACTCACAGCAGTGAGACACCAAGTTAGGCTGTTTGTCACTACCAGGACAGGCCACCCAACATGGCACATGTCCTGCCTTCTACATACCTGGCACCCTGCCCAGAGGGCTAACTAGGGCGTACCGTATGGGTGACTTACATGCAGTAAAAGGGGAGTTCTGGGCCTAGCAAGTACATTTAGATGCCAGGTCCCTGTGGCAGGCGACTGCGCACACAGGCTCTGCGCTAGCAGGCCTTAAATAGGTTTGACAGGCTACTTCAGTGTGTGGCGCAAGCAGTGCTGCAGGCCCACTAGTAGCATTTAATTTACAGGCCCTGGGTATAGAGATACCACTTTACAAGGGACTTATAGGTAAATTAAATATGCCAATCAGGTATAATCCAATCATACCAAATTTGTAAGAGAGAGCACATGCACTTTAGCACTGGTTAGCAGTGAAAAAGTGCTCAGAGTCAAAAAGTCAGCCAACAAAGGTCAGAAAAATAAGGAGGCAAAAGCAAAAAGTCTGGGTAATGACCCTGTAAAAGGGTCAGGTCCAACAAATGTGGTGGAACGTTTCAACATGGATACATTCCCTTTCTCCTTGATAATGTTACTCAGTTACCCAAGGAGACAGCAGACTGGTAAATAAAGAGGTCTATGCAGAAGTATTGCTTGAGGACCCTGCTGAAATGCATGGAGAACCCGTGGGTGACAGCAGTACTCAGAGCTGTGCCTTCTTTATAAGTCATATCATTTCATAGCTTGTCTCTGAGCCTTTGATTAAAGGCAAAATCTGAAGCAGAACAATTACAAGAACTAAACTTGACACCAAAATGAATTGCTCTAAACAAGGTTCCAGGGCCAGGGTGGAGACAAGCTTCATTTAAGGATTGAAGTGGCTTGCTGGTGGTTAAAAATTTAGAACTATACTGGTGAAAGCTTAAGTCTCAGATGCTCAGAAATGTGTTACCCTACACGGTGGCTGGTTGTCTTCTCAAACAGGTTATCCTGCATGTAAGGACTCGGGGACTGTCTTGTCTGGTTCAGGTCATCCTGCATGTATAGCTGGAGGGTTTTAAAGATTGTGGTATTAAGCAGGGGAAGGCTAGCATGACTCTGTAATCATAAGAATGTACTACGTCACTGAGGTAGACATGAGTTTCTCTCTGTAGCCTTTTTTTAGGGTTGACCCTGAATGAGCAGCATGGCCTGGGCATGCGCCCTTGCTTGTAAGACAGTACTGTTTACAAAAAAAGGCTTGGAGCCCGCCCATTGCTTACAATTTCTTCAGCTTCACTGTGAATCTTCTTTGCTGCCTCCTAATTGAACAGTGCAGGCCAGGTGTCAATTCCTGTTTCTTTGCTGGCGCACGGACCATGCACAAATCGATTCTTCTTTATTAGTGTCTCACCACTGCTGGGGGCTGTGATTCAGGGTCTATTTCCTTCCCCTCCCTACCACTCCTTTTCAGCGATGCTTCTTTTCCCTCCCACCTATCCCTTCTCTGTTTTCCTGCCCTGTCCCCCATCCCTCATCATCAAATGCAATTACAGTGCCATACTACTACTGTGTTTCTGTTTAATAGTTGTTCTTTCTGTCTGTACATCATAGTGCAATAAATATAATACAACTGATACATGCCACCTGACAAATACCGTAGAATGTGGCAGAGCACGTAATAACATATAAAGTGCAGGTTGTGTTCTCTTCTTCATTGAATTTGTAATTGTTGTTGATTGTTTACAGTGATACTACCATGTAGCCCACTATTCGCAATTTGTTGTTAACATTTCATATATCAGTTTGTATGGAGTTGCTGATGACTCGGAGTACAAGCATACATGATGTAAACCATGCACCCAAACAGCACAATTACATGATCTTTGTTTTACTATTCATTTATGAAGTTTCCGATTGGTTCCAGTTTTAATTTGCTGGTGACTATTTTTCTTAGATTTGAGCAGCATTGGGTACCTCAGTTAAGCATCTTTTAAAACTGGACAAAACCCACACCTGCTTATGTTGTCGCTTGAATGGAAAAATGTACAACTTCATACCCAACAAGACATGCAACAACTGAATGTGGTTATTCCCTTTTAATTAGGGGTGGGCATAACAGGCATAATTCTCTCTATCATAGTTATTTGTAATTGCAAAGACATTACTCAGAAATATGTATAGTTATGTGAGACGTGTAATCGAGCATTTAATGCAGGTTTCTTGCTGACAATGGCACCCTGGCATCCAAAATGGGCCAGAGGATGTATTTTGAGCTACGAAAATAGCACTAAATGTTACAGGACATGGACAGCAGTAGCCAGCAGCCTCTCACTCTGTCTTAGGGGCATATCTATGAGCCACTCGCACTGCCGTTGCATCACTTTTTGTGACAACATGGTGGCACAAACTTTAAAGTCATATCTATGAGGCCACGCAAGCCACATTGCATGGCTTTGTCTGGCTCCATAGCTATGAAGTAAGGCAGCCCAAATCGCTGTGTTGCCTTACTCTGCGCAAGGGAGGCTATCCATGGGCATTGCAGTGTGTGTTCCCATGCAACACACATAGATTTTGACTCATCCCCAGGTTTACAGGACTTAGTAAACCTGGGGATGCGCCAAAACCTTATGCCTCCTTGTTTTTTTCCTCTTTCTTTGTGTGCTGCATTCTGCAGCAATCATAGAAAGAGGAAAGAGCCTCCCAGGATTGTTTTTGTGCAGGACGGCTCCCTTTCTGCACAAAAATAATCCTGCCTACAATGCAGACACCCTTGCACCAAGAGGGCTTGCATTGGTGCTAGGCTGCCAAAGGGGCACCACCGCAATGGGAAAGGACAGGAATGCACAGTATTGCTTAAATACGGCACGTTCCTGCCCTTTTTCCTTGCCACAGGGCAGTGCAGCGAGGTGATATGCTGTGCTGTCACTTGCCAAAAGCTCCGGAATATGGCCCTTATTTTATTCTTCTCATGCTCCTGCATGGATTTGTGCCGCAAATTACTCTTAATTTTTCAAGCTGACGTAATTGCATAATTTTTGTAATTTCACATCAAGAGTAATGCATAATTACTGAAATTTCTCTGATTACGCCCACGTAATTAAAATGTTGCCCAACACTACTTTTATTTTGACTGCCATTTAATTCTAGTGCCATTATTTCTGTTTACTCCTTATTATTTGTACTTGGCTAAAAACAGAACTACTTACAGAGGGTTCCAGACGACTGGTGCAGTTTTGCTTTCAGTTTTGTTTGAATCATCAGAAAGTGGCTCATTCGAACAGTGTTCTAGTTAAAGTGTTATTAATGATCAGCATCCATTTCGTAAATAACCCCTCACTCTTTTTATACATTTTTCCTGTCCAGACAAAGGAGTGTAGGGGAGAGCTATAGTTTTAATGGCTCTGCTCCAAAGAGCTGCTGGGAGACCAGATTGTTGTCTTACCTTTGTGGAGGCTAGATGCCCTTCCTTCAGCTCACAGACGAAGTAATTTCATGCTTAATGTAAGCTTGAATAACCAGGCCAACTGGTCAGCTTGGTTTCTGTTGACACTGTTGCTTTTGTAATGCATTGGTGGCAACAATGCGAGAAGAGTTTAGAGGCTGATAGAAAATGAGTGACTTAATGTGGCAGTCAGGTTGTAAAAGCATACTTTGAGTTTTTCATCTCTCACTTGTTCTATTTCAGTACCAGCCCTGGGTCTTTTCTTTGTAGCACAAACATTTTTCACTTTGTCGTCCTGTTTCTTATATTTAGTAAAAGTCAATAGAAACTTGAAGCTCAGTTCACCTCAGTGTTTTCATAGTTGTCTGCAAAGTGTTTTCTCATTTGTGAGACACTTTTGTTTTCAACAAGCATTGGCAAAGCCAAAAGGTCTTGTCTATAAGAAAACTTTTGGCTTTGACAATGTTTAACCCTGTTACACAGCATTGCAGCAGCTGTGCAACACTGCTGAAAAAAATAATAAAAGTACTATGAGGAGTTCAACACTTGCAGTGGCATTGCACTTTTATTGTTTTAACTTTCAGCCATGTTGCAACACAGCTAAAAAATATTGACAAAGCCAATAGATCTTGTATATGCAAGACCTATTGGCTTTGCTAATGCTTGTTTAAATACGTACCTGTTGCCCTGGAAGTACAGATAGCACACCAACTGACAGTTTCCATTTTAAACAAAGATGCACTTTTTTCTTTGATAAAGTAACATAAAATTTAGTGACTGTAAGTTTTGTACTAAGTACCTTTGGAACAGCCTAACAGCAATGCCTACAAAAACTAAACAGAGACTGTGAAAGTGTATTGGAAACAGCTGAAATAAAAGCACTAAGAGTTTGGATCAATACATTTCATTTTCGTAAAAGAAGTGTATGTACCCTGTGACTGCGAACTGTCATCTCATGCACATGAAGCTCTTACTTACACGCTGCAGTTAATAACAAGAATCAATGAAGCATAATTCATGTGGCAATGTGGATACCAAATAATTTCTGCTCGATTTGTTGAACTAAGTGAACATAAACATATTTCATGTAAATATATGTTAAGGTTTGTTAAGCATATTAGCATCAGAATTCAGCCCAAGACATGGATATTCTAAAGGCACAGCAAAACAGAAGGTTTGGGACAAAATAGACCTGCCTAAATATTGTGAACAAAATATGCACAATTATTTGAAGGTAAAAACATATATATTACAGAGTGGCAGTAGCCACTTAACCACTCTGCAGTTGTAGTTAGAATTTTCAGAGATGTGAGTTCCTTGTATTTTTGCTTGGTAATATGTTTGCCAGTATTTGACAAATATCCACAAAACTCTGCAGACCTATTGCTTTTTCTACATTGACTGGGAGTGCAAAGGTTTCTGGTTATTGATTTAGGAGCTCAAAGAAAAAAGGGGGTCCCAAAACAAGTTTTTCACCAGTGCAATTTCTGTAGACTTTGGAGACAGACATTGCTGCAAAACGGCTGAACAGATTTTCAATAAATTTGGCCGGAATATGCAATATGGTGTGGAAAGGATCCTTTTTGGTATTTGAAGTGAACTGATTTAGTAGTTTTTAAGTTATAAGGCACAGAACTTAGGCCCTCATCATGACATTAGTAAATGCTCCTTACCGCCACGGTGATGGGCGCCAACATACCGCTGCGGTGGTGAATATCCGTTCACCCTATTATGACACACACACCAATCCGACAGAGTACTGCCACACACACAAATCCGCCAGCCCAAGGGTCAGTGTTAAAGTGGCGGTACCAACACCCATACCCTTACGTCAACAAAAACAACGCCCACTACATCTTGACCCACGAATCACCACGGTGGACAATCAATGGCACTAAACCATTGGCGGTACATACCGCCGCGCACAGAATGGACACCCAAATTCTAAACAACACAACATTGGCCAATACCAAAAACACACACCTGAAACCCATACACAAACCACACCCACCCACCCACAGCACTATAAAACACACACACACAATACCCACAACCCCTTACGAACACCAATTACTACCTGGAGACTGAGAAGAAGAGCACAGATCCAACTAGACACACAAACCACATACACCCATACATCCCTCATGCACCCCACATCACACACCCAACCACATCACTCATCACCCTCACACCAACACACACGACACAACACCCATGTCCCCTCTAAGTCACCCCCGTTTCACTGATGAGGAGTTAAATGTCATGGTGGAGGAAATTGTCCGGGTAGAGCCACACCTGTTTGGCTATTTCCATAACCAGGAAGATGGAGCTATGGCAGAGAATCATGGACAGGGTGAATGCTGTGGGACACCACCCAAGAACAAGGGACAACATCAGAAAGAGGTGGAACGACCTACGGGGAAAGGTGCGTTCCGCGGCAGCAAGCCACCAGCTGGCCATCCAGAGGACTGGCGGTCGACCCCCACCTCCTCCCCCACAGCTCACAGCATGGGAAGAGCAGGTCTTGGCAATCCTGCATCCTGAGGAACTCACTGGATTAGCCGGAGGACTGGACACTGGTGAGTCAACATTTAAATACTTATCATCCCGCAGACCTGCATGCCATCTCACCCCCAAACCCTCACTCCCATCACTCCACTCCATCCCATGCACTGCATCTACACATCTGACTAACCCCAATGCCAAGCCCAGCATGGCATACCAATGCATGGACAGCCCTCCCAGCCCTGCATGGACACCCATCACTAAAGCATGCACAGCATAGGGGGACTAACAATCACACAATACATCACTATGCGCATACTAAGGTGGGAGGGCAACAGCAATAGAGAGGAAGCTAGGGATGTACATCATGTCACAGACATGAAGCATAATACATCACTTATATCCCTACAGGTTCCCACAGCCAATTTCAGCGGAGAGGAGGTGCCAGGCATATCCAGTCAGCCGACAGAAGATGTCCACATTGATGACAGTAACTCTGGACTTCAAGATCTGGATGAACTACCTGGCCCATCAGGGACCACTGGACTGTCAGTCCCCTCAGCCTACTCGCAGTCCACCACAGAGCCACCCCCATCAGTATCCAACACCACAGCACCCACCCAGAATCCCCATACCTCTGTCCCCACGACATGTCAATCAGCAGTTTGCCCACCTGTTCAGGGACCCCGGGCCACACCTCTCCCCCACGACAATCAGGGGCCTGGGGTCAGTGGCAGTGGGCACTCCGTTCAGGGGACAGAGGCACAGGGCAACAGGGACAATGGGGGAACTGACTCTCCACAAGGCAATAACCAAGATCCTTGGAGCCTACCAACATTCCCAGGACAAGATTGGCCAGATCCTAGACAACATGAAGGAGAACAGGCGGCTGCAGGAGGAACAGTATCAGGGGATCAGGGAGGACTTGCAGCTCATCAACACCACCCTGATCTCCATAGCAGGGGTGCTGGCGGACATGGCCAATATCATGAGGGAAGCAACAGCACAGCAGCGGGCCCCTACCACTAGCCAGTCCAATGAACAGCCCTCCACTTCTGCTGTCGCTAGTGGGAAGGAGGTCCCGCCACAAGACCAACTGGTCACCAGCACCCCTGCCCCTGCAAAAGGTGAACCACCCTGCCTACGTTCCCTGCGACCCAGACAGAAGCCAAAGACACTTGCCAAGACCAAGACCACCGCCAGGAAATGAGACTCTCCTGATTGTCCCTCTTGTGTACCACCCTGTCACCTTGTCCACTTTGAACTGCCTTTTCTCCCCTTCCTATGGCCCTTGGACACTGGACCTTTGCTACAAACAGACTGGAACAATAACCTGGACTTTCCTCTACCATCACCCCATTCCATTGCACTTTTACCTCAATTATTTGCGCTACAATAAACACCCTTGGACACAACTTAACTACTAGTATTTTATGTGTTGTAATTGTGCGTTAATGGAAAAGTCACATCTAGTGCAAATCCTTCACAAACATGACAGATATTCCATCCGCCATATGATGATTTCCAGAGGATGTAAGGGGATTGTAATACAGCAGACAGGATGTTCGTCATGTTTGTAACAGAGTAACCCCATCCGCCAAACTCTAAATCAGGCCCTGTGTTCTTACCATTATAAAGTGTTAGCGTTGATAGGTGCCTCGCTCAGGTATTTTCACATTTTGGATCAGAACAGTTCTACTCTCTTAGCCCAAGACTTCACTCTAGGGACCTCCACTTTTGCAGCGCCTAGAAAACATTGCTTTCTCACTAACAAATCGAGAAGCCACCGGTCTTAGGGAACCAGCACAAGAGTCCCCAGCAGTTCCTTGTTTTCCGCAGCATTCGTTTTGGCGTGGTGCTTCTTGCAGGAGCTCAAATGTTGTTAGAAATGGGGTTTCTGGTTGGCTAGGGTATGCACCTCAGCCAGGCAGAACCTGGCCACTCTAGTCAGGGCTTGGGAGTTACACATCCAAGATAACCCCTGCTCACCCCCTTGGTAGCTTGGCACGAGCAGTCAGGCTTAACCTGGAGGCAATGTGTAAAGCGTTCGCACAACACACAACACACTTGACGCAAAATGTACACCACAAAGTAAACACAACACTGAGCTATGTAAAAATAATCTGTATTGCACAAAACATAATTAGACCAACATTCCACGTAAGTAATACCCTGCTACCTTAGCAGTCGTCAGAAGGTTACACAAGTCACTAATACTCTGCAAGCAGTTGCAGTTGTCACATTAGGACACGTACGTACTCAGGATTCTGCAACATATGCAGTAGTCAGAATTTATAATAAGAGGTATATGTACTTGTCAGGAACAATTCCTAAATACCCCTAAAAGGAACATTAGGAAACCTACTACAAGTCATATACATACACATCAGCTAGACATGCCTAGAAAAGGAACATTAGCACATATGTGTGTCACCAGTAAACAGGTAGAAAATAGCAAACATTTGTAAGTTTGTTTTAGGCTGCTAGAGCCTAGATTTTCTCATGAGTACCTGGTTCCAGTTGTTTTGGGCACTTCCCGTGCCTATAGGTGAGTTTAATGGGCCCCCGGCGCTCCGGCGCGCAAAACGGGGGCCACGCGATGCCTTGGATCGAAGAGGGGCGGTTGGTACCCTCTTTTCCTGAACGGGCCCCTCCGGGGGCCTCCGTTCTGGGTGGGGGCCTGCCTCGGCCTCTGCACACCCTGTCCGTAGGGTAGGGGGCCGGGCGCGGCCCACTAATGACTCCGGGGGCCGAGACGGGAAGGGACCTCCGTCGAGGTCTCCCTTCCTGAGTTAGTTTGAAGAAAAATGCCCCCGAAAAACGGCAAGGAGCGTCCGGCTCCTGTCGCAGCGACCGGGCGGAAGGGGGCGCTCCCTGCGCCTCCCCCGAGTCCTGCTTCCCTTGTGGATAGAAACTCCGACCCCTCCGGGGGCCCGAGGAAACACTCGCCCGCACCCAATGTGGTGCGCGAGTGAAGGAAGCCTCTCCCGAGCCGCCGGCCGGGAGGCTTCCTGTAGAATTGCAGGTGGCTGGTGCCCCTGGGGTGCTCCCAGAAGCGGGAGGTGCCTCGGGGGCGCCGAGAGGAGCACGCTTGCTCCGAATCTTTTGCTGAGGTGCCCCGGGGGAACTAGGATGAGCGCAGACCCGGCGCTGAAGAGGAAAAGCCCGGGTGGCGGCGGTGATTGTTTTGGAAGTAGAATCCAGCGCTTGTTACAGCACGAAATACAAACGTGCAGCCTGGGCTGCGGCGGTGATATTTTCCAGAACAAAAGAGATTTTAGAAGTTTTAAGGCCAATTTGAGGCCCGGGCTGCGGCGGTGATCTATGGCAGCAAATTCCTTAGGGGTGAGCCCTCCTCTCCCAGCGCTAGGACAAATTGGAGAGATCGGTACAGGGGTCAGAGGCACAGCACCCTGCCCCTGGGAGCAATCAGGAGGCCAAAGGAGCACAGGAATGGTGGGCCCAACTACAGACCAGCACAAGGAGGGCAGATAGTGGCAGTTCCTTCTAGTGACCAGGCAGGTCACAGGTCAGCACAACAGCAGCAGTCCAAGGTGGTTTCCTGGTGAGTCCATTCCTCAGCGTCCTGTGTCCAGTTTCCAGTTCCAGTTCCAAGAATGTTGTGGGGAAAATTCCCCTGTACTTATAGTTAGTTTTTACAGTGTTTCACAATGGTAGGGAGAGGAGGTTCCAGCCAGTTACAACTGGTTCTGGGAGTGCCCCCTCTCTCCTTTCAGCACAGGCTCCAAACATCAGTGGGGGGTAACGACCCTATTGTGTGAGGCCAGGGCACAGTCTTTACAAATGCAGGCGTGCCCCGCCTCTCCCTTCTCTCAGCCCAGGTAGGCTTTACAATATGTAGATGCACCTCTGTGTCACCTCCACCGTCCCCGTGTTCAGGCTGTCTGAGAAGTATGCACAAAGCCCCAACTGTCAGTCTGCCCAGACGTTGATTGGAGACAAGCTGCAAAACACCAAAGTTATAAGTACAGATAAACGCGCATTTTCTAGAAGTGGCATTTCTGTGACAGTAATAAGAAATACACCTACAACAGTAAGTAGCATTTCTTACCACTGTCACAACCATACCAAACAGGCCTACGCTACCCCTCATAAATCAGACAATACCCCTTCCACACAATGCAGGGCATTTCCAATGCAATCCTATGAGAAGGCAGCACTCACAGCAGTGAGACACCAAGTTAGGCTGTTTGTCACTACCAGGACAGGCCACCCAACATGGCACATGTCCTGCCTTCTACATACCTGGCACCCTGCCCAGAGGGCTAACTAGGGCGTACCGTATGGGTGACTTACATGCAGTAAAAGGGGAGTTCTGGGCCTAGCAAGTACATTTAGATGCCAGGTCCCTGTGGCAGGCGACTGCGCACACAGGCTCTGCGCTAGCAGGCCTTAAATAGGTTTGACAGGCTACTTCAGTGTGTGGCGCAAGCAGTGCTGCAGGCCCACTAGTAGCATTTAATTTACAGGCCCTGGGTATAGAGATACCACTTTACAAGGGACTTATAGGTAAATTAAATATGCCAATCAGGTATAATCCAATCATACCAAATTTGTAAGAGAGAGCACATGCACTTTAGCACTGGTTAGCAGTGAAAAAGTGCTCAGAGTCAAAAAGTCAGCCAACAAAGGTCAGAAAAATAAGGAGGCAAAAGCAAAAAGTCTGGGTAATGACCCTGTAAAAGGGTCAGGTCCAACAAATGTGGTGGAACGCTTCAACATGGATACATTCCCTTTCTCCTTGATAATGTTACTCAGTTACCCAAGGAGACACCAGACTGGTAAATAAAGAGGTCTATGCAGAAGTATTGCTTGAGGACCCTGCTGAAATGCATGGAGAACCCGTGGGTGACAGCAGTACTCAGAGCTGTGCCTTCTTTATAAGTCATATCATTTCATAGCTTGTCTCTGAGCCTTTGATTAAAGGCAAAATCTGAAGCAGAACAATTACAAGAACTAAACTTGACACCAAAATTAATTGCTCTAAACAAGGTTCCAGGGCCAGGGTGGAGACAAGCTTCATTTAAGGATTGAAGTGGCTTGCTGGTGGTTAAAAATTTAGAACTATACTGGTGAAAGCTTAAGTTTCAGATGCTCAGAAATGTGTTACCCTACACGGTGGCTGGTTGTCTTCTCAAACAGGTTATCCTGCATGTAAGGACTCGGGGACTGTCTTGTCTGGTTCAGGTCATCCTGCATGTATAGCTGGAGGGTTTGAAAGATTGTGGTATTAAGCAGGGGAAGGCTAGCATGACTCTGTAATCATAAGAATGTACTACGTCACTGAGGTAGACATGAGTTTCTCTCTGTAGCCTTTTTTTAGGGTTGACCCTGAATGAGCAGCATGGCCTGGGCATGCGCCCTTGCTTGTAAGACAGTACTGTTTACAAAAAAAGGCTTGGAGCCCGCCCATTGCTTACAATTTCTTCAGCTTCACTGTGAATCTTCTTTGCTGCCTCCTAATTGAACAGTGCAGGCCAGGTGTCAATTCCTGTTTCTTTGCTGGCGCACGGAGCATGCACAAATTGATTCTTCTTTATTAGTGTCTCACCACTGCTGGGGGCTGTGATTCAGGTTCTATTTCCTTCCCCTCCCTACCACTCCTTTTCAGCGATGCTTCTTTTCCCTCCCACCTATCCCTTCTCTGTTTTCCTGCCCTGTCCCCCATCCCTCATCATCAAATGCAATTACAGTGCCATACTACTACTGTGTTTCTGTTTAATAGTTGTTCTTTCTGTCTGTACATCATAGTGCAATAAATATAATACAACTGATACATGCCACCTGACAAATACCGTAGAATGTGGCAGAGCACGTAATAACATATAAAGTGCAGGTTGTGTTCTCTTCTTCATTGAATTTGTAATTGTTGTTGATTGTTTACAGTGATACTAACATGTAGCCCACTATTCGCAATTTGTTGTTAACATTTCATATATCAGTTTGTATGGAGTTGCTGATGACTCGGAGTACAAGCATACATGATGTAAACCATGCACCCAAACAGCACAATTACATGATCTTTGTTTTACTATTCATTTATGAAGTTTCCGATTGGTTCCAGTTTTAATTTGCTGGTGACTATTTTTCTTAGATTTGAGCAGCATTGGGTACCTCAGTTAAGCATCTTTTAAAACTGGACAAAACCCACACCTGCTTATGTTGTCGCTTGAATGGAAAAATTTACAACTTCATACCCAACAAGACATGCAACAACTGAATGTGGTTATTCCCTTTTAATTAGGGGTGGGCATAACAGGCATAATTCTCTCTATCATAGTTATTTGTAATTGCAAAGACATTACTCAGAAATATGTATAGTTATGTGAGACGTGTAATCGAGCATTTAATGCAGGTTTCTTGCTGACAATGGCACCCTGGCATCCAAAATGGGCCAGAGGATGTATTTTGAGCTACGAAAATAGCACTAAATGTTACAGGACATGGACAGCAGTAGCCAGCAGCCTCTCACTCTGTCTTAGGGGCATATCTATGAGCCACTCGCACTGCCGTTGCATCACTTTTTGTGACAACATGGTGGCACAAACTTTAAAGTCATATCTATGAGGCCACGCAAGCCACATTGCATGGCTTTGTCTGGCTCCATAGCTATGAAGTAAGGCAGCCCAAATCGCTGTGTTGCCTTACTCTGCGCAAGGGAGGCTATCCATGGGCATTGCAGTGGGTGTTCCCATGCAACACACATAGATTTTGACTCATCCCCAGGTTTACAGGACTTAGTAAACCTGGGGATGCGCCAAAACCTTATGCCTCCTTGTTTTTTTCCTCTTTCTTTGTGTGCTGCATTCTGCACAATCATAGAAAGAGGAAAGAGCCTCCCAGGATTGTTTTTGTGCAGGACGGCTCCCTTTCTGCACAAAAATAATCCTGCCTACAATGCAGACACCCTTGCACCAAGAGGGCTTGCATTGGTGCTAGGCTGCCAAAGGGGCACCACCGCAATGGGAAAGGACAGGAATGCACAGTATTGCTTAAATACGGCACGTTCCTGCCCTTTTTCCTTGCCACAGGGCAGTGCAGCGAGGTGATATGCTGTGCTGTCACTTGCCAAAAGCTCCGGAATATGGCCCTTATTTTATTCTTCTCATGCTCCTGCATGGATTTGTGCCGCAAATTACTCTTAATTTTTCAAGCTGACGTAATTGCATAATTTTTGTAATTTCACATCAAGAGTAATGCATAATTACTGAAATTTCTCTGATTACGCCCACGTAATTAAAATGTTGCCCAACACTACTTTTATTTTGACTGCCATTTAATTCTAGTGCCATTATTTCTGTTTACTCCTTATTATTTGTACTTGGCTAAAAACAGAACTACTTACAGAGGGTTCCAGACGACTGGTGCAGTTTCGCTTTCAGTTTTGTTTGAATCATCAGAAAGTGGCTCATTCGAACAGTGTTCTAGTTAAAGTGTTATTAATGATCAGCATCCATTTCGTAAATAACCCCTCACTCTTTTTATACATTTTTCCTGTCCAGACAAAGGAGTGTAGGGGAGAGCTATAGTTTTAATGGCTCTGCTCCAAAGAGCTGCTGGGAGACCAGATTGTTGTCTTACCTTTGTGGAGGCTAGATGCCCTTCCTTCAGCTCACAGACGAAGTAATTTCATGCTTAATGTAAGCTTGAATAACCAGGCCAACTGGTCAGCTTGGTTTCTGTTGACACTGTTGCTTTTGTAATGCATTGGTGGCAACAATGCGAGAAGAGTTTAGAGGCTGATAGAAAATGAGTGACTTAATGTGGCAGTCAGGTTGTAAAAGCATACTTTGAGTTTTTCATCTCTCACTTGTTCTATTTCAGTACCAGCCCTGGGTCTTTTCTTTGTAGCACAAACATTTTTCACTTTGTCGTCCTGTTTCTTATATTTAGTAAAAGTCAATAGAAACTTGAAGCTCAGTTTCACCTCAGTGTTTTCATAGTTGTCTGCAAAGTGTTTTCTCATTTGTGAGACACTTTTGTTTTCAACAAGCATTGGCAAAGCCAAAAGGTCTTGTCTATAAGAAAACTTTTGGCTTTGACAATGTTTAACCCTGTTGCACAGCATTGCAGCAGCTGTGCAACACTGCTGAAAAAAATAATAAAAGTACTATGAGGAGTTCAACACTTGCAGTGGCATAGCACTTTTATTGTTTTAACTTTCAGCCATGTTGCAACACAGCTAAAACATATTGACAAAGCCAATAGATCTTGTATATGCAAGACCTATTGGCTTTGCTAATGCTTGTTTAAATACGTACCTGTTGCCCTGGAAGTACAGATAGCACACCAACTGACAGTTTCCATTTTAAACAAAGATGTACTTTTTACTTTGATAAAGTAACATACAATTTAGTGACTGTAAGTTTTGTACTAAGTACCTTTGGAACAGCCTAACAGCAATGCCTACAAAAACTAAACAGAGACTGTGAAAGTGTATTGGAAACAGCTGAAATAAAAGCACTAAGAGTTTGGATCAATACATTTCATTTTCGTAAAAGAAGTGTATGTACCCTGTGACTGCGAACTGTCATCTCATGCACATGAAGCTCTTACTTACACGCTGCAGTTAATAACAAGAATCAATGAAGCATAATTCATGTGGCAATGTGGATACCAAATAATTTCTGCTCGATTTGTTGAACTAAGTGAACATAAACATATTTCATGTAAATATATGTTAAGGTTTGTTAAGCATATTAGCATCAGAATTCAGCCCAAGACATGGATATTCTAAAGGCACAGCAAAAGAGAAGGTTTGGGACAAAATAGACCTGCCTAAATATTGTGAACAAAATATGCACAATTATTTGAAGGTAAAAACATATTTATTACAGAGTGGCAGTAGCCACTTAACCACTCTGCAGTTGTAGTTAGAATTTTCAGAGATGTGAGTTCCTTGTATTTTTGCTTGGTAATATGTTTGCCAGTATTTGACAAATATCCACAAAACTCTGCAGACCTATTGCTTTTTCTACATTGACTGGGAGTGCAAAGGTTTCTGGTTATTGATTTAGGAGCTCAAAGAAAAAAGGGGGTCCCAAAACAAGTTTTTCACCAGTGCAATTTCTGTAGACTTTGGAGACAGACATTGCTGCAAAACGGCTGAACAGATTTTCAATAAATTTGGCCGGAATATGCAATATGGTGTGGAAAGGATCCTTTTTGGTATTTGAAGTGAACTGATTTAGTAGTTTTTAAGTTATAAGGCACAGAACTTAGGCCCTCATCATGACATTAGTAAATGCTCCTTACCGCCACGGTGATGGGCGACAACATACCGCTGCGGTGGTGAATATCCGTTCACCCTATTATGACACACACACCAATCCGACAGAGTACTGCCACACACACAAATCCGCCAGCCCAAGGGTCAGTGTTAAAGTGGCGGTACCAACACCCATACCCTTACGTCAACAAAAACAACGCCCACTACATCCTGACCCACGAATCACCACGGTGGACAATCAATGGCACTAAACCATTGGCGGTACATACCGCCGCGCACAGAATGGACACCCAAATACTAAACAACACAACATTGGCCAATACCAAAAACACACACCTGAAACCCATACACAAACCACACCCACCCACCCACAGCACTATAAAACACACACACACAATACCCACAACCCCTTACGAACACCAATTGCTACCTGGAGACTGAGAAGAAGAGCACAGATCCAACTAGACACACAAACCACATACACCCATACATCCCTCATGCACCCCACATCACACACCCAACCACATCACTCATCACCCTCACACCAACACACACGACACAACACCCATGTCCCCTCTAAGTCACCCCCGTTTCACTGATGAGGAGTTAAATGTCATGGTGGAGGAAATTGTCCGGGTAGAGCCACACCTGTTTGGCTATTTCCATAACCAGGAAGATGGAGCTATGGCAGAGAATCATGGACAGGGTGAATGCTGTGGGACACCACCCAAGAACAAGGGACAACATCAGAAAGAGGTGGAACGACCTACGGGGAAAGGTGCGTTCCGCGGCAGCAAGCCACCAGCTGGCCATCCAGAGGACTGGCGGTCGACCCACACCTCCTCCCCCACAGCTCACAGCATGGGAAGAGCAGGTCTTGGCAATCCTGCATCCTGAGGAACTCACTGGAGTAACCGGAGGACTGGACACTGGTGAGTCAACATTTAAATACTTATCATCCCGCAGACCTGCATGCCATCTCACCCCCAAACCCTCACTCCCATCACTCCACTCCACCCCATGCACTGAATCTACACATCTGACTAACCCCAATGCCAAGCCCAGCATGGCATACCAATGCATGGACAGCCCTCCCAGCCCTGCATGGACACCCATCACTAAAGCATGCACAGCATAGGGGGACTAACAATCACACAATACATCACTATGCGCATACTAAGGTGGGAGGGCAACAGCAATAGAAAGGAAGCTAGGGATGTACATCATGTCACAGACATGAAGCATAATACATCACTTATATCCCTACAGGTTCCCACAGCCAATCTCAGCGGAGAGGAGGTGCCAGGCATATCCAGTCAGCCGACAGAAGATGTCCACAGTGATGACAGTAACTCTGGACTTAAAGATCTGGATGAACTACCTGGCCCATCAGGGACCACTGGACTGTCAGTCCCCTCAGCCTACTCACAGTCCACCACAGAGCCACCCCCATCACTATCCAACACCACAGCACCCACCCAGAATCCCCATACCTCTGTCCCCAGGACATGTCAATCAGCAGTTTGCCCACCTGTTCAGGGACCCCGGGCCACACCTCTCCCCCAAGACAATCAGGGGCCTGGGGTCAGTGGCAGTGGGCACTCCGTTCAGGGGACAGAGGCACAGGGCAACAGGGACAATGGGGGAACTGACTCTCCACAAGGCAATAACCAAGATCCTTGGAGCCTACCAACATTCCCAGGACAAGATGGGCCAGATCCTAGACAACATGAAGGAGAACAGGCGGCTGCAGGAGGAACAGTATCAGGGGATCAGGGAGGATTTGCAGCTCATCAACACCACCCTGATCTCCATAGCAGGGGTGCTGGCGGACATGGCCAATATCATGAGGGAAGCAACAGCACAGCAGCGGGCCCCTACCACTAGCCAGTCCAATGAACAGCCCTCCACTTCTGCTGTCGCTAGTGGGAAGGAGGTCCCGCCACAAGACCAACTGGTCACCAGCACCCCTGCCCCTGCAAAAGGTGAACCACCCTGCCTACGTTCCCTGCGACCCAGACAGAAGCCAAAGACACTTGCCAAGACCAAGACCACCGCCAGGAAATGAGACTCTCCTGATTGTCCCTCTTGTGTACCACCCTGTCACCTTGTCCACTTTGAACTGCCTTTTCTCCCCTTCCTATGGCCCTTGGACACTGGACCTTTGCTACAAACAGACTGGAACAATAACCTGGACTTTCCTCTACCATCACCCCATTCCATTGCACTTTTACCTCAATTATTTGCGCTACAATAAACACCCTTGGACACAACTTAACTACTAGTATTTTATGTGTTGTAATTGTGCGTTAATGGAAAAGTCACATCTAGGGCAAATGGTCTGAACACTGTGATAGCATAAAAATAATGACCTGTAGCCGTCTGTAGTAATCACAACAGGACACTGTTGTCATATCACCAACATCTGTAAAATGACAAGCCATAGGTGACAGTAAGTTGAGATGCAAAGGAAGTGAATGCCATCATGCTACAGTCAAACAGATAACAGTAGTCAGATTAATGATCAGATCCACCATCTCACATGTGTGGCATTGGAAGTATTGATGTATGACTGATGTCCTGTTGTCCTCATCCTCATCATCTGCCTCCTCATCCTCACTGTCCTCAGGGTCTACAGCTGCCACAGGGGCATCTCCAGTCTCCTCCTCCTGCAGAAAAGGCACATGTCGTCTGAGGGCCAGGTTGTGCAACATGCAGCATGCCACTACTATTTGGCAGACCTTCCCGGGCGAGTAGCACAGGGATCCACCTGTCAGATGGAAGCACCGGAACCTGGCCTTCAGGAGGCTGAAGGTATGTTTGATTATTCTTCTGGTTCACCCATGTGCCTCATTGTAACAAATGTCTGCCCCTGCTCTGGTATTCGTCATAGGGGTCAGGAGCCACAATAGGTTTGGGTAGCCAGAGTCACCTGCAAGTATTGAGGGACAACATTTAGCCTCACACAATGTAATGGGGATGACACCTATAGGCATACACTGACATACAGTGGTTGGGACCCTGGTTCACCTATTAGCCACATCCTGTGCCTCTGTAGTTGGGCCATCACATTTGGGATGCTGCTATTCCTCAGGACAAATAATCACAATAAATAATAGCAGGCAGGGACAAATCTATTCATTAATTAAATTAACCAACCCATTCACTTTTGGCTAAAAGGGTAAATTACTTTCCCATATTTATTTTATTTATTTACAAATAGCAGTGTGTACCTCATCATGATAATATATAATTAAACATTTACACATCAATTACAAAACACAATTCTAAAATACTAAACAAACAAAATGGGTAATGCCCACCGGAATAACTCAAAAAGATCACTCTAGCTTAATTCACATTGTGATCATGCCTTAAACAGATGGCCAAGGGGTTAGCACCCAGCTGAAAACGCCTAACAATTTTTTATGGTGTTATGTAGTGCTTCACATTATTTGATCTCTCAATTTCTTAATTATAAACCCTTGGTCCCATTAGACTAGTGTCGACGCATTTCGGCCTCAAAATTCGTGGCCTCCTCAGGACAGTCGTAGGGAACTGGCACCTCCACAAAAAGTAACATATATATTAAATATTAAAAACGAGCAATCACACTATATTGCTTCTTTATCTCTCTTCAAATGTGTACGGTAACAAAGTCTGAATTTTATATTATGAAGCGAGTTATAAGGCCTCAAAACTATAATTGTACCAAAAAAATGATAGCTAATAATCTAAATTATATCACTCCCAGTGCACTGATTACGTGAGATCGAAACAGCTACACACCAACCTGCATCTCCAAGTGATATTTGTGCAACCCACAAAGAAATAAACCTATTCAATAGCAACCAAAGTCTCACATACCTTTTTCTACAAAACGTAGTCAAAACTTGTCAACCTTCAAGCCACATTGCCTATTTGTCTATTTGTTTTACTCTGAAACTGGGGCAAGAAGAAAGAAATTCAGTCCACTTCGACATCTCAAGAAAGGCTTTTTCATTCGATTTAAGGATTACAGTATCGTAACCGATCTCTATTTAAGTTACCTTCTGATTTCCCTGACCGGTAATGGCACCAAATAATCACATGCTGTTCATCACTGCCAAACAAGAGAGAGACAAAATCTTTCTAAGTCCCGATGGCGAATCACTCGATTGCATAGCCTACTGCACATCGCTCCTACTCCGAATAGTATTGCTCTAATATCACTTACTTTCCACTAATTCTCATCTCGTTCTGCCACTCAGTCCTTGTCTGTCTCTTGTTGCTGACTGCGCGCCTGCTGTAAAGACGCAATCGGCCGTATGTCGGCCATTTAAAAAAAAACATTATCTCAAAGCAAACTAGTGTACTATTATTTATCTACAGTGTATCTTAGTCGGCGCCATCTTAGGGGAACTACGTCCCTTTCTTATTCTTATCTAGGCTTTCTATACATGTAATATACCCTAATCACAGCCTCTCTGTAAGCTTTGGTATATGTACAGTTCTGCCATTGTCTACAGGATAAGGGAACATTAGCAATCATGTCAAATTACCATGAAAACATTAAATCAGCCCAATCCCTATTCCACAGCACTAAGATTGAGCAGTCGGCAAACTCCCTTTAAAGGACTTTCTCAATTTCCTCCAAATGAATCAGCAACAGAGGCCTCTACCGAACATAGTGATAACTTGGCAATTTACTTTCAGGAGAAAATCACTGACATATACTCCTCCTTCCTTACCACTACCAACCAGGAGCTTATAAAGGAGCAGTGTGCCAATCTCCAGTCTTCAGGGAGTTTACTTTCAGAGTTCCGACCCCTAACAGAATCTGTGGTTACAGATCTCCTCCATAATATTAAGGCCCTCATTTCAACCACCGCCGTGCTGAAGACCGCCAGTGCAGGCGGTTTTCCGTGCGGCGTATTATGACTGCTGGCAGCCCTCTGTCCTTTTTTGGACGGAGAGCCGCCAGCAGCCATACTGGCGGTCGTCGGGGAAGTGGAGGTTGCTCCACCTCCACTGCCCCATCATCAGAACACCGCCCACCGAATAATTCAGTGTGGCGGTGTTCTGGTGACAGGGAGCTGGCGGTGGAGCAGCCCCCATGGATCCCGTCCCCTCCTGGAGGATCAACGGACAAGGTAAGTTGATCGTCCGTTAGGGGAGAGGGCGGGGGGTGTTGTGTGTTGTGTGCGTGCATGGGGGTGTGCGTGTGAGTATGTAGAGGGGGTGTGTGAGTGCGTGTATGCATGCGGGGGTGTTGTGTATGGGAAATGTGTGCGGGTCGGTCTGTGTGCATGTCTGTATGTGTGCAGGTATGTGTTGTTGCAGTGTATGTGTGCGTGTAGGGGTGTGTGTCTTTGGGGGGCGGCAGGGGGGTGTGGGGTGTGGGGGGAGGACTCAAGGGTGGGGGAGGGGGAGACCCCTATTAGTGCCAGAGAAGGAATTCCCTGGCACTGATAGTGCCTACCGCCATGGATTTCATGGCGGTTCCAATCCACCTGAAATCCATGGCAGTATGAAGGGTCGTGATACCGCCGGCGGTCTGGTGACAGCCGCCGGGCTGGAGACCGAAGTCTCCAGCCCAGCGGTCGTCACCGCCCTGGCGGTCGGAGGGGAGAAGTGGCGGATGACCATGGCGGTGACCGCCATGGTCATAATTAATTTTTTTTTCCACCGGCCTTTTGGCGGTATTACCGCCACTTCTCCCCCGTCCGCCAGGGTTGTAATGAGGGCCTAAGTCTGGATCCCCTCTTGATCCCGCCCCTCCCGCGTTTATGACACTGGCTTCTGACATTATTGTTCCACGATTGATTAAGACTCTGAATCACTCTATAACCTCAGGAATTCTGTCTCAGTCCTTGAAACATGCAATCATCAAACCTCTTCTGAAAAAGCCAAAACTTGACCCCACTCTGCTTAGTAACTACAGGCCCATCGCCCTTCTCCCAATTTTAGCAAAAATCATGGAAAAACATGTCAATAAGCAACTGGCACGCTGTCTTGAGGACCATGAACTCCTACACCCTACTCAAATGGGATTTAGACCCCAATACAGTACTGAGTCGGCCCTCCTGTCTGTCACTGAATCCATTCGGTAACTTTTAGATCAGGGAGGTCGTGCAGCTATCATTCTATTGGATCTCAGTGCTGCTTTTGACACTGTAGATCATGATACCCTCTGCCATAGGCTCTCCAGCATAGGGATAGAGGGTACAGCATTAGCCTGGCTCTTTTCCTTCCTCACAGGAAAAACCTTTCAGGTCTCAGATCGTTCCTTCCTGTCCAATATCTTTTCCTCGACCTGTGAAGTCCCTCAGGGCTCTTCTCTAAGCCCCACTCTTTTTAATATTTATCTTTCCTCTTTAACCAAAATAGTTAAACCATAAGACCTGTCAGTGGTTACCTACGCTGATGATACTCAATTAATAGTGTTAACGCGTCCCTTTATGACCAATTTATTCACTTTGGGACTTGTTTTAGGCCAATGAATCTTTTGACCCTGATTGAAGACACCTTAGGACGAGATAAGTAATCAGCATGTCAATCAATAGAACAATAACGTCATCAGTATTCACCAGAATAAAACAATTCAAGTTAGTCAAAGACATTAATAAAACTCAGGAACCACCATGACCTTTCAGTCATGAATAACCACACCAATTTAGTAAGATTTTTGTGATATTTATTCCCTATTGATTACAATTCTAATAGCAAATTTATTAATCTCAATAGCAAAAAGCTCATCAACATTGTCATAATTTGGCAACTCGAATAAGACTTCATCAAAGCAAGAATCACAATTATTAGAACATAACACGGCGTCAACATAGGTTAGCTTCAGCAGAGTATCATTAACGCGTCGGTTCAACAAAGCATAGATTCAGCCATTTATCTATTTGCGTCATTTAGTGAACCCCTTAACTAACCTTGAATTAGCATTGGCATGTTGGGCTTCATGCAAAAACAATTTAGCAACATCAATTTAGAAAACATCTGAACTAGGGTCTCTGTCAAAAGAGAAGCGGTTGGTACCTAGAAAGGAAAGCAAACAGACAATCACAATTTCATTGTCATATAGTTACCCTCCGTATTTGGGTCAGCACTCAGATTCTGTCTTCGTTCTCAGTACATCAGTCGGTTCGCCATCAGTCAGGAACTCAGCTTAGGCAGGAAGGGCAAAAGGGTACTTTCCTCATAAGGAGGTAAAGTATAAACGGGCAATCTAAGGGCAAGAATGGTTTTAAGAACCAATCTATCAAGTCACCAAGCAGGGTGACAAAGTTTCTGGATCATCGCAAATCGCATCAGCATCTCCCCTCACTCTATCTATCCTCGGTCTAACGTTGCTCCTTGTGTCAAAGGTTTTTATCCCTTTTCCTTCGTACATTCCCCTAAAATCTGGTTGGTGGAGGGGTTTGCACCCCACTAGCTCATCAAATTTGTCACCCCATAACAGTTCTCACGTAGTTTATTGGTCCTTATGATTGACGTCTTCAGGGGGTAGAATGTCCGGTATGATTTCATCCTCTCGTGGTCTTTTGCACATCTTCAGTCAGTGGCTCCATTATTTGTACCGGTTCAGGCGACCTTGTACCTACGAGTGATCTACAGTGTTTCTTTCAGCTAAAATAAGCAAGTCAAATTTCATGAGAACGGATTTACCACAGTTATATTTTGCTTCTAGCTTTGGAAAACAAGAGTTCATATCCTTCAGCAAGTCAGCACACTGCACATTAGAAAAAACACATTTAATATGAGAGTCAGGCAGTTAGGCCTCGACTCATGCTAACTAAGGCCTAATGATTTAATAGCAGCAATCTAGCATATACCCTTTCAATATTAATGCAAAATCAAATTTTAATAAAACATTTCATAATTATTAATCAGTCTTATTAGTCCCCGTATATATGGATGACCACTCCCCGTGGGCACATTTTCAAGCATGTGTTTAGCAAAACATTAGTACATTTTCTTATGCAGCATTATTATACAGTTAGTTCATAGATATTTCATGTTAATATTAATTATATAAGCTATGCTCTCTCAATAGTATCTCTTTCTAACACTAAAGATCCTTCTCTAACCAATCTTTCCCTCTGATTAGCTGACATTGGGAAATGGATGAATCTGTCCAAACTGAAACTCAATGATTGGAAATCAGAGGTGATGATCATTGGCAACGGCGCCCCCACCAACCTTTTGGCACTATATCCAGATGCCTTAAGCAATTTCCACCCCCCCACCCCAAGGACCACATAAAGAGCCCTGGTTTGTGGCTGGACTGCCGCTTAACGATGGAACAACAGGCCAAAAAGATTTATTCCTCCTGTTTTGGCCTCCTTAGAACCCTAAGGAACATTTTCAAGCTTTTACCTCTTCTGGCCAGAAGAATTCTTGTTCAGGCTATGATTCTCTCGCGACTTGATTATGGCAACTCTCTTTTCCTTAGCTCTCCTGACTACATAGTGAAGAAACTCCAGGTCGTACAGAATGCTGCTGCAAGATTGCTTATGAATCTACTGAGACATCATTCAGCTAATCCAGCCTTAGCCGCACTCCATTGGCTGCCTATAAAACAGCGCATTCATTTCAAAGCCTTATGCATGATACACAAGCCCCTGCATGGCAAGGGACCCCACTACCTTAGAAAAATAATTCTTCTGTTTGACCCCACTAGATATCTGAGATCCTCCACCACCCACCCACTGCGCATGGCACGCTTCCAGAGGTCATCATGGGGAGGCAACTCTTTCTTAATCAAGGCAGCATGCCTTTGGAACACCCTACCCCTAGAACTCCGGCAAGAACCTCTAGAACTATCATTCTGGAAAAAATTAAAAACTGTTCTTTATTTGACCTAACTTTCTTCCCCTAGTCATCTACTTTCTTGCATTTGAAGCAGTTACTTTCCTTCTTAGCGCTGGGAAGCCTTTGGGTAGCTATGCGCTTTATAAATCCCCTAAACTAAACAAATCATTTCAGCTGCCAAGGCCACTGTCACTTGGAAAGAACCAGTTGTCAGAAAATGGAGCACTTGCACAAGAGGGGGGATCCCAGTGGGATGACAGATATCTGATATCAAGTCAGGCTCCAACTGGGCACACAGCTCTGTGATTGTGACCTTGTCCAGTCCATAGGTGAATATTATGTGCCTGTCCTCCATTGTAGCCAAGTCCACAAAGGGTCTGTACACAGGGGGTTGTCTCCTCCTCCTATTCATCCACAGAGGTAGGTATCTAAGGGACACAAGAGTGAGTAGGCTATCACAGTTGGAACAATGGAACCACCACCTCAGTGTGAATACAGCATTAATGTTATTGGACAGTGGGAATGGCTATGTATGTGCAATTATAGGCAATGATGCAGTAATGGACAATCAGATTGTTGTCCACCACCATGAAACGGCGACCGCCTGTCCTGTATGTAGGGACAGGTGGAAGTGAGCTAACTCCACTGACGCTGGGCGTCGTGGCAGAAGGCGGTCTTGCACCACCATGCAATTCTTCATTGGATAATAGGGGGCTCTGTGGAGTACAGTGGCCAATGGGGATTAGCGACGGCGGTAATGGTGTATACCCCCGAGGACGTGACCACCATTTTCTATCTCTACCCTCACTTGTTTCCTGACCTTCAACAGGAGAACAGCTATACTGCGTGTGCTGCTGTGACCTGTGTCTGGAACCTACTTTCGCCCGTGTGACCGGGGAAAGGGCCCCAGCCTTCACTTCAGAGGAGTTGGAGTGGCTGGTGGATGGGGTCCTACCCCAGTGCGGACTGCTGTATGGGCCGCCATACCAACAGGTGAGTACACCTTGGGCACTATGCATGTGTGAAGGATGCATGGAGACGTGTGTGCAAGCATCATGTCTGGTGGCAGTGTGGATGGTGGGCACCAGGCGATGTGTGTGCCAGTGGTGATGGTAACGGGATTGATGGGCCATATGCATGACAGGGTGGATGGTATGTGTAATGGTATCCTCCTGTCTATATTACCTCTGCAGGTCAGCGCCCATAAAGAAAATGGATTATGGTCTGCCATCGCCAAGGACGTGCAGACCCTGGGTGTCTATGCCAGGTGGAGCACCCACTGTCAGAAACGGTGGAAGGACCTGAGACGCTGGGCACGGAAGACCACGGAGGCCCAGCTGAGGATGGCCTCCCAGCGAGGAACGGGTGCCTGTCGCAACCTGACCTCCCTGATGGCCCGCATACTAGTGGTGGCCTACCCAGAGCTGGATGGGTGCTTGAGGGCATCACAGCAGCCACAAGGGGGTGAGTACAGTAAGCATTACTACAATAATTGGTAGCTGGAATGGGATCCGGGTGGTGGGTATGAGTCAGTGGGTGCCACTTAATGCCAGGTCAGACATTGCAGTGTGATCCAGCTCAAGGGTTATGGGTGTATGGCAAATGCAGGTAACCCAGCTTGTTAGCATTCCATTTCAGTCAGGGCTTTTTGGGTCCCAAGAGGGGTGTAGTTGGCGGTGTTTGGCCCTCAGCTTGACGTAGCATGTAGGCAAATCAATGGTAGTGCAATGCATAGTGCTCAATCCTGATCCCTGTGTGTGATGGTGCTGTGTAAGCCAACGGTGGTATTGGGGCAGTAGTTGACCCAGGGTTCATTTCTCTCTTTCTTCCACCCCTCTGTTCTTCTGTCATCCTGTCCAAGCGTGCATTAGCATCCTCTGGTGGAGGAGCAGGGTCACCGGTCACAGAGGGAGCTGCATCCCACAGGACCCAGGAGGCAGAGTCCTCTAGGGAACCAGTGGGACGGGGGCAAGGGGAGCACCACTGCGGAGACATGAGGTGACAACACAGACTCTGATACCTCCTCCAATGGAAACTCCCTGGTGGTGGTGGACAACTCTGTGACCACCCCAGCTGCAGGTACAGCTGCCACCCCGTACCAGCACCCCCCTCCCACTAGCCCCCTCAGCGAGTTGCCCGTGCCCGCTCACCCATGAGGGTGGGCCTCTCCGCCCCAGGCACCTCACACCCTGCCCCAGTGAGCCCTCCTGCCCTGAGTGAGGAGGCTATTGACCTCCTGAGGTCCATCTTTGTAGGGCAGTCAACCATTGTGAATGCCATCCAGGGGCTGGCATCCCGGATGCAGCAATACAACGCATTCCTGGAGGGCATCCACGGTGGATTGGCGGCCCAACAGAAATCGATTCAGGCTTTGGCTTTCTCTCTGATAGCAGTCATTGTCCATGTTTCTACCATCCCTCTTCCAACTACCGCTTTCCAGTCCCAGTCTCCTCAACCCCAACCCATCCTATGAACACATACAGACAAGCATGCACACAAGACAACACCCAAGAGTAGCACAGTTAAACACAGGCACCACACTTCATCCCACAAGCACTCACGCAAACACCAGACAGTTCCAGACACAACCACATCCACTGCCTCCAATGTCTCCCCCTCCTCCTCTTCCTCCACCTCCCTCCCAGTCACGTCCACACTCACACCTGCATGCACTGCATCAACATCCACTACCGGCATCTCCACATCAAGCAGCATACACATCTCACTAGCAGACATCTCCACAACATACATCCACTTGTCTCCTGTGTCCTCTCCCACCGTGTCTGTCCCCTACTTCTAAAGGACACAAACGCAAGCACTCAGACACCCAAGAGCCATCCACCTCACACACTTCCCATGTACCTGCACCCAAGTCCAGCAGATATACACCTCCAACAACGACTCCCTCAAACTCCACTCCCATCCCTCCTCCCTCATCCTGTCCCAACGTCCCTAAGAAACTTTTCCTTGCACTTCTTGACCTCTCCCCCCGTCTTGCCCGTAGGACCAGGGTGCCAACCAGCCAGCCAGCACCACAGCCAAACAGTCCACGGGGACAGTGGTGGAACAGCCAGAAAGGGGAAGGAGCCCACAACGCCAACAGCCATGAAGAGGAAGGAGCCCACATCACCAACAGCCAGGAAGGGGAAGGAGCCCACAACACCAACAACCAGGAAGGGGAAGGAGCCCACAACACCAACAGCCAGGAAGGGGAAGGAGCCCACATCATCAACAGCCAGGAAGTGGAAGGAGCCCATAACACCAACAGCAAGGACGGGGAAGGAGCACACATCACCAACAGCCAGGAAGGGGAAGGAGGCCGCACCTCCTGCCATAAATCGAATGAAGCCCTCAACTCCATCAGGGGCTGGGAGGGTAACACCATCACCCCCCGTGGTCACGGAGCCCTCACCACCAGCTGAGGCAGTGCAGCCCACTCCTCCTGCACAGGCTGCACCTTAACCTGCTGGGACAGTGCAGCCATCACCACCAGCAGAGGCAGCCCAGGAGGCACCATCACCTGTTGCTACAGTGCAGCCCTCACCACCAGCTGAGGCAGTGCAGCCATCACTATCAGCAGAGGACATGTAGGCCACCCTTCAGGGACTGCTCTACAAGGGACCCCCTCCAGAACCAGTGGGCATGTTCCCCAGCTCAGAGACTGTGACATTGCACTTCCCAGCAATGGGACATGGGCATGGATACCCCTCCAGAACCAGTGGGCATGTCCCCCAGCTCAGAGACCGTGACCTTGCACTCCCCAGCAGAGAGAAATGGTCATGGATCCCCCTGCAAGATCAGTGGGCATGTTCCCCAGCTCAGAGACTGTGACCTTGCACTCCCCAGCAATGGGACATGGGCATGGAGCCTCTTCAGAACCAGTGGGCATGTTCCCCAGCTCAGAGACTGTGACCTTGCACTCCCCAACAGAGAGCGATAGGCATGGAGCCCCCCCCAGAACCATTGGGCATGTTCCCCAGCTCGGAGACTCTGACCTTGCACTCCCCAGCAGAGAAAAATGGGCATGGAGCCCCCTCCAGAACCAGTGGGGAAGTTCCCATATTCATCTGAGGTTCCCCACATCCCCATCCCCCTGAGGTGCCTGCCCACTTCCAAATGATGCCCCTGCAGTGTTCTATCCAGATGATGTCAGGATACGAGTTGGGCCTTGGACTGTGCCCTGTGTTCATGTGAGCTCCTATTGCTTTGGACTGGGCATTGGCCCTTTGTAAACATTTGTATATATTTGGTTTGTGTGCTGGGTTTTGCTATGCAAATAAATTTTCAGGACATCCGAACCCCCCCCCCCCCCACCCCCCACAGTGCCTTGAGAATTTTTTTATTGATTAATTGATTGATTGACTCTGGTCCTTGCATTATTCTGCTGTGTGTGATGTGCCATTGTTTTTCGTCCGCAGCTGGTTGAGTGTATGGTGCATGTGTGTGTGTACCGTGTGTGTTGTGCGTGTGTGTCTCTCTCGATTTCCTCTCTCCCTCCCTTGTGTGCTGGACGGCTGTATTCATTGTCGTGTCTTCATTGGCGGTGGTGTTCCAGGTGGAGCATGACATGGATGAGCATGGGGAAGACTTGCAGTTCCGGTTCCATGGCGGCCTTGTTCTTCTCTGTGTCCCTGAAGGTGAGTCTTTGCTCTTCTGTGCAGTGTTTCTGCCAGGCTTTTGATGGCATTGGTAGTGCCCCGGAAATCATGGCAGATTGTTGGGTCATGATATGGTGGGCGTTATCTTGCCTGCCACCTGGCTGTTGATGGCTACCGCCTTGGCGAGTGTTGTTAACACCCTGGCGGTTGATGTGGTACATTAGCTGTGTATGGGAGTTATCCCCACCACTTTAACAGTCACCACCAATGTCAAAATGACCACCTTAGTGATATATTGGGCTGTGGTAATCTTGGTACTACCGTAGTACACTGCGGTGCCTGATGAGGACAAAAAAAGTTCTTGCAAAATAAAAAGGTAGTCATATTGTTTCTACCACACTTTGCTTGTGTTTTGGGGTTGCATGTAAAATATAGGCCATTATTGTTGGTGGCACGTGCAAGAAAGAATGGGACACAATCAAAATGAAAAAAATACACTTCTAGGAAGTACTGCAGTACCTAATGAAATACAAAAATCCTTGTACATCACATATTAGAGACAATATAGGGTGGCTCTTAATTCTGGTTTGTGAGGAAAAGATGGTTTCCATAAATTATAAAATGTTCACCATAAGGACGATACAGGGCTAGATGCACAAAGCCCTTTCACATTTCTTAATGGTCCAAATTGGCATTTCAGGCCATTGAGAAATGCAAAACGGCCTTTTCTGAAGTACAAAGGCCTTTGGGAAATTGCAAATTGTGATTTTTAAGCTGTGAAAATTGCACTTTGCAATCATCAGAATAAGAAATCGCAAATAGGGATCACCTATTTACAATTCCTATTCTGATGTGCAAAGCATTTCCTAAATGCAATTTGGGCATTTAAGAGATGCAATTAACATTGATTTGAAGTTCATGGTAACACTCCAAAATGTTTTTTTTTAATTACAAAGTAGCACGCATGCCCCTTGGGCACATGTGTGCTCTACATGTGCACCACTATATTTGGGGTGCACCAAGGGGGGCCTTTTTGCCCATAGCCATCCTTGGTTTTGCATTTTCCAAATAGCCGATTTCCTTATAGGAAATCGCTATTTGGGAAATGTGAAACCGACCCATTCACATAAATGCAATGGGATTTTTTATTTGCAATTTCCTAATAGCGATTCCTACTTTGTACGAATCACTATTAGGAAATTGGTATCTCTGTAAAAGCATATTGTATTTCCTAAATAGTGATTTCCATGAAGTCGCAAACTAGGAAATGCAAAATTGGATTTCAGTACATCTGGCCCATAGTGCTTTATCAATCAATCAATCAATCATTAAATTTATAAAGCGCGCTATGTACCCGTTAGGGTTTCAAGGCGCTGAGGGGGGGGGGAAGCTGCTATCGGTCGAAGAGCTATGTCTTGAGGAGTCTCTTGAAGGTGAGGAGGTCCTGGGTCTGGCGCAAGGAGATCGGGAGTGAATTCCAGGTCTTGGCGGCGAGGTAGGAGAAGGATCTGCCGCCGGAGGTCTTGCGCTGGATTCGGGGAACGATGGCGAGGGATAGGTTTGCAGAGCGAAGTTGGCGGGAGGGGACGTAGAAGTTGAGTCTGTTGTTCAGGTAGGCGGGTCCGGCGTCGTGGAGTGCGTTGTGCGCGTGGGTGAGAAGTTTAAAGGTGATCCTCTTGTCCACGGGGAGCCAGTGGAGGTCCTTCAGGTGGTGGGAGATGTGGCATCGGCGGGGTATGTCGAGGATCAAGCGGGCGGAAGCGTTCTGGATGCGATGGAGTTGTTGGATGTCTTTTGTTGGGATGCCTGTGTAGAGTGCGTTGCCGTAGTCAAGTCTGCTACTGACGAGGGCTTGGGTCACTGTTTTTCTGAAATCTTTGACATTCAAATGAAAAATGGAAGACATTCCATGATCTTGAAGGACTGCTGAGAATGCCTTATTTACGTGTCTTTGAGTTTTTTCAACATAGGCAGCATTTAGACTAGACCACTTCCACTTTTCACTCTGACAAATGTTGTAAAAGACAAAATGATTGTTCAGAAAATAAACATTAAGGTGGAAAATATCTTCTTCATCTAAATTTCAAGTCTAATTCCAGTAAAGTGGCCTATATCATTGCCACCACAGTGGATAACCATAACATCTGGATGGTCTCATGCACTAATAGAGGAAAGTAGAGGGAGTAACTGCTTCCATCTCACACCTCATTCAACAATCCGCTATCTCTACCCCTTTCAAACTGAAATCTGTTTCAAAATCTGCTTTCATTGCATGCTTTCTGGCCCCAAAAAAAGAAACTATGCCTAACTAGCCAAACACAAACCATTATACACATACACTGACATACAAGAATGAGGAAAACAGAGGGAAACAAATAAATATATACAAAGTTACAAGAATCACCATTAACAAAACACATTACATGAAGAACTAAATTGTGAAGGGAGGACAATTATTGGCTGAAATTGAAATTGGTCTACTAATGTAGCACAATGGTACCCAAAATAAAAATGATGTAACAAAATAAACTACACTACAGCAATGCATTTTCACAGGTTTTACAAAGGCATTTGAAAAAAACATTTCTAGTCTAATGACAAATGGAAATTATCAGCTATTGGCAAGAGGATTATTAGTAAGGGCAGGTAAGAACCTACACTTAGCAATAGGCCACTAACCCCCCACTGCGTCCAGACAGGTCTCAATAAATTAATCCCAGCTCAACCCTTGGCAGCTTGGCAACAAGCAGTTAGGCTTAACTTAGGAGACGTGTATAAAGCATTTAAAAATCACAAAACAGTAAATAAATAAAACAAATAACATAATAAAATTCCAACACCACTAGATTATATTTCTATCATTAAAATGACACTAAAATTAAACAAATCCAATAAAGGGAACTGTAGAAATGAATTTTTAAAGAATAAGGGGCTGATAATGAGTTTGACGGTTCGAGGACCGCCATAGTGGCAGTATGGACCTCCGTATTATGAGTTCAGCGGTCGTACCGCCAACCTTCCGCCAGCACCGCCAGCCAGAACTGTCCACCACAGTCGTCCGGAAGCACAAATAGGGTGGCGGAGACCATGTTTCCACTGGACCCATTAAGAGGTTGCACACCGCCAATGTGAATGTGGCAGTCAGCGGTCCAACCACCAGTTCCCAGTAGACGGAAACGGGCAGTATAAAGGGAGACACTAACCTCCAGGCAGCCGTATACATCCGGAGCCGCCATGGAACCACAACTGGACATCCCTTTACTGCTCCTGATCATCCAAAGACAACAAACTCAACATCAACAAGGACAACGGGAACTGTAAGTACACACACCTACCTGTATCAACAACCTTTACATATACCAAGCACCGCCAGCAAACACATTATAGGGGGCAACGCCCCATGCAGCACCTACGCTTCACACAGGACACACACTCACAAACACACATCTACACGGACACCTACACACTCACGAGATGCACACTTCAGACAACACACACCCACTACACCACAACACAACACTTCTTTACACAAACACACAGCTCAGGCACAGAGACACTGAAGGCCACACAGCAGTCACACACACAGCACCAACAACACATCTACAGTACACATACACATACAATGCACATACTCACACAAAACACAGGCTGACCACACATGCAACACACATAGCCATCGATGTGGCATGGAACACATACAACACCACCATGAAACTATCATGCAATAGACACACACATCACAACACAATGGAAGCACAATGCCATGCACAAAACACAGACACAAAATGAAACAAAACAAAATAAGGCAAGGAACATCATCAGTAACATACCAGTACAATTGGGATGGAAGTATCAGGACCATAAATGAAAGGAGACTGCAATGGGACACATACCATACACAACAGGGCCCTCAAACCACATGCACACAGGAAACAGCCCTACTTTGATCTCAGAGACAAACCACACATAAACCAATTGTCATGTACACCAGCACAATTGGACAAGTCTACAAAGCACACACAACTCACACTCCATGAAACATACCCCCACATCAAACACCTGCAACGGACAGATACATAAATAGGCACATGCACACTCAATTGCAATGCCACACAGCACCACTCATCACACTCCACATCTGCACAGAAAAAACTCAAAGAGACACACATGACAAACACACAACAGCCATATCTGGGGCACTAGTCCAACACCGTACATGCCCACACTGCACAACACAACCCTGAATACTTACAATTACAATCACTGAACAATTTCATTACACCAGCACAGCATATACACACATATGCATCATACAACACATATTCTCTCTTAGGAGACAACAGCACTGCACACAAACTCACCTACTGCTTATAACACCACATGGAGCAACAAGCAGGCACACAAACCCACAACTTCAGGCACACTACCAATGTCACTCAGGAACAACAAAAACCTAAGAAAGGAACTGCAGAACAAAGGTGTACCCAACAAACCAACAACTGGTTGGGTTTATTATGAATGATCCTCATAATAGTTCAAGGCCATAGGCAAGTCCATAAATGGTCCAATTCATGGCAATGTGATGTGCCCAAATTTGACTCCTAACTGCCATGTAACTTCCACTGGAAGTGGCATCATGGGGGCATACAGGCACATCAGGGATTATCCAGGGGTTGAGGTGGGGCTTTGGGTTTGGGAGGGGCTTTGGGTTTGGGCTTGGGTTGGGGGGATCCTTCTTCGGAGGGGTGGACTTCTACTCGGCAGAGGGAGGGGCATGGGTACTTGCGGAGGAGGGGAAAGGGATGGCCTTGGCCAGGACTGTAGCCCTTTTGGGTTTGACACAGCAGTGGGGGGGCAGGCATAAGGTCAAGATCACACAGGAAACGTTTCTATGACACAGGGGGTCAGTCATCAAAAGAGTGTGGGGATTTGGAGGTTGAGGGAGTGGTTGTCTGACATGGAGTTTTGGATGTCTTGGGTGTATGCTTGTGGGAGGTTTGCTTGTGTGTGGTGGGTGTCTGTTGGGTGAGTGAGTGAGGGCGTTTATGTGTCTTGGGCTGAGAGGGGTGGAGGTGCTGAGGAATGCTGTGGTGGGTGGCTGACTGTCTGTTGGGGTGGTGACTGCAGATATGGTAGATGTGCTGCAAATAGGTGTGTCGTAGTTGTGGTGTCTGTGGGTATGGTGATTGGGGTGGATGTTTGAGGGTCTGCTTGGGTGGTGTCTGTGGGTGGGATGGGTGCGGTGGCTATATCAGTGACTGTTGATGTTGTGCATGTGGGTATACTTGATGTTGTGTCTGTGATGCTGGGGATGGGGGTGGTGTCAGGGCAAGTTGTGACTGTTGCTGTGTCTGCGGTTGTATATTGTTTGTGTGAATGCGGGTGTGTCTTGTGGTGCTTTTGTTTGTGGGCACTACCTTTGTCAGTTGAAGTGGATGCAGGAGAGTCTGTCTGTGTGCTTTGGGTAGGTCAGGAAGGGGGGAACTAGACTGGGAAGAGGAAGGTATAAAGTGGGATGGAAGACAAGGGGTGATTGGCTGCTGTCAGTCTGGAGGCCAGAGCCTGAAAAGATTTCTGTTGGCCAGCCATTGCACCGTGAATGCCCTCCAGGGACGCATTTGTCTGCTGGAGTTGTGGAGGCAGTCCCTGGATGGCATTTACAATGGCAGACTGACCCACAGAGATGGACCTCAGGAGGTCAATATCCTCCTCACTGAGAGCAGAAGGGGTAGCAGGGGCTGGGGAACAAGTGCCTCGGCAAAGGAGAGGCCCACTCTCTTGGGAGAATGAGCACGGCCAACTGGGTAGGAAGCAACAGGGAGGGCAGTGATGGAACTGTGGGTGGCAGACAAAGAACGGACCACCACCACTAGGGAGTAGCAACTGGAGGAGGAATCTGATGATGTTGATGCAGATCCGGTTTTCCACGTGGCACTCACCTCACCTTCTGGGCCACTGGGTCCCTCTGTGTCAGGGGTGCCTTGACCCAAGGTCAAAGCCAGATGCTTCCCCACTCAGCTGTGCCCGTCTTCTTTGTCTGCCTGCTCTGATGCTGCCAACAGAAAGATGGAAAGGGTAAGTACATGGACATTAAAACAATTTAATCTCAACTCTGAAAAACAAAAAATGCCATCATGTCTAGTAGACTCACTCTGATAGTGCCAGTTATTTGGAACACTCGTGTCCCAATACAAAACCATGCAAGGCACAGGAAAACTATAACTTTCACATAAATAAATGTGGATCTCAAACAACTGCAATCGCATAAATGGAGTCTACCAATCACACTACCCATAACACATCTAGGTCAACACTCCACATCAAACCAGTCCCACATTTAGCAGACCACAGCTGACTAGTAGCCAACAACGGGGCCCAATTGTAAGGTACCCTACCAGTTACACAGACGCAAGCCCATGCACACACCTAATTTGCACTGATGTTAGGTACCAACTATAACACTTGTGGTAAAGGCAATGCAGACAACACAGACACAAACGTGTAGTATCTTGAACTTGCATTCATGCATAAAATCATGTCGCCATCTACACCTCACAACAATGAACATTTAACAAACATCACCAGCCCAAATAGAGTCCAGGAGGTAGGAGCAATTTCACATAGCTATGCCCCACAAGTGGCATCAAAGAAAACTATGTATCCAGCTCACAAAGCTTATGAAGGGACATCTTCTGAATACACACACAAATTATTCTATAAGGGCAAGGATTGCCTCCACCAATGTCTGATATCCAGTTCCATGTCCACATCCTACTGTGTTTGTAATACAGAGCTATATCGTACAGAATGGAGAGACACAGAACTCCCAATCAATATCAGTAGGAAACAATCTTAACTCCAAAATACAAGCAATATCACTAGCCATATCTCTCACATTGCAAACATTGCATCTGTCAGAGGATAAATTACTGAGCCCAATCATATGTGATACAAACATCACTGCATGACAAACCAAGATGTATCCACCGGTCAAGGCACATTTCACAACCATTGCACAACCAACATTATCACACATCAAGGGTACATATGAAGATGAACTGGAAAACATCTCTCTCTGGCCCAACCAGTCATGACCCTCTATGCTACTGCAGTTGTACATGACTAATGACATACTGTGATGCATTATGATATAAGTCTAATGGAATATGATGGTGAAACACTCCTGTCTTTGGATCCTCAAGAACAGGTCAAAATATTTTAGCCTGCTATTACAACCAGAGTTCACAAAGCACATGTAGGTGAGAGAATCCAGACATCATCCCATCCAGGTGGATGGCACATGCCTTTTCCACTGTCGATTTAAGGGGAATGAGGCACATACTGGCATGTAGCCATAAGGAATGTTGGATACAGTAAAGAGACAGAAAACTTTCTCCTGCACAATCCCCACTTACAAAGGGAAACTAGCGTGCTACAGTATCTAAGATGTAGTCATGTAGTTCATCACACAAGTATGATGGACCCCTACACATCACCTATTGCAGTAATGCATCTGCTGTCACTATATTATTAACAACACCTGCCGCAGGGTGCCACATGTCAATATGCACATCATCCCAGACACATGCCAGGAGCCTGTGACCCACTTCAGACAAACCTTTAGACTGCAACAATTGGGTGGAGTAACCTATTGCTGAAAACTGAGAGCAACCAGAAGATCAAATTATTTATATTGTATCACTAAGCACACACATACATCCTCCATGCTGAGTTGATGGTCTGAGAGTTTCCCACAGTAGTATCTATGGTGCCAGTTCAAAAGCACAGGGCCCACCAGTTGGAAACACATGGCCTGCCCACTCATACTACATGACATATGAACTGTAACACATTCCACATCCCTCATGGTCAAGGATAGTAGTCACTCCCTCACCAAAACACCTTATCAAAGGCTCTAGTTAGAAATTTCACATGTACTCATCCCCTTTTGGCTGCTGCACTGCCCTCAAATGCCCATCCAGCTCTGGGTAGGCCACCACCAGAATACGGGCCACTGGGCGGGGGGGGGTCAATGTCTGACAGGCACCCCACCATATTGGGAGGACAGACCCAGCGGGGCCTCTGCAATCTTCTCCGCCCAGCAGCTCAGGTCCTCCCACCTCTTCGACAGTGGGCGCTCCCAAGGTCCGCACCTTCTTGGTGATGGCTCGCCAGATCTCCTTCTTCTGATGGGCTTTGACCAGCCTGGATGCAAAAGACAACACAGGAAATAATGTCAACATGTCAGAAAAACAAATTAAAGGCAGAGTCACATACATGTCAGTGTGCCTAGCTAAAACATCCTGGATTAACAGTCCTAACCACCTGTGGCACAATGCAATCATTGGACACAGGGTCAAGTCTACAGACACTGTCCAATTGGCTCACACACACACCACCCAGCTCAGACCCAGCACTGACTAGGCAGGTCAACTATAATATCTGTGAGACAAGGACTGGCCACCTCAAAGAGAACAGGAACACAATGATACGCAACACATCAAGTGGCCATTTATATGTAAAATCCACAACCATTATTAAACATAAAAAAAACAATATGTCTGATTAACAACCACAGCATACAGTCCATACAGGCCAGAGCCAGCCCACTAACTCCACTATTGCACTTGGCTCACACTGAAGCATGCTTTCTGACTCACCAATCAATGCACACTGATAGCACCTACAGCCATCACATTCCATCACATTATATGCTGTGTTAAAGTCTACCCTGTCTAAATTTAATTCATGTTACAGTACAGGGGAAACTGTGTACATGGGTACGTACCTGCTCCTCCGGTGCACCATAGAGCACAGAGGACCTCATCTACAAGCTTGTCCAGCTCCTCAGTTGTGAAAACAGGGGCCCTAATACCTGTTGGATGTGGCAGGATTGCTCCCAGAGGCAGCAACAGCAACTCAGGTAGTGGAGGTCTTGCTGGCAGCAGTGTCAGGTGTAAAGTGAGCGAATCTGCAGGAGATGGCGGTCACATCCGCCACATACGTAACAGTCACCACCGGCGGTCACAGCCATTGGCCAAATACCGCCACTGGGAACAATGTTAGCCTGTGGCTGTGTCCACCGCATTGCATCCACCAAAACACAGTGACGACTTCCGCCTGCGTTGTGGGCGGTTCTCCAATGTCCAGTAGAGTAGGTCAGGCAGGTGCATTTTTTGAAGCAGGCAATGTCAGTATCGGTATTTTCAGATTAAAAAATCCGATTTTGTCATTCTGGAAAATCCTGAGTGCTAGTTGTGTCCTGTCGTGTTTGTTAACATATTTAACCCTCATATCGGTATGATGCCAAGCACGTGACAACATAAGTAAGGGCACAGATCCAAAATCATTTCCCCCAGCCAATTTAAGTGTAGGTTCATGAAATCCAGTCCGAGTGGAAAGTCTCATGCACATTTTGTTGTGGACCAGGTAGCTGAAAGAAAATATATGGTGAAAATCAAGGGAGAAAGGTGTCACTTATGTGTATTTGGAATTGGTGATGTGTACTGTGGAGCATGTACTCTGCTAATCAGATGCCATGTCACTGTTTGAAAATGACAGGTTTTTGTTACATAGCCAGGGGCACATTGTATGATGGCTGTACTCTCCTTTTGTCCCACATAGTTATCCTAGGAGGGGAAGGATCCGACAACCTCCTGTGTACCGTCCTCTGGCAGATCAAGCCATGGAAGACAGGCACATGATACAGATATACCGCCAGGATAGATAGACAATCGTGGATCTTTGTCATCAGTTTGGAGCCAATTCTCATGTCAGCCATACATCATACAAAAGCATCCCACCCATTGCTCAAGTCATGGCAGTTTTGCACTTCCTGGCCACAGAGTCCTTCCCAAATACAGTGGCCCTATCTGCTGGGATGTCCCAGCCCACGTTCAGTCTGGTCTTGAAGGTTGTACTTTCTGCATTGCTGAAACACCTGGACAGCTTTATTCACTTCCCTTAACATGATGATTTGGCTCATGTGAAGGCAGACATTCAACAGGTAGTTGGAGCTATTGATGGTACGCATGTAGCCTTGGTTCCAGCGCATTGCAATGAATGAGCGTAGAGGAACCGGAAAAACTTCCATTTCATCAATTTCCAGGTTTTCTGTTTGATGGACCTCTACGTTTCCCAGGTCTGTGCCCGTTATCTGGGTTCAGTCCTTGATGCCTTCATGATGCGGAACAGCTCTATTCCACAGATGATGACACAACTGTATCCAGAGAGAGCCTGGCAGGTTGGTACGTCACTTATGTCCTGTCTGTTTGTATGCTATGCCTGCTGCAATGGAGATGATGAGAGGGACTCATGTTTGCACATACGTCACATTGCTTTACAGGGGACTCTGCATACCCAAACCAACCCTAGTTGTTGGCACCAGTGAGCTACACAACTACGCCAGGAGGGGTCTGCTTCAACGAGGCCCATGGAAAGACCTTTGAGCTCCTGATATCCAGATTCAGGTGTTTGGACAAGTCTAGTGGAGCCCTCCTCTACTCACCCGCAAAAGTGTGTAAGATCAATGTGGCCTGCTGCTTGCTCCACAACATTGCCCTGAGGAGAAATATCCCTTATATTCCTAATGCGGGGAAACTAACAGTGCCGCCAGGTGAGGTCCTGGAAGTGGCAAGTGAGGATGACAGTAATGTGAATGAAGGTGGAGATATTGGAGCAGATCTCATCAGTCATTGCTTCACTTGAATGTACGTATGGGATGTGTTGTGAAAATTGTTTCAGTGTGAAGAACCATAGAGATCATGATGTGTTGAGTAGGAAATCTTTTTTGCAAAGAGACAGGATATCTCATGCAATGCATCATACATGCAAGAATTGCAAGTTATTTCAACCTAGGGCATGTCACTACCTTGCCTATAGCCTTTCTTTGCTTCTTTCCACTTCTTTCCCTCTGCATTGGCATGTTACCATTCAAAATCAGAACTGATGTTGGTGTATGTGTGTAGTTCGACCAGCCTTGACTCATTGTAGTGTGTCATTTTCTTCCAGGTGTCTTCACCATGCCAACCTCATGTGAGCATTTCCAAGTTGTGTCATTGACCGGTTGCAGTTGCTATTTTGACATGTGAAGTGAAAATGGATTGATTCAGGTAATATTGCTCTTAGTATGGGGGTATATGAGTCCTGTACCCAAGCAGCCTGGACATTGGGAGTGTAAGAAAGTAAGGTTCACAGTACACTTGTTTTTAGTGGGTTGCTGGTGCATTTGTCTCATGTGTGTGAATACTTGGCCTAGACATATGTCATCAAGTTCAATGCATGCATTCTCCCTTCAGAGTATTTGTACAATGAGCTTGTATGTCCTTTTTGTAGCTGTTGGTGTGTTTCCTCGTTGCATGGCACAGTGCCTGTGTTACAACACTGACATAGGTTAGTATATTAGCAGCAGCTGTTTGGTCATTGTAATGGGATAGAGCCATGATCAGGGACTATCGTACTGCCTCTGACTGTGCCAAGGGGTACGTTAAGTTTGCAGACATGGTTTTGGCATGTGATACGTTTCCAGCTGATGTACACATCATCTAATATTGTGGCCTATTTTCCAGGACAAGGTCTGAGTAAATCCTTTCATTTATGGTGTGGGGGATGGTATCTTGACATATTTTGCCTGATTCTACATGTTTTCAGACATACTGGACTATGACAGTAATGAGATTGGGTGTGCCTTTGTGCTGTAGTGTGTAAATAAATCGTAGATGTAACCACAAACTTGTTTCAGTGTGTATATAGTTATTCTTTGCATGACACTACCATTCACAAGTCCCTTACCATCTTGTTTCTTCTTAATTTGCATCACAATGGCTTACATTTCAACATTTCAACATGTGTAACAGAAGCAAGCAGCCAATTTTTACCTTGTTGATGCATTTATTTCGATAGGTGCACAAACTAAGTGAACACAGGGCAACAAAGTAATGATATATGAGTGATTCAGTCATAGTGAATGAAATCATTTTAGTAGGATCCACTATATTTGGAGTCGAGTGGCCTACTACCATGGGAAATGGAAAGTGGTTGAGTACAGTCAACAGAGTGGCACGCAAAAGACTGTCATCAGAAAGAGTTTACTTTCTGGCAGTGGTATCTGTCTTGCCATCCAATCCTCCGGACTTCTTGGCTGGACATCCCCGCAGGTGGGGGGATCAGTGGATACAGAGGCGGGGTGTCGAGGTGGTAGCTTTCCCTGAAAATTACTCCCTTCCAGTTGCTGGCACCAATGTCGAAGGGCCTGGTGTTGCATGGCCACTGGAAGGCGTGTGGTGTTGTTCATGGTCCCTGATCAGCATGATGTGGATGTCAGTGAACACCTCAGATATTGAGGACAAGATGTTGTTGGTGGCCTCCCACTTCTCCATAGCCTCTTGATGGCTGTCCCTCTGTATCTACTTCATTTCCCCAAGTTCAATGAGTACCTGACCATTCACGCCTTGGGTTTGCTGGTTTGCTCCCAAGACGTGGGCAATGGTGTCTTGGGCAGGCTCTTTCCCAGTGGCCTGACACCGCTCGACCACAGCATCCCTTCCGGACACCCTACTCCCTTGCGCCTGCACCCGTGGTGCAGCTTGTCCTCTCCCACTGGTTCCAGGACGATTGTTGTCGGAGGTGGGTGGCTGTGACTCAGATACCTACACTGGGGGGCAAGAGATGTTTGTAACTAGCCTTGGGGCACAGGCTTTGTGGCGATAGACTTCCTGTGATGTTAATACAATGGGGCTGGGAGGATTTGATGTGGTCAGGCTGCGGCTCACAGGTGTTGTCTGACCAGATTGCCTGGATGGGCCAGCACGGTCCTCAACGTCCACTGGTCCAGGAGTGTTCTCCTCCCTGAGGGCTTCCTCCATGGGGGTGGTGGTAAGCTCTTCAATGGTCTCTGTAGTCACAGTGGCAGCACAACCAGTTGATGTGAGAGAGACAGGGTTAAAGGTTGTATTTTGATATCTATCTCCTATATTTGACCTTGACATTGGTCTAGATCCATGGTCACAATGGATTTGCTGATTTACCTATTGTAAGAAGTACACATCTTAAGATTTGTAGTGTCCTGACAATCTAGTTACATTCAAGTCCCATTTGAGTGAAGTAAGGTCAGACTGCCTAAGTTTTTAGCTGTTGGAGGGACTACTATCTTGCAAGCAGTGCAGGTAGAACAGTGGGTGGGAAGACTGTACTTTGTGTTATCTTGATATCAGTTGTTTGTTATGCAGCCAGTAATGGGACTCAGCCTGTGATGTGTTAGTTGTCAACCTATGGTCATGGCATTGTGGATGTGACTGCTGCCAGAGCCAATCAGACTACACATCTTGTGGACTTAGATCTGTCTTAGATGTTCTTTCACATCATTTTGTGGTATTATTCCTGAGCACACAATTTCCATCTTGGCATAGTTGCTGGAGATTAATTATGTGTATGTTGGCACATCAGAGGGTGTATCCATATCCTGTATCCTTGTCCCTCCCAGGTGTGTCAAGTTCATAAGTGAGTTTGTAGACAGTGGGGCATTATCATATGTAGAGTGGTTTGATATTTGAGGTTGCATGGGTTTGTGCTCCTGGGGTTTAGAAAGACATTTCTCAATAAACAACTCCCAATTTACATTGTCACTCCTCTAAGGAGGTTTTTTTTTCCAATGCAAGTATACCTAAAGGGATATTTGACCTTGTGCAGAGTGGACTTGGTCATTTGATGTAGTAAACAGATCCTCCTGGCATCAGCAGTGCTGTTTTCCCCTGTACTACAGGCAGTTCCTCTATGTATCTTCCCCAGGTGTTTGCACTTCATGTGTAAATTTCAGATATCACAGACATTTTTGCAGGTGTTTGCTGTACTGTTGCTTGTTGTGAGAGTAAGGATTCTCCTATGAGATCCAGCCATTTTCCTGCCAGTCCTGCACTTACACTATACAGGTGACTTCCCCTCAGGTGAGTACATTTCAATGGGAGAGTGGACTGGGAAGGGTGTATTGTTTGAGGTGTCCAGTGTTTTGGCTGGAGTGCGCAACACTACCTTGTACCCTGGCCTTAGCATTCCTTCCAGTGCCTGTCCTGTACTCACACAGTCCAGTTCTCCCCCTCTGAAGTGAGTACAGTTCACAAGGGATTTGCACAGCAAGGTTAGTTTGGGTGTGGTACACTATTCTTGCAGTGGCCCCAGTTGAGTTACGTTCACATGTGAGATGCCAGACATGGAGTATTTGCACAGTTGGACACAGGGGTGATGAGTGGGGTGACATTGTAGGTGGCAAAATATGATTAGTGAGCATGCATGACAATACATGTTGGCGACATTTAAATTGCTGTGACTTCCTCGACTCCACTCCCCCAGGTATTCCCGTCAAGCCCTCAAGATGCAGGATGGTGAAGAACTTCTCCTCCCAGGAGCTGTAGGGGAGGAGGTGGGGGACCACCACCAGTGTTCAGAACCGCCTTCTGGTGCCTTAGAACGTACCTTGCCCCTCAGGTCGTTCCACCTCTTCCTGATGTCCTCCCTTGTGCGTGGGGTGGTGCCTAAAGCAGTCACCAAGTGGACTATACTCTGCCACATTTCCATTTTCCTACAGATAGTAGTCTGCTGGACATATGCTCCAAATAATTGTGGTTCTACTCTAATGATTTCATCGACCATGACTCTCAGCTCATCATCAGTATAACAGGGATATTTATTTTGTGTCATGATGAAGGTTGCTGTGTGCTAAACAGGTGATAGTGAGTGATTACAGTAGTGATGTGCATATGGGGATTATGTGCATGTTGAGGGTGTGTGATATGTGAATGTGTGAGTTGGTGTGGTGCCTAATCTATGGTGTTTTCCGATGGAAAATCTTACTATGGCCTCGGTATTTTGTGGGGAGTAGCAAAGGATTGTAGTTTGTGAAGAGGTGTGATTTATGGTGTGTTTTGTGGGTGTGTCGGGTGTGTTGGGTGTGTGGATGTATGTCAGCTGTGTGGATTTTGAATCCATCCAATGTGGCGGTGTGTTTTACTGTGATGACCGTGGACCACTGTGGTTCAGAATACCATTGGTAAACCACTATGAAAAGAACTGTCTTTGTGATTTTAGACTTGTAATACGGTCGGTGGTAGGTTGATGGTCTAGTGGTGCCAGTAGTTGGACCTCATATTTCCTGCCCTCCAGTGTCCTGGAGGTGTTGGATTTTTGGCTGGGTTTTGGCAGTCTGGCTGTGCAACTCGTAATACGGTGGTCTGTATGACCGCCAACTTGGCGGCCTTTTGGGTGCCTCCACTATGGCAGTCTGCCAGTCCACCCACCAAACTCATAATGAGTCCCTAAATGGTTTTTTAGCTCATAGAAGCTAAAAACGCCAATCTGGACATCTAGTCGCACTCGACCGGGGCAAAGTCAAAATTTGAGGCTGACTGTGATGGAGCCCTGCTCAGCTGCAGTAAGTGGGAGACCTCGGTCAAAGTTTTACCTTTGGACTTAGTCTATTTCTTGAAGAGCTTCTTCACTGGGACAAATTCACAAGTGGGATCCTATCTCGCTGGAGCCCTCTTCAGCTACACGGAATAGGAGACCTCAGATTATACATTAGGAATTAGATGATTTTTCGTGATGGAAATCTTCATCTGGGACAAACTTGAAATTGAAGCCGCCATCCCTGGAGCCCTTTTCGGATACACTACGTGGGAAGCATTGGTCAGCTTTTTACGTTCGGACTTAGAAGCTTTTTGGGAACTTTTTCTCTCCGACGTCAAACGACCCTCCACAGCAAGCTGATTTTGAGTCAACATTGTCAGGTTGCCTTTCCACGAGCCCCCTGGGGAAATCCTGGAAGTCTGGGGCTCCTGAACTTTCCAGCAGGACGAACATGCAAGTCATGCTGGCTTGACTCACAAGGTCGGGTTGATCCACTTATGGAGCTTTTATCCAAAGTTGCTCCAAACGTCTACAAAATTCTGGATCTTCTTCCAAAAGATCTTTGGAGGCCACTTAGGAGTCCACCACTCACCACAAGGTTCAAGAAGCTCTGAGCTGTTCCTTGAGGGCTAGTACTACAACTCCCAGAATGCACATGGCTCAAACCTAAAAATGACCATTGGTCAGCTGGTCAGTTTCTTCAGGGCTTGATGCAGGGGACTCTGGTCAGCTATTTTCTGCCTGTAGCAAACAGAGTCCCTTCTTGAAGCAGTTGAAGACAAGCAATGGTGCAGTCCTTCTGGGTGCAGCATGCAGATTCAGGTCAATGGTCCTGTAGGGCAGGCCTTCTTATTCTTGTCTTGTTCCTTGTAGGGATCTGAAGTGGGGTGCAGCTCTGACATTTTTTTCCTTGCAGTGGAAAGCGGGGGCCTCTGTCCAATCATGTGCAGGCCACCACCCACTTGAGTGACCACTTCCTGGGAAGTGTGGCAAAAATCAATCCAAGGGAGCAACATTCTTCAAAAATCCAAGATGTCAAAAATATAACCTCGGAGGTTAGGTCTGGCTGAGCCCAGCCACTGTTGTGGCTAAGTTTCCCTTGGCACTCCCCTTTCCAGCCCTCTCTTAATCTAATCAAGGGGCAGCTGGCTGTGTGGGTTTGCAGGAAATGGAGGAGGTACAATTACTGTCCCATATCTCCTTCACTCCTTTGAAGACCAGTTTGACAGCTCTCCCCTTCCAGTTTCACCATCTGCTGAGGCAGATCTCCCCCTACCAGATGCTTCCTTTGTGTCGCTCCTGGCCACTTCACACCTCATCAAGGTAGCCTCGCCAGGCTGCCAGAGGCTGGCCAATCAGAAACGGGCACCACAGAGCTGAAACTGGCAACTTTTAGAAAGAGTTCTAAAACTCATTCTAGGTGCAAGATATATTAAATTCAACCGTGGCAAGAGGTTGGATTTATTATAACTTTCAATTTGACACGAAACATACCATATTTTGCTCCTTTCTGTGGAAAATAAGACTTCATTATTTTATAAAGTCTCCCAATCTTAGCCTATGGAGCCCATTTACTACAATAGGGAAAAACAAATTTGGCTATTTTTGCTCACCAGGGCTTATAAAACATCTTTAATAAAGCCTGTGCTTATTGATACACTGCACCCAACCCTGCACCCAACCCTAAGGGCACCTCGGGCACACTTCATGGTGACTTATATGTAAAAATAAGGTAGATTAAGACTTTGGAAGTACTTTTCCAAAGTCGAATTTGGGGTTCATTTTAACCTAAAAGCAGCCAGCAAGGCAGGCCTGCCTTTAAAAATGACACTGGGCACTAGAGCAGTGCATCTATGGGTGCACTACATATGCTCGGTCCCTAAACATAAATTACCTACTACATACTAGGTAGATTGATACGGCCAATTATAATTAGCCTAATTTTCATAATCCATTTTACACAGAGCACTGGCCCTGGGACTGGTTAGCAGTACCCAGGGCACAGTCAAGAGTCAGTAACCACCAGTATCTGTTCAAAACGTTTGGGGGTGACCATGGCTAAAAGGAAGACTTTCCTACAATAGTAAATCAGATAATATATGCATTTATGAAGTAAAGCATTATTTGAGTGGTTGTTAACACAAAGTGGACTAGAAACACAGCTCAATACGACTAATCACACATCTCTGCTCACATGAGTATGAAAACAATAGAAAACTAGAAAACATTTACAATAAAGAAGTGAAGCATTTTGTCACTGGTTATTAACACAAAGTGGGCTATAAACACACTCGAGCACAATCAAATAACACCAACAACCATAGATACTCTGTTGACTTTTGGAACACAATACAACTGTATTTCTTATTCAAAGATATTACAGAGATTGTAGATTATACCTCATCATCTCCATCTCTATGGTGGTCATTTAGATAATGGAGGTAAAAACTGCCTACCACTGCGGTGATGGCCGCCAAAACACCACCACCGCAGCTAACATCCATCTGCCAGATTATGAGCACTGCTGGATTTTCGCCACAATAAGGGTGTAAATCCGGCAGTGATCAGACTGGCGGAAGGTGGTAAGCTGGCGCTGCTACGACCAGCACCGCCACGCCAGTTGAGCACCGCCAGTCGTATCATGACCTGTGATACCGCCTGGCGGTGTTCAGCTGGTGGGCGGTGATGGTGGTAGCAGCGACCCTTCCCGTTCCCTGCTGGATGACCTCCCCGGAGCAGGTAAGGTGATCGTCCGATAGGGGAGGGGGGGGGGGAATATGGAGGGGTGGTGTGTGTGTGTGTATGTCTAGAAGAATGTGTGTATGAATGTGTGTATGCCAGTGTGTGTCTGAATGCGTGTATGGATGAGTGTAAGTGAATGGGTGTATGCGTGGTGCGTGTGGGTGTCTGTGTGTGTGCATGGGGGGGGTCAGGGGCTGTGTGGATGGAATTGGGGGGTGGGAAGCTTAGTGTGTGCATGGGGTGAGTGGGGGATGTATCTGAATGTCGGGGTGGGCAGGTTTGTGTGTTTATAGTGGGGTGGGTAGGGGGCTGAGTTTGGATGGAGGGGGGATGGGGGATGTCAGGTGAGTGTTGGGGGAGGTGGGGGAGCCACATACCAGTGACAGGGAAAGAATTCTACCCGCGGTCGTAATTCCCCTGGAAGCACCTTCAGCCTGTTGGCGGTGCTTCCTCCAAAACAGCCCTGGTGGTCAAAGGCCGCCAATGTTGTAATGACCCCCATTATCTCCAAAACCCCAGCAAAAGAAAGTTTTTTAGATCCTGCCAATGTTTTCAGATATTTCAACCACAAATTTCAAACCATGCTTCACTACTTAACCAACAAATAGAAAAATCCTGTTGGAGAAATACTTTCTTTTGGCAAAAAGAGTATCAAGCAAGAGGACTACCACTCATTCATATTCTCTGGATCATAGATGCACCTAAGTTTGGATATGATAAATCATTATTACTTAGTTTATGACTGTGAACATCATGACAGAGAGTACTTAAAAGCCTACCCGAAATTGAATACCTTGCACATTTTGGTCCCATAAAAAAGAAAACACCTGTTGAAAACAAATAAGTTGGCACACACTACCCTAAGAGAAGTCCAAGAAACACACCTCTATGAAGATGCTCAATTCTAAGCATATAGAAATAACGTGGCAGAAGATATTAACACTGGAACATTTTGAGTTGAAGGTACCAATGGCGGTTTAGTATGTCATAGTAAACCTATTCTTAATAATCATCTTAAAATAAGTTGTGACACGGGGGGAAAAAAAGAATTCTACTATTTAGCACTTCGTCTACTATTTAAAACATGGCACAAAGAAGAACGTATAGGTCCCTTTCAGTCCTATGAAGATGCATTTAATGTTCATAAAAAATACCTTCTATTGCTTGAATTAGAGAGACACTTTCAAATGTTGGATCAAGAAATAGAAGAAGAGAGCAATATTACTGAAATAATATGTACACTTCCAGGACTGCTGACCCTCTTGGGCAATCAATTAATGATACTAAAGCTATGGTTGCCATGGACAAGGTTCAAAATGCAATGGACAAAGTCAAAAAGAACATAGATAATTTGTAATATTTAGTATATCAATAAAATAGGGAACAACTTCAAACATACAAATGCATAAAATAATCAGTAGATCATGGACTTCGACATGAAAATGGCATAAATGAATGTAGTACTTATGCACCTTCATTACAATATGCAAACGGGAAAACAGGAACAGGGAAAAGCTTTCTTATTAAAGTAATTACTGCTTATGTGCAGAAAGTTGCTTTCTATACTTTCTCTTGTGTAGTTACTGCTCCTACTGTCTTAACAGCACATAATATCAAAGGGGTTATCTTATATTGTCTACTCTTGCATGGAGCAGTTTGTTGGAGCATGATAACAAACTGAAATACTTAAAAATTAATTATATTACATGGACCTGGTAGAGTCCTTACAAAATTAAATGTTATGGTCAAAGATGAAATGAGCATGGTTCCAAACTTAGGCCCTCATTATGACATTGGCGGCAAGTGCTGCTTACCGCCATGCTTACTGCCGCCAACATACCGCGACCACAGCGATATACCACTACGCGTATGATGACCCATACACACAAGTCCGCGAGCCGAAAGGTCAGTGATAAACTAGCGGTACCAAAACCCACACCGTTACGCCAACAGAAATACACCCACAGCATTATGACCCACGAATCACCGTTGATGGACATTCAACCGCAGTAAACCATTAGCGGTACATACCGCCGCGCTCAAAATACACACACACTAACAAAACAATACCACATTGGACAATTCAAACTACACCTGACACAAATACACACACCACACCCACAAACCACTATAAAACACACACACACACTTTACCCACAACCCTTTACCACTACAAACAATTTACAACAGAGAGAGAGACATACCAGGAGCACCCACAGAACCAGAGCCACAGAACACCATCACCCATACACCATCCACGCACCTCATAGCACACACCCCAACACATCACCCCACACACCCTCACACACACCACTCACACTACACCCATGGCACCACAACGACACCCCAGGTTCTCCGAGGAGCAGCTAAGGGTCATGGTGAAGGAAATCATCCGGGTAGACCCACAGCTATTTGGATCACAGGTGCAGCAGACGTCCATTGCTTGGAAGATGGAGCTATGGTGGAGAGTCGTGGGCAGGGTCAACGCCGTGGGACAGCACCCCAGAACAAGGGATGACATCAGGAAGAGGTGGAACGACCTATGGGGGAAGGTGCGTTCCGTGGTCATAAGACATCAGATAGCTGTACAGAGGACTGGCAGTGGACCTCCACCTCCTCCCCCACAACTAATAACATGGGAGGAGCAAGTCTTGGCAGTCATGCATCCTGAGGGCCTGGCAGGAGTAGCAGCAGGACTGGACTCTGGTAAGTCAAACCTTTACTGCTTTCACCCCCCCTACCTTCATGCCATCATATGCCCTCACCCCCACAACCCCACCACCTCACATATACCCCACCATCACAACCCACCCATCCCAGTAACCAGCACTGCATGCACCACTAATGCATGGACACCACTCACAGCCCTGCATGGACACCCATCACCACAGCGTGCACACTAGAGAGAATCACTTAGCCGCCCAAATCACGAATCACACAAACCAAAGTTGCCTTGGTAATAACAACCATAGGGGGAAACATATCCATGCACAAGATGTCACACGCAGTAACAATAACACTGCTTTCACATACCCACAGGACCCCCACACAACGTCACGGAGAGGAGGAGCCAGCAACATCCAGTCCCCCCCCGAACAGGCTCACAGTGATGACAGCAGCTCTGCATGCCTGGATCAGGATGACCAACCTGGCCTATCAGTGACCTCTGGACAGTCGGTGACCCAGGCACAGTCCCATACCACCACGGAGCCTCCCCCCTCAGGAAACACCACCACAGCACCCACCCAGCGGGCCCATCCCTCTGTCCCCAGGACACGTCAATCAGCAGTATGTCCACTACTACTACTACTAGGGACCCCATGCAACCCCACAAACACAGGACGATCAGGGACCTGGGGTCAGTGGCGGTGGGCACACGGTTTAGGGGACAGAGGCACAGGACAACAGGGGAACAGGGAGGGCTGCTGTGCGACAGGGGGCGGACAGTCCAAGGGAACCTACTCTCCACTAGGCCCTCTCCTCCATCATGGGAGCATACCACCACTCCCAGGAGACGATGGCAACGTTCCTGGCCAAGTTTCAGGAGACCCAGCGCATGCAGGAGGAACAGTATTTGGGGTTCAGGGAGGAACTCAGAACCATCAGCTCCGCCCTGGGCACCATCGTAGGGGTGCTGAAGGGAATACTCAACACCAGGAGGGACACTGTGGCAGTCCAAGGGGCCCCTGACAGTAGCATGGACGATGAAATGCTCACCACCTCCGCCAGCACTAGTGGACAGGAGGCACCGCCACAGCACCACCACACCAGCACCCCACCCCCTGCAGATGGAGAACGACCCCGCAAGCGATCCCCGAGATCCAGGAACAAGACAGAGCACGATTCCAAGACCCCCGCCAAGAAATGACACCACCCTGATTGTCAACCCACTGTCCCACTTTGTGACCCTGTCCATATTGGAACTGCCCCAGCTCCACTTCCTATGCCCATATGGGCAATGCATCTATGAGACAAATAGACTGAACTCTGCCATGGACACTCCTCCGCCATCAACCCTCACCTTTTAACTTCCCTCACCACTATTTTGTATGTAAATAAACACACCTAAAGCACCAAGAGATCTGGAGTCTGTCTGTGATTTAGAAATAGTGTATTTGCAATTACAGTGACAAAATTTCCAGGAAATAGTAATATCAACATACCTATGTCACACAGCTCTAGTCCATGAGGAATGTAAGCAGATGTTGGAAACCACACCTGTGAAACCGTAAGGGAAAGTGACAACTCAGTGACCATAGACTGGGTGAAATCAACAGACAGGATAGAGGTAGAAGTGTAAAAGTACTTGTAGTAGGCAGGAATGTATTCTCACCTGTGTTCCACTGGAAATATTGCTGGATGACTGAGTCCCTGTTGTCAATGTCTTCTTCCTCTGCTTCCTCCTCATCACTGTCCACAGGCTCCACAGCTGCCACAACACCGCCATCTGGACCATCCTCCTGCAGAAAAGGCACCTGTCGTCGCAAAGCCAAGTTGTGAAGCATACAGCAGGCCACGATGATCTGAAACACCTTCTTTGGTGAGTAGAATAGGGATCCACCTGTCATATGGAGGCACCTAAACCTGGCTTTCAGGAGGCCGAAGGTGCGTTCGATCACCCTCCTAGTCCACCCATGTGCTTCATTGTAGCGTTCCTCTGCCCTTGTCCTGGGATTCCTCACTTGGGTCAGTAGCCATGACAGGTTGAGGTAACCAGAGTCCCCTAATAGCCACACCCGGTGCCTCTGGAGTTGACCCATCACATAAGGGATGCTGCTATTCCGCAGTATGTAGGTGTCATGCACTGAGCCAGAGAACATGGCATTCACATGGGAGATGTACTGGTCTGCCAAACATACCATCTGTACATTCATGGAATGATAACTCTTCTGGTTCCTGTACACCTGTTCACTCCTGTGGGGGGGGGACCAAAGCTACATGGGTCCCATCAATGGCAGCTATGATGTTGGGGATATGTCCCATGGCATAGAAGTCACCTTTCACTGTAGGCAAGTCCTCCACCTGAGGAAAAACGATGTAGCTCCGCATGTGTTTCAGCAGGGCAGACAACACTCTGGACAACACGTTGGAAAACATAGGCTGGGACATCCCTGATGCCATGGCCACAGTTGTTTGAAAAGACCCACTTGCAACGATATGGAGCACTGACAGCACCTGCACTTGAGGGGGGATTCCAGTGGAATGGCGGATTGCTGACATCAGGTCAGGCTCCAACTGGGTACACAGTTACTGGATTGTGGCACAGTCAAACCTGTAGGTGATGATCAAACTTCTTTCCTCCATTGTCGACAGGTCCACCAGCGGTCGGTACACCGGAGGATTCCGCCATCTCCTCACATGTCCCAGCGGACGGTGCCTATGAAGGCAACAGCAAGCACAGAGTCAAACAACTCAGAGGTATGTACCCACAGCCTACACCGAACACCATTCATACACAAAATCTGGCCTGTATGTGTGTTGTGAGACTAGGCCTAGGTATGTGTGACGCAGTTGGTAATTAGGCCATGTGGGCCCCTGAAATGGCGGCTGCCTGACCTGTAAAGTGGGACAATGGGATGTGAGGTAACTGCGCTGGCGTTGTACACCGTCGCGGTAGGCGGTTGAAGACCGTGGCGCAAAGCTGCATTGGTTAACATTGGACCCTATGGGTCCCAGGAGCCAATGACGATGTACGCCGGCGGTGATGGTACGCACCGCCCGGACGTCACAGCTGCGGACATGAACGCCATTTTCTAACTGCTTAATCACTCGATACCTGATCTTCGACAGGAGAGGACCTACACTGCAACTGCTGCTGTGACCTCGGTCTGGAGGAAACAATGGCTCTTGCGTCTGGGGAAAGGGCCCCTGCCTTCACTGCAGAGGAGTTGGAGAAGCTCGTCGACGGGGTCCTCCCCCAGTACACGATACTCGACGGTCATCCAGACCAACAGGTAAGTACACAGGGAGCATGTTGTATGGGCTATGCCTGTGTGGAGAGGGCTGGTTGTAAGAAGGAAGGGGGCAGAGTTCTGCGTGCATGAAAGACTGTGAATGCATGTGCCACATGGCAAGGGTAGGGATGGGGGCCACTCACTTTGACGGTGCAGTTTGTAATGACTTCTCTTCTTCCCCTGTACATTTCATGTAGGTCAGCGCCCACCAGAAGAAGGGTATTTGGCGTGCCATCGCCAAGGACGTCCGGACCCTGGGGGTCCACCACAGACAGAGCACCCACTGCCGTAAAAGATGGGAGGACATTCGCCACTGAAGTAAGAAGACGGCGGAGGCTCAGCTGGGGATGTTCCGGATCCTGGCGGTGGCCTACCTGCAGTTGGATGGGCGCTTGAGGGCATCACAGCAGACACAAGGGGGGGAGTACACTCTCATTCAGCTGACTTTGCGCGCAGTGAAGGTGTCTGGGTGGGGGAGGACTTCTGTGGGTTCCCCTAGGCCAGGGCGAGTTCCGTAGGCTAAGCCCATTCGTAAGGCATGGCCCTGTGGCCCCCCCACCCTACCTCTGTAGAGTGCCAAGTACAGCTATTCATGCACCTGTGTCATCTATGTGTGCAGATGTCGTCCATAGCCTTGTAGGCCATTTCCCAGGAATTGCACTGTAGAGCTCAACAGCGCGACGTAGTGCAGGGTGCTGCTGTGACTGTATTGTCCGCCAACGGTAGCGGTAAGCCATGCACTCAACCTGTCTTTCTTCTGTTTCCCCCCCTTTTTCTGGTCTCCCTGTTCTTGTGTGCATTAGCATCATCAGGCGGAGGTACAGTGGCACCAGAGCATGAGGGAGCTGCATCCCACATGGGCATGGAGCCCCACACTACGGACTCTGAATACACCAGTGGGACGGAGGGTGAGGGGAGCACCACGGCGGTCACAGGATCTGCAACCAGCGACACAGACTTGTCCTCCGATGGGAGCTCCCTTGTGGTGGCGGCAACATCTGTGCCCCCCACTTCAACAGGTACAGCCGCCACCCCCCCTACCAGCACCGCCCTCCCAGCAGCCCCTCAGCGTGTGCACCGTGCCCGCTCACCCAGGAGGGTGGGCATCACCTTCGCCCCAGGTACCTCAGCCCCTGCCCCTGTCACCTCTGCTGCCCTCAGTGAGGAGGCCATTGACCTCCTCAGGTCACTTACTGTTGGGCAGTCTACCATTTTGAATGCCATCCAGGGTGTAGAAAGGGAGTTGCAACACACAAATGCATTCCTGGAGGGCATTCATTCTGGTCAGGCTGCCCTTCATGGAACCGTTCAGACTCTGGCCTCAGCACTGATGGCAGCCATTGTCCCTGTGTCTAGCCTCCCCTCTCCAACTTCCTCCACCCAGACCCAAACCTCAGCCTATCCCAAGCACACCTACAGACCAGCATACACACATGTCAACACACAAGGGAAGCTCTGGCAAACATAAGCACCACACATCCCACAGGCACTCACGCAAGCATCACACACATGCAGACACACCAACATCCACTGCCTCCACTGTGTCCCCCTCCTCCTCGTCTCCCTCCTCCCTCCCAGTCTCGTCCACACTCACACCTGCATGCGCCACGTCTACAGCCACTACTGCCATCACCAGCACACCCACCACCACACCCGCTCATGTGCATTTACCACCCCCACTACCATTCACACGTCCCCTGTGTCCTCTCCAGTGTGTCTGTGACTCCACCTCCCAAGATACACAAACGCAGGCACACACCCACCCAACGACAGCCTCCAACCCATGCACCTTCACCCAAAGTCAACAAACGAACGGCTCCTACAACCAAAACCTCTTCCTCCACTCCCAAACCCCCTTCAGCTACCCATCCCAGTGTCTCAAAAAACTTTTCCTGTCCAACCTTGACCTCTTTCCCACACCTCCCCCACCCCGTCCGTCTCCTAGGTCCCGAACTAGCACCTCAGCCACAACATCTCCGGGACCAGTGGTGCCTGTAGTCACCGGAATCTGGAGTGCACAGGCCACCAGGGCAGCCTGTGTGGCACGGAGCCACAGCACGGACAGTCCCCCAACTGTGAAGCATCAAAAGTTGGCCAGTGCCCAGCGGGAGAGGGGGAAGACTCCAGCCACCAAAGCCGCTCCAGGGGTCCCGGTGGGAGTGTGGAGTTAGCTGCGACACCTTCCAAGGTCACAAGAAACCCGGAAAGTCTGTGAAGAGCAGCACGGCGGAGGGGAGTTAATATTTAAGGACACTTTAATAAAGAGAAGATATTCCTGTAATAATATGGACTAAGTGGACTCAATTGTTTTGCTCTTTGTGTCGCACGTTCCAAATTTCTACTAATAAGAATTTGAAGTTGAGTGCAGTAGCATTTCGTACAGTGTCATAGATTGGAGTAGAGCGACATAGAGTGGAGGGCCATAGAGTGCAATAAAGTGTTGCAAAGTGCAGTTGAGGAAAGTGGAGCGCTGTGTTGTATATTCGAGTGGAGGAGTGTAGAGTGATGTGGCATGTTGTGAAAAGCAGTAGACTGGCGTATAGTGGATTGTTGTCTCATCAGGTGGAGTGTCATTGAGTGGAGTGTCGTCAAGTGGAGTGTTGTGTCTAGTGTCATACAATGGCATTGAGTGAATGTTGAAGACTGGAGTGGCATTTAGGGGGTCATTCTGACCCTGGCGGTAAAAAAACCGCCAGGGCCGTGACCGACGGAAAGCAGCGCCAACAGGCTGGCGGTGCTTTCCTGCCCATTCTGATCGCGGCGGTAAAGCCGCAGTCAGAAAAAGGGGTTCCGTCGGTTTCCCGCCGGATTTCCCCTGGCTGGGCTGAATCTCTATGGCGGCGCTGCAAGCAGCGCCGCCGTGGAGATTCCGACCCCCTTCCCGCCATCCTGTTTCTGGCGGTTTTTACCGCCAGGAACAGGATGGCGGGAACGGGTGTCGTGGGGCCCCTCGGGGCCCCTGCACTGCCCATGCCACTTGCATGGGCAGTGCAGGGGCCCCCCTAACAGGGCCCCAGCATGATTTTCACTGTCTGCTTAGCAGACAGTGAAAATCGCGAGGGGTGCAACTGCACCCGTCGCACCCCTGCAACACCGCCGGCTCCATTCGGAGCCGGCTTCTGTGTTGCAGGGCCTTTCCCGCTGGGCCGGCGGGCACTCTCTTGGCGCTCGCCAGCGGAAAAGTCAGAATGGCCTCCGCGGTCTTCTGACCGCGGAGCGGCCAAATGGCGGGGGAATTTTGGCGGGCGGCGACCGCCGCCCGCCAAAGTTGGAAAGAGGGGCATAGTGGAGTGGGGTGTCATGCAGTGGGGTGTCGTTCAGTGTACATCGTCATTGGCTTCAGGCGTCAGGACGCCGCCACTTCAGGGGCCCACATGGCATCCTTTTTAACTGCATCACACATACCTAGGCCTAGACTCAACACACATACAGGCCACTTTTTGGATTATGATTCATGTTCTGTGTAAGCTGTTGTCCTTCATAGGCACCGTCCGCTGGGACATGTGAGGAGATGGCGGTATCCTCCGGTGTACCGACCATTGGTGGACCTGTCGACAATGGAGGAAAGACATGTGATCATCACCTACAGGCTTGACCGTGCCACAATCCAGGAACTGTGTACCCAGCTGGAGCCAGACCTGATGTCAGCAATCCGCCATCCCACAGGAATCCCCCCTCAAGTGCAGGTGCTGTCAGTGCTCCATTTCCTTGCAAGTGGCTCATTTCAAACAACTGTGGCCATTGCATCAGGGATGTCCCAGCCTATGTTTTCCAACCTGTTGTCCAGAGTGTTGTTCGGCCTGCTGAAACACATGCAGAGCTACATCGTTTTCCCTCAGGTGGAGGATTTGCCTACAGTGAAAGGTGATTTCTATGCCCTGGGACATATCCCCAACATCATAGGTGCCATTGATGGGACCCATGTGGCTTTGGTCCCCCCGGCAGGAGTGAACAGGTGTACAGAAACCAGAAGAGCTACCATTCCATGAATGGACAGATGGTATGTTTGGCAGACCAGTGCATCTCCCATGTGAATGCCAAGTTCCCTGGCTCAGTGCATGACGCCTATATCCTGCGGAATAGCAGCATCCCTTATGTGATGGGTCAACTCCAGAGGCACCGTGAGTGGCTATTAGGTGAGCACCTGGAAGCAAGACAGTGGGAATGGTTGTCTGGGTCTGTGGATGTCCCTATGAGTTAGTGTGTGTCTAACAGTTGTCCCTCGCCATTTGAAGGTGACTCTGGTTACCCCAACCTGTCATGGCTACTGACCCCAGTGAAGAATCCCAGGACAAGGGCAGAAGAATGCTACAATGAGGCCGACGGGCGAACACAGCGGATAATCGAGTGGACCTTCGGCCTCCTGAAGGCCAGGTTCAGGTGCCTCCATATGACAGGTGGATCCCTATTCTACTCACCAAAGAAGGTGTGCCAGATCATCGTAGCATGCTGTATGCTTCACAACTTAGTTTTGCAATGACAGGTGCCTTTTCTGTAGGAGGATGGTCCAGATGGCGGTGTTGTTGCAGCTGTGGAGCCTGTGGACAGTGAAGACCAAGAAGCAGAAGAAGAAGACATGGACAACTGGGACTCAGTGATCCAGCAATATTTCCAGTGAAACACAGGTAAAAAACCTGCCTACTACATGTACTTTAACACTACTACCTCTCTACTGTCTGTCGTTTTCACCGAGTGTATGGTCACTGAGTTGTCACTTTCCCTTACGATTTCACAGATGTGGGTCCCACAGTTTGACATCTGCTTTGATTCCTCATGGACTAGAGCTGTGTGACATAGGTATGTTGACATTACGAATGAAAGAGCTTTTTGACACTGTAATTGCTAATACACTATTCCGAAATCACAGACTGACTCCAGATTGTTTTGTGCTTTAAGGGTGTTTATTTTAGTGCTCAATATTGGAGGGGGTAGTAAAATAGTGAGGGGTGATGGTGGAGGAATGTCCATGGCAGAGTCCAGTCTATTAGTCTCACAGGTGCATTGCCCAAATGGGCATAGGAAGTGGAGCTGGGGCAGTTTAAGGGTGGACCGGGTGACAAAGTGGGACAGAAGGATGACATTCAATGGTGGTCTCATTTCTTAGCGGGGGTCTTGGCATCGTTCTCTGTCTTTGTCCTGGATCTCAGGGACCATTTGCGAGGTAGTTCTCCCTCTGCAGGGGGAGGGGTGCTGGTGTGGTGGTCCTGTGGCGGTGCCTCCTGTCCACTAGCGCCGACGGAGGTGGCGGGCAGTTCATCATCCAGGCTAGTGTCAGGGGCCCCTTGTAGTGCCACAGTGTCCCTCCTAGTGTTGAGTACTTCCTTCAACACCCCTACAATGGTGCCCAGGGTGGAATTGATGGCTCTGAGTTCCTTCCTGAAGCCCAAATACTGTTCATCCTGCAGGCGCTGGGTTTCCTGACACTTGGCCAGTACCGTTGCCATCGTCTCCTGGGAGTGGTGGTAGACTCCCATGATGTTGGAGAGGGCCTCGTGGAGAGTGGGGTCCCTTGGCCTGTCCTCCCCCTGTCGCACAGCAGCCCTCCCAGTTCCCCTGTGTTCCTGGGCCTCCGTCCCCTGGAGCGTGTGCCCACTGCCAGTGCCCCCAGATCCTTGTTGTTGTTGGGGTGGTGGGCTAGCCTGGGTTCCCTGTAGTGGTGGACACACTGCTGATTGACGTGTCCGGGGACGTGGGTATGGGCCCGCTGGGTGGGTGCTGTGCTGTTGTTTCCAGAGGGGGGACGCTCTGTAGTGGCCTGTGACTGTGTGATGGGAACCGACTGTCCTGAGGTCCCCGATGGGCCGGGCTGGTCATCTAGATCCAGTTGGACATAGGTGCTGTCATCACTGTGGCCTCTTCTGTTGGTGGTATGGACATGTGCGGACCCTCCTGTCCGGTGACGTTGGGTAGGGGTCCTGAAGGGGTATAAAAGGATGTTTATTACATCTGTGTGTGCCATGGTGTGCAATGGGTGGGTGACCGTGTACTCCAGTGCTTGCATTCCTGTGTGGGACCTTGTTGATGGTTTGGGGGGTGTATGGGTATGTGCAGTGGACATGCTTTAGTGATGGGTGTCCATGCTTTGTTGTTGCATGCAGGGCTTGGTGTTAGAATGTGTGGTTTGTGATGTTGGGACATTTGTGAGGAGTTGGAGTGATGGGGGTGAGAGTGAGGGTGGGGGTATGTGATGGCATGCAGGTAGGGTGAGGGATGTGATAGTTAAGATTTGACTTACCAGAGTCCATTCCTCCAGCTACTCCTTCGAGGCCCTCAGGATGCAGAATCGCCAAGACCTGCTCCTCCCATGTTGTTAGTTGTGGGGGAGGAGGTGGGGGTTCGCCGCCAGTCCGCTGAACCGCAAGGTGGTGTCTTGAGACCACGGAACGCACCTTCCCCCGTGGGTCGTTCCACCTCTTCCTGATGTCATCCCGATTTCTTGGGTGCTGTCCCACTGTGTTGACCCTGTCCACTATTCTTTGCCATAGCTCCATCTTCCTTGCAATGGAAGTGTGCTGCACCTGTGAGCCGAATAGCTGTGGCTCTACCCGGATGATTTCCTCCACCATGACCCTGAGCTCCTCCTCCGAGAACCTGGGGTGTCTTTGCCATGCCATGGGGTGGTGTGGGTGATGTGTGGGGTGTTGTGTGTGGTGATAAGTGTGCTGATATGTAGTGGGGTGTTGGGTGAGGTGCGTGGAAGTTATGTGGGTGATGTTGTTGTGTGCCTGTGGATGCTAGTATTGTTGATGGTGGTGTCTCTCTCTGTGCTTCTATCGCAATTGTGGTTGTAAGGGTTTGTGGGTGATGTGGGTGTGTGTTTTATATTGTATTGGGTGTGTGGGAGTGGTGTGTGTATGTGTATCAGGTGTGTGTATTTCAAATTTTCCAATGTGGCTGTGTTTTGTAAGTGTGTGTGTATGTTGAGCGCGGCGGTGTGTACCGCCAATGGAATACCGCGGTTGAAAGACAGCCTCATGGATTCGTGGGTCGTGATAGTGTGGGCGTATTTCTGTTGGCGTGATGGTGGAGGTTTTGTTTTCACCAGTTTATCACTGACCTTTGGTGTGGCGGAATTGTGTGGGAGTCTGAATATTGGTGGGTTCCGTGCTGTGGGTCATAATAGCTGTGGCGGAATTCCGCGGCCACGGCGGTGTGTTGGCGGTCTTCTGCATGGCGGTAACGGCTTTTACCGCCAATGTTGTAATGACCGCCTATGTTTGGAGTTGAGCTAATTTTAGTAATTTGAAGGTGGTGCATAAATTATAAATTGAAGTTAGAAAAATCATTAACAATTTTGAAAGTTTGTATATTTTTAAGTTGGGTTTGTACAGAATGAGTAACTAAAGGTTCTAACTATAAATTATCCTTAACCTTTTTTTTATTGTATGTTATTGATTTTATTTTTTATAAAAATATGATTAGTGAGGAGTGTTGTAAATGGAGTGCCATACAGTACAATGGATGAGAATGTTGTAAAGTCTATTGTTGTACAGTGTGGTCTTCTAGAGTGGAATAGAGCAGAGTTGTGTAGAGTGGAGTGATGTGTACAGTGGAGTAAATTGATATACAGTTGAGTGGTATGTCATATATAGGCCTGGGCGAAAAACTCTGCTCAACTGGTGGAGTTTGTGGAATTCGGCAACTCCGCATTCCGCAGAGAATGCAGAGTTACCAATAGGTTCCCACTCCGCAACGTTGTGGAGTTCTTTTCAGTTTTTCCCCACTTTGGCGCGTGCTTTCTGTCATTTCGCATGCGCGAGATGTGAGATGAAAGACTTCCGCTCTCTGGCAATCACAAATTAGATTAACCTACTCGCGAGAGTTAGCTCCATGCCAGTGACTTCTGGTGCGTCTTTTTTGACGTAGACGAGCAAGAGTGAACGCAATCGGCTGCTGCTGCAACCTGGTGAAGCTGAAGCAGCTAAAATCTACAACTTTGAGTAAAAAATCTTCTTTAATTGACCGTTTGTGCTGATATAGTTGTGCAATGAGTACATTTTTTTCCAACACCAGGAAGTGCCTCAGAGACTCCAACTTCCTGTTCCTGTCCAGCAGGCTACGCCCACTGCTTTGTCCATATCCTGGTCACTTTTCACTTGGATTTCGGGCTGGAAGGATCACTCTTTTGTATCCTAGATACATATATCATTGGATTTAAGGACTGTTGTATTTCAGTTTTCACAAGTAAGTTAAAAAACACTTGTATAAGGGTGTTGTACAACTTGTTCATTTGATAGTGGGCATGCCAAGGATTTATCTGTACCTTTATTTGATTTTTTAAATGAATTTTAGTGGGTGGCCTGCATTTGTGGCCTAGTTATATTTTTACTCTACAAAGGAAAACTATTTAACAGTTCACTACATTTTCTCCATGTTTTGCTTTGTTAATTTTTCAATATTCATTAAATTAAATGTTAATGTTAAGCAGCGTAGCCTGCTCATCCAATAGGCCTTCCAGCTGTAGGCCCAGTTCTAGTCATTGGTGCCTGATGAAAAACAACAGTCAGTGGAACTGAAACACCATGTATGGCATTAGATTAAAGATAACCAAATGTTGTTTGGCGCTATTTAGCATTTCTTTTTCTGCAAGCAGTGTATGAGAGTTATATTACTTGATGCATTTGTATGATGTGTATTGTTGTTGTAAAAATGTTTAGTCCCTTTCATTTTAGTTTTGGGAATTATATATATAATACTGACTTAATGCTGTTTTCTTCTCCTGTACCAATGCCTTCTTTGTCTGGCCAGTGTGTGAGAGTGTTTGTCATAGAACACCATTTGTCTTTGTTCCCCATGCCATGTGGCCAGGGGCCCTTTGTGTACTGTCAGAATTACAGTCCTATACCTATATGTGTTTTTGTGTTCTATTCATCCAGTTGTTTGATATGGCTGGTGACCATTTTGTTTAGGCATCCAGCAGTCCTGCATGTGTTCTTCTTTGTTGTGGTGGCTATGCCTCCTTCCTGGTTGTTGTTTGATCATATGGCTGGTAGACATTTTGTGTAGGCAGCCAGTGTGCTTTAGGCCTGCATATGTTCTCTTTGTTATAGTGGCCATGCCTCCTTGCTGGTTGTTGCTTGATCATGTGGCTGGTGGCCATTTTGTGTAGGTTGCCAGTGTGCTTAAGGCCTGCAAGTGTTCTTTGTTGTGGTGGCCATGTCTCCTTGCTGGTTGTTGTTTTACCATGTGGCTGGCAGCCATTTTGTGTGTTTATTCAGCCCTAGTAGGTCAATGTTGATTACTGAATGTACTGTATGAACAGTTTTCTATATTTTATTATATACTTTGTTTTGCATTGTTCACCTCCACTACTCCTTGCCTCCCAAATCCCTGTGGCTTTTCATGCTAGTCCCCTTCCCCCAGAACATCAGCAATTGCAATCTATTTTTTTTAAAAAAATATGCTTTTATTTAAAATGTTATAATATCAGTGTAATAGTAATAATATTTAAGTATGTTTTACACTTTGTTCCTTGCTTTTTGATTTTTTTAAATAACTTATTTTAATTTCTTTTTTTTTTTTCTTTTTTACTTTTTATTTCCTATTTTCTCCATTAGCCCCATGTCTACATAGGCATACAGTTGCACTACATTTCATAACATTACATTATTCAAGAATTATTATTCCATTTGTCAGCAGCACCTCTCTGAGTGCCACAGACGTGTGCCTACGGCACCAGCCTCTGGGAACACCACTGCCGCATCAGCAGCCGCATTCAGAAGTAGGTCCAAGCCCATGTCTGGCACAAAGGCAGCCTCTATCACAGGAACGCTGACAAACAGTGATATTGTATTGGATTTATCTCTTTCTCAAAAGTAGTACCCAATTGTTGCCGGAAACTCAGGCCAGTGAACAACAACAGCCGTGGCCAGCAATAGCAGTTCCTCCCGAAGAAGGAGCACATCAGGCTGTTGAACTACATGCACAGGAAGCTGAAGAAGCCCCTCTTTCACAAGATTCACTGTCTTCCAGATCTCCGTCATCTTCTTCCTCAAGCCCCCCTTCTGATGATCAAGACTACACTTGGATGTCACCTCAGTCTGAGACATGCCAGGAGAGGCAAGGAGTGAAAAAAAAGTTTCCTGAAAGCCGTAGATTTATGGATGAAGAGGAGGATGACGAGTCTGATGATGAGCCAGTCATCTTGGATGTTAGTCCAGCCCCAGTGGAGTCAAACATTACTGCATCTTTTCAACCTGCACCGAGAGATTTGGCAGCGATACCACCACCTCCACCAGCTTCCATGTTTACAAAGCCCCGAGTGCGACCTACATCCTCCACACCCACCTCAGTAGAAGAAGGCACTGCAGAGAGGCAAACGTCATCAAAACAACATATACCTACCGCCACTTCTTCAGACATTGGCAGTGGCACCAGTGTTAGAAAGTGGACCTCCACATTCTGGGACTTATTTACGGTTAGTGAAAAGGAGCCAAACATTGCCATAGGCTCCATTTACCGAGCAAGTGTTAGTCTGGGTAAGCTTCGTACAAACTATGGAACCGGAGGCCAAACAACCCATTTGAGAAAGCACCATGCAATCTGCTGGGAGGCGCACCTTAGTGGCTCAAAAGAAAAGCGTGCAAGTGGTGTTAGTGAAGGTGTTAAAAGCAGGGATTCTGATCAGATTATGGTAGAAGGTGAAGAAGAGGGTGACATTTTTGTCACTGAAATCAGCCCTGTTCCCAGCAGTGCTATAGTATTGTTGCCCACATCATCAACATCGCAGTGGCACAGGAAGACTCAGAATCAGGTCAAAACACTGAGGCAAGAACCTACAGCGGCTGCCCACCTGAGACGCACATTGAGCCTACCACCACCTTCTAAGTCGCCTGCATCAGTGGCACCAGCAAAGGAAAAACTCCAGGCTACTAATACTGCCATGTTTAGGCAGGAGAGGCAGTACAAACGCAACCACCCAACAGCACATTTGTACAACGGGAAGCTGGCTAAAATGTTAGCGTTGGACCTTCTCCCTTTTTCTTTCGTGGAAGGAGTGGGTTTTGTAGAATTTGTGGCAGCTGTGTGCCTGAATGCCTGAAGTAGAAGGTTCCCAGCCAAACCTAGTTCGCCAGAGTTGCTGTTCCAGCGCTACATCACTATGTGTTGGAATTGGTTGGACAATCTTTGCAGCAGAGTGCTGTCTTGACAATCCAACTGACGAAAGACATGTGGACCAGTTACCAAGCCACTGATTACATGTGCATCACTGCACACTGGATCTCTTTGTGGGGTTAGAGAAATAATATCTGCAGCTGTTGACACAGCTGAAATGTTTAATGGTGCTTGGAAGCATGCAACAGTAGCTGTGTTCGCCATTGAGAAATCTCATACAGCTGCACACATCTTAGATGACTTTAACCACAAGGTTTTTGAATGGCTGCAACCCAGAGGGCTTAACGTTGGATGTGCTGCCTCAGACTATGGAAGTAATTTAGTTAAGGCTGTGTCAGGTGGTGGCTATTTCAGGGTCCTGTGTTTGGCGCACTGCATAAACTTCATTGCACAGGACTTCCTCAAAAAAGAACCGCAAGTTATTACTTTCTGTCCACATGCAGAAGAATCTGCACTCATTTTAGCCATTCTTTTAAAGCCTGCAAGCTGTTGAGGATTATCCAGAGTGATAATAGAATGCCAGCTGAAGCCCTATTACAGGAGGTGTCAATATCGGGAATTCTACTTATTACATGTTGCAACGTCTGTTTGAGCAGTACATACCGATCAATGAATAGGTTGTGCAAAGAGGTTACAAAACATGGATTGCTGAGCAACCTAGAGACCTAAAAAAATAACGGCTGGAAATTAGAGGGCAACTCATGGGCCTGGGGTTCAGCCTACAACTTCTATAGAGCCTGCAGGCTGTGCTGTTGGCTCACAGAAGCCAAAATCAACGCCAGCAACAACAAGGAACAGGAGCAGCAGCCCCAAAATCTGCATTTGATTGGTTTCTAAAGACAAGGCTTAAGTCCACTGCAGAGGCAAAGGCAAAAGAGCTCAAGCTAGGTGTAGCGCCAATGAATAGTGAGCAGATGGTCCAGGCCTACCTGGATGACCCAACCCTGGTCTATCTGGATCAAAACCCATTAGTGTACTGGTATGGAAGAGGCGCCAATGGACAGTGCTCAGCAGGCTGGCAATAAAGTATCTGGCAGGCCCTGTAGTCAGGATGTCTGCTGAGTGTGTGTTCAGTGCAGCTGGTACAGTGACAGTGAGAAGGACCAGTCTCTCATTCTAAAACATCAAGAGATTGACCATGATCAAAATGAATCAGCACTTTAAACTACCAAAATACAGCACACCTGAAGTATAACAGGAGATGGATGAGTGTGATGATTGGTCAGACTCAGGTCATGGTAGTGTGTTAGTTGACCAACTTCTGGCTGAACCACCTGAATTTGAGGATGAACTCTACTTCTCTAACTAGACCTGGGCACCATAGAGCTTTCTACTTTCTACTATGAACAGCTTTGAGAAAAAAAAGTAGCTACCTGTGGGAACCTTATTATTGTATATTGTTTGTTTGTGCCAAAATAACCAATGCACCACAACTGTTTATGGTGCATGTATGGCCAAATTGTAGTTGGACCAGTGTGCATTGAAGAATCCCCCAAACCCACCAAAATAACGTCAAGGAGATTTGATAGACAATGTCTGCCTCCATTCTGTGCCTATCCTTCCTTTTGTCCCCTTTTGTCCCCTAGCAGGACTGCTCCAGATATTTGATTCACAACTTACTGGCCAATTTGCTCTTCATTTCCTGATTCGAAGAGGATCAGCAATGTGCCACTATGCTTGATTGGAACAGGTAAGTAAGTTCCATACATATGCCTCAACAATTGATATAGGGATACTTGTTTCAGTGTTGAGAATTGAGATGGTTTGTATGACTCATCATGTCTAGTGGTGGCAGATAATGAGAGTGGGTGTTTATATTGTTCAAATATATTACGCTGGCTTGTGTTTGTGTTGTGATCAATTTACAATGTTGGTGGCATAAAATAATAGTGGGTGACAATTTTGTTCTTGAAGGAGATTTTTTCCCCTTTCACACATACCGTAATTTGTTTGCTGCCGATTTCACAAAGCTTTGTTTTCTGGTGCTCTGCTTCCTGGTTCACATTTGTTAAAGAAGACCCGACCAGTCCATTTAGCTAACAAACAAAATTTGAGTCCAAAAAGAAAAAATACTCAATGTTTCCTTTGTTGTTAAACCGTTAAAGGTCACTCTATCTCAGTTGGGTCATGAGTCTATGACTCTTTGGAGCAGTTGGTATAGAGATAGACATAATAATCTTTAATCAGAGTCTAGAGTATGATGAAAGGAATCAGAGCGTGATCTGACAACTTAAACAACTGGAAGAAGAAGGAAGTTAACAACTTCATGGAAATCAACAGGGGTGATGTGAGGATAACTCTAAGAGGCCTTCTCCAAACTGTGGACTTGTGCTGAGAGGTGCGTCAATTACTTGATTTGGGAAAATCAATGCTGTTGTGTGCATCTGCTGGCAGGCTCAAACTTGAAATTGTTTTGGTGGGGGGCCTGTTTTAGGAAACTGGAGGAGACAGACATGTGATGGATGATAATGTCACATTATGCAGTGCTCTAGGCTAAATGTTATGATGAGCATGACAGCTGCAAGTTTGATCATCCGGATACATGCTGACATTTATCTATGATTGTTGGTGGGTGATCGCAAAGTTCTTTGCTCTTGCTCTGCCACCTCTGAGTCATCTTGGTATACTACTCCTCATGAAGATTACTTTCCATTCTATCCTTCTTGATTCTACAATATCACAATGATAATCATTTGTGTTTTACAATCTCACAGGCCTTTTCTTCTCCTGCACCATAACAAGCATGCTTACCTTATCGGACCACTTCAGGCAGGCACCCAAGAATATTGATGGGGCAATCAAAAAACATTGCAGATGCACCACCCAATTTGGCAGTGCAGACTAGTATCATTTTTCTTTCAATATGTTTTTTATAGAACTGTGTCTGCTAGCTTCACCCCAAGATTAATTATATGTACAATTTTCAGGCGTAGCTGACTGAACATTTTTAGGTATATACAACTTTGGTCTCACTGGGGCTGACAGAATGTAAAACTATCTGTGTCACACATATTCATGCTTTTCTATTCCTCCCACAACAGACTGCTGATCATTTCCCAGATGAATATTGTGTTTGTGCTGTGTTTGTCTTTTTGTCACACCTTTCCCAACATCCCTTTCCCATCCATTCATCAAATCCCTAACCATCTCCCCCTGGGCTGTGTGATTGATTGAGGTGTTACTTAATAATTTACACTATTGATTAATCTCACACTCGGTGGATGCAGTAGATGCAACCTCAACTCAGTGTGCAGGATCTTCATTTGAGTTCACCTAGGTGGACTGCGACTTCAGTTCCAATTCCTTCACTGTTAGTGTGCTAGCATGCTACTACTACACCACCATGGTACCTTGAGAAACCATGCAGCCCTTGCTTCATCCTTTCAGATAAGATACTTATGGAGCATTGTTGTACTTTTAGTTTAGGCAATATAATGGGCAATGGCAAATCTCTCTGCCCCACTCCTATGGGTCAAATTTTGCAACATGCACTACAGAGACTAGAAGAATATTGGGACAAGGTTACCTAACTGCATAAATAATTGTTATACACTATCAGCAGATTTGTATAACATGCTGCACTAAAAGGAATACACTATCAGCAGATTTTGAAAACACCCTGTGTAAAGGCAGCAGTGCAAAGTAAAACACCCCAAAAACTGTGAATAACTATTTATTTACCCCATCCCTAACACAAATAATAAATAAATACCCACCCCTTCCACCCACAACTGGCCCACCCCATCCCCAAACAAATATCCCTTTCCCCATCAATGTTCAAAACAAAAACTATCCAATTGTCCAATGTTGCACAGAAGGAGTAGAACAAAGTAAAAAAAAGTCCTACACAAACCCATTGCCTCCCTCTCCACCCACAAAAAGTCCCACCACCAAAATAAAAGGTTAAAAAAGGGGCAGAGGAGGGCACTAAAGGTGGGCCAGGATTCTCCTGAGGAGCCCTTCCACACGTGCCTCATGGGCCCCTAACCGCACCAGCCTCCGAAGGGATAATGCAATGGCAGGCAGCTGCCCTGGCACTGCAGTTTAGGTGTTGCTAGGCTAGAGGCACTGGGTCCTGGCTGGGTCCCTGAGTACCAGCAGCAGACACTGCTGCTGCCACCTCCTCCTCCTTCTCTTCTTCGAGGACCACCAGTGCCTGTGTTCAGCTCATATGGTCTCCAGCTTCGTCTGCTGCAGTCTGGCTGCTATTTCCTGCTGTGCTCGTGGACCAGCAGGAATAGGTATATCAAGAAAGAAGAAAGAGAAGTTGTAAACAATGATCTGAGCAAAACACTTGTTTGAAATCATGTAGTGTAGTGGCACAGTAGCACTACATTTGGTGGTCACCTCAATCAATCAATACTTTATTATCATGATTTGGATCTCCTAAGAGATCCACATGAGTAGCGATACGAAAATCATGTTAGCTCAACATAAAATGATACACATTACTAAGACAGGGCATTTAAATACATAGTAAAATAGTATACAATTTAAAACACTAGGATTCAAAATAACTGTAAGAATGACTGACAAAATTAAAAAATCCTTTAACAAAATCTTTCATTGGGGTGGGGTATAACATAAATCTAAGGCCTCTCTATGCGATCTGATATTAAGCCGCAACAAGAGAGGTTTCAACCATAGTTTCATTGGTGCGGCTAAAGCAGGACAGACAAACAGAACGTGTGAAAGAGTCTGTATCCCACCTTGACACAGATCACAAATGTTAGTAGAGTCATCCCACCTAGAAGTAAGAACTCTCGGGGGCATTCTATTAAGTCTAAGCAGGATACACAATCGCCTCACCCCATGGTGTAGGTTCCAGGTCTGATATGGTTGCACCATTTTCATAGTTACAGAGTTAGTTAAATTCTCTAGACCTCTTCTTTGGTGGCACGCATCCAGGTCCAGCAGGAAGCCTTTGGACCATGTTGTTTCCTTCAAAGTTTTTTTTAACAATACATAAGAAATTGAAGGACAGAGGACCAAGTCTAGCTCTAAGAGCCGAATAGCTTTGATATAATTTCTATAGAACCCGGACTTTTCTCTCAGGTTGTTAAAGATCTCACCATGGGCCAGGTTTCTCAATGTGAATTACTCGCTATGCATAAGGTTATGCGCCTTTCTTATCACTGCCGTAAGGCCTTGCACAACGATATTCTTAATGCAAAATTCAAGACATAATACTGCCTCTGAGACTGCATGATTGCAGGAAACCATGCATCTCAGAATGCGGCTTTCTGTCTTGTTAAGAAAATCCCACTTGGTTATATCAATACATTCATTCGCGTATAAGAGAGTCGCTTGAATCTTGAACTGGTAGGCAGATAGTAAGTGTAAGAAGTGATTCTTACCATTTGCCTTATAAAAAGCCGACAGGCCTTGAGCAAGCGAAATAGCCTTATTGGTATTATGACAAACGTGGTCTTGATCCTTTGTTGAAGCCGAAAAGATCTTACCCAAAAACTGGTATGAAATTTGCTGTTCCAACTTATGTTGACTCAAAACCCAAGGATAAGAGACTTTCTTTCTGTTTTTTTTCCCGGAGAAGCAAACCACCTGGGACTTTGCTGTATTAATTCTCAGGAAGTGCTTCTCCGCATAGGTTTTTAAGGCAGCCAAGCAACGGTTTAGGTCTTTTGGGGTAAGGTCGTACACTACTATGTCATCTGAGTACATTAAACACGCGATTGGCCGGCCCCACCACCACCGGGGCAGCGTCAGGAGAGTTCTTGAGACTTATGGGAAGGTCATGGATATAAAGGGAAAAAAGCAATGGGGCCAATAAACAGCCTTGTTTCAGGCCATTTTTGGTCAAAACCTTTGAAGATAATCCCTGCTCTCCACCCACTAAAATTTTACACAAGGTCAATGAGTGTGGGGCAACCACCAATCGCAGGAGGCCAGAAGGGACCCCTAGATCTTGCAGTTTTTTCCACAGTATTCCCCTATCCACTCTGTCAAATGCTGTGGAGTAATAAATAAATGCTGCATAAAGTACACCTCCCCTTATCTGGACATACTTATCAATTATAATTTGCATGATCAGCATATTATCCAAGGTATTATGGTCCTTTCGAAAACCTGCCTGTTCCACTGATGGAGTACCATTTTCCTCCATTCAATCAGTTAATTGCAATAAAATCTTTTTTGCGAATATCTTTCCAGTTGTATCTAATAAGGCGATTTGTCTGTAATTTGACTGTATTGTTCTATCTCACTTTTTATATAGAGGAAGACTTATACTACCCGGCCATGATTCCAGGATGTTACCTTGGGCATAACATGAGCCAAATACTGGTAGAAGTAGTTTTGCCCAGAGCAGAGGCTCCCTTTTAATTAGGGTCATTGGGACCTCGTCGGGCCCATAGCATCTGAAGGGCACATTGATTTTATGATCCCTTCTAATTTCACCACTGTTGGAGGCCCCCGTATTATCTATTTCTTCCCCTCTGTTTAAAGCTGACACCTTTCTCCCCGGGTCAACGCCATGGTTTTCAGCGTAAAGATCTTGAATATACAATTTCCAATCTTCCTCCGCTATCGGGGGTGGCTAAGGTTTTACAGTTTCCGCACCCCTCTGAGATAATAGCCCAACATTTTCTGGGATTTATTTTTACGACCACTTCCCTTAATGAAATCCATTTATGATCCTCTTCTTTTTTCGGATTGCCAGTTTCAGCCATGATCTTCTTCTCCTAAGTTTTGTTATTTCCCTACTCATCTCCTTAGACTTGTCTTCCAATTGACGCCGTACTAGCGTATTTATTACTCTGTTCAGATTCAGAATAGGAAGATGATTTTTTTTCGCTCTAATTATATTAGCTCGGGCTGCTTACGCGAAGTAATAGGTTTTATTAAGTTGGAAAATTGTGTTAGGACGTCTTTCCCTCACACCCCCATATTTCCCACAACATTTTCCAGTAATGGCTTAATCGATATCATTTTAACTGTCGACCAAGACATTTTCCTATTTTTTCTGTTAATACTAAGGTTTGCGCCTTTTATAGACCATCAGTCTGTAGCCCCTAACTTCAAGCTCAAAGTAAACCTTAAGATTTTGTGGTCACTGTAGAGGGTGTTTAATACAGCCATATCCTCAACTTTTTGAGCTATGTTGTACGAAGCACATATGTAGTCTATGATGGAGTTATTCTTAACCGATTTATGGGTGGGGGCTGCGGGTGAGTCCATACTGAAGCACCCATTCAAAATAATACAACTCAAGGACCTAATACCTTTCAAAAAGATTAATCCTCTGTTATCTGTCCTAATTCTAGGAGGGAACATGATACAAGGGATATTCAACACATTTTACCTATCTTGATTATTGAAGGAATAAAGCATAGTATTATAAACTTTACAGATTAAGTCCCCCATTAAAATTAGATTAACAGGATTTCTTATAGCATGAATTTGTAAGAAGAGTTGTAAAATAATATCCCATTCCTTTTCGTGAGGGATATTTGCATTTACAATCGTTAGGGGCAGCTTCCCACCCTTGTCCCCCTGAACCTGTACTTGTACTATTTGACAAAAATTTGAAGAGTCGGGAAGGCTGACATATTCCCAATTATATCTGTCACTTAAAAGCATGGCAATGCCCCCTTTAGCACACCCTTTTTCTGAAGGGAGTGCTTTTTTGCTTAGAACCCTGTAACCCGGAATTGTAAGCTCATTTGAACACCAGGTCTCTTGAATGCAAATCAAATCGAACATCCTTGAATACAAAACTTGTAATTTACACTGATCTTTACCTAGACCTGCAGCATTCCAAGAGACCAAGGAAAGGCAAGTGCTAGTAACATGACTGACTCAGCTTATCCCTGGGCTTAGGTCTATTCAATGCCCCACTACCCAATTCCAGTTTTCTTGATTGAGACCGTAGCACAGAGATTTAGGTCCTTCCTAGACATTCACTACCCTTGTACCTTGATATAACGAGGCTTGCACGCTTTCGCCTGAGGTAAGAGAGAATTTTCTCCCCCAATTCACGATTGAGTTTGTAGAATCTAATCCAGGAGTCATAGTGTGCCCACCGGGGTACATTGGCTTCTCCCGGACTGGGATAACGTCTATACCCCTGTGCTGAAGTCGGGCACAAATAACCAAGATTAATTTCACGATCATTTTGGAAGAGAACCAGACCTTTGCCTTACTCCTGCCCATACCATGGTCAAGTAAGACCCTCACAATATCAGTAATCTCAATTGAATTGAGCTCGTCTATTTCCAGAAAGCATGACAGTAGGAACGAACGATTTAAACATACATGAGAGTCAAATATAGTCAAAAACTCCAGGTATTCCGATAATACCGGGGGCCCATCAAGGGCATTATCCCCTCTGTGTTTTTCTCCCACTTTCTGGATACTTAATTTGGGGTGAAACTCCTTAACCACAGGATTGACAGGATCAGGCGGAAACGTTATGGTGGAGTCAGATCTAGCACATGGAATCGCTAGTTGGACCGTCTGATCATGGAATTGAGATGGTACACCTACAGACAGCCCCTCAGTCCTGTTCTGAGAGTTCTTAAATGAGGAGAGCTGTTTTGCGATGTCCGTAAATTCCACCTGCTCTCTCTCCTTAATCTTGACCTTCCTTTCTTTTTTTTTTTATAATTCTCCGGTTCCTTTTCTTTCTAATCTTTTTCCCTCTTATTTTAGAGTTTTTAAATATTTTGCTAGCCTGATCCATGTCATTTTCATTTTGTTCCATCTGCTTTATAGATGGATGATCTTTGGGAAGAAAGATTGAAAATGGTACTGCTCTAGAATTTTGGGGCATCTTCCTTTATCTGGACTACATGAACCGGTGGGGTAATATTAAGCAGTGAGTTTGTATTTGAGAACAGGTTATCCAGAGAATATATCTCGTTCTCTTCAAAGTCCTGAATTACTGTTGTAGTAGTTTCTTCAAACAACTGTAGTTTTACTGCTTGAATTCTTCTATCTGAGTGAGAGAGTTTATCAACTGGTAGCTTCAAGTCCTCAGTACTTGGGAGCCCTCCAGCTAGTACCATTTGTATTTAGACCTAACCTCTTATACCCTTCCTTTTTTATTGTCATAGTCGTAGTCAACTCTGCAGGGGAGTGGCTCGTGTCTTGATTTGCTAGTAAGACTTTTAGAATGGAAATGAGGATGTCTTGCGTATGGTCTGAATTTTTTATAGATTTCTCCAAAAGTTCCAGAATGCATGATAAGATTCTTTCAAGGCACTTAGAAAGGACTACATGTTGTGCTGGTGGACATGGGGGATCGGATGGAGTTAAGTCAGAGAGAAAGTGATCCGAGGGGGTGCTACTGAATAGCTTTAACATAGGAGAATCAATGTTAGATTGTGCTACTATGGGCCTCGTTGGTGTAGACGAAGAAACTATTCTGCTGCCAAGCACCTCATCCGGATCTATATCAGGGAGGGTAAATTCTGTAACTTTTACTTGATTCGACCCCCTCACAGGGGGGAGGCAACAAAACCAGCAAACCCCTCGGTGGCGGTGACGGTGGTGCTCTTGCCCATCAAAACATTCAGATCATTACCCTGAGCGGGACCTTGAAGAGAATTATTATTGACACCAGATGTATTTCCTGCCTTAGCCATTATTTTCTCGCTGGGTTCCTTTGAAAGGAATGGGAGGATAGAATTCAGACTTTGTATATTTAATTTCTGTACCCCCTTGTTTCTCAGGGGGTTTGATTTTGTTTTTTTACAGGCTCGGCTAAGGAAAGACCTACTCCTTCACGTACGTTTAAAAGTCATTCTATTTGCTCCTGTTTTTTTATTCACGCTCTCCAAGGAGCAGGAGTGATGAAAAGGGAGACAGGATCGATCGGAAGTGGAGGGCCAGCACTACTACCAGCCCTTCTGAATCTCAACCCTCCCAAGCCGCTCTCCCCTACCTAAACTCCATTCTTTGGGGCTTCAAAGTCACAGGCTACAGGCTACAAGGGCCCTTGCCGATTGGGGGAGCCTTGACTAGCTGCCCAGCAGCAGTCCTGGAAATAGTCACGGCAGCTGGAGCACCTTCTGCGTGTCAGTGGAAGAAGTTACAAGATGATAGACGAAGGCAGGGTGAGCTGGGGAAACCGAGAATCTGGGAGGCTAGTGGCAGGTGCAGAAGCAAGGGAGCGAAACAACAAAAGGCAAAGGCAAAAAAGGTCCAGAGGCCAACTACCTGCTGCCTGCTGCCTGCTGCCTGCTGCCTACTGCCTGCTGCCCTCCTGCTCACACAGTCTGCTCCTCTCGTGCTCTGTTTGCTGCTCTCCTCCTCCAATCTTCAATCCTCCGGTCCTCTGCACGACCGCACCTCCTCCTGTACCTGCACCTCCTCCTGCGCTGGCGTTCCCCCTGTGCTGGGTTCGCGCTCTTAGTCTGTCTCGGCGAGGGCTCTGACGCTCTCCCAGCACACAGCCTGTGGGCACTGATCACCCGTTCCACTGGGGGCTCAAGGGTGGGGTCGTGCTCCGCTCAGCACAGGCACAAAACAACGGGATTGGGATCGGAGATTCTGAGACCCCAGCAGCATCCAGGGTCCAGGTCCGGAAACGCTCCAGTGCTCACCATGCTCCAGTCAACAGCTCGCGGTCGCTCGGTCACAGCACGAGCAGCGCGATGCGACGCGACAAACTCAGCACGAACCGGAACTCTCAGCGTTCAGTTCACGCAATCCGTAAGCAGACCTCAGACCATTCAATTTTAAGGTGATATCTGTCACAGCCACAATATGCACTGTGGAGTACAAGTATTCTTCTCTCTACTGTTGTGTTAAATGAATTGTGGCATGGCTAGCTCAGCTGGCACCATAGTTGTACTCATTACTGTCTGAAGCTGGAGCAGCTGTACTAAAAAAATATTTTATTCCAATGGCCCTGTTCTTCTTTGTACCTGGATTACAAGGCAGATGAATACTAAGAATGAAACACACCACATAATTTAATCAATCATGCAGACATCATGTGTGCCGTAAGCAGGCTGTGGAAAAGGATTGCACTGCAGGACAGGGAAATTATTAAGGAATGGCATGTAGTTTGAATGTGGTGCATTTGCATCGTCCCTGACTATCCCATTCAGGAAAACCAAGGCACTTACTTATGGTCCACTTTTTCACTGTCCTCATGCCCCTCCTCCACCACACATTGTAATAACTACTTTTTTCCAAACAAAAACATTTGCTTTGCAGTAAGGAAAGGAATCTTCTTAACATTCTCAACTGCAGGGTAAGGTAGAGTGGATTAGGATGTGTAGGTAGAGTACACACATGACAGATCAATCATCATCATGTGCCTACAGTTTGGCTAGTAGTGTGACTCACTGTGGTTGGCAAATGTTGAAAGGGAAAAATTGGAACAGAAGCAAATCCTTTATGGAAGCCATAATGAATTATATTTATTACTTGGCTTGAAAAATGTAGCACAAAAAAATTGATTTTTCAAATTATTCAGAAGTCTGGGACAGGACTTAAGAAAGATTGAAGGAGTGAAGTACTAGGAAGTGACTGACACAGAAGGAATTGGGAGGAGAGGGAAACACACCTTTTTTAGCATTGCCATGCATTGAAAAGTGTTTGACACATGAACTTGACAGACCCACATTGCACAGCTAACATTGCAGTGCTGATTTGGTTGAATTGAACCATGCAGCTTTTAGGTCATAATAGGTAACAGTGGCAAAAGGACATAGCAAGGGAGGGAGGCAAAGGCAAATAGATGCTGGGATACATATTACCTGTCTCGCTTGAAAAATAATGTGAGTCAAGGGAATATTCTGAAATACCATCCAAACCTTTGCATCAAACCTTTGATAAAAACCTTTCCAAGCAAGTAAGGTAGGTGAGAAGAACATCCATATCCAGAAGAGCTCCCTTGTTTCTTCATTCCAAGCATTTATCTATTCATCATTGCAAATGGGTTATTCTAGTAGTCTTATTCTTCTTCACCCTTGGCTTTGATACACACCATTTAATCTAAGCTTTACATTCTCTCATTCAGTCCTTTGCCATTTAAAACCATCCAAATTCCAAACATGGCTCTCTACTAACCTTCCACCAACATTCATTTACCCAATAATCACCCATGCACCCTTTCATCCATTCACCCATCCAAGAGATCTAACCCCCCTGAGGAGTCTGTTCACCCATTTAGGCATGGAATCCTTTCACCCATACCCTTTCACCCACCTGGGATGGCATCTTTCACCCATATACCCTTTCATCCATTTTTCACGCACACATGTATCCTATCACTCTCCTCATCACCCACCTATATGAATATTATTATGCACCCTTTCACACACACACACACACATCCGTTCACTCATATTATATTCCACCCATCCATTCTACTTTCATCCTTCTTTCAATTTTCCAAAACACATCATATTTCAAGGTAATTTTGTAAACCTTAGTCTGCTGAGTTGCAGATAACAGAATTCAACACTTACTTAAATCCTACTGCATCTGCAAAAGCAGGGTGTTGACGAGTGAGTCAACAACACTAGTATACCCTTGCAGTGACTATATTACTAATGGTCAATAAGCAAGCCATAGGACTTAGCACTGTCCGCGACTGCAGCCGCACAGGCTCATCCGCTCCCACAGCTGCACCGGTGCTGGTGCTGTCTCTGCTGGCCCTGGCACCGATGGTCGGTGCCAGGAGAAAAAAAATTACACAATTTAGATGACACATGCGCCTCCCCCTATTGTTTTTTTTGTAATAGCAAAATATAACAGAAAATACATCATTATGTTTTGGGTATAGATTCTTTTCAAAATATCAGGTAGGCATTTTGTTGTTTGGGAGTTATTCAAAAGTCAGGTACTCAAGTAAAAAAAAATGGTAATGGTGGGGCAGAACTAGCTATTGATGAATCTGAGTTTTTCGAGAGAAATAAAAAGGTGCAAGAATTGGTCAATGAAGGACATATGGTCTTGGTTGACTAATGCAATGGGGCTACCCCCCTCATACTTCCAACCATGATGCACAGTCATCAACTGTAAGTATACTAATAATACATACACAACATTGGAGGGTACAAACAATTACATGACCATGTTCAAAAACACAATTTTTCCTTTTTTTAATGATTGAGCTGGAGCAACAAAAAAAAAGCCTTCTTACAAAACATGTGTAGAATACCTTACATGGGCATGCAATCTTCAGTACATGTGTTCACTGAGCCTTACCACCACCACACAAGATAAGATACATAAGGGGAGAGGAAAAGCTCACTGACAAAGCGAGAAGAAAGGAAGCTATAAACAGACTAGCATAGCCAGACGGTCCGAAGTAAAGAAACTTGAAGTATAGAAAATAAGTAAAGAGGATATTGCAGGAATAAGAAGAATTTATGAAGCAAATAAATCGAAGTGAAGTTGGGGAAAATTTAGGAGGCAGGCACAGTAAAAAGGTAGAAAATAAAGTGTGGAGAGGTAAAAGATAGGGAAATAAATATTAATATTAACAACAACAGGAGGATTTACTGGGGCCAACAGAGCAATCTGGCCTGGCACTTGTGGAGGGGCCACCCCCCTCACCAACAGCCCTCCTCCTGCCCCTGAATGCTAAATGATGTAAGAAAAAAAATAGACAAGATTTAGTGATACTGTTAATAAATAATCTCTCCAAGAATATATTTTTTTTAAGGAAAATGCAAATGCAGAAACATTTATACATCAGAGGTTCAGGACGCCTGTATAGTAATAATATTCATATCAAGGCCAATCCTATTTCAAATTTCCTAACCGTATTCCTAATTTCTTAAACTACGCTTTGGAATTACTAATAAATTGCAATGAATGATTTCTACAGTTTTCTTCTTATTCTCAAACTGTCAATGCATAGATTTGATGCATGGAAAGCTATTACATATCACTGGGAAATTGCTTGGCAATTGGCACTGTAGGAGCTAAAAAAAGAAAGGCACAGAGAAGTGAGAGAACATGCAAAATCCCTAATACTTATATATTAACAATGCCTATCTTAGACAGGACACAGGAGGACTCTTTCTGCATTACTTCTTAATCAGCCCAAGCAAGCTCCAAAAAGAAATACAATCAGATAGCGCTGAGCTCCTGTCTAGCTGATGATCACATTGTATTATATTTGTCACATAAAGTTAACTTACCTGCGAGTGAGCAGCATGATTGCTATTTGTAAAGAAACTATTAGCATACAGCACAACTAATAACACTTTTTTACTCACCGAACCCGCAACCTCGAAGCCTAGCAGGTTCGTCTCCCGATCGAGGATGTCGGACCACTGGTGTATCAGCTGTTGCTGGTTGTGCCGGACCCCAGATCTGCGGCACACAGCCTGGCACACCCTCTCCCAGTGGCCTGCCACCTGCTGCCGAGGTGGAGGGGATGAGGCGCTGTACATAGAATACCAAGGCAGCCACTTCAACCTCAGAAAATATGGCGCAGGGCTGCACCCCTTGACATCGCCGCTGCCTGCAAGGAAGGCAGCCGATGGATGGGGGCCTGGTGCTACTGCTCCCCTGCTGTGACATGGCACTGGGGATTTAGTGGGGGGAGAGATAAGGAAGGAAGGATAAGGAAAAAGGAAGGGAAAAAGTAAAGAAAAAAAAAGAAAAAGTTAAAAAGTCGTAAAAACACAAAAATGTAGGAAAAAAGTTAAAATATATGAAGAGAAAGAAAAGATAATATAATAAAAAGACACTAGGGGAAAATAGGTTTTAAAACAGAGGGTTGGGATAGACATAGATGGATAGAAAAGTAGACCCCAATACCACTAGCAAAAAAACAAGATGGCTGTGCCCATGCGAACCGCGCGGTGCTGTTCGGGCGATAATTTCAAAGCGAGGAACAATTTTGTGTTGCCAGTGATGTTCAACGTGATGCAAAAGGTGCGGCAAGAAACTCCACCCACTAGCGGAACTCTGCACAGCGCAACAGAGGTTTTTCTCTACTCCGCATAGTTGTGCGTAGCACTGCTATGCTAACTCCACCCAGGCCTAGTTGTATAGTGGAGTTGAGTATCGTAGAGAGAGGCAATGTGTTGTACAGTGTAGTGGCAGGTCGAACAGTAGAGTTGAGTGTTGTACAGTGGAGTGTTGCTGACTGGAGTGTCATGAAATGGAGTGTGGTGTGGAGTGTCATCACATAGAGTGTCATAGAGTGGCACAGATTATAGTAGAATGTTGTAGAGTGTAGTGGCATAAAGTGGGTTTCAACGGAGTAGATAATCATACAGTTCAGTTTTGTCAAGTGCAGTGTCGTACAGTACAGCGGCAGCGAGTCTTGCACAGTGTAGTGTTGTACAGTGGAGTGTCATTATTTGTGAGAATACAGTGCATAGTAGAGTCATGAGTTATATTTGGTGCTGTACGGTTAGCGAGTTGAAAAGAGTATGTAATAAGGTGCGCTACTTATAACAATTTGAAGGTGTGGATATATTCTAAATGAGAGCTATACCCATAACCTTTGAATTTCTAAAGTTGTGTAATTTAAGTGTGGTTTTTAAATGGAAAAAACGTTTTCCTAACTAAAACTAAGATTTAACCTTTAGTTTTTCATTGAATTTCAATCATTTTAAATCTTTAATAAAAATGTGTTTCAAATAGTAAAGTCCAGTGTTGTCGAGTGGAGTGTTGTTATATGGAGTTTAGTACAGTACAGTGGAGGAGAGTGTTATGTAGTCTATTGTTGTAGAGGGGAATATTGTGGAAGAGAGTGGAGTAGGGTACAATGGACTTACGTATCTTACACTGTAGTCAAATGTTACATATTGTTGTGACATGGTGGCTCATATAGTAAAGTCAAGTATTGTTGGGTGGAGCGGCCAGTTGTAAAGTGGACGGGCACATTGTACAGTAGAGTAGGATGTTGCAGACTGTCATAGAGTGGAGTAGAGTGTGTTAAAGTGGGCTAGGGTGAAATAGACTGTTGTAGAGTGGAGTATTGCCAATTGGAGTGTCATAGTGTAGTTTGGAGGAGAGAGATGGTGAGTGTCATATAGTGGAGGGGCGTGTCAAAGAAAGAAGTGGGGTGGCATGTGATTGAGTGTTATAAAGTGTAGTGCAGTGGCAAAGAGTGGATGGGAATAGAGTGGAGTAGTGTCATAGAGTGGCATAGAGTATAGTACAGTGTAGTAGGGTGGAGTTCCATACAGTGAAGTAGAGTGTCAGACGGTGAAGCGTTGTGAAGAAGAGCATGATACAGTGACGTAGAGTGGGATAAAGTGTAAAAGAGTGGACAATAGTGGAGAGGAATACACTGAAGTAGGGTAGTATAGGGTGGAGTAAAGTTTCAAAGAGAGAAGTGGCATGTCGTAGACTATACTGATGTGGAGTACAGAAGGGGGGAGTGGCATAGCAAACAGTTGAATAAAGTTTCAAAAACTGAAGTAGTGTTTTATAAATTGGAGTACCATTTTATACAGTGGAGTGAAGTGACTTATCATACTGTACTGGAAAGTGTTGTAAACTGCAATAGAGTAGAGTGGCATACAGCCTAGAAGAGTTTTGTAGAGTGGAGAGGTGTACAGTACAGTACATTGTTGTACAGTGCAGTGGAGTGAATTGGCATACAGTGTTATAGAGTTCAATGCCATAGAGTGGCATAGAGTAGAGTGGCATACAGTGGAGTAATTGAGTAGAGTGGAGTACTGTTTCATAGAGTAGAGCAGAGTAAAGTGGCATGCAGTGGTATATAAAGAATTGCCTACAGTGTAGTATAGTGGACTAGAGTATTGTAGAGCAGTATAGAGTGGAGTAGAGTGTTGTACAGTGGCACACAGCTTAGCATAGTGCTGTGGAGTGCATGGGTATAGACACGAGTAAAGCATTGGAGAGGGGAATACAGTGTAGTAGATATACAAATATATATATGTTATATATGTATAACAATCTATATATATAGATATATATATATAACCTACTGACAGTTGCCAGTAGGTAGTTATAATAAGGACCATGTTTCCAAAGGAAAAGCATTTTTTTTGACTTGCCTAAATCTTTGGCATTGTTTGGTGAATCTTCACAAAATATTCCCCAAAAAGTGTTCCAGTGATTGTTGTTGTCCACGGAAAGTTTCAGGGTGATTCTTCAAAGGGGGGCAGAGAAAAAGTGGGCTAAATAACATTGTGTTTCCCATTTTAATTCCCATAGCATTGTTTAGACATGACTACAGGCCAAGCCACTGGACGGAATTATACTAAATTTGGCAGATAGCTAGCTGTCGGTATGCAGATTACGCTTTTGCTTAATTATTTTAAATCCGTTCAGTAGTTTTTGAGAAATGTAGGGAAATTTAAATTTGAATATCTCTGGCTGCAAAGTATTGTGAAGGGAAATGCACAGCTCTGATTGGCTGCCAACACTTCAAACCAGGTAGTGTTGGCATCCATCTTGGGGCTGGGCTTGAGCCGAGTCCCAGAAAAAAAGTAAAAATAAAATAAAAGGGGCAAGGTTAGAGAAACCCTGACCCCTTGGGGTGTCCCAGAGGGACGCTGCCAGATCAAAAAAACATTTTTAATAATTATTTTTTTGCTGCGAGTTCACGATAATTGAGGCAACATTTAAAAAAAAAACAAGCCTGGGCTCCTGCGCTTGCTTTTTTATAGGCCCCTGGGTGGGCCAGGTCCCAGGGCATTAAAAAGTTAGTGTGTGGGGGGGCTCCTAGCACCCCCACAGCTCCGGGGGCATCACCACCTCCTGGAGCTTTCAGTTTTTTATGTGTGAGGGGGCCCATGGCCTCGCTGCCCTAGGGACCACCATCTCCCCAGGGCTTTCCTTTTTAAATATGCAGTCCCCTGTGGCAACCGGCTGCCCTGGGGACCAATACCTCCCCAGGGCTTTCCTTTTAAAATATGCGTTGGGCCTGCAGGCCCCTGCAGCCCCAGAACAAATATTTAAAAAAAGAAAGGGGGTCTCTTTGGGATTCCCAAGCCCCGGGGACCACCACCCACAGGTCTATGTAAACATTTGAGGTGGGCTGGGTGGCCCCCCCTCATGGAGTCACTGAAGGCCCTTGGGACTGCTCCCCCACCAGGGCCAGCTCCTGGCTTGGCTGCAGTGCTGCAGCTAAAGCCAAGCCGCAGCAAACACTCTTCTGTTTGACAGCAGGACCTTTTATTTGAAAGAACTATAACTATAACTGCTGAATTTCTATTGTTTTGTACGAGCAAATTCAGAACCTAACTATAATGTCCCTGTAACCTTTGTTTTTTTAATTACATATATATATATATATATATATATATATACATAGATATCTATAGATATATATATGTATATATATATCTACAGTATATATACATGCCCCTTCTGCTAGTCACCAGTAGGCAGTTACAGTTAGGACCAGGACTCCACAGGAATGCTGTCTGGAACGTTTTCGGGTGATTTGTCAAGCGGGGTCGAGAAAATGGTGGGGCCAACTCTTTTTTCCCATGCAATTTCCTATAGGAATTTTCAACATGACTACAGCCAAAACAGCTGAATGGAATTACTCCAAACTTGGCAAAAGCTACATCTTGCTCCAGAAAGAGTGCTTTGTGTAATTTGGTGTAAATACGTTCAGTAGTTTTGGAGTTATTTAAGAAAAAAGATAAATGCATATCTAGAGTTGCAGGGACTACGGATCCGACTCATGATGAGATCTGATTGGCTGCCACCACTTCAAGCAGGAAGTGGTGACAGCCATCTTGGGATTTGGAATTGGCTGGGTTCTATCAAAAAATGTAAAAAAATAAACATAAGGGGGTGGGGTAGGAGATCCCCTACACCTTGTGGTGAGGTCCCACCTGGGGCCAAAAATGTTTTATTTTGCTGCAGATTCGTGAAGGATCAGGTCCAGTTCCAGAGGGAGGATACATATATTTGGTGTGAGGGGGCACATGTAGATCTCCTCCATGGGCTGATTTCGACCCCGGGGATCCCCTCCCCTGGAGCCTGGCTGTGGGTAACAAGAGAGAGTGGGGCTTGCAACCCCCTCCAAAGGGTGATTTCTGTCCCAGTGATCCCATCCCCTGGGGCCTGGCCATGCTGCCATTGGTATGGAGAAGTAGGCCATGCACAGCATTGGTTGGCCCCAGGGCCTGGCCTGTGGCCTGGCTGTATAGCCAGCACCCGTAATTCTCCAAACCCATGCCACGTATGGACTTCGTCTGTGCGAGGCGGGGATTAGCTACAGGGACAATTGCTTTCCCTTGTCCAAGTGCAAAATGTTTCAATTACTTGAATTTAACAGAAGAGGACCTTCAATTGGGGCACCTGCTTTGCTTATATTTGTAAGGGCTTCCTGTTGAGGTTTAATTTCTGTGAAATGAGCATATGTGTCAAAATACATTCTAGCCTGCTTATTTATCTAAGAATAGGCCACAGCTTAGCACAAAATATCTATCCAACTGGAGTACTTTGTACTGGGTAATTAGTAACTGCTACGTAGTTGGGTAAATGTATTGTGCATATTCTACACTATAGCTGCGTAAAGGACGCAGAGGTAATGTCTCCAGTGAACTTGTGTGTCTGTAATTTTGGTCATGTGATAGTTCTTTGAGCGTCTACATACAGAAATTGAACTAACATGAATCCTGCTGTAGAGAAGACAACAAGACTACAAAGAAGTGAGTCTCCTCCGAACAAGGGCGCTTCCTCTTAATTTTAGATAGTAAGTGCCTCTTTGTTTGGTGGAAATGTGCTCATATTCCTCTCTATTTTAGACCACGGGGGGAGTCTGTATTGCCCCACAGTCCCTGCCAGCTCTCCTCCTTTTTCAGGAGCCGGCATTGCTCCCACACACAGGGAGCTGCAAAAATACAGCTCCCTGTGTGAGGGAGATGAAAAGTCAAATCATAGTGAGCGGGAGCAGTTTTCATGGTTCCATCAGCTGATAGCAGACTTACAGTTTGCTTTCACTTGGAGGGACAGCAAACTGCTATCTCACTTCCAGAGATAGGGAGCCGATCCTAGGGAGTGGCAGTCCCCAGAACCTTTAATGGTTCCAGGAGGGAGGCAATGCAGCCACATCCTTTAATTTGCATGGGCCGGCCCGGGGTAGGTGGTGGTCCCTGGGGCCGTATATGGACTGGGAGGGTGGCCAGGTGGTCCTCCTCCCACTGGTAATATCATTACAGGTCCCGGGAAGGTGATGGTCCCCCATACCCGGGAGGTCTGGGCGGCCCCCCAAGATATTAAAATTAAGCTGAGAGATGGTGATCCCCAGGGCTCTACATAGCCACAGGAGTGGGGTCCAAGTGGCCCACTTCCATATTAAAAAATAATTCCTAGGGAGGTGGTGGTCCCTCTGGCTCAAAAGAGCCCGAGGAGGAGGCCCATGTGGCCCCCTCCAATATCCTAAATAAGATCTGAGCAAATAGTGATCCCCGGGGCTCAAAATAGGCTTAGAGAGGGGGCCCATGCAGCCTCCTCCTTGTTTTTTTGTAATACTCCACGTCCCCAGGGCTAAACTGTAAACACGCATGGGAGACCACACTTTAAAAAATATATATATTTTGGCCCGATTCACACATCTTCTGTAAATATTCGGCAAAAAATGTTTTTTAATGCTTTTTGCCTCGGCAGGGTCTCCTGGGTCCCCCAGCACCAGGGCAAGGGGGTCAGGGCATTCTTACCTGCCCCTTGTTTTTTTTTTAACTCTCTTTGGGGACTCAGCTAAGTCAGAGTGCCAAAATAGCTCCAACCACTTCCTGGTTGGGGTACACAATTTAAGCCACTCCAATCTTTGCCATTCCACTCTACGTTACTTCACTCGATCCTACTCCACTCCACACCCTTCCTCTCTAAGCAACTACATTTTATGGTATCCAACTATTAGCCATTCCACTCTACACCATTATGCTATTTATCACTCCAATGTATGCCACTACACTCTACACCACTCAACTCTAAGCCACTACACTCCACTGTATTCAACTCTACACCACTCCACTTTCTGTCATTCTACTCTACACCATTACGGTGTACACCACTCGACTCTCCACCACTACAAACCGCGCTATTCCACTCTATTTAACTCTACTCCATGTCAGCCAACTCTAGTCCACTGTACTTTATTCCACTGTAAGCCACTTCACTCTATGCCACACCACTTTATGTCACTCCACGCCACTTCACTATACACTGTTCCACTGTACGCCACTTCATTGTTCAACACTCCAGCCTATCCTCTTGCACTCTGCCCTACTGCATTCTCTGTCATTATTTTCTCCGTCACTCCACTCTATGGCTCTCTGTTCTTTGTCATTCCACTGTATGCCACTCCAAGCTATTCCACTCAATGCCTGTCAACTCTATGCCACAATACACTCACTCCACTCTACGCTATTCCACTCTATGCTATTCCAATATATGCCACTAAAATGTACACCACTTCATTCAACTCCACTCAACTCTATTCCACTCCACACTTCGATACTTCAGTTGACATTCTTTTACTCTATGCTGCTCCACTCTACATTACTCCACTGTTCACCACTCCACTGTATTCTATTTATCTGTACACTACTCCACTACACGCCACTCCACTCTACATCACTCCACTCTACACCACTCCAATCTACACCACTCCATGCTATACTATTCCACCCTGTCATGCCAGTAAACTGTTCCCCACTCTAAGCCACAACACTGTACTCTGTTTCCTGTGTGCTGCTATGCTCAATGCTACTTGAGTCTATGCCACTTCACTCTATTCCACTGCATGCCACTACACTCTACCTCATTCCACTGTATGATATTACACTCATCACCACTCCACTCTATGGTACTCCACTCTAGGCCTGGGTATAGAACTCCATTACGCCAGCAAAGTTTGCGGAATTTGGGCACTTCGTGCTATGCATAGTAGTGCGGAGTTCCTGAATTCCACAATCCGGTGCGGAGCAGCGTTCATTCGCAGCGCATGCGAATGAGGCTTTGCATTTGCCTGATCAGTTTCCGGCTTCACACGCAAAACTTCATGTTTACTCAGGCTGCTTCCAGCCACTATGGAGGCCAAAACAGTTCTGCTTGCAAATGCACATGGGTAGATTTTCTACTCCAGAAGTGCTCCAGAGACTCCACCTTCCGCAGGTTCCTCCCATGGCTTTCTTCATCTCCTGGTCATTTTTCACTTGGATTTTGAAGTGGCAGGATCACTCTCTTTGTCTCTTGGATATACCTTTGCATTCAGGCCAAATGTACAACTGAACGACACGATTTTGCGGTTGCAAAATGCGAAAATCACTTTTTGCAACCACAAAATGACCTTGTCCGATGTACTAGTTACCGGCTCCCAAAATAGGGATAGTGACTTGCTTTTAGGAAGGGGCATTCCAAGTGCGCCCCTTCTTAATAGCGACTCGGTGGCCCATATATGGTTGTTTTGTAATGGTGAATGCAGTTGCAAAACAACCCCCAATTTCAAACTGATTCTAACCCATTCGCAAACAGGAAGGGGTCCCCAAGGGAATGGGGGTGCCAACATTTTTGCAGAGCTGGCAGTGGTTCCACGGGTCACCGTCTACTCTGAAAAAATGAAACTAAAACATTTCATTTTTATTTTTGAAATGCATATAATTTTCCTTCAAGGAAAATGGGACGCATTTTTAAAAAACTGCTTTCTTAAAAAAGCAATCACAGACATGGTGGTTTGTTGATCCCAGCAGGCCACCATCCCTGTGAGTGTGGCTATTCCTGAATAAGTCGCACATTGTTTATTAATGAGGAAAGTCACTTGCAATCCATTTGCGAGTTTTCAAACAGTGCCTAAGACATTTTGTCTTGTGACTCGGAATGTGAGATTCTTAAAAAATCACAAATTGTGAGCCGCAAAAAAAAACGGTCGTACATCTGGCCCCAAGTTTTTGTGAAATCACATAAGTAAAATCCAAACCTATTGAATAAGGTTGTTGTTTGTTTATTTGGTCATTAACCAATATTACTTTGTAGTTTAATTTGATTTTAAAAAATTATAGTGGTGGGTGGCCTGGAGTTTAAGTATGGGCCTAATTATTTAATTTGAATTTCATTGTTTTTTCATCTTTTGTGTCGGAAAAATTGTTGCATAGGTAAGTACCTGTCCTTTTCTACGTTTGTAGCATCTGCAATAATATTTTATTATGTGGAATAGATTTTGAAAGGGCCATCTAGCCAGTAGGCCCAGAACTAGTAGTCATCAGTGCATGAAATAAATATTTCAGTGGTATATGTTTTTAAAAATTCATTTAGGACAGGTTTGGCAATGGATTAAATTAAAAATGTTGGCTATTTTTTGCATTTCATTTTTTTTTGTTGCAAAAAGTGTCTAAGTTGTGTGGTAATATTTGATGCAAAGGAGGATGCCTGTACTATTGTTGTGAAATTTGTATAACTCAGTTAATTTTCATGTTTTGCATTGCTGAATAAATGTTAGTGTTTTCTTCACTGTAACCACCATGCCTCCTTATAGCCAGTGTGTGTGTATGTGTGTGTGTTTGTTATCGTCCATTTATCATAGTTTCCCATGCCATGTGGCCAGGGGCCATTTTGTGTAGTCTATGTGCATAGACTTTTCTATGTCTTCTTGTTCGCAGTTCGCGATTGACCATGTTGCTGGCGGCCATTTTCTGCATCTAGCCAGTGTGCCTTTGCCATAGACTTGCATGTGTTCTTCTTTGTTCTCCTTGCTCGTAGTTGTTGTTGTTTGACCATGTGGCTCGCTGCCATTTTGTGCATGCAGCGAGTGTTCCTTTGCCATAGGTTTGCCTGTGTTCTTTATTTGTGATTACCCTGACCCACCCACCCTGCCCTTAAAAACTAAAACTACACCTGCCCCTAAAACTACCCTCCAACCCTACCCCAGTACCAATTACCTGACCGCGTCCTGTCTGATCCAGAGTCTGTTTTTCTCTGCCTTAACCTCGCATGTTTGTTGTTCCGGACATGCGTGGTTAAGCAGAGGAAAACAGGGTCACTGTTCAGGAAAGCGTTGTTCCGCTTTCGTGGATAACGCACCTCGTTGTTCCGTGTCGTTGTTTAGGCTGCTTTCCAACATGGGGCTACAATTTTGTTAGATGAGAATGCCTACCTTGCATCTCATTGATGCAACGTAGGTGCACGCATCCAAAAAATGGTGCAAACTCCTATATTTTGACATTAGACATATCTAACGTCAAAATATAAGTTTGGAGTAAGGTTTGGGCTGAATTTGTGCCAAAAAATTACTCAAATTGGGCGCGAACAGAGCATAAATATGCCCCTTGGTTTCTTTAGGTGCATAATAATTCCATTTCCTCTTGGACACCGTGGCAGCGGCTCACTGCATACAAATCACTGTAGCATAATTCATTTTTTAAATGATTATTCCATTTCCCTTGGACGACCTTGCCACTATTAGTTTTTTAACCTCTTAGCTGCTGGGCCTTTCCCCCCCCCGTGCGGAGCCCTTTTTTGGCTATTTGGGGTGATTCGCGCTTAGGCCTTCATAACTTTTTGTCCACATAAGCTATCCACGCCAAATTTGCTTCCTTTTTTTCCAACATCCTAGGGATTATAATGGCAGCCAGATTTTGTGGTTTCCCCTGGAGAAGACCAAGAAATTAGCCAAAATACAGTGAAAAGTTAGTTTTTTTCAAAAAAATTGGGAAAAAGGGCTGCCGAAGAAGGCTTGTGGTTTTTTTCCCTGAAAATGGCATCAACAAAGGGTTTCTGGTGCTAAAACCACCATCTTCCCACCTTTCAGGAACGGGCAGACTTGAATCAGAAATCCACATTTTTCAAAACAAATTTGGCATTTTAGTGGGACATACCCCATTTTTACTATTTTTGGTGCTTTCAGCCTCCTTCCAGTTAGTGACAGGACTGGGTATGAAACCAATGCTGGATCCTGGAAAGTTAAACATTTCTGAAAGGAAGACAAAATTCTGAATTCAGCAAGGGGTCATTTGTGTAGATCCTACAAGGTTTTCCCACAGAAAATAACAGCTGAAATAAAAAAATATTGAAATTGAGCTGAAAACAACAGCCATTTTTCTTTATGTTTTACTCTGTAACTTTTTCCTGCAATGTCAGATTTTTGAAAGCAATATACCGTTACGTCTGCTGGACTCTTCTGGTTGCGGGGATATATAGGGCTTGTAGGTTCATCAAGAACCCTAGGTACCCAGAGCCAATAAATGAGCTGCACCCTGCAGTTGGTTTTCATTCTATACTGGGTATACAGCAATTAATTTGCTGAAATATGAAGATTGAAAAATAGGTATCAAGAAAACCTTTGCATTTCCAAAATGGGCTCAAGATTAGGTTTTGAGGAGCAGTGGTTATTTGCACATCTCTGAATTCCGGGGTGCCCATACTAGCATGTGAATTGCAGGGCATTTCTCAAATAGACGTCTTTTTTACACACTCTCTTATATTTGGAAGGAAAAAATGTAGAGAAAGCTAAGGGGCAATAACACTTGTTTTGCTATTCTATGTTCCCCCAAGTCTCCCGATAAAAATGATACCTCACTTGTGTGGGTAGGCCTAGCGCCCGGGACAGGAAATGCCCCAAAACACAACGTGGACACATCCCATTTTTTGACAGAAAACAGAGCTGTTTTTTGCAAAGTGTCTACCTGTAGATTTTGGCCTCTAGCTCAGTCGGCACCTAAGGGAACCTACAAAACCTGTGCATTTTTGAAAACTATAGACCTAGGGGAATCCAAGATGGGGTGACTTGTGGGGCTCTGACCAGGCTCTGTTACTCAGAATCCTTTGCAAACCTCAAAATGTGGCTAAAGAACACATTTTCCTCACATTTCGGTGACAGAAAGTTCTGGAATCTGAGAAGACCCACAAATTTCCTTCCACCCAGCGTTCCCCCAAGTATCCCGATAAAAATGATACCTCACTTGTGTGGGTAGGCCTAGCGCCCGCGACAGGAAATGCCCCAAAACACAACGTGGACACATCCTATTTTTTGACAGAAAACAGAGCTGTTTTTTGCAAAGTGCCTATCTATAGATTTTGGCCTCTAGCTCAGCCGGCACCTAGGAAACCTACCAAACCTGTGCATTTTCGAAAACTAGAGACCTAGGGGAATCCAAGATGGGGTGACTTGTGGGGCTCCGACCAGGTTCTGTTACCCAGAATCCTTTGCAAACCTCAAAATGTGCCTAAAAAAACAAATTTTCCTCACATTTTGGTGACAGAAAGTTCTGGAATCTGAGAGGAGCCACAAATTTCCTTCCGCCCAGCATTCCCCCAAGTCTCCTGATAAAAATGATACCTCACTTGTGTGGGTAGGCCCAGCGCCCGCGACAGGAAATGCCCCAAAATACAACGTGGACACATCCCATTTTTTGACAGATAGAGCTGTTTTTTGCAAAGTGCCTACCTGTAGATTTTGGCCTCTAGCTCAGCCGCCACCTTGGGAAACCTACCAAACCTGTGCATTTCTGAAAACTAGAGACCTAGGGGAATCCAAGATGGGGTGACTTGTGGGGCTCTGACCAGGTTCTGTTACCCAGAATCCTTTGCAAACCTCAAAATGTGCCTAAAAAAACACCTTTTCCTCAAATTTCGGTGACAGAAAGTTCTGGAATCTGAGAGGAGCCACAAATTTCCTTCCACCCAGCGTTCCCCCTAGTCTCCCGATAAAAATGATACCTCACTTGTGTGGGTAGGTCCAGCACCCGCGACAGGAAATGCCCCAAAACACAACGTGGACACATCACATTTTTTCATAGAAAACAGTGCCTACCTGTGGATTTTGGCCTCTAGCTCAGCCGGCACCTGGGGAAACCTAGCAAAGCAGCGCATTTTTGAAAACTAGAAACCCAGGGGAATCCAAGATGGGGTGACTTGTGGGGCTCTGACCAGGTTCTGTTACCCTGAATCCTTTGCAAACATCAAAATTTGGCCAAAAAAAACACTTTTTTCTCTCATTTGGGTGACAGAAAGTTCTGGAATCTGAGAGGAGCCACAAATTTCCTTCCACCCAGCGTTCCCCCAAGTCTCCCAATAAAAATGGTACCTCACTTGTGTGGGTAGGCCTGGTGCCCGCGACAGGAATAGATCACTCAACGGTCAATGTTGGTCCTTACATGAGGCAGCTGTTGACCCTGGGGTGATCCATTCCTGACGCAGGCACTAGGTGTAGGCACTCAAGTGGGGTAGTGTTTTTATCAGGACAGGTGAGGAATCACTGGGTGGTAGGAATTTTGTGGATCCCAGCATATTTCTGTAGTTTGTGTGACAGAAATGCGAGAAAGATAGAGTTTTTATTCAACATTCAGCTTTGCAGGGTATTCTGGGTAAGAAAACTTTGGGGAATCCAAACAAGTCACACCTCTGTGGACTCCCCCGAATGTCTAGTTTCCAGAAATGTTTGGGTTTAGTGTGTTTCTCTATATGGCCGCCGAACCCAGGACCAAAAACACAGGTGCCTGCCTTGCAAAACCAGTTTGTTTTGCGATAGATAATTTTGATGTCTCCACAATACGATTTGGGTGGTGGAATTTGGGGCTGAACTAAATTAGGGAGCTCCCAAGAGAGCACTCTCTCTCTCTCTGCTTGCCGCTGCATTCACCTGCTCTCTGGTTTGGCCAAACCCACTATTATCCAGTTGCACAGACTGCTTGCGAAGGGACAGCAGGACTGTCCTCATCACCTCCCTCATAATGTACTGGAAGAGGAGTTATTGAATGGGACTCCTCCAACTGAAAAATCACTCCCAGAGTCTGCGCCATTGTCCTATCCCTCAGATGCTGTCTCAGTATCTGATGTCTCAGTCTCTGATCCTATGTCAGAGCTGTCCTCTTTAACCCGAGTGATGGCAGCAGTCATCCATCAAGATGCCATCTCTGCTATTGGCTAAACTGTTGCTCTAAAACACTAGCCTACGTAGACAGTCACAAAATCGATGGTGTGTGTGAGATACGTGCAACAGTAGAGGCCACCTTACCTGCACTTCTTTCCTCAATCAGCACGTTCTTTCAAGACACTCAAAAAACACCTTGTCACACACCATTTGTCACAGTCTTTTAGCACCTCCTGCGCCCAGTCCAACAATCATTATTGGTGCTCCCACTCCCTCCTCCTCGGATTCCCTCATTACCACCCAGCAAAAGTGCCCTTCATCTCTCCATAGCCGCCCTCCACCCCGCACATACATTTCATTTGTATTATAGCGCAGGTAATGGCTGACTTTACTAATGTACTCAGCTATTTACATAAAATACAGATTTGCTCTTTGCAGTAGGCATATAAACCTTCTGCCCTTCTTTATGGCACTAAAACTGCCACTAGACAAGTCTGCCCCTTTTCGAGCAGAAATATAATCACAATACTTACTTGACTTTTTTATTGCTGCCTAAAAGCTACAGTTGAAAAGCGTCAGTTGAAGTATATGCATTGCTTTGAAGACGCAAGCTGCAACTGCAAGACAACTGGTGGCAAATATATATGTGGGTCTGGTTTTCCTGGGGGCCGATTGCAGCCCCCAGGGAAACCACACACGTATTGACAAAAGTGATATATATATATATATATATATATATATATATATATATATATATATATCTACATAGATATATGCACAGCTGCGATTGGGGGCCAGGAAACACTTTCAGAAGGCCTTGTAAGAAAGGGGAGACTCTCCCCTTTCTTACGAGGCCTTTCTGAAACTGTTTTCTGGCCCCCGATCGCAGCACAGCTGCGATCGGGGGCCATGAAACCTGAAACTGTTTCCTGGCCCCCGACTGCAGCACAGTATCAATATCAAGGTGTCTGAATGGCTGCGACCCAGAGGTCTCCAAATTGGTTGCCACGGACAATGGCAGTAACATACGCAAGACCATGGCAGACGAAAGCTATTTCACGGTCCTGTGTTTGGCGCACTGCATCAACCTGGTTGTGCAAGACTTTCTTAAAAAGAAGACATAGGTGGTCATTATGAACATGGCGGGAAACACTGTTGCCCGCCGTGGTGGCGGTGTACAGAAGACCGCCATTGGCGGTGAACAGAAACCCGCCATATAAAGATGCAAAAATCAGAATCTGTCAAAAACTTCCCAGCCACCAGTCAGCGCCAGGCCCATGTCGGCAGAAATGCAGGACCTCCCACCCAGCCATCTCCGAGCACACAAACCCCGGCCCTCCAAATAATGATGCACAAATCACTGTGGCGGATCAGTGGAAGTCGAACGAACATTGGCGGTACAGACCGCCACGGCCAGCACTGGGAACCAACAGTAAGAAGTGCACACATTGGCAAGTTTGAAACCCATACACCTGATACACATCCACAACACTATAAAACACTCACAGACATCCCATAATCCTTTGCATCCCCATTAGGACAACTGTTATAGAATACCCCAGAAGATGAACGCCACAATACACGATTCATACACCCAACCACACAACAGCACCCTCACCTAGATCCACACAACACGCCACTCACAACACACACCATGGCACCCACCAAACACCCACGCTTCACAGAAAGGGAGCTAAGGACCATGGTGGACGAGCTACTGAAGGTCGAGCCACAATTATTCAGGGCACAGGTGCAGCACACACCCATCGCCAGGAAGATAGAGTTATGGCAGACAATAGTGAACAAGGTCAATGCAGTGGCACACCATCCACGCACCAGGGACAACATCCTCAAGAAATGGAATGACCTGCGCGGGACGGTGAGGTCCATGGCATCCCAGCACAACATTGCAGTCCAGAAGACTCGGGGAGGACCTTCACCAACACCACCCGACTACACTGACTGGGAGGAAAAGGTACTGGCCATCTTGCACCCTGAGGGCCTCACTGGACTCACTGGAGGAATGGACTCGGTTATATCGTCCACAATTACCCCACTTCCATCAAACCTGTAATACATGCACCACCCCACCCCTCCAACAGCCACCAGGACCACTACCCCACCCAGGCTAAAAGCACTACATCCAGACACCTTCCCCTGTGCACAGCCGCCCACCCCTGCAAGGAATCACAAAGGCACTACACCACGCACAATACACCTCCACATCCTAAGCAAAATGCAATGGCAACCTCACAAAGGTACCCTGCATGGCCCAAAAGTGGAAAACCTGCACAAAACAGACCAGCCCTGTCCACCCCATCCGATCATGCCACTGTAACAGACATGTCCATTCCCCCCAACAGGCACCACCAGCCATGCCACTCTGACAGACAGGACAAGGAGTGGCAGTGCCCCACATGGAGACAGAGGCACCACCCAGGACACTGAAGAGGGAACCCTGGACAGTGAGGAACACCCTGGCCCCTCACACAGTCCTGGACTGTCACCATCCATCAGCCCAACCCAGGACACCACTGACACCCCTACCACCCAGCCAACAACATCAGCCCAGGACAAGCATCCCCACACCTATGTATTCAGGCCACAGACTGGTGGAACACATGGACAGAGGCCACAGTCACCCCCTACAAACAGGCAGGAAGATGATGGCCCCAGTACAAGTGGTACCACCAGACCTGTGCAGGGGACACAGGCACAGGGGGCTAGGCCCTGTGAGAGGGCATCAGTGGCCCAGGGGTGAGGACACAGGATGGGGGCTGCAGACCAGGATGTAATCTCTGAGGTCCTGGGAGCATACCACCATACCCAGGACACATTGTCCCAGATTGTTTCCACCATGGAACAGAATCAAAGGCTGCAGGAAGCACACCACCAAGGGGCCATGGAACAGTTGAAACTGCACAATGCCACCATGGCCACCATAGCAGATGCGCTGCTGCACCTTGTCCCAACCCAGCCTGAGACCCCCACAGACCGTAAGCCCCTACTACAGGCCAAGATACAGACCGGCCAACAACAGCAGCAACTGGACCTGTGCCACCATCTCAGGACACACAGGAGACCTGCATCTCAACCCGTACAGGCCAACACCAGGCACCCAAACGGTCCCTCAGGCCTAGATATGGCACTGTAACACCTGCCAAGGCCAAGGCCTCCTCAAAGAAGTGACTCTGACAATATCTGTCCTCCAAGTGTGCCACTGAACCACCGTCCACACTGTGCAATAACAACCCCAAAAACTGTAAATGATAGATGGACATACCACCATTGCCATCAAACGCTGCGACCATGTAGCCAACATGGACATCCACCAGTATCCCACTCCCATCAATGACCCCTGTAACTATGTTGAAACAAATGGATGAAATCATTTATTCTTATCTGAGTTGCAGGAAGTGCACCCCACGCATGACATGTGGTTGTGCCAACAGAATTGTCAAACAAGTTGTCCATAATGTCACATGTCCCATGCAAACCTGATCACAGTGACGAGGTTTGTGGCCACTAGTCAGGGGCATAGCCATGTGTATAGCGGTAGGTGCTGCATGGTGGAATATTTGCAGGGTGGGTGTATGTGTGAACCAGTTATATACCTCCATTCAGCTATTTACAAGTGTCTCTCCTGTTTTGTCTCCCCATCCCTGTTCTCTTGTGTTGGCTGTGTATATCAGCAACATCTGGCGAGGAAGCTGAGGCACCAGCAAGTGGGGATGCAGCAGCCCACGGTTCCACAGAGGCAGAGACGTCCGACGGCAAGGTGACCAGTGGGTTGGAGGGCGAGGGGAGTACCACGGGGGAGGCAACTACCACTGGAGGTAGTGACTCTGATAACTCCTCTGATGGGAGCTCCGTGGCAGTGGCGGACCCTAGTGGGCCCACCCACTCTGTGTCATCTTCCGCCACCCCCATACCATCACTGCCCTCCCATTTGCTCCCCACCGAGTTGCCCGTGCCCGCTCACCCAAAAGGGTGGGCGTCTCCTTCGCCCCTGGCTCCTCCTCCCCTACCCCAGTCAGCCCTGCTGCACTCACACAGGAGGCTATTGAATTCCCCTTTGATGGCAGCCAGTGTCCCTGGTCATTCCGTCCCCCCTCCAACCACCTCTACCCCTTCCAGCACCCCACTCCCTTCACGCTTCCCAAGCACACATTCCGAGACGGAGGCACACACCTCAACACACAAGAAGCACACTTCAAAACACAAGCACCACACTTCCCACCACAGGCATACCCACAGCCAACATACACAGGCACACACACCAACATCCACTTCCCCCAGAGAGTCTGCATCTTCCGCCTCCCTGTCTGTCCCCGCTACATGCACACTCACACACTCACAGGCAATTCAATGTTGCAGACCCTATTCTTGCTGTCAGCACAAAATCAGACATCCATTCATGCACCCCAGATACCACACCTGCACTCACCACAACAACTTTAGTTGACACGCGCAGCACACTCACTGAACTTGCAGACACCCAGCCACTTGAGGGCCCCCTCGTGGTCCAACATAACCTGTAAAGGGCGTTTTATTTTGTAAAAAAATAAGAATTAAAAACAAATAATAATAATTAAAAATATATATAGGGATCGTGGGGGAGCCATTAAGGCTTCCCCCGCTGTATCAGATATCCTGTAAAGGGCTTTTGTTTTATTTTTTTATTTTAGATAAATAATATGACAGCCCATAAGGGCTAGAAAAAATGCTAAAAAAAAGAAAAAAGAAACCCCCAATAGCTCTATGACCTTCACACCGAGCTATGGGTGTTTAAGGCGAGCCGGCCTCATTTCCATTTTTTTTTAATACATTTTTTTATTATATTAAAAAAAAAAAAACTTTTTATTTTAAATTGGCGACAAATAACTCATACTAAGTATATCAGACATCAAAGCCTTGAAAACTCTAGCTCTCTCCCTCTCACCTTCTTTCTCTCTGTCTCTGTCTTTCAATTCTCCCACTCACACACCCACACAGACACTTACGCACCCAGTCACAGACCCACTCAGACACACGCACCCACTCACAGACCACTCACATACCCACTCAGACCCTCATGCACTCACTCACAGCGTCAGTCAGACCCTCATGCAACCACTCATATCCACTTAGACAGTTATGCACTCACTCACAAACCCACTCACACCATCACACACCCACTGACACCCTCATACAGCCACTCACAGACCTGCGCACCTTCTGACACACCCACTAAAACAGTGATGTATGTACTCTCACTCTGAGACAGATACTCTGTCAGCCACTCTTACCCCCAGATACAGCCTCTCACACCTATTTTCACACCCACAGAGGCCACGGCTAACTTCTGCTGTACATGTGCAAAGGGTCGTGCACAACATCGGGTTGGGTGGTTAAGGGGGATGGCAGCAGGCACTGGATGCAGGCCAGCCCCTGTGGGCACTCCCTACTGGGCACAGGAGAAGGCAGTGCACGGTGCCAGTTTGTTTGCTTTTAGGGGGTGGGTTCAGGACGTGGATGCAGGCCGGGCCCTGTGGCCAACCACAGCTGCACATGGGGCAGTAGTTGGATTCACGTATAGCAATTACTATACATTACAAAAAACATAGAAATTCACTGAAAAAAAACAAAGGTTACATAGATGTTATAGTTAGGTTCTGATATTTACTCATTCAAAACTGCAGCATTTATAGTCACCTGAGCTAACTATAACTTGCGCTTCTGCAATGCACTGCTTATGACGTCACATATTACATCACTCATGAGAAGATCAGTGACATCACTGATGGCATCACTGACATCTCATGTGACATCACTGATTACATCATCCACAGAGTCATACACCTACTCATTTTGTGATACAAACTCTTGTATACCTACACACACTCATATACTCACGTACTTATTCAGAGATGCATAAAAGTAGTGATATACAGACATTCATTAAGTCAAACAGCCACTGACTCAAACACTCACTCACCCAAACACACTAACTGAGGTATTCACAGACTCATACAAACTCATACAGTTACTTGCACACCCACTCATACACCCACTGCCACACCCACTCACACTCATGCAGCCCATTAATAGATCACTATTCTAGTGACACATCCAATTAATCAGCTGTAGAAACACTGACGCACCCACACACTCACACAGTCATTGACACAGTCACAGATTCATTGTTACAGTGACTTACACATGCAATCACTCAACTATACAACTATTCACACACCAACTCACTTACATGAAGAGGCACTACATACCCACTCAGTCACCCATATAGCCATCCACACAGCCACTCACTGACCAACACAAGTTCTCACACATCCACTCACAATCCTATATAAAAACTGACTCACCCACTCAGTTTATGATACAGCCACTTCTACATCCACTGACTCTCCCAAACAGTCACTGACATAGCCTCTCAGGCATACTTACAGCCATTCAGACACTCACTGACTCATCCATACAGCTAGTGACTCACCAAGTCCCTCACCAATACCGGGACACCCATTCACTTACCCAGACAACCACTCTGACACCTACTCATTCACACATGCAGCCACCCACAGACCCCCTCACCGAATGAAATGCAGCAGCTCATACAGTCACTTGCTCACCTACACAGCAACTTACATATCCATTCAATCTTCAACACAGCAAATGATTCAACCGCTCATTCACCCATAAACACACTCACACAGCCACTCACACATGGATATAACCACTTACACTTACTTGATAATATTATCTGTGATGTCATATGAGATGTCATCATTGATGTCATCAGAAAAAGGAATGAAAGTGTGAAGATTTTTTTTGTAGCATGGATCAAGTAGGGTGGCACAGATGTACTCTCTGGACAAGATAATGTCATTTTACAGCCTTGCATTACGAGACAAGCGAAGGATTAAGCGCTCAACTGAGGCATGCGTTTAGGGGTTTTCGCTCACACTTCCAAGTGTGAACCTTTCAGAACCTTTCAGACACCTTATTTAGGTGCTCTTGTAGCAGATGCAACAACAGGATGTGTGGCACATTTTACTGTCCTCCTTGCTAACTTCCCGTGTAAAAAAAACTCAAAAGGAAGCAGTATCTGTACCAGGCATTTGACTAGGTCGCATTTTTCTGCATCCATGGTCATAGCTTTTCCAAATACATCCCCTCTTGGAATGACATAGTCATTGATCTGTTTGAGCTGTTCAATCAGACATTGCAACATATAATCAGTTGTGTTCCAATGTGTTGGCACTTCCTGTATCAGGGCTTTAACTGGTACTCTTTTACCATGCTGAATAATCAGCATTTGCTTGCGGGTTTTAAAAGAATAGCTGAAATGAGTGCAGATTCATCTGCAGGTGGTCTGTATGTTGCTGATTATGGCCCTCATTATGAACACGGCGGTAAACACCGCTCCGCCGGCGGTGGCGGTAACTACCGCCAACAGTAAGGCAGTCTGGACTGCCAAATAATGAACCACCTGAAAAACTGGCAGCATGAAAACCACTCACAGGCAGCAGAGGAGTGCCGACAAAAACGGCAGAGGCCGCCCACAGGCCAACTGAAAGGCCCTACCCACCCATCAAATAATGAAGCACTAGACCGCCGTCAGTTCTGGGGCGGGACCCACAGTGACACAAAGCCAGGCGGAAACAACCCAAACAAAAGGAAACACTCACTGGAATCTCACACAACACGCCGAAACAGAAATGGATAGAGAGTTGAAATCATGCTCCTTCACCATATACCTCCACGACCGAGACCGCCGACGAAGATGATGACCCTCAGTACCGCAACCTACTAAACAAGGGAAGAAAGGGCACAGTTACATAACCACCCACTCCACCCACCACGCAACGCAGCCACAACCCTTCATAACAGCACAAGCCATACATCCCAGAGCAAGAGGTACTTACCCGACACAAGGCAAATGAAACCTGCCCAAAGTACACACATGTGCCCAACACCCCCAACCAAAGAAACGATGAACCACGGATCCTGAGTGTGCCAAAACTAACACTGGCCACACAAACTTTAATTCAGCTCAGTGAGGAACAGAAGTGCAACATAAGGCCAATAGACAGTCCATAGTTCGTAGTCCGATGGGCCCAAATAGCCCCAACTTGACTTCCACAAGTGCAAAGAGACTCCACCTCATAGGGGCAACAATAGGGCATCCAGGCACCCAGGGAACAGGGGCAGGGGGTGGTGGGGTGGGGACTTATGACTGGGAGGGGGGCTTGGCTTTACGTTTGGGAAGTAGAGGGGGCTTGGTTCTGGTCCTTGAAGCTGGTGAGCGGCCTTGGCCTGGGATGCGGCAGATGTTCCAGGGCCAGTACGGGGTCTCTTGCTCACAGGGGAGGTAGCACAGGAATGGGAAGGGCGGACAGGGGCGGGCTGTGACGTGGGAAGAGTGGACAGGGCAAGGAGGTGTGCATGTTTAGGGAAGAAACGGGGTGGGCCAGTGGGTTTGAATAGGTCAACATTGGATAGGAAAAGTTTTTTAAGGACAATTGGGGTGGACCTGGAGGAAGGCGTGGGAGTGGAGGTAGAGGGAGTGGTTGTGACAGGTGTAGGTGCGCGTGATGTGGGTGCAGGTGACTGTGACTGTACAGGATGCTGAAGTGTGGTGGATGTGTGTTGGGTGGGTGTTTTGGTGCATTTGAGTGTTTTGGGAGGAGGGGGGTGAACACAGTGGGAAAAGACAGGCTACCAGTGTACATGAATGTTGTCTGGGTGTCTGTAAGTTTAGTGAGTGTGCTGCTCCTTGCTTGCAGGAGACAGAGATGAAACTTAGAATTTTGACAGCGGCACTTGCTTTAAAGGTCCTGCTGTCAAAACCTAAAGTGTTTGCTGTGGCTTGGCTGCACAATTGCAGCCAAGCCACAGCAAACAGATATATCCTGGGGTGGGCACCCCGGAAGATAGCAGGAGCCGGCCCTGGGGGGTTGCCCCCCCTTCAACAAAAACGGAGCCCCACTGGTGGTGGTCCCCAGGGCAGTGGGGGGGGCATGTGCCCCCCAAAAAATATAGGCCCTCATTACAACCCTGGCAGTCGGTGTTAAAGCGGCGGTAAGACCGCCAATAGGCCGGCGGTAAAAAAAAGGGAATTATGACCGCGGCGGAAACCGCCAACATAGACAGCCACTTTAACACTCCGACCGCCACGGTGGTACAAACAAACAGCATGGCGGTCACCGCCAACAGACAGGCGGAAGACAATGTACCCACCCACACCATTCTGAGAGGCAAATCTACCACCTTTTCCTGGGCGGATTCAACGCGAACAAAAACACAGCGGAAACTGGATTTGGAAGGGAAAACTCTCACCTCTACACATCCCACAAGGGACCAGGACGCCATGGAGCCGGAACTCCAAATTCTCCCTGCGATAGTCTTCCTGCTCCTCTACCAGGAGCACGACGATGGCAGTGACGACCATGGTGAGTACTGCACCTATGACACAGGGAAGGGAGGAGGGAAAAGACACAACATCCCCACCCTCACCCACTACAACACACACACCAGTATATGCAGAAACATTACATTTACCCCCTAACCCCCCTCTGGAAGAACGCAAGGACAAAAGGAAATGAGTTGAACGATTGTAATCATGAAAAACCCATTACTCAAAAATATATATACACTATTAACAAATATGTACACCAAGAATTCAAGTCCATGTACTGCACCTACATAGTCCGTGGACCACTGGGCCCAAAATGCATGGGCGAGGCCCACACAAGATACCTGATCCAAACGGAGAGAACACTGCTGGGGCATCAGATCGAAAAAAACCAGGCACCTCAGGGGGAACTGAAGGGGGGGCACCTCAGCCGGATGAGTGCACAATGCCAGCTCCACGAGGGGGCTCCATGCCCATTGATGTATCCTGGGGAGTGCAAAGCCACAGTCTCGCAACTCTTTCCAGTTGGTGGGTTGCCCACTGCTTTCTCCTGGGGAGTGCAAAGCCACAGTCTCTCAAGTCTCTCCAGTGGGTGTTTTGCACACTGCTTTTTCCTTGGGAGTCAAAGCCACAGTCTCTCAAGTCTCTCCAGTGGGTGGTTTGCCCACTGCTTTATCCTGGGAAGTGCAAATCCACAGTCTCTCAAGTCTCTCCAGTGGGTGGTTTGCCCACTGCTTTATCCTGGGGAGTGCAAAGCCACAGTCTCTCAATTCTCTCCAGTGGGTGGTTTGCCCACTGCTATATCCTGGGGAGTGCACAGCCACAGTCTCTCAAGTGGATAACAGTCTCCACTGGTTCTGGAGGGGGCTTTGTGCCCAGAGTGCTTCATCCTGCCAAGGACAGAGGTAGTGGATTCCTTTCTCCACTGGTTCTGGAGGGGGCTTTGTGCCCAGAGTGCTTCATCCTGCCAAGGACAGAGGTAGTGGATGCCTTTCTCCACTGGTTCTGGAGGGGGCTTTGTGCCCAGAGTGCTTCATCCTGCCAGGGACAGAGGTAGTGGATGTGATACTCCACTGGGTCTGGAGGGGGCTATGTGCCCAGAGTGCTTCATCCTGCCAAGGACAGAGGTAGTGGATGTGATACTCCACTGGGTCTGGAGCGGGCTTTGTGCACAGCAGAGTGCTTCATTCTGCCAAGGACTGAGGTAGTGGATGTGATACTCCACTGGTTCTGGAGGGGGCTTTGTGCCCAGAGTGTTTCATCCTGCCAAAGACAGAGGTAGTGGATGCCTTTCTCCACTGGTTCTGAAGGGGGTTTTGTGCCCAGAGTGCTTCATCCTGCCAAGGACTGAGGTAGTGGATGTGATACTCCACTGGTTCTGGAGGGGGCTTTGTGCCCAGAGTGCTTCATCCTGCCAAGGACAGAGGTAGTGGATGCCTTTCTCCACTGGTTCTAGAGGGGGCTTTGTGCCCAGAGTGCCTCATCCTGCCAAGGACAGAGGTAGTGGATGTGATACTACACTGGTTCTAGAGGGGGCTTTGTACCCAGTGTGCTTCATCCTGCCAAGGACAGAGGTAGTGGATGTGATACTCCACTGATTCTGGAGGGGGCTTTGTGCCCAGAGTGCTTTATCCTGCCAAGGACTGAGGTGGTGGATGTGATACTCCACTGGTTCTGGAGGGGGCTTTGTGCCCAGAGTGCTTCATCCTGCCAAGGACAGAGGTAGTGAATGCCTTTCTCCACTGGTTCTGGAGGGGACTTTGTCGCCAGAGTGCTTCATCCTGCCAAGGACAGAGGTAGTGGATGCCTTTCTCCACTGGTTCTGGAGGGGGCTTTGTGCCCAGAGTGCTTCATCCTGCCAAGGACTGAGGTAGTGGATGTGATACTCCACTGCTTCTGGAGGGGGCTTTGTGCCCAGAGTGCTTCATCCTGCCAAGGACTGAGGTAGTGGATGTGATACTCCACTGGTTCTGGAGGGGCTTTGTGCCCAGAGTGCTTCATCCTGCCAAGGACTGAGGTAGTGGATCTGACACTCCACTGATGGTGGGGCAACATGGAAGCTGTCCAGGCCCCTGGAACTGACCACCAGCCTCGTACGACTGACCACTGGGGATGGCAGCCATGTCTCCTGTGGTGCCACTGGCACAGGATGTGGCGTGGCCGCTGGCGGTGCTGGCGGTGGCCTCAGTAGTGGTGGTGCTTGCGGCGCTCATTGGGCAGCGGTGCTGGTGGGGGGCACACTGAGCGTGCTGCTGGCGGCTGTGTCCTGGGCGGCGGTGCTGGTGGGGGGCTCACTGAGCGTGCTGCTGGCAGCAGTGTCCTGGGCAGCGGTGCTGGTGGGGGGCTCACTGAGCGTGCTGCTGGCCGCGGTGTCCTGGGCGGCCGAGCCTGTGGCGACGGTGCATGTGGCAGTGCCGTGGCAGTCATGTCCGCGGTGCAGGTTGGCGGCGACTTCCCTTTCTTTCTCTGCCCCTTCCCCATCTTGGATGGTGGTGCAGCTGTCTTGCCACTCCCAACAGTTGTCCTGGCTGAGCCCTTGGTGGCAGGTGTTTTGGCCTTCTCCCTCCAGGCTGTGGGCAACTTCTTTTGTTTTGGAGGTGGGGGAATGTCCTTGGCCTGGCTCCTTGGGACACTGGCTGCCCTGCTGCTTGGCACACTCCAGAAGCCAGTTACTGCTGGCACCACTGTTCCCGGTGATGTGGTGGCTGAGTTGCTGGGTTGGGACCTAGAGAGGCGGGCCCTAGGGGACGGAATGGGTGGGGGAGGTGAAGGGAAGAGGTCAAGGTTTGACAGGAAAAGTTTTTTAGACACACTGGGACGGGTAGATGGAGGGGGTTTGGGAGTGGAGAAAGAGGTAGTGGTTGTAGGAGGTGTACATTTGCTGACTTTGGGTGAAGGTGCATGGTAGAGGGGTGGTGAGTGCACGTCAGCGGTGTGTGGTGATGGGCGTGCTGGTGATGGACATAGTGGCTGAATATGTAGTGCATGCAGGTGTGAGTGCAGACGTGACAGGAAGGAAGGAGAGAGACATGGAGGAGGGGGAAACAGTGGAGACAGTGGCTGTTGGTATGTGTGCATGGGTATGATGCTTGTGTGAGTGCCTGTGGGATGTGTGGTGCTTATGTTTGCCAGAGCTACCCTTGTGTGTTGAGGTGTGTGCATGCTGGTCTGATGGTGTGCTTGGGATAGGCTGAGGTACTGGGGATTGGGTCTGGGTGGAGGAAGTTGGAGGGGGGAGGCTGGACACAGAGACAATGGCTGCCATCAGTGCTGAGGCCAGAGTCTGAAAAGCTTGCTGTTGGACTGCCTGACCAGAATGAATGACCTCCAGGTATGCATTTGTCTGTTGCAACTGCCTCTCTACACCCTGGATGGCATTCAGAATGGTAGACTGCCCAACAGTGAGGGATCTGAGGAGGTCAATGGCCTCCTCACTGAGGGCAGCAGGGCTGACTGGGGCAGGGCCTGAGGTGCCTGGGGCAAAGGAGATGCCCACCCTCCTGGGTGAGTGGCCACGGGGCACACGCTGAGGGGCTGCTAGGAGGGCGGTGCTGGTAGGGGGGGTGGCAGCTGTACCTGTAGATGCGGTGGGCACAGAGGGACCCGCCACCGCAAGGGAGCTCCCATCAGAGGAGGAGTCGGTGTCGCTGGTCTCAGCTCCTGTCCCCACCGTGGATCTTCCCTCGTCCTCCGTCCCACTGGTGAATTCTGAGTCCGTAGTCTCGCCCTCCAGGGCCATGTGGGATGCAGCTCCCTCCTGCTCCGGTGGCACAGCTCCTCCGCCTGATGATGCTAATGCACACAAGAACAGGGAGACCACAAAAAGGGGGGGAAAGAAAGTAGAAAGACATGTTCAGTGCATGCAATACGGCTACCGTTGGCGGACACTACAGACACAGCAGCCCTGTGCACTATGTCATGCACTTAGAGTTCCCTAATTAATCCCAGGGACATGGGGTACAAGGCTATGCCCAATTGCTGCACACATGGAAGTCACAGGAGCCTGACTAGGGGTAGATGGCTCTTAACACTGGTGGGGTGGGGTGCCACATAGCCTGCCTCACGAAGGGACCTTGTCTACAAAACCCGCCTTGGCCTAGGGGAACCCACAGCCCACCTCCCCTACCCAGACACCTCCAATGCGAGCTGAATCAGATGGATGTGATGGTACTCACACCCTTGTGGCTGCTGTGATGCCCTCAAGTGCCCATCCAACTCCGGATACGCCACCGCCAGGATCCGGAACATCAGGGGCGTCATGGTGCGACGGGCACCCCTCCCACGTTGGGAGGCCATCCTCAGCTAGGCCTCCGCCGTCTTCTTGCTCCAGCGGCGAATGTCCTCCCATCTTTTACGGCAGTGGGTGCTCCGTCTGTGCTGGACCCCCAGGGCCCGGACGTCCTTGGCGATGGCACGCCAAATATCCTTCTTCTGGTGGGTGCTGACCTACAAGAATAGTACAGGGGAAAAGGAACAAATATAACCGTCCGGACCGTCACAGTCATTGGCCCCCGTTCCCACCCTTGCCCTAACGCACATCCACTCACCGTCGTTTCATGCAAGCCTCATTAACCCACAATCTCCCATCCACACCACTCCAAACAGGCATTGCCCATACCTCATGCTCACAATGTACTCACCTGTTTGTCTGTAAGACCACAGAGTAGCATGTACTGGGGGAGGACCCCATCCACTAGTTTGTCAAACTCCTCTAATGTGAAGGCAGGGGCCCTTTCCCCAGACACTTGAGCCATTGTTGCTTCCAGACTGAGGTCACAGCAGCACTTGCAGTGTAGGTCCTCTCCTGTCGAAGATCAGGTATTAAGTGAGTGAACAGACAGAAAATGGTGGTCACGTCTGCGGCGGTGCGTACCGTTACCGCCTGCGTACATCGTCATTGGCTCCTGGGACCCATAGGGTCCAATGTTAACCAATGCAGGATTGCGCCGCGGTCTTCGACTGCCTACCACAATGGTGTACAACGCCAGTGCAGTTACCTCATATCCCCTTGTCCCACCTTAGAGGTCAGGCAGCCGCCATTTCAGGGGTCCACATGGCATTAATTTTAAATGCGTCACACATGTCTAGGCCTTGCATACACACTATGACAGGCACATAGCGGATTGACAAATGTGTGCAATAAAGTTGTTTATTTCGTACCTCAGTGTTGGCTGAACCTCTGATCACTGTTCTCATCCATAGGGCACGTCCGGTGTACAGACCGCTGGTGGACCTGTCAACAATGGAAGAGCGACATGTAATAGCCACCTACAGACTTGATCGTGCCACAATCCAGGAACTGTGTGCCCAGTTGGAGCCAGACCTGATGTCAGCTATACGCCATCCCACAGGAATCCCCCCTCAAGTGCAGGTCCTGTCAGTACTCCATTTCCTGGCAAGTGGTTCCTTTCAAACAACAGTGGCCATTGCATCAGACATGTCCCAGCCAATGTTCTCTAATGTGTTGTCCAGAGTGTTGTCTGCCCTGCTGAAACACATGTGCAGCTACATCATTTTCCCTCAGGTGGAGGATTTGCCTACAGTAAAAGGTGACTTCTATGCCCTGGGACATATCCCCAACATCATAGGTGCCATTGATGGGACACATGTGGTCTTAGTACCCCCCGCAGGAGTGAACAGGTGTACAGAAACAGGAAGAGTTACCAGTCAATGAATGTGCAGATGGTGTGTTTCGCCGACCAGTACATCTCCCATGTGAACGCCAAGTTTCCTGGCTCAGTGCATGGCGCTTACATTCTAAGGAATAGCAGATTCCCTTATATGATGGGGCAACTCCAGAGGCACTGTGTGTGGCTAATAGATGAGGACAAGGACCCTATACAGTGTGAATAGTTGTCTGGGGTTGTCCCTAAGGGTTAGTGTGTGTCTAACAGTTGTCCCTCGACATTTGCAGGTGACTCTGGTTACCCAAACCTGTCATGGCTACTGACCCCAGTGAGGAATCCCAGGACAAGGGCAGAGGAACGCTACAATGAGGCACATGGGCGAACTAGGAGGGTTATAGAGAGGACCTTCTGCCTCCTGAAGGCCAGGTTCAGGTGCCTCCATATGACAGGTGGTTCCCTATACTACTCACTAAAGAAGGTGTGCCAGATCATCGTGGCGTGCTGTATGCTGCACAACTTGGCTTTGCGATGACAGGTGCCTTTTCTGCAGGAGGATGTTCCTGAAGGAGGTGTTGTGGCAGCTGTGGAGCCTGTGGACAGTGAAGAAGAGGACATAGACAACAGAAACACTGTGATCCATCAATACTTCCAGTGAGACACAGGTAAGAAGACCTCACTGCCTCCTACATCTGATAAAAAATGTTCGACCTCTCTTCTGTCTGCCGCTTTTACCCAGTGTATGGACCCTGATTTGTCACTTTCCCTTTCGATTTCACAGATGTGGGTCCCACTGTGTGTCCTCTGCTATGTTACCTCGTGGACTAGAGCTGTGTGACATAGGTATGTTGACAATACAATGGACATTGGTATTTTCCTTAGTTATAGCAAATACACATTTGTGAAAGCACAGACTGACTCCAGATTGTTTTGTGATTCAAGGGTGTCTATTTAAGTGCAAATTAGCGGAGGGGGTTGGAAAATGGTCAGGGGTGATGGTGGAGGAATGCCCATGGCAGAGTCCAGTCTATTTGTCTCACAGGTGCATTGTGCAAAGGGGCATAGGAAGTGGCACTAGGGAAGTTTAAGGATGGACAGGGTGACAAAGTGGGACAGAGGATGACAATCAGGGTGGTCTCATTTCTTGGCGGGGGTCTTGGCATTGTTCTCTGTCTTTTTCCTGGATCTCAGGGACCGTTTGCGGGATGGTTCTCCATCTGCAGGGGGTGGTGTGCTGGTGTTGTGGTCCTGTGGCGGTGCCTCCTGTCCACTAGCGCCGGCGGAGGTGGTGGGCAGTTCATCGTCCGGGCTAGTGTCAGGGGCCCCATGTTGTGCCACAGTGTCCCTCCTGGTGTTCACAAGGTCCTTCAGCCCCCCTACAATGGTGCCCAGGTTGGTATTGATGGATTTGAGTTTTCCTCCTGCAGCCGCTGGGTCTCCTGAAACTTGGCCAGTACCATTGCCATCGTTTCCTGGGAATGATGGTAGGCTCCCATGATGTTGGAGAGGGCCTCGTGGAGAGTGGGTTCCCTGGGCCTGTCCTTCCCCTGTCGCACAGCAGCCCTCCCAGTTCCCCTGTTTTTCTAGGCCTCTGTCCCCTGAACCGTGTGCCCACTACCACTGCCCCCAGGTCCCTGCTGTTCTTGGGGTGGTGGGTTAGCCTGAGTTCTCTGTAGTGGTGGACACACTGCTGCTTGATGTGTCCTGGGGACAGAGGTATGGGCCTGTTGGGTGGGTGCTGTGCTGGTGTTTCCTGAGGGGGGAGGCTCTGTGGTGGCCTGTGACTGTGTGAGGGGAACTGACTGTCCAGAGGTCCCAGATGGGCCGGGCTGGTCATCTAGATCCAGTTGGACAGAGCTGCTGTCATCACTGTGGGCCTCTTCTGTGGGTGGAGTGGACATATCTGGAACCTCCTGTCCGGTGACGTTGGGTAGGGGTCCTGCAGGGGTGTAAAGGCATGATTATTGCATCTGTGTGTGCCATGGTGTGCAATGGGTGGGTGACCCTGTACCCCAGTGCTTCCATTCCTGTGTAGGACCTTGTGTGATAATTGTTTAGGGGTCTGTGTGGGTATGTGTAGTGGACATGCATTGGTGATGGGTGTCCATGCTTTGTTGTTGCATGCAGGGCTTGGTGTTGGGATGTGTGGGTTGTCATAGTGGGACATAAGTGAGGAGTTGGAGTGATGGGGGTGAGGGCGAGGGTGGTGGTATGTGCAGGTAGGGTGGGGGATGAAGTAGTTAAAGATTTAACTTACCAGAGTCCATTCCTCCAGCTACTCCTGCGAGGCCCTCAGGATGTAGTATAGCCAAGACCTGCCCCTCCCATGTTGTTAGTTGTAGGGGAGGAGGTGGGGGTCCGCCGCCAGTCCTCTGAACAGCAATGTGGTGTCTTGAGACCACGGAACGCACCTTCCCCCGTAGGTCATTCCACCTCTTCCTGATGTCATCCCGTGTTCTTGGGTCCTGTCCCACTGCGTTGACCCTGTCCACGATTCTGCACCATAGCTCCATCTTCCTAGCTATGGTGGTGTGCTGCACCTGTGATCCGAATAGCTGTGGCTCTACCCGGATGATTTCCTCCACCATGACCTTGAGATCCTCCTCAAAAAACCTGGGGTGTCTTTGCGGTGACATGGGGTGGTGTGGGTGATGTGTGTGGTGGTGTGTGTTGTGATGTGTGGGTGATGTTTAGGGATGTGTGGTGTTTTGTGCATGGATGTGCATGTGTGATGGTGTTGTGTGCCTCAGTATGCTGGTGTTGTCTTTGCTTTGCTGTCTCTCTGGCCTTCTTCAAATTGGGTAGTAAGGGTTTGTGGGTAATGTGGGTGTGTGTTTTGTATTGTATTGGGTATGTGGGAGTGGTGTGTGTATGTGTATCAGGTGTGTGTATTTCGAATTGTCCAATGTGGTAGTGTTTTGTAAATGTGTGTATATTTTGAGTGCAGCAGTGTGTACCGCCAATGGAATACCGCGGTTGAAAGACGGCCACGTGGATTCGTGGGTCGTGATAGTGTGGGCGTATTCCTGTTGGGGTGACGTGGAGGTTTTGTTATCGCCAGTTTATCACTGACCTTTGGTGTGGCGGACTTGTGTGGGTGTCTAGATTTTGGTGGTTTCTGAGCTGTGAGTCATAATAGCTGTGGCAGAATTCTGCTGCTGCGGCGGTGTGTTGGCAGTCTTCTGCACAGCGTTAAGCGGCATTTACCGCCAATTTTGTAATGAGGGCCATAGTGTTGCCCAGGAGGGTGGGGGGACGCACTCTCCCTGCTCCAAAGAACATGCTGACCTGAAGGGTGGTGGTCCCCCGGGCGCAGGGGCTTGCAGCCCCACTGCTCCAACTACATTGTTGCCCCGGGGTGGTGGTCCCCTGGGCAGCAGGGGGGACAGATGGCACCCCACCCCATATATCATTAAAGGCCTAGGGAGGGTCCCCAGGGCAGCAGGGGGGCCACAGGGTCCTGCATCCACAAAAATGAACCCTGGTGAGGTGGCAGTCCCAGGGGCATCGTGGCCAAAAGGCCCCCCTTTTTTAGACTTGGCCCACCAGGGGCATTAAACTAACAAAGTGCGGAAGACAACACTTCATTTTTTTTTTTTTTTAGGAGCGGATGTGTGGATCCACCGAGTCTATACTCATAAAATAAAGAAAAAGTGTGTTTTAGCCCTTGGGGGGTGCCTTTTGACCCCACCACCAGAGTTAAGAGTCCGGGTGTTCCTACCCTGGCCCCTTTGGCTTTTTTCTTACTTTTATTTTGGGACCAAGTTCACTTCATTAGCTTGTGTTGTTGAAGTGTTATCAGCCAATCAGATCTCAGAACAAAATCATTAGGGGTTGTGAATCCTTCGTGTCCCTAGATATATTCATTTGTTTTCCCCTTAATTTCTTCAAAACTATTGAACAGAATTACAACAAAACAAAAAAAGCACTCTTGGTCAGAACCTGCCTTCCTGCCAAATTTGGTGTAATTCCATCCAGTAGTTTTTGTGCTATCGCTGTTAAAAATCTCTATGAAAAATGTATGGGGAAAACTTATTTGGGACCCCGCTTTTTTCTCAGCCCCTCTAGACGGATCACCAATAAACTTTCCAGGCAGCAGCTGACGGTACTTGCAAATTAGTTTGGAAAGTTTTGGGAAGATTCATCAATCGCTGCCAAAGATTTAGGCAAGTAAAAAAGCGCTTTTTGTATAGAAACGTGGTCCTACCTATAACTACCTAGTGGTAACCGCCGTACTGTGGTAACCGTGTCTTGCATGGCCTCAAGCTGTGCATGGCAGGGTGTTGGCCGCAAGACCTGGCTTCCGACTGAGCCTTGCAATCAGCCCCCTACATGCAGCCAACCCAAGGGCTGTGCGAAGTGGGGTGGCTGGTCATAAAGCCTGGCCCTGGAGACCCCATTCCCAGGGGCCTGGCTAATTTTTTGTTGTTGTAGGGGGCTGTGCACCCCTCCCTGGTCCTCTTTTGTCCCCAGGGACCCCATCCCCTGAGACCCAGCACCATACTTTAGCTGGAGGGGGGCTTTGCATCCTCCCTCGCCAGGCCAATTTTGGCCCCATGCATCCCATCATGCAGGGCCCAGCCAAATAATCAAAGGGAGACGGGGAGCCATGTGTCCCCCCTTCGATAATTTTAGTCCGTGAACCCAATCCTCCGGGGCCCAGTCAAATACTCAAGGGTGGAGGGGCCATGAGGCCCCCTGTGCTGATTTTGGCCCCGGGGACCCCATCCCCTGGGCCCATTCGTGAAAGGGTGGGCTGCCCTGTTGCCCAACCAAGGCACCCAACCCACTATAACCTGTTTGAGGGCCACTGGCAGGCGCCCCAAGGCTCCAGCCAGCTCCACGCATCCAGCGGAAGTCTGCATTTTTCTCGCTCACAGGGAGAAGCAAAAATGCTGCTCCCACTGGGCAGGAGCAATATTCAGATCTCTTTCCCTGCTTGCATTACTGCAGGCAAGGAAACAGATCTGAAGGCCACTCCAAGCTGATCAGAGCATTTTTAAAGCTCCTGCCAGCTGATAGTGGACTTAATGTTTGCTCTCACTTGGTGGGAGTTTTGAAATTGGTCCCGCCAAGTGACAGGTACACATAGGTTTCCCTGCCAGTGTGGGCATGGAAACTGTTATGTTCTAGAGTGAGCTGGTAATGGGGGATGGGGTCCCCAGGACCCTCCCCTTTTCATACATGGCCGGGCCCCGGGGTTTGGATTCCCAGTGCTGAAATTGACCCAGGGAGTGGGGCTAGATGGCCCCCTCTCCTTTTCAAAAGCAGTCAGTCCACAAAGAAAGGGGTCCCCAGGGCTGAAATTAGCCCATGGAGGGAGGCTGCATGCCCCCTCCCTCTTTTTTACTACGCCTCTGGGCCCCAGAGTTTTGGGTCCCCAGGACCAAAATCAGTCTGGGGACAGGGCTACGTGTGCTCCATCTCCCAAATTATAAATAGGATTCCACCCTCCACAGGACATTGACCACCCTGGGTTGGCTTAACAAACAAGCACGGGAGACCGCACTTATATTTTTTAATTTTCCGTTAATTAGTGGCATATTTTTAAACATTTTTGGAACCTAGGCATGCTCCCACCAGCAGGCCCAGGGTGTCAGGGTATTCCTACAATGCCCCCATGTGTCTTTTTGTGTTTTATTGGACTGAGGACTGAGTCTCAAGTCCTAAGAGGGCTGCCACAACTTCCTGATTGAAGAGGTGACAGTCAAACAGATCTCAGTTTGAAATCTGTCAGATCACTGGACCCTCCGCGTCCCTAGATATACATACATATTTTTACTTTAATTACTCCAAAACTACTGAACTGGACCAAGATCTAGTCTTATTCCAAATTTGGTGTAATCCCATTCAGAGGTTTGGGCTGTCATGGTGTCTACAGTTCCTTGTCTTTCTGTCTACAGTCCCTTTTCTTTCTGTCCTCAGCTCCACTCTCCCTCCCACGCCGCTGCTACCCCTGCAGCCTCCCTGCCCCCACAAAACACTTGCAAGGGTAGGGGAGGCCTAGCTCCTGCCTCTGCTCTGGGAATGAACTGAGAGTCTGCCTGACTCTCAGTTTGAGGCCTGCGTCTCATCCCTGGTAGCCTACTGGCCATCTACAAGTACGTATCTTGTGTCTCTCTGTCTCTCCATACTCCTGCATTGAAACTTCTGCCTTTTCTTCTGTTTTTACTTAGTTTTTTCCTTTTTCTGTTTCTTTTCCCTTTTTTTCTGTCCTCAGCTCCCCTCTCCCTCCTGCACCGCTGCTGCCCCTGCGCCCCCCCCCCACTGCGAAGCCCTTTTTCCGCACTCCTGTCTCCCAGCTGACTGGACCCCCGCCTCCCTCCCCTTCTTAATGGCAGACACGCAGTTGGCGCTAAAGGCAGGCCCATCTGTGCCCGCCCAGGCCTGCACCACGCCCAGAACCAGGAACCCTTAATCTCCAATGAGTCATTCCCTGGTCACCCTCCATTACGATGCCAAGAACCTCCACTGCCTTAACACCAGAAGTCTCAGAACCTGCTGCATCGCATCCCCTAAGGGCACCCACTGAACTTTTTCCTGCTGGAACTACAACCTCAGTTTCAGCCACAACAGACAACCAGAACACCCCAAACCTGAAACCACCTATGCCCACCACAACCTCATCAACTTCCTCCTTCTGAATAAATGCTCCCTCCATAAGCACACCACCAAACTCTGGAACCTGATTGACTCCGGATGTCCAGACATCTCCTTCCTAACCGAGACCTGGACCAACCCTTCCTCCGGCTCAGACAGTTCTATCGCAATCCGGGATGGCTACAACTTTCTAAGGAAGGAATAGCCCTCCCGTCCAGGCAGAGGACTGGCCATTGTACACAATCCTCACTCCGCATCAAGGTCAACACGGAGGAACACTGCACCTCAAATGAACACTTACACTTCCTGATCCATGCCACTCACAACTCCTCCACCAAAGGAACCCTGGTCTACAGACCACCTGGCCCCGCCCAGCCTTCATCAACACTATTGTAGACATCGCCAGGCCCCATGCCATGGCGTCCACCGACTACCTCCTCCTGGGCAACTTGAATTTCCACCTCAAGGACCATAACGACCGAAACACCACTTCCCTACTCGACAATCTTGCCACCCTCGGCCTCAGGCAACTGATCACCGCGCCTACGCACGCCGCAGGACACACACTAGACCCCATATTTACCTCAAGCAACCAGATCACCACTGAGAATACCTCCACCCAGGACTGGACCGACCGTCACTGCATACACTTCACCATCACCGCACCCAACAGCCGCCTCGGCATCCCCAGAGCCCCCCACAGGAAATGGAATGGAATCACAGACAAGCAACTCATTACCGCTCTTGCCAAATCACTCCTGCCCCCCACCGGCACTGCCAACGCTGCAGCACACAACCTCAACTCCTAGATCACCGAATGCTCCAACTCCTTAGCCTCCCTCCGATCAACTTCGGTCAAGCAAGTCCCAAAAAAGCCAGCTAGTTCACCACAAAACTCCAAGAATCCAAACACACCTGCAGTCGCCTAGAGAAGAAGTGGAGAAGCAGCCAAACTAGGGAAGACCTCGCCTCCTTCAGAGCCACCATTGGCATTCATCCGAAGCATCAAGGACGCAAAAAACACTGCTCTTCGTGAACACATCAACACCTACCCGCACATTATGAGAGAACTCTTCATGGTAAAACCCATAAAGTCACAGCTGCAACAATTTCTCGAGGTCAACAACTCTCTGGACACCTCTCAGTCTGGATTCTGCAGCAACCACAGCATGGAGACAGCCCTTCTTGCAGCCAACAATGACATCCGCACGCTCCTCGACCGCGGACACACCGCAGCACTCATACTCCTCAACCTCTCAGCAGCCTTCGACGCGGTCTCCCACAGCACTTTATGCACCAGATTCCATGACGCAGAAACCCGTGGAAAAGCCTTGCAACGGATCCACTCCTTCCTCACCAGAAAAACAAAGAGAGTCAGGCTCCAACCCTTTATATCCAAAACCAACAGAAGTCAGCCGCGGAGTCCCTCAGGGTTCCTCCCTGAGCCTAACGCTCTTCAACACATACATGGCCCCTCTTGCAACCATTATCAGAGACCACGAAATTAACAACATGTCATACGCCGATGACACACAACTCATCATATTCCTCACTGAAGACCCGAACAAAGCTAAGAGGAACTTTCACAACAGGATGAAAGCTGTCGCTGTCTGGATGAAGGAGAGCTGCCTTAAGCTCAACTAGGACAAGACCAAGCTCATCATCTTCAGAAACTCCACCTCAGTCTGGGATGATTCCTGGTGGCCCAAATCACTCAGCACACAACCTACTCTGACCGACCATGCCCGCAACCTAGGAATCATCCTTGACTCTTCCCTATCAATGACCCGACAGGTAAATGCAGTCACTTGTTCCTGCTGGCACACCCTCCGCACACTCCGCAAAATCTTCAAATGGATCCCGGTTGACTGCCGCAAAATAATCACCCACACCCTAGTCACAAGTAAGCTCCACTACAGCAATGCCCTCTACATTGACACCGTCATTGGCTCTGAGTAGAGAAGTGAATCAACTTGAAACTACTCACCCACACCTACAAGGCCCTTCACAACATCGGACTGGCCTACCTGAACCATCGCATCTCTTTTCATAACCCCGCCAGACCCCTCCGCTCCACCCAGCAGGTGCTAGCTATCATCCCACGCATCCGGAAAACCTCCGCTGGAGGAAGATCTTTCACATACCCACCTGCCCACGCACCTCAGACCAAGCTCATCTCTCACCATCTTCAGTAAGAACCTCAAAATATTGACTGTTCGAATGAGGCCTAGACCCACCACCAGTGCCAGCTGAAGTGACTGGCAAGTAGGTTTTACAATGTCATGAAGATATGTCAAGTGACGCCAACGTTATTAGCAAAACAAAAAAGGGTTTTCCTATGGAGACTAGGTCCTAACTAGACTACCTATACCTATTTATCTACCTATGTATATATCTCCTAGTGCTGGTTGCCACTAAGTAGGTAGTTATAGTTAGGTCTAATAACTTTGCCCGCGTTTGATGAATCTCCTGGAAACTTTCCAAGAAGGTTCTACTTTGTAACTAGTTTGTGCATGGAAGATTTTGGGATGATCCGTCAAGAGAGACGAAGTAAAAAAGGGATGCCAAAATGCAAAACCGCCACTTTCAATGAACTTCTTTATGACTAGCTACAGCAAAAACTGCTGAACAAAATTACGCCAAATTTGGCAGGAAGCTAGACCTTGGTCCACAGATTATGCTTTTTCTGACGTGGTGTAGATTTGTTCAATAGTTTTTAAGAAATTAAGGTTGAAAAACATTTGTATATGTGGACAGTTGGGTCTGCAAGGCTCCTGAGAGACTCCTGGGGAGCAGCAATTTAAAAGTAGAGCATTCTGATTGGCCCAGGGAGCTTTATTTCCCTTGAAACACCTCGCTCCCACAACAGTCATACTCCTGCGGGAACCAGTGCTGTAATTGGCTGCCAGCAACATGAGAAAATGTTTGCTCAGAGACATTACAGGACTCTGGGACTTAGCCCCCTGTCCTGAAGACAGAAAATAATTTATATTACAAGGTGGCAGGGTAGGAAATACTCTGACCCCCTAGGCCCAATGGGGGGCTAAGAGTGACCCGCCCCGGGACAACAAGAAAAAATAATCAGCAAAAAATGCTGCGATCCCATGTGGTATCAGAAAAATATGACAGCTGGTCTGCATTTATTATGCTTATGCCCCAGAAAGCCCAACCCAGGGACTGAATTATTGAAGGGAAGGAGGGCAGTGTGGCTTCCCGCTGATGTTACAGAGGCCCCAGGGAGCCCACTGCAGGCTGGAATTACTTTATATGTAGAGGCGGACACACAGTCCCCCTCCCTGAGCTTCAAAAGGCCCCGGGGAGCCCACCCCTGGGTCTGAAATTTAACAAAATGGGGAGAGGAGCTGAACAGTTCTCTCCCGGAATTATTAAAGGCCTGGGGACATATTTTTCCAGATCTGGCTCACTAGCCATGTCCCTGGGAGTGCTCCCAGGTTATAGCAGTTTTCCTTCCCTTGTTAGGAGCTGCTTACTCAGGATGGAGCAATGCTGGCTGCCATTGCATTTGGGGAATTGGATGGAGTTGTGGGGAACTTTGGGCTTCCCTCACAGCACTGTGGCAAAATGTGGGCCCTGGGGATGGTGTCCCCGGGCCAATAGCTCCTTGGGGAGGTGAGCCATGTGCCCCTCCCCCCCTAAAGAAATACTGGGCCCTGGGTTATGGGGTGTCCCCAGGGCCTGTTTAAGGGAGGGGGACAGAATGGCCCCTTTCCCTAATTTTTTGATATGGCCCTGTGGGATGGGTTCCGTAGGGTCCAAAAAGACTTGGAGTGGTGAGGCCACACAGTCCCCCCCTTTATAGAAATGAGTGTCCCTGGGGGATTGGCCTAACCGGGCTTAGGGTAAGGGGCCATGCTGCATGCGGCTCCTCCCCTTTAAAATAAAGTAAGCCCTGGGGCTTGGGGTCCCCATGGCATAATGAGGTTTGTAGAGGGGAGCCACGTAGCCCTCCTCCCTTTTAAATATATAAGGCCCTGGAGGAAGGGGTTCTCATGGCCATAGTAGGATCAGGTAGGGGGCCACGTGGCCTCCCTACCCTTTACAAAAAAGGGGGACGAGTGGACTTGGCTGCATATGCAGTGTTGGTCAGGACCAGGCTCTTCAGCCAACCCTTGACCCAGATGGCCAAAGGCCATGCACGGTGTGGAGTTGGAATTACATGTTGTAATAAATATTACATTACACACAAAAAAACTAGAAATTCATTGAAAACAACAGTGTTTAAAGTGATTTTATAGTTAGGTGAATTTGGCAGTGACAACATTAACGTTGTGAACTGCATTTTGATCGAGGATGCATCTGAAATGAGGCTTATTATGCATGGAAAGTACTGTGTTGAAGCTGCATTACAGACTGGTGGTTCCAAAGAAGATGTGGGGCTGCAATGCAAAGTCTTACGTCATTGTCAAGGATGCAGTCAATAATGGGCTTGGAATGTGAAGGCCTGTGTCAGGTGTGCATTATGTAGTGGCTATTCTGAGAAGGCTGCAGGCTGCTATGCGAGGTGCAGAGTCAGGGATGTGCCCTGCTGTGGCGATTCCGGAGCATCTGTGAAGACATAAGTTATCTCTGTTTACAGGATGACAGCTGGATTGGTAGAGCAACTTCAGGTCCACTTCTAAAGGTCTAGGACTGGAGTGGCACCACTTAGGGGACAAGACTAACAGTAGCCAGAGTCCAGATGCTGAGTTTAAGGTGGGTGGAGCTTTTGCTGTCCCTGAGGATCTGATCAAGAGATAATGAGACTAGTCCTTGAAGTCACTCTGGTGGTCCTGGGTTCAAGATGCAGGTCCAGTTCCTTCACTCAGTCAGCAGGACAACAGAGTAGCAGTCTTCTGGACTTGGCCCTCTCTTCAGGGTCACCCCCAAATGTTGTGTGTTTACTCTCCTATTTTGCTGAATTTGTTTTTCTTGGCCGTAGTATTCGGTGCACTTTTGATAAAGTGCTTGTACTCTCTCATTCAAACATGGTAAAATTCCCTTACACCTGATTCCCATATTTAATTTACTTCTATGTCCATTGTAGAGTGGTATACCATATACCTGGAACCTGTAAATTGAATGTTACTAGTGGGCCTGAAACACTTATTGTGCCCTTAGGAACACCTTAAAACATGTCCCAGTCCTGTCAACTCAACTTTTCAATACAATGCCCTTGCAAAGCCTTATACTCCATTTTAAGTGCTTATAGGTAGGGGTGGGCGGTAAGCTCTGCTCCGCTGGCAGAGCTAATGGAGTTTTTGGCACTCCGCGGAGTTTGCCCAGAACCACTGCTAGCCCCGCCAACGGAGCTGAGCTCACTGCATGCGCACTGCAGCCCAATGTTGGCACAGCAGCATGGAGCTGCTGCCGACACCAGCTCCGGATCCTCCAGGCCTACCTCCACCAGCAGTCCCGGGAGCAGGGGTCAGAGATAGGCAGAGCGCCAGCCAGGCCACTGCCAACGAGGACCCAGGTGAGCCCTTGTTTTTTTATTTTTTGTTTTGTGCACACTTACACACAAGAGGCCTGAAACGGATCACAGCTTTTGTTGCCTAGGGCCTTGGCCTGAATTCTGGCCAGGACCCTAGGTAGCGAAAGAAAGCTGCCGTTTCAGGCCTCTTGTGCACCGGCCTGCCCCGTGTGTAGCGCACACGAGACAGGCCAGTGCACAAGAGGGCTGAAACAGCAGCTTTCATTGCCTACGGCCCTCTCCTGAATGCGCCCGATCTCAGAGGCATTTCCGAGATCGGAACGTTCGGAAGAGGGTGCCACTCCACGGGTCATGGAACTATGCCTCCGCAGAATTCTATGGAATTTTAAATCAACTCTGTGGAATTCCGTGGAGTAGAACTCTGTGAACTCTTCCCAGGCCTACTTAAGGTTACCCCTAAAGTAAGCCCTAGATAGCCCACAGGGCAGGGTGAATTGTATTTAAAAGGTTGGAGATGTACTGGTAGTGAAAAACTCCTATATTTGTTTTTCACTACTGTGAGGTCTACCAGGATATGATTGGGTTGCCTTATTGCATTTAATAAGTGCTAACATTTGTTTGGAACACGTAGGCATTTCAAGTTTGGTGTCTGGGAAATTGTAATTAAAAATCTAATTTAAGGGTAAAGTTGTTTTTTAAGTTACAGTTTTGTAAATGCCACTTTTAGAAAGTTGGAATTTTCCTGCTCTAAACTATTTGGTACCTGAACCTATTTTGGGTCACATGACTCGGTGCAGTTGGCAAGTGGACTTTGTTTATTCCTCCCAAACAGCCACACAATAGAGAGATTAGTTGTATCTGGAAGGGCCATTGTTGGACCTGGCCCTTTCTGCAGAACATCCCCATTTTTTTTGCCTCCTTCCTTCTATTTTTTCTGACATGTTTTGTTGGCTTTAGGACTCTGGGCACTTTACCACTGCTAACCAGTGCTAAAGTGCATATGCTCTCCATGTAAATTGTACTGTTGATTGGTTTTTCCATGACTGGCATATTTGATTTCCTAGTCATTTCCTAGTAAAGTGCACTAGAGGTGCACAGGGCCTGTAAATCAAATGCTACTAGTAGGCCTGCAGCACTGGTTGTGCCACCCACATAAGTAGCCCTGTAATCATGTCTCAGACCTGCCACTTCAGTGTCTTTGTGTGCAGTATGAAGTTGCCAATTTAATATGGCAAGTATACCCACTTGTAAGGCCTAAACCTTCCCTTTTCTTACATGTAAGACACCTCTAAGGTAGGCCCTAGGGAGCCCCATGGGCAGGGTGCAGTGTATGGTTAAGGTAGGACATATAATAATGTGTTTTATATGTCCTGAGAGTGAAATACTGCCAAATTCAATGTTCACTGTTGCAAGGCCTATCTCTCTAATAGGTTAACATGTGGGCTGCCTTTAAATATGATTAAAGCGTAGATTCCCTGTGGGAGCAGATAGACATGTGGAGCTTGGGGTCTCTGAGCTCAGAATTTAAAAATACATCTTTGAATAAAATTGGTTTCGAGATTGTGCGTTTGAAAATGCCACTTTTACAAAGTGAGCAAATCTTGCTCAAACCATTCTATTATTCTGCCTGTTTGTGGATTTTCTGCCTGGGTTAGTTTGACAGTTGGGCTGTTTGCACCTCTCTCTAGACAGTGGCACAAAGGGAGCTGGGGTTTACCCTGCATATCCTGATGAGCCATCTGTGCTAGTAGGGAGGGGGGAGTGGTCACTCACACCTGAAAGGGCTGTGCCTGCCCTCACACAATGCAGTCTCCAAACCCCTGGTGTGTGTCAGGGGCCTGGCCTGGGCAAAGCAGGATTTCACAAACAAGAGAGACTTTCCTTTGAAGTAGGCCTACTTCAAAGGCAGAACTAGGTATAGGAAGGGTACCCAAACCCCTGAAAATTAGATTCATTCTGGAAATCAAGAGGAACCTCTGCCTAGAGAAGAGCTGAGAAGTGCTGCCCTGCCTCTGACTGTGCTTTGAGGAGCTATCCTGCAGTTTCTGCTTTTGCTTGTGCAATGGGACAAAGACTGGACTTTGTTTTGCATTCTTGATTGTGAAGAAATCTCCAAGGGCTTGACCTGAGCTTCCCTACTGTTGTTGATGTCTCAGGGCCATCAAAGATTTCCCCTGCCAGCACTTGGACTCTCTGCTGAAACTCCTGCCCTGCCAAGTGGTGCCCTATCCAGTTCCTGGGGCTTTGAAAGGAGAAGCTGGCAGACCAAGTTTGAAAATCCACGCACAGACCGCCATGCAGGGAAATTTTTGATACACCTTCCGAAGATGCAGCTGAGAAATGACACGCCGCTGGCTTGCAACTGAAATCGACGCTCCACCTGCATTGCGTCTGGAAGATCGATGCACACGGCTGTAGAAGCAACACGCAACACCCGCTGACAGAGGCTGTTAACGTTGCAAACCACACAGCGCGGTTTTTGGATAACCGTGTGGCCGGATTTTTGTCGCAACCTCGATGGGTGTGGAAAAATGACGCAAAGCCTGCCCAGACCCGGGGATGCTTGTCCGGATCGATGCATCGCTCTCTGCGGAGAGGAAAGACGACGCACATCGACCCGAGCAGAGGAGGAAAACGAAGCACAGGCTCGCTTGCAAGTGAGAAATCGACGCATCGCTGCCCTCTTTTGAGGCACACTCACCCGTGCGGTCTTATTTTGACGCTTCCCAGGTACTTTTTCACGCTAACAGCATTAGCGTTGTTTTTAAAGGATTTAAGATTCTTTTTGCATTTTTATTAATAACTTGACCTGTGTATGTTGGATTTGTGTTGTGTTGGTCTTGTTTTGTTTAGATAAATGTTTCCCATTTTTCTAAACCTGTGTTGTATCATTTTGTAGTGTTTTCACTGAGTTACTGTGTGTGTTGGTACAAATACTTTACACCTAGACTCTGGAATTAAGCCTGTCTGCTTGTGCCAAGCTACCAAGTTGGTAAGTGGGGGTTAACTGAGGGTGATTGTCCTTTACCCTGACTAGAGTGAGGGTCCTTGCTTGGACAGTGGGTAACCTGACTGCCAACCAAAGACCCCATTTCTAACAGCCGTCAACTGGCAGGATGTTGAGAGTGGAGCTAGACACAGCCTCATTTGCAACCAAATAGGCTGTGCTCTGCCTTTACACAAAGGACTTGTCACCCCTGCATTGTTGATGCATCCAGTCTGGAGCAAGGGCAAGGGAGCCAGGAAACATCAAGCACTTCCAAGGTAATTCTCTAGAAACCTCTCCTACTTAGGATAAAAAGGAGACAATCAGACCCAATCTTCTGTATACTCCTGGACCTGTGCATACTATGGAAAAAGGACTGCTGTGCTGCTTTGCTGCCACAAGGACTGCCCCTCGGATGCCCTGCTTCTCTGTTACCTGCAGGGCTGCTTGCAGAGAAGGAAAACTGGACCTTCACCCTTCATCCCAGGCTGAAGTGACCCCAAGGGTCAGCACACTGACCTCTCATTTTGAGCTACAGGGACATAACAAGCATCAGAGGCTCCTGGCAACTGCGCAGCTGACCTGCTGCCTGGACCTGGAACTGTACCTGCATCTGGACTTGCCTGACCCAAGCTGGCCTCTGCTAAAGTGCGTTCCTGACCTCTAAGAGGTAGCCCTGAGGTCCTATATCCTTGGTGTGGCCTCAGCCAAGCTCCTCTCAAAAGAAAAGGAATGAATCCTGAAGTTGTTGGGCTCTTCACAAATGGGATTATGTGCCAAGATCTTGCTTCCTGCAGCATGAAGTTCCAGTGAACACAACACTTTGCATCACCGCAACCTCTTATGGCGCCCGACAAAGTTCATGTTAAAGCATCAACAGCTTGCTCACTGTCCTGCAGTGAGAGGGACTGGACTTGGTCTCTACATCCTTGAACCCAAGAGTCTCCAAGGGCTTGCTGGCTTGCCCCCTGTTCTTCTGCAGTCACAGGGACATCAAAGACTGCTTCCAAATCTCCTGGTGCCCCTGGACTCAGCCATCTCTGAGTCAAACCATTGCCTGAGGTGCCCCCCTCCAGTCCTGGGCCTCAGAAGTGGGATCTGCAGCTACAGGCTTCAAAAAGCAGCACATCACCCCAAGTCCTGCAGAAATATTGATGCATTGTGTCCCCACCATCGACGTACTGCTCCAACAAAGGTACTGTTCAGCGTACCCTGTGTGGATCCTGTAGCCGGCGTACCTTTCATTGCGGTCAGCCTAGATTTTGGATCTGCACCTGTCCTTTGCAACCTCAAGTAACCTTTTTGCCACTATAGACTTTCTTCACATTTAGGCCCTCATTATGACCCTGGTGGTAACTCCCACCTACCGCCACGCTGACGGCCGCCAACTTACTGCCACGGCAGCAGATATCCGTTCACCATATTATGACACACACACACAAATCTGACAGAATTCAGCCAAAGACACAAATCCGCCAGTCCAAAGGTCAGTGATAAACTGGTGCTAACAAAACTCACACCGTTACGCCAACAGAACAACGCCCACCACATTATGACCCACGAATCACCACGTCGGACATTCAACGGCGGTAAACCACTGGCGGTACATACTGCAGTGCTCACAATGGACACCCACATACAAAACAACACTACATTGGACAATTCAAACAACACACACCCGACACCCATACATACACCACACCCACACACCCACACCACTATACAACACACATCCACAGTACCCACAACCCTTTATAAATACAAATCATTGGCACAAGACTGACACCAAGACCACTGACACAACTACATACACATATCACATACATCCATACATCCTTCACGCAGCCCACTTCACACACCCCAACACATTACCCGACACACCCTCACCAACAAACATCACATCACACCCATGGCACCACAAAGGCACCCCCATTTCACTGAGGAGGAATTAAGGGTCATGGTGAAGGAAATAGTCAGGGTAGAGCCACAGCTATTTGAAGCACAGGTGCAGCAGATATCAAAAGCAAGGAAGATGGAGCTATGGCAGAGAATTGTGGACAAGGTCAACGCCGTGGGACGGCACCCCAGAACAATGGACGACATCAGGAAGAGGTGGAAAGACCTATGGGGGAAGGTACGTTCCATAGCAGCAAGACACCAACTCGCTATACAGAGGACTGGCGATGGACCCCCACCTCCTCCTCCACAACTCACAGCATGGGAGGAGCAAGTCTTGGCAATACTGCATCCTGAGGGCCTGCCCAGAGTCGGAGGAGGACTGGACTCTGGTAAGTCAGCTCTCTACTATTATCACCCTCCTACCTGCATGCCATCACATACCCTCACCCTCACTCCCATCACTCCACTACATCCCAGAGACTCCACCATCACATCTCTTCAATCCCAATGCCAAGCCCTGCATGCTGTACCAATGCATGGACACCCCTCAAAGCCCTGCATGGGCACTCATCACTAAAGCATGCACAGCATAGAGAACTAACAATCCCACCATACACCAACATACACAAGTAAAAGCTGGCATGGCAACACCAACCATAGAGGGGAAGCTAAGGATGTACAATATGTCATACACACTAACCATAACACATCATTTACATCCTCACAGATACCCCAGCCAATGTCACCAGACAGGAGGTGCCAGCACTATCCAGTCCCCCAACTGAAGAGACCCACAGTGAAGACAGTAACTCTGGTCTTCAGGATCTGGACGATCTACCTGGCCCATCAGGGACCACTGGACAGCCGGTTACCCAAGCCCAGTCACAGACCACCACAGATCCTCCCTCATCAGGAAACAACATCACAGCAACCACCCAGCGTCCCCAAACTTATGTCCCCAGGACACGTCAATCAGCAGTGTGTCCACCTGTACAGGGACCCCAGGCCACACCTCGCACACAAAACAATCAGGGACCTGCAGTCAGTGGCAGTGGGCACACGGTTCCGGGGACGGAGGCACAGGCCACCAGGGACACTGGAAGGACTGCTGTGCACCAGGGGGAGGACATGACCAGGGAACCGACTCTCCAGGAGGAACTCACAGAGATCCTGGGAGCCTATCAACATTCCCAGGACACGATGGGCCAGATCCTAGATAACGTGCAGGAGAACAGGTGGCTGCAGGAGGGACAGTTCCAGGTTATCAGGGAGGACTTGCAGGCTATCAAAAACACCCTGATCTCCACAGCAGGGGTGCTGGAAGACATGGCTAACATTATGAGGGAGGCAGTGTCACACCAGCGGGACCCTGCCACTAGCCAGTCATCTGAACAGCCTTCCACTTCTGCTGCCGCTAGTGGCCAGGAGGCCCCGCCACTGGACTCACAGCCACCACCACCCCTCCCCCTGCAAAAGGTGAACCATCCACAAATAATCCCTGTGAACCAGACAGAAGCCAGAGACACTTGCCAAGACCCCCACCAGGAAATGAGACTCTCCTGATTGTCCCCTCTGTGTCCCACTCAGTTACCCTGTCCACCTTGAACTGCTACTGCTTCCCTTCCTATGTCCCCTTAGACAATGCACCTGTGCTACGAACAGAATGGAACAATACCCTGGACTTTCCTCCATCATCATCCCACCCCATTGCACTTTCTCCTCTATATATTAGCACTTCAATAAACACCCTTGGATAAAAATTGATTCGAAGTATGTCATGTATTTCAAATATATATTGATTGAAACAGGTACAACCATTGTAAATAAACTGTGCATAGAATGAGCATAGAATCAATTACCTGTAGCTGGCTGTTGTGATCACACCAGGAGTATTTGTCAAATCACCAATATCTGTAAAATGAATAGCCAGAGGGAACAGTAAGTGGGCATAGAAGTGGGAAATACCAGCATGCCAATGCCACACAGAATACAACCAAAGTAATTGAAATGTAAAGTTGCAGTGTCTCACCTGTGTGTCATTGGAAGTACCGACGGATTACAGATGTTCTGTTGCCCTCATCGCCATCCTCTGCCTCCTCATCCCCATTGTCCAAAGGGTTCATTGCTGCCACAGGGGCATCTCCAGTCTCCTCCCCCTGCAGAAAAGGGACATGGCGTCTGAGGGCCAGGTTGTGCAACATGCAGCATGCCACCACTATCCGGCAAACCTTTTTGGGTGAGTAGCACAGGGATCCACCTGTTAGATGGAGGCACCGGAACCTGGCCTTCAGGAGGCCAAAGGTCCGTTCAATGATCCCTCTTGTTCGCCCATGTGCCTCATTATAATGTTCTTCTGACCTTGTCCTGGCATTCCTCACAGGGGTCAGAAGCCATGATAGGTTTGGGTAACCAGAGTCACCTGCAAATATTGCGGGACAACATTTAGCCACACACTATCCTATATGGCCCACACCATACCCATACACCAACATATAGTGGGTGGGAACCAGGGCTCATCTATTAGACACACCCTGTGCGTCTGTAGTTGGGCCATCACCTTTGGGATGCTGCTATTCCTGAGGATAAAGGCATCATGCACCAACCCAGGATACTTAGCATTGACGTGGGAGATATACTGGTCCACCAAGCACACCATCTGCACATTCATAGAGTGGAAACTCTTACGATTCCTGAACACCTGTTCATTCTGACGGAGAGAGGGAGTGACAAATGCAATATGTGTTCCATCAATCGCCCCCATTATATTGGGGCTATGCCCCATTGCATAAAACTTGGCCTTCACAGTGGCCAAATCCTCAACCCTGGGGAATGCAATGTAGCTGCACATGTGTTTTATCAGGGCAGACAACACTCTGGTCAGCACTATTGAGAACATTGGTTGTGCTGCCAAGCCCATTGTCACTCGGAAAGAACCAGTTGCCAGGAAATGGAAAACTGATAGCACTTGCACAAGAGGGGGGATCCCAGTGGGATGACAGATAGCAGATATCAGGTCAGGCTCCAATTTGGCACACAGCTCTGTGATTGAGGCCCCGTCCAGTCTATAGGTCAGTATTATGTGCCTGTCCTCCAGTGTAGCCAAGACCACCAGGGGCCTGTACACAGGGGTATGTCTCCATCTCCTATTCATCCGCAGTGGTAGGAATCTAAGAGACAAAAGAGTGAGGAGGCTGTTACAAACTGAACAATGGAGCCACAACAGTAGTCTGCAATCTGTAAACATGTTATGGCACAGTGTGATTTGTCAAGTATGTGCTTGTTTCTCCTGTGACACAGCATTATTCCATAGGCCTGCCCCCCCCCCATCTCCCTGAAATGGCGTTCGCCTGTCCTGAGTGGAGGTACAGGTGGAAGTGAGGTAATGCCGCTGACATTGTGCGCCATGGCTGGAGGCAGTTGGGAACCACAGTGCAATTCCTCATTGGTTAATATTGGTCCATAGGGGGACAGTTGCCAATGGTGATCTACGCCTGAGGTGACGGTATGCACCGCCACAGAAGTGACCGCTATTTTCAATCTGATTCCTCGATTGTTTCCTGATCTTCCATAGGAGAAGACCTACACTGCATGTGCTGCTGTGACCTGTGTCTGGAACCTATCATGGCCCGTGTGACTGGGAAAAGGGGCCCAGCCTTCACTTTTGAGGAGTTGGAGTGACTGGTGGATGGGGTCCTACCCAGTACGGACTGCTGTATGGGCCCCGAGACCAACAGGTGAGTACACTGTGGGCACAATGCATGTGGCATGAATGTATTGAGGTGTGTGTGAAGGCACTGGGGAAAGGGGGAGGGATGTCCTCTTGGCTGGGTACACGTTGAGTGCTGGGCTATGTGTGTGCAGATGGTGATGGAAACAGATATGGTGGGTCATTCATGCTACAGGCTGGGCTGTTTGGCTAATGGTGTTCTCCTGTCTGTATTGCCTCTGCAGGTCAGCGCCCATCCAAAGAATGGTATATGGTGTGCCATCGCCAAGGAGGTGCAGACCCTGGGGGTCTATGACAGGCAGAGCACCCACTGTCGCAAACAGTGGGAGGACCTGAGACGCAGGGCACAGAAGGCCACAGAGGCCCAGCTGGGGATGGCCTCCCAAGGAGGAAGGGGTGCCCGTCGAACCCTGACCCCCCTGATGGACCACATACTGGCGGTGGCCTATCCAGAGCTGGACGGACGCTTGAGGGCCTAACAGGAGCTGCAAGAGGGTGAGTACAGTGGCCATCATTGAATGAAACGGCTTGAAGGGTGGTATCCGGGTGATGGGTGTGTATCAGTGGGTGCCCCTAAGCCAGGCCAGACATAGCAGCGTAGGTCCTCTGGTGGCTAAGGGTCTGAAGGGGAAATACTGTCTACCTAGCTTGTAAGCATTCACTACTGGTCAGGGCTGAGTGGGTCCCAGGTGTGCTACTGTTGGCTGTTTGTGCTTCTCCTCATGCCTTGGTGGCTAGCAATATCACTGGTAGTGCAATGCATAGTGCGTAGGCCTGTTACCTGTGTGTGTGGGTGCTGCGTCTGCCAACGGTGGTGCTCGGGCAGTCATTGACCCAGTGTATCCTTTGTCTCTCTCTCCCCCTTTCTTGTTTTGTCCTCCTGCCCTTATGTCATTAGCATCATCTGGCGGAGGAGCAAGGGCACCGGAGACAGAGGGAGCTGCATCCCACAGGACCCTGGAGGCAGAGTCCACTGACACTGGGCACCAGTGGGACGGAGGGCGAGGGGAGCACCACGGAGCAACCTGGAGGGGGCAATACAGACTCTGATACCGCCTCTGGTGGGGGCTCCCTGGTAATGGCGGACACCTCTGTGACCACCCCAGCTACAGGTACAGCTGACACCTCCCATACCAGCATCATCCTCCCAGCAGCCCCTCAGCAAATTTCCCATGCCCCCACACCCAGGAGGGTGGGCATCTCCTTCGCCCAGGGCACCTCAGGCCCTGCCCTGAGTGAGGAGGCTATTGACCACCTGAGTTCCATCTCTGTAGGGCAATCAACCATTGTGATGCCGTCCAGGGGCTGGCAGCCCAGATGCAACAATCTAATGCATTCCTGGAGGGCATTCACAGTGGATTGGTGGCCCAACAGAGATCGATCCAGGCTCTGGCCTCCTCTCTGATGGCAGCCATTGACCTTGTTTCAACCATCCCCCCTCCAACTTCCACTTCCTAGTCCCATTCTCCTCAACCCCAATCCATCCAAAGCACACAGCCAGATGAGCATGCACACAGGACAACACCCAAGGGTGGTAGAGGCAAACACAAGCACCACACTTCATCCCACAGGCACTCACACAAACATCATTCAGTTGCAGACACAAAAACATCCACTAATTCCAAAGTCTCCCACTCCTCCTCCTCCTCCACCTTCCACCCAATTACATCCACACTCACACCTGCATGCACTGTATCATCATCCACTACCTGCATCATGACCACACCAAGCAGAACACACACCTCACTGGCAGACACCTCCACAACATCCAGGCACACGTCCCCTGTGTCCTCTCCCACCGTGTCTGTCCCCCCCACCTAAAGTACACAAACGCAAGAACTAAAATACCCAACACCCATCCACCTCATAACAGCATACAACCCATGCACCTGCTCCCAAATCCACCAGACAAACTCCTCCAACAACCACTCCCTCATCCTCCACTCCCATGTCTCCTCCCTCTTCATGCCCCAATGTCACTAAAAAGCTTTTCCTTTCCACCATTGACCTCTTCCCTGCCTCTCCCCTACCATCCTGCATGTATGGCTAGGGTATCTAGAACCCAGCCAAGCACCTCAGCCAAACAGTCCATGGGCCCAGTTTCATCAGCAACTACTCATGGTGGAATGGATTCCAGGCCACAAATACTGAAGGGGAAGGAGCCTGCACCAGCCAGCAAAAAGGGGAAGGAGCCTGCACCAGCCAGCAAAAAGTGGAAGGAGCCTGCACCAGCCAGCAAGAAGGGGAAGGAGCCTGCACCAGTCAGCAAAAAAGGGAAGGGGAGCCTGCACCAGCCAGCAAAAAGGGGAAGGAGCCTGCACCAGCCAGCAAAAAGGGGAAGAAGCCTGCACAAGCCAGCAAAAAGGGGAAGGAGCCTGAGCCAGCAGCTGTCACAAAGCCCCCACCGCCAGCCGTGGTTGTGCAGCCATCAGTGAGTGCAGGGGCTGAGCATGAGCCTCCCACTAACACTGCCACAGTGCAGCCATCGGAGGATTCAGGGGTTGAGCAGGAGCCTCCCATAACCACCACCACCACAGTGTAGCCATCAGTGGGTGCAGGGGCTGAGCAGGAGCCTCCCTCTACCACCACCACAGTGCTGCCATCACCGCCGGTGGACGCTGTATGATCCAGCCTCCACGGGCTGCTGTGCGGTCTGCCCCCACCAGAACCAGTGGACAAGTCACCCACTTGAGAGACTGTGACCTTGCACTCCCCAGGACCAAGTACAGGGCATGTTGCCCCCTCCAGAACCAGTGGGCAAGTCACCCACTTGAGAGACTGAGGCCTTGCACTCCCCAGGACCAAGCACAGGGCATGTTGCTCCCTCCAGAACCAGTGGTTGTGTTTCCGCATCCAGCTGAGGTGCCAACCTCCCCTTGAGGTGCCTGCCTATTTGCCAGCTGATGCCCCTGCAGTGTTCTCTCCGTATTGGTGCAGGGATCAAGTGGGGCTTGGACTTTGCCCTGTGGCCATGTGGCCCCTGTGAACTGAGGACTGGGCTGTGTCCCTTTTTTTGTACATTTGTACATATCTGTTGCATTGCCACATCGACTTATTAATTTTGATGTTGATCTGATTACATTCACTTTAGTCAAATCCTGTTGTCCTTGCATTATTCAGCCGATTTACGGGGATAAATTGTTTTTTTGGTGCAGCTGGTTGTGTGTATGGTGTGTGTGTCTGTGTGTGTATGGTGCATGAGTGTGTCACTCTCGTTTTCTTCCCCCCTCCCTTGTGTGCTAGGCGGCTGTACTCACCGTTGTCGTCTTGGCCGGCATTGGTGTTCGTGGTGGAGCATAACGTAGAAGATCATCGAAAAGACTTGCAGTTCTGGTTCCATGGTGGCGTGGTTCTTTCCTGTGTCTCCAATGTTAAGTCCTTTCACTTTTGAGCACTGTTTCCGCCAGGCTTTTCCTGGCGTTGGTACCGCTCCGGAAAAGGTGGCAGTTTGGCATGTCATAATATGTGAGCGGAACTTTGTCTTCCGTCTGGCTGTAGCCGGCTACCGCTGTGGTGACTGTTGTCTCCGCCATGGTGGTTGGTGTGGTACATTGGCTGTCTATGGGAGTTATCACTGCCATGGTCATAATTTGGCAGTAGTTACCACCGCCACTTTATCACTGATCGCCTTAATCTTTAAAAATTCATATCCCACCTTCTACTGATTGGATTTTTATCAATTTGGTCTTGTTTTTTACTCCGAGAGATATCTATTTTTCTATACTCGTGTTGAGCCTTTTTGGGGTGTCTTTCACGGTATTACTGTAAATAAATGTTGCACAAATACTTTACACATTGCCTTTTAAGTTAAGCCTGCCTGCTCTGTGCCAAGCTACCAGAAGGTGAGCACAGGTTAATTTAGTTGTGTATCTGACTTACCCTGACTAGGATTTTGGTCTCTACTTGGACAAGTTATTTCTGACTGCCAACTAGAGACCTAGGCCCTGATTTAAGAGAGTCTAGCGCCTCCTTGCACCACATTAGCGTCATTTTTTTTTACACTAATGTGGCCCAACAAGGCAAATTTTGCTGCTTCATATTTACAAAGTGGAGCAATGCATGCATTGCGTCACTTTGTAACCCCTTGCGCCACGTTATGCCTGCCCCAGTATTGGACCTGACCCTTTATGCAAGGTCATCCTTAATCTTTTTGCCTCCTTACTCCTAATTTTTGTCGGCTTTAAGACTCAGGGCACTTTACCACTGCTAATCAGTGCCAACGTGCATATGTCATCTGTATAAATTGTATTGGTGATTGGTTTATCCATGATTGACATATTTAATTTACTGATACGTCCATAGTAAAGTGGACTAGCAGGTGCCTAGGGCTTGTATATCAAATGCTACTGGTGGGCCTGCAGCACTGATTGTGCTACCCACATGAGTAGCCCTGTAAACATAGTGCAGACCTGCTACTGAAGTGTCTGAGTGTGCCATTTTAAACTGCCAATTCGACCTGGCAAAAACCTTCCGTTTTTATACATGTAAGGCACCACTAAGGTAGGCCATGGGTAGCCCCAAGAGCTGTATGCAGTGTATGTCAAAGGTGGGATATGTATTGATATGTTACATGCCCCAACAGTGAAATACTGCTAAATGCAGTCTTCACTGTTGCAAGACCTATCTCTCATAGGTTAGCATGGGGGCTATCTTTAACTATCATTAAAGTGCAGATTCCCTTTGGGAGCAGGGTCTCACAATTTAAAAATACATCTTTTAGTGAAGGTGGTTTTTAGATTGTTAGATTGAAAATGCCACTTTTAGAAAGTAGGCATTTTCTTGCTTAAACTATTGATACTGCCTGTTTATGGATTCCCTGTCTGGGTCAGACTGACAGTTGGGCTGGTGTGAATTCCCTCTAGACAGTGAGACAAAGGGAGCTGGGGAGTAGCCTGCATATCCAGATGGGCCATCTGTGCTAGAGTGGAGGGAGGAGTGGTCACTTATACCTGAATGGGCTGTGCCTGCCCTCTCACAATGCAGTCTCCAACCCCCTGGTGTGAGTCTGGAGCCTGGCCTGGGCAAGGCAGGATCTTGTGAACAACAGAGACTTTCCTTTGAAGCATGCCTACCTCAAAGGCAGGAAGGGGTATAAGTATTGGCCCCAAAACCCCTATAAATCATATTTCTTCAAGGATTCAAGAGGAACCTCAGCCAAGGAGAAGAGGTGAAGAGCTGAAAAGAAGTGCTGCCCCTGCCTGTGACTGTGCTTTGTTGGGCTATCCTGCAGTTGCTGGTTTTGCCTGTGAAAGGGGACAAAGACAAGACTTTGTTGTGCATTCCTGCTCGAGAAGACTCTCCAAGGGCTTGAGTTGAGCTTGCCTCCTGTTATTGAAGTCTCAGAGTCATCAAAGACTTTCTCTTCCAGCACCTGGACTCTCTGGTGAGAGACCTCCCCTGCCAAGTGGTGCCCCATCCTGTCCCAGGGCCCTTGAAAGGTGGAGCTGGTGGAAAAGTACTGAAATCCATGCAAAGACTGCAGTGCTGGGAAATTTTTGATGCATCATCCGCACCATGGCTGAAATCGACGCTTTGCCTGCATGGTGGCTGGGAGATCGACACATTGCGGATGGAGAAACGACGCGCAACACCCTCTAGCGGCTGCTGATAATGACGAAAACCCCATGCAGCACCATTTCCTGACACTGTGCTACTGGATTTCAAGGCAACATTGCTGGGCGTGAAAAATCGTCGCAAAGCCTGCCCAGACCCTAGGTGCCCGTCTGGAAATCAACGCATCGCTGTCTTGCGAAGGAGGAAAAACAATGCATCGTCGTCCTGACCGGGGAAGGAAACAACCCACGACCTCACTTGCGAGTAAAGAATTGAGTCATCGCTGACTTTTCCGACCGGCACTTGCCTGTGCGGCTTTATTTTTGACACAAACCAGGTTCTTTGTGTAACTACAGCATTCTCACTGTTTTCTAAAGGATTAAGACTCCTATTCTTCTTTAAGATTTGTATCTTGACTTTTGTATGTTGGATTTTTGTCATTTTGGTCTTGTTTGAGTTAGATAAATATCACATTGGTGTGGTGTCCAATTTGTAGTGTTTTCACGGTATTACTGTGTGTGTTGTACAAATACTTTACACAATGCTTCTGGGGTTAAGCCTTTCTGCTCGTGCCGAGCTACCAAGGCAGTGAGAGGAGGTTACTGAGGTGTGTTTCTCCTTTATCCTGACTAGAGTGAGGGTCCCTGCTTGGACAGGGTACAAACTGACTGACAACCAGAGACTCCATTTCTAACAATGGTGATCAGCTGTTGGGATTGAACTTGTATTTGCACTTGACATACAGTGATTAAGTGTACACTACTGAAATTACCTAATTAAAATATACATATACAAATACACATTGATGTTTTCAATGTGTTTACAGCTAAAATATAGCTCCCAAAAACAGTGTGTTACTGCTTTCTTGTTCAAATAGATTTCAGTAGTTTTAGATTCCTATACAAAATCATTTGTGGGCTATTAATAGTCCTGATATGTGGCAGTACTTAATGAATATCTCACAGGAAGAGTCATACCCAAAACCAATTACAAAACAAATTATTATTGGCTTTTTTGAACACCTGACTAGGGTAGAACACTCATGACCACAAACAATTACATTCCAGCTGTGGATTTCATACTTTCGTGAGTTTATTTGATATGTTAAGTTGAACAAGTGAAGCCTTTACAATTATTTATTTTTCTCATGTTTTCTGAAATACATTGGATGAAAACACACACAGTTATCTCACATGGACTATAAGCAGACATGTTCTAGAGCAGTAGTTCCCAACCTGTGGTCCGGAGACCCCTGGAGGTCCGCAAAGCCTTCTCAGGGGGTCCACGACTGCTCAGAAAATTAAATATTATTAACAGTTTAGGTCCCCAATGACTCATTGGGGGGGTCCACAGATTCCAATAATGATTCATTGGGGGTCCCCGGGTTCCAGTAATGATAAAAAGGTGGGCCTACAGAAGTCAAAAGGTTGGGAACCACTGTTCTAGAGAAAAACAACCTAGCAGTGGTTCTCTCTCAGCCCATTTAGGCCACATGAACATAATTCACAATGTAAAAAAATCAATTCCTATACTAATCACATTTTCACAGCTGAAAGCAAGCTTCACTCCCCACCAGAGAATTCTGTGGTGTAGCAAATTTCTTCTCATAAATTTTGTTCGATACCAAAGTAGTATTTTATTTCATTTAGTGCAAGCAGCAATTGTTTTATTCACTGCCTTTACAACACTGGTAACAGTGATATTTGTAAATCATCACACATCATAATCAGCTGCTAAATGTTTTACCCAGACAAGTGCAACATAGTTGCTGACTGTGAATGGCTCCACAGCCAGTGGTTGGCTTTTGTTGCAGTGCAGTGAACTTTTGGCACTAGCAGCTTCAAAGCGCTACACGCACACTAAAGTCTTTTAGGTGTCTCTGTGTGCACAGCTCACAGATACACCAAGTCCCTGTTACTTTCATTCTGTAAAGCTGCCCCTTTGTTTCCTACATTAGAACAGTGTTGCATTTAGTTTCAATGCCCTTTAAAGCTTAGAATGTACATTGCATACATTAAACAGAATCAGAGATTCAGAAGGCAAGTGGATAAAGGAATAGAAAGTCACACATTTTCCCTACATTTCTTTAACTTAAACTTCTGGAATCTGCAAAAATCCACAAAATTGTTAGCACTCAGTGTTGCCTCACATGCACAGATAAAAACTCCCCCCACTTGTGTGGTTGGGCCTAGTGCCTGTGACAGGAATGGATCCAACCAAGGTCAATAGGAGTCTCCACGTAAGCGCTTCCATTGTCTTTGGTTTGATCCATTCCTGTTGCATTACTGGGCCCAACCACACAAGTTGGGCAGTGTTTTTATCGGCACAGGTGGGACAATGGTGGGTGGTAGTTAATTTGTGGATTCCTGCCGATTACGGAAGGTTCCATCACAGAAATGTAAGGAAAATGCGTGATTCCTGGCAAAGGTTGAGGTTTGCAGGGCACTGTGGGTGAAAAATTATAATGAGATCCATGCAAGTCACACCATCCTGGATTTCCCTATGACTAGTTTTCAAAAATGTACAGGCTGGCTAGGTTTCTCGAGGTGAGCAGTGATGCAATAATTTTGCCAACAACTTTCATGTTTTATTTTTGTAAGATGCATGCAGACTCCTCACACTATTTTGACTGCCCTTTCACTGTGATCTTTCTGTTGACAATGTCAGGGGTAATCACAGATGTAGCTAATAATATTTTATTTTAGCTTCAGTCAAATAATGATCCAGATTGTGATGGGTTTGGGTCACACAAAATGCTAATATGCATGAGCAGCCACAAAAGACTTGCAGAACAAAAGCCAATGAGCAGTTTTTATTCTCCTCATTTACACAATGGTGAAGGGCATACAGGGATGTTCTGTCTGCTCTGGGTGTTCATCTGTAATTCACCAACCTGTTTCAACTAGTAAGCCATGGTTTAGGTCGGCGAGCTTTGATATGTTCAACAGGTCATCATCATAATGCTGGACTGGGTTGGTCGCATAATTGGTAGAAAGTATAGAAAGCATTAAATAATTTGCCTAGAAAAATAATATGTGGTTGCACTTCAGATTACATGCTCTCTGGAGTATATAGCTTTTGTTGATCTCCCTGGGAAGGTGGCAGAATGTTGCAAATCTTTCAAGAACTCAGTACAAAACTAACCAATATGAAGCATGGAATCTCTGCCATCTGTAAAGATAAGGTTTCCAAATATGCTAATGGGTGTCTCATCAAACTTCGAGAAAAGAGTCCTGATAAACAAGTTATTGAGCCATTTTACAGATCACCTGTTCCAGTTATTTGGGTAGGAGGCATGTGGACTGTAACCCTGCTTCCACTGCCTAATTCAAAGAAAAACAATAAGGTGTGCATCGCTCACATTAAAATGATCCTGTGTCTGATTCTCCTCAACAGATCTCCATTAAGCCACCAAACTGCCCTCAGAGTAGAACCTCTCAATCTCTATCTACTTTGGAGCAACTACCCAGGGGGAGTACAGTAATGCTGATATCCTGAGTCCCAGTCTGGGGACTACAGAGCCTACTGTGTTTCCAGCTTTATACCAAGTTCCAGATTCCACAGAGGAACCTGCTGCTGCAATTCAACGATTCTGCACTCTCAATTATTGCTCTGGTTTGCCGTAAACCGCAGCTGAGTCAACATCAACCGAGAGGATGCCATCTTGAGAAACAATGCTTTATGAAAATTAATCTGATTTCTACACAGAGAATTTTTCATCACAATCCACAGTCACTCTATGCCACTGATTTCTTCTTGCAAATCTTTGGTTTGGAACAGGTACCTGATACCACTTTGGTCCTATATTTGGATCACTACACAAGTGCTTTTTTTCATCATGTGGCAGACAAGGCTGACTGTTGTTCTGCTGCTACTGAATGGACATTTCATCCCTAGAACAACTGTTCCACAAAGTGTGGTTTGAGAAGTCCAGCCACATATTTCATCTCACAGAGCTCAACAAGGTCTCTATACTGCAAACAATAGAGCTTATCCTGTGCCCAAGGGCATGGTTTGAGAAATTGCTCCTTATTAAGTTATGGGACCCACTGAGATATTGCAATTGGCATATCTGTGATAAGTTTCAATGAACAATGTGAGTATTCCTGATTCCTTTACAAGTCAATGAGACTTTGATACTGGTTAACCAAATTATTTATTGATTTGTATGTTTATGCTTCCTTGAAAATGAAGGTTTATATTTACATACTTTAAATTATAAGAAATGTACTGTTTTCATAATTGTGGTTATTATGAAATCCACAAAAGCATTAGATCCTGAGACATATTTGATTATACCATGTTAGACCTGACAGCCTTAGGGTGGCTACCCCTAACTTTTTGCCTGCCTCCCTCCACTTTTTACATACTGTTCTTGCTGGTTTTAATTACCCCCTTAATCTCTACAAGAAAGACTCGTTGTGGGGCAAAAATCGACGCACAGCCTGCCAGAAACGATGCGCAGCCTTAACCGCAGTGAAATATTCACTGAATGCCAAACCTGAATGATGCAGCCCGACTACGCAACAAGAAGATCGAGGCAGTGCCAGCGTAGCGACTGGAAATGTGACGCATGGCCCACTGGATCGACGCACAGCAGAGCCGGAATGACGCAGCCCGACTTCCAGAGAGGAATCGACGCAGCACCTGGCGTGCGGTAGAAATTTCGACGCAAAGCCAACCGAATCGACACAGCTCCTGTGACTTCGTCCTGCCAGCGCAGGAAATCCACGCATCGTCCCCGGGGCATCCGAAAACCCTGCAACCCGAAGAGGATCCACTACTGAGCCCGGAAATCGACGCACAGCCGTCCCTGCGTGCAAACTAAACAAACCATTGCTGTATGCAGCCTGAGAAATCGACCCACACCCCTTTTTTTTCCACAAATCTCCTCCTCTGCGGTTCTTTGCAGAGATTTTTCATGCGAACCAAGTACTTTGTGCTTGAAAGAGAGATTTATTGCCTTTAAAAGACACTTTATATCACTTTTTTAACTCAACATATACTTATTGCATTTTAATTGTTTTGACCTGCATCTTATCAGATAAATATTATATATTTTTCTAAACACTGTGGCCCTCATTCCAACCCTGGCGGTCAGTGATAAAGTGGCGGGAATACCGCTAACAGGCCGGCGGTAAAAAAAATGGAATTACGACCATGGCAGAAACCGCCAACATAGACAGCCACTTTAACACTCCGACCGCCATGGCGGTAGAAAAAAACACCGTGGCAGTAACCGCCAACAGACAGGCAGAGGACAATGTACCGCCCACACTATTACAAGAGGCCTATCCGCCACCTTTTCCGGGGCGGCACCAACGCCATCAAAAGCACGGCGGAAACAGAACACAGAAGGGAAACCACTCACCTCTCGACACCCAACGAGGAACCTGGACGCCATGGAGCCTGAACTACAGGTCCTGCCCATGCTGCTCTTCCTCCTCCTGTATCATGAGCAGCAAAGACGCCGTTGATGACCACAGTGAGTACTGCACCTGCAACAGAGGGGAGGGTGAGAGGAAAACGAGAGTGACACACACACGCAACACGCAATACCCCCACCCCCACCCTCACCCACAAATACATGCAGCAACATTACATATACACCCCCTCGCCCCCTGGAAGAACACAAGGACAAAAGGAAATTATTGTAACAAGTGTAATCAAGAAAAAGATCAGATAGGGCAATTTCAAAAACAGTATATACAAATATGTACACTAACTACACAAGTCCGGATAGTGTACCAATCATTGTCCATGGACCACTGGTCCCAAAATGCATGGGCGAAGCCCACACATGATACCTGACTGGAAACAGAGAGAACGCTGCTGGGGCATCAGATCGAAAAGAAACAGGCACCTCAGGGGGAGGGAAAGGGGGGCACCACAGCCGGATGAACGCACAACACCACTGCTCCACAAGGGGGCTCCATGCCCACAGACTGGTCCTGGGGAGTGCAAAGCCACAGTCTCACAAGTCTCTCCAGTGGGTGGATTGCCCACTGTTTTATCCTGGGGAGTGCAAAGCCACAGTCTCACCAGTCTCTCCAGTGGGTGGCTTGTCCACTGCTTTATCCTGGGGAGTGCAAAGCCACAGTCTCTCACGTCTCTCCAGTGGGAGGCTTGCCCACTGCTTTATCCTGGGGAGTGCAAAGCCACAGTCTCTCACCTCTCTCCAGTGGATGGCTTGCCCACTGCTTTATCCTGGGAGTGCAAAGCCACAGTCTCTCAAGTCTCTCCAGTGGGTGGCTTGCCCACTGCTTTATCCTGGGGAGTGCAAAGCCACAGTGTCTAACGTCTCACCAGTGGGTGGCTTACCCACTGCTGTATCCTGGGGAGTGCAAAACCACAGTCTCTCAAGTCTTACCAGTGGGTGGCTTGCCCACTGCTTTATCCTGGGGATGGCTTGCCCACTACTTTATCCTGGGGAGTGCAAAGCCACAGTCTCTCAAGTCTCTCCAGTGGGTGGGTTGCCCACTGCTTTATCCTGGGGAGTGCAAAGCCACAGTCTCTCAAGTCTCACCAGTGGGTGGCTTGCCCACTGCTGTATCCTGGGGAGTGCAAAGCCACAGTCTCTAAAGTCTCATCAGTGGGCGGCTTGCCCACTGCTTTATCCTGGGGATTGCAAAGCCACAGTCTCTCACGTCTCTCCAGTGGGCGGGTTGCCCACTGCTTTATCCTGGGGAGTGCAAAGCCACAGTCTCTCACATCTCTCCAGTGGGTGGGTTGCCCACTGCTTTATCCTGGGGAGTGCAAAGCCACAGTCTCTCAAGTCTTACCAGTAGGTGGCTTGCCCACTGCTTTCTCCTGGGGAGTGCAAAGCCACAGTCTCACAAGTCTCTCCAGTGGGTGGGTTGCCCACTGCTTTATCCTGGGGAGTGCACAGCCACAGTCTCACAAGTTTCTCCAGTGGGTGGTTTGTCCACTGCTTTATCCTGGGGAGTGCAAAGCCACAGTCTCTCCGTCTCTCCAGTGGGTGGTTTGCCCACTGCCTTATCCTGGGGAGTGCACAGCCACAGTCTCTCACGTCTCTCCAGTGGGTTGCTTACCCACTGCTTTATCCTGGGGAGTGCAAAGCCACAGTCTCTCAAGTCTCTTCAGTGGGTGGCTTGCCCACTACTTTATCCTGGGGAGTGCAAAGCCACAGTCTCTCAAGTCTCTCCAGTGGGTGGGTTGCCCACTGCTTTATCCTTAGGAGTGCAAAGACACAGTCTCTCAAGTCTCACCAGTGGGTGGCTTGCCCACTGCTGTATCCTGGGGAGTGCAAAGCCACAGTCTCTCAAGTCTCATCAGTGGGCGGCTTGCCCACTGCTTTATCCTGGGGAGTGCAAAGCCACAGTCTCTCACGTCTCTCCAGTGGGCGGGTTGCCCACTGCTTTATCCTGGGGAGTGCAAAGCCACAGTCTCTCAAGTCTCACCAGAGGGTGGTTTGCCCACTGCTGTATCCTGGGGAGTGCAAAGCCACAGTCTCTCAAGTCTCACTAGTGGGTGGGTTGCCCAATGCTTTATCCTGGGGAGTGCAAAGCCACAGTCTCTCACGTCTCTCCAGAGGGTGGGTTGCCCACTGCTTTAACCTCGGGAGTGCAAAGCCACAGTCTCTCAAGTGTTCGCCATTCTCAACAGGTTTTGGAGGGGGCCTTGTGCCCAGAGTACTTCATCCTGCCAAGGACTGAGGTAGTGGATGTCATTCTCCACTGGTTCTGGAGGGGGCCTTATGCCCAGAGAGCTTCATCCAGCCAAGAACTGAGGTAGTGGATATCATTCTCTACTGGTTCTGGAGGGGGCATGATGCCCAGAGTGCTCCACATGCAGTGTGGCCGGCCCCATTTGCTCACCTGGGTGTGTGTGCCACGAGATTGCCTAGGAACAGGTAGCATTATATGCCATGGAGGCTGAGAATTACCACACACTGCTGCAGCTTCGCCTTCCACCTGCAGGTGCAAACAGTGATGGAAGTCATGCCTCATGGAAGCTGCCCAGGGTCCAGTAAGTCACCTCCAGCCTCGGACGACTGACCACTGGGGATGGTAGGCATGTCAGCATTGGTGCCACTGTCCGAGCACATCGCAGGGCTGGTGGTGGTGCTTGGGGTGGTGGCTGTGGCGACGATGCTTGCAGCGGTGTCGGCAGGGCTGGCGGTGGTGCATGGGTCAGCACCTGTTGAAGGACACAGCAGGACGTCTCCTGCAGCCTCGGACGGCTGCCCACTGGGGATGAAGCTGGGGACTGTTGCTGAGTCTGCAGACGTGCCGGTGGCGGTGCAGGTGGCAGTGCAGCTGGCGGGGATGGTGGAGGTGCAGGTGGCGGTGCTGGTGGCCTTGCTGGTGGCGTGGCAGGTTGCGGTGTTCGCCACCGTACAGGTAGGTGTCGTCATGGACAGAAGGGGTGACACTAGTCCCTCAGTCGCTGCCACCGTGCCCTGTCCTGACCTGCTCTTCTGCCTTTGTCCCTTCCCCACCTTTGATGGTGCGGCTTTTCCCTCCAGGATGCGGGCACCTTCTTCACCTTGGCAGGTGGCGGAATGTCTTTGTCCTCGCTATGTGACATGCTGGCAGTCCTGATGGGTGGCGCACTCGATGACCCCACAGTTGCTGGCACCACTGTGCCTGGGGATTTGGTGGCTGAGGTGCTGGGCTGGGACCTGGAAAGCCTGGCCCTAGGGGAAGGACGGTGGGGGAAGGTGAGGGGAAGAGGTCAATGCTTGCCAGGAAATGTTTTTTGGACACACTGGGACAGGAAGATGGAGGGGGTTTGGGAGTGGAGGAAGAGGTCGTGGTTTTAGGAGGTGTACATTTGCTGCATTTGGGTGAAGGTGCATAGGCCGGAGGCTGTAGTGAGGTGGATGGCTGTTGGGTGGGTGTGTGCCTGCGTGTGTGTACTTTAGGAGGAGGGCTCACAGACACACTGAGAGAGGACACTGGGGATGTGTGAATGGCAGTGAGGGTGGTGATTGAACGTGAACAGAGTGTGGTGATGGGCATGCTGGTGATGGAGGTAGTGGTAGTGGCTGAGGATGTAGTGCATGCAGGTGTGAGTGGAGACGAGACAGGGAGGGAGGAGGCAGACGTGCAGGAAGGGGACACAGTGGAGGCAGTGGATGTTGGGATGTCTGCATGGGGATGGTGCTTGTGTGACTTCTTGGGGGGGTGTGGTGCTTATGTTTGCCATGTCCACTCTTGTGTGTGCTGGTCAGATGGCGTGCTTGGGATAGGCTGAGGTACTGTGGATTGGGTCAGGTTAGAGAAAGTTGGAGGGGGAAGGCTGGACACAGGGACAATGGCTGACATCAGTGCTGAGGCCAGAGCCTGAAATGCTCTCTGTTGGGCCACCTGCCCAGAATGAATGCCCTCCAGGTATGCATTTGTTTGTTGCAAATGCCTCTCAACACCCTGGATGGCATTCACAATCGTATATTGCCCAACAGTGAGGGATCTCAGGAGGTCAATAGCCTCCTCACTGAGGGCAGCAGGGCTGACTGGGGCAGGGCCTGAGGTGCCTGGAGCAAAGGAGATGCCCACCCTCCTGGGTGAGCAGGCACGGGACACACGCTAAGGGGCTCCTGGGAGGGTGGTGCTGGTAGGGGGGGTGGTGGCTGTACCTGTTGATGCGGTGGGCAAAGAGGGGCCCGCCATGCCAAGGGAGCTCCCATCAGAGGAGGAGTTGCTGTTGCTGGTGTCTGCTCCTGTCCCCGTCGTGGAGCTCCCCTCACCCTCCGACCCACTGGTGCCTTCTGACTCCGTTGCTTCATCCTCCAGGGCCAAGTGGGTTGCAGCTCACTCCTGCTCCGGTGCCACTGCTCCTCCGCCAGATGGTGCTAATGTACACAAGAACAGGGAGACAATACAAATGGGGGGGGGAACAGAAGAAAAACATGTTCAGTGCATGCAACACCACTACGGTCACCGGACACAACAGGAAGCAGCCCTCTGCACTACGCCATGCACTCACAGTTCCTACCAACTTCACATGTCCATGGGGTATGAGGCCTCAGCCCAATTGCTGCACACCTGGAGGTCACAGGAGCCTGACTAAGCGTATTTGACTATTACCACTAGTGGGGTTGGGGTGCCACAGAGCCTGCCTGACAAGGGACATTGTCTACCAAGTTCGCCCTGGCTTAGGGGAACCCACTGCCCATCTCCCCCACCCAGACACCTCGTAATGCACGCAGAGTCATCTGAAAGAGACTGTATTTACACCCTTGTGGCTGCTGTGATGCCCTCAAGTGCCCATCCAACTCCGGAGAGGCCACCACCAGGATCCAGAACATCAGGGGGGTCATGGTGCGACGGGCACCCCTTCCACGTTGGGAGGCCAGACCCAGCTGGGCCTCCGCCGTCTTCTTGCTCCAGCAGCGTAGGTCCTCCCATCTTTTACGGCAATGGGTGCTCCGTCGGTGGTAGACCCCCGGGGTCCGGACGTCCTTGGCGATGGCACGCCAAATTCCCTTCTTCTGTTGGGCGCTGACCTAGAGGAAAGGTACAGGAGGAAAGGAAATTACTCACCCGTCCGGACCGTCATACTCATTGCCCACCAGTTCCCACCCATGCCCTGACGCACATACACTCACCATCCCCACATGCTGGCCTCAGCCCCACCCACGTATCTACCATCCACACCACTCCAAACAGGCATTGCCCACGCAGCATGCTCACTGTGTACTCACGTGTTTGTCTGGAGGACCGTACAGTTGCGTGTACTGGGGTAGGACCCCATCCACTAGTTTCTCCAACTCCTCCGAAGTGAAGGCAGGGGCCCTTTCCCCAGACACTCAAGCCGTTGTCGCTTCTAGACGGAGGTCACATCAGCACTTGCAGTGTAGGTCCTCTCCTGTCGAAGGTCATGTATCAAGTGAGGGCACTGATAGAAAATGGCGGTCACATCCGTGGCGGTGCGTACGGTCACCGCCAGTGTACATAATCATTGGCTCCTGGGACCCATAGGGCCCAATGTTAACCACTGCTGAATTGAGCCACGGTCTTTGACCGCCCACCGTGACGGTGTACAACACCAGCACTGTTACCTCATTTCCCCTTGTCCCACCTTACAGGTCAGGCAGCCGCCATTTCAGGGGGCCACATGGGATGGATATACACTGCGTCACACCTATCTAGGCCGGGAATACAGACAGATACAGGCACATTGTGAAGGTACATCGTTTCAGCAAAAAACACATTGTGATACCTCAGTGTTGGATGACCCTCTGCTCGCTGTACTCCTCCATAGGGCACGTCTGCTGGGCCAGGTGATGAGATGGCGGCATCCTCCGGTGTACAGACCCCTGGATGACCTGTTGACAATGGAGGAGAGACACGTCATAAACACATACAGACTTGATCGTACAACAATCATGGAACTGTGTGCCCAGTTGGAGCCAGACTTGATTTCTGCCATCCACCATCCCGCAGGAATCCCCCCTCTAGTGCAGGTCCTGTCTGTACTCCATTTGCTGGCCAGTGGGTCTTTTCAGACAACAGTGGCCATGGCATCAGGGATGTCCCAGCCAATGTTCTATAATGTGTTGTCCAGAGTGTTGTCTACATGCTGAAACACATGTGCAGCTACATCGTTTTCCCTCAGGTGGAGGATTTGCCCACAGTGAAAGGTGACTTCTATGCCCCGGGACATATCCCTAACATAATTGGTGCCATTGATGGTACACATGTGGCATTTGTACCCTCACCCGCAGGAATGAGCAGGTGTACAGAAACCGGAAGAGGTACCATTCGATGAATGTGCAGATGGTGTGTTTTGCTGACCAGTACATCTCCCATGTGAATGCCAAGTGTCCTGGATCTGTGCATGACGCTTACATCATGAGGAATAGCAACATCCCTTATGTGATGGGGCAACTCCAGAGGCACTGTGTGTGTCTAATAGGTGAGGCCAAGGTCCCAACACAGTTGACAGGGGTTCAGGGTATGGGGTTATCCCTAAGGGTTAGTGTGTGTCTAACAGTTGTCCCTCTGTCTTTGCAGGTGACTCTGGTTACCCCAACCTGTCATGGCTACTGACCCCAGTGAGGAATACAAGGGCAGAGGAACGCTACAATGAGGCACATGGGCGGACTCGGAGGGTGATCGAACACACCTTCGGCCTCCTGAAGGCCAGATTCCGGTGCCTCCATCTGACAGGTGGCTCCCTATACTACTCACCGAAGAAGGTGTGCCAGATAATCGTGGCCTGCTGTATGCTGCAAAACCTGGCATTGCGACACCAGGTGCTTTTTCTGCAGGAGGATGGGCCAGATGGTGGTCTTGTGGCAGCAGTGGAGCCTGTGGACAGTGAAGAAGAGGAGGAAGAAGAAGCTGTCGACAACCCGAAACAACATCATCAGGCAATACTTCCAGTGAGACACAGGTAAGAAGATGGAACTGCTTCCCACATCCCATACTATTGTTGGAGCTAGCATAAGTCTGTTATTTTCACTCAGTGTATGGACCCTGACTTGTTACTTTCCCTTTTCATTTCAGAGTTCTGGGTCCCACTTTGTGCCCTTTGCTATGTTTACAGCTGGCCTGCAGCTGTGTTACATTGGTATGTGAACAAGTACATTAACATTGCTATCTTACTGATATTTTGCAATTACACATTTGTGAAAGCACAGACTGACTCCAGATTGTTTTGTGATTCATGTGTGTTTATTGCTGAGCAAATAATTGGAGGGGGTTATAAAATGGATTGGGGTGATGGTGGAGGAATGTCCATGGCAGAGTCCAGTCTATTTGTTGCACAGGTGCATTGTCCAATGGGGCATAGGAAGTGCAGCAATGGCAGTTTGAGGTGAACAGGGTGGCAAAGTGGGAAAGAAGGGTGACATTCAGGAGAGTCTCATTTCCTGGTGGGGGTCTTGGCAATGTTCTCTGTCTTGTTCCTGGATCTCAGGGACCGTTTGTGGGGTGGTTCTCCTTCTACAGGGGGTGGGGTGCTGGTGTCCTGTTGGTCCTGTGGCGGTGCCTCCTGTCCACTAGCACCGGCGGAGTTGGAGGACTGTTCATCACTCAGGCTAGTGTCAGGGGCCCAGCACCCCTGCAATGGTGACCAGGGTGTTGTTAATGGACTTCAAGTCCTCCCTGATCCCCAGGTAGTGTTCCTCCTGCAGCCGCTGGGTCTCCTGAAACTTGCCCAGTACCGTGCCCATGGTCAACTGGGAATTGTGGTAGGCTCCTGTGATGTTGGAGAGTGCCTCATGGAGTGTCGGTTCCCTGGGCCTGTCCTCCCCCGTCACACAGCAGTCCTCCCAGCTTCCCTGTTATCCTGTGCCTCTGTCCCCTGAACTGTGTGCCCACTGCCACTGACCCCAGGTCCCTGATTGTCTTGGGTTAGTGGGTTTGCCTGAGGTCCCTGTAGTGGTGATTGTCGTGTCCTGGGGGCAGAGGGATGGGCCAGCTGGGTGGGGGCTGTGGCGGTGTTTCCTGAAGGAGGACGCTCTGTGGTGTTTTGGGACTGTGACGGGGAACCGACTGTCCCGAGGTTCCAGATGGGCCGGGCTGGTCATCTTGATCCAGGCATGCAGAGCTGCTGTCATCACTGTGGGCCTCTTCTGTGGGGGGACTGGATATGTCTGGCACCTCCTGTCCGGTGACATTAGGTAGGGGTCCTGTTGGGGAATAAGTTCATAGTTTTAGTATCTGTGTGTGCCATCTAGTGCATTGGGTGAGGTACCCTCTACTCCCGTGCTTGCGTCATTGTGTTAGCCCTTTAGTGATAGTTGGTTTGGGGTCTGTGTGGGTTTCTATACTGGACATGCATTGGTGATGGTGGTCCATGCTTTGGTGTTACATGCAGGGCTTGGTTGTGGGAGTGGTGGGGTGTGATGGTGGGGTGTGTGGGAGATGGTGGAGTGATGGGGTGAGGGTGAGGGTGGGAGTATGTGATGGCATGCAGGTGGCGTGGAGGGATGAAGTAGTTGAGATATGACTTACCAGAGTCCATTCCTCCTGCTATTCCTGCAAGGCCCTCAGGATGTAGTATTGCCAAGACTTGCTCCTCCCATGTTGTTAGTTGTGGGGAAGGAGGTGGGGGTCCACCGCCAGTCATCTGTACAGCAATCTGGTGTCTGGATACCACGGAATGTACCTTCCCCAGTAGGTTGTTCCACCTCTTCCTGATGTCATCCTGTGTTGGGGTGATGTTTTGGGGTGTGTGGTGTTTTGTGCATGGATGTTATATTAGTGATGGTGTTGTGTGTCTGTGGATGTTGGTGTTGTGTTCGCTAATCTCTCTCTCTCTGGCCTTCCTCGATATTTTTGGTTGTAAGGGTTGTGAGTAATGTGGGTGGGTGTTTTATAGTGGTGTGGGTGTGTGGGTATGGTGTGTGTATGTGTGTCAGGTATGTGTCTTTTGCATTGTCCATTGTGGTTGTGTTTTGTAGATGTGTGTGTATTTTGAGCGCAGCGGTGTGTACCGCCAATGATTTACCGCGGTTGAATGACCGCTGTGTTGATTCGTGGGTCGTGATAGTGTGGGCGTATTCATGATGGCGTAATGGAGTGGGTTTTGGTTTCGCCAGTTTATCACGGACCTTTGGTATGGCATACTTGTGTGGGTGTCTATTGTGGCAGATTCCGAGAGGTGGGTCGTAATACCTGTAGCGGAACTCTGCTGCCGCAACGGTATGTTGGCGGTCTTCTGCACAGCGTTGAGCGGGATTTACCACCAGGGTTGTAATGAGGGCCTGTGTGGTGTATCTTTGTGCTGCTATACGGTGTTATTGCATGATTTATTGCACAAATACTTTCACATTGCCTTCTAAGTTTAGCCTGACTGCTCAGTGCCAAGCTACCAGAGGATGGGCACAGGATAATTTGGATTGTGTGTGACTTACCCTGACTAGATTGAGGGTCCTTGCTTGGACAGGGGGTAACCTGACTGCCAACCAAAGACTCCATTTCTAACATACACTGTATACACAATAATAATACTGCCTTGCCCGTAAATAATCATAAAACTTTTGGAGAAAGTTTTCCTATTACGTAGTGCTGATACGTCAAGCATATTTGCCTTTCTTCTGGACAGGGAAATCAGAAAAACTTCAGAGAAATCTGCTTAACATGTTCAACACTCACAGACTCAGTTAGACTGCACATTTTTGTTAAAACTTTATTGTCTAAGGCTACAAGCCTGGGGAAAAAACATTGCTGACAGTAATTTAACTGAAATGATTCAGAGTGGTGTTTTCAATTTGACTGCATTTAAGTTTAATGTAAAGCTTAAAGTTGAAGGGAAATCAGTATTTTTGGGTTACTAACGGGCAGCAGTGAGAGTCCAAATAATCATTCATGAATGATTTACGCACTCAGAATCACTAGAATTTGAAAATGCATTTCACCATATTTATTTAAAAATGCTTATATTAAAACTCTGGTATCTAGTGCACACAATAATAGTAACATCATAGAAGATATGAAGTAAAAGCAGCAAAGCTTTTCAATAACAGTGAAAAAAGGGAAAATTGTTACATCAAAATGTGTAGCCCTTAACACTCTCACTGTGCTATCTCTAACACTATCATTTAAATTACCAATGCTCCCTGTTAGTAACCCAAAAGCATTGACGCCACTTCAACTTCAACTGTATTGGGTGGAGTTATTTGTGTGCTACAAAAATCCGTCTTTCACATTTTACATGTTCCACCTATGGGTATGAAAACAAACGATGTATGGCTGAGCCAAAGACTCAGAGACTCATTTATGAGGCCGTAGCGGCAAACTGTGGCACCAGAGCGTCATTTTTTTGATGCTCTGGTGGCGCAGTGTGCTGGCCCATAGTTACAAAGTCACGCAAAGTCACCTTGTGTGGCTTTTCATGGCCCCCTTTCACGTATATCACTGCGTGAAAGGGGCAGTCCATGGGTGAAGGGGATGCGTCAGATTTGTACGCCACCTCAGGGGTAGGATTAAAGTGGTGCAATGGGGAGAAATACCATTCATGTGCCTTGTTTTTTCTTCTTTCAATGTGTGCTGTATTCTGCAGCACACAAAGAGAGGAAAATACCATTGATGACTGTTTATGTGCAGGAAGGTGTCCCTTCCTGCACATAAACAATCATCTGTGCAACGCAGGCACCCTTGCACCTCGATGCAAGGGTGCCTGCATTGGTGCTAGGCAGCAATTTGTGCGCCAGCACAGGAGACATTGACATTTTTTTTCCCGCCGGCCTGTTGGCGGTATTAACACCTCTTTAACGCTGATCGCCATGGTTGTAACGAGAGCCTTAATCCCTATCTTCTTAACCTGTAGGTGTAACACCAGGAATTGTTTACATTTAAGATTGGTTTAGTTCAAGAAGTCCCTGGTGATCTCTCATAGAACATCGAAATAAACCATGTTTTATACATCTCTCAGAGCAATAAACACATAAACACTCCTTTCCTGGTGAAATGTGCAAACTATTGACAAGGAGTCACAGATTCAATTTCAAGATAAGGAATGTAGGTGTGCCTCACCCTGACGTGGACACTATGTGGACCAATGAGTACGTGTCCAGATGTCCGGCCTGAGGGGCACGTGGTCGATGTGTGTGCTGTGTCCTGATTGGCAAAGTGTACCTAACTTCATGTGGCATCTAACTTTATATTTTTGGAGGAATGCATGATCCCTCTGTCCATTTGTGCTTTATTGGGGCCAATCTCCGGGGACCATTGTGGTGTTGCTGCCTATCTGTGGGATCTTATCTCAGCTTGCGCTGTTGGCTTAATGTTACCTGTTGGAAAGTCATCTTTTTGCCCTGTTCACCCCAATTTTTGTTGCTGACTGGTGCTGATGGTAACTGACTCTGACTGTGCCCTGGGCTCTGTTAGCCAGGCCGGTGCTATGTTAAAACACACAGATGTAATAGAGTACACTACACTAGGTATAAGGGTACCCTTCCAATTGGCCTGACGAACCCTGTAGGTCCCTAGTATATAACAGGGCAAGGGGTACAATCTGCCTATAAGTCCCTAGTATTTAGCAGGGCATGGAGATTAGATGCCCAGCAGAATTTCTACACTTGCATGTGTGCACTGATGTGTGGTTTCTGTCCTTTGAAATGCAGGCCTGCCTTGCAGCCTGTCTTTAAAAGTTAAATTCTTACCATTTGCATGACAGCCCCTATAAGTCCCTAATAGATAATAGGGCAAGCGGGTGCCAACTACCTATAAGACCCTAGTACATACTAGGGCATGAAAGTAGAGGCCTAGCAGAATTGCTGCCCTTTGTATGTGGGCACTGCTGGGGATTTTCTCTCATTTTTTAAATGCAGCCTGGACCTGCAGACTCAATTTAAATGGAAATGGTGCCCCGATTCGCCTTTGGTGCTATGGGCACTTTAAAAGTGATAATCAAACTTATTGTTGCATATTAGGTATCCCCAGGTATCCCCTGGGTTTCTCCCAGTTGTCCCGGTGTAGGGGGTTATGTAACTAAAAGCAGGGTCTCTATAAAAGATGTTTTAAAAACCCTGGTAAGGGAAAAAACTGTTCATTTTATTTCCCCCCCACCATTGTAGATACTGGGCTCTATAGGCTAAAATTGCAATATTATATTTTATTGTAAATATGGGAGGGAAAAGCGTAGACAAGTCATCCAATTACTTAAAAGATTTGTTGGTGGATTTATCATCAATTGTACAGAATAGAAGTTATAAGGCTTTTCATTCTGTGAGCAAAAATCCAGCCTTCTGAAGGTCCCCTGTGATTGGTCAGTGTTAACAGGATTAGCAGATCTGCTTGATTAAGTGATATGCGGCTTTCCAGGGGAGAGACTATCTGGTGAAGGGCAGCTCTGGGGCTACACAGGAATACCAGAGCAGGGCAAGGGGTAATAAAACATACAGCCTCAAAGGAGAGCAGGACACGCAGGGAATGCCAGATCACCTAACCCCCACCTTCTAGATCCCTCAGCCAGATACCTGGCTTAAGGAAAATGCAGATGTTAGGAGGAGAGCTAAGGAAATGGGGCACACTTGGGGTTTGGTTTAGTCAGCTCTGACTGCTCTGCTCAAATTTCAGCCATCATGGTTTTTTGGAAGAATGGTGCTTTCTTTGACAGGAATATACCATACTTTGGAGGAAGTGACCATGCATCTGGTTGTCACCCTGCATTCTATTGGTCAGGGGTGCCTCCTTCCTGATGCCCAAGAGCTGGGAATAAATATGTGAGACGGGACGCGCGTTTTGTTTTTTAATCAAGCAGCAGTGACCCGAGCCGGGCAGCAGGAGGAGGGGCTGCCACAGGAGGCCCTTTAAATTGAGACTTTCTCGCTCGCACTCCAGCTCACGGGACGCGCGTTTTGTTTTTGAATCCAGCAGCTGTGACCAGCGCCGGGCAGCAGGAGGAGGGGCTGCCACAGGAGGCCCTTTAAACTGAGACTTTCACGCTCCCGCTCACGGGACGCGCGTTTTGTTTTTGAATCCAGCAGCTGTGACTGGAGCCGGGCAGCAGGAGGAGGGGCTGCCATAGGAGGTCCTTTAAATTGAGACTTTCGCGTACCAGCTCGCGCGTTTTGTTTTTGAATCCAGAAGCTGTGACCAGAGCCGGGCAGCAGGAGGAGGGGCTGCCACAGGAGGCCCTTTAAAGTGAGACTTTCACGCTCCCGCTCTCGGGACGTGCGCGGGCGGCGCCCAGGCCAAGGACGGGCCTGTCCTGTGCCCGTCCGTGACCGGCTGAGGCTGGGCCGCCCCCCCCCTCTGAGTCCCACGGTTCAGGAGGTCCCCGAGTAACCGGCACCCAAGTAAGACTTGCTAACTGAGCAGTTTTGTTTATTTATATATCTTATACTGCCATACTTCGCTTGTGCACTACTCTTACTGGATTGGATTGGCCCAAATTCTGGCGCTTTGCCCCATTACCATTTGAAAGACGATGGGTAAAAGGAAGAACACCACACTTGGGGCTGAAGGAGCACATGCTGCGCCTGTTCAATCGTCAATAACTAGCTATTTATCTTCAGTTATTGGGGCCATTTAAACTGAAATTTTTCAAGTAGAAGAAAGGATTGGGGTGGCTAATAATTAGACTCAAAGAGACTTTTTAGAACCTACGACTCATACACAGTCTGTAGACTCTTTAATTGCCCCCATAATTCTGATTCGCCTCTGTCTGAAGACAATGTTAATGTTTTGCACTCCTTACAGTCCTCCAACGTAGTTAACACTGAACATTTAGCTGACATTCCCCCTCCCCCAAAAAAAAGGAAAGCTGGGGGACATCGCAAGTGTACCAAGTTGTTAAAACAACCATCGAAGGCCAAGGAACCTATTTCTCCATCATTGGTCGCTCCGGCGGATCTTCTTTCTAAGACAAGTCTATCATTTGGTGAACTAGGCTCATATTGTAGGAATTTAAGAGATAACCATTTGACTAATTTGGACTCAATCCTCAAACCCCTTTTTGTGGCTTTAGAGGAGAAATTAACATTATTAATTAATTCTAAATTTGAGCAGCTACAAGAAACAGTTTTTACATTTTTGTCTCAGCAGTCTACTATAAAAACTGGTACAAATTTCATTTCTTCTACTCGGAAATTGGCGTCTGATTCCAAACCCTCACAGCAGGCTAATTGCTCAACGAATCACAATCAATTCTCGTCTCACTGCATATCCACTCGTGGCTCTCATGATGATTCATCAATCGATCCCTTGCCCACTTTGACTGGTGGTGTGACTGCCTTATCGAAGCCTGATACAGTTTTCAAGCCTAAATCTTTTATCAGTACAAAGGAGGTTCTACAGCTTCCGCCGAATAGCTTGCCATATGTTCTAGTTCTAGCTAACGTGTCCCCTCTTGATCGTACCCAGAAGGAAGATACTCACGCTCTAATAAGGTAATGTGCACACTGGATGAGCCGAAAACTTAGATATCAAGATGATCTAAATAATAGAATAATTATGTCAAGAAGGGTGAAGCGGATAGGTCTGTCTAAAAAAGTACACAAAGGTGATTGTATAGTGATCAATTTTGCAAATTCTCATTTTGTTAACTACTTGCTGGCGACTCTACCATCGTGTGTGCGAAAGGGGATGGTGGGATCAAAATGTATTCATTAAGCTTTTTATATGGGCCGACCACTCTATCACTTCCTTTTACGAAGGTTTCCCACGGACAAAATATAGTTCTGCCAAAGGTACCTTCATGGAACCCCACCCTCGACCCTGAGGGCAACCAAAATCAGTCCTCCCTCGATGCAATTGATTGACAAATGGAGGGGTTGGGGTTTCTAAATGATACTACACAGGAAAACGAGTTGGTTGGAGGGCATATACTTTTGGAATTGCCTACAGGGTCTGATGAGCCAGTTAGCTTACCACAGAATATAACAGATACGGCCATAATTAAGGGGCCTGGGATAATGTCCCAGCAAAGTAATGAACTTATATCCTTAATTAGTTGGAACATTGCTGGGCTTTGTTCCAAAGCTGAAAACTTAGAATGGTTGGAGTTTGTATCTACATTTGATATCATTTGTCTTCAAGAAACTTGGCATACAGCACCCTTTTATTTAGATAGCTACTATCCTGTGTCCCAGCCAGCTCTTCCATCTAGAGCGGGCAGAGCAAGTGGCGGGCTCCTGGTACTTGTGTCATTATTACTTCAAAAACCGAAGTTTCTCTGATCTGGTCCTCTGCTTTTTTCTTGGTGGTATTATTATCAATGACCGGGCTGAAAGATATCTTACTCTTAAACTTTTATAATAATATTCCGAGTACCGCCCTGCCAGGAAGCCTCGAAGAGCTTACAGATTTGTTAGACTCTGCTGGAAAACTCCAGGACAGGGAATTTGATATGATTTGGGTTGGAGATTTTAATGTTCAATTGTGCAATCATGAATTACCTCATTTATGTGGTGCTTCCACAGAAGGCAGAGTCACTCACTCATTTTATCCACTCTAATTTAGGTAATGCCTTGAATACCCTTATCTATAAATTTTATCTTGCTTTTGCAAGGGATATGACAAACAGTCGGACAAGGGAAATACCCACCTATACAGGGAGTACGAATGGCAGCATTATTGATTTTATCCTTATCTGTCCTTCACTTTCACGTTCAATGGTGGATTTTAAAATTAAATCTCACTGTGCCAGTGACCATAATCCCTTGAGCATAAAATTAGCTCTTAAAACTAGGGTAATTTTACCTAGGATAGTACATAAAGGGAAAGAGGTTTCTAAAAGAAATTCTGGCCCCCGCATGAGATGGGAGAGAGTAAACCCTAACACTTTTCATGAGGACCTCATAACTCAAAATAAGATCCACATTAATATTTGTTTGTCCCTGCAATCCACTTGCGACCATCTTATAACTGCTTTTGAGTCTTTAAGCTGTGCTATTTCTGAGGCACTGACGTGTGCCCAACATCCCAAAGGCGTAAAACCTTAGCAGTGGTTTAATTCGGCCTGTATGGCTGCCCATAGAGATCTAAAGACAGCTATTAAAACTATTCCATTCAGTCATGATTTAGTTAAACAGGCTAGGGGCCGATACAAGTCAGTCCTTGAGGAAAGAAATTAACGAAATATGCACTAGCGCATGGGAAGATCTCATGGCAGCCACGGAACTGCGAGACCCCTCTCAATTTTGGAAGGTGGTTAATCACCCATATTTCTCAGGGCAGGTAAATAGGGAGGATGACTGTCTGATACCAGACTGTATTTCAGTCCGCAAATAATCCTAATTATAGTGTGGAGGCATGTGTCCTCCTACGTTCGGCCATTCCCATTCCAATCAAGAGTGGTATTTTACTTGAGGCATATGAGATCAGTGCAGCAATAAATAAAATGAAATTAAGGAAAGCCCCCGGCCCGATGGGGTTCCAGTGGACTTATTTAAATCTTTACCTGATTTGTGGTTCCACTAATCACAAATGTTCTGAATAGTGCTATTCAAAGTGCTATCCCTTCCTCATGGCTAACGGCAATACTTGTCCCGATATTTAAAAAGGGTAACAGGCTTGACCCCTTTTGCTATAGACCCATCTCTCTCATTGACTCCATGGCAAAGATTCTGGGGAGCGTCATTTTGACCCGGCTTGAGGAGTGGGTTGCAAGGACAAACATTCTATTGCCAATTCAATATGGGTTTAGGCCTGGATTAGGCACAGTGGATCAGGCCCTAAACTTACACCTTATCCTTAGCAAATATGTTATTGCAAAAAGGGAATCTACCCACTTAGCCTTCATAGATCTGTCCAGTGCATTTGATGTGGTGAACAGAGCAAAACTGTGATTAAACGCTTATACTCTGACCTTACTATCATAATTCAGTTTGGACAACATGGCGAAAGATCCCATCACCTTGCATCCAGTCGGGGTGTTAGACAGGGCTGCACTTTGGCACCTTTTTTATTTCTGTTGTACATAAATGGCCTGCATAGTTATTTAGCCCAAAATGGTAAGGATTTCCCAAGGATGAGCTTTAGACAATTGCCGATTTTATTATATGCCGATGACGCCGTTTTAATTGCCCGCACAGCCAATGGCCTACAGACCCTTTTGGATCTTTTTTTAACGCACACACAAGAGCTTGATTTGAAAGTTAATTTTAAAAAGTCACATGTCATGATTTGCGGCCCTAAAAACACACACACCAAATGTTTTATAATGGGGGGAAACACCTTAACAAAGGTAAAAAAAAATTGTTATCTAGGTCTGTACGTAAGTTCCACTCTGTCATGGAAATTCCATTTGAATTTTAAGCTCCAACACTGGAAAGAAATGTTGAAGCTATTTTCCGCTTTGCTCGTAGATTAGGGCATAGACCGGTTCACCAGATCATCACGCTCTATAAATCCAAATGTGTTTCGGCGGCGATTTATGGGAGTGGCCTCTGGGGATATACCAGTTCAAGCATATTACAACTGGCAGAGAATAAATTTCTCCATCGGCTACTTATGGTACCCAAGAACGTAGCAAATATTATATGCCATGAGGAGTTGGGAATCCGTTACATTACAGACTTGATAGATATTGCCCCACTTCTGTTATGGATAAAATATGGTCAAATCCGGCAGCTATTCTAACACATGATTGTATAAAAGACTGTATTTCGTTAGCAAACTCTAACAAAATTCCATGGTTAAATTCTGTTCACAATGGTTTTCGAAACTTGGATTTGGAGTTTATGTATTTCAAACCAGAGCTCTTGCCCACCAGTGCAAAAGAAATTGTTAAACTCCGATACAAAGAGCACGCTATGAACCTTAGATATTAAGTGGCACAGAAATTGAGTTCTTTTAATTCATATGTACAAATTTCATCATCAGATTCGTTAGAACCTTGTTTTGTTTGGTTTCCGATCCCTTCTCTATATTCTTTACTTGCATTTTTTAGATTTAACATGATCCATTTTAGAGTGGCGTTTCCGACAAAATGCGTGTGGGAAAAAACATTACCGCCATGCCACTGCGACAATTTTTCAAAACAAAGTACTTGTCACTTTATTTTATTTTGTACACTCTACTCAGCTCCTAGGGAAACTTTTTTACTACCTATTTTGCGTAATTTGCACACCTTTTCTTATAAAGAAGGATTGATTGGCATTCAAAGCCTTTCATCCAAACAAATGTGCAGCTCTATTTTAAGTTTTATTAAATCCACTATCACCATTAGGAACCGATATGAATTAGTAACGTGACTATTAATTAAGGGAATTTAGATATTGTTTTACTGTTGTATACAATTTTACAAGTATTTATTATTTTACATTGATTTAGTAGGCTTAAGTGGTAAGCTTAGATTTTATAGACTTGTAGATCAAAGAGACTTGCAATTATGCAATAAATACTGTATTTTATGATGATTTATTTGTATGTATGTGTACTTTTATGGCAATATGCCGAATAAAGTTATTTTGACTGACTGACTGAATATGTGAGAGGTGCATAGCCTCTTAGATCTGGTACCTGAAACTACAAGAGGAAGAAAGACTGGCCTGCTAGAATCTGGATCTGCACCTTTGGCCTCCACTTCTGAGTGAACTGTGCCTGCTGCACTATCTGGTACTAGAGCCCTGGGAACAGGGCCTTGCTTCAAGAAGGACTCAGGAGTGGACTCCCTGCAGCTATAGGTTAACAGGGCTTCACATGCATCATCTCCAGCAAGAGTCCCCAGCTTGGAGTGCATCCAGTGGAAGTTTAAGGATTTGGCCAGATTCATTTTGGGATTGTGATTCAACTTCCCAAGGACCATCCAGGAGATTCGAGACCCTTTGATTTGTGTTTTGGACCCTTTGAACCTGCAAGGACTTCAGAAATCACTTCCTCAAGTTCAGAGAAGTTTGGAAAATATTGGTAAAGTCGGCGCTTTGCGTTTCGAAGCACTGGAAAATGTTTATTCTTCAAAAATTCATATCTCCAGCTCCCTACATGGGACTTTTGTCGTTTGGGTGTCTATTTGCTCATAAAATATAATCTATTATTATAAATTGATGTGGGATTTTTATTGTGTGTTATGTCTCACTTATTTACAGTATTGGTGTTTTTGAATGTCTCCTAAGTTAGACCTGCCTGCTCGGTTACAGCTACCGAGGGTAGTGCAAGGGGCTAATTTACTGAGACCTTTGCTGAACCTATATTTGGCTAGTGGTCTTTTGCCAGAGGTAGGTTCATACTTACTACCACCAATAACCCACTTTCCAACATTACCGCACCTGTGACCTGTCAGTCAATAACCTTCAGGTCTTGGCCGCAGAGCCTATTTCACCACGTACCTACGTACTAGGGTTGACAGAGAGTTCATGACAGGTGAATCCAACAGTAGTGATGTGACTTCATTTATGTATGAAAATGTATCATTCGGGTTTACAAGTGTTTTGTTGCTGTGTGTATTGATTGATGTTAACACTTTCTTCTTTCTCTCAGCTTTCTTTCGCTCTTCTTTCTTTGCTTCTATCTTTCCTACCTTGATTCTTTCTGCTTTCTTTCCTTCCCTGTTTCTTTCTTTTCATTCTTTTTTCTCATTTTTTCTTCCTTTTTAGGGTTGAGCTTGCGTCGCATGAGCTTGCGCATGAATATCGCTTGCGAGACGCTTTAGGAGTTAGAAAAGGGCTCGGAGCCCCGTCCACGTCACGTCAGTGTCTTTCATTGGTTTGTGGGCTTGCCTGTTAATATCTTCTTGCTTTCATTAGTGGAAGGCATGCATACGTCATGCCTTTTCCGGTGGTTAGCCCTCCTCGAGCTCAGCGACAAGTACTGAAAACATGCGAGGCTCGCTGGGTTTGTGGACTACTTTTTCTCTATTTTCGCAGCGGGATCTGGCTTGTTTCAAGTAGCCATTACATTCACTGATGGTTATTTAAGCAATAGCATTTTAATCGACTTCCTGCCATAATTACTTAAATTAGTGCCCTGCAGGTGCGTAGTCAGTCAGAGAATAAATTAAAAGTGTCTTTCGATCCAGCCTGCTCCATTTCGCTCAGTCTGCACGCTTTTTATCCCCCGTCTTCTCAGCAGTTCTGTGCTTGCAGAATTTATTGCTTCGGGACCTGTTCTCAGCCAAAGGGCATGCTTTCATCCATAAATAACTTGTAAGGGGCGGTATATTTACAACAGTGTTGTGGTTTGGTTACACCATGGGCACTTGCTCAGCATTGTCCCCACAAGCCTTGGCGCTTCTGACTCCAGCATGTTGCGCGTTTACTGTACATTTGATGGGTTGTCTAAATTGAAACTTCGTAATGGTGAGGTAAGGCCTTTCGTTTCTAGGACACTTAAACGGTGACTTGTTTATACAAACAGAAACGTTAGTCTTTTTTTTTTTCCATTCACGAACCTCAAAATGCCTTACTGCTGGCCAGTCTTTTTCTCTGAGAGGTGGCAAACCTAGTGTGGGGTATTGTTCATAAATAATAACACTTCCGTTCTAATCATTGCTGATCTAAAGATCAGAGGCAACATTAGTGTATAAACATATAACGTTTTGTCTGTTAAACCATATACAATTAAATGGAAGGGAGACGGGGCAATGAGGGCGATGTCTGTGTCAGTTCTAAACCTGCAGAAAGGTGTGTCACCTGAAATAAGCATCAATTGTATCCAAATGTTTTAAAAAGAAAAACACTGGAGAAAACGAAGGCTTTTAAGAGCACGGTTGCTTTAATTTTACCATTTTCTTTCTTCAATAGAAGTTAATTTCTTGCCCCCCCCCCCCCTTGCAACACAAGCTGCCTCACTTACCCTCCCACCACCACATACACGTTGCCTATTAGGTGCTAGAGGGGTTCAGCAGGTGGATCCGAAAACATTTGTAGAAGTTTCAATGATCAATAGAGCAGAATTGTACGCAGAACATTTTACAGGTGTTTTCTCTCACTTTGGTTAAATGTCCGCTCATACAAATACTTAAGCAAAACGTTTCACTTAACCTGTCTAATCCTTTAGAAAACACCCCCTTAGATTTTTTTTTTAAACGCGCGATATGAATTTTTGTAGTGTCCTTGTTTTTGTAGCCCTTAATGGCATTTCTTTTGATTGTATGACACTAAGGGCCTGATTCTAACTTTGGAGGACGGTGTTAAACCGTCCCAAAAGTGGCGGATATACCACCTACCGTAATACGAGTCCATTATATCCTATGGAACTCGTAATACGGTAGGTGGTATATCCGCCACTTTTGGGACGGTTTAACACCATCCTCCAAAGTTAGAATCAGGCCCTAAATGTGGACATCTAGGGTGAAACGTCTGCAAACCTGGGTTCTCAATAATTGCCTAGGCAAAAAAAGGTTATAGGTCTCAAACAAACAGTGTAGTAAGACCTTGAGGAAGGATGTTCCCATAAAACACAGGGTCCTGTCTGTCAAATAGAGGGGTTGTTGCTAGAGCGATTATTGAGAAATTAGGGCTCATCTACTCCGACGAGAAATTCGCACAGCTGGATGACATTACTTTTTGGGGAACAGCAAACTAGCTATAGCAAGAACAAATCTTGAGCCTGTGATAAATCAGGTAGTATAAGTGCATAGAAGTATTTATTAATTTAGTCTAAATACACTGCTTATATTGTCTTTGTCCTTCAAAGTGCGCACATCATTAGCCTGTTGTTTCGTTAATTGCCTTGCTTCACAGAGCGGAGAATTGGTAAACACAAAGGCCCTCATTCTGACCTTGGCGGGCGGCAGAGGCCGCCCGCCAAAGTCCCGCCGTCAGGTTACCGTTCCGCGGTCGAAAGACCGCGGCGGTAATTCTGACTTTCCCGCTGGGCTGGCGGGCGGTCGCCTTCAGACCGCCCGCCAGCCCAGCGGGAAAGAGGCTTCCACGATGAAGCCGGCTCGGAATCGAGCCGGCGGAGTGGAAGCTGTGCGACGGGTGCAGTTGCACCCGTCGCGTATTTCACTGTCTGCGCAGCAGACAGTGAAATACATGTTGGGGCCCTCTTACGGGGGCCCCTGCAATGCCCATGCCAGTGGCATGGGCACTGCAGGGGCCCCCAGGGGCCCCGCGACCCCCCCTACCGCCATCCGGATCCCGGCGGTCGGACCGCCGGGATCTGGATGGCGGTAGGGGGGGTCGGAATCCCCGCGGCGGTGCAGCAAGCTGCGCCGCCGTGGAGGATTCAATGGGGCGGCGGTACACTGGCGGGAGCCCGCCAGTGGTGCCGGTCCGACCGCGGCTTTACCGCCGCGGTCGGAATCCCCATTGGAGCACCGCTGGCCTGTCGGCGGTGCTCCCGCGTTCCTCCGCCCTGGCGGTCTTTGACCGCCAGGGTCAGAATGAGGGCCAAAGTGTATGTCAATCCAAGGATGAATCGGTCATGCAAAATTAGAGTTTAACAAATGATAATTTAGTCTACGAACATCAGACTAGAATGGCGTGATACATAATCCCATTTCAATGATAAGTACTCTGTGTATCGAAAGGAAATCTTCTACCTAAATAAGTCTACATACCTTGTTCTAGACCGGGTTTGTGCATACCTGATTGTGTGACAAGCTGAAAATAACCTCTGAGCCCCAATTATTTTGTTGAATATGGAGCCAGTGTCATGCACATAACGTTGGAAAGTGTTTTTTGGTTAGGAAAATAATTTCTGCCTCTCAATATCCCTTTTTACATTATAAATTGATGGGTGGAGGGTTTAAAAGCCAGTTAATGATTGTACATTGAACAGTGTGGGCAAAGTAATGGGGACCATAATACTTATGAAATAGTAGATCATTGGCTAAATGTGCTTTTGTAAATAAAGATCTATAATTAGGAAAATGTAAATTTCCACATAGTGTTAACGTCTGTCAACCAGCATCATTCCATTGTTTAAATGGTGTAGATTGAGGAAGAAAATACCTCATTTTTTTCTCGCAGCCTGTCCTTAGTGTTTTTAGGTCGAGCGCGCAAGAGCTCTGGCCAGTTGCTTATCTATCTGTAGGCTTTTAACTATGCCCATGGTACGCCTGTCACTTTCACTGGTCCATGAGCTTGCCTTTCAAAAATCATTTGTTATCATTGGTAAATGCTTTACGATTGTCCCTCCTTGGGGCAGTTTTGTTACCACCTTGGCCATCGACCCTGTTACATGGATAATTGTGCTTTTGCCGAGATGTTTGACTGCGAGTGAACTTATTTTTCCTTCTGTGTCTCTCCTTCGTGTTCATACTCATGGCGGCCGTGGTGCTTTGAATCGGCTCACTTATGTCAACTGTTTTCCTTTTCATTTTCAATTTATGTGGCAAGAAAAGTCCAGTTAGGAAATTACAATGCTAATAGCTCTAAATCAAGCAAATGCGAGACCCATTGCATTGCAAATGCTTGTTCTTATTGCCTTCTTTCTTTCCTTCACCCTTTTCTTTTTCTCATACTTCTTTCCTCCTTTCCTTCCCTCTATTCTTTCTTTCATGCCTTTCTTTCTTTTTTCCATTGTTTTTCTTTCGTACTTTTCATTATCTCTCTCTTTTTCTTTCTCTTTCTTTCTTTTCTTCCTTGTTCCTCTTTTAACCTTTTTTCTTATTTCTTTTGTTCCTTCTTTCATTTTCTTTCTCTCTTGCCTTCTTCTTTCCTTCTCTTTCCTTCATTCCTTCCCTTTTCTTACCTTCTTTCCTACCTCTGTATTTTGTCCATTATTTTCCTTTTTGCCTTCCTCTTTCTTTCATTTTTTCCTTTTTCCTTCCTTCTTGGATTCCTCATTCTTTCTTCTGTCCTTTCTTTTTCTTCTTTCTTGTCTTCCTCTTCCTTCCCTTTTCTATCTTTTTGTTTTGTTCATTCATCTTTCTTTCTTTCAGCATTTCTTTCCTCTTTCCTTCCTCTTATTGCTCTATCCTTCCTTATTCTTTATTTTTCTTCTTTATTTCCTTTTATCTTTTTCATGCCTTCTTCTCTCCTTCTTTCCGTTCTTTACTCCGTTCTTCCATCTTTCTCTCCTTTTCTTTTTTCCTTCTTTCTTCTTTCATTTCATCTTTCTTCCTTCTCTTTTTTCCTTCTGTCACCCTTTCCTTCATCTTTCTCTCTTCCACTTTTCTTCTCTCACTCTTTCTTTCCTTCCTTCTTTTTCCCTTCTCGTCTTCCTCTTTCTTTCATTTTTTCTTCCATGATGCCTTTTTCTTTTTTTCCATTCCTTCTTTCCCTTTTCATTTCTTTCTTTCTTGCCTTCCACTTGTTTTTGCTTTTGTTCTCACCTTCTTTCCTGAAGTCAGGGGGCTGGCTGCCAATGTCGGACCTATTATCTTTTTAAGTTTGTGTTAGGTGAGACCTTTTGATTTTATTGAAATGATGTGTATTATCATGGTTACCTACCGGGAGTTTCAGCCAGACTTCATCCATTAACCTTCTGTGATTCACATCTTTCTTCCACCCACTCCAGCATGCATCAAGGGGCAGTGCCAGCCCACTTCAGCCACTGGCTGACTTCACTATGAGTTACATCTTGCCGCCCTTTCACAATAAGCACAACACACAAAGTATCTTCCTTAAGAACCAGGGAGTACTATGCAATGTGTGCATTTTTTAGACCCAAAAGAATGTTTGCCTATGACGAATGATTTTTAGGTTGAGCGTTAGCGTTCGGCCTGCTGTATACTAAAGTATACAATAGAGTGATTTTAGCGTTCTGATTTGTTAGTTACAGTGTCCTTCAAAAATCCTTGCTTGCTAGTGGTCAGTTCTGCCTCTTTGTCCTGCCTTTTTTCACTTTGGGAGCTGCACAAAGTACTGTGTAATTACGCTATGTCCCGTTTATCTCTTCTGTAAGGGACTTTTTTTTGGCATTTGCCTGTTTCACCTCAACAGTTTGGGTGCTTGTTCAGCCCCTCCTCCCCACCAGCTCCCTCTGTAAACATAAACCAACAGCAGAGGGGGGCTTTTCAAGGGCCAGCTCACTCTCGCTCTCTTCCTTTTGTTATTTTCAGTCTGTTTGGCAATAAAAGTCCAGTCAGTAATTTACAACGCTATGAGGTCTAACTTGAGCAAACACGAGACTATTGCATTCCAAATGCTTTTTTTGTGAAAGTAGGCTGTCTGATATTCAACGGTTATGCTGGTGAGACACGGGCAGGCTGTACACTGCAGCTCTAGACGTTTTTGTCTAAAAGATTTGCAGTGCAATCAATACAAAAGACAATAAACAAATTGAAAAATAAATGGATAAAATGTTTAGGTCGAAAGCCAAGAGACGCTTCTGCAATAAATAACTTATAAAGGGAGCTCCTTGAAGTGTAAACAGACTCGGGCCCTTCCTGAGGGGGCGGGCGGGGCTGCAGGCGGAGCTGCCGGGTCGGGCCCTGAGGGTTGGGCCGCTCCTGCAACTGGCCTGGCAGCTTCAGGCCCTCGCACTGCTGGCCACAAGGATGGAAATACTCCCGTCTCATTACCGGGCCACCCGGGCAGCATCCCTGGTGGCGAACTACATCAACTACCGGCAGGGGGCGCCGCACTGCGTCTACCAGCCAGACTGGGTGACAGAGGCCCGCCGAGAGGTGAGCGGGGCTGGGGTACTGACAGCCAAGGGCTCCTGAGGCGGATAGAATGGCGGGGTGAGAAGAAAGGGATCCTGAGGAGGGCAGGGGGTGATTGGTCCTTTCCATTTCAAGCACTGTATGTTGCCTCGAGCTGTCATGTTGCGATACGATGGTGGTATGGAGAGAGTGGTCAGCCACCGACTGCCATCAAATAATAACAGCCAACGTGTGTCATGATGTCTCAACATCATCGGATGAGGGAAAGCAGGTTTCTCTTGAGATCAGGGATTTGAATCCCATCATTCTCGCATCCATGCAGTGTGTTCCAGCCATGCAAATTACGATTCCCTGCCAGAGCTTCAGTCATTTCATCAGCCACAATCATCACTTTGTGTAAGCGCTTTAAGTCACAATGCTGTGCGTACACGCCACTGTGACGATGCCCCTTTGTGACATTCAAATGTTCCTACTTGTTTTCACTGTGCCCTCAGGCGTGTGGGTCTGGTGGCATTCCTTGCATGTCCCCTGTTATCCTGAGCACATCCTGTGCTCACCGTTAAGGCGGGGTGCCCGCCCAGGCCCTGCCCATACATAAAGATGCCCCGGGCAGCTCCAGGCGCCTCCAGCTTGATGTCAGCGTTTACTTGCCATGGTGTGCCTATGCACTGGACAGCTCGAAGGTGCCACGCTACCCTCGAAGCGGGGTGAATACTCGGATCCACCTCTGTGGTATGTGGTGTGATGTAGTGCCTTCCAGCTTCGCCAGATCCTCTACAACCGCTCTCTTCAAAGTGAGTTCTCAGGTAAATAACTTCAGTGCGCTCTAACCAGATTATTTCAGCCTCAAGAAGACTTTGATTCTTTTCTTTTACTCCCTTCTAGCAGGTTCTGAATGTAATGCTGCTACTGCACTTCCGTCGGTCCCACTTCGACGAATATTTTTCCTTCAACATTACTGCAGAGTAGAGCAGAGTCTGGAGGTGGTCTGGTTTTGCGACCTGTCGCGTCACTCTTTTAAAGGTCCAATTCGAATTCCAAAGAAAAGTTCCAAACACAGACAACAGCACATTACTTGTTGACCTTGTAGCCAAGATCACGGGAATTCATTTGCAGAGGCTACCACGAAAGATAGTTGCACACTTTTGCTTGCTTTCTGTTTGGTGGCGTTTTTTTAGCCATCCAGCTTTGCTTTGCCCCTTCTGTGGAGCCTAGCCTGTTGACCACATTTCCTTGCATTCTTCCAGGAGTCCTCGCTTTCTGGGAACTCTTTTTTTTCTTTATGTATGTTTTCTACTTCAGGAAGTAGTTAATATGTTGTATTTATTTGTTTCCTGCCCCTTATCTTTCTGCTTGACCTATTCAATGTATAGCTGCCACTACTCATCAGTCTTGCATCCTGTGAGGAACAATGTTCTGTCTACCAGCCTGTCTACCAGAAGTGTCTTTAAATGTTGTTTAGGGGCGAGCGCAAAGCGCTCTGTCCCCTGTTGCAATCTCTCTTTGGGCTTCTAACCATGCTCATGTCAAGTCAGTCACGTTCATTGGTTCGTGGGCTTGCCTTTTAAAATCCGCTTGCTTTCATCAGTTAAATACATGCATATGTCATGCCTTTTCCAGTGTTTAGCCCTCTTCGAGCGCACCGACCAACTACTGAAAACATACGAGGCTCGATGTTTTCTGTCTGATTTTTGGACTTCTTTTTCTCTTTATTTCACAGCGCGATCTCGGTGGGCAGTAGTCAAGCGCTTTGCATGACACTGATCCTGTTACATAGGTAATTGCGATTTTGCCGGTTACATAGATAATTGCACATTTGCCGGTTACATCAATAATTGCACTTTTGCCTATAGGATTCACTGTGAGCAAACTGTTACTTCCCTTTGTGTGTCTTCTTTGCGCTGATGGCGGCTCTCGGCTCGCTTATGTGAAACTTAGTTTATTTGGCAAGAGAAATCCAGTGAGTTATGTGAAACTTTTTTACTTTCAATTTTCAATTTATGTGCAAGACAAGTCCGGTTTGGAGTTTACAATGCTAATAGCTCTAACTCGAGCAAATGCGAGACCCACTGCATTGCAAATGCTTGTTTCAGATTGATAATAGCCCAATAACTTCCAGAACGATAACGTTTCGCAAAAACCTAGACAAAATAAGAATTACCAAAACCAACTTGCTTGTTACCTTTCTACAGCCCTGTCAGATTGGTTTACTTATGCACACAGGGCCGGAGGCAGTATTACGCATAAACAACCGAGAGTCCAGGCAAGGCCTGGTGCTCGCCTAACGAAACAAAAGTACCTTCCCAGCTGCGGCAGGTGACGCTCTTCACGCTGAATATTTGACGCAGATAGATGGTGTAAACAACGTTCTCCTTGGTAAGTTTGTCGTTACTGACATTCTCTGTGTGGACGCGTTTATGCGCCTACAGAAAACAGCAACGCGCCACATTTCCATTAATCCTCGGAAATCCCTCAGTATGGGGATGAAGACGGTGTCATATTTTTGAATGAAAACGAAACAAATTTGTCTGCAACATTTCCTCGTCGTGTCCAGCCCGCAGCGACAATGAAAATCCTACCAGAGACAGAATCTGGCCCCAAAATCATCCCACTTTATTCACAACTTGTAAATATTTACTGTGAAAGTCGCCGTTTCTTTTCTGTGCCCTTCACCCCGATATATTCTGTGCGACATCATTTCAATGGAATACATTTTAAAATTCATTTCTGTCGTATATAACTGGAAGGAGCGTGGTGACTGGAATTTCGTGCGCAGTACGTACGTCACTTTTATTTTACGGCGCATCCATTTACAAGAATGATTGTTAATATTTTTTTTTAAATCGTTCATAGTGTATCTTTTTTAATACTCAAAATTAAGTTCGTTTTCATCGAGTTTGGAGCTTTTTGTTCACACGTATTTCATAAATGGATAGGAATTTCCGTGCTGGTAAAAAATGTGAGTGCTGGATTCTCATTTCTGTTAATTTGAGGATTCAATATACATTATTGCTTTAAATGGGCCGGTACTGTCCGGTACTGAGTACCAGCACTTTTTTTTATTTTGAGAGGGGGAGTACCAGCACTTCTCAAGAAAAACGTAATACTTTCAATTGACCTTTTTCGATAACTTTGATTGCGAGCAAACTTCTTTTTTGTTTTGTGTCGCACCTTTGCGCTCATGGAGGCTTTGGCGCTTTGAATCGGTTTATGTCAACTGTTTTACTTTTTATTTTCAGTTTCTGTGGCAAGAAAAGTTTTCTAGGGCATGCAAACAGAAAACAAGCATTTACAATGTAATGGGTCTTGCATTTGCTCGAGTTAGAGCTATTAGTGTTTTAAACTCCAAACCGGACTTTTCTTGCCACATAAACTGACAATGAAAAGTAAAACAGTTTCACATAAGCGAGCCGACGGTTGCAATGAGTGTAAAGGAGACACACAAAAGAAAACATAAGTTTGCTTGCAGTCAAACGTATCCATTTAACCATTATCCATTTAACCGTCAAAAGTGCAATTATCCATGTAACAGGGTCGATGGCATACAAAGCGCTCCACTACTGCCCAGTGAGATCGCTCTGCGTAGGAAATAAAAAGAAAAAGTGGTTCAGAAGCCATTCGGAAAACACAGAGCCTTGTATCTTTTCAGTAGTTTACCAGTGCTCTTGATGAGGGATAAACACTTGAAAAGGCATGACCTAGGCATGCCTTTCACTAATGAAATCAAGCGAATTTTAAAAGGCAAGCCCACGAACCAACCAAACTGATGGATGTGACATGGGTGTGGTTAAAAGCCCACAGAGAGATTACAACAGGGGACAGAACGCTTGCGGGCTCGACCCTAAAAAGGAGGCGGTCGGAAGGAGGTGAACTTTCTGGAAAGAACAAACCGCATTTTCTTTATAATGCAGGTTATTACACACACATACACACACACACACGGAAACGTACACACAGCAACCACATGCGCCCGTACACACACATGGAAACATGCACACATAACATAAACCCAGACAAGCACATAGCACGCACAGACAACACACACGCACACCTGCTGTTTTACAGAATCAGTTGCATGTATTGAAACATTTAGTCATGGCCTAAGCTTCACTTCTAGTAGTGCTCACCACACATGTTCACACTGTAATTTCCCACGTGCAACTAAGTTTGCACTTCCACGGGCAGCATGCACAGCCACCCTACCCCCCACAGCTACAGCATTATGTGCTCATGCTTGTGGGAAAAGAAGATACAAGGAAACATGTACAAACTGCAAACATGCACACACCCACAAAAACATGCACACACAACATACACCTAGACACGCACAGTCACGTACAGACAACCCATGTACGCATACGTAAGCATGTTGTTTTACAGAATCAGTTGCACGTAATGAAACATTTAATCTTGGACAAAGCTTCACTTCTAGTAGTGCTCACCATACATTTTCACACTTTAATTTCCCATGTGCCAGTGCTTAATTTGCAAATAAAAATGTCCTGGTGCCCAAAGCTCTCCTCTGAAACAGGTGGCTGCTGCAATTAAATGTAAGATTAAATGTACAATGTAATCAATAGGTTAACACAGAGGGGATAAATGTCCTTACAATCTCAACAATAAATATATTAATTAGTCATTGGATGTAGTTTTACTTCATTTCAACTTTTTTATTTTCCTTTTACATGGATGTTTCTTTTTGTATCACTCCCATATACACACAACATGAAAAAATCTAATTTTACACACCATAACAAAGACACTTACATACATATGTTACAACATATACTTAATAAAGTCATTAAAAGACAACAACTTTTTGCACAGCCCTTTTCCTTTTACAGTTCATAATCAAATCCGCTACTAAGCCCTTTCTTCAGGTAAGCAGTCTTTGGAAAGAGGTAGTCCGTATTTCTAGTACCAACTGTAGTAGGATATTACTTCCTATTGTTATTTATGTGGTACTCTTGTGCTCTTCCTTTTTATTTTATAATTAACTTGACGCTCCTCCTTATTATGGTCGACGCGTTGACGCGTTTCGGCCTTACAGATTAGGGCCTCCTCAGGACCTTGTAATTCATTTACAGCCACCCCCTTCAGCTCACTATAGCAGCATTTTATTTTCTTCCTTTGTGACACCCTTTTGTTTTTCTCTTCCTTCGTCTTTCCCTTGTGTGTCTTTTGCTCGCAGGAAATGCTTGAGGCAGAAGAATACGTGCCGGCCCTCAAAAATAAGTGCCAGTGCCCGCACCGGAAACCATCAGCTCAAATTAAGCGCTGCCAGGTGCACATAAGTGCGCATTTCCATAGGCAACGTGCACTAACCATAGTTTACACCCACCTAACACCCCCACAGGTACAGCATTGTGTGCTCACGTTGTGGGAAGAGAAGATGTGCAGCACCTAGACTAGACACGGATAGTGCCACTGACAGGAACAGACACACACAGACATGAATAAAATAAATTCGGAATCTTTTTTTCTAGAGCATGTAAACAAAAAATAGGAAGTGATTCGAAGGAGGTGACTTTTCTGGAAAGAACAAACCTCTTTTTCTTTATAATGCAGGTTATTTCTTACACACACATGGAAACATGCTCATACAGCATACAAACATGCGCACACCTGCAAAGACGGAAACATGCACACACAACATACATCCATGCACGCACATAGCCACACACAGAACAACACTCGCACGGACACCTCTTTCAGTTGTTTTACAGAATCAGTCATAAGTAACGAAACATTTAGGCCCTCACTATGAGTTTGGCTGTCAGAGGACCACCACGGTGGCAGTCCGACCGCCGCAGGCCCAGCAGAGAAGACCAACATATTATGACCACGGGGGTGTTCCCAATGGAACACAGCCAATACACTGCCAGTACCGCCAGTGTGGATGGACAGCCACGGCTGATGGCAAGCATCTCCAGTCCAGCAGAGAACATGTTATCGCCAAGCATATTAAGAGGTTGCACATTGCCAGGATTTCCGGGGTGGTCGCACTTCCAACAAAACCCTGGCAGAAACGAACAGTATAAAAGGAGACACTAACCTTCAGAAATAAACAGATAGGTCCCAAACCACCATGGAACCTGAACTTGAGGTCTTCCCACTGTTCCTGATGGCCCTACAACTCCAGAACCAGCGACAGCGACAATGACAACAACCGAAAGTACACCCACCTAGCACACACTGGATGGAAAGGCATTAGTATACACCCACACAATGCACACATCCGGGACCACTAGCAACACCCACAAACATGAAAACAAACACTCATAATAACGCACACACATGCACCAACATACACACAAACTACACACACCAGGGTCAACATACACATGCCATCCACACATCACCCGCACATACACATCATTGCCATTGTCTAACAGAAACAAACACAACACCACAGACTCAAACAACGACATCACTACCGCAAACACACAAAAGCATTGGCAAGAAATAACAATGCACAACTCCACATGAAAACACACACTGACAGCAACACGTAACACTCACATACAGTATAATAGACATAATTATTTTGCAACGGAATTAATGTACAAAAATAGGCCAACCGGCCAATCCATAAAATCCAAGTGCCCCAGGCACTTGTAATTGCCCCAAATGCCTCCTGACTGCAAAGTGGCCTCCACATGGTAGGGGCATTAAGGGGGCAAGCAGGCACCTCAGGGGTGATGGGGTGGTGGTTGAGGGGGGCATTTGGGTTTGGGAGGGGGTTCCTTGAGTTTCCCCGTGGTTTGGGGGAGGCCTTGGGCTTGGGTTTGGGTTTTGGTGGAGGGTCTTTAGGTTTGTCCATGGGAGGGGGAGCTTGGGCCTGAGGGGGGTTGATTTTTTGGCAGAGGAAGAGGCTTGGCCAACACTGGGGGGGGGGCAAGGGAGGATTGGGAGGTGGAATTGCTGGGCTTGGGTGCGCTTTGGGTAATCACGGGATCAGAGAGCGGTTGGGAAGAGGGAAAACTCATAAAGGAATCTTTTCCCTAATGACACAAGGGCAGTCATTGGAAGAGCTTTTGGGAGTGAAGGGATAGGGAGTGGTTCTGAGGTGTGTTTGTTTAGGTGTTGGGTGCAGGTGTGTGGGTGGATGGAAGGCATGTGTGTGCTGAGTGTCTGTTGGGTTTTTGAGGGCAGGCATGTTGGTGTTTTGGGAGGAGGGGTAGAGGAGGTACAGGGAGATGCCATGGTGGATGAGTGACTGTTGGGGTGGTGCCTGCAGGTAAGGTGGATGTGCTGCATGTGAGTGTGCATGTGGTGAATGGTGTTAATGTATGCAGGTCTGGAAGTGTGGTGACTGTGGGTGTGATGGGACTTGTGGCTGGATCAGGTAGTGTTGGTTTCATGCCAGCAGGTGTGAGTGGTGTAGTGTCTGTGAAGTAGGGGGTGGTGTGGGGGTCAGTGTAGGGAGTGGATGTTGTATGTACAGGAGGTGGGTCTTTTGGTGGCAGTGTTTGTCACTGGGAACTGTGTCTGTTGAGGTGGATGAATGGCGGTCTGACTGTGTGCTCTGGATGGGTGTGGGGAGAGCAGTATGGGATTGGGAGGAGGTAGCTGGAGGGGGACGGAAGACAAAGGGACACTGGCTGCTGTCAGCGAGGAGGCCAGAGCCTGAAAGGATCTCTGTAGGCCAGCCATGGCACCGTGAATGCCTTCCAGGTGGGCATTGCTCTGCTGCACCTGAGCTGCCAGTCCATGGATGGCATTCACAATGGTTAACTGACCCAGAGAGTTGGACCTCAGCAGGTCAACAGCCTCACTGAGGCCAGCAAGGCTGACTGGGGCAGGAGCAGAGGTTCCTACAGCAAAGGAGACGCCCACCTTCCTGGGTGAGCGGGCACAGGCAACTGGGTGGGGAGCTACAAGGACTGCGGTGCTGGTATGGGGGGAGGTGGACAAGGATGGTGCTGAACTGTTCCCAGATGGGTCCGCCACTGCCAGGGAGTGTCCCCCAGCGGAGGAATCCGAAGATGATGCTGATGATCCTGTCTCCTCCGTGGCATTCTCCTTGCCCTCTGTCCACTGATCTCCTTGGCTCGCTGGTGTCAGCCTCCTGGGTCCCGTAGGCTGCTGCTTCCCTACTTACTGACGCCCCTTCTCCTTCGCCTGATGATGCTGATGCACGCAAAGACAGAGAAGGAGATGAAGGGAGGGAGAGAGAGAAAGATAGGGTGGGAAAGGATCAATACCTACCTATCATTAACACAGATCAACATGTACATCTCTCCAATTAAATTATGGCATGCCATGCCATTACAATGACACTGAATTTCAGAAAATACACATTGTGACATGAGATGCAATGCTAAAACACCTTCTGTTGTGGGAACATTTTTACTTAGTTAATTGATCAAGGCTGAAAACACTGCATAGCAGCATTGTGATTGCCAGGGAAAGGTCATGCATGACATTTAAACAATAGGGTTTGACTCCAGGGACCACCCAGGGGACTTACCACAACTACTACTATACCATAGTTGGACAGGCTTGTCTACAGAATGATAGCTCCTACAATAGATTTTGCTATGCTATTTGCCCACATAGGGTCAAATGTAGGAGAATGCCAAATATGTCAGCATGGTAAGGTATCATGGCCAAAATACTGTCCCATTGAGGACATACATGTAGAGGACCCCTGATGTCATCCCCACAATCAGTCCATGGCAGTTACTGTGGAAGATAGAAATAGCCTCAGTCATAGTGGGAGACAAATATTGATGTGCTAGCACTTACACCTCATGTACATTGATGCAGTTGGAAGAAGCTGACCTGACACAATGGTTAGGGTGTCCACACTCACCCAATCATTGATTATGTCAATTTGATATGCACTGACAGCATTGTAATTCCACACATAATCGATTCAGAGCCTGCCAGGATGACTGATACCCACTGTCAATGTGCATCTACTACTGATCACATGCACATCTGCCCACAAGTAAGCCACCCAATCCCAAACAAGGCCTATCATTTGCGAGGTGGGAGCCTGTGCTTACTGTCTTGTGGCTGCTGTGCTGACCTCAAGCGCCCATCTACCTCAGGGTAGACCACCGCCAAAATGTGGGCCACTGGGGGGGGTCAGGGTCCGACACGCACCCCTAGCTCATTGGAAGGACATCCCCAGCTGGGCCTCCGCGGTCTTCTGGGGCCAACGTCTCAGGTCCTCCCACAGCTTTTGCAGTGGGTGCTCCACCGGCTATGGACCCCCAGGGTTTGTACTTGCTTGTCAATGGTATGCCATATCCCCTTCTTCTGATGGGCGCTGGCCTGAATGGGTGACACAGACAGAAGGAAAGACTCGTGTAGAGTGGCACCACATCAGCAGCAGTGGACTACTCACATCATACGAATCACATGCCCACACTAACGTGTCTTCACAGCACAAACGCATTTACTCCATGGCCCCTGCATGCATCCACTCCCTGTGTGGCATGCCAACACCTTACAGCCTCATACACCCCTATTACACAGAACAATGGAATTGGGCTCACCTGCTCCCCTGGTGTCCCATAGAGCTGTCCATACAAGGGCAGGACCCAGTCCACAAGTCTCTCAAACTCCTCTTGAGTGTAGGCTGGGGCCCTATCACCTACAAGACGTGGCATGATGGCTCCCAGAGACAGTACTCAGCAGCTCACATAGTGAAGGTCTTACTTGCATGAGTGTCAGGAGGCAAGTGATCTACGCAGCAGAAAATGGAGGTTACGGCTGCCATGTACATGGCCGTCACCGCAGGCGGTGGTCTTCATTGGCTCCAGTCCCCCATAGGCAGCACTGTGATCCTATGAGTAGCTGCACGGTGGTTGTGACTGCCTACCACCATGACGACATACACCTGCGGAATTAGGTCACTTCCATCTGTCCAGGGCACGCAGGACAGGCGGCAGCCATCTTAAGCACATTTTATGGATTTGTTAGAAAATGGGGTCTTTAGTTGGCAGTCAGGTTACCCCCTGTCCAAGCAAAGACCTTCACTCTAGTCAGGGTAAGTCACACACATTCCAAATTATCCTGTGCCCACCCTCTGGTAGCTTGGCACGGAGCAGTCAGGCTTAAATTAGAAGGCAATGTGTAAAGTATTTGTGCAATAAATCATACAATAACACAATATAGCACCACAAAAATACACCACACAGTGTTTAGAAAAATATATAATATTTATCTGGATATTTGCAGGTCAAAACTATAAAAGATGCAATAAGTAAATGTAGAGATATCACTGAAAAGTGATATAAAGGCCCTCATTCTGACCTTGGCGGGCGGCGGAGGCCGCCCGCCAAAGTCCCGCCGTCAGGTTACCGTTCCGCGGTCGAAAGACCGCGGCGGTAATTCTGACTTTCCCGCTGGGCTGGCGGGCGGTCGCCTTCAGACCGCCAGCCAGCCCAGCGGGAAAGAGGCTTCCACGATGAAGCCGGCTCGGAATCGAGCCGGCGGAGTGGAAGCTGTGCGACGGGTGCAGTTGCACCCGTCGCGTATTTCACTGTCTGCGCAGCAGACAGTGAAATACATGTAGGGGCCCTCTTACGGGGGCCCCTGCAATGCCCATGCCAGTGGCATGGGCACTGCAGGGGCCCCCAGGGGCCCCGCGACCCCCCCTACCGCCATCCGGATCTCGGCGGTCCGACCGCCGGGATCTGGATGGCGGTAGGGGGGGTCGGAATCCCCGCGGCGGTGCAGCAAGCTGCGCCGCTGCGGAGGATTCAATGGGGCCGCGGTACACTGGCGGGACCCCGCCAGTGGTGCCGGTCCGACCGCGGCTTTACCGCCGCGGTCGGAATCCCCATTGGAGCACCGCCGGCCTGTCGGCGGTGCTCCCGCGGTCCTCCGCCCTGGCGGTCAAAGACCGCCAGGGTCAGAATGACCACCAAAGTGTCTTAAGTCTTTTAAAAGCAAACAAAGTCTATTTCAAGAACAAAGTACCTGGTTCACGTGAAAAATCTCCGCAAAGGGCCGCTGAGGAGGAGAAGCGTGGAAACAAAGGGGTGTGCGTCGATTTCTCAGGCTGCACACGGTGATGCGTCGTTTAGTTTCCACGCAGGGATGGCTGTGCGTCTATTTCCGGCACTCGGTTGTGGATCCTCTTCGGGTTGTGGGGTTTTCAGACGTCACGGGGTCCGTGCGTGGAATCCTGGGCTTGCAGAGCGAATTCACAAGCTCTGCGTCGTTCCGGTGGGCGTTGCAGGGAAGTTTCTCCCGGACAGCAGGCGCTGCGTCGATTTCCCCTGTGGAAGTTGGGCTGTGTCATCCCAGGTCGGCTGTGCTTCGATCCGGTGGGCCGTGCGTCGAAGTTCCGGTCGCAACGCAGGCGCCGTGTCGATCTTTTCCTTGCGAAGTCGGGCTGCGTCATTCCGGTTCGCGTGCGGTGAATTTCTCACCCGGGACAGGCTGTGCTTCGGTTTTTGCAAACTGTGCGTCAAATTTTTGCCACACAAGGAGTCCAGTTGCAAGAGAAAAGTCTTTTTGGTCCTGAGTCTTCAGGGAACAGGAGGCAAGCTCTATCCAAGCCCTTGGAGAGCACTTCTTCACCACAGCCAGAGAGCAGCAAGGCAGCAGTCCTTCACAGAAAGCAGTCAGGTGAGTCCTTTGGGCAGCCAGGCAGTTCTTCTGAGCAGGATGCAGGTTCTGGTTACAAGTTTCTTCTCCAGGAAGTGTCTGAGTTGGAAGGGGCAGAGGCCCTGTTTATATACCCAAATGTGCCTTTGAAGTGGGGGAGACTTCAAAGAGCGGCTTAGAAGTGCACCAGGTCCCCTTTCAGTTCAATCCTGTCTGCCGGGGTCCCAGTAGAGGGTGTGGCAGTCCTTTGTGTAAGAGCAGGCCCTCCACCCTCCAAGCGCAGGAAGACCAATTCAAAATGCAGATGTATGCAAGTGAGGCTGAGTATCCTGTGTTTGGGGTGTGTCTGAGTGAATGCACAAGGAGCTGTCAACTAAACCCAGCCAGACGTGGATTGTAAGGCACAGAGAGATTCGAGTGCAGAGAAATGCTCACTTTCTAAAAGTGATATTTCTAAAATAGTAATATTAAATCCAACTTCACCAGTCAGCAGGATTTTAAATCACCATTCTGTCCATACTAAATATGACCTTCCTACTCCTTTCAGATCAGTAGCTACCACTCAAACAATATATGAGGTCAGCCCCAATGTTAGCCTATGAAGGAAGCAGGCCTCACAGCAGTGTAAAAACGAATTTGGGAGTTTTACACTACCAGGACATGTAAACTACATAGGTACATGTCCTGCCTTTTTCCTACACAGCACCCTGCCCTGTGGGTTGCCTAGGGCATATCTTAGGGGTGTCTTATATGTAGAAAAAGGGGAGTTTTAGGCTTGGCAGGTACTTTTAAATGCCAAGTCAAAGTGGCAGTGAAACTGCACACACAGGCCTTGCAATGGCAGACCTGAGACAAGGTTAAGGGGCTACTTAAGTGGGTGGCACAATCAGTTGTGCAGGCCCACTAGTAGCATTTAATCTACAGGCCCTGGGCACATATAGTGCACAGTACTAGGGACTTATAAGTAAATTAAATAGTCCAATTGGGTATGATCCAATGTTACCATGTTTAAAGGGAGAGAGCATATGCACTTTAGCACTGGTTAGCAGTGGTAAAGTGTGCAGAGTGTAAAAACCAGCAAAAGCAGTGTCCAAAAAGTGGAGGGAGGCAGGCAAAAAGTTAGGGGTGACCACCCTAAGGCTGTCAGGTCTAACAGAATTGTAATGGAATTATAAGTGCATCATGCTAGACATGTACCAAATGCTGTGTAGGCCTATGTGCTGCCATCGTGGCTGGGCCAATAAATGTGATAACCGTGCCACAGTGGCGGATGTCAATTCTAGTGGATGTCCAGCGACTCAGTACTTCATGGGCGGTTCATCCATATTAGGCCCTGGCATTTGTACATTTGTGGGACATCCTGGCTAAATATGCAGCTTTAACATGGAACATTGGATGTGATGTTTGTGACTTGCTGTTGTTCAGGGCCTGAAATGGACAGCTAGGTTGGTTTAGTTGGGCCCTCTACATGTTATGTGGCAACTGTTTGGGCCTGTCTACACTTTTTGTTGTGTGCAACAAGGATCTTGTTAGCTAGCATATGTTGAGTGGTCATCAAGTTATACATTCTCGCCTCTCTAGCCTAGATACCTAGTATTGGGGAGAACGAGCCAGGCACCAGTGTACCTAGAGGACTTTTCAACCCTGGAGAAGGGACACATCATGCAGACCTATCGTCTGAATCATCACACCATAATGGAACTATATAGCCAGTTGGAGACAGATTTATTGCCTGCTATCTGTAATCCCTATGCCATACCTCCCACAATACAGGTCTTGCTGTGCTACACTTCCTTGCCTCTGGCTCATTCCAGATTACAGTGAGTTTGGTAGCAGGGATGCCACAGCCCATGTTTAGTCTTGTGTTGAGAGATGTACTGCCTGCTTTACTGAAACAAGTGGACAGCTACATCAGGTTCCCTCAACATGTGGATTTGCCTACTGTTAAGGCTGACTTTTATCATATTGTATGCATCCCTCATATGATAGGGACCATAGATGGCACCCACATTGCTTTGCTCCCTCCCAGGACCAATGAACAAGTCTATAGGAACAGGAAAAGCTACACCTCCATCAATGTACAGGTGATGTGTATCGCGGCCAGTACATCTCCCAAGATACAGTCAAATATCCAGGATGTGTACATGACTCCTACATTCTGAAGAACAGCAGTGTCCCACAAATGGTGCTACAACTACAGAGAGAGAGCACTCGGCTCATTGGTATGTTTGCTATAGGATGTGTGTCACTGTAATTTCAACTGTCATCTCATTCAGCCGTGTTCCTCTACTGGTATTGTGACAGGTCCTTCCTTCGTGCACACAGGTGATTCTGCCTAGCTTAACCTTCCCTGGCTGCTGGCACCAGTGAGGTACCCTACCACGGATGGGGAACACCATTTCAGTGAGGCCCATGGCACAATGAGGCATGTTATAGAAAGAACATTTGGGCTCCTGAAGGCCGTATTCAGGTGCCTCCACGTCTCTGAAGGTGCCCTCCTCTATTCTCCCCTAAAAGTATGCCAGATCATAGTTGCCTGCTGCATGTTACAAAATCTAGCCATGAGACGTCAAATTCCATTACTGGCTGATGTGGAGGAGGCTGCTGGACCAGTGGCTGATGATGGGGACATGGAAAGTGATGAGGAGGCTGATGAGGAACATGCAGCTGACGCTAGGACTGAGCTGATCAATCATTACTTCCAGTAACATACAGGTATGTTGTGTGGGTATTCCACATTGCCATCATGGTAGTGCTCCTCATGCTCAGGTACATCATGGAAGATGTTCAGTGTACCTATTCCTCAGTGTGACCTCTGGTGGGAGACATAGCCAGAAGCTGTGTCCTTGATGAAATGTCACTGACGTGTGGTGAATACAGATTGGCAGGTTGGCAATTCCTATATACAGGCATGTGGTGTGTCATTTGTCCTTCAAGCTCCTGTGCAGATGTTGCCCCAACTAAAGATTGTGTAGTGTGTCTCACTCCCTATCAAAACTATTGGCTGTGAGATTCATGGACATTGCCCATTTCTAACAGTAGTAAGTGTAGTTATTTGCCCATTTTAGCTATCAAATCAAATCAAATCAAATCATTAACATTTATAAAGCGCGCTACTCACCCGTGCGGGTCTCAAGGCGCTAGGGAAAAAAAAAAAAAAAGGGGGGGGGGTTATCGCTGCTCGATCAGCCAGGTCTTTAGGAGTCTCCGGAAAGCGGAGTGGTCCTGGGTGGTCCTGAGGCTGGTGGGAAGGGAGTTCCAGGTCTTGGCCGCCAGGAAGGAGAAAGATCTCCCACCTGCCGTGGAGCGGCGGATGCGAGGGACAGCAGCGAGTGCGAGGCCAGAGGAGCGGAGGAGGCGGGTGGGGACGTAGAAGCTGAGGCGTCTGTTGAGGTATTCCGGTCCCTTGTCGTGGAGGGCTTTGTGTGCAAAATGGTTATATGATTTGTGATCTTGTGGGTTTGACATTGTCTTCTGCTGTCCCATGTTTTGTTGCCAATCCTCACTGTGGACGACAACAACGTACTTCATATGTGCTGTGGCTCCCACCATGCCTATAATCCTGATGTGAGTCCCTGTCTTGGTCTATTTGCAGGCTGAATTTGTGGATCTACTCCTGTGTGTGACTGGGCTAGTGACTCCCTTGCAACTGGAATTTGGACACTGTCTGGTGTAGGGTGTCACCTGCAGGGAATGGCTCAATCTGCAGTCAATGTGACTTACTTTTGGTAAATGGGAATTACCACACATTACATTTCTCTAGGACTGAGATTCATACATGTGACAATAAAGACACAAAGACAGTTCCTGTGATCTATGGTGTTTATTGTGCAAAAAGTGTGGCAGAGTTCATGAGTAGGGCATGGTTGGAGTGAACATCAGAGTAGGTGTCCTAGTTGTTTACAGTACAGGTCCAGTATCCGAGGGCCATATGAAAATGGAGAAATGACATTGCACAGCCAACAATGTAACTCAGTTGCACACAATGGAGAATATTCAGAAAAGGGTCACTACCTGGTAGTGGGTTTGGTCTTGGAATCTGCTCCTGCAGAATGTCTGGATGGTGACCACGTTTCCGGGGGGGTTCCTCAGCTGCAGAGGGTGGGGTGCCAGTGGCCTGCGGTTCCTCTGGCAGGGCCTCCATTCCACTAGCCGAGGCTAATGTTGATGGCTCAGTTGGTATCTGGCTAGTGGAAGGGGCCTTCTGGTGGGTGGAGGAAGCACACAGAATGGCTGTGAGTGAGCTCCTTGAGCACTCCTGCAATGGAGGCCATGGTGGCATTATGGGCCTGCCATCATCTGCATGGCCCCCTGGTGGTATTGCCTCCTCAGTCTTTGGTTTTCCTCCAGAATGGTGAGTATTTGGCCCATCTTGCACTGGGATTGCTCCCAGGACTTGGGAGATAGTTTCCTGGCCAGTCGATTTCCTTGGGGGCCCCACCCCCTGGACCACAGGTGCCTTCCCACAGCCCGTGACCCCTGTGCCTATTCCCCTGAATGGGGTGCCCACTCCCAGTTACCCCAGGAGGGTGTGAGGGTGTGAGGTGTCGACTCAGGTCCCTGTACTGTGGGGCACACTGCTGATTGACCAGTCCTTGGGCCACAGGGTTGGGGAGCAGGGTTTGGCTGAGATTTAGATACCACATGTTGGGGGGTTGGATATGGGCAGGGGTAGGCTGGGAGTGGAAGACTGACCAGGTGTCCCAGATGTGCCAGGTAAGTTGCCTATGTCCAGATATCCTGTCGTGTTACCCTCACTGGGGCCTTCATGCTGGGGAGGGCAGGCTGTCTCTGGCATCCTCTCCATGGTGGCAGTGGCAGGGGTACCTGTGAATTAAGTGGGAGAGTATCACATGGTGAAGATGTGAATGTTGGTCCCTGTGTCTGATGTATATAGTGGCTTGACTTGATTCCCAGCTATGGCAATGACAGATGCAGCACTGCAGACATTGTGGGTAATGGATAGTGAAATGGGTAGCATGTACCACTGAGGGTTGCTGTTAGAGGATTGCATTTCTGTTATTGCCATGTAAAGGTCCTCAGTCGTAGCATCCTGTTGGTGTTGCAGGTGCAATAGTTGTACATGCAGGTGTTGCACTGGAATAGGAGTCAGAACCACGAATGCTGGAACCACGCATGCCTAAACAATGCAGTCGGAACAATGACTGCATTGTTACCATGAATGCCTTAACAACGATTTTTTGTTGTAAAGGCATTCCTGGTAAAGGCATGTGTGGAACGGCATACATGGTTCCAGCATGCGACTCCCCCTGCCTGACCCGCCACCCCTAAAACAATTGTACCCCACCCCTAAAAACAATTCTACCACTACCCGACCCCCACCCCTAAAACTTAAACTACTCCCGCCCCTAAAACCACCACGACCCTCCACCCCCTAAATATTCAAAAGTACCCTGACCCCCAAAACTACCACGACCCCACCCCTAAAAAACAAAAAATACCCCAATCCCCTACCCGCCTCTAAAACTACTGCAACCCCCCACACCCTAAAACCTAAACTACCCCGCCCCCACCCCTAAAAACACCCATCCCCCCACACCCCTCTCCCTAAAACAACAGCAACCCCCCACCCCGCCCCTAAAACTACTGCACCCCTACTTCCCCCTAAAACCTAAATTACCTGACCCTCACCCCACCCCTAAAAACTAAAAATACCCGGACCACCCACCCGTGACTCTACCCCGACCCCCCACCCCACCCCTAAAAACTAAAAATTCCCCTACCCTCCACCACATCCCTAAATCTACCGCAACCCCCACCCCAAAACCTAAACTACCCCCACCCCTAAAACTACCCTGACCCCCAAAACCTAAACTACCCCAACCCCGCACCTCTGCCCCTGAAACTACAGCGACCCCCTTCTACCCTAAAACCTAAGCTACCCCGACCCCCCACCCCGCTCCTAAAAATGAAAAGTACCCCAACCCCCCCACTGCCGCCCCTAAAACAGCCCCAGCCCCACTTACCCTGACCCCCAGCTCCTAAAAACTAAAAATACCCCGACCCCCCACCCCGAAAAATACCCCGACCCCCCACCCTGTCCCCTAAAACTACAGCAACCACCCCACCCCGCCCCTAAAACGGTCTCAGCCCCACTTACCTGAACACGTCCTCTGACGAAGTTGACTCCCTTCTTCTGTGCCTTAACCACGCATGTGCACTGTTCAGCACATGTGTGGTTAAGACACAGAACAACGAAGTCGTGGTTAACGAAAGCGTTGTTCCGCTATCGTTGTTCACGACTTTGTTGTTCTTGAGTCGTGGTTGAGGATTTTTCCTGTTGCACTGTGATATGGACAGATCAGCTTTTCATGTGGACGTGCAGGTGCACTGAGGGAGTCGTAGTGATAGTCATTGGCAGTGCTCTCTGTGCAGTGGCCAGGGAATGTGTGGGCATTGTGGCTGTGTGGTGCGGTGGCATGCAGAGAAGGGGCTTTAGGTGATGGTGTGGAAGGTATACTGGATGGTAGGGTGACTTGAGGAGTGATTGGTGGTGGGGTAGCTTGCTGGAAGGGGCGAAATAGTGCTAGGGGCCTGTTGGTTCCATACCAGTGTCTATTCCTCTGGGTATTCCAGTCAGGCCCTCAGGATGCAGGATGTCCAAGACCTTCTCCTCCCATGATGCGAACTCTGGGGGTGGAGGGGGCCCACCGCCAGTCGTCATTACAACAGTTTGGTGTCTGGACGCTATGGAACGCACCTTCCCCTGTAGGTTGTTCCACCTCTTCCGGATGTCCTCCCTTGTGCATGGATAGTTGCCCACTGAGTTGACCCTGTTGACAATTTGCTGCCATAACTCAATTTTCCTGGCTATGGGTGTTTGCTGGACCTGTGCTCCAAAAAGTTGTGGCTCTAGCCTGACGACTTCATAAACCATGACCCTCAACTCACCGTCTGTGAAGCATGGGTGTTTTTGAAGGAACATAGTGGTTGTGATGTGAGTGGGGGGGTGTGGTGTGCAAGGGTACAGTGTAGGGTTCTTGGTGGGGGTTCTTGGTGGGGGTTCTTGGTTGTGCGTGCTGGTTGTTTGTGGTGTTTGTGTGCTGTGACGATGTGTGTATTGTGTCAATGGTGCAGTTGTGTGGTGTGTGCTGATTGTTGTGTGTGGTAGTGCGTATGGTGTACGAGTGCAGTGTCTTTGGTTTGTGTGGTCCTCACTGTTGGTGTATGTCGTTTTGGTTGCAGAGAGCTGTGGGTTGTGTGGGGGGGTGTTTTGTAGTGCTGTGGGTTGGTGTGTCTAATGTGTGTCAGGTGTGGGCTATTCAATTTATCCAATGTGGTGCTGTGTTCTGGTAGAGGTGTGTTACACTACCATACACTACCAATGATTTTCTGCAGTGCAATGACTGCTGTGCTATTTTGTGGGTTGTAATTGGGAAGGCAGAAGTTGTTCGGCGTGTCAGTGCTGTGGTGGACTGCCTCTCTCCCACCCTTGGTCGTCCTGGCGGTGTCAGATTTGTGGCTGTTTTTAGAGGGATTTATTTGTGGATTCTTAATATGGTGGGCGGGATACCGCCAACACTGGCGGTCTTTTGGTGCCTGCAACCACAGCAGTCTTGCTATAAGACTGCCAAACTCATAATGACCACCTTAGTCCTGGCATAAGCTTCACTTCTAGTAGTGCTCACCACACATGTTCACACTTTAATTTCCCATGTGCACATAATTGTGCATTCCTACGGGCAGTAGACACTTGCCATTGTGCACATACACCCTACACCCCCACAGCTACAGCATCATGAGCTTGCGCTTGTGGGAAGAGAAGACGTGCAGCGCCTAGACACGAAGCGAAAGCTGCTCTCCTGGCACAGAAGGAGAGCCGATACTATGTAATATTCAAAGCAATCGGGAGACTCACCCCATAATGCTTTGAAGGGTATTACTTTTATAAACCATTGTTGCTCATAACTCAGGCTGTGGTGGTCCTAGGACAATGGAACTACCACCTAAATATTCAAGACAGCGTGCTCTTTATGTCCACATCATCTTGGGGGTACCCACACTAGGCTAATGGAGACTTCAAAATAATTACTCCTCTCACTGTTCAGTGTCTGTTTAAGCTCTTATATAATATATATATACTTATATACCACTATTATAGGAAATTACTCTCTTTCTAGCGTGGTTACACCCACTTTTTGCCTTTTGTCAGTGTGTTTGATTGTGTGCACTGGATCCTGCTAACCAGGACCCCAGTGACTACGCTCTCTACCTTTAAATTTGGTTGCTTGGACCACACACACCCCATATTTGACATACTGGTGCCCCTTGTAAGTCCCTAGTATATTGTACCCAGGTACCCAGGGCATTGGGCCCCAGGGATTCCCCATGGTCTGCAGCATGTATTATGCCACCCATGGGGAGCCCATGCAAAGTGTATCTGCAGGCCTGCCATTGCAGCCTACTTGAAGGTGTGCATGCACCCTTTTCACTACAGGTCACTGTACTAGGTCACTGTAAGTCACCCCTATGGTAGGCCCTTATAGCCCAGAGGGCAGGGTGCACATACCTGGGTGTGCGGGCACCCCTGCATGAGCAGAGGTGCCCCCATGAACTCCAGCCCCATTTTCATGGACTGTGTGAGTGCAGGGATTCCACTTTACATGTGAACTGGACATAGGTCACTACCTATGTCTAGCTATATAAAGGTAACACTGAACCTAGGGATGTTTGGTATCAAACATGTCAGAATCATACCCCAATACTGTTGCTAGTTTTGGAAGTATGATTCCATGCACTCTGGGGCCTCCTTAGAGGACCCCCAGCATTGCTCCTACCAGTTTTCTGGGGGGTTCCGGGCAACCCAAGCTGCTGCCACCCCTCAGACAGGTTTCTGCCCTTCTGTTGCTTGAACAGCTGAAGCCCAGGAAGGCTGAACAAAGGATTTCTTTTGGGAAAGGGGGTAACACCTCCTCCCTTTGGAAATAGGTTTTACATGGCTTGGGGTAGCCTCCCAAAGCCAGTGGTATGCTTTGAAGGGCACATTTTGTGCCCTCCTTGCATAAACCAGTCTTCACCTGTTCAGGGACAGTCCCTACTCTGGTGCACAAATGGACAATGGAAAAGGGAGTGACTACTCCTCAGTCCATCACCACCCCAGGGATGGTGTCCAGAGCTCCTCCAGGGGGTCCTTTGATTCTGCCATCTTGAATCCAAGGTGGGCAGAGGCCTCTGGGAGCATCTGAGTGGCCAGGTCAGACAGGTGACCTCAGAGCCCCTCCTGATAGGTGGTCACCTGGCAAGGTGATCAATCCCCCTTCCAGTGCTATTTAGGGTCTCCCTCTTGGGTGGTTCCTCAGATTTGGCAAGCAAGACTCCAGCAGGATTCCTCTGCATTGTTTACTTCAACTTCTTGCCACTGGAACTGCAACTGGACCCTCCAGGAACCGACAATCTCCATCCATGACAAAGACTCTGCTTGCAACATTGTTTCCACAGCTCCTTCCAGCTTCTGCAACATTTCCCTGCTGTGCATCCTCTGAGGGCAGCAAGTTTTCAGTCTGCACGAGAAGGAAGATGGAATCTCCCTTGTAGTGAAGGAGTCACTTCTTTGCATCTGCTGGCACCGACAGCAATAACGACCGTCTGAAGGATCTCCTCTCATTCTGAGCTGCGTGGATCCTGCCTCACAGGTGGTGGTCTGGGGTGGCCACATCAGTCCTCTCTGCCAGTTTTTTAACTTTGGTGAAGGTATGCCCTTGCCTTCCCACAAGGGACAGTACCCCCATGCACTGCATCTCTTGCAGCTACCAAGGCTTGTTGGCATCTCCTCCAAGAGATCTTCAGGCTCTCTGTTGTCCCAGCCCCCAGAACTCTTTTCTTCAACACACAGCCCTCTGCGTGCTTCTCCTGGCGTAGGACCCTTCTTCAGTTGTGCTGGGTGGGCTCCTCAGGTACTCCTGGGTCCTCTTCCAGTTGGTCTCCTGAAGGGGGCTGCCTTTTCTGTAGACTCTCTGCATCGCTGAGGGTCCCCTGGGACCCTCCCCGCTGAGGGTCCTCCTGGACCTTGCTGGTCCCTGACAGCTCCACTTTTTGTCTATCGCGACTCTTGCCTTTGTCAAAGGCTTTTCCACACCACAGACATACTGCAATCTTCCATCCTCCAGGAACTCTTCACTGACTCCAGGACTGCATTGCTGACTGTCTTTGTTCTACTGTCGACCAACTCCTGCAACCACAGACAGGTGGGTAGTGGCTCCTGCCACCACCAGACACTACTGCGACTTTTGGACCTAGTCTCCTTCTTTTCCGTGTCTTCCTCTACAGGAATCCACCACTGGGTTGTCTTGTCTGGGTGTTGCATTATTCTTCTTTTTAGTCCTTTTGGTGGTTTGGGGAAAATCCAGTAACTTACTCCTTTCTTCCTGGTCACTGAGGGGCACTGTGGTACTTACTTCTTGGGGTTCCTAGTTCCTCTGGCTACTCTCCACAGATTCCACTTAACCGGGTGGGGGTCCTGCATTTGCATTCCATTTTTTAAGTATATGGTTTGGGTTCCCCCTAGGGTCACTATTGTCTATTGCCATTGCACTGTTTTCTACTGCTATTTATGCCTATTTCTGATTACTGGTGTACACATCTTGTACACTTCTAGGCCAATATTTATACTTTTTGACGCAAACCAGCGCTGGCGCTGGTTTGCATCAAAAAATTTACCGCCGGCTAACGCCATTCCTACGCACCAGGTGGGTGCCTTATTTAAGGATTGATGTTAGCCGGCGCTGGGGGCTGGTCAGAGTAAAAAAAAATACTCTAACCAGGCAGCGCCGGCGTAGGGGAAAATGGAGGTTGTGAGTCAAAAAATGGTGCAAGTCAGGTTAGAGTAAAAAATCATGGCTCTAACCGGACTTGTGCCATTTTTTGATGCACAACCCCCATTGAAATGACTCCTGTCTTAGCAAAGACAGGAGTCATGCTACCCTGCCCAATGGCCATGCCCAGGGGACTTCTGTCCCCTGGGCATGGCCATTGGGCACAGTGGCATGTAGGGGGGCCCAAGTTAGGCCTTACCTGTACTTACCTGGGATGGGTCCCCCCATCCATGGGTGTTCTCCAGGGGTGGGTGGGGGTGGCAGGGGGTGTCCCTGGGGGCAGGGAAGGGCACCTGTGGACTTCTTCCAGGGTCAGAGACCATGGACATGAGCCCACAGGTCCCTTAACGCCTGACCTCACCCAGGCGTTAAAAAATGGCGCACATCAGGCTGGGCGATGTTTTTTAAGGCCCGCCCCCTCCTGTGCATCAAAATGACGCAGGAGTATAAATAAGGCGCACATGCCTTAAAGTAATTTCTTGGACGCGAACGCCTACCTTGCATGTCATTAATGCAAGGCGTTTTCCCGCATCCATTAAATGACGCACACAGAGGAATTTTGACGTTCGCGGGGTCGGTGTCATAGTATAAATATGGTGCAAGGTTTGCGTTGAATGTGAGTCAAAATGTTTGATGCACATTCGGCGCAAACAGAGTCTAAATATGTCCCCAAGTGTGTTACTTACCTCCTATTGGAAGGTTGCCTAGCTAGTACTTTTTGGTAATTGTATCATTAAAATAAAGTACCTTTATTTTTGTAACACTGAATGTGTGTAAGAGCTGTGTGGTTACAGTGGTATTGCATGAGCTTTGCATGTCTCCTAGATAAGCCTTGGCTGCTCATCCACAGCTACCTCTAGAGAGTCTAGTTTCTAGACACTGCCTACACTACACTGATAGGTGATACCTGGACCTGGTATAAGGTGTAAGTACCTTAGGTACCCTACATACACCAGGCCAGAAACTACGCCCTCTAGTGGCTAAATATATGGTTGCGCTTGGTTATGCTCTCTAGGGGCTAACTATATAGTTACATGACCATGTTTCTTACAAATGCTGTTTTTATTGTGGTGTCCTCTATGGGCAGTTCTAAGCATTACAGTCATGTCAACATACAAAAATATTTGTGGCACGGAAAAGTTCCTATAATGCTTTGCAGGGCCTTATTTCTACAAAACATTTTTCTCATAACTCAAACTGTGGTGGTCCAAGGACAATGGGACCACCTTCAAAATATTGACCACAGTGTGCTCTTTCTGTCTACATCATCTCTGGACCCCACCACTATGTTAGTGGGGACTCCAGAATAATAACCCCTCCCACCATTTATTATCTTTTAAGTTTTTTGTGGCTGAAACGTTACAGCTGGGACATGTATTTTTATATGGACCTTGTTCAGTAATATCACTGTAATAGTCTTGAAAATGTGTAATGAACTATGTTTTATGGGGCTCAATATATGGTTACATACTACATTAATTTCAAACATATCCTTTTTACATACGGACTGTTTGATATGTTTGGGTGACTCCTCTAGTTTATTTCTCCTCTGTCACAATTAGGATGCTAAATGGCAAAATGTTCTTTTTTTTGCTGCAGATAGAGGAATAAGGTAAATGGAAGTGCTTTAGTTATATGCAGGGGCACTGGAATTATATGTCAGGAAAAGACAAAATTTATGAGGCAGGATTGACCAATTTGTGTGGTAAGAAAAATCCAGTTATGAATTTACAACGCCAATAGCTCTAACTCAAGCAAATGCAAGACCTATTTCATTGCAAATGCTTGTTTGTTTTGCTGCTCTGCATCCTTTCTTCCTTTGGAAACGTCTATTAGTAATTAGCGTTTTAGAGATATCAAACACAGGAATAGAACATCTTGATTCAACCCCCTCTCTTTCTTTCTGCACTCTACGCTTCCTCTTTGTCTCTCTCTTGAAGCCTCGTTTTCCAACCTGGTTTCTTACTTTGTCACTGTTTTCCTACCTTTCTGCTCCTTCTTCGCCCTTTTCTGCCTCTCTTTCTTGTTGTGAATCAAAATGTGACGAGGAGGTTCCTGTTCCCAGTATCCACTGTTGGCCTCCACTTCCAAAAACCTGTCCGGTTTGAGCACTGAAACACGCTGAATAGTGGTCTAACGAAACCTGCGAGGACCCCCAGGAAAGTGCATGGAGGCTGGAGTCCCCGGCCCAGTCTGGAGCTCTCAGATCAGGGTCCCGCCGCCGGTGCACAGTATAATGTACTGAGGAGGGCCCCTGGCTGCGGGGACTATTGTTACACCACTGACGTTGAACAAGTTATATGCTAAGGTTAGTTGTCGATCAAGTATAACTACTTTTCACACGCACACAAATGTACACTACACCCGAGTTTGAGCACCTGCAAATATTTATTCAGGTATTTTTTTTCTACAAATTCATCACTGCTTGCCAGGCCGACAGAAAGTGAAATTAACCTTGCCTGTGCGGGGCAGATGCTGAATGGCAGCTCTGAGAAAAGGCTGTGGCTCTGACCTCGCCCCAGGCGAGTCCCTGCTGAGTGAACACCTCTAGTGCGCCAATCAGTCTCCCCGCCTAAAGACGTCGGCTGCTCCGCGCTTCGTGCATTATTCAAGTGCGCTGAAGGTAAGGAGGGTGCGGGATTGTTTCTGGGTGACCCCCTTCCATTTCATGCCTCAGACTGCACACCCTTCGACTCAGCCCTATTCTGTTTTAGCCTACCTCATACAGGCCAACATTTAAGAAGAGGAAAGTGGGAGATTGTAAAAAACCTAATCGGTAGAACGTATTCCCCCCATTTACTTTTAACCAAACTGGCATTTCCAGGCGGGAGGCAACCAAAATAAAAACATTTTTGCTTAAAAATCGAGAGTCGCCGGCCAGAATCAGGCCTGTTGGCATGTATCCTGACTCTAAACTTGTTTGACAAATGTTTCACATTCCGGTTGTTGCTGCGGTGTTACCAGCTTGTCAGAGGTAGTTAGAGCTATGAACGCAATCTAAACAGGCAGCTCCAAAACGCCTGGGACCAGTGGCATAGCATAATGTGAGGGACCCCCCCTGCAAGATATGCTGAAAGCTCCCCCCACCCCCCCAAATCGCATCAGTAGGGGCATTTTTTTGTACAAGGAGCCCAGAGCTACCACCAACATTCATGCGTACCCCTGCTCATTAGGGCAGGAAGGATCTTTTTTTGAGGGGGTGGAGAGTCCAGCTTCAACAAGGATTCACCCTCCCAGTACAATATCCAGTCACAAAACAGTATCCCTGGACCTACTCAATGGTCACAATTTCGACCACTCAATACAGTGTGATTCCCTTTCTCTTAGAAAAATATTATTTCAGTTTTTATTGACCCTCACCCACTCTGGTAGTGGCATGCTTCATCTCTGGGTCCACCTTGTCTCCTAGAGGCCAAGGTGGGCTCAACTGAGTGACAAGAGATTTTAATATGGATTCTACCACGGTCTAAATAAAAATACCTCACTGGTTGCAAAGGTATCCCTTTGTTAGTGGTGCCAGTAGGTATGATTAAAATATAGCAATAGAAGGGGGATCTCTGGGGATGTTATGGTCCTAGGACCCTAGTCTAGGTAGACATATTAATCAGATAGTCCAGTGCCGACATGTTTCATCCCTTGCGAAGGCCTGTGAGGTCCTGGGTTTTCATCAGGACATATATCTGGTAATATGCCTCCGGTTAGTGGTTAAAACAGACTACAAGCACATACTCCTGTGTAAATGCATGCAAATTAGAAGTACCTTAGCTCACCTATTTGGGGTCAGTGAAGCATCCATGTGGTCCCATTTTCGGGAGCCACCAAGGGAAAGCAGTCCCCTGTAGTCACACATCCATTAAGGAGACCGTGCCACTACTTGTACCTACGGTGCCCAACTGGTTGGCATGTTGGCCAGATGGATTTGCTCCACCTGCATATTTTATGGGGACAGCCAAGATCTTGGGAGTCAAGTTCAACAACTGCGTAACTTTCTAACCTCAGATTAGTGCAGAGACTGGAATGTTTCGCAATCCTGCGGGTGTAGAACATTTTCTTGTTTTTTCACCCTTTTCTGCCCAGGAAAACAGCTATCAAGGCTCTGATTATCTCTTGCCTGGACTACGCCAATTTGTTATATCTTTGACTTCTGGATTACGCCATCCACAGACTTTATATGGTGCAAAATGGTGCTAAGGGTAAGACTACATCACTAACCAGTGCTAAAGTGCTTCTGCTTTCTCTCCTCAACATGGTAATATTGGTTCATCCCCAACTAGCATATTTAATTTAGTTAAAATTCCCTAATAAAGTGTTACTACATGTACCCAGGACCTGTAACTTAAATGCTGCTAGTGGGCATTCAGCGCTGATTGTGCCACCCACTTTAGTAGCCACCTAACCTTTGCTCTGGCCTGACATTCCAGAGCCTGTATGTGCAGTTTACCATGCCATATCAACCTGGCAAAATAACAATTTTGCCAGGCCTAAATCTTCCCTAGTTATACATGGGCGTAGAACAAGGATTTCTATGGATCTTTCTTCCTTGCACTGGGTTTCAGTAAGAAAATGAATTATGTTCAAATCATTGTTGTTGATTTTTCATGCCTTGCACAACACTGGTCCAAGTAATCTGGCATCCCGTGTCCATCTTTACATCCCTGCAAGGAATCACCGTTTCTCACATTTGTCCTTAGTTAGAGTGCCAAGAGTGAGGAGGCCAAAGACAGTTCAGAACTTGCTTTAAAAAAAGAGTAAAACATGGCTTTCCATCCTGTAGCTTTTTACTTGCTGGTAGACTAGCGTAGGGACTCTCCCTGGAGCATCTGTGTGCTATAAATTTGTCTTTGTCATCATCATCATCATCAAATCAGGGTTTGCACTGTAAAGTACACCCAATTCATTAGTCATGTGCAGGTTTGGATCTCTTTTTTTGACACTGCACCAGCACAAAGGTGATAGTCCCGACACCCTGTGTCCCCAATTTTAGGCACCCTGATGCCAGATTAAACACAGCAAGCATTTGTGCTCACTTTTCACACTCCATCGGCACTTGCATATTAAAAAAGGGGACACAGACATCTTTGGGACCTCAACTATGTCTCTGATTGCACCAGAGCACTTTTTTGGCAGCTTTACATGAAGATGACCTTCCCTCATTTGCATGGAAGGGGTTGACCCCTTGCAAATGAAGACTCGAGATAGTGCCTGCAGCTTTATCATAATGCAGATGGTCAAAGAGGACCTCAGGGTATGCACTGACTAGGATATGCCGCACAGTTACTTCCTGCACTAGAGTGGGTGAATTTTGTATATTGAACACACAGTCCCAGTGTGCATCTTTTGCACCCTATCAGCCTCTGTTGTCTTGTTATGTGCTATGTCTATCTGCAACATAGGATTATTCGTGCATCCTGCTAATGCTCCCTCTGTAAGACCTAATTCAACTGTGGGAAAAGATGTAAACTCCATGACCTGAAACCTTATATTATCAGTCAAGCTGATCAGGAGCAACAATGAGGCTGTCCAGCACAAGAAAAATGCTAATCTGATTTCATTACAGTTTAAGGATAGGAATTAACAGCTGTATTATCGATTTCACAGGAAAGTGTACTACACTACTAAAGCCACCCTTGAAAACACAACACAGAAAGGCCCTCAATACGAGTCACCCATGTACCTGTTATATGGGTGTGCACCATGAATATTGACCCCCAGAATATCGATTGGATTCAATACTGAGGACAAAATATCATAAGAAAATATTGACAGGTAAGTATGTCTAGATTATCTGTACCTAACTCCACATATGTTTACCTAGGCAATACATATATCTTCAATGTGCACAGATATGGAGTTAGAAATAGTAAATCTATATTTCCCTACATGCACTTACCTTGGGATATGTGCTGTGGGTACAGTTATTGTACATGTTGCAATTAAGATTTTTGTGGCTAAGGCCACCATACCACAGTTTTCTTCCTATACATTTTGGCAGTTGAAACCTGCCAAAATGTACCAGATAATAAATGCTCAGTAATTAGCATTACATGTATATTTTGGTGATTTAAGCAACAACATCCACTTTAATCCCCATTATTGGCAACAGATTCTGAATTAGAAGGTCATTTTCAGACCCAATAACTTCTGACCCGGTGAAGTCAGATTTTATTGAACCAAATAAACATTGGCCCATACTGATGGTCACTTGTAATGAGGGCCTATGAGGTATAATTGTAGAGAGTATATTTATATATGTTCTCCTTGCACTTTTGACAAACAAAGGATGTTTATTATTACTCACATTAATAGTACACTTATGTTTCCATCTTGAAAGGATGAAGGTCTGAATGGACTGCCAGACTTCAAAACTGTGACCATTGGGCCAAAGACAGACCCCTGCAGTAGGTGCTTCAGACTACCAGGCCGTGCTATTCCTAAAGCTACAGTAAAGCTCAGGGCAATCTGCAAATCATTAGATTTTCCAATTCCTTTTGCCATTCTGGGCAGCTAAATCACCGGACAAGAATATCACTCTGTTCCAATTTTGTGGAATCATTCCCTCCACTGCACAAGATTTGAAACAAAGTATGAATTATTTTACCTGTAAGATACTGGGACATTGGGTTACTGTGAAACCCCTCTCAAGTAGCAACCATAATTCTGGTCAGAGTGAGGCACAAACTAACCCTAAACTAACATGTACTCTACCCCCGGTAGCTTGCCACAGAGCAATACGGCTTAACTTAGTGGCAATTGAAACGGTAATAAAGTGAAAACACAACACAAAAAGGAACACACAACCAATTAGGAAAATATAGCAAATTTTAATAAATAAAACAAGACTAAAGCAACCAAAATCCAATCAGTAGGAACAGAGATATGCAATCTTAAAGATTTTAATGAAAATAGCACCTAAAAACTAAAGTGCCAACTGTGGAAATCAGGTTGCACCACAAAGGTGCAAGGTCAAAGGTTCAGGCCAACAGCAATGGAGCGCAGGCCTGCTACAGAGACCCAGATAGGCCAGCTGAAGAAGAGTAGCTTAAATGCCGGTTGCGGAGCAATGCGAAAACTCGTAAATCTGAGGCAGCATCAAAATGCAATGGGTGTTGCTATGACTCGCCCACAGCAACACCCATTGCATGCCCCTTCCACGCAAAAGGCTACTTGTGAAGGGGCCGTATTTACAAGGTGGCGTTACACCACAAAACGTGGCTTAGGGCCACCTTATAAATACGACACAGGGCATTGCGCCACCGGACCATCACGACAAGTGACACTCCGGTAATGCTAGGGGCTCATAAATATGCCCCTAAACGACTAAGGCAGGAAAAACAAACTTTATAAAAGTGACATTTTCAAAATTGTAATTTAAAATCTGACTTCTCCATAAGAGAGGATTTCCATTACAATTTAAATATACCAAATATGAACTTGTTAAATGTTCCCATTTGGAAGTTCTCTTCTCACTCATTAAATGTAATAAGGTGACTACAATGTTATACTGTGGGAGAGGCATGCCATGCAGAAGTGAAAAACAAATTTAGGAGTTTTGCACTACCAGGACATGTAAAATGTAAAAGTACGTCGTACCTTTTAAATGCACTACAACCTTCCCCTCTGGGCTGTCCAGGGTGAACTATAGGGGTGACTTATATGTATTAAAAAGGAAGGTTTGGAACTGGCAAAAGTTTTGTTTTGCCAGATCGAAATAACATTTTAAAAGTCTACAAACAGGCTGCAATGGCAGGCCTGAGACATGTTTGAAAGGGCTACATAAGTGGGTGGCACAATCAATGCTGCAGAATCACTAGTAGCATTTAATTTACAGGTCCTTGGTTCATGTAGTGCCACTTTAATAGAGGCTTACAAGTAAAATAAATGTACCAATTTTACTATGTTTAGATGAGCGAGCACAAGCATTTTAACACTGATTAGCAGTGGTAAAGTGTGGAGTCCTCAGGCCAACAAAAATGAATTCAGCAAAAACAGGAGTGAATGCAAAATAGTTTATGGGTGTCACTGCAGAGGAGGCCGGGACCAACGGTACCCAATATCGTACTGCTAGATTTACATAACATCATTATAGAAGACTGGAACATGCAAGAAGGCCTTGGTCTAAAGTGTTTTGAGTCCAGTTGAAGGACTGACCAGTACTTTGGTGGCAAATAAGATATTCACACACCATTTTACTTAATGTCACAAAGCCACCTGGCAGAGTAAGGTCTGGTTATGGAGTTTCTGGAAATCATACCTAAAACAAGTTGTCATTATTCATGTTTTTAAAATATGAAATCCAGTAATTGTCAGATGAATACAATTACATTAGAATTGTGTTGTAGTCAACAGCTTTTGTTTTGGATTTCACTGAAGTAGGCATTTGGCTTCCATAGGATTATATTTATTTAAATTATTATTATTAAAACTTGGGTTTATTTCCTTCTCCTATGAAATACAGGCTCACAGACACAGTTGTTTCTCAAAGAATTAATTCATCTCGTATCCAGTTAAAAAATTCATATTATTTTATTGTCAATATTCTTCAGCTTTAGCTTAGTGCAGATCGGTGTGACTCTTGTGTTAAAGTTTTCTCCAATACTCCAGTTAATGCCATACATGGACAAGACCAGCGTAGATGAAAAGGTTGCATGAAGATGCGTGAAGCAAAAGCCTAGACAAGCACGGCCTGAACTGTGCCTGAATCTGCAGAAGCACGGTCTAGACCTGAACCATCGATAGGCTGAAACCTGCTCTGATCTCCTGACTACCCACAACCAACTGGGCCTGTTACTCACACTCTGCCTACTCTGACCAGGGGGGCAACATCAGCAGTTTTATCTATTTCATTTTTTGACTCCTGAAGTGGGTTGAAATGTTATGAAGAAATAAATCTAAAAATAATATTTTAGTGGGAAATATTTCTTCGATGGAAATGCAGCCAGCCTTACAGAAGGTATGTACTGTATATTACTAATTCTAATTCTGCTCTGCCATCATCCAATATTACAACCTGGGAGATCCTCAGTTTGAGAACAACAACGGGGAAATAATTTAGACTAGAGAACAATTTAATAGAAAAATGTTAAAAGCAATAGCAATGGAGCTCACACATTGTGGACTCTGTGATGTCTTATTATATGCAGTCATCAATGTCTAGTTACGTCGCAATTATGTGCTCTGGTATAATCGAGTATTCACATCTGTGCCTTTGACACTCCGACCGTCAATTTTACATGTTGCCTTATAGTACCGAATTATGACAACACATACTGTAAAAGCTATCGTTTATGTGATATACATGTGTATATATGTTTAAAAACACCAGATTTTCTTGTTTCCTAGGATTTACGTTTGTCAAATATCAAAACAAACAGCCAGCGGCAACAGAATGAAATGTGCAGGTATGAGGCTACACAAAAATAAGAATGCCTTTGACAAACGCATCTATGCATAGGTAAAGTGCGACCCTCTACAATGTACAATGTAATGCTCACAGATATTTCTCCCACCAATCGACTTGTCTGCCATTTTTTAGCACTGGTGATAACAGGTGTTACTATTACCAATTTATTAGCATTATATTTACCTACCTAGGAAGGATGAAAGATGTATCAACGTAACATGGGCCTGATTCACAAAGGTAAATTTAGACTAAAAGTCTAACTTAGACCAAAAGTATAACTTTACTTTTTTTCAGTATTCACTAAGGTAAAGCTGGATCAAAGGTCTAGACCAAAAGTTTGATTTTGCTACCAGTAGTGAAAAGTAGCAAAGATAGAATTTTGGTCTAACTTTACCTTTGTGAATCAGGCCCATGGATTCTAACTCATGACTTTGAGATACTGCTTTTTTTGTAGTTTTTTTCTCAGTCTTATATAGTACAAACTTTACTCAATAGCGTTGGAGCACTGCACAATAGACATTTAGCAGAGGATGCTGGTGTCTCAAGTTTTAGCCTAATTTTTTACTTTTTGACATTGTGCAGACTCTTTATCCTGGACCAGCATGACTATTTTTCAGACTTCTCTATGCTTATAAACTATGGGCCTCATTTCCAAGAATCTGACGTATCCCCTGTGATGCGTCAGATTTTTTGCGCTGTCCTTGCGCCCCTAACAATGCCATGGTTGCACTGTATTTACGATACAGAGCTCTGTGGTGCACATTTTCCAAAGATGTGTCAGAATTTCTGATGCATCTATATCACTAAGGTGATGCATTCAGTGTTTAATTTGTAAATAAAAAGATGCTGGTGCCCAAAGCCCTCCTCTTAAACACAGAGCTGCTGCAATTAAATGTGTGAACATGGAATACTGAGGCGGCGCAATCCTGAAGCCATCTTGGGCCTCTTCAATCCATTTAAAGCCACTTCTTCCCCCTTCAGCTCACTCTTGCAGCTTTCTGCTTTCTCCCATTGTGACGCTTTTTCGTTTTTCCCTTCCTCCATTTTTCCCATGTGTGTCTTTTGCTCGCAGCAAATGCTTCAAGCAGAAGAATAAGCCCCGGCCCTCAAAAATAAGTGCTGGTGCTCAGCACCGGAAACAACAAACACAAATTAAGCACTGGATGCATTGCTTAACTAGCGGCAAAAAAAATTACGCTACTCAAACAATTTATGGAAGGCCCCCATTCTAGAAAGCCCAGCGTCACTTTAATGCCTGCTCTCAGCAGGAGTCAAATTTTTGACACAGATTTCACTGCACCAGTTGTGTGTGGCTTCTAACGGAGGAAGGCCTACCTTGCATACAGAGTCCTAAAGTCAAACAAATGAGGTCAGAAAAAGAGGAGGAGCAAGGATGACCCTTCGGAGAGGGCCATTTTCCAACAGTGATTTTCCCTCGATCTGTTTGTCTACCTCCTCCATTTTTCAGACCTTGTTTTTGTTGGCTTTAGGATTCTGGGCACTTTACCACTGCTAATGTAGTAGCATGTCATACTTTGCAAGAATCAATGCCCTTCGAGGTTGATGAATCTTTGGACCCAGTAAAGAGTGTGGTAGATCCATTAACACATGTTCAATACATACTCATTTGATTCATTCACCATAACCAAAGTGGTCACGGAAAAAAAATCCAAACAGAAAACAAAGATAAAGGATTCATTACAAGCAGAAGTTCAAAGTTATGTCGAAAATATGGAAAACGAAGTTGTAGAGATATATAAATCACCAAGAGTTGCCCAAGGTGACAAAATAAGTTCAAACAAACTAACATTAATAAAACTAAGATTCAAGAAGAAGAATACATATCATCAGCCATGTCTGAGATCCAGAAATAAGTAATTGCTCAGGTTTAACAATCACTGGTCAGTTCAAAGTAGCAGTGTCAATAGTCTTTGCTGGGCACAAGCCAAACCTACAACTAACCAATCTAGGGAAATACATGTGTGGGGCAAAACACAAGCGGACAAAATACAAAAAGCTCAAAAGGAACAAAATTAATTTGGAAAAAGATGTAAAAAGATAACCTTGGACTGCAGATTACTAACTACCATAGGAAATTAAAGTAAAAGGGCAAAGTGTCAGCATATCAGAAGCTCGATTAAGAGCTTTCTGAAGGGGAAATATAGGGATCTCTAAATCTAAAAGGGCTTTTCAAAGGGGCCATTGCTGAGAGGAGGATATCTCTCCAAGGGGTACAGCGTGCAAAGATTCTTCATTAGCAAAGCATCAGGAAAATCTGCACTCTGACCAAAATCCAAATGTCCAGCATCATATTAGAATCCCTAGAGCATTCTGATTCACCAACGATATCAGTCCTGTTTACATTGGAGGGGCCATTATCCAACAGATATTTATCACAAGACTCCAAGTTAAAACAATTCAATACTTTGCCAGGTCTGTCATGGGACCATCTTCCATCCGTGTGACTCCACGCAAATCTGAAACAATTGTATACAATGTCAGTCCATGTTCCGTAATGTCCTGCTTCCAAGGACACTACAATACATTCTCTCTATGTTTAAACAGTAAAGCCTATTACTAACTTCTAGCCTTCTCATGAGAACATAACCTGAAAGAAAGTTCATGTTAGGAAATTAATCAGCATTTCTAGCACTGTCACAAATTACAAGCTCTGCAAGCCTTACTCATGCTAACTGAAGAAAATCATGACATTACATTCAATGAATGTTTTAATAAAACACATATAAAATGCAACTATAGGAATTCAGCATTAATAATACTTCATTAATACGCGTAATACATTTGATTTTAACTGGAAAACTTTGTTAATATATTTCAATAGATATAACTGACAGATACATTTCCTTTTTATCTTTGCACGCATTTTAAATGCATTAATCATTAGAAATTCTCTATTGTTACAATTCATACTGTTAGTTCAATGTCTAAAATACATATTAATATCATTTTAAATTAGTTCAATGTCTAAAATACATATTAATATCATTTTAAATCTCCTAACATATGATTAAATTCAAATACTTCCTATATCGAACTGTGCAATGAAAACAAATGCACATTTAAATTGCTTGTCAGGGCATCATCTATGTTATAAACTAATAATGCTTGCTTAACATTAGGCATAAACGTGTCACATTTTGCTAACCTTTGTGAGACACATGGTACTGCTAAAGGTAAGACTACATCACTAACCAGTGCTAAAGTGCTTCTGCTGTCTCTCCTCAACATGGTAATATTGGTTCATCCCCAACTAGCATACTTAATTTAGTTAAAATTCCCTAATAAATTGTTACTACATGTACCCAGGACCTGTAACTTAAATGCTGCTAGTGGGCATGCAGCGCTGATTGTGCCACCCACTTTAGTAGCCACCTAACCTTTGCTCTGGCCTGACATTCCAGAGCCTGTATGTGCAGTTTACCATGCCATATCAACCTGCCAAAATAACCATTTTGCCAGGCCTAAATCTTCCCTAGTTATACATGGGTGTCACCCCTAAAGTAGGCTCTGGTCAACCAGTGGGGCAGGGTGTAATAAATATTAAAGGTAGGACATGTATGTTTAAGTTTTGAATGTCATGGTAGTGAAAAATGTCATTTTTCACTACTGCAAAGCCTATTTCTCCCTTAGGATAACTTTTTGATTGCCTTATTTCAGTTTATGAGTGTAATTCACTATCAGGACAAGAAAGACTTTTAAAGTTTGATGTCTCTGGAATCACAGTTTAAAATCACAACTTATGGTACAGATTTTAAATTGCAATTGCAATTTTGATAATGCCACTTTTAGAAAGTTCAAATTTTCTTACTTTAGCCATTTGGTGCCTGCTGTCTGTCTCTGCTCGCATGTCTTGGGTGGGATGATAGCTGGACTTTGTGTATTCCTCCTAGACAGTCACACACAGTGGAAGCATAGGTGTGTCTCAATGGGCCATCCATGGCAGAATGGAAAGGAGGAGCTGGGCACAACCTTGTTTTCACTTGTGAAATTTCTCCTGGAAAGAAGAACTGCTGTGCTGCTTGAAAGACTGCCACTTTGCTGCATTGCTGATTTGCTGAACTTCTGCCTTGCTGTGCTGCCCTGCTGCCTTCTGCTCTCTTGCCTGACAGCTCTGTGCCAAGCTACCCGAAGGAGAGCAAAGGTTAATCTAGTGCATGTCTGACACTTGACTAGGATTGTGGTTGCTGCTTAACTGAGGTTCACTCCACAGTCAACCAACAAACCAAATTCTGTGAATGATCGCAGCAGTGCATTGATTCTTCTAGATTTGCAATCTAAATTTGACATTGTCTATCATTCAGTCCTGTTTCATCAGCTAAAGAACATTGAATTTCACAAAATCTTCAATTGTTCCTCTCTTTTCTCTCTCTCTCTGCTGACAAGCAATCTCATTTCACTCTACCCATTGACTACTATGAGACTGATCTGTGACCTTCTGTATGATTCTTCAATGTCACGTAGTCTGTTTAATGTGCATGTTGAGTCTCTTGCTCGGCTAATTCAGACATATGGATTTTACTTTTATAGAAGCATGTGATACCCAGGTCTACCTCATGCTGGACTGAAATCCTGACGTCACTGCACCTATGAACCAGCAGTGTATGGTCAAAGTGCCTGACTGGATGGTCAACAATAGGTTGTAGGTTATTGCTGAAAACAATTTGAGATTCGTGCCACCAGTGACAATGAGAAACTGTTGGGCGCCTCTTTTTGGCCACTAGAATGTGGAACCTACCCATCACTGGGCAAGGTTGGATCAAAATTGATTTAGATCTTTCTTTCTGTGGTGTCTCTAATTGTTGCAGTGGTGTGTTCCTACATTGCTAAGCTGTTACAGATGCACTTATTAGGGCAATGCTAGACTATTTTCTTTATCTGGGCTTCCCTTAGTCCAAATGTCAGTGGATTCATGTAGCAACAAATACAGCTGCTTGCCCCTTGTCCCCATAGCTAATCTCTGTGCTTCTCTGTTTTCAACCTCTCTCTCCTTCGCTTTCTTGTGATGTCTCTGGCACTCACTCTTCTTCCCTACAATATGCCAATGAGTTTGTCCTCTCAGGATTAGATCTTCAAAAATTGCTAAACATTCTACACATGTGTTGCAAAAAAAAAAAATCAAATGGCTTTAAACTTTGAAAAAAACACATATAGTTATTATGGGCTGATTAACAAAAAAATAGGGGCTTAATGACTATCACAGGTTCATTCCTAATAAATGTTGGACCCAGCCCTCGCTACATGGACACCCCCAAATCTTTTGCCTTTACCCTCCAATTTTTGCTGAACTCGTTTTTGTTAGCCTTAGTACTCTGTGCATTTTACCACTGCTAACCAGTGCTAAAGTGCTAGAGCTCTCTCCTGAAAACACAATAGAATTGGGAAATACCCAAATGGCATATTTCATTTACTTATAAGTCCCTGGTAAAGTAGCACTACATGTGCCCAAGGCCTGTAAATTAAATGCAACTAGTAGGTCTGCAGCACTGATTGTGCTTCCCACTTAAGAAGCACTTTAGACATGTCTATGGCCTGCCATTTTCTGAGCCTGAGTGTGCAGTTTAAAACTGCCATTTCAACCTTGCAAAGTAACCTTTTGCCTGGCCAAAACCATATTTTTTTATACAAATAAGTCATCCCTAAGTTAGACGCTGGACAGCCCCAAGGGTAGAGTGCAGTGTACTTAAAAAGTTAGAAATGCACTTTCGAGTTTTGCATGTCTCTGTAGTGAAGAATTCTTAAATTCATTTTCCACTACTTCAAGGCCACTCACTCCCTTAGGATAACATTGGAGTTGCCTTATTACATTTTATGAGTTTAAATTACAAATGAAAAGCGATAGCTGGTTCATGTTTTGGTGTCCTGGACTTACAATTTAAAATCCTACCCTTATGGTGAATTCAAATTTGTAATTCCAATTCCAAAAATGCCACTCTTAGAAAGTTGCCTTTTTCTTACCTTAGCCATTTGGTGCCTGCAGCCTGTCCTCTGGTCACATGACTAAGGGGGTCATTACAACCCTGGTGGACGGTGTTAATGCTGCGGAAATACCGCAAACAGGCTGGCGGACAAAAAAAGGGAATTATGACCCTGGCGGAAACCGCCAACAAAGACAGCCACTTTAACACTTCGCCCGCCATGGCGGTACAGACAAGCAGCGCAGCGGTCTCCGCCAACAGACAGGCGGGAGACAATGTACCGCCCACACTATTACAACCCGCCAATCCGCCACCTTTTCCGGGGCGGATTCACCGTGGATAAAAACACAGCGGAAACTGCTTTTGCTATGGGAAAACGCTCACCTGAACATATCCCACGAGGAACGAGGAATCCATGGAGCCGGAACTCCAAATACTCCCTGCCCTTGTGTTTCTGCTCCTCTATGACCAACAGCTACGTAGGCGCTGAAGACAACGGTGAGTACTGCACCCACGACATGGGGGAGGGAGGAGGCAAAAGTTAGGGGGACACCCACCAAACACCCCCACCCCCACCCTCGCATATTACAACATACACACCAATGCATTCACAAAAAATCACAGTAACAACCCACAATCCCCCCGGAAGAATGAAAACACAAAGCGAAAATCGGTCAAACGATGTAATGTGCCAATATACATGTCATACAAAAATATACAGATATATATTTGAAAATCAGTCATAATTATATACAATACGAGAAGTAGTGCAGATATGTACATAACAATGTCATGCACGATCAGTCCAAAAATGCATGGGCGCGGCCCACAAACAATACCGGACCACAATCGGAGAGAACACTGCCAGGGCATCAGATAGAAATACTACAGGCACCTCAGGGGGAAGGGAAGGGGGGCACCTCAGCCGGATGACTGCAAAGCCAGATCCACGACGGGGCTCCATGCCCATTTATGCCATCCTGGGGAGTGCAAAGCCACAGTCTCTCAAGTCTCTACAGTGGGTGGCTTGCCCACTGTGCCATCCTGGGGAGTACAAAGCCACAGTCTCTCAAGTCTCTACAGTGGGTGGCTTGCCCACTGATTGTTCCTGGGGAGTGCAAAGCCACAGTCTCACAAATCTCTACAGTGGGTGGGTTGCCCACTGTGCCATCCTGGGGAGTGCAAAGCCACAGTCTCTCAAGTCTATACAGTGGGTGGGTTGCCCACTGTGCCATCCTGGGGAGTGCAAAGCCACAGTCTCTCAAGTCTATACAGTGGGTGGTTTGCCCACTGTGCCATCCTGGGGAGTGCAAAGCCACAGTCTCTCAAGTTGATGCAGGTCTCTACTGGTACTGGGGGGGATTGGTGCCCAGACTGGATGAGTCTCCCCGTGAAAGGTTGTGTCCTGTCACTGTCCCAGCTACACATGGGATAAGGATGCCTGATGTGGCAGTCCATTCATTCCTACCCGGTGCTTGCACTGTTCAGTGGTGCTTTGCCACGGCGGTTCAGGACTGTTCAGCAGTGCTTTGCCATGGCGGTCTTTGCCCTGTTCAGCGGTGGTTTGCCATGGCGGTCTTTGCCCTGTTCAGCGGTGCTTTGACATGGCGGTCTTTGCCCTGTTCAGCGGTGCTTTGACATGGCGGTCTTTGCCCTGTTCAGCGGTGCTTTGCCATGGCGGTTCAGGACTGTTCAGCAGTGCTTTGCCATGGCGGTCTTTGCCCTGTTCAGCGGTGCTTTGACATGGCAGTTCAGGACTGTTCAGCTGTGCTTTGCCATGGCGGTCTTTGCCCTGTTCAGCGGTGCTTTGACATGGCGGTCTTTGCCCTGTTCAGCGGTGCTTTGCCATGGCGGTTCAGGACTGTTCAGCGGTGCTTTGCCATGGCGGTCTTTGCCCTGTTCAGTGGTGCTTTGCCATGGCGGTCTTTGCCCTGTTCAGCGGTGCTTTGACATGGCGGTTCAGGACTGTTCAGCGGTGCTTTGCCATGGTGGTCTTTGCCCTGTTCAGCGGTGCTTTGCCATGGCGGTTCAGGACTGTTCAGCGGTTCTTTGCCATGGCGGTCTTTGCCCTGTTCAGCGGTGTTTTGCCATGGCGGTCTTCGCCCTGTTCAGCGGTGCTTTGACATGGCGGTTCAGGACTGTTCAGCGGTGCTTTGCCATGGCGGTGTTTGCCCTGTTCAGCGGTGCTTTGACATGGCGTTTCTGATAAGGACATTGGTGTGTGGCATGACGTTCTCTACACTGGACATTGGTGTGTGGCATGACGTCTTCTACACTGGACATTGGTGTGTGGCATGACGTTCTCTACACTGGACATTGGTGTGTAGCATGACGTTTCATCATTGCCCAGCGGGGCTGTGGCAGCCGGGGCCCTCCAGGGCACTGACTCCGGCGGTGGCCTCCTGACCAGTGACGATACTTGTGCCCTCCTGGGCACTGACTCCGGCGGTGGTCTCCTGACCAGTGACGATACTTAGGCCCTCCTGGGCTGTGACTCTGGTGGTGGTCTCCTGACCAGTGACAATACTTGTGCCCTCCTGGGCACTGACTCCGGCGGTGGCGGTGGTCTCCTGACCAGTGACGATACTTGTGCCCTCCTGGGCACTGACTCCAGAGGTGGTCTCCTGACCAGTGACAATACTTGTGCCCTCCTGGGCAATGACTCCGGCGGTGGCGGTGGTCTCCTGACCAGTGGCAATACTTGGGCCCTCCTGGGCACTGACTCCGGCGGTGGTCTCCTGACCAGTGACGATACTTGTGCCCTACTGGGCACTGACTCCGGTGGTGGTCTCCTGACCAGTGACGATACTTGGGCCCTCCTGGGCAATGACTCTGGAGGTGGTCTCCTGACCATTGACGATACTTGGGCCCTCCTGAGCACTGACTCCGGCGGTGGCGGTGGTCTCCTGACCAGTGACGATACTTGGGCCCTCCTGGGCTGTGACTCTGGCGGTGGTCTCCTGACCAGTGACAATACTTGGGCCCTCCTGGGCTGTGACTCTGGCGGTGGTCTCTGGACCAGTGACGATACTTAGGCCCTCCTGGGCTGTGACTCTGGCGGTGGTCTCTGGACCAGTGACGACGGTGCTGGCGGTTGTGTCTCGACCGCCGGAAATGATGGTGCCCTTCTCCACCGTGACACTCACAACAGGCTGGGCAGACTTCCTCTGGCCCTTCCCCACCTTTGGTGGAGTCACAGTTGACTCTCCAATCCCCTTGGAACCCATGTCAGTTTTATTCCCACCAGGAGTCCTAACACGGTCCCGTCGTCCACTCTAAAATTTTAGAGCCTTTACAGGGGGTGGGCTGCCAGTGCCTTGGCTCCGGGTCCTACTGCCTGCCCTGGTGCCCGGTGCACTCCACAAACCTTGAACAGGCAGCACTGGTATTGGAGGCTTTTTGGCTGAGGCACTACGACGGGACTGATGAATTGGAGGGGGGGGGGGTTGGTTGCAAAAAGGTCAACTTTACAGAGGGACAGTTTCTGACGAACACTGGGATGGGTAGCTAGAGGGGGTCTGGGAGTGGAGGAAGAGGAGGTGGTTGTCGGAGGTGTCACTTTAGCAGTTTTGGGTGCAGGTGCAGGTACTGGAGGCTGTCATGAGGTGGATGGATGTTGGGTTAGTGATTTCCGGCGTTTGTGTACTTTGGGAGAGGGCGTCACAGACACACTGGGAGAGGACACAGGGGACGTGTAAATGGCAGTGGAGGTGGTGAGTGCAGGTGAGCGGCTTGTGGTGCTGAGTGTCCTGGTGCGATTCATGGTGCCTGTAGAAGTGGTGCATGCAGGTGTGTGTATAGACGAGACTGGGAGGGAGGAGGGAGAAGAGGAGGAGGGGGACACAGTGGAGGCAGTGGATGTTGCTGTGTCTGTATGTGGGTGAGGCTTGCGTGAGTGCCTGTGGTGTGTGTGGTGCCTATGTTTGCTTGAGCTACTTGTGTGTGCTGACTTGTGTGCATGCTGGTCTGTAGGTGTGCTTGGGATGGGCTGGGGTACAGGAGATTGGGTCGGGTGGAGGAAGTTGGAGGGGGGAGGCTAGAGACAGGGACAATGGCTGCCATCAGTGCTGAGGCCAGAGATTGCAGGGTTCGCTGAAGGACAGCCTGACCAGAATGAATGCCCTCCAGGAATGCATTACTGTGTTGCAACTCTCGTTCTACACCCTGGATGGCATTCACAGTGGTAGACTGCCCAACAGTGAGTGACCTGAAGTGGTCAATGGCCTCCTCACTGAGGGCAGCAGGGGTGACTGGGGCAGGGCCTGAGGTGCCTGGGGCGAAGGTGATGCCCACCCTCCTGGGTGAGCGGGCACGGGCGAATGCTGAGGGGCTGCTGGGAGGGCGGGCCGGTAGGGGAGGTGGCGGCTGTACCTGTAGAGGTGGGGTGCACAGATGGTGCCGCCACCACAAGGGAGCCCACATCGTCGAACGAGTCCGTGTCGCTGCTTGGTGATCCGGTGGCCGACGTGAAGCTCCCCTCGCCCTCCGTCCCACTGGTGCATTCAGAGTCCATGGTGTGGCCCTCCATGGCCATGTGGGATGCAGTTCCCTCGTGCTCCGGTGCCACTGTACCTCCGCCTGTTGATGCTGATGTACAAAAGGACGGGGAGAGCAGAAAAAGGGGGGGGAGACAGAAAGAGAGTTCTAGTGCATGGCATACCGCTACCGTTGGCGGACAAGACAAACGCAGCAGCCCCCTGCACAGTTCCTGCCCTCTGCACATGCAATTTCTGGGATATGGCCTATATGGCAATGGTGGACATCTGCGCACATGGATGCCACAGGGGCAACTATACCTCGACTTGGCACTCTGTTTAGGTGGGGTAGAGTGCCACATGGCCTACATTACGGAGGGGCCTTGCCTACCTAACTCGCCCTGGCCTAGGGACACCCACAGCCCACCTCCCCACCCAGACACCTCCACTGCACGCAAAGTCCGCAGAATGAGAGTGTACTCACCCCCTTGTGTCTGCTGTGATGCCCTCAAGTGCCCATCCAACTCCGGGTAGGCCACCGCCAGGATCCGGAACATCAGGGGGGTCATGGTGCGACGGGCACCCCTCCCACGTTGGAAGGCCATCCCCAGCTGAGCCTCCGCCGTCTTCTTGCTGCAGCGGCGAATGTCCTCCCATCTCTTACGGCAGTGGGTGCCCCGTCTCTGGTGGGCCCCCAGGGTCCGGACCTCCTTGGCGATGGCACGCCAGATGTCCCTCTTCTGGTGGGCGCTGACCTACATGACATGCACAAGGTAAGAGGAACAGTCATTACCAACTGCACCGTCGTTGTGAGTGGCCCCCTCCCTACTCTGGCCATTTGGCCCATTCATTCCCATGCATTAATGTTCTATGAACTCTGCCCCCTTCCCTCTTCCAACCAGCCCTCTCCACCCAGGCCTAGCCCATACAACGTGCTCCCTGTGTACTAACCTGTTGGTCTGGAGGACTGTAGAGTAGCGTGTATTGGGGGAGGACCCCGTCTACCAGTTTCTCCAACTCCTGTGCAGTGAAGGCAGGGGCCCTTTCCCCAGACGCAGCAGCCATCGTCGCTTCCAGACGAGGTCACAGCAGCACTTGCAGTGTAGGTCCTCTCCTGTCGAAGGTCAGGTATCTAGTGATTGAACAGATAGAAAATGGCGCTGACGTCCGCGGTGGTGCGCATCATCACCACCGGCGCACCTGTTCATTGGCTCCTGGGGCCCATAGGGTCCAATTTTAACCAGCCGCCATTTCAGGGGCTCACATGGCTTCATTTACTACTGCGTCACACATAGCTAGGCCTACACTCAACACACATACAGGAAGGGTTTTGTGAGTGGTGTAGTCTTGTGTGTAACTGTGGGTACATACCTGGAGGAATAATGACTGGTTCTTCGCTGTTGTCCTTCGTAGGCACCGTCTGCTGGGACATATGAGAAGATGGCGGAATCCTCCGGTGTACCGACCGTTGGTGGACCTGTTGACAATGGAAGAGAGACATGTCATCGTAACCTACCGGTTTGACTGTGTAACAATCCAGGAACTATGTACCCAGTTGGAGCCAGACCTGATGTCACCAATCCGCCATCCGACTGGAATCCCCCCTGACGTGCAGGTGCTGTCAGTGCTCCATTTCCTTGCAAGTGGTTCTTTTCAGACAACTGTGGCCATGGCATCAGGGATGTCCCAGCCTATGTTTTCCAACGTGTTGTCCAGAGTGTTGTCTGCCCTGCTAAAACACGTAAGGAGATACATCATTTCCCCTCAGGTGGAGGATTTGGCTACAGTGAAAGGTGACTTCTATGCCATAGGTGCTATTGATGGGACCCATGTAGCTCTGCCCCCCCCCCACAGGAGTGAACAGGTGTACAGGAACCAGAAGAGTTATCCTTCGATGAATGTACAGATGGTCTGTTTGGCAGACCAGTACATCTCCCAGGTAAATGCTATGTTCCTTGGCTCAGTGCATGATGCCTACATCCTGCGGAATAGCAGCATCCCTGATATGAAGGGTCAACTCCAGAGGCACCGTATATGGCTATTGGGGGACTCTGGTTACCCCACCCTGTCCTGGCTATTGACCCCAGTGAGGAATCCCAGGACCAGGGCAGAGGAACGGTACAATGAGGCCCAGGGGCGGACTAGGAGGGTGATCGAACGCACCTTCGGCCTCCTGAAGGCCAGGTTCAGGTGCCTCCATATGACAGGTGGATCCCTATTCTACTCACCGAAGAAGGTGTGCAACATCATCATCGCCTACTCTATGCTCCATAATTTGGCTTTGCGACGCCAGGTGCCTTTTCTGCAGGAGGATGATCCCGATGATGGTGTTGTAGCAGCTGTGGAGCCTGTGGACAGTGATGAGGATGAAGCTGAGGAAGAAGACAACGACAACAGGGAGTCAGTCATACAGCAATATTTCCAGTGAGACACAGGTGAGAACATTTTCATTTTTAGTATTACATTAACTTTCACACGTCTACCTCTATCCTGTTTTTCGATTTAAATCAATATTTGGTAACTGAGTTGTACCCTTCCATTACGGTTTCACAGGTGTGGTTACCTACGTGTCAACTGCTTGCATCCTTCAAGGGCTTGTGATGTGTGACATAGGTATGTTAGCTTTACAATGGTACACCCATTATGACACTGTCATTGACAATACATTTTTACTAAATCACAGACTGACTCCAGATTGTTTTGTGTTTCAAGGGTGTTTATTGAAGTGCTCAGAAATGGGAGGGGGTTGTAAAATGAGGATGGGTGATGGCGGAGGAATGTCCCTGGCAGAGTCCACTCTATTAGTCTTACAGGTGCACTGCCCATCTGGGCATAGGAAGTGGAGCTGGGGCAGTTTAAGTATGGACAGGGTAACAAAGTGGGACAGTGGGAGGACAATCAGGGTGGTCTCATTTCCTGGCGGGGGTCTTGCCATCTTGCTCTGTCCTGTTCCTGGATCTCAGGGACCGCTTGCATGGTGGTTGTCCTTCTGCAGGGGGTGGGGTGCTGGTGTGTTGGTCCTGTGGCGGGGCGTCCTGTCCACTAGCGCCGGCGGAGGTGGTGGGCAGTTCATCGTCCTGGCTAGTGTCAGGGGCCCCTTGGAGTGCCACGGTGTCCCTCAAGGTCTGCTGTATGTCCTTCAGCACCCCTACGATGGTGCCCAGGGCGGAGCTGATGGTCCTGAGCTCCTCCCTGAACCCCAAATACAGTTCGTCCTGCAGGCACAGGGTCTCCTGCAACTTGTCCAGGACCGTCGCCATCGTCTCCTGGGGGTGGTTGTATGCTCCCAGGATGGAGGAGAGGGCCTCGTGGAGAGTGGGTTCCCTTGGCCTGTCCGCCCCCTGTCGCACAGCAGCCCTCCCAGTTCCCCTGTATCCCTGTGCCTCCGTCCCCTGGACTGTGTGCCCACTACCACTGCCCCCAGGTCCCTGTTGTTGTTGGGGTGGTGGGTTACCCTGGGTGCCCTGTAGTGGTGGACACACCGCTGATTGACCTGTCCTGGGTAGGGAGGTTTGGGCCCGCTGGGTGGGTGCTGTGCTGGTGTTACCAGAGGGTGGAAGGTCGGTGTTGGGCTGTGCCTGTGCAAGGGAAACCGACTGTCCCGAGGCCCACAATGGTCCGGGCTGGTCATCAGGATCCAGTAGGGCAGAGCTGCTCTCGTCACTGTGGGCCTCTGCTGGGGGTGGAGTGGTGTTGTCTGGACCCTCTGGTGTGGTGATGGTCCTTCAGGTTCCTGCAGGGGCATAAGAGCTAGATTATTGCATGTGTGTGTGTAATGGTGTGCAATGGGGGGGTGTTTGTGTACCCCAGTGCAAGCATTCCTGTGTGTGGGGTTGTGTGGTGATGGTCAGGGGGTGTACTGGGTATGTGCAGTGGGCATGCTTTAGTGAGGGGTGTCCATGCTTAGTTGTGTCATGCAGGGCTTGGTGTTGGGATGGGTGGTTTGTGTCATGGGTACATTAGTGAAAAGTTGTAGTGATAGGTGAGGGAGGGGGTGTGTGATAGCATGCAGGTAGGGTGGGGGATATGATAGTTAAGAATTGAATTACCAGTGTCCCATCCTCCACCGACTCCTGCGAGGCCCTCAGGATGCAAGATGGTCAAGACTTGCTCCTCCCATGTTGTTAGTTGTGGGGGAGGAGGTGGGGGTCCGCCGCCAGTCCACTGTACCGCGATGTTGTGCCTGGAGACCGTTGAACGCACCTTCCCCCGTAGGTCGTTCCACCTCTTCCTGATGTCCTCCCTATTTCTTGGGTGCTGTCCCACTGCGTTGACCCTGTCCACTATTCTGCGCCATAACTCCATCTTCCTGACTATTAATGTGTGCTGTACAGGTGAGCCAAATAGCTGTGGCTCTACCCGGACAATTTCCTCCACCATGACCCTGAGCTCCTCCTCGGAGAAGCGGGGGTGTCTTTGGCGTGACATGGGGTGGTGTGGGTGATGTGTGAGGTGGTGTATGTGGGGATGGTTGTGGTGAGTGTAGTGGTGTGTGGTGTTTTGTGCGTGGATGTTGTGTGGGTGATGGTGTTGTGTGCCTCTGTGTAGTGGGGTTGTCTATTGTGTGCTCTCTCTCTGTCGCCTTTGTCTCGAATTTTGGGTCGTAGGGGTTTGTGGGTGATGTAGGTGTGTGTTTTATATTGTATTGGGTGTGTTGTTTGTATGTGTGTCAGGTGTGTGTATTTGGAATTGTCCAATGTGGCGGTATTTTGTATATGTGTGTGTATTTTGAGCGCAGCGGTGTGTACTGCCAATGGAATACCGCGGTTGAAAGACCGCCGCGTGGATTCGTGGGTCGTAATAGCATCGGCGTGTTTCTGTTGGCGTGGAGGTGAAGGATTTGTTTCCGCCAGTTTATCACTGACCTTTGGTGTGGCGGTCTTGTGTGGGTGTCTGAATTTTGGCGGATTCCAAGATGTGTGTCATAATAGCTGTGGCGGAATGCCGCCGCGGCGGCGGTGTATTGGCGGTCTTCTGCACGGCGGTAAGCGCCTTTTACCGCCAATGATGTAATGATCCCCTAAGTGTAGTTGGCCGTTGGGATTTATGTATTCTCCCTAGACAGCCACTCACAATGGGAGCTTAGTTGTGATTGGATGGACCATCACTGGCAGGATGGAATGGAGGAGCTGGAATGAGCCTCACTTTAATCTAAATAGGCTGTGCCCTTCTCCACACAAAGTGACTAACGACCTTGCATTTTCTCTTCACCCAGTTTGGAGTCAGGGCAGTGGAGGCAAGTAATTCCTTGCACTTCAAAGCCACTGTCTAGAAAAAGGGTCTCCAACCTTTAATGTAATATGAGCTAGTTATGTTCAATAAAAATTGTCCAGAGCAACTAATTGTATTAGTGTTTTAATGGCCACCACATCAAATGCAAGATTATGAGTGATTACCTTAGTTCATGGTTGACTGCATCAATGTTAAAAAGTCTTTGTCAGAGTGGAATGTCTTTACATGGGTAATATGTAACACCATAGTTCCAATTCCTCTAGCACCCAATGTAATAATAGTAATAAGTATCCCGAGCACCACAAGATTTATCACTCAAATATTAGCTTTAAATATATTTTTGAAATTCAACCATTTTTCACCAAATATCAACTTATGAGCTCTGACTATATACACATTTGCATCTCAATATATGCATTTACATTTTGGTAAAAATATGTATTAATTCAAATAAGTAAAAACTTCAAATTTAGTAGGTTGGACGGAACACAGGAGAGCTACTTATAGGTAGCTAGAGAGCGGCCAGTAGCTCACAAGCTACTCATTGGAGAAGCCTGGTCTAGAAGCTTCACACCTTCAAGAACCAGGGTATAAAAGAAGGACCACAGATCCCAACTCTTCAGTACACTTTGGGACTTGTGGATACCATGCTAGATTCTGCTAGACTGCACTCTGCTGAACTCCTGTCATCTTGCCTGGGTGAGAAAGACTAGGCCTGAATCTTTTGAACCAAGAACCAAGAGTGACGCCAAGGGCTAGTTGGCGGGCCTCCTGATCTGAAGCTCAGGGACATAACAGGCTTCCAACAACCTAGCATCTGCACTTGGACTCTGGCCCATGTGAGTCTACCATGCCAAGTGGTGCCACCCCAGTCCTGGACCCTTGAAAGTGGGGCTAAGGTGCTCTGCCAGTCTGTGGTTCCTGCAAAACTGACGCATCTCTTCTGCTGTGTGACACAACCCCGAGCAGGACCAACACATCTCTGCTGCTATGTAGATTGCACCTATTGTAATAGACTTGAATCCCCGCCACAGCCACATCGCCATCAGTACCACCATTTTATCCTATGAATCCATAGCTCCGGACCTCACATTTCTCGTTGATGGCATTCTCAATGACAATGCCAGCATTTGCATTGCAGCCTCGCAACTCTTCAGAGTAAACGCATCACCCGAACTGGGCGTCACATTCCAGACACATGACTTAACATCGAAAGCCCAGTCAATGGGATCCTGGTTGTTTGCGCAACAGGGCCTTACACCGCAGCCTTGGAATGGATTCATCTCCTTGGCTGAGTGGCGCATCTCTGAAGCGGATTCACCCAGAGCTCTAAAACCAGGATTGAAGGTACTTTTGCTTAGCGGGCCTAACTGGATCCCTGTAGCCAGCCTGTTCTCCAGCATGGCCAGTCTTGTATCCTCGAATGAGAAGTTTACCTTAAAAACAACAGACAAGAGGCATCTGGCAAAACAGGAAATGGTTTGTTTAATTAAGCATTATGGCCGGGAGAGCACTTATAGAACCAGGGTCTGAGGACTGTCTCTAATTGTACATTGAATTGAGGTGAGTTTTATAAATTTCTCTGGGTGCAATAAAGCCATAAACATTCCTTCCTTGGTAAAAAAAGAAAATGCAAACAGTTGTCAAGGAGTCGTAGATACAATTCCAGATAGGGAATACATGTGAGCCTAGACCTAATGTGGACACAATATGGGCCAGCGAATACGAGTGCAGATGTCCAGCCTGAGGGGTGCATGGTCACTGCATGTGCTGTGTTCATTGTGTTCTTATTGGCTAAGTGCACCTAACTACATGTGGCATCCAACTTTTTGGTTTTTTGGGAATGCACGTTTTCCTCTATCCATGTGTTTTACTGATTGGATTTCTGTTGTTTTGTCTTCTTTTATTTATTAGAAACTTCCCTATTTTTTCTAACTCCATTGTGGCTCCTCTAGTGGTGTGTTTTTCACTGGGTCACTCATTGAAGTGTTGCACAAATGCTTTGCACATTGCATTTGATCTAAGTCTGACTGCTCTGTGCCAAGCAAGGAGGGGGTTGAGCACAGGTTACTTTGGGGTTAGCTTGTGCCTTATCCTAAGAAGGAATGCGGTTGCTGGTTGATCACATCCTAGTCAACCAAAAACCCAATTTCTTAAAGTAAATATCAATATTTAGAAGCTTGGCTTCATAGTGCATGATTGGGGAGGCCATCTGCACCACCTTAGTTTTCTGAAACCTAAGAGTGCCTTTTAAAATGTTGTTTTTAATCACATGCTACTCAAAACTCTCAATCCACTGCTGTCCCCGATATTAGAAATAATCAAGTAAAACGTGTACCTACAGTGGTGTTAAAGAGTATTTGCATTTATATTTTTGTACATCATTAACAAGGTGCAGTATGTGGTTTTACCCTCAATTCTATATGTACACATTGATAAAGTGTTGTAATCTTTGAAACAATTTCCTGTGACATGTGCAAATATGTTTTTCTGACTCTTGTCAACGAGACCTTAATTAGGGCCTGATAGCCATACTTTCCAAATTGGATGTTTCCCTCTGCAAATTTAAATGTTTGTTATTTCTGAAGCACAGTCATGTAGAGTCATGTTTGTTTATTTCCACCAGTGTTGTTTGCTGTGCTTGAGAGGAATTTCTGATGATGGAAATAATGTTACTTTCCTCAAGGATCTTACACTAGCTCACTGTATCCTATTCATTTACAACAACTTGCTTTTTGTTCAGATACCTACTTATACCTACTTTGTTCTAACATCTCTGGGTGACATTAGCATAGAATTGACAGAATCATGATTAATGTAGTGAGATAGTGATTAGGTGCTAAGGCAATATGACGTTCAATAAAAAACTGCTCTGATTTACTGAGAATATAACTCTTTTGATCACACCACGATAATTTAGCAGTTTTAATATTTAATATGCACATTTCCTAACAGCATTCCTATGTTGCTAGGGATGATGTCAGTTTTTGCATTGATTTTGCTGCTCTGTTGTGAATATGTTTTTGATTTTGCATTTCTCTGTATTCATCTAATTGCTGAGCGCCTTCATGGCAATGGCTCAGTACCTCTCTGCATTTGATTTTTTGTAATACGTTCTTTACGTGTATTCCGCTGATCTAGAATTCAGTTATTGATCAGGCCCTCTTGACTGACTGTATTTTTGATTATTTTAATGTGCTGGAAGGTGCCTCACCACCGGGACAGATTGCCTCATGATATTAAAGTTTAACATTCATTACTCCATTCATCAATCTGTGAACAACATATTGAGCTAAAATTGTGGGGTGCAAGAATGGGGGGAAGGCATGCCCACAGTTGCTTATGGGACAGAAGCCACCATAGATACATTTGGATCTTTCATCACCATCACTCAGTGGAAGGTATATTGCTTGCTCTTTAGCATGCCACAGAATGCCTCATAAGCTTACATGATGCTCGAGCTTCTTTTGATGGAGCAGCACCTTGCATAAAAAGCAGGCTTTTAAAAATGTATGTTTGCACTAACTCATGCAGAGGACACCACCTTAAGATCTTAAATCTTGGAAGAAATTTAATCAGGCTTGATTATTAAGAAGAACTCATGTCATGTTGGTCTCTCAAGTCCTACGTAGGGTGAAAATGTGCGTTCGTGCCATAATGTGTAAGTCAGTGAACCACACAGACTTTAAGTAATTGATACAGGCTTATGCTATGAATGCCTTTTTAAATTATAAGGCCTGCATCAGGTCAACACAGGTCCCTTTGGGTAATGTGGGTGTGTGTTTTATATTGTATTGGGTGTGTGGGAGTGGTGTGTGTATGTGTATCAGGTTTGTGTATTTGGGATTGTCAAATGTGGTTGTGTTTTGTAAATGTATGTGTATTTTGAGCGCAGTGGTGTGTACCGCCAATGGTTTACCGCGGTTGAAAGGCCGGCGCGTGGATTAGTGGGTCGTGATAGTGTGGGCGTATTCCTGTTGGCTTGACGGTGGAGGTTTTGTTTTCGCCAGTTTATCACTGACTTTTGGTGTGGTGGACTTGTGTGGGTGTCTAGATTTTGGCAGATTCTGAGCTGTGGGTTGTAACAGCTGTGGCGGAATTCCACAGCTGCGGCGGTGTGTTGGCGGTCTTCTGCACGGCAGTAAGCGGGATTTACTGCCAATGTTGTAATGAGGGCCTTAATGCTTTTGCCATACTTTGCCTTAGTTGCCCATTACCTAAACCATCCTTACCCATCCTTTGTTTTACATCTTTTCTCCTCCATATGGGGGAAGAGACTTTGCCTTGTCCTACTTTGTCCGAAGCTGATGTCCTGATGAAGAAGACTGACGCTGTTTGCTGATCTGTTAGCTTTTCCTTCCTAGGTAACAACTGCTATTTTAATTGAGGCCTTAGTTTAGACGTTTTCTAAATTCTTGTTCACTAAAATGTTTCGCATGAAGCCCAACATGCTAATGCTAATTTGAGGATAGTTAAGGTGTTCACAAATATTCGATGCAAATAGACAAATGACTGAGTTCTTGCTTTGTTAAATCAATGTACTAATGCGACTCTGCTAAGTTGATTCATATTAATGATGTGCTTATATTCCGAATGATTATATTATGTGCTTTGATTAAGTTGTATACTGTTGGCCAGACAGTTATTTTGATGAGCTTGTTGCTAATGAGATTAATTAAATTGATATTACATTGTAACCAATAGGGAAATAAATATCCTAACACTTGTGTTCTATTATAAATTCTTATTGACTGTCTATTGATTAGTGATTACTAATATTGATTTGTTTATTGATTTGTTGATTGATGATGCTAAGAACCTATTTCGTACTGAGAAGTCTCCAAATGCGGTCCAAAGGTTTGTCATCCTAAACGCGTCTCCTTGTAAGTTTACTTATCAAGTCCCGGACGTGCCAACAGTTTTTGGTAGCAGTGCGGATGGTTTGGCCCTTTGGGGCCCCAGTACGAAGGGTCAAACATTTTGGAACAGTTTGATGAATTTGGTCCTTTGAGGTCCTGGTACGGATGGTTCAAGGTGAAAAGGTTTGGGGGTAGCCCAGGTGTACCGAAAAATTAGGTTTTTGTGGGGTTTTCCTTATCTAGCTGATGCAAATCGGAGAGATGATGTGTCCCTAAGTCCCAAATGACCTTTCCCGGAATCTTAGAGCTTGCTGAAGGGAGTTTGAGTATTTTCTTGGCGTTTTAGTGGTAGTGTGAATGAAGTAGGTTTTGCGCTTGCACAGCTTATGCAAATCGCAGGTGAATTGTGAGGTTTGTGAGAATTTTAGGCCAAATGATGATGTTTTAGTAGGAGTGGGCGTTCTCCGCAGTATAAGAAGAGTAGGGAAGTCAGCGAACTTCATGTGAGTATGGCGCTTTGTGCTAAAAAATGTGTCCACGTGGTTGTTGATGATGTACAGACCCTGCGTGGTCTAAGACTCCGGAGTATATTGATTAGTGTATGAGACTCTTGGTTTATGTTGTAATTTGTGTGGTTTAATAGGTCGATAGTAAAGTCGACGAGTCGAGTTTGAGTCAAAGTGTGTGAGTGAAACTTCAATGGAGATTTGGTGAGTTCTAAAGTGCACTAGAACAATAATCCATTGACAAGTCGAATTTGCGGGTCAAATTTTGCTTGCGAGATCTGAGAAGGAGAGAGTAGCGGCCGAGGATAAGCGAAATCTCTGTAAAGTTCTGAAGCGACTGTGTTACCCTTCCTGTAGTAAACCGGCAAATTTGAGTTTTATTGGTTGGTGCTCGCAATATATTGCATTAGTTTTTCTGTGAATTTGAGACTCGGAAGACATACCGCAAGACTTTGTCAGACGCAGTACGTGTGAGTGTGACGTCATTTGAGCCGCGCTGGGATAGGTTGGTTAGTGAGAAGGGTTGCGCACGGATTGGCAGCCGTCCATGAGAGGCAATTGGTTGAGAAGGTAGGAGAAGAGAATTCTGGGAATTAAAGTCACTTCCTGATTTGATTTTGAACAAAATAAAAGGCGAAAAGATGACATTTTTCAAGGCTTTAAAGAGTGCTTTGAGGGGAGAAGCATACATTACCGCGAGTGTAGGACAGGTTACACTGCTAGAGGGTACACCGGCTTATGTTGTAATGGAGGAGAAGGGTATCGCGCCATGTCTTTGTCTAAAGCAATGGTGCAAAGCGACAGAGAAACAGGGGAGCTTAGCGTTTCCAGAAAGTGGAACGTTCAATTTGAGAATTTTGGAGAATTTGCGGATGGTGCTATATGATCTGAAGCCACCTCCAAGACCAGCACAGTTTGAGGCGTTAGCTATTTGGGAGCTAATGGCAAGACATCAACAGCAACAGAAATTTGAGAGGAGAACAGAAAAGACACTAGCGGAGGCTAGATGGGATAGTGCGCAGAGGATGTGGAGGAAGGAGACAATAGAAGGGGTTAAGCTGTTTACAGCAATATCTCAAGAGGGTGAATACAAAGGGAAGAAGGCTACCCGTAAAGGTGACAAAAGCCCTTCCAGAGACAAAGAAGCTAAAAAGCCCTCAATAGAGGCAGATGACTCAGATGATGATGAGTTCCTTAATCAGTTACTGCATGATCGTCCACCGCCATACGCACTGGATGGCAATAGTCCAAGTACTAGTACAGGTCCTGCAGGTTTGACACAAGAAAAGGTGACAATAAATCCGACACAGGTTAATCCTTCCTCAACACCAGTTCCGATGCAGAGCAGTTTTGGTATGCCTACCACACAGGTGATGCAACCTCAGTTGCAACCACCACAGGTTCAGATGATTTACCCTGATGGACCCATTTTAGAGACTACCACTAATTTGACAGTGCAGACAGAGCAGGTATTTGAGAAACCAAGGCTGATTCAGACTGAGCCAACTCCACTTTTAGTGCCCCAGATGCTGCCGCGGATGATACCGAGATACACTTCAGGTACAGGGGTGCAGTCAGACCTGACCCCAGTACTGAGCCAGAATTTGGGAGTTAGTCTTCCACAGGTTTTGGGAAACAGACAGACACCGGATGCAATATCTTTGCCTATTACGGTTGGTCCACCAGTACCATTGTATGCGCAGGTGAAGCCTAGTGTATGCGACCAAGGGTTAATGACGCAAACAATGACAAGAGGAGGGTTCGTAGGGAGCTCTCAAGGGGTGACTCCAGTGGAACCGACATTTGACGGAACCAGACCCTTGCTAGATTTTAGTCCGATTGGGGCTTCTCTAGATGCTGAGACAGGTTCGAAAGTGCTGACACCGCAGATGTTGAGTTCAAATGTGCCGCAGACACCTTTAGTGCAGCCTGGAAATATCTAATTGCAGGGTTTGACAGCGCAACAGCTGACCGACTGGTTAGACACGCATAACACTCCACAGACTACTCCTGTAGCAGCAGGGAGAACGGAAGGAGAGGCATACCTGAACTACATGAGGTTGGGTATGGAAGCAGGTGACTTAGTAGATGGGAACTAGAGTCATACACCGAAGTGGAGCTGAGGTACTTGTGTCCAAAGATAACCAAAGAAGTGAGCAAAGTGCACCAGAGGTTGGCAAACTTGGCAGACAAATACGGAATAGATCTAGACAATACAAAACATTTGAAGAGGAGTTACAGGTTAGATTTTGAGCCAAAAGATTTTGAACACATGAGGTCTACTGGGATGAAAGTGCACCTCAAGGAGATACTACAGAGTGCACAAGTTTGGGGAGCATTAGAAAAGTGGGAAGGCAGATGGGCGAAGAAGAGAGATAAGAGGAAGAGTGATTGCATAGAGCAGTCACTTAAAACACTACCTGATACAAGCACTGTAAGGATGTTACCAACAAGAGAAACTGCCGAAGGGGTTCTTGTCCATGCACCTTGGACCAGAGGGGATATTCTATTGTTTACGAATTATTTCCCCAGGTTGAGAGAAAAACCAATAGAATGGTATCAGCAGACAGACAGGTTTGTGAAGCTTGCGAAGTGTCTTTGGGAAGACCTGAGTACTCTTTTTGAGATCATAGTTCCGGCTGATTTGAGGATTGAGTGCAAAAGGAGCGTAGATTGGCTGAATGCGGAACCAGCAAGGGATAGGAGCACAGGTGCTCCGTCACCTGAAGTGATGAAATATTACTATATGGTGATTGAGTTTTTGAAAATGAGGGTTTTGCCGAAGAATATTGATTGGCAGAGGATTGACAGAACAGCCCTGGAGGTCAAGGAGTCGATATATGCCTATGATGAGCGATTGTTGAAAGTGTTTAAGCATTACAGTGGCACAGAGGTTATCGAGGCAAAAGACATGAATCACGGGTGTTCAGATTTGTGGAAGGATTGAGACCTGAAATTAGCCAGATGAGTAAGAGTCATTTGATTTGCTGCCAGGCAAAGCCTATTTATTAGGTGTTGCAGTATGCGAAATACTATCGTGACGAGATTGAGTTGAAGCAGAGAAAGTTGAAAGAGAAGGTGATGGTGATACAAATAAAGGCAGCGCAGACAGGGATGCAGGGAGGTTTTTCACTGCAAGTGGTACAGCAGCGCAGGGAAAGGGTATGTTTCAGATGCAGATGAGAGATAGAGGTCGTGGAAGTATGGTGAACCGCGGTCCAGATCTGAACACTGTAGTAGTTCAAAATAATGCACAGGGGATGAAGGTGTTACCTTGTCATGCTTGCGAGGTCTTTGGACACTGGAAGCGGGAGTGCCCGATGATAGTGCAGGATGGTGTTGTTCAACAAAGCAATGATGTCAGTACATTTCAAAATGTGAGAGGACCAAGATTGAGAGGTCCGAATCCGAATGTTCAGAACAATGTCAATCAAATGCAGGGTTTGCAACCAATGCAGCAGGTGCAAATTGTAGGAGGCTGGACTGGCTTGTAGTGAGTACCAAGGGGTACTTGCACCTTGCACCAGGCCCAGTTATCCCTTATTAGTGTATAGGGTGTATAGCAGCATAGGCTGATAGATAATGGTAGCTTAGCAGAGCAGCTTAGGCTGAACTAGGAGACGAGTGAAGCTCCTACAGTACCACTAGTGTCACTTGCACAATATCATAAGAAAACACAATACACAATTATACTAAAAATAAAGGTACTTTATTTTTATGACAATATGCTAAAGTATCTCCGAGTGTACCCTCAGTATGAGGATAACAAATATACACAAGTTATATGTACACAATACCAAAAATATGCAGTATAGTCTTAGAAAACAGTGCAAACAATGTATAGTTACAATAGGATGCAATGGGGACACATAGGGATAGGGGCAACACAAACCATATACTCCAAAAGTGGAATGCGAACCACGAATGGACCCCAAACCTATGTGACCTTGTAGAGGGTCGCTGGGACTATTAGAAAATAGTGAGGGTTAGAAGAATAGCCCACCCCAAGACCCTGAAAAGTGAGTGCAAAGTGCACTGAAGTTCCCCAAAGGACAAAGAAGTCGTGATAGGGGAATACTGCAGGAAAGACACAAACCAGCAATGCCACAACAATGGATTTCCAGTCGAGGGTACCTGTGGAACAAGGGGACCAAGTCCAAAAGTCACAAGCAAGTCGGAGATGGGCAGATGCCCAGGAAATGGCAGCTGTGGGTGCAAAGAAGCTTCTACTAGACAGGAGAAGCTTAGGTTTCTGCAGGAACGACAAGGGCTAGAGACTTCCCCTTTGGAGGACAGATCCCTCACGCCGTGGAGAGTCGTGCAGAAGTGTTTTCCCGCCAAAAGACCGCCAACAAGCCTTGCTAGCTGCAAATCGTGCGGTTAGTGTTTTTGGACGCTGCTGTGGCCCAGGAGGGACCAGGATGTCGCAAATTGCGTCAGGAGACAGAGGGGATGTCGAGCAAGACAAGGAGCCCTCTCAGCAGCAGGTAGCACCCAGAGAAGTGCCAGAAACAGGCACTACAAGGATGCGTGAAACGGTGCTCATCCGAAGTTGCACAAAGGAGTCCCACGTCACCGGAGACCAACTCAGAAAGTCGTGCAATGCAGGTTAGAGTGCCGTGGGCCCAGGCTTGGCTGTGCACAAAGGATTTCCGCCGGAAGTGCACGGAAGCCGGAGCAGCTGCAAAAGACGCGGTTCCCAGCAATGCAGTCTGGCGTGGGGAGGCAAGGACGTACCTCCACCAAACTTGGACTGAAGAGTCACTGGACTGTGGGAGTCACTTGGACAGAGTTGCTGGATTCAAGGGACCTCGCTCGTCGTGCTGAGAGGAGACCCAAGGGACCGGTAATGCAGTTCTTTGGTGCCTGCGGTTGCAGGGGGAAGATTCCGTCGACCCACTGGAGATTTCTTCGGAGCTTCTAGTGCAGAGAGGAGGCAGACTACCCACACAGCATGCACCACCAGGAAAACAGTCGAGAAGGCGGCAGGATCAGCGTTACAGAGTTGCAGTAGTCGTCTTAGCTACTTTGTTGCAGTTTTGCAGGCTTCCAGCGCGGTCAGCAGTCGATTCCTTGGCAGAAGGTGAAGAGAGAGATGCAGGGGAACTCTGATGAGCTCTTGCATTCGTTATCTAAAGTTTCCCCAGAGACAGAGACCTTAAATAGCCAGAAAAGAGGGTTTGGCTACCTAGGAGAGAGAATAGGCTAGCAACACCTGAAGGAACCTATCAGAAGGAGTCTCTGACGTCACCTGGTGGCACTGGCCACTCAGAGCAGTCCAGTGTGCCAGCAGCACCTCTGTTTCCAAGATGGCAGAGGTCTGGAGCACACTGGAGGAGCTCTGGACACCTCCCAGGGGAGGTGCAGGTCAGGGGAGTGGTCACTCCCCTTTCCTTTGTCCAGTTTCGCGCCAGAGCAGGGCTAAGGGGTCCCTGAACCGGTGTAGACTGGCTTATGCAGAAATGGGCACCAAATGTGCCCATGAAAGCATTTCCAGAGGCTGGGGGAGGCTACTCCTCCCCTGCCTTCACACCATTTTCCAAAGGGAGATGGTGTAACACCCTCTCTCAGAGGAAGTCCTTTGTTCTGCCATGCTGGGACAAGCCTGGCTTGACCCCAGGAGGGCAGAAACCTGTCTGAGGGGTTGGCAGCAGCAGCAGCTGCAGTGAAACCCCAGGAAAGGCAGTTTGGCAGTACCAGGGTCTGTGCTACAGACCACTGGGATCATGGGATTGTGCCAACTATGCCAGGATGGCATAGAGGGGGCAATTCCATGATCATAGACATGTTACATGGCCATATTCGGAGTTACCATTGTGAAGCTACATATAGGTAGTGACCTATATGTAGTGCACACGTGTAATGGTGTCCCCGCACTCACAAAGTCCGGGGAATTGGCCCTGAACAATGTGGGGGCACCTTGGCTAGTGCCAGGGTGCCCTCACACTAAGTAACTTTGCACCTAACCTTTACCAGGTAAAGGTTATACATATAGGTGACTTATAAGTTACTTAAGTGCAGTGAAAATGGCTGTGAAATAATGTGTGCATTATTTCACTCAGGCTGCAGTGGCAGGCCTGTGTAAGAATTGTCAGAGCTCCCTATGGGTGGCAAAAGAAATGCTGCAGCCTATAGGGATCTCCTGGAACCCCAATACCCTGGGTACCTCAGTACCATATACTAGGGAATTATAAGGGTGTTCCAGTAAGCCAATGTAAATTGTTAAAATTGGTCACTAGCCTGTTAGTGACAATTTGAAAGAAATGAGAGAGCATAACCACTGAGGTTCTGGATAGCAGAGCCTCAGTGAGACAGTTAGTCACTACACAGGTAACACATTCAGGCACACTTATGAGCACTGGGGTCCTGGATGACAGGGTCCCAGTGACACATACAACTAAAACAACATATATACAGTGAAAAATGGGGGTAACATGCCAGGCAAGATGGTACTTTCCTACACAAATGCCACGCATGCAGACAATGCTGATACAACCAATGCACCAGCAGGTTTCCATGGTACCTAGACAGTGAATGCAAGTTCTGTTGTTAGCACCAATGGAACAGCAACAGGTGATGCTTCCTCAACAGATCACCGGTCAAAGAATGAGTCAAAATAACACAATACAACAATTCCCATTGCATGGGGAGAATGGAATAAATGAAGAATGGTCGGATGAGAGTTCAGACGGAGAGGAGTGCAGGCTTGCAGCATCCTCAGAGGTAGATCAGAGAGGACCCTATGTAGAGGGAAAGGTTATGGGTCACAAGGTTTCATTCTTGGTTGACACAGGAGCTACACGCTCTACAGTCAGAAGTGCAGAGGTTCCAAAGCTGCCCCTTTCGGGATAGACAGTTAAGGTAGTGGGAGTAGCAAACCAACTCCTGACTAACCCAATTACAGATTCGGTTCAAGTCGGGCTTGGCACTTTTCAGGAATTGCACAGATTTGTGGTTTGCGATTCAAGTCCCGTATCCCTACTGGGAAGAGACTTGTTGTGCAAGACGAGGTGTTCAATTACCTGTTCTAATGATGGAATTGAAGTACAGGGTAACAGTGATGATGAAGAGGAGGAACAGGTTTCGGAACCCGAAGCGGAGACCACAGATAAGGAGTATCCTCTGATTAACTTCTTTCCGATGTTCACAGTGGCTGATCTTCCTGCAGACTTACAGAGAAGGTGTGGGATCTGACAGGGAAAGAGGTAGGACTGATAAAAAGAGTTGAGCCAGTTAAAGTCAGTGTGAAGCCAAATGCTGTGTTTCCCCAGGTACCACAATATCATATGGGGCAAGATGTCCTTATAAAGGTTGCGCAGCTCATTGCAGACTTCGTGAGACAAGGAATCCTGAAGGAGGTACTGAGTAGTCCATGCAATTCACCAATGATGGGACTGAGAAAGCCCTGTGGGAAAGTTAGGATTGTCCAAGATTTGAGAAAGATTAATGACATAGTGGTGAAAAGTTGCCCAGTGGTACTAAATCCAGCTGTGATTTTGTTTCAGATTCCATGTGAGGCCGAGTGGTTCAGAGTAGTTGATCTGTCACAAGTGTTCTTTTCTGTGCCTCTTCATGAGCACAGCTAATTTCTTTTCTATTTTAAATTCCTGGACAAGGTAACAGTTGGTGTCAAATTCCTTAAGGGTTTTCGGAATCACCTTCTATTTTCAATCAGATACTGAAGAAGAACTTGGAGTCATTGGAGCTGCCTTTCCAGTCGACTCTAGTACAGTACATTGATGATTTGTTGATTGCGTCCAAAACAAGGGACAACTGCAAATATGATTCCATTGCCTTACTGAATTACTTGGGAAAGAACGGTGTCCCCCACCAAAATGCAGTACTGCCAGAAAGAGGTGAAATACTTGGGTCATCAAATTGAGAAAGGAGCGAGGAACTTATCCAGGGAAAGAATAACTGCAGTGTTACAGATAAATCCCCAACAACACAGAGAGACGTTAGAATGTTTCTGGGAATGGTGGTTTACTGTTGCCAGTGGATTCCGAATTTCTCAGCCATCTCTAAGCCATTGCTGAGGTTGAAGTCAAGGAAGATGAGGGTGCTATAGTTTTGGGAGAGAAGGAAATGAACGCGTTTACCGAGTTAAGGGAGAGCATGTGCAGGGCTCCAGCTTTACGTATGCCTGATTACACAAAGCCATTTGTTCTGTTTTGTCATGAACGTGATGCATGTTCTTTGTCTGTCTTGACACAGGTCCATGGAGGTGTAAACTGACCAGTAGCATATTTTTCAGCTACTTTGGACCCAGTTGCAGCAGCCTTAACGGGTTGTTTGCGTGCAGCAGCAGCAGTTGGACAAAGCCTTACGCAGTGTGAAGGCATAGTGCTGGGACATCCTGTAACTGTTATGGTCCCTCACTCAGTTGAGATCCTATTAACACGTACCAAAACGCAGCACATGACAAATGCAAGATTGAACAAATATGAAACGATTATATTGGGGTCACCAAATGTAACATTAAAGAGATGTACAGTGTTGAACCCGGCAACTTTACTTCCAAATGAAAATGCAGAAGTCGAAAATGTGGAAGATGCTGACCATGATTGTCTTGAGGTAACTGAAATGTCCACCAAACCGAGACCTCAAATTAAAGATACTCAATTTGAAGAAAATGACTAAATTGTCTTTGTCGATGGCTCATGTTTGAGAGACTCAGTAGGAGTACTGAGAGCCAGGTATGCTGTATGCACAATTTCTGGTATCCTGGAAGCGTCCTCGCCTCAAGGAGTATATTCCACTCAAGTAGCTGAGTTGGTAGCTCTTACTAATGCTTGCCGAATCTCTGCTCAGATGAAAATCACTATCTATAGCCAATATGGATTTGGAATTGTTCATGATTTTGGCCAACTGTGGTTACAGAGAGGTTTCCTGACCTCTTCTGGTTCACCAGTGAAAAATGGCGAAATAATTAAGGAGTTGTTGCATGCGATCCAGTTACCTCATGAAATTGCTGTGGTGAAATGCAGTGCTCACACAAAATCACAGGACTTTGTTTCAATGGGAAATGGATATGCGGATCAAGTCGCAAGGTTTTGCGCATTGAACTGTATATCATTCAAGGATCAGTGGGAACTGTTACCTGAAAAAGAAAATGAGACATGTACAGGATACGCAGTGAGAGTAATTGACACGTTGGAAGAGTTGAAATTGATGCAGGATCGTGTTAGCAAAGATGAGAAGCAATCTTAGGTTAGAATGCAGTATACACAAAGACCGGATGATTTGTGGGTTTCAGAAGAGGGGCGAAATGGTTCTGCCAAACAGTCTTTTGTCACAGTTTGCAAGGTTTTATCATGGCCAGGCACACATTGGAAGGGATGCCATGTTCAGGTTGTTCAAGATTGACTGGTTTAACCCAAAGTTTAGACAAGCTGCAGAGGTGATTTGTCACCATTGTATTATCTGCCAACAGATGAACGCGGGGAAAGGGACAGTGGTGCATTTGAGCCACATTGGAAGAGCAGGAGGTCCATTTAGCAGAATGCAATTGGATTTCATTGAGATGCCTGCCTGTGGAGGTATGAGGTACGTGTTGGTGATTGTGTGTGTGTTTAGTTACTGGATTGAAGCATACCCTACACGCAGAAATGACAGCCTCACAGTAGCAAACCTATTGCTTAGGGAACTGATACCACGTTTCGGTTTTCCGGTCTCTTTAGTATCAGATAGAGAAAGTCACTTCAACAATGAGGCAGTTAGATTACTGTGTGCAGCATTGAACATTGAGCAGAAGTTGCATTGTAGCTACCGCCCTGAAGCATCAGGACTAGTGGAGCAGATAAATTGTACCCTGAAGTCAAGAGTGGCGAAGATGTGTGCAGCCACGAATTTGAAATGGCCCGACGCATTACCTTTAGTTCTAATGTCAATGAGAAATACACCTGACAGGAAGACAGGATTGTCTCCACATGAGATTCTCATGGATCGAGCTATGAGACTGCCTGCAGTGCCTGCGAATGCTCTTGTGAATATTACGGATGATATGGTGTTGGACTACTGCAAGGGTCTGGCTGATGTGGTCCGCTCTTTTTCACCCCAGGTGGAAGCTACCACCCTGCCACCGATTCATGATCCAGGGCACAAACTGAAAGCTGGTGACTGGGTTGTCGTCAAGAAACACGTAAGGAAGACTTGCTTGGAGCCTCAGTGGACGGGACCCTACCAAGGGATACTAATGACTACCACAGCTGTGAAGTGCACAGGAGTTCGAATTGGATTCATGCCAGTCACACGAAAAAGGTGAAGTGCCCAACTGATGAGGAAGTTGAGTTGTTAAAAGTACTGACAACTAGCAAGGAAGTCTCAGGGCTGGAGAGTGATCAAAGGGGAACTTAGACAGAAGGAGAGCCCGTTGAGGACGGATCGGTCACTCCAGTAAGAAACAAAGGAGAAGAAATACAGAGGGGTGACGGTGAGCCTATCTCAATTGAGGCAGCAGGGGAGCCTAGTCAGAAGGAGGCTCTCCCAGAAGCAGACAATTCTGAGAATGAGCAAGAGCACTTGACAGACCCAGAAGGAGAAAGACTCAATGTATCTAGACTCCTCCTGAACAGGTTGTAGGTCTATCAAGCGAAAAAACCACAGAGCAAGAAGAAGGAGCAGGGCTGCCTTCAGAAAAATCAAAGACCAGAAAGATGCTGAAGGGAGACAAGTGGCCGGAGAGACAAGTAGAAAGAAAATAAGTGATTTACGGCGACGCAATAGAGGAAGAAGTAGACACAACAAGGAAAGAAGGTCTAAGTGAGGGAGAGTTGCAAGGTGACAGAAAGTAGAAAAGAAAGAGAGTAGCAAATCGAAGGTACGCCGGTCCTGAATAGGCGCATGCAACTACAGCTGAATGGCATCGAGAGTTTCTGTCCTTTTGTTTTGATCGAGACGTCCCAGGTCAGTACTTTGACACCTGAATAAAGCTGAAGAGACTGAATTGGTGTAAAGAGTTCAGAGAGAAATTGAAATAGAGAAAAGAGTCTGAAAATTTACCGGATGAGACTTTGAAAACCTGAATTGACTTTTGAAAAACGATTTTGACAAGCTGCTAACCTGAATTGACAAAAGGATCCTGGGAGTGGCATTGCAAGCTGTAAATAACTGCTGAAAGAAGACTTGCTTATTTGGCTCTGCTGCGAGGGAAAAGTTTTAGCCATCCTTTGTTGTTTACTGCTTAATTAATAGTTCTTCACTTTCTGATTCTTTACAGATTATGGCTGACATTACGCAGTGGAATAGAGGGAGTGGGCGTTGCAAATGCTTGGGTATTGGCTTGGCTATTGCGTATGTGATTGTGGATATGACGATGAGTAATAAAGGTGAGACTGATGATGCTTCGGTTCCTGAAACTACTACTGTACTAACAGCTTGGCAAAGGTTTGAGCTAGATGAGAGGTACTTCCATGACGGGGCTGACGAAAAGGGGGAATTATCTTCTAACGTTTTCTATCGCTTGTTGAGTGAGTATGTAGAGACTATGGATGCGAAAGATTGCTTTGTGTGTACACAAATTCCTACTTCTGTACAAGAGGAGATTACATATCATAGCTTACCTTTAACCTATGGAATAAGTTGTAGTCTGTTACTAACAAGGTTTTATAACCAGGAGGAGATTCACTATTTCTACTCTAACTATGATGTAGTGTTCTCTTATGTGTCTATCATAGAGGATTTGAGTGAGGTAGCTAGATATTATAGTATAAAGATAGTTAAAGGATTCTTTGAGCCAACATCAACAATTAGTACATCTTATGCTCACCGCAATAATTTAACATGCTTGCTTACACCTATAGAGAAGAGCTTTTTAGGTCATACTGATGATAGGAGGAGGGCGTTAAAGGGAAAATTAGAAAAAGGGCTTCGGCAGCAAGCTTTGGCTGCTAGTGATGTTTTTAGCGCAATTAGAGAGCAAGGGAAATTAGCTTTAGATGCCTCACATGTAGGGAAGCTTTGCATATCTAGACCAAAATCATATTATGACAATGTGTTTGTGGGAACGAGTGACTGTAAGCATGTGTTTGTGTTTCAGAGTAAATGGAAATTCATGTTAAATGGACAGGATGCAGCAATTCCTTGGGATCAGTTATATATGTGGGCTTAATGCTTATGACGGTCTCCCAAAGGGATGGTATGGGACATGTTATTTGGGAATAGTTTTCCCAAAGATTTATCAACTTGATGATTTGAAGAGGTTTCCGAAATTGTCTGAATTACAACGTACTAGGCAGAAAAGAGAGCCCGCTGCTGGTGTAGTGGGTGACATATTTGGGGGGATAATTCAAATTCCCTCTTTCGGAGTTATTCTAAACTCAGTTAAGATTGGAAAGCTCTCTACTATTGTGGATAACATGTTGACAAATTTCTCAGGAGCTATACTTCTGATGGATACTGAACTTGCTGCAGAGAGGGCTATGACTCTTCAAAACAGGCTTGCTTTAACCCCTTCGCTGCCAGGCCTTTTCCCCCTCCTGTGCCAGGCCTTTTTTTGCCTATTTGGGGCAGTTTGCGCTTAGGCCCTCATAACTTTTTGTTCACATAAGCTAACCAAGCCAAATTTGCGTCCTTTTTTTCCAACATCCTAGGGATTCTAGAGGTACCCAGACTTTGTGGGTTCCCTTGAAGGAGGCCAAGAAATTGGCCAAAATACAGTGAAAATTTCATTTTTTTTAAAAAAAATTGAAAAAGTGGCTGCAGAAGAAGGCTTGTGGATTTCCCCCCGAAAATGGCATCAACAAAGGGTTTATAGTGCTAAACTCAGCAGCTTCCTAGCTTTCAGGAACAGGCAGACTTGAATCAGAAAACCCAATTTTTCAACACAATTTTGGCATTTTACTGGGGCATACCCAATTTTTGCAATTTTTTGTGCTTTCAGCCTCCTTCCAGTCAGTGACAGGAATGGGCATGAAACCAATGCTGGATCCCAGAAACCTAACCATTTCTGAAAAGTAGACAAAATTCTGAATTCAGCAAGGGGTCATTTGTGTAGATCCTACAAGGGTTTCCTACAGAAAATAACAGCTGAAAAAGAAAAATATTGAAATTGAGGTGAAAAAAAACATCAATTTTTCTCTATGTTTTACTCTGTAACTTTTCCCTGCAATGTCAGATTATGGAAAGCAATATACCGTTACGTCTGCTGGACTCCTCTGGTTGCGGGGATATATAGGGCTTGTAGGTTCATCAAGAACCCGAGGAACCCATAGCAAATGAGCTGCACCCTGCAGTGCGTTTTCATTCTATACCGGGTATACAGCAATTAATTTGCTGAAATATAAAGAGTAAAAAATTGCTATCAAGAAAACCTTTGCATTTCCAAAAAGGGCACAAGATAAGGTGCTGAGGAGCAGTGGTTATTTGCACATCTCTGAATTCCGGGGTGACCATACAAGCATGTGAATTATAGGGAATTTCTCAAATAGATGTCTTTTTTACACACTCTCCTATATTTGGAAGGAAAAAATGTAGAGAAAGACAAGGGGCAATAGCACTTGTTTTGCTAATCTATGTTCCCCTAAGTCTCCCGATAAAAATGATACCTCACTTGCGTGGGTAGGCCTAGCGCCCGCGACAGGAAACGCCCCAAAGCGCAACGTGGACACATCGACAATTTTGGGAGAAAACAGAGGTGTTTTTTGCGAAGTGCCTACCTGTAGATTTTGGCCTCTAGCTCAGCCGGCACCTAGGGAAACCTACCAAACCTGTGCATTTCTGAAAACTAGAGACCTAGGGGAATCCAAGGAGGGGTGACTTGCGGGGCTCGGACCAGGTTCTGTTACCCAGAATCCTTTGCAAACCTCAAAATTTGGCTAAAAAAACACATGTCCCTCACATTTCTGTGGCAGAAAGTTCTGGAATCTGAGAGGAGCTACAAATTTCCTTCCACCCAGCGTTCCCCCAAGTCTCCCGATAAAAATGATACCTCACTTGCGTGGGTAGGCCTAGCGCCGGCGACAGGAAACACCCCAAAGCGCAACGTGGACACATCCTAAATTTTGGAAAAAAACAGAGGTGTTTTTTGCGCAGTGCCTACCTGTAGATTTTGGCCTCTAGCTCAGCCGGCACCTAGGGAAACCTACCAAACCTGTGCATTTCTGAAAACTAGAGACCTAGGGGAATCCAAGGAGGGGTGACTTGCGGGGTTTGGACCAGGTTCTGTTACCCAGAATCCTTTGCAAACCTCAAAATTTGGCTAAAAAAACACATGTCCCTCACATTTCTGTGGCAGAAAGTTCTGGAATCTGAGAGGAGCTACAAATTTCCTTCCACCCAGCCTTCCCCCAAGTCTCCCGATAAAAATGATACCTCACTTGCATGGGTAGGCCTAGCGCCGGCGACAGGAAACACCCCAAAGCGCAACGTGGACACATCCTAAATTTTGGAAAAAAACAGAGGTGTTTTTTGCGAAGTGCCTACCTGTAGATTTTGGCCTCTAGCTCAGCCGGCACCTAGGGAAACCTACCAAACCTGTGCATTTCTGAAAACTAGAGACCTAGGGGAATCCAAGGAGGGGTGACTTGCGGGGCTCGGACCAGGTTCTGTTACCCAGAATCCTTTGCAAACCTCAAAATTTGGCTAAAAAAACACATGTCCCTCACATTTCTGTGGCAGAAAGTTCTGGAATCTGAGAGGAGCTACAAATTTCCTTCCACCCAGCGTTCCCCCAAGTCTCCCGATAAAATGATACCTCACTTGTGTGGGTAGGACTAGCGCCCACGAAAGGAAAGGGCCCAAAACACAACGTGGACACATCACATTTTTTTATAAAAAGCAGTGCCTACCTGTGGATTTTGGCCTGTAGCTCAGCCGACACCTGAGGAAACCTAGCAAACCAGTGCATTTTTGAAAACTAGAAACCCAGGGGAATCCAAGATGGGGTGACTTGCGGGGCTCTGACCAGGTTATGTTACCCAGAATCCTTTGCAAACATCAAAATTTGGCCCAAAAAACACTTTTTCCTCTCATTTCGGTGACAGAAAGTTCTGGTATCTGAGAGGAGCCACAAATTTCCTTCCACCCAGCGTTCCCCTAAGTCTCTCGATAAAAATGGTACATCACTTCTGTGGGTAGGCCTAGCGCCCACAAAAGGAAATGGCCCAAAACACAACGTGGACACAACATATTTTTTCACAGAAAACAGAGGTGTTTTTTGCAAGGTGCCTACCTGTGGTGTTTGGCCTGTAGCTCAGCCGGCCCCAGGGGGGGGGGGGGGGCAGAAATGCCCTAAAATAAATTTGCCCCCCCAACCCCCACCCTCCCCCGCCGGGAGCGACCCTTGCCTACGGGGTCACTCCCCCTGCGTGACATTGGCACCAAAAAACAAATCCCCGGTGCCTAGTGGTTTCTGCCCCCTTGGGGGCAGGTTGACCTAAACTCAGCCAATCTGCCCCCAAGGGGGGCAGAAATGGCCTAAATACAATTTGTCCCCCAGGGGGGCGACTTTTGCCTGATGGGTCGCTCCCCATCTCTAAAAAAAAAAAACAAAGAAAAAAAAGAAAAATTCCCCTGGCGCCTAGAGGTTTCTGCCCCCCGGGGGGGCAGAAATGGCCTAAAATAAATTTGCCCCCCAACAAACACCCCCCCCCCCCGGGAGCGACCCTTGCCTACGGGGTCGCTCCCCCTGCGTGACATTGGCGCCAAAAAACAAATCCCCGGTGCCTAGTGGTTTCTGCCCCCTTGGGGGCAGATTGACCTAAAATTGGCCAATCTGCCCCCAGGGGGGCAGAAATGGTCTAAATACAATTTGCCCCCCCAGGGGAGCGACCCTTGCCTGATGGGTTGCTCCCCATCTCTAAAAAAAGAAACAACAAAAAAAAACAAAACACAAAAAATAAATTGCCCTGGCGCCTAGAGTGTTCTGCCACCCCCCCCCGGGGGCAGTTCGGCCTAATAATAGGCCGATCTGTCCCCCGGGGGGGCAGAAATGGCCTAAAATAAATTTGCCCCCCCAACCCCCACCGGGAGCGACCCTTGCCTACGGGGTCGCTCCCCCTGCGTGACATTGGCGCCAAAAAACAAATCCCCGGTGCCTAGTGGTTTCTGCCCCCTTGGGGGCAGATTGACCTAAAATTGGCCAATCTGCCCCCAGGGGGGCAGAAATGGTCTAAATACAATTTGCCCCCCCAGGGGAGCGACCCTTGCCTGATGGGTCGCTCCCCATCTCTAAAAAAAGAAACACAAAAAAAAAAAAAACACAAAAAATAAATTGCCCTGGCGCCTAGAGTGTCCGGACCAGGTTCTGTTACCCAGAATCCTTTGCAAACCTCAAAATTTGGCTAAAAAAACACATGTCCCTCACATTTCTGTGGCAGAAAGTTCTGGAATCTGAGAGGAGCTACAAATTTCCTTCCACCCAGCGTTCCCCCAAGTCTCCCGATAAAAATGATACCTCACTTGCGTGGGTAGGCCTAGCGCCGGCGACAGGAAACACCCCAAAGCGCAACGTGGACACATCCTAAATTTTATTTTGGAAAAAAACAGAGGTGTTTTTTGCGAAGTGCCTACCTGTAGATTTTGGCCTCTAGCTCAGCCGGCACCTAGGGAAACCTACCAAACCTGTGCATTTCTGAAAACTAGAGACCTAGGGGAATCCAAGGAGGGGTGACTTGCGGGGCTCGGACCAGGTTCTGTTACCCAGAATGCTTTGCAAACCTCAAAATTTGGCTAAAAAAACACATGTCCCTCACATTTCTGTGGCAGAAAGTTCTGGAATCTGAGAGGAGCTACAAATTTCCTTCCACCCAGCGTTCCCCCCAAGTCTCCCGATAAAAATGATACCTCACTTGCGTGGGTAGGCCTAGCGCCGGCGACAGGAAACACCCCAAAGCGCAACGTGGACACATCCTAAATTTTGGAAAAAAACAGAGGTGTTTTTTGCGCAGTGCCTACCTGTAGATTTTGGCCTCTAGCTCAGCCGGCACCTAGGGAAACCTACCAAACCTGTGCATTTCTGAAAACTAGAGACCTAGGGGAATCCAAGGAGGGGTGACTTGCGGGGCTCGGACCAGGTTCTGTTACCCAGAATCCTTTGCAAACCTCAAAATTTGGCTAAAAAAAACACATGTCCCTCACATTTCTGTGGCAGAAAGTTCTGGAATCTGAGAGGAGCTACAAATTTCCTTCCACCCAGCGTTCCCCCAAGTCTCCCGATAAAAATGATACCTCACTTGCGTGGGTAGGCCTAGCGCCGGCGACAGGAAACACCCCAAAGCGCAACGTGGACACATCCTAAATTTTGGAAAAAAACAGAGGTGTTTTTTGCGAAGTGCCTACCTGTAGATTTTGGCCTCTAGCTCAGCCGGCACCTAGGGAAACCTACCAAACCTGTGCATTTCTGAAAACTAGAGACCTAGGGGAATCCAAGGAGGGGTGACTTGCGGGGCTCGGACCAGGTTCTGTTACCCAGAATCCTTTGCAAACCTCAAAATTTGGCTAAAAAAACACATGTCCCTCACATTTCTGTGGCAGAAAGTTCTGGAATCTGAGAGGAGCTACAAATTTCCTTCCACCCAGCGTTCCCCCAAGTCTCCCGATAAAAATGATACCTCACTTGTGTGGGTAGGACTAGCGCCCCACGAAAGGAAAGGGCCCAAAACAACGTGGACACATCACATTTTTTTATAAAAAGCAGTGCTTACCTGTGGATTTTGGCCTGTAGCTCAGCCGACACCTGAGGAAACCTAGCAAACCAGTGCATTTTTGAAAACTAGAAACCCAGGGGAATCCAAGATGGGGTGACTTGCGGGGCTCTGACCAGGTTATGTTACCCAGAATCCTTTGCAACCCTCTAAATTTGGCCCAAAAAACACTTTTTCCTCTCATTTCGGTGACAGAAAGTTCTGGTATCTGAGAGGAGCCACAAATTTCCTTCCACCCAGCGTTCCCCTAAGTCTCTCGATAAAAATGGTACATCACTTCTGTGGGTAGGCCTAGCGCCCACAAAAGGAAATGGCCCAAAACACAAAGTGGACACAACATATTTTTTCACAGAAAACAGAGGTGTTTTTTGCAAGGTGCCTACCTGTGGTGTTTGGCCTGTAGCTCAGCCGGCCCCGGGGGGGGGGAGGGCAGAAATGCCCTAAAATAAATTTGCCCCCCCAACCCCCCACCCTCCCCCGCCGGGAGCGACCCTTGCCTACGGGGTCGCTCCCCCTGCGTGACATTGGCACCAAAAAACAAATCCCCGGTGCCTAGTGGTTTCTGCCCCCTTGTGGGCAGGTTGACCTAAACTCAGCCTAAATACAATTTGTCCCCCAGGGGAGCGACTTTTGCCTGATGGGTCGCTCCCCATCTCTAAAAAAAAAAAACAAAGAAAAATTCCCCTGGCGCCTAGAGGTTTCTGCCCCCCCCCCCCCGGGGGCAGATCGGCCTAATAATAGGCCGATCTGCCCCCCGGGGGGGCAGAAATGGCCTAAAATAAATTTGCCCCCCAACACCCACCCCCCCCCCCGGGAGCGACCCTTGCCTATGGGGTCGCTCCCCCTGCGTGACATTGGCGCCAAAAAACAAATCCCCGGTGCCTAGTGGTTTCTGCCCCCTTGGGGGCAGATTGACCTAAAATTGGCCAATCTGCCCCCAGGGGGGCAGATATGTTCTAAATACAATTTGCCCCCCCAGGGGAGCGACCCTTGCCTGATGGGTTGCTCCCCATCTCTAAAAAAAGAAACAACAAAAAAAAAAAAACACAAAAAATAAATTGCCCTGGCGCCTAGAGTGTTCTGCCCCCCCCCCCCCCCCGGGGGCAGTTCGGCCTAATAATAGGCCGATCTGTCCCCCGGGGGGGCAGAAATGGCCTAAAATAAATTTGCCCCCCCAACCCCCACCCCCCCCCGGGAGCGACCCTTGCCTACGGGGTCGCTCCCCCTGCGTGACATTGGCGCCAAAAAACAAATCCCCGGTGCCTAGTGGTTTCTGCCCCCTTGGGGGCAGATTGACCTAAAATTGGCCAATCTGCCCCCAGGGGGGCAGAATTGTTCTAAATACAATTTTTCCCCCCAGGGGAGCGACCCTTGCCTGATGGGTCGCTCCCCATCTCTAAAAAAAGAAACACAAAAAAAAAAAAAAACCAAAAAAAATAAATTGCCCTGGCGCCTAGAGTGTTCTGCCCCCCCCCCCGGGGGCAGTTTGGCCTAATAATAGGCCGATCTGTCCCCCGGGGGGGCAGAAATGGCCTAAAATAAATTTGCCCCCCTCACCCCCCCCCCGGGAGCGACCCCCTTGGGGGCAGATTGACCTAAAATTAGCCAATCTGCCCCCAGGGGGGCAGAAATGGTCTAAATACAATTTGCCCCCCCCAGGGGAGCGACCCTTGCCTGATGGGTCGCTCCCCATCTCTAAAAAAAGAAACAACAAAAAAAAAAAACACAAAAAAAAAATTGCCCTGGCGCCTAGAGTGTTCTGCCCCCCCCCCCCCGGGGGCAGTTCCGCCGAATAATAGGCTGATCTGTCCCCCGGGGGGGCAGAAATGGCCTAAAATAAATTTGCCCCCCCAACCCCCCCCCTCCCCCCGGGAGCGACCCTTGCCTACGGGGTCGCTCCCCCTGCGTGACATTGGCGCCAAAAAACAAATCCCCGGTGCCTAGTGGTTTCTGCCCCCTTGGGGGCAGATTGACCTAAAATTGGCCAATCTGCCGCCCCAGGGGGGCAGAAATGGTCTAAATACAATTTGCCCCCCCCCCAGGGGAGCGACCCTTGCCTGATGGGTCACTCCCCACCTCTAAAAAAAGAAACAACAAAAAAGAAAAACACAAAAAAAAAATTGCCCTGGCGCCTAGAGTGTTCTGCCCCCCCCCCCCCCGGGGGCAGTTCGGCCTAATAATAGGAATGGCCTAAAATAAATTTGCCCCCCCAACCCCCCCCCCCCCCCCCCCGGGAGCGACCCTTGCCTACGGGGTCGCTCCCCCTGCGTGACATTGGCGCCAAAAAAAAAATTTGCCCTGGCGCCTACAGGTTTCTTCCCCCCCTGGGGGCAGAAATGGCCTAAAATAAATTGCCCTCCCCCCCAGGGAGCGACCCTTGCCTAAGGGGTCGCTCCCTTTGCGTGAAATTCACGCAAAGAAAAAACTCCCTGGTGTCTAGTGGTTTCTACCCCCCTTGGGGGCAGATTGGCCTCATCAAAATAGGCCAATCTGCCCCCAAGGGGGGGCAGAAATGGGCAAAATATAATTTTCCCCCAAGGGGAGCGACCCTTGCCTAAGGGGTCGCTCCCCACCTCAATAAAAAAAAAATGAAACAAAAAAAAAAAAAATGGTCCCTGGTGCCTAGAGGTTTCTGCCCCCCCTGGGGGCAGATCGGCCTAATAGTAGGCCGATCTGCCCCCAGGGGGGGCAGAAAAGGCCTTCCCGAAAATATGCCCCCCCTGGGAGCGACCCTTGCCCAAGGGGTCGCTCCCTTTTGTCAATAACAATAAAAAAAAAAAAAAATCCCTGGTGTCTAATGGTTTCTACCCCCCCTTGGGGGCAGATTGGCCTCATCAAAATAGGCCAATCTGCCCCCAAGGGGGGCAGAAATGGCCAAAATATAATTTTCCCCCAAGGGGGAGCGACCCTTGCCTAAGGGGTTGCTCCCCACCTCAATAAAAAAAAAAGAAACAAAAAAAAAAAAAAAAAAAAATGGTCCCTGGTGCCTAGAGGTTTCTGCCCCCCCTGGGGGCAGAAAAGGCCTTTTAAAAAAAATGCCCCCCCTGGGAGCGACCCTTGCCCAAGGGGTCGCTCCCTTTTGTCAATTTCAAAGAAAAAAAAAAAAAATCCCTGGTGTCTAGTGGGGTTTCAAAAGCCGGATTGCAAGCAATCCGGCTTTTGAAACCCTCGGAGGGACTTCAAAGGGAAGGAAATACTTTTCCTTCCCTTTGAAGCCCCTCCGGGCCTCCCAAGTGATTGAAAAAAGAAATGCTTTTGCATTTCTTTTTCAATCGCGCTGGAAGCAGAGCTTCCAGCGCGACGAGGGAGGCCCCTGTGACACATCAGCGCGCGCGCGCGCGCTGACGTCACAGGGGGGGTGGGGGGGGGTCGGGGGTGGAAGGGGAAGGTCTTCCCCTTCCATCCCCGACTTGGGGGGGGAAGGGGGGTGCACGGGGGGCGCGCTAGCGCGCCCCCAAGTTCCCCTGTGCCATGGACGAGATGATCTCGTCCAAGGCACGGGGAACTGTAGCCTTGGACGAGATCATCTCGTCCAAGGCACAGAAGCGGTTAAACATTCTTTTAGCGAAAAAATGGCAGAGTTTGCAAAATGCTTAATGAGCGTCATTGTTGTGCTTACATACCAAATAATAGTAATTAAATTAGAAGTATGCTTACTAACTTGACTAAGGATAGTGCAGATTTGAAGGAATTGAATGAACCTGTTGTTTGGGAAAATGTTGGAAAGGGTCTAGCATCAGTGGGAAATTGGTTTGGCAACATTTGGCATGGGATATTGTCTAAAATACTAAAAGGGATATTCATTTTTATTGCTTGTCTATTTGGATTATGGGTGGCATGTAAAATTAGCAAAAGAATAAAATTGAATAAGGCGAAAAATAATAAGAGGAGGGAAGAAAAAGAAAGGGAAAAATTGTTTAGGGAAAATTCAAAGGGGAAATAAATACATGAAGAAATTGAATTGACTAGGTTTAAATGATGTAAATTTTGTGGGAAAAAGATTTGTGTGATGACAGGAGTCATCTAAGGAGGAACTGTTGGAGCGTATGTTTTAACAAAGCAATATTAATACGAAGCTTGCAATATAACGCGTGATGAAGCTGCATAGAAAATGTGTTAACATAGAAAACAACGCACGCAGTGAAATGTGTCCACGGGGAGTGGTTACCAATGTACACGATGACTAATGACAATGATTATTAATGATGAAATGTTATGCACTAATGTTTGAATTTGTACTAGTATATCATAATTAAGGTTATATGTTAAGGGTTTGCTTTATTAACGTGTAGTTTTAACTTAGCGAGGGTTTGGGCTTAGCTGCCTGGCCTCATGTTCGAATTCCTTTTTCTAACTTGTAATGTGCTGTTTTTCCTGAAGGACACAAAGCTGTACTTTTCCAGATGCTATGTGTGTGTAGCCGTAGTAAATTCTTTCTCATGAGAACTGTCTTGCTGAAGGCGATGTTCTTACTAACTGCAACAGTGTAATTCGCAACAAATACAAGGTTATTCCCACTATGAGAAGACAATGAAGATACTGACTGGAGTGCAAAGTGTACATTTTCCTACCTGACACTGCCAAGCATGAGAACTCTGATTAGAGAAGATTCTAGCAAGGTGCTTACCTTGTTATTGGTTAGAGATACGGATGCACCAAAATTTATCCAATGAGGAATTAGGGAATAGTTAGATAGTTTTGATGTAACGGCATGACCCAAGGGAACTTTAGCGCATATGACCAGATAGACCACCTTTTTCAGAGAACATTTTGCCATTCTTTTACTGAGAGACTTTTGCTAAAGACTTAGGCCCTCATTCCGACCCAGGGTGGAGGGCAACGGAAGCACCGCCAACAGGCTGGTGGTGCTTCCAGGGCTATTCTGACCGTGGCGGTAAAGCCGCGGTCAGAAAAGGGGAACTGGCGGTTTCCCGCCGATTTTCCCCTGGCCCAGGGAATCCTCCATGGCGGCGCTGCTTGCAGCGCCGCCATGGGGATTCCGACCCCCTTCCCGCCAGCCTGTTCCTGGCAGTAAAACCCACCAGGAATAGGATGGCGGGAACGGGTGTCGTGGGGCCCCTGGGGGCCCCTGCACTGCCCAGGCCACTGGCATGGGCAGTGCAGGGGCCCCCTAACAGGGCCCCACCATGATTTTTACTGTCTGCTATGCAGACAGTGAAAATCGCGACGGGTTCTACTGCACCCGTGGCACCCCTGCAACTCCGCCGGCTCCATTCGGACCCGGCTTCCTCGTTGCAGGGGCTTTCCCGCTGGGCCGGCGGGCGATCTTCTGGAGATCGCCCGCCGGCCCAGCGGGAAAGTCAAACTGCCCCCCGCGGTCATTTGACCGCAGTGCGGTCTTTGGGCGGTTTCCACCCGGCGGGCGGTGCCCGCCGCCCGCCGGACTCGGAATGAGCCCCTTAATGCTTTTGCCATACTTTTCCTTAGTTGCGTGCCCATTACCTAAACCATCCTTACCCATCCTTTGTTTGACATCTTTTCTCTTCCATATGAGGGAAGAGACTTTGGGGGTCATTACAACATTGGTGGTAAAAGGCGCTTACCGCCGTGCAGAAGTCCGCCAGTACACCGCCGCGGAAATCCGCCACAGCTATTATGACCCACATCTCGGAATCCGCCGAAATTCAGACACCCACACAAGACCGCCACACCAAAGGTCAGTGATAAACTGGCGAAAACAAATCCTCCACCATCACGCCAACAGAAACACGCCCATGCTATCACGACCCACGAATCCACGCGGCGGTCTTTCAATCGCGGTATTCCATTGGCGGTACAAAAATACACACACATCTCCAAAACACCGCCACATTGGACAATTCAAAATACACACACATGATACACATACAAACACCACTCCCACACACCCAACACAATATAAAACACACACCCACATCACCCACAAACCCCTATGACCACAAATTATTGACGCAGGCCAGAGAGAGAGCACAGCATAGACAACCCCACCACACAGAGGCACACAACACCTTCACCCACACAACATCCACGCACAAAACACCCCACACCACTACACATCACCACACTCATCACCACATACACCACCCCACACATCACCTACACCACCCAATGGCACGGCAAAGACACCCCAGGTTCTCCGAGGAGGAGCTCAGGGTCATGGTGGAGGAAATCGTATGGGTAGAGCCACAGCTATTTGGATCACAGGTGCAGCACACCTCCATAGCTAGGAAGATGGAGCTATGGCGAAGAATAGTCGACAGGGTCAATGCAGTGGGACAGCACCCAAGAAATCGGGAAGACATCAGGAAGAGGTGGAACGACCTACGGGGAAGGTGCGTTTGTGGTCTCCAGGCACAACATCGCGGTTCAGCGGAGTGGCGGTGGACCCCCACCTCCACCCCCACAACTAACAACATGGGAGGAGCAGGTCTTGACCATTATGCATCCTGAGGGCCTCGGAGGAGTCGGTGGAGGAATGGACACTGGTAAGTCAAATCTTAACTATCATATCCCCCACCCTACCTGCATGCTATCACACACCCCCACCCTCCCCCCTCCCCCATCACTCCAGCTCCTCACTAATGTACTAATAACACAAACCACCCATCCCAACACCAAGCCCTGCATGACACAATAAAGCATGGACACCCCTCACTAAAGCATGCCCACTGCACATACCCATAACACCCCCCCAACCATCATCACACAAGCCCCCACACAGGAATGCTAGCACTGGGGTACACGCTCACCCACCCATTGCACACCATGACATGCGATAATCATGCTTTTACAACCCTGCAGGACCACTACCTAACGTCACCAGACAGGAGGGTCCAGACAACTCCACCCCACCAACAGAAGAGGCCCACAGTGATGAGAGCAGCTCTTGCCAACTGGATCCAGATGACCAACCTGGACCATCGTGGGCCTCGGGACAGTCGGTTCCCCTCGCACAGGCACAGCCCAACACAGACCTTCCACCCTCTGGAAACACCAGCACAGCACCCACCCAGCGGGCCCATACGTCCGTCCCCAGGACACGTCAATCAGCTGTGTGTCCACCACTACAGGGAACCCAGGATAACCCACCACCCCAACAACCACAGGGACCTGGGGGCAGTGGTAGTGGGCACACGGTCCAGGGGACGGAGGCCCAGAAACACAGGGGAACTGGGAGGGCTGCTGTGCGACAGGGGGCGGAAAGGCCAAGGGAACCCACTCTCCACGAGGCCCTCTCCTACATCATGGGAGCATACCACCACTCCCAGGAGACGATGGCTACGGTCCTGGCCAAGTTTCAGGAGACCCAGCGCCTGCAGGAGGAACTGTATTTGGGGTTCAGGGAGGAACTCAGAACCATCATCTCCGCCCTGGGCACCATCGTAGGGGTGCTGAAGGACATACAGAACACCATGAGGGACACCGTGGCACTCCAAGGGGCCCCTGACACTAGCCTGGACGATGAACTGCCCACCACCTCCGCCGGCGCTAGTGGACAGGACGCCCCACCACAGGACCACCACACCAGCACCCCCCCCCCTGCAGACGGAGAACCGCCCCGCAAGCGGTCTCTGAGATTCAAGAACAGGACAGAGCACGATGGCAAGACCCCCCGCCAAGAAATGAGACCACCCTGATTGTCATCTCACTGTCCCACTTTGTAACCCTGTCCATATTGGAACTGCTCCAGCTCCACTGCCTATGGGCAGTGCACCTGTGAGACTAATAGACTGGACTCTGCCATGGACATTCCTCCACCATCACCCCTCACCATTTTACCTCCCCCTCCAATATTTAGCACTTCAGTAAACACCCTTAAAGCACAAAACAACCTGGAGTCAGTCTATTATTTAGAAAATGTGTATTAGCTATGACAGTGACAAAATCCGTTCTCAAATGTAATGTCAACATACCTATGTCACACATCACAAGTCCATGAAGGATGCAAGCAGATGACACACGTTGGTAACCACACCTGTGAAACCGTAATGGAAATGTACAACTCAGTTACCAAATACTGCTTGAAATTGACAGACGGATAGAGGTAGAAGTGTGAAAGTACTTGTAGTAGTCAAGAAAGTGTTCTCACCTGTGTGTCACTGGAAATATTGCTGGATGACTGAATCCCTGTTGTCAATGTCTTCTTCCTCTGCTTCCTCCTCATCACTGTCCACAGGCTCCATAGCTGCCACAACACCGTCATCTAGACCATCCTCCTGCAGAAAAGGCACCTGGCATCGCAAAGCAAGATTGTGAAGCATACAGCAGGCGATGATGATCTGGCACACCTTCCTTGGTGAGTAGAATAGGGAACCACCTGTCATATGGAGGCACCTGAACCTGGCCTTCAGGAGGCCGAAGGTGCGTTCGATCACCCTCCTAGTCCGCCCATGGGCCTCAATGTAGTGTTCCTCTGCCCTGGTCCTGGGATTCCTCACTGGGGTCAGTAGCCATGACAGGTTGGGGTAACCAGAGTCCCCTAATAGCCACACCTGGTGCCTCTAGAGCTGACCCATCACATGGCTGCTGCTATTCCGCAGGATGTAGGCGTCATGCACAGAGCCAGGGAACATAGCATTTACCTGGGAGATGTACTGGTCTGCCAAACATACCATCTGTACATTCATGGAATGATAACTCTTCTGGTTCCTGTACACCTGTTCACTCCTGTGGGGGGGGACCAGAGCTACATTGGTCCCATCAATGGCACCTATGATGTTAGGGATATGTCCAAGGGCATAGAAGTCACCTTTAACAGTAGCCAAATCCTCCACCTGAGGGAAAACGATGTAGCTCTGCATGTGTTTCAGCAGGGCAGGCAACACTCTGGACAACACGTTGGAAAACATAGGCTGAGATATCCCTGATGCCATGGCCACTGTTGTTTGAAAAGACCCACTTGCAAGGAAATGGAGCACTGATAGCACCTGCACGTGAGAGGGGATTCTTGTGGGATGGCGGATTGCTGACATCAGGTCAGGCTCCAACTGGGTACACAGTTCCTGGATTTTGGCACGGTCAAACCTGTAGGTGATGATTAAATGTCGCTCCTCCATTGTCAACAGGTCCACCAGCGGTCGGTACACCGGAGGATTCCGCCATCTCCTCACATGTCCCAGCTGACGGTGCCTAGGAAGGACAACAGCGACCACAGAGTCAAGCAACTCAGAGGTATACACCCACAGCTACACAGAACACGAAACATAATCCAAAAAGTTGTCTGTAAGTGTGTTGAGTCCAGGCCTAGGTATGTGTGATGCATTTGAAAATGAAGCCATGTGGGCCCCTGAAATGGCGGCTACCTGACCTCTAAAGTGGGACAATGGGATGTGAGGTAACTGCGCTGGCGTTGTACACCGTCGTGGTAGGCGGTCAAAGACCGCTGCGCAATGCTGCATTGGTTAACATTGGATCCTATGGGTCCCAGGAGCCAATGACGAAGTGCGCCGGCGGTGATGATACGCACTGCCGCGGACGTCACCGCCGCGGACGTGACCGCCATTTTCTATCTGTTCAATCACTCGATACCTGATCTTGGACAGGAGAGGACCTATACTGCAAGTGCTGCTGTGACCTCGGGCTGGAAGAGACAATGGCTCGTGCGTCTGGGGAAAGGGCCCCTGCCTTCACTGCACAGGAGTTGGAGAAGCTCGTGGACGGGGTCCTCCCCCAGTACACGCTACTCTACGGTCCTCCAGACCAACAGGTGAGTACATAGGGTGCAAGTTGTATGAACTATGCCTGGGTGGAGAGGGCTGGTTGTAAGAAGGAAGGGGGCAGAGTTCTGCGAGCATGAAGGACTGTGAATGCATGTGCCACATAGCAAGGGCAGGGATGTGGGCCACTCACTTCGAAGGTGCAGTTGGTAATGACTTATCTTCTTCCCCTGTACATGTCATGTAGGTCAGCGCCCAACAGAAGAAGGATATTTGGCGTGCCATCGCCAAGGACGTCCGGACCCTGGGGGTCCACCAGAGACGGAGCACTCACTGCCGTAAAAGATGGGAGGACATTCGCTGCTGGAGCAAGAAGACGGCGGAGGCTCAGCTGGGGATGGCCTCCCAACGTAGGAGGGGTGCCCGTCGCACCATGACTCCCCTGATGTTCCGGATCCTGGCGGTGGCCTACCCTGAGTTGGATGGGTGCTTGAGGGCTTCACAGCAGACACAAGGGGGTGAGTACAACATCATTCTGCAGACTTTGCGTGCAGTGAAGGTGTTTGGGTGGGGGAGGAGGGCTGTGGGTTTCCCTAGGCCAGGGCGACTTCCGTAGGCTAGGCCCCTCCATAATGCAGGCCATGTGGCACTCCACCCCACCTCTGTAGAGTGCCAAGTACAGGTATACATGCCCCTGTGTCATCTATGTGTGCTGATGTCCACCATAGCCATGTAGGCCATATCCCAGGAATTGCATCTGTAGAGCCCAACAGTGCGGCGTAGTGCAGGGGGCTGCTGTGTCTGTATTGTCCGCCAACGGTAGCGGTAAGCCATGCACTCAACCTGTCTTTCTTCTGTCGCCCCCCCCCCCTTTTGTGCTCTCCCTTTTCTTTTGTGCATCAGCATCATCAGGTGGAGGTACAGTGGCACCGGAGCACGAGGGAGCTGCATCCCACATGGCCATGGAGTGCCACACCACGGACTCTGAATACACCAGTGGGTCGGAGGGCGAGGGGAGCTTCACGGCGGTCACCGGATCAGCAACCAGGGACACGGACTCGTCCTCCAATGGGAGCTCCCTTGTGGTGGCAGCAAAATCTGTGCCCCCCACTTCTACAGGCACAGCCGCCACCCCCCTACCAGCACCGCCCTCCCAGCAGCCCCTCAGCCTTCCCCCCGTGCCCGCTCACCCAGGAGGGTGGGCATCACCTTCACCCCAGGCACCTCAGCTCCTGCCCCTGTCCCCTCTGCTGCCCTCAGTGAGGAGGCCATTGACCTCCTAAGGTCACTCACTGTTGGGCAGTCCTCCATTTTGAATGCCATCCAGTGTGTAGAAAGGGAGTTGCAACACACTAATGCATTCCTGGAGGGCATTCATTCTGGTCAGTCTGCCCATCATCGAACCCTGCAATCTCTGGCCTCAGCACTGATGGCAGCCATTGTCCCTGTCTCTAGCCTCCCCCCTCCAACTTCCTCCACCCAGACCCAACCCCCTGTACCTCTGCCTATCCCAAGCACACCATCAGACCAGCCTGCACACATGTCAACACACAAGGGAAGCTCAGGCAAACATAGGCACCACACATCCCACAGGCACTCACACAAGCATCACACACATACAGACACAGCAACACCCACTGCCTCCACTATGTCCCCCTCGTCGTTGTCTCCCCGCTCACCTGCACTCACCACCCCCACTACCATTTACACGTCCCCTGTGTCCTCTCCCAGTGTGTCTGTGACGCCCCCTCCCAAAGTACACAAACGCATGCACACACACACCCAACATCCATCCACCTCACGACAGCCTCCAGCACATGCACCTGCACCCAAATCATCAAAAGTTACACCTCCTACAACCACCTCCTCTTCCTCCACTCCCAGACCCCCTCCAGCTTCCCGTACCAGTGTTCCTAAGAAACCTTTCCTGAGCAACCTTGAACTCTTTCCCACCCCCCCTCCAATTCATAAGTCCCGTACTAGCACCTCAGCCAAAAAATCTCCGGTACCAGTGGTGCCTGTTAGAGGTATGTGGAGTGCACCGGGCACCAGGGCAGCCAGTGTGACACGAGCCAAACCACAGCCAGTCCCCCCCCTGTGAAGCACCAGAAGTTGGACAGTGCCCGACGGGATAGGGGGAAGACTCCAGCCCGCAAAGCCGCTCACAAGGGTCCCGGGGGGAGTGTCCACTCAGCTGTGACTCCTCCCAAGGTGGGGAAGGGGCAGAAGAAAGCACCAAAGTCTGTGAAGAGCAACACGGCGGAGAAGGCCGCCATGATCCCCGCTGCCCAGGAGGCCACCGGCAGCCCGATCGTCACTGGCCAGGAGACCACCGCCAGTGTCAGTGCCCAGGAGGGCAGTCCCATCGTCAGTGGTCAGGAGACCACCACCAGAGTCAGTGCCCAGGAGGGCAGTCCCATCGTCACTGGTCAGAAGACCACCGCCAGAGTCAGTGCCCAGGAGGGCCCCGGCAGCCACAGCCCCGCTGGGCAATGAGGGACTGCCATGGCAAACACAACTGCACAGGTCAGAGACAGCAAAGTCAAGCACTGCTGAACAGGGCAAAGACCGCCATGGCAAGCACCGCTGAACAGGTCAGAAACTGCAAAGTCAAGGACAGCTGAACAGGGCAAGCACCGCAGAACAGGGCAAAGACTGCCATGGCAAGCACCGCTGAACAGGGCAAAGACCACCATGGCAAGCACCGCTGAACAGGTCAGAAACTGCAAAGTCAAGCACCGCTGAACAGGGAAAGCACCACTGAACAGGGCAAGCACCGCCAACTCAAGCACCGCTAGCCCATGTGCGGCAGGGGCAGTGACGGAACTGGGACCGTCACGGGGAGAGTGATGCACTCTGGGAACCAGTCCCCCTCCAGAACCGGTGGAGAACAGCATTCACTACCTCAGTCCTTAACAGGATGAAGCACTCTGGGCACCAGTCCCCCTCCAGAACCAGTGGAGAATAGCATCCACTACCTCAGTCCTTAACAGGATGAAGCACTCTGGGCACCAGTCCCCCTCCAGAACCAGTGGAAACTGTCATCCACTTGAGAGACTGTGGCTTTGCACTCCCCAGGATGGTACAGTGAGCAACCCACCCACTGTAGAGTCTTGAGAGACTGTGGCTTTGCACTCCCCAGGATTGAACAGTGGGCAACCCACCCACTGTAGAGACTTGAGAGACTGTGGCTTTGCACTCCCCAGGATTGAACAGTGGGCAACCCACCGACTGTAGAGACTTGAGAGACTGTGGCTTTGCACTCCCCAGGATTGAACAGTGGGCAAACCACCACCCACTGTAGAGACTGTGGCTTTGCACTCCCCAGGATGGTACAGTGGGCAAGCCACCCACTGTAGAAACTTGAGAGACTGTGGCTTTGCACTCCCCAGGATGGTACAGTGGGCAAACCACCCACTGTAGAGACTTGTGAGACTGTGGCTTTGCACTCCCCAGGATGGTACAGTGTGCAACCCACCCACTGTAGAGACTTGAGAGACTGTGGCTTTGCACTCCCCAGGATACATCAATGGGCATGGAGCCCCCTCGTGGATCTGGCGTGGTGCTGTCATCCGGCTGAAGTGCCCCCCCCCCTTTCTCTTCCCCCTGAGGTGCCTGTTGTATTTCGATCTGATGCCCCTGCAGTGTTCTCTCCGTTTTGCTCAGGTATCGTGTGTGTGTGGGCCTCGCCCATGCATTTTGGGCCCAGTGGTCCACGGACATTGAATACCTGCACTACTAATCGTGATGTATATTTTGTTGAATGTGTATATATATCTGTATATATTTGCTTACTGTATTTTGCTACATTACAATGGTTGCACTCATTTCCTTTTGTCTTTGCATTCTTCCGGGGGGCTTGGGGGTTGTTACTGTTATGTTTGGATATGCATTGGTGTGTGTGTTGTAGTGGGTGAGGGTCTGGGTGGGGGTGGGGGTGTTGCATGTGTGTGTCCCTGACTTTTGCCTCCCCCCTCCCCTATGTCGTAAGTGCAGTACTCACCAATGTCTTCTGCGCCGGCGTTGATTATCGTACAGGAGCAGGAAGACTATCGCAGGGAGAATTTGGAGTTCCGGTTCCATGGTGCCCTCCTTCCTCGTGGAGTGTGTAGAGGTGAGCGTTTTCCCATTGAAATGGCTATTTCCGCCGTGTTTTTATCCACGGTGAATCCGCCCTGGAAAAGGTGGCGGATTGGTAAGGTGTGATACTGTGGGCGGTACTTTGTCTCCCGCCTGTCTGTTGGCGGTGACCGCCACGCTGTTTGACTGTACCGCCGTGGCGGTCGGAGTGTTAAAGTGGCTGTCTTTGTTGGCGGTTTCCGCCACGGTCATAATTCCCTTTTTTTTCTGCCGGCCTGTTTGCGGTCTTACCGCCGCTTTAACACCGTCCGCCAGGGTTGTAATGACCCCCTTTGCCTTGTCCTACTTTGCCCGAAGCTGAGGAAATTCTGTCCTGAGGACGAAGACTGACGCTGCTTGCTTATCCGTTAGATTGGTAACTATCCAATTCTGATTGTAATTGTCTGTTTGCTTTTCCTTTCTAGGTACCAACTGCTATTTTGATAGAGGCCTTAGTTTAGATGTTTTCTAGATTCGTGTTCACTAAAATGTTTTGCATGAATCCCAACATGCTAATTTGAGGTTAGTTAAGGTGTTCAAAAATATTCGATGCAAATAGACAAATGACTGAGTTCTCAATCAATCCAAAAAATGTATAGAGCGCGCTACTTACCCGTGAGGGTCTCAAGACGCTTGGGGGGGGATCAAGGGAGGGGGTCAAGGAGGGTCACTGTTCGAACAACCATGTCTTGAGGTTTTTTCTGAAAAGCAGGAGGTCTTGGGTTTTGCAAAGGTTGGTGGGGAGGGAAAGCAAGGTCTTGGGGGCGAGGTAGGAGAAGGACCTGCCTCCTGTGGTGGTGCGTTGGATGCAGGGGACTGTGGCTGGTCCGAAGTTGGCAGTTCAGAGGTGGCGGGTGGGAGTGTGGAAGTTCACCCTTTCGTTGAGGTAGGTTGGGTCAGTGTTGTGGAGGGATTTGTGTGCGTGGATGAGGATCTTGAAAGTGATCCTCTTGTCTATGGGGAGCCAGTGAAGGGATTTGAGGTGTGGTGAGATGTGTTCTTGGCGGGGGAGGTCCAGGATGAGGCGTGCGGCTGTGTTCTGGATTCTCTGGAGTTTGCGTTTGAGTTTGAGTGTGGTGCCGGCGTAGAGGGCGTTACCATAGTCTAGCCTGCTGCTGATGAGTGCGTGGGTGACGATGTTCCTGGTCTCTGTGGGAATCCATTTGAAGGTTTTTTTCAGCGTGCGGAGTGTGTGAAAACAGGAGGAGGTGACTGCGTGGATTTTCTGGGTCATGGAGAGGGAGGGGTCCAGGATGATGCTGAGGTTACGTGCGTGGTTTGTGGGGGTGGGTGCGGGGCCTAGGGCGGTGGGCCACCAGGAGTCGTCCCATATGGTTTTGCTGGGGCCGAAGATGATGATTTCGGTTTTGTTGGAGTTGAGCTTGAGGTGATTTGTTGCCATCCAGGTAGCGGTATCAAGGAGTGCAGCGTGGAGGTTGGTTTTGGCGTTGGTGAGGTTGCGGGTGAGGGAGATGATGAGTTGGGTGTCGTAGAGGATGGTGATTCTGTGTGGTCGGAGGATGTTGGCGAGAGGGGTCATGTAAATGTTGAAGAGGGTGGGACTGAGGGAGGACCCTTGGGGGACTCCGCAGATGATTTTGGTAGCAGTGGAGTGGAAGGGTAGGAGGCAGACTTTTGGGGTTTGATCGGTGAGGGAGGAGGTGAGCCAGTCTAGGGCTTTCTGTTGAATTCCTGTGTTCTGGAGGCAGGTGCGGAGTGTGTGGTGGTAGACAGTGTCAAAGGCCACAAAGAGGTCTAGGAGGATGAGTGCGACGGTCTCGCCCTTGTCGACTCTGGTTCTGTTGTCATCAGTACATGCGATGAGGGCGGTTTCCGTGCTGTGGTTCTTGTGGAACCCGGATTGGGAGGGGTCTAGTGTGTTGTTTTCCTCAAGAAAGTGGGATAGATGGGCGTTGAATAGTTTCTTGGCGACCTTGGTGGAGAAAGAGTGGAGAGAGATGGGGCGGTAGTTGGAGAGGTCGTCCTGGTCGGCTTTGGGCTTTTTTAGGAGTGCAGTGATTTCTGCGTACTACCAGAGGTCTGGGAAGGTGGCAGTGTCGAATGAGGTGTTGATTATGTCACGGAGTTTGGGGGCGCTGCAGGGGTTAGAGGGGGATCCAGAGTGGATGGAATTCATGTTTTTTTCAGTTTCTTCGTTGGTGGTTGGGGCCCAGGTGGTAAGTAGGTTGAGGGGGCGTGAGTGGGGTCTGAGTTGGACGGGTGAGGGGCGTGTCTTGTGGGTGTGTGTGGTATGAAGCTGTTGTGTATCTCCAGGATTTTGTGGTGGAAGTGGTTGGAGAGGGAGTGACAGAGGGGTTGTGTGTGTGTGGGGTCTACGTAGCTGGCTTTGGGTTTGGATAGCTCTTTAATGATGGTGAAGAGTTCTTTGCTGTTTTGGGAGTTGTTGTCAATGCGTTCCTTGCAGTGTGCTCTTTTGGTGGTGCATATGAGTTGGTGGTGGGTGCGAATGGAAGTTTTGAGGGTGGAGAAGTTGGTTGTTAACGGTTCTTGTCGACAGGCTTTCTCCGCTTGGTGGCATTTGCGCTTGGAGTCTTTGAGTTCAGTAGTGAACCATGGGGCGTTCTTGATGTTGCGGACAGTGACGTTTTTTCTGAGGGGGCTAGGGTTCCTGCGCAGGTAGTGATCCATTTTGAGAGGTTGTGGGCTGCGGTGTTGGGGTCATTGGTGTGGGGGGGGTTATGTGCCAGTTGGGAGTTCAGGCGTTCTGTGGGATCTTGTCCTACATGCGGTAGGGCGTGGTGTGTTGGTGGTGGTGTGTGGGGGGTTTGGCGAAGGTGAAGTGGACGCAGTGGTGGTCAGTCCAGTGGAGTTCAGTGGTGTGGGTGTAGGTTATGTGTTGGCTTGAGGTGAAGATTGGCTTGAGCGTGTGTCCTGCTGAGTGGGTGGGTGCTGTGTCCAGTTGTTTGAGTCTGAAGTTGGTGAGGTTGTCTAAGAGGGAGGAGGAGTTGTGGTCTTGAAGGTTCTCCAAGTGAAAGTTGAAGTCACTGAGGAGGATATAGTCTGTGGAGGTGAGGGCGTGTGTGCTGATGGTGTCGGCGATGGTGTCACAGAAGGCTGGGTGTGGTCCTGGGGTCTGTAACTTAGTGTACCTCTGAGGGTGGTGGTGGTGTTTATGTGGATTAGGAAGTGCATGTGTTCTGCGCTGTCAAGGGTGTCTTGGGAGTTTGTGGTGACTTTAATGGGGTCTTTGTGCATGATGGCGATGCCACCTCCTGGAATGGTAAGGTGGTCTTTGCGTTGGAGTTTGTATCCCATGGGGGTGGCTGTGGCTATGTCGGGCTCTGAAGAGTGGGTCGTCCAGGTTTCCGTGAGGAAGACGATGTCAGGTGAGTGTGATGTTATGAGATCCCAGAGTTCTATGGCATGTTTGTGTAGGGAGCAGGTGTTAAGGAGCAGGTAGTTGGGATGGTTGTGGTGGGTGTTGTTGTTGTGTTGTACAATGGTGTTGCTGTGGGGTGTGTTCAGGTTGTGAGGTGTTATGTGGTGTGGCCGGTTGGTGGGCATGGGGGCTGTTCGGGTGTTTATTGAGTTGAGGTTTTTGTGTTTGGTGGGGGGGCGCTGGGGTTGGTGTGGGGCGTGTGGGATGTGGAGCAAGAGAAATGACAGGTGTAGCAGGTGAAGGGGCCCTGTGTGTGGGGCTGGATTGGGTGCAGGTGGGACGAGGTCCTGGGTTGAGGAAGTGGAGGGTGAGAGGGGAGTAGAGTTGTCTTGGGGGGGGCCTTGGCCTGGGGGAGCAGGGGGACTGGCGTTGGGTGTGGTCCAGGCGTGGACGGGTGCATACGCCCTTGCCTCTGGCGCGCCCACTGCTGCGCGGCCACACAGCATCCGCCATTATGAGGGTGGGGTGGGACGGTGGAATAGCTGGGAGGAGGGAGGGGCCTATGGTTGTGTGCGGGGGGCAGGCCTGCAGGGGAGGCAGGGGAGAAGGAGACCGGCCAGAGCCGAAGGGCTGGAAACGGACAGGAGAGAGAGAGAGCGAGGTGAGAGATGAATGTGGGGGGGCCAGGGGGGCAGAAAACACGGAGAGAGGAGCGCTGAAAGCATTGAGGCAGAGGAGAAGGCAAACAGGCAAACACAGAACACTACAGAGTATAAAATGGCATAGACATATAAAATGGCATAGACAGAATACTATAAAGCATAAAAAGGCATAAACGGAATGCAAAAAATACCAGAAAAACACACAAGGATCACTTACACGGTTGTCGGAGATCGGATAAGCCTACCACTAGGCACCAGGGATGACACAAATCTTCGAGCCAGACCTGGGTTGATTTTGTTGACTTCTCAGTCAAAACACTGGATGGTTGGATTAATGGCATTGGTGTAAATGATTATGAAGGGCTGTACACTGTGTTTATGAAAGAACACCTTTTAAGTAATTGTTACAATGATAAACTGCATCAGCATCTGGTAGACCTAGGTCCAATTTCTCCCCAAGAATTGGGAAAGAAGGCAGACCATTGGGTCAAGACTAGGGTGACCAAGACTTCCACAGGGGGTGACCAAAAGAAAGGGGTCACAAAGACTCCCCAGGGGAAGAGTGTTGAGACATCCAAGGGAAAAAGTAAAGAGTCTTCTGCAGGGCCCCAAAAACCTGCTTAGGAGGGAGGGTCCAAAGCCTCTTCACAATCCTCATTTGGGTACAAGGGTAAAAACCTTGATCCCAAAAAGGCCTGGTGTTGTAGCTGTAATCAGCAGGGACACCATACTGGAGACAAGGCCTGTCCCAAGAAAGGTTCCACTCCTACTATTACTCCAGAGCACTGGAATAGCCAGTCTCCAGGTGGGATCAACAGTGTGCCCAGAGCAAATCAGGGTCCACACTGAAGAGGGTGGGGTGGACATAGCCACTAGCTGCCTACAGGCAGCAGCTCTTTATTAATGGGACTAGTGTAGAAGCGCTGAGGGATACAGGTGCCAGTGTCACAATGGTGACAGACAAGCTGGTTTCCCCAGGACAATACCTGACTGGACAAACGTATCCAGTCACCAACGCTGACAATCAGATTAAAGTACATCCCATGGCTATGGTAACTTTAGAATGGGGAGGGGTCACTGGCCTGAAACAGGTGGTAGTCTCTTCTGCTATACCAGTTGAATGTCTGCTTGGAAATGATCTGGAGTCCTCAGCATGGGCTGAGGTAGAACTCAAAACCCATGCAGCCATGCTGGGTTTCCCTGAACTGGTGTGTGTCAAGACAAGGGCACAGTGCAAGGCTCAGAGTGAAAAAGAGGTGTTGGAGTCTGGAATAATGGCCCAACCCTCCAAGAGAAAAGGAAAGAAGACTGGGCAACCAGCTTCAGCACAGCAAAAGAAAAAGAACCTCTCTTCTCAGGAAGAAGTTCTATCCCCTGAGGGAACCGAGCCCATAGAGTTGGAACCTTATCAGGTTGAGCTCTTGGGCCCAGGGGGACCCACAAGGGAACAGCTGTGCAAGGGGCAGGAAACATGTCCCTCTCTTGAAGGTCTTAGGCAGCAAGCTGCTGAGGAAACAAAAGGAAATGTCAGTGGAACCCACAGGGTCTATTGGGAAGATGGACTCCTTTACACTGAGGCAAGAAATCCCAAACCTGGTGCCACTAGGAGAGCGGTAGTGCCTCAGGAGTTCATCCTGACCTTAGCCCATGACATTCCACTTGCTGGGCATTAGGGACAAACCAAGACTTGGGAGAGGTTAGTCAACCATTTCTATTGGCCCAACATGTCCCAGAAAGTAAAGGAGTTTTGTGCCTCCTGTTCCACCTGTCAACCCAGGGGTAAGACAGGTGGCCACCCAAAGCCTCCCCTCATTCCACTTCCAGTAGTGGGGGTCCCCTTTAAAAGAGTGGGAGTGGATATAGTGGGCCCACTTGAACCTCCCACAGCCTCAGGGAATCAATATATCCTGGTAGTAGTGGATCATGCTACCAGGTACCCTGAAGCAATTCCCCTTAGGTCCACTACTGCCCCTGACCTCTTTACCAGAGTGGGATTTCCTAAGGAGGTGGTTTCTGACAGAGGTACCAACTTCATGTCAGCTTACCTGAAACATATGTGGAATGAGTGTAGGGTGACTTACAAATTCACCACACCATACTATCCACAAACAAATGGTCTTGTTGAAAGGTTTAACAAGACATTGAAGGCCATGATCATGGGGCTCCCTGAAAAGCTCAAAAGGAGATGGGATGTCCTCTTGCCATGTCTGCCTTTCGCCTACAGAGAGGTGCCTCAGAAAGGAGTAGTGTTTTCCCCCTTTGAACTTCTGTTTGGCCATCCTGTGAGGGGACCACAAGCTCTTTTAAAAGTAGGCTAGGAGAGACCTCTTCATGAGCCTAAATAAGATATAGTGGACTATGTACTAGGCCTACGTTCCAGGATGGCAGAGTACATGGAAAAGGCAAGTAAAAATCTTGAGGCCAGCCAACAGCTCCAGAAGATGTGGTATGACCAAAAGGCTGCTATGGTTGAATTTCAGCCAGGGCAGAAAGTCTGGGTTCTGGAGCCTGTGGCTCCCAGGGCGCTTCAAGACAGATGGAGTGGCCCTTACCTAGTACTAGACAAGAATAGTGAGGTCACCTACCTGGTGGACCTGGGCACTAGCAGGACCCCCAAGAGGGTGATCCATGTTAGTCGCCTGAAGCTCTTCCATGACAGGGCAAATGTTAACCTGTTGATGGTTACAGATGAGGACCAGGAAGCGGAGAGTGAACCTCTCCCTGATCTCAGCTCCACTGGTCCTAGAGATGGCTCAGAAGATGGATTGGTCTATTCAGACACCCTCTCTGGCCAACAGCAAGCTGACTGCAGGCAAGTCCTACAACAGTTTACTGAGCTCATTTCCCTAACCCCTGGTCAGACACACCTGTGTATCCATGATGTGGACACAGGAGACAGCATGCCTGTCAAAAGCAAAATGTTTACACAGTCTGACCAAGTTAAGGAAAGCATCAAAGTGGAAGTCCACAAGATGCTGGAATTGGGAGTTATTGAGCACTCTGACAACCCCAGGGCTATCCCAGCGGTCTTAGTCCCCAAACTTCACACAAAAGATGGCAAGAGAGAGATGAGGTTTTGTGTGGACTACAGAGGACTTAATTCTGTCACCAAGACAGATGCCCATCTCATTCCAAGGGCAGATGAGTTAATTGACAAATTGGGTGCTGCCAAATACTTAAGTACCTTTGACTTGATTGCAGGGTACTGGCAAATCAGAATGGCACCAGGAGCAAAAGAAAAGACAGCATTCTCTACACCTGATGGGCACTACCAGTTTACTGTGATGCCCTGTGGCTTAAAGAATGCCCCTGCCACCTCCAAAGGTTGGTGAATCAAGTCCGTGCTGGCTTGGAGTCCTTTAGTGCAGCTTATCTTGATGATATTGCTGTCTTTAGCTCCAACTCGCAGGATCACCTGGTCCACCTGAGAAGAAGGTTTTGCAGGTCCTGCAAGCAGCAGGCCTCTCTATCAAGGCATCTAAATGTCAGATAGGGCAGGGTACTGTGGTTTACCATGGACACCTTGTAGGTGGAGGCCAAGTTCAGGCACTCCAACCCAAGATCCAGACTATTCTGGACTGGGTAGCTCCAAAAACCCAGACTCAAGTCAGGGCATTCCTTGGCTTGACTGGTTACTATAGGAGGTTTGTGAAGGGATATGGATCCATAGTGACACTCCTCACAGAACTTACCTCCAAGAAGATGCCCAAGAAGGTAAACTGAACTGTAGAATGCCAACAGGCCTTTGACACCCTGAAACAAGTATGTGCACAGCACCAGTTCTAAAATCTCCAGATTACTCTAAGCAGTTCATTGTGCAGACAGATGCCTCTGAACATGGGATAGGAGCAGTCCTGTCCAAAACAAATGATGATGGCCTTGACCAGCCTGTTTCTTTCATTAGCAGGAGGTTACTCCCCAGGGAGCAGCATTGGAGTGCCATTGAGAGGGAGGCCTTTGCTGTGGTCTGGTCCCTGAAGAAGCTGAGACCATACCTCTTTGGTACTCATTTTGTAGTTCAGACTGACCACAGACTTCTCAGATGGCTGATGCAAATGAAACGTGAAAATCCTAAACTGTTGAGGTGGTCCATATCCCTACATGGAATGGACTTTATAGTGGAACACAGACATGGGACTGCCCATGCCAATACAGATGGCCTTTTCAGGTTCTTCCACTTAGAATATGAAGACTCACTTGGGAAATGTTAGTCTCATCCTCTTTCGTTTGGGGGGGGAGGATGTGTAAGGAAATGCCTCCTTGGCATGGTTACCCCCTGACTTTTTACCTTTACTGATGCTAAGTTATGACTTGAAAGTGTGCTGGGACCCTGCTAACCAGGCCCCAGCACCAATGTTCTTTCCCTAAACTGTATCTTTGTCTCCACAATTGGCACAACCCTGGCACCCAGGTAAGTTCCTTGTAACTGGTACCCCTCTGGTACCAAGGGCCCTAATGCCAGGGAAGGTCTCTAAGGGCTGCAGCATGTCTTATGCCACCCTTGAGACCCCTCACTCAGCACATGCACACTGCTTCCCAGCTTGTGTGTGCTGGTGGGGAGAAAATAACTAAGTCAACATGGCACTCTCCTCAGAGTGCCATGTCAACCTCACACTGCCTGTGGCATAGGTAAGTCACCCCTCTCGCAGGTCTTACAGCCCTAAGGCAGGGTGCACTATTCCACAGGTGGGGGCATAAGTGCATGAGCACTATGCCCCTACAGTGTCTAAGCAAAACCTTAGACATTGTAAGTGCAGCATAGCCATAAGCGTATGTGGTCTGGGAGTCTGTCAAACACGAACTCCACAGCACCATAATGGCTACATTGAAAACTGGGAAGCACAATAAATGCACACTGATGCCAGTGTACAGTTTATTGTAAAATACACCCAGAGGGCATCTTAGAGATGCCCCCTGAAAACATACCCAACTTCCAGTGTGGGCTGACTAGTTTTTGCCAGCCTGCCACACACCAGACATGTTGCTGGCCACGTGTGGAGAGTGCCTTTGTCACTCTGTGGCCAGGAACAAAGCCTGTACTGGATGGAGGTGCTTCTCACCTCCCCCTGCAGGAACTGTAACACATGGCGGTGAGCCTCAAAGGCTCACCCCCTTTGTTACAGCGCCACAGGGCATCCCAGCTAGTGGAGATGCCCGCCCCTCTGGCCACTGCCCCCACTTTTGGCGGCAAGGCTGGAGGAGATAATGAGAAAAACAAGGAGGAGTCACCCACCAGTCAGGACAGCCCCTAAGGTGTCCTGAGCTGAGGTGATCGTTACTTTTAGAAATCCTCTATCTTGTAGAAGGAGGATTCCCCCAATAGAATTAGGGATGTGCCCCCCTCCACACAGGGAGGAGGAACAAAGAGGGTGTAGCCACCCTCCAGGACAGTAGCCATTGGCTACTGCCCTCCAGACCTAAACACACCCATAAATTCAGTATTTAGGGCCCCCCAGAACCTAGGAAACTAGATTCCTGCAACCTTAACAAGAAGAAGGACTGCTGACCTGAAGCCCTGCAGTGAAGACGGAGACGACAACTGCTTTGGCCCCAGCCCTACCGGCCTGTCTCCCAACTTCGAAGAAAACTGCAACAGCAACGCATCCAACAGGGACCAGCGACCTCTGAAGCCTCAGAGGACTGTCCTGCAACCAAGGACCAAGAAACTCCCGGAGAGCAGCGGCCCTGTTCAACAAACTGCAACTTTCTGCAACAAAGAAGCAACTTTAAAGACTTCACGTTTCCCGCCGGAAGCTTGAGACTTTCCACTCTGCACCCGACGCCCCCGGCTCGACCTGCGGAAAACAAACACCGCAGGGAGGACTCCCCGGTGACTGTGAGCCCGTGAGTAACCAGAAACGACCCCCCTGAGCCCCCACACCAACTCCTGCAGAGGAAACCCAGAGGCTCCACCTGAGCACTTCTGCCTACTCGTGCGAAGCTACCAAGGGGGTAAGCGGGGGTTAGCTAAGGGTGATTCTCTTTTACCCTGACTAGAGTGAGGGTCCTTGCTTGGATAGGGGGTAACCTGACTGCCAACCAAGCACCCCATTTCTAACACTTTGCAAGCTATAGTTTTGTATACCATGTCATTTTATGATTAAATGCCCAACTGGAATGCTTAAGCTCAGTACAGGAGATCTCAATTGATTATGGTGACACGCCATTGATAACAACTAGAGGTCTTATTGGTTCAATAAGAATATTACTTCTTATACCATAGGTCTGATCTGTTTATTATGAATAGTCATAGTGTAGTTGGCCTGGCATTTTGATTATGAAAAGCATTTGTTAAGGTCAGTATGCATTTAAGGATGGATTTTATTCATCTGAATTAAAGTCTACAGAAATGTCTTTTGTTACATGAAAAGTCACAGATTACCTTCATAGGGAATGATTTTGGTGCTGAGTACCACCCTCTGACAGACCGGAGAGGGTGAAGAGTTTCACTATAATGTTTTTTTCCTAGAATCCCTTCTGAGCTGTCTGCCAGGACCCTGTAATAAAGATTCATTACATATTACATCCATCCATATATATAAATATATATCCATATAGGTACACAGAGGGCCTGTCCTCTTCTCTCATTTGTGTACCAGAATGTAATTTAAACTCTTGTTCCGCCCATGACAGTGTGTTGCATGATGTAATGGTTCAGTCCACATTAGTCATTATCTGTCTTGCCATGTAAATTATGGCATGTTTTGATCACATGTGTACATCCACCTGAAAATGAGTGCATGTTAGTGTCAGGGCTGGTTAGCCTCTTTTTATAGTTCTCCTTTTATTTACTTTATCCTCCTCTTTTTATTTGAATGTTTCTTAGGAGGATACTGCAGCTGTCAGGCAGTGATAATGGGTCGCTTGCTTGTCGCTCTTTTCATCTGCAGGGTGATCTATCCTGCTTGGCTACTTCCTCTAAACCAGGAGACAAATTATTGAATGCAGTTCCAATTCAAATCATTGTTTTACCATTCCAAGGTGGTTCAGACATTAGTTCTCAATGTGGTGGCCATGTTGGAAATTTAGAACTGTGATAGACTATTTACAATACATCTGTAAGACTGACCCACTGCTATGTTTAGTTCCATTATTACAAGCATATGCCCTCTGAGTTTAGAAGGTATTGTGTTTTCTTTTATTGGCCTGTATTCTTATAAGTTATCTTGTATATGTTGTTGCGCTTGTGTGCCTTTTGTTGCAGCTGTGTCAGAGTGTGAATGCAAGAATGAGTCAGTGCATGTATAAATGGACGTCTAAGTGCAAAGATGAGTGATAGAGTGCCTGTATAAAGACTTGAGTGTTTTAACCCATTAACAAAACAAAAAACACTTTCAATCATAAACTAGGCCTATTGGTTTTGCCAGTGCTATTTCTAATGTTGTTAATTTGTTTCTTATATTAATAAATTATTGTTCCTTACAGGCGTGGTTATCAAATGTACAGATCCAATCATTGGAATTCGGTGCTACAATGCAGATATCACCAGCATCAGTTTCATTTGCCAAAACATAGACGACATCTGGCAATTCAACATTCCAAGCAGCCATTCCTCTTTTACTTGTGAACAAGGAGGTGGATCATTCAGTATTAAAGGTTTGTATGCAAAACACTGTTCATGTCAGTTATCCGTCTGTGATGTGCTTGAACAGTTTTAATGGGCACTGGCCACATTGAGATGAAATGGTGGCATACTTCCACACTGAAAGGCAACATCATGTGATCTTTATGATGTCAGACATTGTCTAAAGTAAAAGTGTATTAAAATGCTTAATTTTAACATTGAATATTTAATTGGCTCCAACTAGAAATACACATTTAAGTATTTCATGTCAAGGTTCACAGCGCTGCTCAACACACGTAGATATTGCTTCATTCCAAGTGAAGGCAAAACGAACCAGTGATATCTTTATGATTTTAAATAATTTACATTCAAACAATAATTTATATAGTTGATGAATAAAACCATAGTTTGCAATGCGCGAAATTATCTCAACAGTTCTACTCTGGAAATTGGTAGCACTCAACATATATTTAATTATTTACTGACAATTAATTACCTCTATGTTCCTCGTCCCCGACCCAGTGCTCCTCATTGTTTACGAGCGGGGCGAAGACGAGTAGGACCAAGAGTAAGTAATTAGGCATCACTGTGTATAGGGATGAGTATTTCTGCAGCAAATCATTAATTTTACAATGATCCTCTTGAGGTCTCATTGCTACAGAACTTGTCACAGTGCACCAAGGAGCTGTTTTAGAAGTCACTTGAAAATAAGACGTTGCTGATTGGGAGAAATAAAAATATACTTTGCAGCTCACATAAAGTTGGTTATACTCGAGGCACGCCTGCATTTTATACTCTCACATCTCATGAAACACAAATGTTCTGCACACGGTAACTGACACCCCCTGTCGTGTTTTGGTTAATTGTCTTTTCTCACGTGCTGACACCTGAGCATGGCATGGCTATTAGAGGCAACTGTATAGATATCACTGTGAATCATTGGTCCCTTTGCTAGTTCCCTAATAAACCATTGTATTAAATGGAGGCTGCAATTTGTGAACACATAGAATAATGCAAGTGATGAAGGGAGAATATATTACTCCTGGTGCAAAATGTCTATAAAATGAGTCAATGATGGTAATTTGGCAGTCCAAAGAAACATAACTTTATATACCACTCATTATTGTGTTCATCGGGTGAACTGTGTCAGAATAGATCCCAAAGCCCAAGCTGATACCATTAATCGGACATACTATAATGCCTACTGTAGGTGAGATATAGAACTGGACAAAGGGAATTGTGTTTTTCTGTACACTGGAAGGCCACTTTAAAGACATGTCACTGACTCCTGTTGGTGCAAAGTATGAAATGCATAGCCATCTGTACCGCGTGCCTGACATTCTTTTCAACTTCCCTACAAAACTGGACCATAATGAATACTCACCAAGGACCAATACTCTGTGTATGTCGATCAGAAGAGGTCACGAGAGATGAATCGCAAATAAGAACACCCCAGCAGTAATTTCTATTTATTTGAATAATCTGATTTTGCTTGCACTTGAGACATCAGTGCATATTCCACTGGTTGGAAAAAGGTCTGAAAATGTACCAGTTCAACAGTTTTTCAGTTCCTGTCATATTACGCTAGGACAACTTCACCCTTCTTCTAGCGCAGTTGTGCGTCATTTTTAATAATCCAAGCTAACATCATTCCCTAACACCAGCCGTGCTCATTATTTAAAAAAAAAAAGATGCACAATGGCGCTATAGAATGGTTAGCGTCTCAAAAAAAGACGACAGCCAGTGATGGATGGCGTTAGGGGAAATGGCGCTAGTGGGTAAAAAATGACGGTAGGCTGATTAGTGGCAAAATATCTGACGCTAATCAGCCTAGCATAATTTTTTCACGCACAAGCAGCCACAAAATGACTCCTGTCTCGGTATAGACAGGAGTCATTACCGCAGCCGGAGTGCCCACCACAGGGTACCAGTGCCCCCAGGACAAGCCCAACATACGTATGTAAGGGCCCCCCAGTGGCACACCACACACTTACCTGTGATGTGCTCCCCCGTCCAGTAGTGTCCCTGTGGTGTGGGTGGTGGTGATGCTGGGGTTTGGGGTGGGCATCTATGTGCCCATTCCATGGTGTTTCCCCATGGAAATGGGCCTACCAGTACTTTAACGCCTGGTCTGACCATGCCTAACTTCCCATAAATATGAGACTTAGGCCCTAATTCAGAATTCGGCGGGCGGCCGGTGCCGCCCGCCGGGCGGGAATCGCCACTTGGCCGCTCCGCGGTCAAAAGACCGCAGAGGCCATTCTGGCTTTCCCGCTGGGCCGGCGGGCGACCGCCAAAAGAGCGCCCGCCGGCCCAGCGGGAAAGGCCCTGCAACAAGGAAGCCGGCTCCGAATGGAGCCGGCGGAGTTGCAGGGGTGCGACGGGTGCAGTTGCACAGTCGCGATTTTCACTGTCTGCGATGCAGACAGTGAAAATCTTTATGGGGCCCTGTTAGGGGGCCCCTGCACTGCCCATGCCAGAGGCATGGGAAGTGCAGGGGCCCCCAGGGGCCCCACGACACCCGTTCCCGCCATCCTGTTCCTGGCGGTAAAAACCGCCAGAAACAGGATGGCGGGAAGGGGGTCGGAATCTCCATGGCGGCGCTGCAAGCAGCGCCGCCATGGAGATTCAGCCCAGCCAGGGGTAATCCGGCAGGAAACCGCCGGATCCCCTTTTCTGACCGCAGCTTTACCGCCGTGGTCAGAATGGGCACTGAAGCACCGCCAGCCTGTTGGCGGTGCTTCCGTTGCCCTCCACCCTGGCGGTCATAGACCGCCAGGGTTGGAATGAGGCCCTTAATGTGTTGAACAAAAGCACACAAGAGACTAAAGCTAAAAAAGAATTGATAATTGTGATCCTGGTAGATTTAGTTCACGTTGGATAACAAGGTAGCATCTGCAGACGATGATGCTATGTACAAATAGTGCATTTTCGAGTTAAAAAATAACATATCTTTTCTTGTTTACAGGTCGTGTTTGTCCCACATCAACCACTGTTCTTCCAGGTAGGTTACTGAATTTGAATATAATATGTCCAAGTTCAAGTCTGATAACATTTATTGGTGCACATCTTAAGGATTAATCTTTCAAAACAGGCCATGGGAGTTCTGGTGAACATGCTTTAATTACAGCCATATAAAGTGGTTGATTCATCAGATTAAACAAATGTCATTCATTACTCTGCATACAGTTGCATCAGGAGTCATGACATTGCGGTCAGTACTTTAGAAGTGCCTTTACTGCTCATTCCTTTACCTACCTGCTTTGCAGGTAAAATGGCAAGTTTATTTTCTCAAATTCACACACACACACATATCTAAACTTATATATACATATAATAATTCAATTGAATTTAAGAATTTACATTTTATAATAAAATGTAATTATCTGTATTGTATTATAATAATATATACATATAATTTATTTGATTCAATTCAGCTTTATTTGGTTAAAAAACTATAAAAGCGCATAACAGCAACATGTTAAATGTGAAAATACAATGTGTGGCCACCATTGTACATTAGACATAAATGTACACGATATTTACAGTCGTCAAGGACCTTTGTGCAAAAATACATAAAATGTACATAAAATACATTTTTCGGCTACATTACATTAGTCCAAACATACAGTTCCAGTCTATAAAATGCTGATGATACCTGACTTCTCAAATTGCTTGAATTTATCTCCAGATTGGCAGACTAGCTGGTTTCATCCCATAAAACGACTACATACTACTAAATGCACAGAACGAAAAATAAAATACTTGATTTGGTAATAATAGCATAAAAACAATCAAAGCTTGGAAAGATCATCTGTAAGCAACAAGACACATCGTACTAAAGTTTATAACAAAGACCGATCTAGCTATGAAGATTAAAGCGACAGAAAGAAAATCTCCATACAATTCTATGGGCTGTGGCAGCTGGCAAAGAGGGGCTGGCATCAAAGCATTTGCACAGGGTGAGCACAGACAACAAAAACCTTCATGGTCCGGCATGTTAGCACAAACTCCCCTACATGGCATACATAGACTTGCCAGAAATGACACTTCCCCAGCTCCCGTGGGTAGAATGAATTAGCCCCTACATTGTACACTAGAATCACAGCTCTTATCTGGGCTAATAGTTGCCAGGAGTCTGGCCCCAATCCGCCATGTACACCCAAGATATTTTGCTGTGGTCCAAATAATAGTGCCATTAGTGTCCATTTTTATGTTTCACCTTCATGGCTTGCACACTGCGCTTGTAGTCCTTTGTTGATAAAAAATAACATCTCAAAAGGGGCTTAGAACCCGACCCCATACTTACCACTCACAGGCTTCCCAGTCTCTCATATTTCCAGACTTCTGAGTGGTCAGCAGTCTCAGGGTCATGTCCTCAAGCTTTGCTTCCACTTTCTCTGCTGTTCCTTGGAGTCTGGACTAAGAACAGTTTTCCGGCTGGCAGCTATTGGTTGGCACCCAGTCTCTTTCCAATGATGCGTTTCTGCATCTCTTAAAATGAGAAGGGGGAGGTCACAAACGAGGTATATTGCCACTTAAAGAACTTGCGCCCCACACATCCCTCGTGTTTGTTACTCACCCTAGGCGTATACATTCCAAGATTCTGTATAATCAGTGCGTGCATTCAGGGCCGGCTTTAGGACTGGTGGCGCCCTGTGCAACAGTTTATGTTGGCGCCCCCCACCCCATGACCTCCTCCTCGGTTTCACTTACTACCACCCGGCAAATGTTCCCCTCATCTCTCCGTCGCTCCCCTTTCACATACATTCATGTGTTTTAAAGCACATGTAAAGCCTGGCTTTACTAATCCACTCAGCTAGCCACATACATTATAGGGGCATATTCAAGAGCCCCTATCGCCATTCTAACGCCACATTAGTGTAATTTTTTTACGCTAATGTGGCGTTAGAAGGGTAAAAACGCCATGCCATATTTACAAAGTGGCGCAATGCATGTATTGCACAACTTTGTATCCGTTTGCGCTACATTATACCTGCGCCAGGTATATTGTATGCACAGGTGGCAATCTGACAGATTTCTTAGTGTAATTTTTTTTCGCCACTTTTAACGCCAGCTCAGAGCAGGTGTTAAAAGGAGGCGTCTGTTGGTTACAATGGGCCTCTGGGTGCTTTGCAGGATTAGCATCAACATTTTTTATGCTAATCCTGCAAAGCGCCGGACTAGCGTAAAAAATTCTGACACTAGTCCCCTAACTACCGCCATGTTGCGGCGTATTTTAAATACAGCACACACATGATGCCGTTAGGGGAGCAATAAAGGGTGCAAGAAAAGAGGCGCAGCACTGTGTGCTGCGCCACTTTTTTCAAAATAGCCCCATAGGGGCATATTTAAGAGCCCCTAGTGCCATTCTAACACCACATTAGTGTAATTGTTTTTTAAGCTAATTTGGTGTTAGAAGGCCAAAAACGCTGCACCATATTTACTAAGTGGCTATTGTGCCACTTTGTAACCCTTTGTGCTACATTATACCTGCACAAGGCATAATGTATGCAAAGGGGGCATCCCCCGTTAGGGGGCCAAAACAATGGCACAAAGAAATCTGACATATTTCTTTGTGTAATTTTTTTCTGGCACTTTAAACGCCTGCTCAGAGCATGCATTAAAAGGAGGCTTCCATTGGTTACAATGGGCCTCTAGGTGCTTTGCAGGATTAGCATCAACATTTTTTCTGCTAATCCTGCAAAGCGCCGGACTACCATAAAACAATTCTGACGCTAGTCCCCTAATTACCGCCATGGTGTGCTGTATTTTAAATATGACACACACATGGTGGCGTTAGGGGGGTGCTAAAGGGCGCAAGAAAAGTGGCGCAGCACTGTGTGCAGTGCCACTTTTTTCAAATATGCCCCACTGAGCAGTGCTTAATTTGTAAATAATAAGGTGCCAGTGCCCAAATCCCTCCTATTAAACATGCAGCTGCTGCAATTAAATGTGTGAACATGGAATACAGAGACAGAGTAATCCTGAAGGCATTTTCAAAGAATTCATGTTTTATAGTGCATAGGCACTAAAAAGCGCAAATCTGGTCATCTGGTCACACTAGACTGGGGCAGAGAAAGTTTCAGTCTGACCACGATGGTGCCCTGCTTGGCTACAGAAAGCGGGAGGCCTTGGTCAAAAATTTACCTTCGGACTTAGGGATATATTTATACTTTTAATGCAAAACTGCGCTAATGCAGTTTTGCATCAAAAAGTTTTGCTCCGGCTTGCGCCATTCTACAGCAGCAGCCGGAGGCCCCATATTTAAGGAATGGTACAAGCCAGCCCTTAGCTTGGGCTAGCGTCAAAATAAAAGATGCTAGCCAGCTGGGGGTGGTGGTAGAGGAGATGGAGGTTGAGCGTCAAACAATGACGCTAGGCTGGTTAGAGGCAAAAAATGCAGCTAACCAGCGTAGCATCATTTCCTGATGCACAACCATCCAATACACATGACTCCTGCGTTATAAAAGACAGGAGTCAAGTCCACCACCCCAATGGCCAGCACATAGGGCCAGTGTCCCCTGGGCATGGCCATTGCACCCAGTGCCATTCAGGGGCCCCCCAATGCACTTAAAGATTTGTAACAAATACTTACCTATACTTACCCTACTTACCTGGGATGGGGTCCCCCATCCTCTGGTGTCCCTCTGGTGTGGGTGGGGTGTTCCTGGGGTTTGGGGTGGGCACCTGTGGGCCCATTCCATGGCATTTAGCCATGGATATGGGTCCACAGGTCCCCTAACGCTTAGTCTGCCTAAGCATTATGGCCTAACGCCATTATTTGGGTTCACCTCCAACCTGTGCGCCATTTTATCATAGGGGATAAATATAGCGCTAGGGGGATGACATAATTTTTTGGATGGGAACGCCTACCTGGCATCTCATTGGCACAAGGTGGGTTCCTGCATCCAAGAAATGATGCAAACTCCAATATTTTTATGCTAGATGGGTCTAGCATAAAAATATAAATATGGAATTAAGTTTGCACTGTTTTTGCGTGAAAATAAATGATGCACAAACGGCCCAAGCAGAGTATAAATATGCCCCTCAGTCTTTTGCTTGAAGATTTTCCTCACCAGGACCTTTTTTCTCTGACGTCGGACGACCCTCCACAGCAAGCCAATTTTGAGTCGACATCGTTGGATTTCCTTTCCAGGAGCCCTCAGTGAAATCCTGGAAGTCTAGGCCTCCGGAGCCTTTCAGCAGGATGAACCTTCAGTCAGGCCAGGTCCCGGTTGAAGTAAGACGGCTTGACTCACAACATTAGGTCGGTCCCTTTATAGAGCTTTTTTCCAAAAGTTCTCCAAACTTCTCCAAATTTCTGGATCTTCTTCTAGAAGGTTTTAGAAGGTCCTTCAGGAGTCCACAACTCACCCCAAGGTTCCAGAAGCTGTGAGTTGCTCCTTGAGAGTCAGGACTCCTACTCCCAGAATGCACCTGGTTCAATTCCAAAAATAACATCTGGCCACTGGTCATCTGGTCAGTTACTTAAGGTTTTAATACAGAGGATTCTGGTTAGCTATTTTTCACTTGAAGCAAACAGGGAATCCTTTCTTGAAACAGTTGAAGGCAGGCAAAGTCCTTTTAGTGGTGGAGCCCAAGTGTGCAGCTGGTGGAGTACTTCAGAGTGCATTGTCCAGGTCAGGGGGCCAGCAGGGCTGTCTTTATTCTTCTGTTGTTGTTTCTTTCAGGGATCTGAGGTGTGGGTGCAGCTCTGCCAAATGTATCCTTGCTCCTTGGGTGAAAAGCAGGGGGGCAACTGTCCAATCACAGGCAGGCCACCACCATTTTGGATGACCACTTCCTGGGAAGTGTGGCAAAAATCAATCCCAGGAAGCAATGGGCCAGATGTATAATTTTTTCAAATGGCGATTACCTAATTGCGAATATCTGCGTATCGCAATTATGTAATCGCCATTTGATTGTATGAAACTCCAGGAGTTTCATTTAGCGATTCCCAATAGCTCGCAAATTGACCTACCTCATTAATATTCATGAGGTAGATCACAATTTGTGACCCATTGTGAATGGCTATAATCACAGGGATGGTGGCCTGCTGGGCTCAGCAGACCACCATGTCTGTGATTGCTTTTAAATAAAGCAATCTTTTTTTTTGTTTTTTTTAAAAGCAGCCTGTTTTCCTTACAGGAAAACAGGATACGTTTAAAAAAGAAAAATGAAAAGTTTTCTTTTCATTTTTCAAGTGTAGGCAGTGGTCCGTGGGACCACTGCCTGCTCTTAAAAAATGTTTTTCCATTCATTCACAAAGGGGAAGTGGTCCCTTGGGGATCTCTTCCCGTTTGCAAATGGGTTACCACTTAGTTGAAGTAGGTGGTTAAACGTGAATGTTTTGGGACCGCATTTCGGTCACAAAAAATTCTTACATACTGCTGCGATTCAGTATTAGGAAGGGACGCCCTTGACACGCCCCTTCTTACTACTGAATCGGTATGTAGTCACAATGCCAATTTGAGATTCTGTAACAAGTTACCGAATCGCAAGTTGGAATTCATACATACCAAAATTGCAAAATCGCAAAAATGCATTATACATCTCGCCCAACATTCTTTTAAAATCCAAAATGGCAGAAAGTGAATTTTGAAGGTTAGGTCTGGCTGAGTCCACCCACTGGTGTGGCTACGTTCCCTTAACATACCCATCTTCAGCCCTCTCCTAATCTAATCAGGGAGGCACCTGGTTGTCTGGGTTTGCAGGAAATGGGGGAGGTCCTGAGCTGCTCCAAATGTCCTTCCCTCATTTGAAGACCAGTTTAGCTGCTCTCCCCATCCTGTTTCACCATCTTCTGAGACAGATCTCCTCCACCTGGCACTTCCTTTGTCTTCAGCCCAGGCCACTTCACACCTCATCAAGGCAGCCTGGTAAGGCTGTCAGCGGCTGGCCAATCAGAGAAGGGCACTACAGAGCTGAAGTTGGCAACCTTCAGGTAGAGTTCTAAAACTCTTTCCATGAACTAGTTATATTAAATTCCACAATGGCAAGTTGTGTGATTTATGATAACAATACTTTTGATAAAAACTTGACATATCCTTTTGAGACTGTATTATTAATTACAATAAAGTCTCCCCATTTTAGCCTACGCAGCCCATTCACTACAGTAAGGGAAAACAAATTTGGCAATTGTTCCTCATCAGGGCTTATAAAACATCTTTTGAAAGGTCCTTGCTTATAGTTACAATGCACCCAACTTTGAGGGCACTTAGGGGACACCTTAGGAGTGCCTTATATGTTAAAATAAGGTAGTTTAAGACTTCATAAGTACTTTTAATTCCAAAGTCGAATTTGCATGTAACTTTGATTTAAAAGCAGCCAGCAAGACAGGTCTACCTTTAAAATGACACTGGGCACCTCAGCAGTGCACCTATGGGTGCACCACCTATGCTGGCGTCTCTAAACCTACATTCCCCACCATATACTACGGCTTATAGGTAGGTTGATACAGCCACTTATAATTAGCCTAATTTACATACTCATTTTACCCAGAGCACAGACCCTGAGACTGGTTAGCAGTGCCGGGGGCACCATCAGAGTCAGGAAAACAAAAGTGGAAAATGGGGGCAACAAGTTAGAGGGCTTCTGCATTCAGCCCAGTTCTCTCACAAGATTCTATTAACTCTGTTTTTCAACTTTGAATCAAATACATTCTTGGGTATCAAGGTAATCTTTGCCCCTGAATCAAATAGCATCTTTACTGGCATCCCTTCTGCTAAGACTTCTTCAAATAGGCCATCATTATCACTAATTTTGATCTGTAAAAAAACTTTTCACAATCACTGTATAGATATAAGTTAACTTCTCTAATTTTCTGCTTAGCTGCATATTGGATCTGCAAAAGCTAGTGAAATTACCCTTTTCCCAATGCCTTCCAACCTGACTAATCTTTAAAGTTGACCACATGGATAATATTTCCACATCTAAAACACTTTATAGTGTTTTCTTTTACTGCTTTAGCATCATCTTTCTTAATAACATTCTTCTTACTACTAATCTTTACTAGGTGAACTTTATCTCAATCACCTTTCTTAAACAACAGTTTACCATTTTCAATAGTTTCTAAACAGACTATAGAATATTCACAAGTTTTAGCAATCATTAGAAAAGTCTTTAGATTGTAATTTTGCCATATCAACTCTTTAACCTTACCAATTGAGCACCCCCACACAAACTGGTCACAGAGCTGCTCTTTAGATGATGCTCCAAAACTACAAGTGGATGCTAATTAGCACAAAGAAGAGATATCATCTTCCACTGATTCACCTTCCTTTTGCATTCTCTTTCCAAAGTGATACCTTTCTAAAACTGTACTCACCTTGGGAAGATAATGCATGTCTAGTTTCTTGATACATACAAATTCATTCAAATCTTGTGTGTCTTCATCAGATAGATCAGGTAAACACCCAAATACACCCTGGCCCTCTGGACCCAAACAATGCATCAAAAGAGATGTTTTTTCTCTCAGCACTCAACTGTGTACCACATGCCCTGGAAAGAAGAAATGGAGAAGCGCAAACTCCCAATACACTTATAATATAGCTAACTAATAAATATAAATTTAGTGAAAGACATAAGTTTCTCAAAACTCCAAGATATCTGAAAAAGAGAGAAAAAAAAAACAAAAACAAAAAAATAACACAAAATGTCAACAGTGACACCAGTATTTGATAAAGTACACAATTGTTGTTCCGATAAATCCAGTGCATAGTGCGGTGGAAATCTGCTCACGCTTAGTTTCACTGTAACAGTGCAGAGAGGCTTGTGTTTCCTTAAACTGTTATGGCCATACAACTATGATATAGAAAGATGTGAAGGGCAAAAACAATGTCCTCTAATTTAAAAATACACAGTTACAGTACCTTGTTGAAAGACAAGTAATTGGCCAAACATCAGAATGAAATTCCAAGGGAGATAGAAGGCAGAGGCGTAACATATGCGTCCTTTGTTGTTGTGGTAAGGGTGACTCCCGCTTGTCACCAATGTGAAGTAGTTGACACCAAAAGTGTTGTTTTCAAGAGGATGTTTATTTATTTAGATCAAGTACAAGATAATGACCTCAGCCAACCTGTCAGGTCAATCGCTCTCCTCTTCTCCTCATACAGGTTCCACATTCTACTATTGACATCACAAGGATGTCATCAACATTCTACCTATAACTTAATATTGATACCATCACCTAAATACCACACACATGAATTTTGTTTTTTGCACCATTTAATACTAAACCAGGTGTATTACAAAAGTCTACAAAGGAATTAATCAAATTGGAAAGCCCCATGGAAGTCTGTGACACTAGTAATGTATCATCTGCGAAGAGCAGTACGGGTACTGTAGTACAAGCTCTGCTCAGAGCACCATGGACACAACTCTCCAGATGTGAAAATCCATCATTCAGAAACAGTGTGAACAGGGTTGGTTCCAGGGCACACCGCTATCACACACGTTAACATGTAGGGAATTTCTCAGTTAATTGACAAAAATCACAATACCTGATTGATTGTGCGGGTGCTACCCATGAACACAGCCTGACAAGGAAATGCTGTTGTCCTCAGCCTAACAATGGAGTTTGTCCAGGACCTGGAGACAAAATATTTTTTCAATCTATCAGGTTGATTGGTCTGTAATTAGATGAAATATCACAAGACCTGTTCTTGAAGACTGGTTCCTTGTTCTGCCATGACGCAGGCATGGGGGCTCCCCTAGATATGGTATTCATGATAAAATGTATATAAAGTGCCCAGATATCTATCTCATGCTGATATAGGACCCTGGGGATATCATCTGGTCTGGCTGCATCCCGGGTTTAATGCTATTTATTGCCCTGATTGTATCTGCTATGTCAAATAGTAGGGACTCAGATTTTTATAGGTTCAAATCTAAGTCTGCCCAGTCAAACAGGGAGTCAAGTGTGGTATGTTCAATAGAGCAGAGAGTGAACAATTTTTAGTACTAGACAGATGGCTGGATGGAATTTCAGACTGCCTCATACTGGTTTGAATGGTTGTTAGCCACGACCTGCCAGAAAGCATGTACGTTCCTTCTTCCGGCTGTCTCTAAGAGGCTGCCCCATATGGTGTCATCCCATTGTTTTTGGTATCCCTCAGTGTTGCCTTATAGGTCTTTCTAGATGGTGCAACACTAGGTGGACATCTGAACTTGATTGCTTCAAGAGGTTTTATTTAGGCCATCCTGCAGTTTTTATTAAACCACCTCTTAACCACCTGTGAGGTTTTACTCTTCTACCCAATGTCCACCCTAAATGATGATTCTAAAGAGTTAAAGGGATCCTGATTGGTTGCCATTATAGCAACCAGGTTACCTCCATCTCGCTCTATTTTGGAGAACCTGATCAATGCTTCTTGTCTGCTATTCCTTATGCCATAAATTGTCACTGCACTCTGAACAACTTTATCCCATTTGAATGTGTACCAGAACTCCCTTGTGTGCAACAGATTATGAGGCCCTGGGATTATATTGGTAACCCACTCATGAATAGGTGTAGAGCATTATGGTCGCTATCGCCCATCCGTATTACCGCCACATTTAACACAGGTGGCCAAAACTAATTTGCAATCAATAATCTAATTTCATTTATTTGTAATAATAATTAAACATATTTTACATTTATTGTGCAGTTTGAAGATTTAATTTTAGTAAGAGTACAAATAAATATACAATCATATTGCCATTCTAGAATAAAAACAAATTGTCCAATAAGATAAAACAGTGAACAGTCAAATTATAAATCTAAACATTTGGATGTTGAAAAAAATGTCAATTAGTAAAGTGTAAATGATGGAGGGGAAAAGAAGAAAAGAGGTTCAGAGAAGGAAGGGTGGAAAAGGAAAGATAAATACACTTTTAGGAACAATATTCAAAGATATTTGAAAAATAAAGTACACTACATGTTAAAGGCAAAACATATTTCATGAGACTACGCTACTGAGCATATACAAATCAAAAATAAATGTCAAGGAACAATTGTGTGTACTACCTTGGAAAGATAGGTAGTGAGACCGATATTGGAAGAGATTGTAAATTATATCTGTCCAATCTATGATTATAACACACTTTTGTCCACCATTGTTTAATGCTGAGATTTTCATTAGATTTCCAATTAGATATCTTGTAAACCCAATGCAATTAAAAGATCAACTAGTATGCCACACATATTATTACTTGCCCATATTGTATGTAATCCACCAAGAAAGATTTTGTCATGTGAAAATGATGTATATGTCCCAGTGATAGCAGAAATTCTTTCCCAAAGATGTACTCAAAAAGTGGAAACCAATTGACAATGAAAGAACAGATAAACTTAATTGTCAGAATGCAAGTTGCATCTTCAACATGTGTATTACTTAAGAAAGTTAAGTTTAAACATACGAGCAGCTGTGTAATATATTCTATTATAAAAATAAAATAATATTTGTGTTAAATTAGCTACTTGACCAGTAGAATGTATTTTGACCCAGCGTTTTTCTCATAAGGAGAGCGGCCAATTATGTTGTAGATCAGTTTCCTATTGTGCTTACTGTGTAGATTTTGGTCTATCTTGAATGGTTGTAGTAAGTTTCTTGTAGATAAGGGGAGCAGTGGGAGCTTTAAGAGGTGAGTAAGTAGGTATATGGATATCTATTTCTGATAGAAGAGTAAGACAACAAATTGAGAGCTTTTTGTAGAAGACCGTGCAGTATGTTATAACGGTTAAGGAATAAAAATGTTAACACACCTGAAGCCTAAAAACCCATTACTAACCTACACACGTGACTTCCCTGATTCAGAAAAACTCCTTATTACCCTTAAATGCTACCTACCCTGAACTCTCAAAACTGCATACTAGTCCTATACACTACCCATCCCAGACCCCTAAAAATGTATTACCTGCCCTATATAATACCCATCCTTAAACTCAAAAAACTCCTTGCTACCTGTATACACTACCTCTCCCAGAACCCTAAAATATCCTTACTATCCTATACACTACACATCCCTGGACCCTAAAAACTCCTTACACCCCTTAAAAAAAAATCAAAATCTTATGACCATATATTAAACTACATGTTTCAATATCCAAATTCATTCATATTTAACAAAGTCCTAGTTTAATAATTCCATACATATTTCATGTACAATTGTGTAAACTAAATTTAAATTATATATATTACTCTGATTGTTTTAGGTAGCAACGTTTACATGCTATTATTTAAAACAATAAAAGTAACATTTTTATAAATACATTTTAAAAAGTAACTTACCTGCAAAGTAAAGACCTGCGAACTAGAATACTGAAGTTTACCTGCAATGTTAAAGACTATTGGTACTGACCAGAATGAAGACTAAAAACCTACCTGCAATGTTAAGACTATCAGTACTGACCACAATGTAGACTCCCATGTGAAGCCTGCAAAGTAATTCTAACATACCAACTTCAGCATTATTAGCAATGGCAAACTTAGTGGGACTGTTAGTGAGGCTGTGAGATTGTGGTTCTTGCAGCGTTGCTCTCAAGGAGTGATGGGAAATGCTGCAGGTTCTTGCTTAAGGATGTTAAACGTTTTGCCCCTAGAGTGACTCCTCAAATACCAGGATACATAAGGTAGTGTATTTGATTTATGTAGCACAGCCAGCCCAGAACCACAGAAGAAGGGAATTGGATCCCTGCAAATAATATTTTGCAAAGACAATCCAGATGTACAAGAAATCAAGAAGTCTAGGAAGAGAAGGACAGGGAGTGGGGCAGATAGAAAGACAGGATATGAAGGGAACAGACCCTTAAAAAAAGGCATTCAACTATGTTAGCGTCATATAACGTAAACCTTTTGACCATATCTATGAAAAGTATCAAAGCCACTTTTTGCTGTGCTGCCTTACTCTGCACAACGGAAGTGTTCCATGAGTGCTGCAGAGGGGGTTCCCCACCATTCTGCAGCACACATAGAAAGAGGAAAAAGCCTCCCAGGATTGTTTTTGTGCACAAAAACAATCTGCCTACAATGCAGACACCCGTGCACCATGGTGCAAGAGTGCCTGCTTTGGTGCTATGCTCCCAAAACAGCAACAGTGCAGTGTGAAAGGACAGGAATGTGCTGTATTGCTTAAATATGACCCATTCCTGCCCTTTCCCTTTGACGTATGGCAGCACAACAAAGTGACTTACTGCTCTGCCCTGCATCAAAAGCCCATAAATATGGCCAGTGTTTCTATTCTTTATTTGATACTGGTCATTTTGGGGGTTGTAGTTCATAGTTAACACACTGCAAACATACATTGCCACCCTTGTAATATGAGCATTATGGGCCTTGCAGTATTGCCCTGCCCATCATTTGTTTTTGAAGCGATCATTTCATGAGCTAAGTCTCCCAAAGTTAGCCCTCTAGTGGGGAAACTGTGAATTAATGTTAGGGAATCACAGTGTTATTGCCATTACTAATATTGCACCCAACTTCTTGTTTAGATTTTAGTATCAAAATTATCCAAGTTGTGTGCCACCTCCGTGTGTGGAATTGTGATATGTCAGTGTTTTTTCCAACAGGTTTGATACCGACACCAGTAGCTGTGCGTCATGGAACAAACAAACTTGGTCAAGTAGACGGTCACTATTAACAAATAAATCCACAAATTACAATAAGAGAACTGTTTTCGTTCCCAAACACAGAAAAAGCCAAAAACAATCACAAAACATTGGAAAATAGACCAACTCAAATCAAATTACTGTTTTGAGAGGCCTCCTACTTAATGTAATGGAAACCCATGGGAAGCCCTTGGTGGGTAGCTGTGCGCTTTACCAGACTATAAATAAATAAATATGTAAGGTGGATTTGTAGAGCGCTGCTTGTCACCTGTGAAGGTATCCAGGTGCTGAGTAGGTGCCTGTAGGCATGTGGCGAGACTGGGTATGAATACAGGCAGTTTTGATGGTCCTGCAAGAAAAGTAATTGAATAACCAGGTCTTCAGCTTCTTATGAAATTCAATAAGTGAGGAGGTGACCCTGATGTGTTGGGTGAGGTTGTTCCAGGAATTGGTGGCTTGGTAGCAGAATGATCAGCCTCCCATTCTGCCTCTATGGAGCAGGTTGTGTGAAAGTGAGAGTGATGCCGGGCAAGGTGGTGGCAGCCTTTTTGTGCTCCTTTGGATACTGCACAGACTAGTTGATAAAACTTCCGCTTCTGTATGCTTCTTTTGCGGCTCTTTAGCCCCAGTTCTTGCACATTAGCATTACATATGGGACTAAAGATGCCTGTCACGCACCCAATCTCCCTCTCCAAGAATTACCTCCGACATCAAAGGTTAATTAACATTTTGGGACTGATTTCAACCTTGGCGGATAGGATACTCCATCACAAACCAATAGATATCCCACCCGCCATTTTACAAGTTCCGTAGGATATAATGGACCTTGTAGTACGGCGACGGAGTATCCCATTCGCCAAGGTCGTAACCAGGCCTTTTGTCTTAATTCTTGGAGAGGGAAATTAGAGCATGACAGGCCTCAACATTTTATTTTTGGCAGTTTTATATAGCAAGCAAACAGAGTTTAGTGCTCTGTTTTTGGTTGTGCTGTTATTAAACAGCTACAAATGAAATGATGATTGTCTGTCACCACACACAGCAATAGGCCTGATTGAAGCAGAAATTACATTCTCCCGCCTATGTTTTTTTTTTTTAAATCTCCCACTTGCCTCTTTGGACATGTTGGCAGGTGTGCATCTTCCCTCTACTCTTTGATATATGCTGTTGTCACTGATTACTATATTTTTTGCAATTAGCACTTCAGTGCACAGTGGCTGCTTTTTGTCTAAAAACAATTGAAGTGTCTCTTTAACTCTTGTTCATGACAAGTTTCACCAGTAGCAGTTTCTGCTTTAGGGCTCTGGGGTTCTGCTACAAACTTTCCTGAATTAATATTTGATATTATTTGCTGGCAGACATTACAGGATTCGGGGACTAGGGCCTCATTATGAGTTTGCGGTCAGACCGCCATAGTGGCAGCCGCCAAAACACCACCATGTTGGCAGTCATATAGACCGCCGTATTACGAGTCACACAGGCAGGACTAATAAAAGTCTGCCAAATATCCAACCCCGCCACTACTTTGGAATACAGGAAATAGACGGCCCGACCACCAGCACGACAGACAGTCAACCAACCACAGTACTTATTACAAGTACAAAGTTGCAGTGGTGGTCAGCCGTGTCGCTCCACGAATGGCGGTCCGAACCACGGCAGTTAGCAGTCAATAAAGTGATACACAACACCACATTGGATGGATAGGAAAACAACACAGGTGACACACATTGTCACACCGTACTCCCCTGCAAAGCACTGTATAAAACACCGCTTCACAAACTACAATACTTTGCATTTACAACGAAAAGCACCCAATTCAGAGCACATAAAAAATAACCAAACCATAGATTAGGCACACTCACAACTTTCCCTAAGCACATATCCCACATCCTCAACATACTCCTATTTCCAATCACATCTATTTACATTGCCCAAACCCATCAACTCATCTTTACCTGTAAATTTCCTGTTAAAGAAAATCTGAGACCGTATCTCTAAATAAATTGATGTATTTAACTCTGGGCTGTCTGTCCCAGGCTGCCGGCCCTGCCTCGCACTGAGCAAGGAGTCAGAAGTCAGGCAGTAAATCAATCTTCTGCAGTGTGATGCACAACACAGGGCTACACTTTCTAAAGCCCTTCAGTGTCATGGGATTCCTTGGTAATATCCACTGTAGGCCAGTTACACTGTGGGTGTCATAGTTTCAGACATTACAGGCTGCATCCCGGCAGGAGGCCAGCTGCCATTCACAGTCCTAGATCCCATCCCTTCCTATTTGTCACAGGGTAGGATTGAATGCAATCCCGGTAAGTGAGAGCTGGTGTCTCATTCTCAGAGATGGTAAGTGTTAATGTAAAACTTGTATTAGGTATATTGTGCTGAGATGTCTGATTATGCTGACCTCCCCCACTGTGACACTCCAGGTTGTGGCTGTAGATTGCTGACCCCTTTAGAAGATGGGCGCCTGTATTTGTTTCCCAACAAAGTTGATCAAAATGTTGCACTGGCTTTTGTTTCCAGGTGAAGCTGAATATGTACATATTGTGTCCTGAATTGTAGAATACAAGAAAAAGGTAAAAAATGAAAAAGGGCTATGAGTATGCATGCATAGATTATGTCACGCACACTTGGTGCCCTTTGGGTCATGACTTACTTAGCTTGACTGGCACAGTGGTTCTGGAATGCTTTATCCCTCTGGACATGTTTTGATTTTAAAGCAGATGCTGTAGCATGCTGCAAGTTTGTACTTGCATAATTCTAGGAACCTGGGTCTGTTATTTGACAATAAAATAAACATTCAAACGGGTCTCTCCCGGGCCTTATATTTATGCCCTTAACATTAATGCCAAAAACACTGAATAATTTCCGAACAATAAATGTTAAAACGTTAAGGTAATGCATGTCAGCAATTTAGTTCCTGTTCCTATTTCACATGTTTTACTTAATCTTGCATTCCTTATGAGTGGTAGCTATTTCCATCATGTTGTGATTCTGTATTTTTTTGGCCATCTTATTACTGTGCCTGTGAGTGGATTGGCCTCTCTGCAGAACATGTAGTGCAGTGGTTACAGATTTCAGTTGCAATTGAAATTCTGAGTACATGTTTATGAAGGGGTTGCACAGTTGTCAAAATATTGACAGGGGGGAAGTAAATGAAAATAAAGTGCTTTCCTGTTAGGGTATGTTTAGGGGTGGTGAAGTGAAAGAGATGCGAGAAAGTGCATTCAGGAGAGAGTGAAAAGAGGGTGTTAAAGTGAAAAGAGATAAGCTTTAAGATGTAAAAAGGACATACATTTCTAACATAAAGTGCACATAACTGAAGACCATTACTCCTTCCATAGGCCTCAATAATATTCAATCCACAGTCTCACAATTTCACAGTTGAAACGTTTTCAATATATATATTATTTATTATTAAAACAAAATCATTGTTGTTATTCATTTATCTTAAATAGCTAGCAACCACTGACAAAGCCAATACTCCTGGGAAGTTTTATGTATGTCAGTTGTCATGTTATATTGTTATGTTATATGCCTAGATGAATTAACAGAAAGCTCAAAAAGAAACCAAAATACTGGTCGTGTAGCACACTATCGGATCACAGACTTCAATTTTTATGTTGAAGCTACACCCCTTTTACAGACCTCCACTTTTTCATCCCATGTCTACACATAGTTCTATATGGCTGATTGCAGAGAACAGCTGTGGGTGCTTCCCCTAGCCTGGTGAGAAACTTTTCTTCCAAAGTTGCCCCACACAGTGTAAGACACTGAGGGGCATATTTATACTCTGTTTACGCTGAATTAGTGTCATTTTTTTTTACGCTAATACAGAGCAAACTCAACGCCATATTTATATTTTGATGCTAGAACCGTCTAGCTTCAAAATATTGGTGTTAACGTCATTTTTCAAATGTGTGAAACCTCCTTGCATCAATGAGATGCAAGGTAGGTGTTCCTGTCCACAAAATGACTCAAACCCATTAGTGCAATATCTATCCACCCAGGCAAAAAAGGCGCACGGGTGGGAGGTGGACCCAAAAAAATACCTTACCACCAATTTGCCTCAAAATGTAATGCCTGGTTCAGGGCAGGTAATAAATGAGGCAAACACACCACTACTTAAGGAGAACACACTACAACGTGGCCCACAGAGGCAACGCAGAAGCCAGGATAGGGTCTTCAGAACCAGGACAACCGTCCTTGACCTCAGGGACCAGGACATTATTAGGACATACAGACCGAACCGACAAGCCATACTACACCTACATTGAGCCACTAATTACAGTCAGCCTGTAGACCCCACACAACATACTACCTGTGACAAAGCTGCTAGCTGTCCTGCGCATGCTGGCAAGTGGCTCCTTCCAAACAACGGGTGCCCTGGTTGATAGTGTCTCACAGCCGTCGTTCTCTGCAATCCTGCCAAAGGTGTTAGATGCTATTTTCTCCCTGACACCCCGCCACATCATCTTCCCCAAAACCCAGCAAAAGCAGCAGGAGAACAAACAGGTGTTCTATCAAATCCATGGCTTCCCGCATGTGCTTGGTGCAATTGACTGCACCCATGTCCAGCTCGTACCACCTGCAGCAACCGAGCACTTATACTGGAATCGCAAGCACACGCATTCCATTAATGTGCAGCCCATAGTGGACCATCGGGGACTATTCATAAACATTTTGGCCAAGTATCCTGGGAGTGTCCATGATGCCTACAAATTCTGGCACAGCAGGATCAATGAACAATTCCAGGATGGAAAGTTTGGAAATGGCCTACTTGTGGGTAAGTCATCAAACCTAACAATATACACACAACACATCAACCCTGTTGGACACACAAGACATACACCACTACATTAACAAATGGACAGGGTAACACAGATGTGCAGTTAACAACACATATGCACCATGCTACAGTACAACACAATCAGTGCACACCACAAACACACACACCCACATGTATGTAAGACACCCACAATTTGACAGGCACACCACGGGAAGGACAGGTGTAGACATGTACCCTTTGCTAAAAGAACTACACAGACCACTACAAGTGCCCACAGCTTGCCTACTACATACACTTCACAAACAGTACACCAAACAAAGAATAGCACAGACATGTCAGTGGCATACGCCATGCCCATGTCATTTAAGTTCCATATAGACGGAGATCCCTCAAGTCATGCCGTGCAAACCACTGCCAGAATAAACATCAAATACCAGACAACTTGCACCAACACCAACTACATCTCATCAACACATACCTGACTTACCTGTAGTGTGCAGAGACATCTGTCTGACACATTGGCTCACATACATAGGAATACAAGATCAATGCCCATCACATACCATGTGCCAGATGTGTGACAAGTGGTACCACACCTACTGTAGTGCCACCTCACATGCAACCCTCACTGACTCACAACATCATCATGTCTGTACCAGATACAATTAAAGGCCCACCATGGGGCAGAGTCACTGTCAGACAGTGCAGATCATGGATGCCATAGCTGGGACCCTGTAGGAGAAAAGAGGACATCACTGACATCACATGCACTGTGCCAAGGGATGCATTTGCTAACGAGCTGAGCTCCATCCCGTAGCCTGCACTGTGCATGTGTCGACAGTATAAATGCTGATTCATGTGTTGGAAGATAGGAGCGACACTGGTAGTTATGTTGATCATCCTGTAACAATGGGATACACACCATTGGAAACCTCATGGCTGACACAAACATTAGCTGCCACTCTGTATCACCAAGGGACCTCTGTAAAAGCCCACAGTGCCATTGTCATGGCCTGCATTGTACGTACAACTTGGCAGATGACCATTTGATAATGAATTGAAGCCACATTGTAAATCAGCCACCCTCCAATGCTGTATGTAGTGCGGAAGGGGTGTGCAATGTGTGTCGCTGGAGGTCTGTCACCACAAGATACATAGCATGATGATGCTGACTCAAATGTAGCTGTCACCTAAAACCTGAGGCAGTGCCAACAACAAACACCAACCCAGGGGTGATGTATTAAAGGTTGCAATAAGGAAGTAGACTGTGCTTTGAACTCAGATGATTGTGTCACCAATGCATGCTACATACTTCTGCACACACAGAAAGAGCCAATTGGCCATCAAAACAGCATATGTATAGGGTGGTGTCCCTTCCTGCACAAATACATCAGCCACCACAAGACAGCTAGCCAAGTACCCTGGTGCAAGGTAGGTAGTATAGATGCACGGCTGCATATGAACAACTGTTGCAGCGGACAACAAAGTGTTGCCTAATAACATGTCACACATGGGGCATTCTTGCATAGTCTCAATATTGTAGTACAGTGCAGCCAATTTTTGAGACGTGTTGTGCATTCCCACTTACCAATTTCAAAGGCCCTAAGTGTTGCACATCATCTGCAATGGCACATGTCAAAATGGATGGGATGTCCAGGCTCTGTAGTGCTACCGTGTTGCTACCACATATGACCCCATTGTGTTGTGAGGATGTGTCATGTCCCCTCTAGTGATAGCACACTGATACAAAGGTACACTACACAACGCATGGTACATACATTACGACCATCATTTTGGAATCCAAATCATATGTCGCAGGTCCTTGAGCCAAACATAAGATTGTCATGTCCAACAACCCAGTGCTGAGGAGACATTACACAAGGATAGGAACTCACAGCATACCACAAACACATATGAATCACAACCAACTCAGAATATCAACTGCCATGCTACATGACAAACCTGCTTGCAAGTCTTAACAACAACTTACTCCTTTAATCTTTTGCCGCGGATCAGGGCATACAGCCATGGATAATGACCGCATTTCCGAACCCAAGCACAGCAGCAGAGCGTGCATATAATGAGGGACATCGGAGGACACAGACTATTGGGAGAGGACATTTGGCATCCTGAAGTCAAGATTCAGTTGCCTGGACATAACAGGAGGCTGCCCCACACATCATGTGCAAGATTATATTGACATGTGCTATCCTGAACAACATATGTGTGCGGATGAACATCCCCTTATATGGGCAGGTTGATGACCTGCCTGAGGTGGATAGTGGAGACGAACATGAGGGGGAACAGCACAACACAGCTGCTAGGATAAACCGCAGACTGCACATCGTTGAGAACTTCTTCACTTAATAATCACGTAACTCACCTTGTACATTTTGTCAATGAACACCTTACTTATTTATGCAATCCGGCTTTGGTCTCTTCAGTCTCAACAACATATACCTCAGGATTGTGAGTCTACCCTCAGGGAGCATGTTACAAACACTAATCTGAAGAGTACTGTAGCAATATCACATGTGATGCGTAAGATCGAACTGCTACCATCACACACATCATAAATAGCCTCATCACTTGAATGTGACAACTGAAGGACACAATCTATGGACCACAAAATATTATTTACATCCACATTGCCGACTTGTACAACAATAGCTCATCACACACAACTACAACACAACATGTCCAAATAGGAGGTAAACAAGGGCCCCACACTTGAGGCAGTGGATGGCAAAATATGGTGAGACTGTAATGAACAGATCACTGACACAACTCAGTGTGAGAGTTGCAATGGCTGCATGGAGCATGTGTGACAAGTGGGGGGACATCATTGGTGACAATGGTCATCATGATTAGCCCAGATATGACCAGCAATAAAAGAAGTTGGGCCTGCGCAGTACATTCATGGAAATCAGTCCTGCCACTGACACAGGGTACATATGACCTCACACTTTGCACAGACACATCTGTGGAGTGCACATCAGAATGGATGAGAACATATGCAGCTAGGGCTGCAGGTCCGCCACACAAAAGCAACAACCACTGCTAAATGTATTGACTTTAATCTGAATATTAGGTTCAAAACATGATTTGGGTGGAATGTAGGCAGAGTGTGTCAATCACAATATGTACCAAATATGTACACATGTCAGACATATGTGTAGTCCACAAACAAGTCACTATACACTCAATATTAACATATTGAGACAGTTATCGGGTAACATTTCCTAGATAGCATTCATCAGCCATCATCAACAATGCTCCAGCTGTGTATGTCATCAAAAATGTTATGCTCTGTAAGACAACTACACACATCACATAAGTAAACACAATACATAATCACATACCATAACTGTTGCATAGTACTAACTGCCATACATATGTGGATACACTGTTGTCACACATACATAAATATGCATGACGTGAAAATATTTGCATGCTGTTGATTCTGTAACACACACATCGGTGTAACAGACCACTCACACCCAAATCACATTGTTGCATGGACTACTGATTGTGGTCATACACAAAATGACACACTGCAGCCCAGCCCATTCCATTTGTATGTTGATACAGGGGGCATCCATTGACAATGAAACAAAATAACGCAATCAGGAATAGAGTAAAAAACAATGACGCAAATGCATTGAAAACATCATCCGCAAACCCAAAGTATATGACCCTTAGCGTGAATTCCACCTTCGGACTCATCTCAATGCTGATTTTCTGTTAAATAAACGCATAAAGATAATGCGTCAAAGACGCACGTAGGTCATGCATCTGAAATACTCATGCAAATATCTGCTGCGTCAAATAAATACACACATAACAGAAACCGTGACGCACGGGGACTGGAAGTGATGTAATAGGAAATCCTGTTTACAGGCATGGTACAGTGAGTGTACTTTCTCTTTACAGTTTGTGCCTCTTTTGACTGTGTGGTTGTGTCCTGGAGTTGGTGGTGTCTTCTTGCTCTGTATTGTATCTTATGGTGTCCCTCCTGTTGAGTTTTTTGTATTTTTGACTGGGCTTTTTCCCAGTGTTTGTAAATTTTTGTGTTTTTTGTATCTATCATTGTACTTGTACTGTGGGTTGTCTGTCCGAGAAAGTTGTTAAATTGGGTTAGTTGGGATTATTTTTTGGGGCCTTAAGTTTCCTTTATTTTAATTTTGTTTATAATCATTATTGTTGTCAACCCGTACCTGAGGGATATGTCTGGTAGAGGGAGACTGACAAGGATGGGGGAGGAGGAGCTGGGAGGCTTCATGTGGCTGGTAGCCCACTACCTGCCATTATTGTTGGAGATGGGGGGGGGCGTGTGATCCAGGAGCGAGGCAGCTGCGGGGGGGCAAGGTGCTCGAACACCAGCTGAAGCAACGCTGGGCAGATCTGGTGGCCAGGGAGCAGGATCTGCTTGACCATCTTGATGTGGTGATTGGTGGTCCTGTTGGTGAGTCTCCCATTGGCAGTGAATTTACTGTTCACTGCTCTTGAATGACAGTAGCAGATGTGTTGGCGTGCTGCATGCAGTGCTTGTGGAAAGGTTACATGCAACCAGAATGAAGTGTAACTGCGCCAGCCTAGACATGGAGTTCACATGTCCTACCATTTTACCAATGTAGGTCAGATGTTTGGTGAGTCATGCACAACCATCACCAAGTCACACATTTCTGGGGCCATGGCAACACCTGTGCCGCAGTATAGTGTCTTGTATAATGAGCCAAGACACCGCCAGCATAACATATGTAACTGGATTTTGATAACAAAGTAGGGTAATCCATGTATGGCGCTACATGGTCATCATTTCACACACATTATCCCTGCCATTATGTTAGCAAAGGGGGCATGCCCACCTTAGGGGGAACTGGCAATGGGGCATTGATCAGTCAACTTTGACACATCAGTCATGGATTACTCAATGCATGATCATTGCAGACTGAACATTGAGCTGCTTGTCCATCACAAAATGCCTCTGTGTGCCTTGCAGGACAAGCCAGAATACCTGAGTCAGTTGTCTTGAAGGGCACCAGGGTAGTGTCATGTATCTGTCACCCAACTCCCCCTCATACCATTGAGTTCCATCTTCTATAGGTTGCCCACATATAGTTGTTGCAGGGTGTAGCACTACATGAGTCTGAGGCCCAGTGTAAGTGTGCAGATGTGTGGCTCTCACTCACCTGAGTGTCAGTGTCATTGTGAGTTTGCAATGGTGTGTCTGTTGCACTGTCTTCAACCTGGATAATTAGTGCACTCCTCTAAAATAGTACACACTGTAATATGTTGTCCACTGGTAGTGACAGTGATATGACACTAAGCATGGTTTTCCATCCATATCTTGCTGGTGGACCTGACCCCTATACCATTAGCGAGGTAACAAGATTTGATGACCCAGATGTATCCAGTAAATGTGATAATGTCTGTCCTGTGTAGTGATTGAGTCATGTGTGTTGCACACAATGCTAGAAGTGAGAAGCTGTCAAATGATCAGATATCAAAGTAGGCTGGATGGTGACATTGTGTCCCATTTAAGGGTTCCCAATGCACAAGCAGAGAGTCATATCTTGTGAGGCTTGTGGTGCTCAGTGGTCAGCATTGTGTAAACAAGGTGATGACAAGCCACATGTAGGCCTATATGTGACTTAATAGTGCACCAATGTGAGAATATTGGCACTGGGACACACCGTCATTCTCACAACACAGTGATGCACCGTTTTTAACACAAATTGGTGCATCCCTGTATTGTAATGGGTAGGTAGGACTGGGTGGGCAATTGTCCCCCAGCATGGTGCCCCATATTTTGTTCTCCATTTACGTGCAAGGCCAGACGTGTGCTGGCATGGATATGGGTGTGTAATGAATAGTATTAGCTGATCAGGTGTTGATGGGTGTCTACAGCTGGACACATGAATGTAGATGTGAAAGACCTATGGATACCAGCTTCCTAGCTGGCAGCCCTCCTAACGTATGGTCCACTCCCTGACTCCATGTCTGAGTGGGTATGCCTTGGTGGATGACCTGGACAGATGAGATGATGGATTGCCCGGTCCATCCCCCCTGGCACAGGGGGTGAGGAACAACACATGTGTAGATAGATGTGATGCTCACAGTGTAGGTGACAGTCATTTTGATCAGGCTTGCACATGTACCTGTCAACACTGACCCCTTATGGTTACCAACTGCATCCCATACTCCCAATAACAGATTGACGTACGGATGAAAATTGACACAGATGATGAGGAAAAGTGGCCCTGATCTATGTGAAGTTCACGCTGCCTTTGCATTGTTACACATAGCAAATAATCAATGCACACCTAATTTGTTTTGGTTCCTAATCTTGTTGTGAGTGCCTTTGGTGTCAATTAAATGATGCTAAGGCAGCCTTGCTGTTTCATTCATCAGGGCCATTGTTTTATCTGTAATGTGAGTTGGAGTGCATGTGCAATTTGATGTAGAATGTAAAGTGTAGATTGTAAGCTAATAATCTGTACATACTCCACACAATGCTGACACTGATGGTTGCCTGTCTCAATTTACCAGCTGACAACATGAAAAATTAGGAACTGCGGGCTTTTCAGAAGAGGGCAGTCTGCTATAGGCACAGCCTGACAGTGGAATCTGGCTGCTGGAGCGATCCACCGGGGAATGGCAGTCTTTCACCCAAGGGGGACCCACACTTCCCACAGAGGGAGGACCAAGCATCACAGATTTGCAGGGGGGCACAACTGCCACCATCACAACAGCCCCAGCAGCTACACCCTCAACATCTGTGCCACAGACTACCCCACTTGCTGCCATGGACACAAGTGCGAATAAGGACCTACAGAGGGATGTGACACTGGTCCTCAAAAAGTTGGACAGTCTTGAGAAGGAGGTAGAGAAGAACACCAAGAGACTGAAGTTCACCAAGAGGAAACTCAAGAGGGCCAATCTGTAATTGGCAAAATGACTCTCACCCCAGTTCCCTCCCTCATTTGTTTTAATGTTTTTATAGTGTGTTTTAGGGGGTTAGTGTCAGGTTAGATTAGGTTAGTAGTTTAGTTAGGATAAGTAGGTTTTTGGGGATTGGGTTTCCTACTTTTTACATGTTACTTTGTTTGGTGATATTGGGGGCATTTATGTGTTTTTATAAAAAAGAATATAAAAATTTAAAAAATAATTACCAAAAAATATATATTTGTTTAGATATAGGTAATATGTGTAGTTTAGTATATGTTGTCCTGCATGTGTTTTGTGATATAAGGGGGTGGGAGGGCAGTGTTTAGAGTGTGTTGTTAAATGTTGCTGGAAATGGCCTTTCTACAGGGTCACCCCAAAACCTTTTGCCTTCCTCCTTCTCTTTTTCTGACCTCATTTTTGCTGGCTTTAGGACTCTGTCCACTTTACCATTGCTAATCAGTGCTAAAGTGCATATGCTCTCTGCTTAAAACATGGTGACATTGGCTCATACCCAATTGGCTTATTTAATTTACGTGTAAGTTCCTACCAAAGTGTACTACATGTGCCCCGGGCCTGTAAATTAAATGCAACTAGTGGGCTGCAACACTGGTTGTGCCACCCACATAAGTAGCCCTCTAACCATGTCTCAGGCCTGCCTCTGCAGTGCTTGTGTGTGCAGTTTCACTACCACTTTGACTTGGCATTTAAAAGTAATTGCCAAGCCTTAAACTCCCCTTTTTCTGCATATAAGTCAACCCCAAGGTAGGCACTAGGTAGCCCATAGGGCAGGGGGATGTGTAGACAAAAGGCAGGACATGTACCTATGTAGTTTACATCTCCTGGTAGTGTAAAACTCCTACATTTGTTTTAACACTGCTGTGAGGCATGCTCCTTCCAGTGGATAGCATTAGGGCTACCTTCATATACTGTTTGAGTGGTAGATCCTGATCTGATAGGAATAGCCAGGTCATATTTAGTATGGTCAGAATGGTGATACAAAATCCTGCTTAATAGTGAAGTTGGATTTTAAATTACTATTTTAGAAATGCTACTTTTAGAAAGTGAGCATTTCTCTACACTTAAATCCTTCTGAACCTTCCAATCCACGTCTGGGTAGGTTTAGTTGGCATCTCCCTCGTGCATTCACTCAGACACACCCCAAACACAGGACACTCAGCCTCACTTGCATACATCTGCATTTTGAGTGGGTCTTCCTGGGCTGGGAGGGTGGAGGGCTTGACACTTACATGTCAAAGGACAGTAGCCTGCCCTCAAACAAAGGACTGCCACACCCCCTACTGGGACCCTGGCCGACAGGATGGAACTGAAAGGGGACCTTGTGCACTTCTAAGCCACTCTTTGAAGTATCTCCCACTTGAAAGGCACATTTGGGTATTTAAGCAGGGTCCCTGACCCTACCAATTTAGACACTTCTGAGGTAGACACTGTACCTGACAAGACACTTCCTGGAGAAGAGAACCTGAACCAGAACCTGCAACCTGCCAAGAAGAACTGCCTGGCTGCCCAAATGACTCACCTGACTGCTTTCTGTGAAGGACTGTTGCTTTGCTTTTGTCCTGCTGCCTTGCTTCTCTCTGGCTGTGGTGAAGAAGTGCTCTCCAAGGGCTTGGATAGAGCTTGCCTCCTGTTCCCTGAAGTCTCAGGACCAAAAAGACTTCATCTCTATAAGAAGGACTCCTTGTGTGGCAAAAATCGCCGCACAGCCTGCCAAAAATGATGAACAGCCCGCATCGCCAGCATAATGGGCGAAAATTCGATGCACAGCCCACTGGATCGACGCACAGCCGAGCTGGAACGACGCAGTTCCTGCCGTGCGGTAGAAATTTCCATGCAATGCCCACTGGATCGACGCAGCCCCTGTGACTTCGTCCTGTCAGTGCCGGAAATCTACGTATCGTCCCCGGGGCATCCAAAAACCCTGCAACCCGAAGAGGATCCATGACCGAGTGTCGGAAATCGACACACATCCATCCCTGTGTGAAAACTAAACAACGCATTATCGTGTGCGGCCTGAGAAATCGACACACATCTCCTTGTTTTCCACGCATCTCCTCCTCGGCAGTTCTTTATGGAGATTTTGAATGCAAACCAGGTACTTTGTGCTTGAAAGAGACATTTATTGATTTTAAAAGACTAAAGACACTTTATATCATTTTTGCAGTGATATCTCAACATATATTTATTGCACCTTAATCGTTTTTGACCTGCATTTTACCAGATGAATATTATATATTTTTCTAAACATTGTGTGGTGTATTTTTGTGGTGCTATACTGCGTTATTGCATGTTTTATTGCACAAATACTTTACACATTGCCTTCTAAGTTAAGCCTGACTGCTCAGTGCCAAGCTACCAGAGGGTGGGCACAGGATAATGTGGATAGTGTGTGACTTACCCTGACTTGAGTGAGGGTCCTTGCTTGGACAGGGGATAACCTGACTGCAAAACAAAGACCCCATTTCTAACAAATGTGTTAGATAAGTTTAGCATATAGTAGTTAGGGTCAGTTGTTGGTTATGTATAGTTAGGATAGGTTAGGTTAGGATAGGTGTTCTTCATTCTTTTTAGTTTAGTTTAATTCTAATTAAAAATATTTGGGTACTCCCTTATTTCATGTGTCATATGCTTGGGTCTCAGGGTCTTCCCATGGGTGTACAGTGAAAATTGTGTGTTGGCCTAGGGATTCCATCCTGCCTTAGATCCCTCTCTTGACATGTTCATCACCTTCTTACAACTGAGCTGTCACATCGGCAACTGCAACACATCTACTTGTCTGTGCATCTGCCATCCAGTGTACCCACCACTCAAGGTGACTATGTTAACCATGTATCGGACAGGTAGGTGTGGTATTGTTTGGGTCCTGTGTCAGAATGTTGGGAACTGTGGGACATCTGACAACAGTCTACATTTCATATCTATCCTGCTAACCTGACCAGTGTCAATTACAGATGAGGTTAAGTACCTCTGTTTCACACCAATGTGTTCTACTGGTACACCCAGCTGACGATATTGCCTGAGAACTGTTTCACAGCCATTCCTGCCATATGTAGTGGGTGAAGCATACTTGTGTTCAACATTTTTGACATACTCAGTAAATTGCTTGTAGGGGATGAGATCAGCATTGACGTTCATCATGCAGGTACCTTGTGTGTAGATATGTGCCCCCATATTCCTGCACTCTTGTACTGACACTCTGTGACTACAGACACATTACACACATCACAATTCCTAAGTGTAGTAGATGTGTCACAATACACAAAGACATGCTGCCTGTGTAGGTGGTGTTTAACTACAAGTGTTGTAGTGCAATACTTATAATGTCCAGGTCTGTGACCCCATTAGTGAAATCCATCCAGTTGTGACACAACACAAGTCCAGGGTTGAGGGACATGTTATACGACATGCTTGGGTAAAGTGTCTTTCAGTGCGGGGGAACATAAATTGTCAATTGAAAAGTGAGAGACAATTGCAGTCCTTAGCAGAAAGGTCAACAGTGTGTCGGTGAAGAGTGCATATCTGCAACAGTGCTAACACTGGCATGATGTCAAGCACCGGACAAAGGAAAACACTGCCCATGTGGCATGGGCTGGTGCTACCGGGAACTCCTACAGGTGAAGATGATCTGTTCCACATCCTCATCCTCTGATGTGTGTGGTGTCTCCTCAGCCCTTGAGAGGTAGAGGGGGCCACACACACTTCCCTGTGGTAGGCAGCCATGTCTGCCCTGAGGGAGACCATTTCCCGGTGCATGGAGTCCATCTTGTCCTCAAGCACGCTGATGCTAGTTTGGGATGGCAGTTGTTGTGGCCTCTCCCTCATGGCAGCAGCTATGTCCCACAGACACTCTTGGATTCCACACACTGGGGAGTGTGTGCCTCGGTTGGCAGTCTTTTCAGTAGCCGTAACCATGCACGTGCGCATACCCTCTAGGCTTGCTGCCATAGTTTGCATCCCCACCCGCAACTCCTTGGCCAGCTCCCGCTGGACTTTTACCACTGTCCTCTCAAAGCTGGTCCTGGGGTCTCGGAGTCCTCAGCTGTGTCGGTGCTGGCAAGTCGTACTATTGGGGTGCTAAGTGGGACCTGTGGGATGTCTGCTACACCAGTACTCCTCCTTGCGACTGGAGGGGGTGTCTGGACATTTACAAGGACTTCTTGTAGGGTCTCTTGGCTGATGGTTGCCAGCTGGTCATCCAGGTCATCAGGGTACTTTAGGACAGGCAGATCCACAGGAGAGCCATCATCCTCTGCAATGAGATGGTGTGAAATCAGTCTGTCTGTGTTGTGGCAGTTGATATGTCACATCACTGGCTTGATATTTGAGGCTTATTGTCATCTTAGGGCCAGATTTATGAAAAAATGCGGCAGCACGGTGCTGCGCCAAAATTGGCAGTGCTGCGCTGCATCACTTTAGAAACACAGGGATGTGCCGTATTTAAGTGAATATGGCGCAACCCTGTGTTTACCCCTGCGCTGGCGCTAAATTCAGCTGCCAGTGCCAAAGCAGGCATCCTTGCACCATTATGCAAGGATGTCTATGTTGAGGGGTGTGTTTGTTTATGTGTGTGAAGGTGTCCCTTCTTGCACATAAACAATCATTATTGGCACTTGGGCACTTCTGTGTGAGCTGTAGAATGCAGCACACACAGAAGTGCCAAAGCGTCATTTTCAAATGATTGTTCATGTGCAGGAAGAGACACCTTCATGCACATAAACAATCATTTCTGGCATTTTGCTCTTTCTATGCATGCTGCAGAAAGCAGTACACATCAAAATAGCAAAAAACTAGGAGGAATAAAAGTATTCCTCCTCGTTGCACCCTGCTAACGCCACCCCTGGGGGTGGCATTAGATTTTGGCGCTTTCTCAGGCTTACAAAATTTCATAAATCTGAGGCAGCATCAAAATACAATGGGTGTTGCTGTGGCACGCCCACAGCAACACCCATTGAACGCCCCTTCCACGCACAGTGCTGCGTGGGAAGGGGCCATATTTACATTGTGATGTTAAGCCACAAAAAGTGGCTTAACGCCACCTTGTAAATATGGCGCAGAGCTTAGCACCACAGGAGCGTCAAGAAAAGTGACGCTCCTGTGGTGCTAGGGGCCAAAGCATTGTTCCTGTACATCATGGCTGTAGTCTACAGCCCTGTGCCCCACCTGCGTGTCACATGAAGGGAAGCCCAGTTGGCACAATTGGCTGCGTCATATCTTCTAGGTGTGATGCCTATCCTTTTTGTGGCTTGACACCATCTTTTCATTGTCAACCCTCCCTATGCAGTAATTTGCATGATGAGGCCTTGCAATGGGTGTTGCTGTGCTCATGTCACAGCACCACACCTGGCAACTTTCACCTGTCACAGTCTTACATGTTTCACATACACCCATGTGGTGCTGAGACCTTGCACCACCACAGGGATGGCATTGCCAGGACACTATGCTCTTGTTACCATTGATGGCTCCTCATGTTGTTGTTTGTGTATGTTTGCTACATTGCATGGCACTCATGGACCTGGCAGAGTTAAATTTCATCTTTTGTCTGTGCAGGTGTGTTTGCCTTCTACACACCTATGCCCTCCCCCTCAATGCAGCCCTCCTTGCACTATGATACAGGTGTGCAGCATGGTGGCAGTGCAGCTAATTTGACACAAGCAAAGGGTTAGACCCAGGGATGGCCAGCATGGGTATGACATTTCTGCTATGTACATAATTCTGTATGTGACAGTGCATGATGGTAAATGAGTCTATGGACATAGGCGTTTAGAAGGAGTTGTACTTAGGTCAGGGCCTGAAGCTAGTTTGAGGTGATTCTGCAGGTAGTCATACTGGTCCCTCATTTCAAGTGTGTCAGTCCTATGGGCACCTGACTGACATTGTGTATTTGACCACCCCCAACAGCACAGGTGGTAGTAGCAACTCTTGTCAATGTGGAATGCACCATGGGCCAATGGCCTGCACTGGCAGGTTTCCAGCAGCTTATGGACTGGCAATGCCATCTTTCCTGTATCACCAGACCCGTATTACATTCAACAATATCCTCCAGGTCTGTTTCCACATTTCCACCAGCCTTTACATTGCGGTGAAACCCCCATGCAAAGGTTGTTGGTAATGTGGTGTGGTGTGCCCCTGGGTGCCCCTGCACAGCCCATGCACTTGGCATGTGCAGTGCAGGGGGGCCCATGTGCTGGCCCTTTGCCCGTTCCACTGCCTGATTTGCAGGACTGAGTGCAGCTTGTCCTGTCACACCCAATGCAGCCCAAAACTGGCACTGAGTCTATTTGATCCATCAGGAATGTTGTAGTAAGTGCCCCATAGAGCTACCATGAGCAGAGAGATTTCCAGCCGCCATCCCAAGGTGTGACTGGCAACCTCAAACGGTACACTGCACTGGCAGTCTTACCAACACCGCACTTGCCCATCCACCATCCCCTACCCGTCGATGTGGAATTATGTTCACAGTCTCCATGTGTTGTACATGTGTGTTTATTTCTCCATTTACATGTGTCTGACATGGTTGTGTCAGAGTAGTTGTGGGCTCAGCCTGTGACTGTTGTGACCTACTGTTTGCTATCTGTGGTTCATATTTTCTGTAGGGGCATATTTCAGTTCAGCATCAAGATGTGTGGTTCAACACTACTTCAGTTTAATGGCATTTTACCAATGATACATGTCCAGCCTGCTATTCCCCCTGTGCCTGTTTAGTTCATTGTTCCATGCACCCAGGGGACACCCTGACTGCATGATGGAGTGGTGGCTGCCTCATGTGGATGTGTTGTCAATGTGTGGTGTGGTGGTGATACTGACACATGTCTGGTTACTGTTGGGACACTTGCAATGACTTGTGTGCTGTGAGATTCAGCACAAATACATTTGGGCAATAAGGCAAGGACGTTGCAAGGTGTTACTGCAATGGACACCACTATGACGTAACCCCACGTAACCCCAGGAATGGTATTGTCTGACTACCTAGTCTCAGAGGTCTTGGTTGTATTGGTGATGTTGATATGCTATATGCAAGGGATGTTGTGATGACAGAACCAGTGACACAGTGATTATACATGCCATCCATCCCATATGCTGCATATGTACATGTAGGTATTTAGGCCTGGTGTTCAACATATGTCCAGGTTGTGTATGTGTTATGGTGTATGGCACTACCAAGGATAAGGTAGGTACATGTGTAGCTTACGTCGGCATGGTGCAACTTGCTTAATGCGCGTTGTGTCCCTCTGCGCTCCTTTGAAATGCATTGTGTGAGCCCTATCTGCCTCCCCCTTCTTGTACTTAAAATTTTAGCATAGATTTCCACCATGCAACTTACCCTGCATTTGTGGTGTTTCCTGGTAGTCTGCGCTGTCCTGTCCTGCGATTCCTGTGATGATTTCCTCTGGGATGACCGCTGCAAGCATCTCCTCCATCTCGTCCAAGTCCTCTTTTGGTGCTGGACTCCCAATTCCAGTTTGCAGTGCTGCCTTCCTGTTCCTTGCCATTTTTTACTTTGTCCTTCGCTTGCAGTCATGCCAGCATTTCTTGCACTCAGTTATAGTTCTCCTGACCTCTGCCACACAGGTAATCTTATCCACTACCTGCTGCCAGATAGCCTCTCTCCTTCCAATTTGCAATTTTGAAGTGACGACGAGTTGATGCTGATGCTCCGTCACCTGTCTCACCAGTATTTTGTGATCCTCTGCGCGGAAACAACACTTTTTCTTTTTCTTCTCCCCCCCCTGGGTCTTGTCTGTGTCCTCCTGGCTGGTTCCTGGTTGAATGGGGTCTCCCTGGAGTCTCACCTTGCTTCCTGGCTCCGTTTTGCCTCTCATTTGCACTGTTTTCTCCGTTTGCGTCTGTATTTGACGCTATTGCGGGCAAAAATAGTACATTTCCATTTTGCAACATGATTAAATGTCGTAAAATGGATTAGCGTCATTTTTCCTCTGTTAATGTCATTTTTCCTTATGACAAGGCTTAATGGTTAATGTCTGGAAAAATGACTCTAACTAATTTTTTTGCGCTACCCAGCCTCATAGTATAAATATGCCGCCCGGGTGGCGTTAAAAAATGGCACTAGTCAGCACAATTTTTTTTTACGCAAAACTGCATTAGTGCAGTTTTACGTCAAAAAGTATAAATCAGGGCCTGAGTAAGCCAACACTTTAAAGGGCCTTAAGCTGTTGCACTGTACAAGCTGCACACTACAGTAACTGTCCATCATATTTAAGGCAGTAACATATATCTCAGTTTTTGATGTACTTAAAAGGTTCAAGACTACACGTTCGCAATTGCTTTATAAAGTTTCTTTCTTTCTCAATAATTTATTTAGTAAAATGTGCTTTAAAATGCACCATTTGCCAGTTTTCTTCAGATTTCTTTCATGGACATTTGTCCATCGAGCATGCTCACTTCGCTTGCTACATAAAAGTAATACCCAACATTTATGCCCCGCCACTTTCAAATGTCACCAGCCACAACTGACTTTCACTCCCTTCTTGCTTGATAAAGCTCAACTTTGGTGCCAGGCTCCCACAGTACTGCTCCTTTTCACTGTCCTGTTACCTCAGTCACTATACTACAGGGAGTGCAGAATTATTAGGCAAATGAGTATTTTGACCACATCATCCTCTTTATGCATGTTGTCTTACTCCAAGCTGTATAGGCTCGAAAGCCTACTACCAATTAAGCATATTAGGTGATGTGCATCTCTGTAATGAGAAGGGGTGTGGTCTAATGACATCAACACCCTATATCAGGTGTGCATAATTATTAGGCAACTTAACAAACAACAAATATATACCCATTTCAATTATTTATTATTACCAGTGAAACCAATATAACATCTCAACATTCACAAATATACATTTCTGACATTCAAAAACAAAACAAAAACAAATCAGTGACCAATATAGCCACCTTTCTTTGCAAGGACACTCAAAAGCCTGCCATCCATGGATTCTGTCAGTGTTTTGATCTGTTCACCATCAACATTGCGTGCAGCAGCAACCACAGCCTCCCAGACACTGTTCAGAGAGGTGTACTGTTTTCCCTCCTTGTAAATCTCACATTTGATGATGGACCACAGGTTCTCAATGGGGTTCAGATCAGGTGAACAAGGAGGCCATGTCATTAGATTTCCTTCTTTTATACCCTTTCTTGCCAGCCACGCTGTGGAGTACTTGGACGCGTGTGATGGAGCATTGTCCTGCATGAAAATCATGTTTTTCTTGAAGGATGCAGACTTCTTCCTGTACCACTGCTTGAAGAAGGTGTCTTCCAGGAACTGGCAGTAGGACTGGGAGTTGAGCTTGACTCCATCCTCAACCCGAAAAGGCCCCACAAGCTCATCTTTAATGATACCAGCCCAAACCAGTACTCCACTTCCACCTTGCTGGCGTCTGAGTCGGACTGGAGCTCTCTGCCCTTTACCAATCCAGCCACGGGCCCATCCATCTGGCCCATCAAGACTCACTCTCATTTCATCAGTCCATAAAACCTTAGAAAAATCAGTCTTGAGATATTTCTTGGCCCAGTCTTGACGTTTCAGCTTGTGTGTCTTGTTCAGTGGTGGTCGTCTTTCAGCCTTTCTTACCTTGGCCATGTCTCTGAGTATTGCACACCTTGTGCTTTTGGGCACTCCAGTGATGTTGCAGCTCTGAAATATGACCAAACTGGTGGCAAGTGGCATCGTGGCAGCTGCACGCTTGACTTTTCTCAGTTCATGGGCAGTTATTTTGCGCCTTGGTTTTTCCACACGCTTCTTGCGACCCTGTTGACTATTTTGAATGAAACGCTTGATTGTTCGATGATCACGCTTCAGAAGCTTTGCAATTTTAAGAGTGCTGCATCCCTCTGCAAGATATCTCACTATTTTTGACTTTTCTGAGCCTGTCAAGTCCTTCTTTTGACCCATTTTGCCAAAGGAAAGGAAGTTGCCTAATAATTATGCACACCTGATATAGGGTGTTGATGTCATTAGACCACACCCCTTCTCATTACAGAGATGCACATCACCTAATATGCTTAATTGGTAGTAGGCTTTCGAGCCTATACAGCTTGGAGTAAGACAACATGCATAAAGAGGATGATGTGGTCAAAATACTCATTTGCCTAATAATTCTGCACTCCCTGTAAGATCCACACTGCTTCAACATACTCTTTCCTTGTGGATATGCTTCCGCTTGTACTTTTCTTAACAAACCTCCTCTACTTTTCCTATATAATTGGATTATATATTAAGTCTTACCCTCGAGGAACAGCATCTGTGATCAAAATGCATTGGGAATTATGAAAAAACTGTTTTTGAATTAATATCACATTGGTGAAAAGAACTGAATTTTCAAGAATAAACAAGGAACACAAAAATACTTACTCACTCTCATTTATCCAAAACTAGCCAGGGCCTAGTAGATATAGTGGTGGCTGACCATGAAACCCCAAAAAGGTGTGTAACATACAAAACATTTTTCTGCACACAGTTTTAACTCATACTATGGGGCTATTGGCACACATTCTATCTGCAAAGGTCAGCAGACCATAGTGTATGTGAATGACTTTAAATAAAGTAAACATTTTTCCTTAAAAAACAGCCTGCTTTCCTTAAAGGAACCATGGCTACTTAAAAAAAAAAAATTCTAAATGTTTCAGAGAGGGTTGCTAGTAATTCCCTGAACCATTGCCAACTCCCTCCTAATCCCTCTGAAACTTTGATCCCATTTCACTAGTGGTAGGAGTGGCGGAGGGTAGGACAGTGGATTTGGGGTCCAAATGGGACTCCTTCTCTTTTGCAGATAGATTAGCACTCCAACTTGGGAGCTGGTGATTTCAGTTGTTAGGGACAATTCTGGTCCCAAACCATTGACATGTATAGTAGGGATTCACAATTTGGAGTGGACGCCAACAACATGCCCTTTCCAATGACGTCTAGGTAACCATTCAGAAACCCACTCTAGGGGTTCGTAAAGGTTTATGGACCCCAAAAATAAATTTCATACATAATAAAAACCTACTTTGCAGGTGCAGATACTCCAGTTTCACAAATCAGAGTGTTTATGACCGTAAAAAGTTTAGTATATTTGTCCCTTATATTTGAAAAATGCTTACAAGTTGCAAAAAAAAGTTGTTGGGCCATTTATCAGTGAACACATAGTGAATCCTGCAACTGCTATTAAAATTGCACAGTCTATGAAAATTCATGCCTCTTGCGACTTCTTGACACCACTCTATTTAGTAATTATTCCCGTCTCTACTCTTATGGTTGCGCTTGCACCTCAGTCTTTGCCATTGACCTCTAGTCCTTGTTCCGTAAACATTCAATACTACCTCATCATGCCTCTGAAGCCTCATCTGTCAACTGTCCTTGCTTCCAGGAAAGGGGGAGTGCTTCAATGGTTTACTCTAAGGGGCATATTTGTGAGTTTATCACACAGGGCAGCACAGCAAGTCATCTTCCTGCACTGCACTGTGTGACAGGGAGAGGGCAGGAATGCACCATACTTAAGCCAATATGATGCATTGCTGCCTTTTCGCCTGAGCTGGTGCCATTTTGACTACCCAGCGCCAATGCAGCCACCCTTGCACTGTAGTGCAACGGTGCCTTTGTTGCATGTGGGACTGTTTTTGTGCAGGAAGGGACACCTTAGTCTAAGAAAGAGAACACATGTGTTTCCTTCGCATTATGTCACTGATTACCCATTGAATTAAATCATGTACTTTTCATTGCAGATACCAGTACTGAACCTGTCACTACATCAGCTCCCCCAGGTAGGTCATAGAAGTGCGTAATGACTGTCAGGAGTTAAAGTTCACCATTGCATAACTATGTTTATTCTTACATTCCCGATGTAAAAATGCTTTGTAACCAGGAAAGTAACAGTTTTCACTTTCAGATTTTGATTCAGGTGCCAGCTCTCCACAGGAAAGTCCTTAAAATGCTGTTTTATGGAGTCTCCATTCCAAATTCACACATTGAGAAGGCTCTGCCTGTCCCTGCTCTACCGCCATACCTCCTGTCTCTGACCTCTGTCCTTCCTCAAGCCTTTCAGACCCTGCTATCCACTCCACTGCTGATTCTGGGCCCCTCAACCTCCTCCCTGCTTCTCCTTCACTCGTTTTGCTCCTTTGCTCGCACCCCATGGCCCCTTTGCTTGTTTCTTTATTTTGTGCCACACTTCCACCTTTGCCTCTTTATCTCCTCTGAGGTTCTGCCTTTCTCTGACCAATTTTTTAACCTTTGTTTGCCTTTTTGACTCTTATTTCACACCTTTTGCCTCTTTTTCTCCTTGCTTCCTGCATGTGAACTGCTTTCACTCTTACCCAGTTTGCTCCCTTTCAGTTTGCACATTTTGTCATCTTTAATACAGCCTCTTGTTGCTTTATTCCTCCTTTTTGACTCTTTCAATCTGAAGCGGCCTCACCATGCACAGTTTTCTCATTAATAATTTTGCTGCAAATGTTACAGTGATTCTATCAATGATGTCAACATAGGTGTTGTGATTGATGTAATATCTGGGGTAATTAGCAGTGCATGGTGAAGGCGCAAGATATAGTTACCTTAGGACACAAGATATAGTAACTTGAAATATGTATAACTATAACAGCTGAATTTGTATGGATTTGTGCCTCTAAAATCTGAACCTAACAATACCATAGCTGTAGCCTTTGGGTTTTTTGTGAACTTCTAAGTTTTTTTATTTTATTTCCTAACTATAATGTCCCTGTAACCTTTAGTTTAGTGAATTTCTAGGTTTAAAAAAATGTTTACTAAGATGCCCATTGCAATGCACGGTAGGGGTGGGGGAGTGGATGAAGGGCCTGGCCGGCCCGCCCAAGCTTGCTCCTCCTGCCCGCCCTCCTCCTTGCCATCCATTGTCCAATGTCCCTGCTCTCTCATTACAGTCCTGTGTGGCTGTTGTTCTGCCACTGCCCTTTGCCTACCCTGAACAGCTAGCTTGCTGCTCCATTCACCTCCTCCCTACCTTCCTTTGTCCGAGTCCATGCACCACACCCCTCCCTCCTGCCTTGCATGGTCTGATGTACTGCCACTGCCTACTCCATCCTGTCATTCGTGGTCCAATATGCTGCAACTGTCCCTCCCATCTGTCCAGTATGGTAAGGTTGATGCCCTTGCCTCTTTCCCCTCTGCTCTCTGTTGTCCATGTGCATGGCCCTTCCCCCTCCCTATTGGTTTCCATGGTCCTTTGTGCTGCACTGCTGTCCTGCGTGCCCTGTGTGGTGTATTGTGGTGCTGCAACCCCTGACACCTGCCCTGTAGGATCATTGTGGTGCCTCTGCCCACCTTTCTCGTGCCCTCTGTTATCTGAATCCATGTCCCTAACCATTCTCCCTGCCCTCTGTGATCCAATGTACCATACTTACCAATATATTGAACTTGGTAAGAGGAAGATTTTGAAACAAAAGCCTGGGGAATTGGTTTTCCCAATTGACTTACATAGAAAAAGAGGAGATTTTAGGCAGGAGGCAGATAAAAAAATCCCTTTTGGGCTTAAAAACTTCGGGAGTCTGCTGCCTGAATCGGTTCTGTTGACATGTATGGTTATACTGCCACTACCTCTTCCTCCTGACCTCAATGGTGTGTTATATTGCCACGGCCTTTCTTGCCTGTACTGCATGCTTGGTCTGCTACCCTTTCCCCTGCCCTCCTTGGTCCGTTGTACTGCTACTGCCCCTCCCACCTGTCCAACGTGGTCAACTTGTTGCCTCTGCACCCTCTTCCCTGCCCCCAGTTATATGAGTCCATGCCACTAAAATCAGCCTTCGCACAGTATTCTAATGAAGGACTAGATTGCTAACATTCTGTATGTGTTACAAAAGTATGGCATGCCTGACGTCATCTTGATGTAATCAATACTGTAATTCCTGAAGGATTTCCTATAGAAACTGGGAAACACCACTGCTCCCACGGACCACGCATGCAATCTGAGCATCATCCTGGACTCCTCTCTACCCATGACCCGCCAAGTCAACGCTGTCTTGTCATGAGTCCACACCCTCAGACTCCTCCGAAAGATCATCAAGTGGATCCCCTCCGGCACGACGAAGACAGTCACCCACACACTTGTCATTAGCAAACTGGAGTACGGCAACGCACTGTATGCCTGCATCACCAATAAACCACAATCAAGACTACATAGAATCCAGAATGCAGCAGCCAGACTCATCCTGGACATCCTCCGACACTGCCACATCTCCTCCCACCTCAGAGACCTACACTGGCTCCCAGTCAACAACCGCATCACATACGAACTTCTGATCCACACCTACAAGCCACTACACCACATAGGACCGGCATACCTCAACCACTGCCTCGCCTTGTACGTACTCAACCGACAACTCCGTTCTTCCCAGCTCACCCTCGCAGCCGTTCCCAAGATCTGGAAAAGCACAGCAGGAGGAAAATCCTTCTCCTACCACGCAGCCCGGACATGGAGCATGCTAGCTCTCAAACTCAGGCCGACCGCATCACTAAAGCAGTTCAGGAAGGACCTCAAGACCTGGCACTTTGACATAGCAGCACGCCCGGAAACCTCTCCTTGAGACCCTACGGGTGATTAGTCACGCTTCAGAAATCACTGATTGATTGATAGAAAGTAAAAATAATAGAGGATATGTTTAGTGCTCTAAAAAGCTAAAATGAGGACATATTTTCTGTGTTCTCAAATAGCAACAAAGCACTTAAATTATATGCTACTTATGTAGTTGATCCCTTAATTATTTGTTACACTTAGGGGAGAGGATGTGGCATTATGGAAAGAGCTGCAGACTTTCCAACTGGGGAGCCAGGTTTGAGTTTCGGCATCAGCTCAACATCCTTTTGGGCAAATCACTTAGGCCCTCATTACAACCCTGGCGGTAAATCCCGCTTTCCGCCGTGCAGAAGACCGCCAACATACCGTTGCAGCAGCGGAATTCCGCTACAGGTATTACGACCCACAGTTTGGAATATGCCACAATACAGACACCCACACAAATCCGCCACACCTAGGGTCAGTGATAAACTGGCGATAGCAAAACCTACACCGTCACTCCAACAGGAATACGCCCACAGTATCACAACCCACAAATCAACGCGGCGGTCTTTCAACTGTGGTAAACCATTGGCGGTACACACCGATGCGCTCAAAATACACACACACTAACAAAACACAACCACATTGGACAATTCAAAATACACACACCTGATACACATACACACACCACACCCACACACCCACTCCAATGTAAAGCACACACCTACATCACCCACAAACCCTTACAACCAAAAATTTGTAAGAAGGCCAGAGAGAGAGACTACCTAACACAACACCAGCATCGACAGACACACAACACCATCACTCATACAACATCCACGCACCTCAAAAACATTAACCAACACATCCCCTCACACATGTTCTGCTTTCCCTCTTATCTCATAACCGAGCTTACAGAACCTCTCTGGAATGCACTTCTGAGTTTCAGGAAGACATTTATTGTTATTAATTCCCCACCCACAAATTCCTGAGAGACGAAATTAGTAGATTGGAAGCACACATTCAAAAGTAATCGCAGCAATGAAAGCAAAATATATCAAAGTACTTCTCAGTTGCAATGTACACAGCAAATATAGGTGAAGACATTTATTATAGCTTAACTTCAAAGCAAAGCATAAAAGTCAAAATTCATCACCGTAGGGCCTATAGCTCAGCTTCAAGTTTCTGGGGTCTGCAAGTTGATGACTCCGGTCAACTGCGAGAAAGAGATTCTCTACCCAAACGGGAGGCAGGCAACTGATGTCTAGTTCCTGTCTGAAGTCAAGCAGATTTAATCTAACTCACTGTAGCCCAGAGTCATCCTTAAAAGCAAACTGTGAGAGTTGAAGAACCTTGGAGAGGGGCCAATTCTCCTGAGCTCACTCGCTCTCAGACTGGATAGCGAGGTAAACACAAAATCTACGTGCTCTTATCAGCTAAGGTCTGGTGTGAAGAAAACAGTTTGGTCCATCTTGTGGAAAAACACAGCTTGGAAAAACACAGCTCATCTGCAATGTCTCAACTGCAGTGTCTAACCCGACGCTAAAGCCAATAGGCAGCTAACCTAAATATCAAATGCAATGTCCAATGTCATGTCAAAGCCAATTAGCAGCTAACCTAAATATCAAATGTCATGTCTAATATCATGTCAAAGCCAATAAGCAGCTGAACTGAATACAAAATCTAATGGCTAATGCCATGTCAAAGCCAATAGGCGGAATGGCTAACTCCATGTTAAAGCCAATAGGCAGCTAAACGGAACAAAACATAGAATGTGCTACTGGTGAACATTGAGCAACTAATATGCGCAGTGGTGAAACACAAAGTCATTGGTCAAACCCAATTAATCGCATCACAACACATCACAACAGACAGCACCTCACACATCACCCACACCACATCATGGCACCTCAAAGACACCCCAGGTTCTCTGAGGAGGAGCTTAGGGTCATGGTGGAGGAAATCGTCCGGGTAGAGCCACAGCTATTCGGATCACAGGTGCAGCAGACATCCAGTGCAAGGACGATGGAGCTATGGCGCAGAATTGTCGACAGGGTTAACGCAGTGGGACAGCATCCAACTACACATGATGACATCAGGAAGAGGTGGAACGACCTACAGGGGAAGGTATGTTCCGTGGTATCAAGACACCAGATTGCTGTACAGAGGACTGACGGTAGACCCCCACCTCCTCCCCAACAACTAACAACATGGGAAGAGCAAGTCTTGGAAATCATGCATCCTGAGGGCCTCGCAGGAGTAGCAGGAGGACTGGACTCTGGTAAGGCTAATCTTTACTACTTTATCCCCCCCGCCCCACCTGCATACCATCACATACTCCCACCCTCACCCTCACACCCATCACCCCAACAACCCACAGATACCCCACCAACACAACCCACACATCCCAAAACCACGCCCTGCATGTAAGACCAATGCATTGCCACCCATCACCAAAGCATGTCCAGTAGAGAGACTCACTCATGCCCCAAAATCACCAATCACACAAGGGCCAAGCCAATAATGCAAGCACAGGAGGGGAGGGTAAATCACCCATTGCACATGATGGCACACACAGACACAATAACTATGCATTTACACCCCAACAGGACCCATACCCAACGTCACCATACAGGAGGTGCCAGACATATCCAGTCCCCCCACAGAAGAGGCCCACAGTGATGACAGCAGCTCTGAACGCCTGGATCAAGATGACTAGCCTGGCCCATCAGGGACCTCGGGACAGTCGGTTCCCCTGACAGTCACAAACCACCACTGAACCTCCCCCCTCAGGAAACACCACCACAGCACCCACCCAGCGGCCCTCCCTCTGTCCCCAGGACATGTCAATCAGCAGTGTGTCCACCACTACAGGGAAGCCAGGCAACCCCACTAACACAGGACGATCAGGGACCTGGGGGCAGTGGGCACACGGTTCAGGGGACAGAGGCACAGGATAACAGAGAAGCTGGGAGGACTGCTGTGTGACAGGGGAGGACGTGCCAAGGAAACCGACACTCCACGAGGCACTCTCCAACATCATGGGAGCTTACCACCATTCCCAGGAGACCATGGGCATGGTACTGGCCAAGTTTCAGGAGACCCAGCGGCTGTAGGAGGAACACTACCTGGGGATCAGGGAGGACTTCAAGTCCATCAACACCACCCTGGTCACCATTGCAGGGGTGCTGGCAGACCTTCTCAACAACAGGAGGGACACAGTGGCACACCAACGGGCCCCTGACACTAGCCTGGACGATGTACAGCCCTCCCCCTCTGCCGGTGCTAGTGGACAGGAGGCATCGCCACAGGAACAACAGGCACCAGCACCCCACCCCCTGCAGATGGAGAACCAACCCACAAACGGTCCCTGAGATCCAGGAACAAGACAGAGAACATTGCCAAGACCCCCACCAGGAAATAATTCCCCCCCTGAATGTCACCCTTCTGTCCCAATTTGACACCCTGTCCACCTTAAACTGCCATTGCTCCACTTCCTATGCCCCATTGGACAATGCACCTGTGAAACAAATAGACTGGACTCTGCCATGGACATTCCTCCACCATCACCCCTAGCCCATTTTACAACCCCCTCCACTTATTTGCACAGAAATGAACACACTTCAATCACAAAACAATCTGGAGTCAGTCTGTGCTTTCACAAATGTGTAATCTCTGGAATATAGCAATGCCAATGTACTTGTTCACATACTAATGAAACACAGCTGTAGGCAGCAGTAAACATAGCAGAGGGTACAAAGTGGGACCCACATCTGTGAAATGGAAAGGCAAAGTAACAAGTCAGGGTCCATACACTGAGTGAAAATGACAGACTTATGCTAGCTCCAACAATAGTATGAGATGTGGGAAGCAGTTACATCTTCTTACCTGTGCCTCACTGGAAGTACTGCATGATTATGTTGTTTCGGTTGTCGACATCTTCTTCTGCCTCCTCTTCTTCACTGTCCACAGGCTCCACAGCTGCCACAAGACCACCATCTGGCCCATCCGCCTGCAGAAAAGGCCCCTGGTGTCGCAAAGCCAGGTTGTGCAGCATACAGCAGGCAACGATTATCTGGCACACCTTCTTCGGTGAGTAGTATAGGGAGCCACCTGTCAGATGGAGGCACCGGAATCTGGCCTTCAGGAGGCCAAAGGTGCGTTCTATAATCCTCCTAGTTCGCCCATGTGCCTCATTGTAGCGTTACTCTGTCCTTGTCCTGGGATTCCTCACTGGGTTCAGTAGCCATGACAGGTTGGGGTAACCAGAGTCACCTGCAAATGTCGAGGGACAACTGTTAGACACACACTAACCCTTAGGGACAACCCCATACCCAGACACCTATGTCAACTGTGTTGGGACCTTGACCTCACCTATTAGCCACACATGGTGCCTCAGTAGTTGCCCCATCACATAAGGGATGCTGCTATTCCTCAAAATGTAAGTGTCATGCACTGAGCATTCACATGGGAGATGTACTGGTCTGCTAAACACACCATCTGCACATTCATCGAATGGTAGCTTTTTCGGTTTCTGTACACCTGTTCATTCCTGCGGGAGGGGGTACAAATGCCACATGTGTACCATCAGTGGCACCAATGATGTTGTGGATATGTCCCAGGGCATAGAATACTGCAGGGGCATCAGGTCGAAAAAAACGCAGGCACCTCAGAGGGATGGGGAGGGGGGCACCTCAGCCAGAAGATGGTACGACACCACAGCCCCTTGAGGGGCCTCCATGCCCACAGCGATGTCCTGGGGAGTGCAAAGCCACAGTCTCTCAAGTGGGTGGTTTGCCCACTGCTTGGTCCTGGGGAGTGCAAAGCCACGGTCTCTCAAGTGGGTGCTTTGCCCACTGCTTGGTCCTGGGGAGTGCAAAGCCACATTCTCTCAAGTGGGTGGGTTGCCCACTGCCTGATCCTGGGGAGTGCAAAGCCATAGTCTCTCAAGTGGGTGGTTTGCCCACTGCTTGGTCATGGGGAGTGCAAAGCCACAGTCTCTCAAGTCGGTGACATGTTCCACTGGTTCTGGAGGGGGCACTGTGCCCAGAGAGCTTGACCCTACCAAGGATAGGGGGAGTGGATGCATCTCCCCACTGGTTCTGGAGTGGGCATTGTGCCCAGAGTGCCTGATCCTGCCAAGGATAGGGGGAGTGGATGCATCTCTCCACTGGTTCTGGAGGGGGCATTGTGCCCAGTGATGCTGCACTCGGGGTGTGGCAGTTAACCTCCTGTCACCTAGGTGTCTGAGCCACGAGATGTACATGGAACAGGAAGCATGATACTCCATGGAGGCAGAGCCACACTCCATCTTGCTGTGACTTAGGCTGCCAACTGCTGGTCGTGGTGGTGCCTCAAGTAGTGTGTCCAGTGTCCAGGACACCACCTGCAGCCTAGGACGGCTGCCCACTGGGGATGCTGCTGACGTCTGATATAGTGGTACCTGCTGGGCACGTGGCAGTGCATATGGCGGTGCAGGTGGCGGTGGCTGCGGCAGAGATGCTGCCGGTGCTGGCCGTGATGAAGGTGTCTGTTGTGGTGGAGGGAGACACCATACCGTCTCCAGCAGCCTCAGATGGCAGATCCATGGGGAGGACGCTGCAGACTGACGTTGTGGCAGCGGCGGTGCAGGTGGCGGTTGTTGCGGCGGTGGTGACTGTGGTACAGGTCGCTGGCATCTCTGAAGAAATGGTGGTCACCAGCCCCTCAACAGGAGGCATAGTGCCCTGAGGTGACTTGCCCTTTGTCTTGTGTCCCTTCCCCACCTTGGCAGTTGCTGCTGGGACCTTGGCACTGTACTCTCTCTGTTTGGGTGGGATCTTGCTGAGTGGGTGGTGTGACTTTCCCCTGCTGGAATCTGGCCCCTCTTTGACCTTGGCAGGTGGTGGAATCGGGTGGTCCTTCACATCTGTAGGTGGCACAATGGCAACTCTGACAGGTGTCCCCTTCGATCCACCCGGACTTGCATGGAACACAGCAGACGCATATGTGGTGGCTGAGGTGCTGGGCTGGGATCTAGACATCCTGGCCCTAGGGGATGGACGCAGGGGTGTATGGAAGAGGTTGAAGTTGCTAGGAAAAGTTTTTTGGACACACTGGGACGGGAAGATGGAGGGGGTGTGGGAGAGGAGGAAGAGGTAGTGGTTGTAGGAGGTGTATGTCTGCTGAGTTTGGGTGAAGGTGCATGGGCTGGAGGCTGTTGTGAGGTGGATGGCTGTTGAGTGGGTGTGTGCCTGCGTTTGTGCACTTTGGGAGGAGGGCTCACAGACACACTGGGAGAGGACACAGGGGACGTGTGCATGGTAGTGGGGGTGGTGATTGCACGTGAGCAGTCTGTTGTGATGGGCGTGCTGGTGATGGAGGCAGTGGCTGATGATGTAGTGCATGCAGGTGTGAGTGGAGACGAGACTGGGAGGAAGGTGGAGGAGGGGAACACAGTGGAGGAAGTGGATGTTGGTATGTGTGCATGGGTATGGTGCTTGTGTGAGTGCCTGTGTGATGTGTGGTGCTTATATTTTCCTGAGCCACTTTTGTCTGTGGATGTGTGTGCATGCTGGTCTGAAGGTGTGCTTGGGATAGGCTGGGGTAGAGGGGATTGGGTTGGGGTAGTGGAAGTTGGAGGGGGGAGGCTGGACACAGGGACAATGGCTGCCATCAGTGCTGAGGCCAGAGCCTCAAATGCTCTCTGCTGGGCCTCCACGCCAGAATGAATGCACTCCAGGTATGCATTTGTTTGCTGCAAATGCCTGTGGACATCCTGGATGGCATTCAGAATGGTTGACTGCCCAACAGTGAGGGATCTCAGGAGGTCAATAGCCTCCTCACTGAGGGCAGCAGGGCTGACAGGGACAGGGCCTGAGGTGCCTGGGGCAAAGGAGGTGCCCACCCTCCTCTGTGAGCGGGCATGGGAAACACGCTGAGGGGCTGCTGGGAGGGCGGTTTTGGTGGGGGGTTGGTGGCTGTACCTGTTGTTGGGGTGGGCACAGATATGTCCGCCACCGCCAGGGAGCTTTCATCAGAGGAGGAGTCGCTGCCGCTGGTATCCCCTCCTGTCCCCGTCGTGGAGCTCCCCTCGCCCTCCGTCCCACTGGTGCCTTCACCCTCCATGGATTTGCCGTCATGGGCCATGTGGGATGCAGCTCCCTCCGTTGCAGGTGTCTCTACTCCTTCGCCAGATGATGCTAATGCACACAAAGACAGGGTGACAAAACAAGAAGGGGGGGGAAGACAGAGGACACACATGGTCAAAGGCAGCAACACCACTACCGTCGGCGGACACAACAGACACTGAGCTGCCCTATGCACTACGCCTTGCCCAACCAGTCACTATGGTAGTCACCAGCACATAGAGTACAATGCCTAACGCCAGCACATCCACACCTGACACCCACAGGACCCTGCATACTGGTAGCTGCCCAATTGTACCATTGGGGTAGGGGTGCTTCTGAGCCTCCAAACAAGGGACATACCCTGGCATAACCACCCTGGCCTAGGGGCACACACAGCCCACACACCCCACCTAGCTAGTTCCTAAACCGCGCAGAGTCAGCTTTATGACACTCACCCCCTTGTGGCTGCTGTGATACCCTCAAGCGCCCATCCAACTCAGGATAGGCCACCGCCAGGATGTGGAACATCCGGGGGGTCATGGTGCGACTGACATTTCTTCCACGTTGCGGAGGTGCGCGGTGGTCTTCAACCGCCTACTGCGATGCTGCACAACGACAGGGCAGTTACCTCATTTCCCCCTGTCCCTCCTCACAAGTGAGGCTGCCGCCATTTCAGGGGTGCATATGGCATGTAACCTAACTGCGTCACTGCACATATTGGCACATATACGGACTCCCAATTTTGCACACAGATTCTCTGACATTACTTCAGACACAGTTTTGCCACATATGTGGTAAATGACCATCTGCTCACCGTTCTTCTCCATAGGCTACAACCGCTGGGGCAGATGATCAGATGGCGGCATCCTCCGGTGTACAGACCCCTGGTGGACCTGTCGACAATGGAAGACAGACACATCATAATCACATACAGACTTCATTGTGCCACAATCCAAGAACTGTATGCCCAATTGGAGCCAGACCTGATGTCAGCTATCCGCCAGTCCACAGGTATCCCCCCTCTAGTGCAGGTCCTGGCAGTGCTCCATTTCCTGACAAGTGGGTCCTTCCAAGCTACAGTGGCCATGGCATCTGGGATGTCTCAGCCAATGTTTTCTAACATGTTGAGCAGGGTGTTGTCTGCCCTGCTGAAACACATGCGCGGCTACATTGTTTTCCCCCAGGTGGAGGATTTGGCCACAGTGAAAGCTGACTTCTATGCCCAGGGACATATCCCCAACATAATTGGTGCCATTGATGGTACACATGTGGCATTTGTCCCCCCACCCCCGCAGAAATAAACAAGTGTACAGAAATAGAAAAAGCTACCACTCGATGAATGTGCAAATGGTGTGTTTGGTGGACCAGTAGATCTCCCATGTGAATGTCAAATATCCTGGCTCTGTGCATGATGCCTATATCTTGAGGAATAGCAGTATCCCTTATGTGATGGACCAACTCCAGAGGCACCGGTTGTGGCTAATAGGTGAGACCAAGGTCCCCACACTGTATGAGTAGGTGTCTTGGTATGGGGTAGTCCTTAAGGGTTAGTGTGTGTCTAACAGGTATCCCTCGAAATTTGCAGGTGACTCTGGTTACCCCAACCTCTCATGGCTACTGACCCCATTGAGGAATGCCAGGACAAGGGCAGAGGACCGCTACAATGAGGCACATGGGCGAACTAGGCGTATTATTGCGAGGACGTTCGGCCTCCTGAAGGACAGATTCCGGTGCCTTCATCTAACAGGTGGCTCCCTGTACTACTCACCAAAGAAGGTGTGCCAGATAATCGTGGCATGCTGTAAGTTGCGTGCCTTTTCTGCTGGAGGATGAGCCTGGTGATGGTCTTGTGGCACCGGTGGAGCCTGTGGACAGTGAGGAAGAGGAGGCAGAGGAAGAAGATATTAACAACAGAATGGGCATCATCATGCAGTACTTCCGATGACACACAGGTAGAGACTGTAACTCCTCTTCACATTTCATTATACTTTAGTACATTGTACATGGCAGCCTCTTAACCTCTGTCTATGGACACTGACTGTTCCCTTTGGATTTCCTTTTTGCAGATCTGGATACCCCATTCTGCCTTCTGCTATGTGTAATGCTGCCCAACAACTGTCATACATTGGTATGAGTAAATGAACATTTACATTGCAGTTTGTTGCTAATGTTGTGATAATACATTTGTGAAAGATCAGACTGACTCCAGATTGTTTTTTGATTAAAGGGTGTTTATTTAGGTGCTAGTGGGTATAGGGGTATGTGCAAGGGGCTGGGGTGATGGTGGAGGGAGGTCCATGGTAGAGTCCAGTCTCTTGGTATCACAGGTGCATTGTCCAATGGGGCATGGGAAGGGGAGCAAAGGCAGTTCAAGGTGGACAGGGTGACATAGTGGGACAGAAGGGTGACAATCAGGAGGGTCCTATTTCCTGGCGGGGGTCTTGGCAATGTTCTTTGTCTTCTGCCTGGATCACAGGGACCATTTGCGTGGTGGTTCTCTTCTGCGGGGGAGGGGTGCTGGTGGCCTGTTGTTCATGTGGCGGGGCCTCCTGTCCATTAGCGCCGGTGGAGGTGGAAGGCTGTTCCTCAGTTTGGCTAGTGTCAGGGGCCCTTTGTTGAGCCACTGCCTCCCTCATGGTCTTGCCCATATCAGCCATCACCCCTTCTATGGTGACCAGGATGGTGTATATTTTTGTGAGGTCCTCCCTGATCCCCATGTACTGTCCCTCCTGCAGCCGCTGGGACTCCTGCAACTTCGCCAGTACCGTGCCCATGGTCTCCTGGGAATGGTGGTATGCTCCCATGATGTTGGAGAGTGCCTCGTGGAGAGTGGGTTCCCTGGGCCTGTCCTCCCCCTGTCGCACAGCAGTTCTCCCAGCTTCCCTGTTGTCCTATGCCTCTGTCCCCTGAACCGTGTGCCCACTGCCACTGACCCCAGGTACCTGATCGTCCTGGGTTAGTGGGGTTGCCTAGGGTCCCTGTAGTGGTGGACACACTGCTGATTGGCGTGTCCTGGGGACGGTGGCATGGGCCCACTGGGTGGGTGCTGTGCTGGTGTTTCCTGAGGGGGGAGGTTCTGTGGTGGTTTGGGACTGTGGCAGGGGAACCGACTGTCCAGAGGTCCCAGATGGGCCAGGCTGGTCATCGTGATCCAGGCGTGCAGAGCTGCTGTCATCACTGTGGGCCTCTTCTGTGGGGGGACTGTATATAGCTGGCACCTCCTGTCCAGTGACTTTGGGTAGAGGTCCTGTTGGGATGCAAATGCATTGTTATTGTATCTGTGTGTGACATCTTGTGCAATGGGTGTGTTTCCCTGTATAAATGTGCTTCCACTTTCGCCTTGGCCTTGTGTGATTGCTGATTGGGTGGGCTAGGTGAGTCTATCTAGTGTGCATGCTCTGGTGATGGGTGTCCATGCAGGTCTGTGATGGGTGTCCATGCATTGGTGTTGCATGCAGGGCTTGGTATTGGGATGGGTGGGTTGTGATAGTGGGGTATATATGAGATGTTGGAGTGATGGGTGTGAGGCTAGGGGTAGGAGTGTGTGATGGCATGCAGGTAGGGTGGGGGAGATAAAGTAGTAAAGATTTGCCTTACCAGAATCCAGTCCTCCTGCTACTCCTGCGAGGCCCTCAGGATGCATGGTCGCCAAGACTTGCTCCTCCCGTGTTGTTAGTTGTGGGGGAGGAAGTGGGGGTCCACCGCCAGTCCTCCGTACAGCAATCTGGTGTCTTGAAACCACTGAATGTACCTTCCCCCGTAGGTCGTTCCTCCTCTTCTGATGTCATCCCTGGTTCTTGGATGCTGTCTCACAGCGTTGACCCTGTTGACGATTCTCCACCATAGCTCCATCTTCCTTGCAATGGAGGTCTGCTGCACCTGTGAGCCGAAAAGCTGTTGCTCTACCCAGATGATTTCCTCCACCATGACCCTTAGCTCCTCCTCAGAAAACCTGGGGTGTCTTTGAGGTGCCATGATGTGGTGTGAGTGATGTTTGATGTGATGTGTGGGGTGCTGTGTTGTGAAGTATTATGTGATGTGCGTGGATGGTGTATGGGTGATGGTGTTCTGTGCCTCTGGGTGAAGGTGTGGTCTTTGCTTTTCTTCTCTCTGCTTGTTCTAATTTGTTCGTTGAAAGGGTTGTGGGTATTGTGGGTGTGTGTTTTATAGTGGTGAGGGTGTGGTGTGTGTATGTGTGTCATGTGTGTGTAGTTTGAATTATCCAATGTGGTTGTGTTTTGTATATGTATGTGTATTTTGAGCACAGCGGTGTGTACCGCCAATGGATTACCGCGGTTGAAAGACAGCCGCAGTGATTTCTGGGTCGTGATACTGTGGGCGTATTCCTGTTGGCGTGACTGTGTGGGTTTTGGTACTGCCAGTTTATCACTGACCTTTGGTGTGGCGGACTTGTGTGGGTGTCTGTATAGTGGTGGATTTCTCTGTGTGGGTCCTAATACCCGTAGCGGAATACCGCAGCGGTCTCGGTATGTTGCCAGCAGTCGGCACGGCGGTAATCGGGATTTACCACCAGGGTTGTAATGAGGGCCTAAATGTTTTAAGTTTTACCAGTTTGAATCAATCAGGATTGTGTCAGGTATGCCACACTTTTGTCATAAGTAAGACTGTGCGATACATGTTCTTTAGAACACTCCCAGGGGTTGCAGTAGAACACAAGGGAATCAACTGACAGGCTTCATCTGTTGGAAGTACATGTTTTACTGAGAATGTCAGACTTCATTCTCATATGACTGAGAAAGATAGTGTGAATTTACAGAATACAGAAAATATTTTTTTCATTTTAGCTTCTGGACCACCTTCCATAACCTCTATGGAAAAACCATGATAAAACAGTTTTCTCTCAAACATGATTCATGAAATTCCAGCAAAATGCTTTTTCACTGGGTAAAATCACGTTAGAACACACCACAATTCCTAAAATGAGTATTGTACCATCAACAAATGATTTATATTGTATCTAAAATGTGTTATCACCCTTTATACGTTCTCCTTTTTGTGACCCTCAAAACCTGCCATTCACGACCATGCAATTCAATGGGGTGCTATGTTGTATATTGGTCCCAAAATGGCTGTCATCACTTTCTGGTTAATGTGGTGAGAGCCAATATGATCTCACCATGAGGTGTGCTTAGGCTCTGCCCAGATTACAAATTTGGATTTCCAATAATATTTTGAAAGTTACTGAATGGATGCTCACCAAACAACAAAAAGTGTGACCTCTGGACTAAAAGCTACCTTTGTGCCAAATCTGGTATAATTCCATCCAGCGGTTGGGGCTGCACGCATGTCTAAAGACCCTATGGGAATTAAAATGGAAACACACTTTTTTTGCCCCCCCACCCCTTTTCTTGGCCCTAGCTTGACAGATCATCCCGATACTTTCCATTCACACACCTATACAACCTCTCATACACCCACTCACACAACCACTCACATACCCATTCGCAGACCCATACAAGTACTCACTGAAATACTCACTCATCCATAAAGACACTCGCACACCCACGTATGCACTCGTACAGGCACTCACACAACCACTCACTCACCCATACAGCTACTCATACAACCTGCCACTTACTCATACAGCAACACACAGAGCCACACACTCAACAATTCAGCTACTTGCACACCCACGTATTCACCTATACATCAACTCACACACCTCAACTCACACACCCACTTACCCATACAGCCTCTCAACACAGCCACTCACTCACCCATACAAGCACTCACCCACTCACCCACACATCTACTTACATACCCATTCACAGATCCATGCAAGCACTCACACATCTGCTCACTCACCCACACATCCATTCACACAGACCCCACAGTACAGCCACTCACACACCAACTCACCTAACCAAACAGCCACTCACTCACCCATACAGTCACATACAAACCCATTCTCCCACCCAGGCAGCCACTGACACACCCACTCACTCACCAATATAGTCACTCACACAGCCACTCACTCACCCACATTGCTACTCACATGCCTACTTAAACCCATACAAGCACTTATACACCTGCTCACACACCCATAAGGGCACTCAGACACCCACTCATACACGGATACACACAGTCACACTGCAACTTGCATAATATATGCTAGAAATAGTATCACTCATTAGTAGTACAGAAAATATACTATTTTAACTTTTGTAGTACCTTGGTGCATATATGCTTAACATTCATAAATCTTTAGAAACAGTCACACTCACTGGATGATGTCACTCCAGATCCAGAAGTGTCAGATTTGGTGGGGTCACAGACCCAGTATATATATCCAAAAGTACCTTTGAAGCGGAGGAAACTTCAAAGAGTGGTTTCGAAGTGCACAAGTTCCTTTTTCAACCCAGCCCTGTCTGACAGGAGCCCTGTAGGGGTCATCAGCCCTTTGTGCCAGGAGCCCTGTGGGGGTTATTAGTCCTTTATGTGAGGGCAGGCCACTGGCCTTTGAGGGTAAGAGAGAGCCCCTCCACCTTTCCTGCCCTGTATGCAGATGAATGCAGATGCAGCTGAGTGTCCTGTGTTTATGGCTGTTTGGGTGCAAATGCACAAGGGGAGCTGTCAACCAGCACAGGCACACATGGATTTGAGATAGTCTGTAAGCCACAGATGGCAGTAAGCGCAGAGAAATGTCTACTTTCTTAAAGTGGCATCTCTGAAATTGTAATGTAGAATCCAACTTTACCAGTAAGTAGGATTTCTTACTACCATTCCAACCACAGCAAATATAACACATCTATTCCTCTCAGATCAGAAATTACCACTTAAAAACATTATGGGGGTCATTCTGACCTTGGCGGTCTTTTCGCAAGACCGCCGAGTTACCGCCGCGGTGAAGACCGCCGACCGCGGCGGTATGCCGCTGTGCGCATTCTGACCGCTGGGAGCGTTCCGCCGGAAAACCGCCAGCAGCCACACTGGCGGTCGGCGGGAAAGTGGAGACTGGTCAACCTCCACCGCCACGCCAGCAGAACACCGCCCACAGAATTACGACCCACATTTCTGTGTGGCAGTCTTCTGTTGGCGGTCTTCTGTTGGCGGTCACCTCCCCATGGCTCCTGTCACCTCCCGGAGGACCAACGCTCAAGGTAAGTTGATCGTCCGTGAGGGGAGGGGGTGGGGGGGTGTTGTGTGATGTGTGCGTGCATGGGGGTGTGCGTGTGAGTGTGTAGAGGGTGTGTGTGAGTGCGTGCATGCGGGCGGGGAGTGCTGCTGTGCCTATGGGCAATGTGTGTAGTTCGGCGGGTGCGCATGTCGGCATGTATGTGTGCGGGTATGTGTCCCCGTTGTGTATGTGTGTGTGTAGGGGGTGTGTATATGTGCATGTTGGGGGTGTGTGCATGTCGGGTGCGTGTATGTGCATGTCGGGGTGGGGGTGGGGAGGGGGTTCGTACCACCTCTGGGGGGTGGCAGGGGGGTGGAGGGTGTGGGGGGAGGACTCGGGGGGGCAGTGGGGGGTGGGGGAGACCCCTATCAGTGCCAGGGAAGGAATTCCCTGGCCCCGATAGTGCCTACCGCATGGTTCGCATGGCGGTTCCCGAACGCCAGAAACCGCGGCGGTAAGCAGGGTCATGATACCGTTGGCGGTCTTGGGTCGACCGCCGGACCGGAGTGCGCAGACTCCAGCCCGTCGGTCATGACCGCCGTGGCTGTCCGAGTGGGGAAGTGGCGGTCGGACGCGGCGGTGACCGCCGCGGTCAGAATGCCATTTTTAATACCGCCGGTCTGTTCGCGGTCCGACCGCCGCCTCTCCGCCGACCGCCAAGGTCAGAATGAGGGCCTATGTGTAATAAAAGGGGAATTTAGGGCTTGACAAGTACTTTTAAATGTGAAGTCGACGTGGCTCTATAACTGCACACACATGCCTAGCAATGGCAGACGTGGGACATGGTTAAGGGGCTACTTAGGTGGGTGGCACAATCAGTGAATTTAATTTAAAGGTTCTGAGCACTTCTAATGCACTTCAGTAGGGACTTACAGGTAAATTAAATATGCCAATTGGGTATGAGCCAATGTTACCATATTTAGGGGAGAGAGCACAAGCACTTTAGTACTACTGGCTAGCAGTGGTAAAGCTTGCAGGGTCATAAAACCAGCAAACACAGATCAGAAGGCTCATATCCTTCCTTCTGTAGATGAACATCTACACCTCAATTGGATCCGGAATTTGAAATAGGCTTTTCAATTGTGTCCCACATTTATGGCTCTGAGGCATGGAACGTTGTCACCTTTCTTACATTCCAAAACTTCCCATCCTCCAGATGTACCACACAATCCTTACTTTCACACACTCTCAGTGGATTAGACCACTTAAAACCTCCCTTTCTGATGTGCCCTCCAACAAATACTCTCACCCTTTCACCTTTCTGGAACACTTTTATTTTAAACCCTGTATTGTGTTTGTGTGCATAATTACACTGATATTCTTCCATTCCATTTTTGAATGCCCCTTTTTCAAGTGCCACCTGTGAAGTCCTTTTCATCTGGGTAGGAACTGCAGCAGTACATGCCACCTTTCTCTTCAACAAGAAAAAATAATTTTCCCCAGTTCTGGAATGGGACATGGTTCTGCAGAAGGCTGATCCCACCTACTGAGTTCTTGCTGGTGAACCAAGGCTTCTGAGGGATCTAGGGCAGCACCCCAGACTGACACACCTGAAACGCACCACAAAATGTTCCTCACTGTTTTTTTTCCAATTCAGGCCCTGTCCCAGTGTCAACTGTATGTCCTCTCCCAACACTCTGTTGAACGTTCAACTAGACCGATTTCACAAAGATTATAAACTGTAGTTCTAAAGTGTTTAATTCCCTCCTCCTTAAGGAAATCATCAAAGTCCTCTCCAGCAAATTGCAAACTATTATCTGAAACAATCATCTCCACACAAACTCGTCATCTGAATATTTGTATGCAAATAAATCACATTAGCTGTCTTTACCTCCTTAAGAAAAGCAGGCTCTGGCCACTTGGAGAATTAATACACACATACCAAAGCAAATGTACTTTCAGGTTCAGTCCTTGACAGTTGCCCGTTTGATAGCCTAAGCAAACCTCCCCAACAGAAGTGGCTAACACAATCCCAAGCATAGGGTCCCCTCCTTCTGGGTAGGGCCAACTTGGCAAACTGGTACTACCACTACGGACACACCCACCTTTCTGCACACCCTTGCCATGGGTATCCACCCCACTGGTACACCCAAATTCCACCCAACAGAAGGCTGATGGGTATAGTCCTCGTCAACTTCTTGTGGAGCAGCTCAAAGCAACCCACCATAAAGAAGTGCCACCACGATCCCAGACTGAAGTACAGGGACCCTTCACCTATGATAAAGTTCACCTGGCCAGCTAGTTCTAGCCACTGCTGGGGCACCTGCCATCTGCACCATCAAATCATCCTGGGGGTGCACTCAGCATTCAAATCAGTGCCTGGCAAGCCAGGTCTTCGAGGGGCCTCAGGGCATCCATCCCAAGGCTTCTACATTAGCAATGGTCCTGGCAGGGGGTTGCTTAGGGCAGAGCCTCGTGCACACACTCACATCACACTTGGGGCTGCACCCACCAGCTACAGGGCCTCCACCCTCAGTTCTGGGATCAGACCCCACAGGACTTACTTGATTGGACATTCAGTGGAGCATTCCCCCAGTCGCCACTTCAGGTACAGGATAAACAGTCCTAGGATGCCATCCTACACTGTTCTTGGGCCATCATCTAACTTCTTAGGGTCTACCACTAATCCATCTGTGATCCAGGGAGCCCCTCCAGATCTCCCCAGGGTCAGCCACTATACCTTCATTTTTGGGAATCATCCCTCCACAGGGCCACCCACCAATATGGACCACCCTTGACTAGCTCCCCCTCCCACCAGATAACCAATGAGGATCAAGTGAACTGCAATATTCTCGGACACCCACTGTGGGAAAACCTGCTCTCCTGGCAGGAACCCCTGGGGGGTCAACTACTTCTGGGTACCCTCCCACTCCACCCTTCCAGTGGTCTCTGGCCTGTGCCAATGTCAGAAAACAAACTGGAATAAGAATGGCTCTGGTGGGTTCCCTTGTCGCGTGGGCTCTCATTATCCTAAATGAGACTACTGGATTTCTAGGCAGCAGGATCGTTCACGGTGTGGGGGACTGAGTCTGACCCACTTGGAAGGACCACTGTCACCCTAAATCCGGTTTTGCTCCGGCTAACTAGCAGTGTCTCATTTCTCCAAAAAGGAGGAGATGATTAGGCAGCCGAGCGCATGACATCTTTGGAACTTCTCAGGGAAGTCGTGGTCACTCAGATCCAAACCAACTCTCTCATTTACAGTATGATCTCATATATAAATGACAAAGGCAGTATAAGTTTTATATAATGTTTTAATAAAACGACTGCTTTTTAGATAATAAGGCGTGAGCCGCAATAACCAGAACCATACAACACAATAGGTTTGAAATAGTCATGAGGAGAGTGAAACATAAGAATAACGCTATCATGGTGTTTAACAATTTCTACTTCGAGCACAGCATGTTAAGCTACTAACTTGCCTTTCTGTATCCCTCGGGAGACATAAGCCCTCATACCTGAGCAAAGGCCTGTGATCTGGTTCAGCATCAGCAACGAGGCAGTCAGCATCTAGTTGTGGTTCCCTGGTCGGAATCTCCCTCTTGCGTGTATTGGGACAAGGAAGTGTTTTTATAACTAACATGTCAGCGTGATCACAAAATGTCCCTACGCAGGAATGCCAAAGACTAAACTCCTACCACGTCTATCGGCAATGTACCAGACTGTATCCTTGACTGAAGCACAGAGTAATGTGTTATGGAGAACTCCAGTGCTGAAGTAGGCTAAACAGTGTGATATGAAATATAAAACAAGACCGTAGAACTGGCTATTTGAAAAATAACAGTACGAAGCCGAATAAACAGCATTTAGAGCAAAGTGCATGAAGGCTCTAAGCTACGAGCAAAGGAATAAAATACATCCAGGGCAAAATGCACAAAGGTCTAAAGCCTGAAGCTAATGCACAAAGGATACGTAAAACTGACCACACTACACCCTCGTGGAAAATCTGCTCTGCCAATGGCAAGTGTGAGAATTTTCCAGAGTCCCCAATCACCTCCTACACCCCCAGAAGCCGGGACTACCCCTACACCCAGATCCATGGTGGGGGTTACTACTGTAGTCCCTAAATCTATAGATAAGAACCATCCTGAAACAGGCCTAATATGTAGTGCTCGGACTCAAATGCCACTCTAGCCTGGAACACTCAAATTGGAACACTGTGTGTAAAAGCCGACCCCGTAATCACGTCATTTAAAAAAATGCAAACTGCACCTAATAAACAGGGCTGATGTCAGGTTGAGCCAGATTTTGATCAGGAAGGGTAGGTCTAGGAAGTGGTACTGTAGGAGGTACCAGACTTCGATGTCATGTCTGACAAGCAAGCGGGTTTTGAGGAGGGAGCTGATCAGGGATTGGGGTGGTGCTGTGTGAGGGTGGTTGTGGCTATGGGTGGCAGGCCACAAAAAATGTTAAATGTAGCAGGTCTTGTGACTTGAATATTCTACTCGACCTAACTGTAATGTGCTTGACCCATGAACTCATCTCAAACTGTGTGATCCTAGTCAAATATTGTATTTTATCTACTTACTGTTGCATAATACACTCAGTGGTTAAGGGGACTTTCTGGTATTGATAGATCTCTCTGGGTTAGGGTTCTAATCTTGGGTTCTTGAATGCTAGGAATCCTGCCTGGGATTGTACTTGGTTAACTGTAGCTCTGCAATAAATTCATCTTTCTTCAATAAATCTGTGTTTGGCTTTCAAAAATGGTAAAAAGGATGGGATCCAGTGTTTAAAGTGGGAAAGAGTGAGGAAGAGCAGTGAACAGCGATGCAAGCCCATCTAGTTGTCTTTGCGGGGACAGCAGTAGCATTGTGGGTGACGGGCAGGAAGACAGAGAAATTTGCAGAGGTGAGTTTTGTGAGCTTAGAAGCACAGCGTGTATAGGAGTCCAGAATATTTGGTCATGACGTAAGGTAAAAGTTAGGAGCCCATTATACTTTGAAATACTGGCCTCGCTGGCTGTTGATAATACACGGGGCCACAAGTGGTACAGTGATCTCAAGGATCAGCTGTGCGGGGCTACATGTACATCTGCTGCATTTTTGCTATGCCGAAGTGTTACGTGCGGGTGTATTCCCTCTGGGCACAAGGCTGCAAGTGATGAGGAGGGAGCTGCTCATCGTGTTACGAGCCTGCGCGAGGCTGTAAGCCCTGAGGAGGGAACTGCTCACTGTGTCTCGAGCTGGTGCGCAACTGATGCAGAGTCGGGCAAGCATTTAGGTCTAACATCTGACATCCCAACTACAAGGAAAAAACAGCTCACAGGATAAGTTGCTGCAGCAATTATGATTGTTACGGTGTCATGGATAGGTTAAGGTGCTTAGAGTGAAGTCTCATGTCAGAGGTCAACAAACAAAGAAGAAGGACTACATCTTCAAGGGAACTGGAGTCAATGACAATTGACAGTGAAGAAGGACTACATTCTCAAGGGAAAACATTGTACCACAAGGAGACGGAGGCAGAGACTGAGGGCCTCATTATGACCCTGGCGATCACCAGACTGCCAGGGTCATCGTCAAAAGTGCCATGGTTGGACAGCTGCACCGCCACATTTCGGCCGCCAGACGGCCTGGTGGTGCCAGCGATCCCAACCTGCCAGGGCAGCGCTGCAAGCAGCGCTACCCTGGGGATTACGACCCCTCTCTCTGCCGGCATTAACATGCCGGTTTCACCTCCAAATGCTGGTGGAGATGAGGTAGTGGGGGCCACAGGAGTGCCCTTGCACTACCCTTGCACTTGGCATTAGCAGTGTGGGGGCCCCCCCTTTACAGACAGTGATTTGCACGATGGGTGCTGGTGCACCCGACGCACAACAGCATTGCTGCAGGTTCTTTTATGAGCCAGCGTCAATGTTGCTGTGTGTGTGCGGATGGAAACTGTGTTTCCATCTGCTGGCCCAGTGGGAAACACATAATAGGGCCAGCGGGAAGGCAGCCACACTGGCGGCCTCCTGACCTGTGGGAGTTTGGAGGGCAGCCTTTTCAGCCCACCAAACTCCTAATGAGGAACTGTGTGTGTTGAGGAGGAGTTTTTTGACAACAGTGACTAGGGGCACTATCCGAGCAGTTCCTCAATAACCTAGAGGAGCAGATTAACAGAACTCTCTCTCTTACTACAACATTAACAGAAGTAACAGCAACAGCAACAAAACACTATGAAAAGGACGAGGATGGAGATGGCCCATCAGTTATCACAACTCATGAGTGCCCCACAAACGCACGAGAGCTGGCGGCCATCAGAGCCTCCCTGGACATCATGGCCAGGGCATTCATACGTCAGTCAAACAAGATGGAGCTCCAACTGGACCTATTTCAGTTGCTGGCCACATATCTGCTGGATGTCAGAACAAAGGTAACTAATATCGAGAAGCTCCTTGCTACTACAACGAAGGGACCTCAATGTCCATCCTCTCCGATCCTTGAAAAGTTATGTGACCTACCGATCATTCTGCGAGAATCAGTGGAAGCAGTCAAGCCAACACCAAGCACCGACAAGGCTACAAAATCCACCTTGCCCCACCAAAGGGGTGACCTCGCCCAAACAGCCCACATTCAAGGCCAAAAGATCGCCATGGTGAGAACAAACACAAGTAGCCCTCTGTTTCAAGACCTTGGGGCAGACGGTCTCCCCTTGGGCACCATACTCAGCCCAGGCGAACAATTGGCAATCACTGCCGAAGATGTGATTACAACTCTCGGCGAACCCACACTATCATGCACCCACCCCATCAAGTCCACTCAAGAGCCATTGACAGCCCTCACAAAGAAAGCAAGAAAGAAATGAAAAAAACAAGCCAGGAAACACAGGACCCAAGTCAGATCAGTCAAAGGGCACAAAATAAGCAATGGCTCAGAAGCAACAGAAACCAAGGGCATTGTGAAGTACTTCCAAATGTTTCAGGGACTGACCTCACCTATAGCCCAGCAACAAGAACTAGTGATGGCCCTCCAACACGGGGAAGGGAAAGTCTCATCTCCCTTACCGCAGTCTTCTCCCGAGGCTCAATTACAAGATCAAACAGTATCGCAAATAACGCTGACCTCCAGGGGCCTCGACGCAGGTAAAATAATCGGGTCGGGCGCGACCTCAGCTAACAGGAATAGTGGCCCACTCGCCTTATACACTAGCCCAGGGGCCCAGCCTTCCTTTAAGGATCAAAAGACTCAACACGCAAGGCCCTCCCCGATAACATTTTTGGCAAAGCCCATAATAGATTGTATCTCCACAGAAGGGGCAAGGGAGAATACCAGGTCACATAACACACAGACCAACTACCAAGAGCGGCAAATGGCCACAAGGAGGGCACAACCATTTCAACCCACAGAAACAGCCCAAATTATTGCCTCAGCGGTAAACTCAATTCACTATGCCCTTAACGGGGGAGGTCCCACCCACTGGGTAGGCTCAGAAGCACTGCCAGTGGGCCAAGCCACATTAGACCCTGTGGAGCAGGATTCTTTGGACCTCATGTTTATTCCACATTTCACCTCAAAAGGACGCATAGATACTCTAAACAGAGGGAATTTATTGCGTCTATTTACTCGAATTCCCTCTCTCAGGCATATTACCTCGGAAGATATGGAATGGGTAAGGTTTGTGCCCCTGGCACTGAATGGAATCTTGGAAAACGTCGGGACAGAGGACAGCAGTCTGGGAAGCAAGGGAGCGGTTTGCAGACTGGGACATCAAACTACACATCCCCCCACCTGATAAGTATCAATACATCCTCTTAAACACTGCCCCCTCACTAGAGTGGAAATCGGTTTTAAGAGGCTCAGGTGGGCGGGCAGAATCATGCGATTAACACAACTGTGGTGCCACAGACCATACCCATAGTCTGCGCTCAAAACAGAGGAGAAGTTCACATGGTTACCCAAACACGTCCACAAAGCAAGCAGAGGGATCAGGATGATCCAAGGTATCGGCCCTAGCACCATGGGGATCACGGAGCACCACCCTACACAAGCACAGAAAACTCTGTCATTTCTGTCATGGAATGTGGCAAGCGTCAGGAGCATCTGCAGATCCGGTGCCGCTACGTCCTATCTATACTCCAATGACATTGTTTGCATGCAAGAAACCTGGGAATGTGCTCCTTCTCTATTGCCAGGCTTTTACGAAATCTTCCAGTCAGCCACGCGCCCCAGCATTGTTGGTCGACCGTCTGGCGGATTATACATCTTCATTAACCACGCGGTTCACCTGGTAACTACTGAGATCAACATCGAGAGCAAAATGGCCCAAGTAATAACAATTAGTGGTGTGACCATTGACCAGCAAAAAGTGGATCTCATATTAATTAACTGCTACATATATGCGCCAAGCAAATTTAAAGCAGAATTAATTCTTGAACTCCTGAAAAGCTTGGAAATGGTCATCTTCAGACACCCCGGCCACAATATAATTATGATGGGTGATTTTAACATACAAGGGCTTGATGCAAACACAGAGGACGCCCCTTTGGACAGAGGCCGTCAGCTATTACAAAATTTCTTCACAACCTTTAGTCTTTTGTCAGCCCGACAGGAGCAAAGGGACAATCGGATTGGGTGCCTCCTTCCTCCATTTACGGGTGGCTCTACCATCGATTACATCTATCTATCGGAAAAGCTCAAGCAGAGCATCAGCCACTTTGAAATTACCGAGAGGACGGAGAGCGACCACAATCCACTGAAATGTACAATTGAACTTCAAGCTCAAGCAGCTCAACAGCAGGTGGTGGTAGGGGTTTCAGCGGGCACAGAGCAAGTTAATCTGGTGAGAAGAATAAAATGGAGACCTGAAGATGCATCCAAAATAACCCTATGGCTAAGTGCCCAGCCCCAGGCACCAACCACATCCCTAGAATGGTGGACAAAGATGGTGGACGATATGCACAAGCCGCTGCTGGGCAATTTGCGACATACTCATGCCACCCTCCCGGCCCAAAGAGACACAAAAAACATACATGGACAACAACCTGCTTGGAAAAAGGCGGGCACTCCGCAGAGCCCTACGCAGACATAAGCAAAAGCCCACACCAGATACAACGGTGCAGGTATCAAACAGCAGAAGTTCCCTTAAGAAACTGGTATGGGAGCATAAGGGGGAAAAAGACAGGAAGGAATGGGATACCCTATTCCAGCTTTTCAAAGACCCCAAACACGCCCGCTTCTGGGACTATGTAAACAAACTGAAATAACCATAAAGCAATAGAGACCATGCATGGGTTTTGCATGTAACCACCCCATACACCGACTCATCCTTAAGTCTTGCCAGCAACAGCAGTGGACAGTGTTCAGTACACGCTGACCCACCCAAAGCGACAATCTCTCGCTAACAACAGTAACCCCCTTTTCTAAGACAATGACTGAGAACGTCATAAAAAGGACTAGGAAGGACGGGGCTCCGGGACCCAGTGATTTACCTGCTACATTGTTCAAATGTGCCCCATCGGCCTGGGCAGAGAAGCTGATAAACCTCTTCAATAATGCGTATTACCTAACCACAGTCCTGTAGTCCTGGAGAGGTTCCATACTGTTCCCTACCAACAAACTACCGACTAATTGCCCTCCTGGATGTGGAGGCCAAAATGTATGCCCGACTACTGCTGGATTAGCTGGAAGTCTGGGTAGAAGAGTGCCAAATCTAGCCATTCTTTCAATCTGGCTTCAGAGCAGGGGCCTCAACAGTGGACAACATTGTGGTACTTGGATACCTACAGCAGCAGGCAGTCAACTATGGTCGCCAGCCGTTATTTTGCTGTTTTGTTGATTACAGCGCGGCCTTCTACACAGTCAATCGCAATACCCGGTGGAAAAAGTTATCACTCTGGGGTATTCCGGCACACCTCCTAAAAGCCATCACCTCACTCTATTCCAGTACCTGTGTCCGGGTGCGAACCGGGCCCACGTCACTATCACGGAAAATAGAAACGAACAGAGGCCTAAAGCAGCGTTGTGTCTTGGCCCTGCTACTGTTTAACCTGTATACTGCAGATTTGGAGAAATACTTAAAAGGTAGCTGTTTGGTTCTACCGAAGTTGGGCCCCACAAGACTCCAAATCATTCAGTATGCAGACGACATCGTGATAATGGACTGTACGAAACTGGGTTACAGTGAGCTCTAAATGCCCTCAATAACTTTAACAAGGACAATCAGTTGCAGATCAATCATGAAAAGACCAAAGTCCTAATATTCAGAAGGTACAAGGATAAAAAACTCACATAGTGGCAATTGTGCATTATTTTCTGTCTACTCCTGTAACACCTCCACCCGTTTAAACTGAATTACTAATGAAAAGAAAAAACATCCTCAGTCTCAGGAATGTCCTCACTCTTCATCTCCGAGTACCACAGACGCAACTGACTTTCAGGAAAAAAATGAAAAAATCTCTGAAGTGTCCCTCGCACCACCTGTTTTCCACCTGCACTTAAATCATATATATATATATGTAAACATTTGTCTATCAGCCGACACTCATGTTATTTCTTCTTTAGCATTTGGAAATCACTGTACATACCTTTAGTCCATATATCTAGCTTCCCCCTTCTGCCTCTAGGAGTAGAGCATCCACGAAAATACTGTCAAAAATACAAACATAAATATTTAAAAGTTGGATCCTTTGTGCATAATTTTGCAACATGTTCTAGGATTTGATAATTTAGGGAGGTCCTTCTCTCAAGTCCTGCGACCAGCCCCTGTATGGAAAAAAGACCACAACACTGATCTTTAGCCTTGCACAGCAGAGGCTGAATGAGGAGGTAAGGAAAGCAAATGGTCTGCGGTGAAGCATTTATCAGTAATGGGCCATGCCTAAGGGGAAGGCAAAATGCAGCACACTTCTTTATAAGCAAGATAGGCACAAGTTTGCAAAAACATTTTAAGAAAGAGTCCCATACTAAGGGCCTGATTATGAGTTGGGCGGTTAATTACCACCTTTGAGTACAGGTTGGAATTATGAGTTTTTATGTATTTAACGCATCCGATAATTATCGGATGTGTTAAATAACTCAACCTTCATTAAACTTCTGCAAGTCAAACCTGACAACATTTAAGAAAGGAACCTTACTGTGTCATGTGGAGTTTGGAGCGTTAAACACCAATGTTCACATGTCATTCCCCAACAACTTGTAATGGGTGGTATTTATTGTATGCAATAACTAACGTACCCCATTGTATCCTTATTCATCTTCTGCAATAAATCCCACTCATACTCGCAAACAGGCCCTAAGAATGCTTTGTTCATCTGACAAAGAAACAAGTTTAAAACTCAGTGCTATGCTGTAAAACAATGCAATACTATGCATGTGTCGGCATGAATAATGCAGTAACTTAAGAACAGTTCGCACTTTGTTTTTGTAGGGCTAGAAAAAGGAGCAATCGCTGGTATAACCGTTGCTGTAATCATTGGTGTAATCCTTTTAACTGGCATCTTTGTTTTATGCTGGTAAGTGTTATACATCATTAATTTCCATGAGCAATTTCAGTGCTTAATATATAAATAAGTGCAGTTTTTCTTAGGAGCCAATAGCCCACATTGCCAAATGCCAGGTTTTCCAACTACCAAAGGTGCTCAGTCTTTACTCCACTTCAGTCTCTTTTTTCATCACATTACATTTGTTGTCTCTTTTTCTCACTGTGGTGAAACCTTCCTGTGTCACTTTGTCACCCTTCTCCTATCTTTATTTCCCTTCACCTTTCCTCACTTTGTTCTCTTTCTACCTTTCTCTGTTGCTCTGGATCAGTGTCTTAAAAATTAGCCCCACTTCTGACAAAATAAGTGATGGTGACCAACCACACACAAGGTGATGAGAAGGAGTGCAAATAGTCCAAACCATGGACAGACACTCTGGACTGCACTCCAGTCCATTGTTTTTCAACCACTGTGCCACTATACACACAACTGTACAAATCCCTCAGCACTAATAAATAAGATGACACCAAAATGACAAAGGTCCAATAAGGGGAACCATAAATATGAATTTTTACAGTTCGAATTAAAAACTAACACCAAAGAGCATTAAACGCCAACCATGGTTAACTGGTCATGGTAGACCAGAACCTAGGGGTGATTTGAGGCCGACCTTTATGGTGTGCGGTTCAGCTACAGAAACCAGGTTCGACCCCGTTTGGAATTTTACCTTTAGACTTAGGGGCCGATTTACATCATGACGGTGTAGATACTCCACTGCAACAGTGGTGGAGTATCTTTCCCCTCCAAGATAACAGACCACTGTTTGATGTAGCTGTGGGCAGACCACAGGTTTAATCACCATGGAGACTACTCCATCTCCACCTTGATTAAACCGCTCCGGTGGCCCTGTGGGGTAAGGCTGTTAGAGACAGACCTGTAACTCCACCCTCCTGATTTAGATGTCCGGAACTAGAGGTCAGTTTTCACCACCCGTCACCCATCTTCACCTGGAAAATCCTGGCAGTAAGGGGCAGTGAAAACTGCTGAATGTTCTGCGTGCCAGGGGAAAGGAATTCCATGCCGAAGTAAGCATTTTCTTTTTTTATTTTCAAAAACAAAATACTGTTGCTGGACTTTCTTTTTGAAAAGAAAAGAAAAAACGTTTGGTGCAGGACTCCATCTTGGTTGTGGAGCCTGCACCAAACTGCAAAAGGCAGTGACAGGAATCACCATAATGGCAGTTCCTTCCATTGCTTTATAAATGACTGTCACCTTGGCAGTCATGTTAGAAATTGAGTTTCCGATTGGTTAGGGTACGCACCTAAGCCAGGCAGAACACACCACTCTAGTGAGGGCAAGTAAGTTACACACCAAAGATAACCTGTGCTCACCCCCGGTAGCTTGGCGCAGAGCAGTCAGGCTTATCCCCAGAGGTCATGTGTAAAGCGTTTGTGCAACAAACTCACACCAGTGACACAATGAATACACCACAAAAGAGACTCCACACAGGATTATATAAAAGAAAATAGGTTTCTGTATTATATGTATACTTCATTAGATAAAAAAGCGACATAAATCATAGGGAGTGTATATATTATGCAACTACTGACATAGTACTTGTAACTTAGGTAATGCCAGAGGCAAACACTAAATATAATACTAACAGGGCATAAATTGTTATAGAACACATAAGCTCCTATGTGGCACCATCAACACATGAAGCATGATTACTGTGCACATTCTGCAGTTGCTGACATAGCAGACGCTTGCCTGATAATGTAAGTGTTGGACCTGGCTTTTTGACAGGGACATCCCCAAACTTTTTGCCTCCTTCCTCCGATTTTTTCTGACCTGTTGTTGTTGGCTTTTGACCTCTGGGCACTTTACCACTGCTAACCAGTGCTAAAGTGCATATGCTCTCTGGGTAAATTGTACTACTGATTGGTTTATCCATGATTGACTATTTAATTTACTTGTAAGTCCCTGGTAGAGTGCACTACATGTGCCTAGGGCTGGTAGATTAAATGCTACTAGTGGGCCTGCAGCACTGGTTGTGCCACCCACCTCAGTAGCCCCTTAACCCTGTCTCGGGCCTGCCATTGCAAGGCCTGTGTGTGCAGTTTCACTGCCACTTCGACTTGGCATTTAAAAGTACTTGCCAAGCCTAGAACTCCCCTTTTACTACATATAAGTCATTCCTAATGTGTGCCCTAGGTAACCCCTAGAGCAGGGTGCGGTGTAGGTAAAAGGCAGGACATGTACCTGTGTAGTTATATGTCCTGGTAGTGTGAAACTCCTAAATTCGTTTTTACACTACTGTGAGGCCTGCTCCTTTCATAGGCTAACATTGGGGCTGCCCTCATACACTGTTGAAGTGGCAGCTGCTGATCTGAAAGGAGCAGGAAGGTCATATTTAGTATGGCCAGAATGGTAATACAAAATCCTGCTGACTGGTGAAGTCGGATTTAATATTACTATTCTAGAAATGCCACTTTTAGAAAGTGAGCATTTCTTTGCACTAAAATCTTGTTGTGCCCTTCAATCCACGTCTGGCTAGGTTTAGTTGACAGCTCCTTGTGCATTCACTCAGACACACCCCAAACACAGGGTACTCAGCCTCACTTGCATACATCTGCATTTTGAATGGGTCTTCCTGGGCTGGGAGGTTGGAGGGCCTGCCCTCACACAAAGGACTGCCACACCCCCTACTGGGACTCTGGCAGACAGGATTGAGCTGCAAGGGAACTTGGTGCATTTCTTAGAGACTCTTTGAAGTCACCCCCACTTCAAAGGCACAACTTAGTATAAAACAGGGCCTCTGCCCTACCTCATCAGACACTTGCTGGAGAAGAAACCTGAACCAGAAACTACATCCTGCCAAGAAGAACTGCCTGGCTGCTCAAAGGACTCACCTGTCTGCTTTCTACAAAGGACTGCTGTCTTGCTGTTGCCCTGCTGCCTTGCTGAACTCTTGTCTGGCTGTGAAAGTGCTCTCCAAGGGCTTGGATAGAGCTTGCCTCCTGTTCCTTGAAGTCTCAGGACCAAAAAGACTTCTTCCTTTCACTTGGACGCTCCGTGCGCCGAAAATTTCGACGCACAGCTTGTTTCGCGGCGAGAAAAACGCCGCACACCGACGCTGATCAACGCGACGCCCTCGGGACGATCGAGACTTCGACGCACAACCTCGCAAGGACAAAGCCGCCTGACTTTCCAGGAGAAATCGACGCGACGCCTACCGTGAGTGCGAAACTTTGACGCACGGCCTCGCAAGGACAACGCCGCCCGACTTCCAAGGAGAAATCGACGCGACGCCTGCCGTGAGACCAAAGTTTCGACGCACGGCCTCGCAAGGACAACGCCGCCCGACTTCCAAGGAGAAATCGACGCGACGCCTACCGTGAGATCGAAACTTCGACGCGCAGCCCCGCAGAACGACGCGCAGCCGGAAAATAAGCAGGAGAATCCACGCACAGACCCGGGACATCTGGTAATCCCCGCGATCCACAAAAAGAGACTGTCTGCGCGCCGGAAAACGACGCCCGACTTCCCCGCGTGGAAAAGAACGACGCAAGTCTGTGTGTGCTGAGGAGAAATCGACGCACACACCCCTGTTTCCACGCATCTCTTCTCCTGTGGCTCTCTGAGGAGATTTCCCACCAGAAACCAGGTACTCTGTGCTTGAAAGACACTTTATTGCTTTTTAAAGAATTAAAGACACTTAATATCACTTTTCAGTGATATCTTTACAAATTCGTACTGCAACTTTGATCGTTTTGACCTACAATTACCCAGATAAATATTCTATATTTTTCTAAACACTGTGTGGTGTATTTTTGTGGTGTTATACTATGGTGTTGTATGATTTATTGCACAAATGCTTTACACATTGCCTTCTAAGTTAAGCCTGACTGCTCGTGCCAAGCTACCGGAGGGTGAGCACAGGCTGATTTTGGATTGTGTGTGACTTACCCTGACTAGAGTGAGGGTTCTTGCTTGGACAGAGGGCAACCTGACTGCCAACCAAAACCCCATTTCTAACATTGGTGATCAGCGGTGAGGATAGGACTTGTGTTTGTGCAGTGACATACAGTAGCTAAGTATTTCACTACCTACCCACAGTTGAAGGTCAACTTGATTTTTCATCTTTTTTGGCTTTTGGTTCTCTGATGTCCTCCTGGATATACTATTGATATTTTGGACTTTGGATTTTGGTTTTTGCTAGTAAGATCTTATCAGAATGGGATTGCTTACCTACTCATTCTTTGTTCGTACTGACCACCTCACTAAGGCTGACCTAAGGAAGCTTTGCAGACAATGGGGCCTTCCTGTAGCAAGGAGATCTACTAAAGCGGAGATGCTCCATCACTACATAGTCTGGGGGGAGGAAAGATGGGCAGAGAGAGAGACAGCAAGAAACCAAATGACTAAGTACCCCTCAGATGAGGAGGAAGACTACTCAGATGAGGAGGAAGGCTACTCAGAGTTGGACAGTGACCCAGAAATAGATGAATGGCTCCGAAGTCAAAGGCGACAGGAGCAACAATTAGAGGAGTATCTTGCAGAGGTTGAGGCAAAAAGACTCTTAGCCCGGGAAGAAGAAAAGATTGCAGCTCAAGAGCTGAGCTGTAAAGAGCTGAAACTGGAGGCCGGAAGGGCTGAGTCCAGTTCAGATGGTGGCAGCAAAAATCTTGCATCCAGTACTGCTGAAGAAGGGCACAAGCCCAGAGATGTGGTGCCCAACTTGAAGAAGGGAGTTGACACACCCCAAGTGGTTCAAGAGTATGAGGTAGTTCCCGTTATGTACAGGGTCCCTGAGAAGGATTGGGGAACTGGCAAAGGGAGTCATATTCCTACTGGGGGGAGGGACACTTTACTGACTCTAGCAGAGAGTGACAGAGAAAAGGGTTCCCCCCTGGTGGACGTCCTGGATATAGAGTGTAGAGACATCCCAGAAGAGTATGGGTTGAGTGTCAGGGACAGGCAGATACTGTCTCACCAGTCTCAAGAGGGTGACATAGAGTGCTTTTTCAAGGCTGAGTTACTGGGTGGTTGGGTGAAGGGTACTGTGGTTAATACATGTGAAGGGCAGAGTGATGTAATTGCTGGAGAGCATATGTCTGGTCCTTATTTTCCAGAGCTACGCCAACACCAGGTGGAGTGTGAGTTCTCTGACCCCAGGGAACTTACAGTGGAGGCAGACTTTTGGGTGAGTACCAGAGAGTCTGAAGAGGCATTTGGGGGTGCTCCTGAAGGGAGTGGTCTAGGTGGTTCCCGACCAAGTGAGGTGGGAGAGGATTGTAGTGTCCCAGGTAGGTCTCAGAGCCTAACCTGTACCGTAGGGCCACCTTTTGAGGGAAGCCCCGCAGTGTCAGAAGAACTTGGGGGGATGACTGTAGACAGCATCCCAACAGTTCTGGTGTCTGGCAGTACCACTCCTAGTGAGGGGGTGCAGAAGTCCAGACATAGGGTTGAGAGGGGGTGGCAGACCCCAGTGGAGGATCTTGAAAGTCAGGGGTCAGCTCTGAGAGCAGAGCCCCCCAGGAATGACCCAGGTGAGACCGTTTCTGGTTTGGGGGAAACCCAGACTCTGCCAGATGGGCAGAGGTCGGGAGACCTGCGCCAACCAGACTCTTGTGTGGCCCTTGGGGACGGTGTGTCCCTTGTGGGGGGTGAGAGTGCCCCCCAGGAAGTCCTGGCATGCCAGGCAAAGATTCAACCTCAGGGTGGTGACTCTGGGTTGGATAACCAGGTTCAGAGGTTAAACTTTGACCTGGTGGGGGGTAGATGTGCCCCCCAGAAAGTCCTGGAATGCCAGGCAATGGTTCAACCTCAGGGTGGTGACTCTGGGTTGGCTTACCAGGTGAAGAGGTCAAACTCTAACCGGGTGGGAGGTAGGTGTGCCTCCCAAGAAGTCCTGCTGTGCCAGGCGATTGTTCAACTTCAGGGTGGTGACTCTGAGTTGAATGGCCCAGTTCAGAGGTTAAACTCTGACCTGGTGGAGGGTCAGTGTGCCCTCCAGAAAGTCCTGGCGTGCCAGGCAATTGTTCCACCTCAGAGTGCTGACTCTGGGTTGGATAACCGGGTTCAGAGGTTAAACTCTGACCTGGTGGGGGGTAGGTGTGCCCCCCAGAAAGTCCTGGCGTGCCAGGCAATTGTTCAACCTCAGGGTGGTGACTCTGGGTTGGATACCCAGGTTCAGAGGTTAAACTCTGACCTGGTGGGAGGTAGGTGTGCCTCCCAAGAAGCCCTGCTGTGCCAGGCAATTGTCCAACCTCAGGGTGTTGACTCTGGGTTGGATGACCAGGTTCAGAGGTTAAACTCTGACCTGGTGGGAGGTAGGTGTGCCTCCCAGAAAGTCCTGGTGCGCCAGGCAATTGTTCAACTTCAGGGTGGTGACTCTGAGTTGAATGGCCCAGTTCAGAGGTTAAACTCTGACCTGGTGGAGGGTCAGTGTGCCCTCCAGGAAGTCCTGGTGTGCCAGGCAATTGTTCAACTTCAGGGTGATGACTCTGAGTTGAATGGCCAAGTTCAGAGGTTAAACTCTGACCTGGTGGAGGGTCAGTGTGCCCTCCAGGAAGTCCTGGCGTGCCAGGCAATTGTTCAACTTCAGGGTGGTGACTCTGAGTTGAATGGTCAGGTGCAGAGGTTAAACTCTGACCTGGTGGAGGATCAGTGTGCCCTCCAGGAAGTCCTGGCGTGCCAGGCAATTGTTCAACTTCAGGGTGGTGACTCTGAGTTGAATGGGCAGGTGCAGAGGTTAAACTCTGACCTGGTGGGGGGTAGGTGTGCCTCCCAGGAAGTCCTGGTTTGCCAGGCAGTGATCCAGTCTGAGGGTACAGACCCTCGGCTGGAAGACCAGGTTCAGGGTGTCCCCCCGGACCTGGAGGGAGGGGCTACTGATAACAGTGCCCCTACCATGTTGTCTTCTGAGGAGGCCACTCCTAGTTGGAGGGTGCTGGACCCCAGAAGGGAGGGCAGGGGGAGGGAAGCCTCACCCCGGGCCTTAGTCCAACCTGAAGGTACAGGCCCCAGGTTGGAGGGCCAGTTGCAGGTTAACAGCCCTGCACTGGTGGAGGAATGGTACGGGGTGACTTCTGTAAGCACCCTGACCATGTTGGACTCTGGGGGTACCGCTCCAGGAGGGAGGGTACAAAGCCCCAGAGGGGAGGACCAGGTTCAGGCTGTCATCCCTGACCTGGTGGAAGGGAGAGTGGTTAAAGGGTGCCCAGCACCTGGGGCTACCGCCCCCCACTCTCCACAGCCACAGTGGTTGGAGAGCTTTGAGAGGCCTGGGGCCTGGCTCTCATCCCTGGCAGCTGTCAGTAATCACTGTGGATTGCTGTCCGGGTGGACAGAGTTATCCCTGGGGAGAGGACAAGTGTCACACCCCAGGGGTAGAGTGGGCAACACCACTGTGTTGGTCATGGTGGTACTATCCTGCTCCTGGGATACATCTGTGAGCAAAGTAAGGTTAGGTGCTGCACAGATGGGATCCGCAGGTAAGGAGAAAGGTTCCCCATGGGTTGGCTTAGTGGGCCCTGAGAGTATGGACAGAGTGATCCAATTGGAGTCAGGAAGGCGAAGAACTGGAGCATGCCCCTGCTGTTGTGGGCCTGGGTCCTTGTTCTGTCGCCTCAAACAGGGAAGTACATCAGGATAGTGATTGTTCTCCCCTGGCTTTAGGCTGGTAGGGGGTCATGTTGGACCTGGCTTTTTGACAGGGACATCCCCAAACTTTTTGCCTCCTTCCTCCTATTTTTTCTGACCTGTTGTTGTTGGCTTTTGACCTCTGGGCACTTTACCACTGCTAACCAGTGCTAAAGTGCATATGCTCTCTGGGTAAATTGTACTACTGATTGGTTTATCCATGATTGACTATTTAATTTACTTGTAAGTCCCTGGTAGAGTGCACTACATGTGCCTAGGGCTGGTAGATTAAATGCTACTAGTGGGCCTGCAGCACTGGTTGTGCCACCCACCTCAGTAGCCCCTTAACCCTGTCTCGGGCCTGCCATTGCAAGGCCTGTGTGTGCAGTTTCACTGCCACTTCGACTTGGCATTTAAAAGTACTTGCCAAGCCTAGAACTCCCCTTTTACTACATATAAGTCATCCCTAATGTGTGCCCTAGGTAACCCCTAGAGCAGGGTGCGGTGTAGGTAAAAGGCAGGACATGTACCTGTGTAGTTATATGTCCTGGTACTGTGAAACTCCTAAATTCGTTTTTACACTACTGTGAGGCCTGCTCCTTTCATAGGCTAACATTGGGGCTGCCCTCATACACTGTTGAAGTGGCAGCTGCTGATCTGAAAGGAGCAGGAAGGTCATATTTAGTATGGCCAGAATGGTAATACAAAATCCTGCTGACTGGTGAAGTCGGATTTAATATTACTATTCTAGAAATGCCACTTTTAGAAAGTGAGCATTTCTTTGCACTAAAATCTTGTTGTGCCCTTCAATCCACGTCTGGCTAGGTTTAGTTGACAGCTCCTTGTGCATTCACTCAGACACACCCCAAACACAGGGTACTCAGCCTCACTTGCATACATCTGCATTTTGAATGGGTCTTCCTGGGCTGGGAGGGTGGAGGGCCTGCCCTCACACAAAGGACTGCCACACCCCCTACTGGGACTCTGGCAGACAGGATTGAGCTGCAAGGGAACTTGGTGCACTTCTTAGAGACTCTTTGAAGTCACCCCCACTTCAAAGGCACAACTTAGTATAAAACAGGGCCTCTGCCCTACCTCATCAGACACTTGCTGGAGAAGAAACCTGAACCAGAAACTACATCCTGCCAAGAAGAACTGCCTGGCTGCTCAAAGGACTCACCTGTCTGCTTTCTACAAAGGACTGCTGTCTTGCTGTTGCCCTGCTGCCTTGCTGAACTCTTGTCTGGCTGTGAAAGTGCTCTCCAAGGGCTTGGATAGAGCTTGCCTCCTGTTCCTTGAAGTCTCAGGACCAAAAAGACTTCTTCCTTTCACTTGGACGCTCCTTGCGCCGAAAATTTCGACGCACAGCTTGTTTCGCGGCGAGAAAAACGCCGCACACCGACGCTGATCAACGCGACGCCCTCGGGACGATCGAGACTTCGACGCACAACCTCGCAAGGACAAAGCCGCCCGACTTTCCAGGAGAAATCGACGCGACGCCTACCGTGAGTGCGAAACTTTGACGCACGGCCTCGCAAGGACAACGCCGCCCGACTTCCAAGGAGAAATCGACGCGACGCCTGCCGTGAGACCAAAATTTCGACGCACGGCCTCGCAAGGACAACGCCGCCCGACTTCCAAGGAGAAATCGACGCCTACCGTGAGATCGAAACTTCGACGCGCAGCCCCGCAGAACGACGCGCAGCCGGAAAATAAGCAGGAGAATCCACGCACAGACCCGGGACATCTGGTAATCCCTGTGATCCACAAAAAGAGACTGTCTGCGCGCCGGAAAACGACGCCCGACTTCCCCGCGTGGAAAAGAACGACGCAAGTCTGTGTGTGCTGAGGAGAAATCGACGCACACACCCCTGTTTCCACGCATCTCTTCTCCTGTGGCTCTCTGAGGAGATTTCCCACCAGAAACCAGGTACTCTGTGCTTGAAAGACACTTTATTGCTTTTTAAAGACTTAAAGACACTTAATATCACTTTTCAGTGATATCTTTACAAATTCGTACTGCAACTTTGATCGTTTTGACCTACAATTACCCAGATAAATATTCTATATTTTTCTAAACACTGTGTGGTGTATTTTTGTGGTGTTATACTATGGTGTTGTATGATTTATTGCACAAATGCTTTACACATTGCCTTCTAAGTTAAGCCTGACTGCTCGTGCCAAGCTACCGGAGGGTGAGCACAGGCTGATTTTGGATTGTGTGTGACTTACCCTGACTAGAGTGAGGGTTCTTGCTTGGACAGAGGGCAACCTGACTGCCAACCAAAAACCCCATTTCTAACAGTAAGGTATAAAACAACATATCCTCACTTTTATGGCGTGGCAGTCTGTGCCCCCCCGATGACCTGAAATAAGGTAATCCCATGGAGGAAAGTGCAACTGCGGTCTCCGTTGCAGGTCAATTCCTGATATGGGAGCAATCAGGACCCACAGTCAACGGGTGAGTATGAAAGAAATGTGCCTGGGGAAACTCTGGTGAGCCCCCGGCCTGTGCAGATTCAAAAGTGAACTCTGGTGGCCCAGCTTCCATGTCTTGCAAGGAGGCTCCCCATGGTAGAGAGAATGGCATCGCTCTACCCCCTTCGTACGCCCCATCACCTCCCCTTTTTTGGGGGGCGGTGTGCTGAGGCGGGTTCTGGACGGAGGTGCCGTATGAGCATAGCAAAGGGCAGGTGAGGCTTCTGTTCCTGCGTGGCTCCCGATCTCCTGGTCTCCCGACAGGGAGTGCAGAAGCAGCTGTGGTTGGCAACACGTCCTAAAGGGGGTCCCTTGGCTGCCTAGGCAACGTGTCTCCAGAAAGGATGTTCCCGGCCCGAGTGCACTGCGGGAAATCAACAAATTTTAAGTTTAATGTACCTCGGAGGTTAGCGGTGAGTCCTGTGGGATGCGCTCCACTCATGCCACGTGCAGCAGGAGAAAAAGGAAAGCAATGTGGTGGTGGACAAGGAGCACACCAGCCCACCTCCTTGCCTCAGTCCTCACAGTCAGGAAATAAAGGACTCTCCTTGTGCTGTGACCAACGAGGCAGTCAAGGGGCAAAGGGCAGCACTCCCCATGTGCTGCTTTGCAGAAAGCTGGCTTTGTCAACCTCAGGGGATCAAACTGGCGAGGTGGATCCTGAGGGAGCAGGAGCCACCTTGCAGACCCCTGGAGAACACTAGGGGTTGGTACCCAAAGGGAGATAGTGCCAGCAGGCCACCATACAAGGCGAGTAGACCAAATAGTGGTTCTTCCTGCCAAAACAGCAATCCTTTGGTAATACTGAGTCAGAGAGCAGATGGCACCAGGGCAGCCAACAGAAAAGCCATCCAGTGAGTCATTTTTATCCCACCAAGCAGGTAGCAGCCACCAACAGGAGAGCAGTCCAGATGAGTCCTTTGTGCAGTCCAACAGTCCATCTGGCAGACGTTCAGTCCCAGTTCCACAAGTGCTCTAAAATCATGTGGTCAGAGCCCCGCTACTTATACTTAAAAATGGCTTTGTTCAGGGGTAACTTCAAAAGAGCCCTTTCTAGTGAAGCACAACACCCGTTCAACCCAGCTTTGTCCCCAGACATCTGTAGGGGGTAATCAGACCATTGTGTAAGGGCGGGACACAGCCTGTTCACATGTAAGGTGTGAACAGCCCTCCCTCTCCCCAGCCCAGGATAACTATCAATATTCAGATGCCTCTTCTATCACACCCAGCCCCTCCTGTTTGGGGGCTGTCTAGAACGTATGCACCAAGTGGAGCTGTCACTCTGCCCTAGACCTGCACTGGAGTCAGGCTGCAAAGTATTAAAGTTATAAGCTTAGAGAAATGCCTGTTTCTAAAAGTAGCATTTCTAAAACAGTAATAAAAAATCCACCAACACAAGTACGCATGATTTTTCACTATCATTCCAAACATGACCACGCTACTCCTCACAAACCAGAAAATACCACTCAGACGTATTTAAGCGAATTCCCAATGTAAACCTATGAGAGGAGCAGCACTCACAGTAGTGAAAAACAAAATAGGCTGTTTGTCACTACTAGGATATGCAACATATCATAATATATGTCCTATCTGTTACCTCCACAGCACGCTGTCCATATGGCTATCTAGGGCGTACCTTAGGGGTGACTTAGGTATAGTAAAAAGGGAGTTTAGGCCATGGCAAGTAGTTTGACTTACCAAGTCAATGTGACAGTAAACTGTGTGTGCAGGCACTGCAGTGGCAAGGCTGAAACAAGTTTGAGGCGCTATTTCTGTGGGTGGCACAATCTGCGCTGCAGGCCCACAAGTAACATTTAATTTACAGGCCCTGGGTATATGGTACACCACTTGACAAGGTACTTACAGCTAAATTAAATAAGCCAAATAGATATAGGCCAATCATACCAAGTTTTAGGGGAGAGAGCACATACAGTTTAGCACTGCTTAGCAGTGGTAAAGGGCCCAAAGTTCTAAAGCCAACAAAAAGAGGGTCAGAAAAATAGGAGAAAGGAAAAAAGTTTGGGAATAACCTTGCAGGATGGGCCCCTTCCAACAGGTCATTTATAATTTTGGTGGGCAGCATCTCCGTTAGGGCAACGGAGCAATTTACTCAGTCACCTTGGTGGAGAAACAGGTTGTCCGCTGAAATCGAAATAGGCACCTTAAGCTCTGAAATGGATGCCCAAAATCTTCAGCGGAGCAAAGCAGCAAGCAGGGACAAGAAGTTCTGAATTTTGCGACCCAGGAGGTCAGTCATCGGCTGGGAACTTTTGCCAGCGAAGATTCCTATGTTCATACTCAGTCACTTTTCTGGAGCATGGATTCCTCCAGCGGGGCAAGGCTGCAGGCTGTAGCTGAAGAGAGCTCCACAAGAAACTCGAAAGTGGGAGTTTTTTGTGAAAACAAAAAAACTAATGGCTCCCTCAGCAGGAGCTGGGAGTCTTTTTCCAGAGCCTTCTACCAGCAGTGTCTTCTTCAGAGGGAGTCTTCCAGTAATGGTCTGTGAAGATGGTAGTGGAAGGACCAGATTTATCCCATGTGCTAATCAGTGACTTGAAAAATTCTACTACCCAGACCTAACTATTTTCTCATACCTCCTTTTGCATTATTTCCTCTTTGCCTTACTACAAACAATCCTGGAGCCCCTGTTTCAAGATGGCAAAACCCAGCTGCCAATAGGCATTACTGCCTTCAACTCTTAAGCCACTCCTCTCCTCCCACCTGACAGGAGAAAGAATGGTTTTCCCTTCTATTGTGAGTGACTGGGGCTTTGCTGTCTGTAAGGGTCCTGGGAATGATTAGGAGAAGCCTTACTTGATATCCCACAAGTCAAAAGAGGTAGTTCTAAAGCTGTCTTTGTTCGGTGACCTGTTCCCATTCACTCCCAGATAGCTAATTCCTGCAAATGACCACAAATCAACACCCATTAACCCTTCATGGGCTCAGAGACAGGCTATTTTGCCATCTAAGCTTACTTATGTAAGAGTCTAGTAAAGCCTTCACAATAAACTAGCTTTTGGCTTTTATTTCCCTGTGAGGGCTCACTATCCCAATATGTAATCTGCGGTATTGTTGTATACTAGCCCTTATATAAAATAGCTGTGTCTTACATAGCAAAGGCACATTTCCCTGCCATGTTCACTGTAGTGCATTTAAACTATAGCTCAGCCCAGAGCACAGTTGTGCTCCTGTCAGACATATATAGTAGATGTGTGTATAGTAAATACATAATGCAGTCCATTTATGACATTTTACTTTACAGGAGATAGGTGAACTTTAGGCACAATTTATATTGTAGTTATAAAGAAGGTAGCTAGGCCACATGTGGAGTTCCTAAGTACAGCACGTTTTAGAGGCAAATCACTTTACTATTGTTTACCAGTGGTAAAGTGCACAGATGCCTAAAGCTAGCAAAACATGGTAAAAAACAAAGCAAATCAATGTGGGAGGGCCATGCAGAAAATGGACATTTCAAATAGAAACCAGACTCCAGTCTGTGATAGAATCCTTAACCATGGTGTGAAAGTACTCAGACCCAAAAGCACTTTGAGTTCATACAAATTGTTTTAAAGGAATGCACAATCTTCGTAATCATAACATTGATACATGCATCCGGGTTTCTGCCATGTTGTTGATCTTCTTGCCCTGGCCATCATGTAGCTGCTGTTGGACTTCCTGCTGTATGGCTGGTGCTGAAACCCATCCCCAGCCACATCACCGAACTGAAAGTGTTTTGTTTCTTCAACAGCCATTTTTCGCCAGATGAGCTTACCCACCTGTGGCGGAATACGCTCAGTGGTTAAAAAGAGTGCCAGCTGGAGCATCAGGTCACCATGATGTTACTATCAACAGATAATTATTTCTTAATACAAACACCATATTAAGGATAATTCATCAGAAATAATATAATGAATGCCCACCATGTAGGGAAAGATTTCTCCCAGCACATGGGTGGGATGTCAGACCTTTTCCTGTGCAAAACCACTGAGGAGAAATGTTGTGCTTAGGAAGCAAATACAGTTTTCTTTCTGATTACACCCTATCATCTCAGTAAGAGCTGATAAGTTGTGCCTCTCATTGATTACCACTCTGACATCATTCATGCTGTTGTTAGGTCATTTTCAATGGTTTTTTCCAATGACAGACTTTACGGCGGCTCCACCTTCAGGAAAATAGCATCCCCACACACCCTGAATGAGTCAAGCAAGCTGAGAGGAGTACAGAGAAGACATTTTCCAATGTTTGTCAGATGAGTTTTAGTATCACTGTCTTCTAAACCAACCCCATTTTGTTATGTATGCATTGTCTTTCCCTTTCTACTTCCTTACCTTCAAGACATATATCTTGAATTATAGAGGAGTCATTAGCTTTTTTTAAACAGTTTCTCAAATAAATGATCTTTTTCATGACTAAACGGGATCATGTTTCCCATACAATGGTCAAATGCTCTGTTTCACTAAGACCTTCTGAAAAACAAAACTTGATGGGGCGATAAAGGTCTCAGAGCAGCAACAAGGGGGTCAACGTATTCATTTGTTTTCATTTGTAACATATTTATGTTGCATTTATCCCTTCTTTACAGTTTTCAGGTGGGAATATTACATCAGAAGCTTCAGTGATATACGATGTTCCTAGTACGAACGACATATAATATTACAGACTTTTAGCTAAGGGGATGGTGTAAATGTCCCATTAGTTACTGCAAAAGAATAAAACGCATGACAATCAAGCCATATGTGTATCCACAGTGGTCCAACCTCTACGCTAACAACGCCTTACCAAATTTGTGCCTGAAGCTTTGAATCCTAACATGTTTGGACATGAATGTGTGTACTAACAGGTGTTTGCATAGGCTATGTAGCAAGAATGATTTTAAAAATAAAAGTTCTGATTTATAGTGTGGTGGACAGGTTCTCTGTCAAAAATGTTATGTATATCGTGTCGTCCTAATTTCAAGGGCCATAGTAAGGAGGGCCGTATATCTGTCAATTTTGGGATGTAATAACTTGTCCACCAGCTTATAAAACAGGCCATAAATATTAGTTTATAATGTGCTGAATATGTTATTACCATTAAAACCATGAAGGAGATACCACCTGCTGTCATAAAAGTGATACAGGTAATGCTGTGATTATAAGATTACAAATGGGATATCTGTCACATGGCTAATGGAGTATCTCCATCGAAAAATAGAAACTAGGCCTTTCGTGAAGTGGCACATGAGACTGGGTCTCCTGTGGTGCCTGTAAAAAGTGTTGGACATGCTCCCCATCTCTATTAAACATAGTGCTTTGCTTCTACTGTGCAAAAAAATAAAATCTATTACATGGATAGTAACCATTGGCCATTAATTGAGGATGTGTTTAGTGATGGACATCAGGTCCTGTATGAACAGACTATTGTCTCAAAGGAAGCCTAGGACTTCACACACACATAGTTTTATTTGAGGATAAGTCCATATCGTCCTGAAAGCGTGATAGCAGATAGTCAGAAGTGAGAATGCTGGGCATAAGCTAGAAGTTTATGTAATGCACAGACAATTGCTGTCAATATTCTTTTTTCAGAAAAGATAACAATATATGCCTGATTTGACAGATGGGATACTCCTTCACAAACATGGCAGTGGTGGCGGAACTTAGCCGCACTTGAGATGCCTGTTTTTTAGTAGAACTCTGCTTGCGTGTGCTGTCTAATTAGAAAATGAGCTAGCTGAAACCTGTTGCAAGTTTACAACATATCAGCTCTGAGATCTAGCTGATAAGTAAGGTAAAGATTTGTGCCACCTGTGAAAGACCAATTGATGTTAATGCAATCCTCAGATAAGTAATATGTACTGACTACGCCACAGATGTTGAGTATGCTTCCTACAATACCTGTCGGTGAGGCGCCAGCGGAGCAGATACTTTCTGGAGGTGCTGGTGCTGCCAATCCCTCCCCAGTAGGCTGACTCCTGTAAATGACTGAAAGAATCACCCAAACGCTAAGCGGCTGGCAAAACACCCAGTGATTATACACTAGTGGGAGTGAGGTGGAAAGGGCCATCGTCAGGTGAGCAGAGTTTCATGAGAGAAACGAAGGAGATTATCGGGCCCACCATGTTGGATTAGCTGGTGATGCGCTTCGATGAAGCAACCCCTCTTATTTCGGATGCTGAATGTCGGCATTGCTGGCATCTGCAGATTAGAAGTGACCTTTGTACCCCTGTACATTGCCAGTGAAACAAAAAACGTTAATGGACTTACTCCCTCCTTGCTTCTTCTGCCTCCCTTCCAGAGAAACTCCTGAATTTCTCGAGAAAGAGCACCACACTCTGCATGATAAATGCCTCCCGAATTGAGCTCCTCAATTTACAAGAATACCTCTGCACAAAACATAGTGCCAAAAGGTGTTTCCTGTGACTTACTTAGAAGAGCGTTTGAGGGGTGCAATCTAGAACGCTGCTCAATATCAGGGAACAAGGGGCCTGATTTAGATATTGGCAGATGAGTTACTCTGTCAGAATGGTGACGGATATCCCAGCTGCCAATATCTAAATCCCATTATGTCCTATGTGATTTAGATATTGGCAACCGGGATATCCGTCACTGGTGTGATGGAGTAACTCGTCCGTCAATATCTAAATCAGGCCCTAAGCGACTAGACACCTACTTTTCTAAAAGGCCCTCATTAATAGGAAACTTCGTGGCCCGAAAAATGAAACATGGCAACTATGACACTAGAGTCTATCATGTGCAAATGAATTAATATTTAGTTATAAGTCTGTGTAGTAGATTTCTCTATGATAGATTGTAACAAAACACTTAAATCACTCTGAGATTAAATCACTAAACTAAGAGCAGAACAAGAAACATTGGGTAAGAGTTTGACCACCCTGAATACTAAAGTCATGGAATCATCAGATTGGGGTCCTGACATATGGCCCTTGTGGACAAATCTGACGCAGTTAGGGGATAGGAACTGACAGGATAACGTCCAGATCTTTGCAGTACCAGTAATGGGAGAAGGCCAAGACATGACTCACGTTTTCTCACCATTTAGAACCTCCCTTCGAATTATACAGGGCTCACAGGATTAGAGGATGGAAATTAACCCTGGAGGAGTCTCCAAGGCCAACCGTAGCATGCGTGCTGCAGCATCAACAAATGACCTAGGTGTTTCCAAGAACCATGTACCTTATTTATTTACCACAGACCATAGAATTTATTTTGTGGCAGATTTTTTCTTTGAAACTAATATTCTTTATAAGAAATTCTTAGCACTGCATCCTTCTCATAAGACTAAATAAAACACGCATGGATTGCCAAACCCAGCTAGAATGCAAGTGGCCCAGAATGGAATACCTAGTGAATAATTAGGGAATTGCGTGATTCAGAGGAACTGGAAAGAGTATGGGAAAATCTAAAGTTGATGCCCACAGAAACAGAAAGGACTCTCCCCACATTGAAAAATATCACCACATCTCAGACTGGAATCATTCCCTACACATAGTCAAAGAGATATGGTAAATATCGCAACAGAGATGGCGCTCATACAGCAACATATAGAGACAAATCCAGATCCCCAATCACATTATAACTCACCAAATACTCGTACGAACCAACCTATTTCTGGATATTGATACATACACTATCAAGTAATCTACTCCGCTCTCCCACTGCTTCTCCCTCTACTCAACCAAACACGATGCTTTCGGTGTTTTTGTTACTTTAAGGTTAACAAAAGCACACACACAGGAGATGTTGAACCTCACACAATGCTAGAGTTTCTTTTTTCTTTTTGAATTCATCTGTATGCCTAACTAACCAGTTTTGCTCAGGAGCTCCTTCTCTTTAACTAGCCGCTGCATAGTTACCACCACCAAATGAACTTAGATAACTTTGTAATTTCATACATTATTCTTAAACTAAGTGAAATGAGAGCATACTGAAAGCTATAATATATTTTTCTCCAACCTTCGTGCCTATTCCTAAACGTTCAGGAGACTGACTCCCCATAGGGAAGAGGATTTCTCCACCTGATCGCTTAATGTAAATAGATTGACACATTTCATAATGAGTAAGAAAGTACACCCTCAGCTAGCATTCAGCAAATCTGATATTGCTCTCTTACAGAAAGTGCTTATGTTGAAAATAGAATCTGAGAAGTCTCACCTGCAGCAGAAGACCAAGCAGTTGCTATATTTTTGCTAAGCTGGTGATTCATGCTGTCACTCATTGTATGATGCATCCTTGCCTCTACCATCCTTGAACATCTTTTCCTCTTCCCTCTGAAATTAGTATTCTGAGTTAGACTGGTTAAAACTAGAAGTAGGATGGGACTGTAACATGGTGGTGGAACCTGTTACTTCCCATTGAACAGTGTTATATCATCCAAGTTTTGTAAATGTGGGAAAGATGTCAGCAGTGTTTCAGACTATGCGTCGACCTACAGGCTACTTCACCTTTATCTAGCGTACCCCAAATTGCTTACCTGGAGGATGAATACAATGAAATATAACCCTATTAAGAGAAAAAAAAGAAGCTTCAGGAAATGCTTACAGACACAGTCACCTCAACACTGCTTCTGTGTGTAGCGGGAAAAAGATGAAAGTTGATGAGATATTCTAAGGAGATAATCAAAAAAGCAGATGCAGTCAGCAAAAGATCAGACTAGAGACTTAATTATCTGCACTTCAGAAAAGGTACATGTACAGGCAAACACTACAGAATACGGAAGTTGAAATGAATACTGTATTCTCTACTATAGCTGAAAAGGCCTGGTTCCTCATCGAAGGGAAGACTTATGAACATGGAGAAAAATCACGAATGTTACTGTCCCTACATTTGAAACACCATGAAACAATGGAAAGACACTTTCACACTCTCCGGATATATTTTCTAAAAACATTATACACCTCCGGCGAGCTCAATGACATTGAAGAAAATACATTCATAGTCCAAGACTGTCTAAACATCTGAGTGAGGAACTGAATCAGGAGCTATCAGGTACTAAGATTGGAGAACTGTTGGCAATAAGAAAGATCCCAGTGGAAGATAGATTTCCCCTACAGTTGTATAAAGAAGCCAGCTCCATAATGGTCCCACTCCTGAGAAACGCTTTTCAACGCTACTGAAAAGGATACCTTCCACCTAGAATTTACCAGGCATTATAACTCTATGAGATAATGACCGGGAAGGGATGAAGTACTATTAAATAATTACAGGCTTATTCCACCTCTTACTAGTGACATTAAAGGAGAATTAGCAAGCTTATTACACTGATGATTCAGAGGAGACATGTAAGATTCTTAGCTAATCGTTCATCATGAAACAAGATGTGGACTGTGAGAAATTGGGCTGTTGGTGGGTAGGGTGCTAAACCTGTTCAAGCAACAACCACAGTCCCTGTCAGGGCGAAACATAAAGGCAATATATATGGGATATATGCTGTACATGAACAGTAATAAAGGTACACACAACACCAGAAAAATCCCACACTAGTTTACACAAATGGAGTAGAAATTAATAAATTATATGACACCAAAATAACAAAAATCTAAGCAGTAGAAATAGAATTATGAAGTTTTAAAGTTTGAAGTGAAGTCTAGCACCTAAAAGATCAAAATGCCAACCACAGACAGCTGGGCACTCAAGACCGGGTCAAAGTAAAAAAAAGATAGCTGACCGGAATGGATCACGGGTTGGATACAAGAAGTGGGCTGGACCTGGTCATCGTTTGCCTTCCGACTTAGAAGAAATTTAGTGGAAAAAGTTCTGAAAAGGTAAAGTTCAGTGGGGCAAGTCTGCAGGCAATGCCAAAGGCAGAGGAGCCACAAGACGACGTTGCAGTGAAGATTTATATATTTGAACATAGTCTCTTTTTGGAAGTAAAAAATTTCCAGTCGGGCCAAACTGCAGGTTGGAGCTGATGTATTTAGCAAGCACAACGTTATATGCCCATGGGCATACACACAGAGTCATGTGAAACGTATTCAGAAAGAGCAACCTCATGTGTGCGTTAGAGGAATCCACAATTTAATTAACAACATTTTTTCATTTCAACTTAATTTTACAGACAAAAACATTTTTAGAACAGCACCGGACAAACAAAAGGCCTGATTCACAGACGGTCTTGGCACTCATGGAGCAGGTGACTGCAGGCCAGAAGCTACGTGATGAGAATTCTAACTGCAGAACATCTGCCCTGAGTGCGGAGACTCCTCCACGACTGCTGGGCTTGCTCCACGAGTGCCGAGGCCCTTTGTGATCCAGGCCCTTAGATTCTTTCAAGAACATATTAACTCAATACATGTGAAGTACAATGTGATCTAAGTAAGTAAAGTGCAGATGACAAAGTGCTCAAATTGTGATTGTATTTACAACATATTTTACATAAGGCACTGTAGAATTCCAGTGGTTGTATAAATTAGTCAGATCGGATACAGCCAGGATAGTTTAAGAAAATTCACGGTCCCTGCCAACCAAATGGGAGGGTTTGTCCACGTTTCAACCCTAAATATTTTGAAGACTATCAGACTTTAGGAGGAACCAGGGGCCAAGGTTATCCTGAAGTCGGAGACATTGAGGGCTCATAGTACACACAGAGGAAATGTGTACTAAATGGACTGATTGAGCCATTATTTGAAGACACACATATAGTAAGTTATACTAGATCCCAATGTATCATCCTAAGTAAAAAGGAAAGGGAGGAAGAGAAAACTCAGACTGTTAGACTTGGCATCCTTGGCGTGGTCTCCCCTAAATTTTTGCCTCTGTTTCCCAGGTTGCTGATGTATGCTGGAATCTGTTTTTGCTGTTTTTGTTACTCTGGACACTTTACCACTCCAATCCAGTGCTAAAGTGCAAGTGTTCCTATGTAAAATATATGTGTAATTGACTTTCCATGATTGGCATATTTGATTTACCAGTAGGTCCCTAGTACAGTTCACTAGAGGTGCCCAGGGCCTGTAAATCAAATGCTACTAGTGGGCCTGCAGCACTGGTTGTGCCACCCACATTAGTAGCCCTGTAAGCATGGCTCAAACCTGCCACTGCAGTGTCTGTGTGTGCAGTTTTAAACTGCCAATTCAACTTGGCAAGTGTACCCACTTGCCGGGCCTAAACCTTCCCTTTTCATACATGTATGGCACCCCTAAGGTGGGCCCTAGGTAGTCCCATGGGTAGGGTGCAGTGTATGTTAAAGGTGGGACATCTACCTATCTGTTTTATATGTTCTAGCAGTAAAATACTGCCAAATATGGTTTTCACTGTTGCAAGGCTTATCTCTCTAATAGGTTAATATGGGGTTGCCTTTAAATATTATTAAAGTGCAGATTCCCTTAGGGAGCAGATAGAAATTGGAGTTTAAGGTCCCTGAGCTCACAATTTGAAAATACGTCTTTTAGTGAAGTTAGTTTTTAGATTGTGTGTTTGAAAATGCCACTTTTAGAAAGTAGGCATTTTCTTGTTTAAACCATTCTGTGACTCTGCCTGTTTGTGGATTCCCTCTCTGGGTCAGTTTGACAGTTGGGCTTTTTGCACTTCTCTCTAGGCAGTGACACAAAGAGAGCTGGGGTGTAGCCTGCATATCCTGATGAGCCATCTGTGCTAGGAGGGAGTGGAGGAGTGGTCACTCACACCTGAAAGGGCTGTGCCTGCCCTCACACAATGCAGCCTCCAACCCCCTGGTGTGTGTCTGGGGCCAGGCCTGGGCAAGACAGGATTTCTCAAACAAGAGAGACTTTCCTTTGAAGTAGGCCTACTTCAAAGGCAGAAAGGGGTATAAGCAGAGTGCCCAAAACCCCTGAAGATCAGATTACTTCAAGGATTCAAGAGGAACCTCTGCCTGGAGAAGAGCTGAGGAGAAGTGCTGCCCTGCCTGTGACTGTGCTTTGTGGAGCTATCCTGCAGTTGCTGCTTCTGCCTGTACAAGGGGACAGAGACTGAACTTTGTTGCATCCCTGCTTGAGAAGTGACTCCAAGGGCTTGGAGTAGAGCTTGCCTCCTGTATAGAAGCCTCAGGGACAGCAAAGGCTTCACTAACCAGACCTGAATCTACTTGCTGTGGACTCTAGCTTGCAAGAGGGTGCCATTCCAGTTCCTGGCCCCCTGGAAGTGAATTCCTGGAGAAAAACCAGTCTAACGGTGCCGGACAACACCGGGCGACTTTGCAAAGGACACAGCTACCCCGGAACCGCAACGCCACCTGCCCCCGAGGCCGTGGACGTCAGACATCTGACTACTCTGTAGGCCTCACGTCGCTGCAATCGCTGATCCTGCCCTACTTTGCTGACACCGGAGTGTCGTAAGTCCAACGTCCGTGACAATCCGATTCCATCACAGCGCCTGCGGCCCTGTGGCATCATCGCGACCCCGTGAGGTCACCCCGAAGCATCTGCTGGAACCAAGGGGCTGACTTTGCATCCACTGCCACCTCACCTCCACCGCCCTGTGGAGAGGACCCAACGCCGCTGCGTGACGCTGCAGTCCTGCTGCCCCCTAGCACCGGAACCAACGCCGCATCAGACCCAGTATAGCCGCTCTCCCCGACTCCGTGCCCCAACCTGTTTTCTACTTGCTCTGAAGGTACTGTACCTGGAGGTGGATGACTCTGTGAATGGCGCCATTGGCGTCGCATTGTAGGAAACAACTCTGTTACGACGCCGTAGTTTACCAACTTACTGTGTTTTCAACTCAAATCACTGTTTTCTTGCTTTTAAGTACTAAATTCTTATTTTTAACTGCATACCTTTCAACTTTTCCCGCTGCACACAGAAGCAGTGTTGAGGTATTTTCTGTGATACTTTTCCAGGTGTGGCAGGTGGGTCCGGTAGTGGTAGGTCTGAGGTGGTGCAGGATAGGAATGCTGAAACTGACAAGGGTGTGGACTGTCCAGGTTAAATTTTCTGGCTTGTTGCTGGTTGCTGAGAAAACTTGGTCTAATAGCTGTATGGAGGTGTGGGTGGGTTCGGTTGACATTCTGGGTGAGGCTGAGGTTTTTGAGGTTTTCTAGAAGGGTCATAGAGTTTTGGTCAGTGTGTTAAGGTCGTTGAGAAGAATGAAGGTGCTGGTGTTGATGATGTGAGGTGTCTGCGCTGGTGAAATTGGTGTAGAGGCCTGGTGGTCTGTGTTTGAGGGTTTCGTCTAGGGAGCAATTGACTGTGATGTTTATCTTGAAGTGTGAGGTGTTCCATCTAGCTGATGGAGATGTTTGTGTAGGTCGTACAACTTGTGGTGTCTTTGAATAGGATGGTGACTCTTCCTCCTGGCTGATTCTGGTGGTCTTGCCTTGCTTGTACCAAGTGGGAAAGGCTTGTGGGTGCTAGATGTGAGTCCGAGTTCGGCCGGCCACCGGTTGGGGTCTAATGATGAAGTGGTCTTTCCGAAGATCACTACTTGCCTTGTCACAATTTAGCTTGAGTCAATTGGCTTTCATCCATTTAGCGACTTCGGCTATGCAAGGCAAACTTGTTTCTTGATTGAGGGTCTGAGACGGAGCATATGAGTTGGCATGTGTTCGGCAATGGAGAGGATTTTGATGTCCCTAACATGGATGACATTGGCAGAGGGATCATGCATGCGTTGAAGAGAGGGAGGCTGAGCGACGAACCTTGAGGCAATCTGCAGATAAATTTGAGGCCTTCTGAGAACTAAGGTAACAGGCTAACAGTTTGTGTTCTATCCATTACTAAGAGCAGATCCATTTGAGAGTGGATTCTTGGATGCCAGTCACGTGCAGGTAGCGTGATGAAGATGGGGTGTTAGACAGTGTCAAATGCTGTAAAGAGGTCCAGGACAATGAGGGCTGCCATGTTTCTTCTGTCAGGGATCATGCAGATGTTGTCTGAGGCAGTGATGACTGCTGTTTCTATACTGTTGTTAGGCTTGAATCCAAACTTTGTGGCATTTAGGAGCTGGTGAATGCTGAGGTAGTCATTGAGGAGCCAGTTAATTTGTTTCTTTAAGACCTTGGCCTGGTATACTAGGAAGGAAATGGGTCTGTAGTTGGAAAGCATGCCTGAGTCAACCGTTTCTTGAGCAGGGGCTTGACTGTAGTATGTTTCCTGGTATATGGGAATGTGGCTGAGTCGACGGAGATATTAAGGATACGTGCTAGTGCTTTGCTGATCAGTATGAGTAATTTGATGAAGGCATGATGGGCGCATGAGTAGATAGTGTTTATGGTAGCAGCGATTTTGATGGTGATGATGTGGGTTTCGATGAAAGGGTTTTTTCTTTCTCCATGATCGATTTGTGTTGCGAAGGTGATGGGGTCTGGTTGGCGTCTGCAGTTGCTTGATATGGTGTAAGTTCGAGAGTTTGTTCCTAGGGAGTAATGTTGCTGCAGGTGGAAGGAGGCGCAATGAAATCTTTGATCTTTGTGAAGATTTCCTTGCTACTGTTTTGCTGGCATTGTTGCAGTCAGGCGGTGGCGCTCTGGCGTTGCTACCACCTGTACCGCCCCGCCAATAGGACGCCACCAACTGTGTTAAGACCATTAATACAGCCTGGCGGTGTCCTGCTTGCAGGGCGCTGCCAGCGGTGACAGCGCCCCTTCCTGTTTCCTTGCCAGACGTCCTCCTCGCCGGACAAGGTAAGTTGGGCGTCCAACAGGGGAATGGGGTGGGAGGGTGGGTATTGGGTGTGAGTGTGTGGAGTCTGCATGTGTGTATGAATGTATGTGTGCGTGTGTGAATGCGACTGTGAGTGTTGTGGTGTATGCCTGGTTGCATGTGAGTGAATGAGTGTATAAATGTTGAAGTGAGTGCATGTCTGCATGTCAGTGTGTATGCGTGTGAGTATGCATGTTTGGATGTTTGTGTGTATGTGCACCTGAATGAGTGTGAGTGAATGTGTGTATGGATGTGTGTGAGTATGTGTGAGTGAATACGTGTATTGATGAGTGTGAGTGGATGCATGTCTGGAAGTGTAGGTGAATGGGTGCATGCGTGGTGCATATGGGTGTCTGTATGCATGTATGCGGGGACGGGGGCGTTATGTAAGTCAGGGCGCTATGTGTGTAGTGGGAGTGGGAGGGTGCTGTGACTATGAGGGGTGGGGGGAGTTTCAGGTGCTTTCTGGGGTGGTGGGGAGCCATCTACCAGTGACAGGGAAGGAATTCCCTGTAACCAGTAGCCTTACCGCCATGGTTTTTGTGGTGGTGCTACAGCTGCGAAAACAGTAGGGCAGCTCCTAATGCCGCCGGCGGTCCTCTGTGGACCGCAGGGTCAGAGATGAACATCTCCAGCCTGGCGGTTTATATCGCCATGGTGGTATGGGTGGAGATGTGGAGGGTTGACAGTGGCCAACCTGTCACACTCATAATGTGGTGGTCTTCACTACCGCCTGTTGGCAGTGATACCGCAATATTAACCCTGGCGGTCAGAAGACCGCCAGGGTCATTATGACCACCTATATGTGCTATTGTTTCACAGATGTTTCATTTGTGCTGGGGGAAATTCGCCCCTACGAAGTCAGAGGTTTTATGGACAAATCGCCAAAGCTCTTAATAGATTCTGCAAAGTCAGCATGGTATGCTCATGGTTATAGTAACACTGGCAAATCATAAACAGCAACATAGTTATTACAATACTAGCACTAACCCATTTCTAAAAGGTAAAGAGAACATTTTCCACCTAAGGGGTCGCTCCCCAAATCAAAAAAAAATAAAAGAAGAAAATAATCACTCCCCAAATCTAAAAAAAAAAAAAAAAAAAAAAAGAATCCCAGGTGTCTAGCGGTTTCTGCCCTCCCCGGGGGCAGATCGGTCTAAAAACAATTCCCCCTGTTACGTCCAAGGCACCCGAGGGGTTAAACATGCACTGCACCCTGCCCATAGGGCTACCTAGAGTCTACCTTAGGGGTGCCGTACATGTTAGAAAAGGGAAGGCTTAGGCCTGGCAAATGGGTACACTTGCCAAGTCGAATGGGCAGTTTAAAACTGCACACACAGACAATGCAGTGGCAGGTCTGGGCCTTGTTTACAGGGCTACTCATGTGGGTGGCACAATCAATGCTGCAGGCCCACTAGTAGCATTTGAGTTACAGGTCCTGTGCACCTCTAGTGAACTGTACTAGGGACTTACTAGTAAATCAAATATGCCAATCATGGAAAGTCAATGACACGTACATTTTACATAGGAGCACTTGCACTTTAGCACTGGATAGCAGTGGTAAAGTGCCCAGAGTACCAGAAACAGCAAAATCAGAGTCCAGCATACATCAACAACCTGGGAAACAAAGGCAAAAAGTTATGGGAAACCACGCCAAGAATGGCAAGTCTAACATTAACCATACCCAACTTTGGTCTGTAGGTTGCTCCTGTGTTTTTTACACATACCAAGAGATGGCAGACGGTGCTTATTGAAAGTCTGGCTGGACAAGGGAATCCAAGTTATTCTTCAAATCTATTCAGATTACACAATGAAATTCTTTATGGAACTAATAGAATATTATCAGCCCAGAAACCAAATTTGGCAATATTTACAACTGGGACAATGTCGGACTAATACCACAAACTTTGACACCCCACCCTTGCGTAATCACTCAGTAAAATAGGGCCATTATGAAAAATTGATCTCAGAACTGTACGTTATCATAATATCAAAACTCTACGTTGTGCCTACCGAATGTTGTAGGAGACTGGCCTGGTTTGTAGTGGATACCTAAGGTACTTACACGTTATACTAGGTCCAGTTATCCCTTATTAGTGAAATGTAGATAGTATCTAGAAGCCAGGCTCTCTGGGGTAGTGTGGAAGAGCAGCCAAGGCCTAACTAGGAGACTTGCAAAGCTCATGCAATACCACTGTAGTCACACAATACTCACACACATGAAATAAAATACTCAGCATTACAAAAATAAAGGTACTTTATTTTGGTGACACAATTGCTAAAAATACCATATAAACTATACTCCCTTAGGAGGTAAGTAATACACAAATTATATACACTAGTATGCACAAATGTGAATAAAACAGTTAGAAAAAAGTGCAATTAATGAAAATCACCATAGTTAGAAATGGGCCTGGGGTAACACAAACCATATACTAAGAAAGTGGAATGCAAATGTCGATTTCCCACCTAGGCAAGTGTAGTGTGCAGAGGGGTGCTGGGAGTATTAGAAAACACCAAAGGTAAGTAATGGAACCCACCCCAGAGGCCAGGAAAGCAGGAGTAAATCACAGTAACTTTCCTAGAACACACGAGAAGGAAGATTATGCAAGAACCGGAAGAGACTGCAAGACACCAACCATGAATTCCGGGACCTGAAGACCTGTGGCAGAAGGGGACCAAGTCCAAGAAGCACTGAAGAGTGCAGGGAGAACAGGAGCCCCTGCTAACCTGGATGACTGTGCAAAAGAAGAACCACCGGTGAAGAACAACAGTCAGTAGTATATCCAAGAAGATGGATGTGGGTTCCTGGTTTGGTGCAGATGATGTCACACGCTGGATGGATGATTGCAGTCTAGTTTGCACAGCTGTATTCTGCAAACAAGCATTGGCACATGCAAAGCTCGCGGTTAGCGGCAAATGGTGCTGCCCGGGACCAGGAGGGACCTGGTGGACTCCACCCAGGAAGGGGAGTCAGAGGGGGCTCGCAGTAACTCAGAGAGCCCTCAGAAGACCAGGCTACATGCACAGGAGTCCCACAGCATGGGGACAAAGAAGTTGCAAAAGGAGGCCCATGAAGCACTACAACAAAGGGTCCCACGCCGCGGAGAACCATGCAGGAAGCTGTGCATCGCAGGAAGGAGTGCTGGGGGCCAGAGCTGTACGGTGCACAAAGAGGTTCGTGGAAGGATGCCAATAAGCCTTGGCAACTGCAAAACATTTGGTGCACAGGGTACTGTCTTGCGTGGGCAGGCAAGCTCTTACCTCCACCAAAGTTGGACAGTTGGACGTCAGGACTGTCTGGACCACCTCAGTCCACCACCTGTGATGCAGGATCCACGCAGCTTGTCAGAAGAGGGGTCCCACACAACTAGTCTTCGTTGCAGAGAGGTGTCTGCTGAATCAGGAGAGTAACTCCTTCACTCCAAGGGCGATTCCTTCAGGCTTCTGGTGCAGGCTGAAGACGGGCTGTCCTCTGAGGATGCACGACTGGGAAACAGTTGCAGTTGCTGGCAGTAGCTGAAGATACAATGCTGCAGAAGTCGTCTTTGCTTCTTTGTTGCAGTTGTAGAGTTCCTGGAGGGTCCTGATGCAGTTTCTTCAGTAAGAAGGTGAAATAAAGGATGCAGAGGATTCCTGCTGAAGTCTTGCAATTCGAATCTGAAGAACCACCCAAGAGAGAGAGACCTTAAATAGCCCTAAAACGGGGATTGGTCAGCTAAACAGGCAAGCACCTATCAGGGAGGGCTCTGACATCACCTGCTGGCATGGGCCACTCAGATGCTCCCAGCGTGCCCTGACAACTTGGAATCCAAGAGGGCAAAACCAGGGACCCTCTGGAGGAGCTCTGAGCACCACCCCTGAAGTGGTGATGGACAGGGGAGAGGTCACTCCCCTTTCCTTTCTCCTGTTTCGCATCAGAGCAGGGACTAGGGGTCCCTGAACCTGTGTAGACTGGATTATGCAAGGAGGGTTTCATCTGTGCCCTTCAAAGCATTTCCAGAGGAGCTACCGCAAGGCTGTAACACCTATTTCCAAAGGGAGAGGGTGAAACACCCCACTCCCAAAGGAAATCCTTTGTTCTGCCTTCCTGGGCTTGAGCTGCTCATGTAACAGGAGGGCAGAAACCTGTCTGAGAGGTGGCAGCAGCTGGGGCTGCCTGGAAAACCTCAGAAGGCTAAAATGGGAGTACTTGGAGCCCTCTAAGGAGCCCCCAGAGTGCATGGAATTATACAACCAATGCTTGCAAAGCATTGGGGTATGATTCCAACATGTTTGATACCAAACATGCCTATGTTCGGTGGTTACCATTATGTAGCTGGATATAGTCCAGTACATGCATAAAATGGCGTCCCGTGCTCGCAACGTCCAGTAAAATGGTCCTGGAGGTTGTGGGGGACACCTCTGCTAGTGCAGGGGTGCCCTCACACACAGGTACTCTGCACCCTGCCTTCAGGGCTGGAAGGCCTGCAATAGGGGTGACTTATAAGTGACCTGGTGCAGTGTAAATGGCAGTGAAAGTGTGCATGCACCTTTTCTCACAGGCTGCAATGGCAGTCCTGTAGAAGCCTTTGCATCGGCTGCCTATGGGAGGCAAAATAAATGCTGCAGCCCATAGGGATCCCCTGGAACCTCAATGCCTTGGTACCATATACTAGGGACTTAGAAGGGGGGACCAGTATGCCAGTTTTTGGTGAAATACTGGGTTACCAGTATGCAGTGACAACATTTAGAGGATAGAGAGCATAATCACTGGGGTCCTGGTTAGCAGGATTCCAGTGATCACAGTCGGACACACTGACATCAGGCAGAAAATGGAGGTAACCATGCCAAAAAAAGGGTACTGTCCTACAAATGTCTCCTGAGGCGCAAATGGCAGACTAGACCACAAAAATCATTCTCTGGGGTTAATTGGGCGAGCTAATATTAACACACGACAAAAGTCTCAGATTGGCTCATTTTAGGTTTAGTTGTAGCAAGTTATTACAAAACTGGCACTGGATCCCTGACAAAATGGATAGAGCAGCAATGTTTCCTAGGCCATTATGCTGGTGTTGCAGACACATGATAGGGGTCATACTACGTATCTTCTGACAGTGCTCTGGCACGCACCAAATATGACATACCATAATCACTGTGGGTGACTTGATTATCATTCCCTCACTAGAACCAGCAGGAATGAATGATACCTAAGTTGTTACAGGAATGACTACTATAGGGAAAGCCTTGTGCAGCTGCAAAACTATATATTCTCTGGAAATGAAAAATCACAACTCCACCAACATTTGAGGAATCAATGGACTCTATGGCCAGTATAGCAGCACATGAGAGACTGATGTATGTGATAAAATAGCAGTTACATTTGTTCTATGATATCTGGGGCTCATTTACTTACATTTAATTGGCACTGTTCTCTGACAGAACTATTACTGATCTAGATTGGTGACAACACACCTACCTTGTGGGCCCTAATAGGGCAGATGGAAGTTAGAGGTTGGAGTCACCGACACAGAGGGACTCAGTTGCAGTGAGGGTGCAGAGGCTTGCTAGGTAGATACTTCACCATCTGATTCAAAGGCCCCAACTCTGGCCAGCCCCTTGTGGTAACAGCCAAAACATCTCAGGCTACTCCATCTGCTCCTGTGCACGTAACCACCAACCTCACTCCTGCCACCTCACATCAAGCCAGCACCCAGTCTCTAAATCAAGTAGGGTCTTGTTCGTCCCGGGCATCTTTCTTACCCCTGTCCCACACACCACCACTGGTATTAGAGGAGGCACTGGAGGTCTTTAAGCCATCCACGGTGTCAGTTAGAAAGGGTCTTATGTGATTGACCTCCTGGATGGCATGCGCTCAGCTCTGTCTGTCACACAGAGAGATCCTCTCTGTGCTAGTGGCACATGATTATAGAGTTTGTGGTAACTGGTTAAACTGGGTCGAAGGAAGCCTCAGAATAGTTGTGTGATTTATTTTAAATAATAATATTTATGCTTATTACTAGTATACATACATTTAAGAATTGAAACAAATTGGTTAGAGTATTAGGTAGGGGTGGGCAGAACTTGTGGTGTTTCACTCCATTGAATTTCATGGAGTTACATATAAACTTCTTAAGTTTACATGGAGTTCTGCGATCAGGCGGATGGTTGGTATGTTGGGCAGCTCCCACTGAATTTTAGTGTCGGGAGCTGGTTCAACTCTGCAAAATCGCCACAAATGGCACCACGCAGTGCCCCATATGGTGAGCTTCTTTTCTGCCACTCAAGTAGATTTTTTACTCGACCAGCAGCTTTCTCAATGTGAGCGGAAAGAACCGCCACATCTGCCTGCATTGAAAAATTCTTGCTTGCTCTCGCCAACTTAACGTTGGCGAGCTACATGTGAGAACAAATCATGCTGAAGTATTGCCAGAACTCTGCATTACAAACGTAACACGGAGTGGGCAAAACTGTGCCATCTCCGCCGACAGAGAAGACTCAGTTACCCACCTTGTATTAGCATCATATGTTTGCCTGACTATGTACATTTAAAACATGTGCATTCACTTACTAGTTGAGTGTTTACTATGGGTATGAAGGGTGAGGAATATGGATAGACAGAGAAGCAGTGTAAATTGTTGTTACTACTTACATATTAGTTAGGTTGCCACCATTATAATTGTGGAGTGCGCCCATGAGAGGCAATATGCACACCAGTCATCTTTCCATTATACCCATCACGTTTCCAATGCAGTGATATGCAATTAGCAGGCACCAGCTGTGTTTGTTCATAATAGGATTGTATATCCAGAAAAATCTCAAATTATTTTGCAGGGACACTAATGCTCAGATCTTAAATTTAGTGGTATAATTATCATGTGACAGCCACCACCAGAACTTATGGAGATATAGCTTAGTATGCTCATGCATAAGTACACATGCCCACTTCAGCATCATATATATAGCTACAGTTGTTAATAAGCTGGTACAGTCATATATGCCCATTGCAGACTCCTAGAGGTTAATTAAAGCCTCAAATGCCCAGAGACTCCTCTCCTTTAGAGTCTATTAGTCTTAAAGAACCAGTGAGGCTCCCAACAGGCATCTGTAGTTTCAAATGCCAGATGCAGCCTCGTCATGTGCAATTATGGAATTAACTGCCCAGGGCAGCCTCCTTATGTGTAATAATTTGAAGTGTCCAACCCAGTCAAATGCAGTCTACCCACCTTTAATTACTGTCTGAAATGCCCTAAATGTCCTTGCCCAATTTTTGGGACTGATGGTATAACCTACCCACCTGGTCTATGCGGATCAGGCAGAGCTAGGAACTTTCAGAGATATGTTGCACTTAATAAATTCCTGTGAGGAAGGGCCTCTTTGGACATGGTTCACCCCCCTCTTTTTGCCTGGAAAATGATGTGGTTTCAAACTGTAAGTGTTCTGGGCCCCTGCTAAACAGGCACCCACGGTCAGATATCTCTCCATTGTGACACTCTGAGAGACCCCACACCAGCCTCATGCAGACTGCCATTGGAAGTGCAGGACAAGATGAATCTAAAACTGCAAACTCGGCTTGGCACTTACCCAGAGTGCCATGCCCACTAACACTGCATGCATTATAAGTAAGCCAGTCCTCTGCCTGGCCTTAAAGCCCTACGGTAGGATGCACTATAATGCATGTGAGAGCATTTGTGTGCATGAGCAAATATGCCTCTACTGTGTCTTTGCTAAACCTTAAGACATATTAAGTTTACAGGGGAGCCATAGCAAATACATGTACTGGATGCTGGTAATTATGAGTTCCCCAGCTACACGATGGGCTTCCTAAGCCCTGGGTTGTTGGGTATCAAAAAACTCAAAATAATAAACCCACATTGATTCCAGTGTTGGACTTGTTATAAAATGTACCCTGAGGGCCCCTTAGAGGTGCTCTACACAAAACCTGAGAGCTGTAGCATGGTTGCTGAGTGGTCCTAACCAACCTGCCCTCACCAGACACAATTCTGGTCATCCTTTTGCTGTCAGGAACCAGAAAACAAAGTCTTTCCTGGGTGGAAGTATTACACCGCCTCCCCCAGGCAGGCACTCTGCACCAGCGGTCAGCTTCAAAGGCTTTACTGCCTTTGAAATCTGACCTCAACCTCTACTGCTAGTAGAAAGCCCCCCAATGGGTTTTCTTTCATTTTAGGTGGGAAAACTAGCAAGGCTAGGAGGAGTGGCCATCCCCAGCCTGCACCACCTCTCAGGTACAGCAGGCGAGATGACCACTTCATTTCATTTTCCTCCATCTTGGATGGCAGGAAAATAGATCATCAGGGTTAGGGATTTGATCCCCTTTCCACAGGAAGTGGTCACTTAGTGGGTGTAGCCACCATAAGGTAGGTGGCCCTTGACCACTGCCAGGTACTTTCCCTAATGCACCCTAAATGCAGTATTTACTGGGCATCCCTAGGCCAACAGATTAGATTTGATGGACACAAGAAGACCAGTAACAAAGAAGACCCAAAGCAAGAGAACAGAAGTCCTGCTGCACCAAGAATAAGATGCCAAACACCGTCAGCTGCCCCGTGGACTCAACAATCACCAATGACGGGTCACCTGGAAACCTGAAGGACTCTACAAAACCCCAGAGTACCTCCAGTCTTCTGAAAATCACCACAGACCTCCCTCAGAGAGAAGGTATCACTCTCCTGCACCCCACAGGCAAAATAATTGTGAAGTTCAGTTCACTAACCGACGGCTGACCAACAAACCAGACCCAGCAGCCTGACCAAAGCCCGCAAGACACACCTAAAGGACAAAACCAGTGTGCCACGTTTGGTGGCACTGAGATTTTCAGGGACTGAGACATACTAATACTATGGGTACTGGACCACCAACATTTAGCACCCAGAAGTAAAGTCCACTCTGGACCCAAAAAAGCTCAGAAGCAAGCACCAGTCAAGGGGCTTCAGGACACCCAAAAACCACCCCCAGAGTGGCCCTGCTGACCTGCAATCCCCCCTCTCAGTGACCTGCTCCAGCCTCCCTGACCACGGCATCGACAAACCTTCTGTGCTCTATGGGTCCCTAACCTCTACCCTCCAAGGGGACCCACTGGACTTACCTTTAAGTCAATCTGTGTAGTGCGTTTCTAAGTGGTCCCCTTCTCTGTTGTGTGCCACCTGTAAGACTTTCAGCCGCTGCTCCCGGCAAATCCGGGAACCACCCAACTTCTCCGACTAGCGCACAGGTCATCTCAATGATCTCAGGCTAAAAATAAAAGATGACACTTTTGAGAGCATTGCCTGATTTTACAAACAGTTTTTCCTGTTGTTTCCCATGGTGCATTATTCTGCACAAAAACAGAACATTTTCTAAACTTTGAAAAATCATAACTAAAAAAGTACTAACCATATTTTGATGATCTTCATCTTAAACATTTTATAAAAATCTGAAGTATTTTTTGTAAATTGGTCTCCAATTATTCTACTGAGTGTGTGTCCACATTTATTGATACTGTGAATACAACAAATGCTTAGCACGTCTCCAAGATAACCCTAACTGCTTGCCCACACTACCAGAAAAACAAGTATTACGTGGTCTGCTTTTACCTCTGGATACCAAGGTGGTGTTGCTTGGACTCTGCACAGTGCACATCATCTTTGTTCACTATATAGAGTCAGCCTCCTACAACGCCTTGGCAACCCAGATCACTCAGAACAGACTGATATATAAACCATGACTCTTTCCCACGTTGTTTTGGGGGCCTGGGAGCCAAGTGACAAAGGCCCTCATTCCAACATTGACGGGCGGCGGAGGCCGCCCGTCAATGTTGCGCGTCAGGAATACCGCTCCGCGGTCCAGAGACCGCGGAGGGTATTCCAAGTTTTCCCCTGGGCTGGCGGGCGGCCGCCGAAAGGCCGCCCGCCAGCCCAGGGGAAAACGACCTTCCCACCATGTAGCCGGCTCGTAATCGAGCCGGCGGAGTGGGAAGGTGCGACGGGTGCTGTTGCACCCGTCGCGTATTTCACTGTCTGCAAGGCAGACAGTGAAATACATTTTGGGGCCCTCTTACGGGGGCCCCTGCAGTGCCCATGCCGTTGGCATGGGCACTGCAGGGGCCCCCAGGGGCCCCGCGACTCCCCCTCCCGCCATCCGGTTCCCGGCGGGAGAACCGCCAGGAACTGGATGGCGGGAGGGGGAGTCGGAATCCCCAAGCCGGCGCAGCAAGCTGCGCCGGCTTGGAGGATTCCTTGGGGGCAGCGGGAAACCGGCGGGAGACCGCCGGTTTCCCTTCTCTGACCGCGGCTAAGCTGCCGCGGTCAGAATGCCCCGCGGGGCACCGCCGGCCTGTCGGCGGTGCCACCGTGTCCCGCGGCCCTGGCGGAAGTAATCCGCCAGGGTCGTAATGACCACCAAAGTGTTTTATGAAGGGGTGGGCTAGGGGCCTGCCATGTAGAATAAGCCACAGAAACTGATTTGTAAAAAAAGCCAAGCAGTAATTATGTCACAGAGCATTGTAAAAGAAAGGTCAAGAGATAAATTAGAATTTGCATTGTTAGCATGGGTCTGTCAGTTACTGTATTTCTCTATAAATGTACAGAACCATCATCCAGCAGTTCTGTTGTGGATAGCACCAGCAACATTGTAACGTTTTTCAACAAGCATTTGTAATGCAATGGGTCTCCCGTTCGCCCGAGTTAGAGCTATTAGCGTTGTAAATTCGTAACTGGACTTGCCATGAGCGTGAAGGAGAGACACAAAAAGAAAAAGAAGTTTGCCTGCAGTCAAACGCATTGGCAATCATGCAATTATCCATGTAACTGGGGCAGTCTGCAAGGCTGTAACAAAACCTCCCCAGGGAGGAACAAATGTAAAGCATTTACTAATGATAACTATGGATTTTACTTTCTGAAATCACACAAGTCATCCTTAGATATACAGATCTACCACATGCACCTTTGCAGATGCTTACTGCTTCTCTGAACCAGGGCATGGCAAGTGGCCTGAACACTTCATATAACTGGGCATAATGAGAAAAGAGACATTGGCCTGACTGCCCCTTAACTCTGTTCAACATGAAGCTGCAGTGCCAAGCTCAGAGATGCATTATTATTATTATATTCCTTACACATTTATTCCCTTACTATGTATTTACATATCTATTTATTACTTTAGTCCTACTGTTCTAGCGAAAAAGTAGATAAATAAATGTAAACATAAATAAATGAGAAAAAAAATAAAATAAAATGTACTTTCTCATAATCTTTACTCTGTCTCCTTCAACACCTCATCAGGGGTAGTAAGCGCTATATAAATACAATTACAATTACATTGACAACCTGCCCCTCACTAATTCACTTTCACTACCAGCAAAGAGGCCAAGACCCAGCTAAAAGGAATATTTGTAACTCTTACATTTGGCTTGCACTACGTTCCATCGTCATTGTTGTTTGTGCCCTTTATATGACACTGCGTTTTTGGCCTTCTAACACCAGATTAGCGTAACAAAATGACACTAATGTGGTGTTTGAGTGGTGCTAGGGGCTCTTAAATGTTAGGGAGCTCTAAAGGTTAGTTGTTATAAGGAAAATGCCCAGGGTTGCAAGGGGCAGTCAGGATTTGAAATTGCATTCTGTGTCGACCTCTAAAAAATGACAATGGCCACACCAATATTGGTCTTGATCTTTGATTTTTCATTTGACTGTCCTTTTGTACAAAAAAACAAGCTGAAGAGTTATCAGGCAACCGTGGCCCCTATGCTAGTAATAATAATGAAGAGAAGAATATTTTCTTTTAAGAAACCCCTTTGTATTGCTCAATATTTAGATCACAAAAATAAAAACAATTCAAAATAATAATACATGGGGTAAAGAAAATGCTTGGTCCTAAAACTTGGTGATAGGTATATGCAAATTACTAAATATAAAGTATCCTCAACTATATTATAGTAGATCAATCCAGTCTTGTGTTGACAATCAATTGTGTTTTGATTTTGATCCCATATTAGTAGGGGATCATCATCATGAGTTTGTTGATATTGGCCTGAGAAAAAGCCAGTAAAGAATGATTTACAAAGAACAAGCAAATAGGCCATTTGCGACCAGGAAAAGGCTTTCATATATCTGGCCCTTAATTGCATAAAAAATGTCTAATAAAAATAAAGGATCATTGCCTAAGAAGCCTATTGGAAGGCTTATTTTCTGCCCAGGTATTCAAATTGGCTTGTTTTAAAAAATCAGATATCTGAATAAATCCACAAGATGCCTACCTAGCGCTGATGCTCTTGCCCAATAGGAGATGAATATCAACATAAATATCTGGGTGGCACCAAGCTTTGGAAGGGGCAGCTGGCATAGAAAATGGTTAAGACAGACCATAGTGACTTGTTGTCGAACACCATATATTGCTTTATAATGGTTTAAACATTTTTCAAATATCTGAGTGGACTCTCTGATGCGAATTTGGGGTTGATTGTCAAATAATGCAGTAACCATATTGAGAACTTGCCGTTCTCAAGCCAGTCAGGCTAAGAATTTGCATGTATACTCACTCTCTTCATAAACCCTATGAAGTTAGGCAGCATTGGCAGTATAGCTAAGGACATAATAAAAATCTTGCATACACTTTCTTGCTTGATTAAGTGTTTATTTATTGTGGGCATTCTTATTGCAGGAGTAAGCCTGACTTGCTTGTGAAGCACAGATTCCAGATATGCCCGTTGAGCAGCTAGTGCCTTCCTCAGTTTAATGGTGTGAGAGGTTATTCAACCTCGAATTGTATCTTTGAAGGCATCCCAAATTTTTCTACACTAGCCGAGCCAGTTTTTAGTGCAAAATAGTTATCTCCTCATTTAACATCACACACCCGTCTTTATTTTCCAATTTAACCTTGTCAAAGCGCCAACACGAAACATCTCTCTATCTTTATTCCTGTGATAACCATATCCACCAGAGAAACTTTATTTAAATTCTTGGGAAGATAAAAAATAATCCAACCTGGCTGCAGAATTGTATTTACCTGAGAATCAAGAATACTCACGTCTAGTCATATAGTGCGCATACCAAAGATTGACTGAACCTATGGTTTGTATACAGTCAAACGTAGCTTTGTCACACACACACATCCCATGTCAAGAACACACACTTACGCACGGCAACACAGCACAGACCCAGTGTCACACAATCCCATACAACATATCAACACGTCACAACAACACCACAACCACACCATCATAAACACGTTGTCAAGCCCTCACAACTGACACTGGCCAGGGACTCATCACACATACAACACAATGTCCAACCAACAGGGAACAAACACACACAATTACACAATCATACAACTTAGCAATCAATACACACATCACACACAGCACATCATACCAATTATACCTAAACACCACACAATGCCATGACTTCTGCAACATAAACAAGCCCATCGCCCAACACACACCCTATCCCTGGGGGGCAAAAGCACTGCATACACCCTTACATACTGCCTAAACAATACAGGAAGCACCACACACACAAGTACTCACACTCAACCAATGTCAGCCAGGAACAACTCAAACCTATGAAAGGAAAAGCAGGACAAAGATGTAACCAGAAAACCAACAACTGGTTGGTCTGAATATATATATATTTTTAAACAAACAGAAAAGTTCAAGGCCATTGGCCAGTCCAATATAAAAAAAAAGTGGTGCACCAAAGACACAATATGGAGCCTTAACATGACTGCCGTGCAACCTCCACAGGTAGGGGCATCAAGGGGCAGGCAGGCACCTCAGGAATGATCTGGCAGGTGGTACAGGAGGGGGGGATTTGGGCTTAGACTGGGGAGGGCGGGGTTTGGGCTTTGGCTTGGGAGGGGTGTTTGGTTTAGGCTTGGGGAGGGTTGGGTCTTCTTGGGAGGGGTCAACTTCTTGGTGGTGGAGGAACATGAGCACTGGCAGGGGTGTAGGGGAGACACAAAAGGCTGATGGACGGTGCGCTGAACAATGCAAACACTCACTCCCAGTCACAGATCTGGGTTTAATCCATTGTTCTTTTGCTCACCATACCACCCCCGTTTGGACCCAGCCATATGCAAATCAGTCTTGACCCTGTTCTTCATGGGAACAGTCCAGCCCTAACTGCCAAGCCAGGGCCTCCCTGGACCAGAAACAAGCATCCTGGTACCGGTTTCAGGGTATCACCCTTCATCAGCCAGGCTAGCTTCAATCTAGTGGCACAGTGAGCAATGGACCCACGCCTGGGCATAACCTTCCCACATAGGGCAACTTTGGCAACACCAGAGGATGATGGACGGAGTGCTGAACAATGCAAACACTCACCCCAGTCACAGATCCGGGTTTAATCCATCGCTCTTTTGCTCATCATGCCACCCCAGTTTGGACCTAGTCATATGCAAATCAGTCTTGACCCTGTTCCTCATGGGAACAGTTCAGCCCGAGCTGCCAAGCCAGGTCCTCCCTGGACCGGAAACAAGCATCCTGGGACCGGTTTCAGGGTATCAACCTTCATCAGGGGTATAGGGGAGGCCTTGGAGATGTAAGGGATGACATTGGGGAGGTAAACGGATTGTTTAGGGGTGTCAAAGGGGGAGGAGTCGGGAAAAGGTTAAACTCCAAGAGGAAAGCTTTCTTGCACACATGGGGACAGTCATAACAGGGCCTGGGTGTGGAATGAGAGGGAGTGGTTGTGTAAGATGTTGGTGTGGATGTCGTGGGTGTGTGTTTGTAGGAGGTATGCTTGTGGGTGGTGGGTGTCTGTTGGGTGGGTGAGTGAGGGCGTTTATGTGTCTTGGGCTGAGGGTGGGTGGAGGTGCTAGGGGATGCCATGTTGGGTGGGTGGCTGTCTGTTGGCGTGGTGACAGCAGGTATGGTGGATGTGCTGCATGTAGGCATGTCATTGGTTGTCTGTGGGTGTGGTAACTGGGGTGGATATCGAGGGTCTGCTGGGGTGCTGTCTGCTGGTAGGATAGGTTTTCTGGCTGGATCAATGAATGTTGGTGTGGTGTCTGGAGGTGCGCCAGGTGTTGTGTCTGTGATGCTGGGGGTTACGGGGGTGTCAGGGTGGTTGTGACTGTTGCTGTGTGTGCAGGTGTATGTTGCTTGTGTGTATGCGAGTGGTGTGTTTTGTGGTGCTTATGTTTGTCTGTGCTACTCTTTGATGTTGAGGTGGATTCATGCCTCACTGTGTGCTTTGGCTGGGTCAGGGAAAGGGGGGATTGGGATTGGGAAGAGGAAGGTGGTGGGGGGTACGGTAGACAGAGGGCGACTGGCTGTCGTCTGTGTGGATACCAGAGCCTGAAATGATCCCTGTAGGCCAGCCTGTGCACCGTAAATGCCCTCCAGGAATGCATTATTCTGTTGTATCTGAGTTGCCAGTCCCTGGATGGCATTCACAGTGGTCGGCTGACCCACAGAGATATATCTCAGGTAATCAGTAGCCTCCTCACTGAGAGCAGCAGGGCTAACAGGGGCTGGGGCAGAGGTGCCTGTGGCAAAGGAGACGCCCACCCTCTTAGGTGACTGGGCACGGCTAAATGAGTGGGGAGCTACAGGTAGGGCAGTGATAGAAAGGGGGGTGGTGGACAGAGATGGTGCTGGGGTGGTCCCAGATGGGTCTGCCACTGCCAGGGAGTGTCCAGTGGAGGAGGATTCCGAAGATGATGAGCTGGATCTAGTCTCCCCGTGGCATTCCCCTGGCCCTCCTTGCCACTGGGTCCCTCTGTGTTGGTATTCTCGTATCTAGAGGTCCCTTGGCAAGAATCTTCCCCACTCGGCTGTGCTCCGTCTCCTTTGCCTGCCAATGCTGATGCTGAAAAACAGAAAGTGAGGTAGGGTCCTCACATTCTTTACATACCACTGGCATCATATTGCACACATTAGTACCATCACATAAAGTTGTACAACACCTCCAGGTAGTACCAGTTTAGTGCCAACATCATGTCAAAACAAGATACAATGTACACCCTTTAATAATAAGATAGTCACACACCAGCTAAGCTCCCTATTTCACACCTACAATACCATGATATCAGTAGAGCTACCACAATAGCCATTCCATGAGAAGGTGACTTGGCCACGTGATACTGGGTCCTATCCACAGCAACATAGTCAACCAACAACCAAGCTATGGGAAATATAGGTAACATAGATTTCTACATATCACATACACAGACTAAACACATACTAACAATTTTGCCTGATGTTTGTACCAGGCAAGAAAACATATTGTATAGTAAACACAAGGCAGGAAGTTGCACACAAGCCATTCCCACTTCAGGTCACTGATATAACAGCCTTCACAAAGGACATTTGCAAACATGCAACTACTCTAATTGGCATAACCAAATGTTAGAAGATGAAAGAGTCTGAACACATGCCATATAGTGATGCAGGAAAGGTTTAAAAAATACTTTGTGGACCAAGTCATCTAAGTCATTGTCCTCCTGAAAACAAAGAATAGCACACTTATAAGGGCTTAATAAGCTCAGAGCATTTACTCACGCACAACCACAGTTAGTATATCTGGACAAAAAGAAAAAAGGGAGCACACTGCCTCACACTCAAGCAAAAAGTTAGCCCCAATGCATCATGGTAAATGCAGTCACTTCGTTTTGTGCTGAAAAAGTAATCAAAAGTCTTTCACCTAAGTAGGTGCAGCAAGTGCTGTGTATCTCTGGACACATGTTTCTAGGTTTAGCCCGTCATCAGCAGAGAGCGGCCAAGTCTGTCGGGTTGCTTGAAATGCCGCCAAAAGTCTTCTCGGGTTTATGTACCACTCACTGGCGCACAGGTGCCTCTCCAGAGCTCGTCAGCTCGTTAGCTCAAGGGAGCAGTCATTGGACAAAAAGAAAAAAGGGAGCACACTGCCTCACACTCAAGCAAAAAGTTAGCCCCAATGCATCATGGTAAATGCAGTCACTTCGTTTTGTGCTGAAAAAGTAATCAAAAGTCTTTCACCTAAGTAGGTGCAGCAAGTGCTGTGTATCTCTGGACACATGTTTCTAGGTTTAGCCCGTCATCAGCAGAGAGCGGCCAAGTCTGTCGGGTTGCTTGAAATGCCGCCAAAAGTCTTCTCGGGTTTATGTACCACTCACTGGCGCACAGGTGCCTCTCCAGAGCTCGTCAGCTCGTTAGCTCAAGGGAGCAGTCATTGGACAAAAAGAAAAAAGGGAGCACACTGCCTCACACTCAAGCAAAAAGTTAGCCCCAATGCATCATGGTAAATGCAGTCACTTCGTTTTGTGCTGAAAAAGTAATCAAAAGTCTTTCACCTAAGTAGGTGCAGCAAGTGCTGTGTATCTCTGGACACATGTTTCTAGGTTTGGCCCGTCATCAGCAGAGAGCGGCCAAGTCTGTCGGGTTGCTTGAAATGCCGCCAAAAGTCTTCTCGGGTTTATGTACCACTCACTGGCGCACAGGTGCCTCTCCAGAGCTCGTCAGCTCGTTAGCTCAAGGGAGCAGTCATTGGACAAAAAGAAAAAAGGGAGCACACTGCCTCACACTCAAGCAAAAAGTTAGCCCCAATGCATCATGGTAAATGCAGTCACTTCGTTTTGTGCTGAAAAAGTAATCAAAAGTCTTTCACCTAAGTAGGTGCAGCAAGTGCTGTGTATCTCTGGACACATGTTTCTAGGTTTAGCCCGTCATCAGCAGAGAGCGGCCAAGTCTGTCGGGTTGCTTGAAATGCCGCCAAAAGTCTTCTCGGGTTTATGTACCACTCACTGGCGCACAGGTGCCTCTCCAGAGCTCGTCAGCTCGTTAGCTCAAGGGAGCAGTCATTGGACAAAAAGAAAAAAGGGAGCACACTGCCTCACACTCAAGCAAAAAGTTAGCCCCAATGCATCATGGTAAATGCAGTCACTTCGTTTTGTGCTGAAAAAGTAATCAAAAGTCTTTCACCTAAGTAGGTGCAGCAAGTGCTGTGTATCTCTGGACACATGTTTCTAGGTTTAGCCCGTCATCAGCAGAGAGCGGCCAAGTCTGTCGGGTTGCTTGAAATGCCGCCAAAAGTCTTCTCGGGTTTATGTACCACTCACTGGCGCACAGGTGCCTCTCCAGAGCTCGTCAGCTCGTTAGCTCAAGGGAGCAGTCATTGGACAAAAAGAAAAAAGGGAGCACACTGCCTCACACTCAAGCAAAAAGTTAGCCCCAATGCATCATGGTAAATGCAGTCACTTCGTTTTGTGCTGAAAAAGTAATCAAAAGTCTTTCACCTAAGTAGGTGCAGCAAGTGCTGTGTATCTCTGGACACATGTTTCTAGGTTTAGCCCGTCATCAGCAGAGAGCGGCCAAGTCTGTCGGGTTGCTTGAAATGCCGCCAAAAGTCTTCTCGGGTTTATGTACCACTCACTGGCGCACAGGTGCCTCTCCAGAGCTCGTCAGCTCGTTAGCTCAAGGGAGCAGTCATTGGACAAAAAGAAAAAAGGGAGCACACTGCCTCACACTCAAGCAAAAAGTTAGCCCCAATGCATCATGGTAAATGCAGTCACTTCGTTTTGTGCTGAAAAAGTAATCAAAAGTCTTTCACCTAAGTAGGTGCAGCAAGTGCTGTGTATCTCTGGACACATGTTTCTAGGTTTAGCCCGTCATCAGCAGAGAGCGGCCAAGTCTGTCGGGTTGCTTGAAATGCCGCCAAAAGTCTTCTCGGGTTTATGTACCACTCACTGGCGCACAGGTGCCTCTCCAGAGCTCGTCAGCTCGTTAGCTCAAGGGAGCAGTCATTGGACAAAAAGAAAAAAGGGAGCACACTGCCTCACACTCAAGCAAAAAGTTAGCCCCAATGCATCATGGTAAATGCAGTCACTTCGTTTTGTGCTGAAAAAGTAATCAAAAGTCTTTCACCTAAGTAGGTGCAGCAAGTGCTGTGTATCTCTGGACACATGTTTCTAGGTTTAGCCCGTCATCAGCAGAGAGCGGCCAAGTCTGTCGGGTTGCTTGAAATGCCGCCAAAAGTCTTCTCGGGTTTATGTACCACTCACTGGCGCACAGGTGCCTCTCCAGAGCTCGTCAGCTCGTTAGCTCAAGGGAGCAGTCATTGGACAAAAAGAAAAAAGGGAGCACACTGCCTCACACTCAAGCAAAAAGTTAGCCCCAATGCATCATGGTAAATGCAGTCACTTCGTTTTGTGCTGAAAAAGTAATCAAAAGTCTTTCACCTAAGTAGGTGCAGCAAGTGTCGCGCCGCGCGGTGCGGCGCGAGCCGAGAGCTCGACTTCGACCGGGCGTTCGGCTCGGGCCGCGCACCGCGTTATTAAGACGCGGCGCGCCCCCAGCCTCTCCTGCGCGTTTCGAGGCCCCAGATTTGCTTGGGGCCTCGTTCTTCCTTCTGCCTTTCACTGTCCCAGGGGTCTCTGAACCCTCTTACCTGTTTTTCTTCGTTTCTTTGTCCTTTCTTCTGTTTGCAGTCTGTTGTGTGCCTTTCTTTATGTCTTTTCCTCCTTCCCAGATTCCTGTGCTTTCCCAGCATTCCTTGTTCCCTATTCTCTATGGTTCCTCTACTATTCTGTTCTATATATTGTTTCCCTATCTAAGATGGTGTCCTTTTACTTCCTGTGGGTCACTTCCTGTTTGTTGGTATATAAGGGCTGTGTTTTTCCTCTTTCCTTGCGCTGCAACACTTTCTGCTCAGTTGGTGTCTTCGCTCCTGATTTCCTTGCCTTTTGGTTTTGGACTCAGCATTCTGTATTTTCTGATTTTTGCTCCTTTTGGATTCCTGTTTGTTGTTCTTGTTTTTCTCCAGGACTTTTCCTGTTTGGAGGTTTTTCCCCTTGGAAGGGGTTTTTCCCTCTGGCGCTACTTTCTGAAGGGCACGGTCTGTTCTTGGTGTCTCCATTGCCTACAGCACCGTGGCTACCAGAAAGAGTCGCCCCTTTTTGGGCCAAAGCCGAACATTGAAGATTCACGCCACCAGATCTGCAAATTCCAGGCGCAAGCAGCACGTGAGTCGTGACAGATTGCAGCGCCTAACCATTCCGACGTCCTCAAACACCATGGATAATACAGTGGCGGCTGCTGCAGATCCGGAGCAATCTCTGTTAACCACGATTCAGCAACAAGCCCAGGAGTTGCAACAACTACGTAATGAAAATGCTGCGTTACGACAGGCTTTGGCCCTCCGCACCAGTGATGTTCCGACAATCTCCGCTTCTACCCCTTGTTTCTCTGGTGAACCAACCAAGCTTCGCGAGTTCTTGGATGCTTTAACGGTGTATTTCGCCTTCCGACCTACGCAATTCTCCCACGACAGGACCAAGGTGGGTTATCTTATCAGTGCCTTATCCGGCCCAGCCTTGGCCTGGGCAACCCCGATGGTGTCCTCCGACGACCCTGTATTGTCAGACTATTCCGCCTTTGTGAGTCGCTTCAAACAAATGTTTAGCCGTCCTGGATTGGAAGCCTCCGCTGAAGAAGCCTTGTGCGACATCCAACAAGGCTCCCAAGACGTCCTGCAATATATAACCCGTTTTCGTCAGCTGGCGGCAGAGACCACTTGGGTGGAACGTACTCTGGTAACATTATTTCGTAGAGGACTCAAAGAAGAAATAAAGGATGAACTAGTGCATTCTACCAGAGCGGAAGATCTTCGTGGCCTGATGGATCAAGCACTGTCCATCGAATATCGTCTTCGGGAACGGAGATCGGAAAAGAAAAGGAGTAGAGGGTTTACCCAACCAAGTAGCTCCCGTGCATACCTGCAGCGTTCCGAGGAACCTCGCACTCCTGCTAGAGACATCGAAGGGGAACCCATGCAGGTGGATACTACCCGAGGTCCGCTCTCTGCTAGTGAACGAGAAGACAGACGCAAGAGAGGGTTGTGCCTGTATTGTGGTTCTGCTGGTCACATACTCCGTACCTGTCCAGTACGTCCGTCCAGACCTTCGGGAAACGCCACCTCCCGTCCTCTGTAAGAAGGGAGAGGACGGGATCTACAGCTATACCTTCAATTAGCTCCTTTAATGACAATACAACTGCCTTGTTCATCTTTCCTGTCCTGTTACAACTTCCTGACGGTCGTCAAGAAAAGACTATGGCATTACTAGACTGTGGTGCTAGTGGTATATACATGGACAAGACATGGGCTGCTGCTAACCTAGTTCCTACTCAAGCAAAAGAAGTACCCGAACAGGTACACACTGTGGATGGATCTTTGATATCCTCTGGTCCTGTAGACACCACTACCCTGATGTTAAGTCTACAGGTGGGAAACCATCAAGAACACATCTCCTTCGATCTTATTACGTCCCCTAACCATACCATCATTCTTGGAATTCCGTGGCTCATTAGACATAACCCATATATAAATTGGGTTACCCGGACAGTCTCTTTGTCTTCGCAATTTTGTCACGAGAACTGTTTTACTTCCGACAAGTATTGGTCTCCGAAAAGATCCTTAGCTACTGAAGGTGCCACTGGTATGTCCATTAATACGGTCCAAGGGGTCCCAGACCACTATTTGGAGTTTCAGGATATTTTCCAAAAACCGTCAAAACCTGTGCTACCTCCACATCGAGAATATGATTGTGCAATTCCATTAGAACCCGGCACAATTGTTCCTTTTGGGAGGATGTACTCCCTCACGGAACCCGAAAGGGAAGTTCTAAAGGAGTATCTGGACGAAAATATACAGAGTGGTCTTATTGTTCCATCGTCGTCTCCGGCTGGGGCCCCTCTCTTTTTTGTGCCCAAGAAGACTAAGGATCTTCGTCCGTGCCTGGATTTTCGAGGTCTGAATAAAATCACCATTAAAGATCGTTATCCTTTGCCTCTCATCAGGGACATACTGGAAGCAATCAGAGGGGCCCAACGTTTTACTAAATTGGATTTACGAGGAGCCTACCACCTTTTACGCATAAGAGAAGGCGACGAATGGAAGACAGCATTCAGGACCCCATTTGGCCATTTTGAATATAGGGTTATGCCGTTTGGTCTTACTAACGCCCCGGCAATCTTCCAGAGATTTATGGACTCAGTGTTTTCAGACCTACTTAATCAGACAGTCGTGATCTACCTAGATGACATTCTTATTTATTCTAGAAATCCTGAACTCCATACTTCCCATGTGAAACAAGTTCTTCAAAGACTTCGTGATCATCAACTATTTTGCAAACCAGAGAAATGTGAGTTCGACATAACGGAAGTCAAATATCTGGGCTATCATTTAAGTCCCACCGGCATAGCTATGGACCAAGAAAAGGTACAAGCTATCCTAGAGTGGCCTTCTCCTTCTACCATAAAAGAAACACAATGTTTCCTAGGTTTAGCAAACTTCTATCGACAATTCATTCTAGACTTTGCCAGTCAGACTAGCCACATAACTCACACCTTAAAGAAGGACAATTTAAAGAAGGGATTTGTCTGGACTGAGGCTGCTGAAGCAGCCTTTCAAAGCTTAAAGAGAGCCTTCACCCAAGCCCCCATCTTAAGACATCCAGATACCACCAAGCAATTTATAGTAGTAACTGATGCTTCTGAGAGAGCCATCGGAGCTGTCTTACTCCAACGACAAGAGGATGATGGCCTTGAACATCCTGTTTTCTATTTGTCTCATATCCTTTCCACAGCTGAACAACATTATTCCGTACTTGAAAGGGAATTATTGGCTCTGAAAACAGCCTGCCTTGAGTGGAGGCAGTTTCTGATGGGTTCCAAGGAACCATTTGAGGTGAGGACAGACCACCGTAATTTACAATGTTTAAGAAATTTTGTATGCCAGAATAGTCGTCAGGCCCGCTGGGCCTTTTTCTTCAGTCAGTACGATTTTTATATTACATATATTCCAGGATCCCAAAACATTCTGGCTGATGCTCTGTCTCGCCGATATCCAGAGTGTTCTCCTTCCTCATCCCAGTATCTTCTAGAACCCAGTAAGATCATTGGAGTGGCTCAGTCTTTCCTGGAAGAAGTACAACAAGAATACGCCAACCAATCGGACCATGACATGGAAGAACTAAGACCATTATTGTACAAGAAACAAGGATATTTTTATTACCAAGACCTGATATTCCTCCCTACAAACAAGGTGCAAAAGAAAGCATTACAAATGTGCCATGATTCCCCTGTAGCTGGTCACAGAGGCATCAAAGCCACACAAGAATTACTTTCACGATTTTTTTGGTGGCCTACCTGGAAACTGGATGTGGAAAGATACGTTCAGGCCTGTCCCATATGTGCCCAAGTCAAAATACCTCACACCAGACCGGCAGGATTACTACAACCTTTGCCTGTTCCATCGGCCCCATGGCATACTATCTCTACTGATTTTATGTGTTCGCTCCCACCATCAGCAGGAAACCGGGTTATCATGGTCACAGTGGATTCTTTCACAAAGATGGCTCATTTCACTGGCCTAAAAAAGCTGCCTACTTCCCAAGAACTAGGTCAAATATTCATAGATCATGTCTTCCGTCTCCATGGACTTCCACATACCATAATCTCTGATAGAGGACCTCAGTACATCTCCCGATTTTGGAAGCATTTTTGTAAAATACTGAATATGAATAGAGCCCTGTCTTCAGGGTTCCATCCTCAGACCAACGGACAGACTGAGCGTCTGAACCAAGGACTAGAGCAATATCTTCGATGCTTTTGCAATTCTACCCAAAGTAACTGGAGCACTTACCTCTCTTTAGCTGAATTTTCCTACAATAACTCAGTCCATAGTGCCTCCAAGGTCACTCCCTTTTTCTGTTCCTATGGTTTTCATCCTACCTCTTTCCCTACTTCTCCACAATCCAACTCTCCTCTACCTGCTATTAACTATTTCTCCAAACGCCTTCTCCAACTCCATAAACTAATTCGATCTAATTTGTTACATACCAAGAGGTATATGAAGAAGGCTGCAGACAAGAGACGTACAACCAATCCAAATTATCATCTGCAAGATAAAGTCTGGCTCTCCTCCAAATTCTTGCCCTCACGTCTCTCTCAAAACAAGTTCACACCTCGTTACTATGGGCCTTTCCGTATTCTCCAGTTGGTCAATCCTGTCACTGTCCATCTTCACTTACCCCATACATGGAAGATCCATCCGGTTTTTCATGTTTCTCAGCTTAAACCTTATGTGCCTGATCCTTACTCACGTCAGTTTCCTTGTCCACCTCCTGTCCTTGTGAATGATGCTCCTGAATATGAAGTGCAGGAAATCTGTGACTCTCGTCTTTTTCATAAACGACTTCAGTATCTGATTCATTGGAAGGGTTATCCTCTCAGTGAATGTTCATGGGAAGATGCCTCTTCCGTTCACGCTCCTCTCCTGACTCAACGCTTTCACTGTTTATTCCCTCTTAAACCTGGGCCTTCGGGAGGGGGACCTACTGTCGCGCCGCGCGGTGCGGCGCGAGCCGAGAGCTCGACTTCGACCGGGCGTTCGGCTCGGGCCGCGCACCGCGTTATTAAGACGCGGCGCGCCCCCAGCCTCTCCTGCGCGTTTCGAGGCCCCAGATTTGCTTGGGGCCTCGTTCTTCCTTCTGCCTTTCACTGTCCCAGGGGTCTCTGAACCCTCTTACCTGTTTTTCTTCGTTTCTTTGTCCTTTCTTCTGTTTGCAGTCTGTTGTGTGCCTTTCTTTATGTCTTTTCCTCCTTCCCAGATTCCTGTGCTTTCCCAGCATTCCTTGTTCCCTATTCTCTATGGTTCCTCTACTATTCTGTTCTATATATTGTTTCCCTATCTAAGATGGTGTCCTTTTACTTCCTGTGGGTCACTTCCTGTTTGTTGGTATATAAGGGCTGTGTTTTTCCTCTTTCCTTGCGCTGCAACACTTTCTGCTCAGTTGGTGTCTTCGCTCCTGATTTCCTTGCCTTTTGGTTTTGGACTCAGCATTCTGTATTTTCTGATTTTTGCTCCTTTTGGATTCCTGTTTGTTGTTCTTGTTTTTCTCCAGGACTTTTCCTGTTTGGAGGTTTTTCCCCTTGGAAGGGGTTTTTCCCTCTGGCGCTACTTTCTGAAGGGCACGGTCTGTTCTTGGTGTCTCCATTGCCTACAGCACCGTGGCTACCAGAAAGAGTCGCCCCTTTTTGGGCCAAAGCCGAACATTGAAGATTCACGCCACCAGATCTGCAAATTCCAGGCGCAAGCAGCACGTGAGTCGTGACAGCAAGTGCTGTGTATCTCTGGACACATGTTTCTAGGTTTAGCCCGTCATCAGCAGAGAGCGGCCAAGTCTGTCGGGTTGCTTGAAATGCCGCCAAAAGTCTTCTCGGGTTTATGTACCACTCACTGGCGCACAGGTGCCTCTCCAGAGCTCGTCAGCTCGTTAGCTCAAGGGAGCAGTCATTGGACAAAAAGAAAAAAGGGAGCACACTGCCTCACACTCAAGCAAAAAGTTAGCCCCAATGCATCATGGTAAATGCAGTCACTTCGTTTTGTGCTGAAAAAGTAATCAAAAGTCTTTCACCTAAGTAGGTGCAGCAAGTGCTGTGTATCTCTGGACACATGTTTCTAGGTTTAGCCCGTCATCAGCAGAGAGCGGCCAAGTCTGTCGGGTTGCTTGAAATGCCGCCAAAAGTCTTCTCGGGTTTATGTACCACTCACTGGCGCACAGGTGCCTCTCCAGAGCTCGTCAGCTCGTTAGCTCAAGGGAGCAGTCATTGGACAAAAAGAAAAAAGGGAGCACACTGCCTCACACTCAAGCAAAAAGTTAGCCCCAATGCATCATGGTAAATGCAGTCACTTCGTTTTGTGCTGAAAAAGTAATCAAAAGTCTTTCACCTAAGTAGGTGCAGCAAGTGCTGTGTATCTCTGGACACATGTTTCTAGGTTTAGCCCGTCATCAGCAGAGAGCGGCCAAGTCTGTCGGGTTGCTTGAAATGCCGCCAAAAGTCTTCTCGGGTTTATGTACCACTCACTGGCGCACAGGTGCCTCTCCAGAGCTCGTCAGCTCGTTAGCTCAAGGGAGCAGTCATTGGACAAAAAGAAAAAAGGGAGCACACTGCCTCACACTCAAGCAAAAAGTTAGCCCCAATGCATCATGGTAAATGCAGTCACTTCGTTTTGTGCTGATTCAGTTAGTATATCTACTTATACAAGTCAATGGACACCTGTCATGTGGAAGAAGGTGACATTCAGTTCCACGTATCATGTAATTATTCCATCTATAGCCCAATGACTGAGTGACAACATCACTGTCCACACATCAGTCATGATTAGCCTTACATCTATTTGGGAAATAATCAGAGAGACAAACCACATCTGAGGCTACCATGACAGGTACACACACCATGATGCAAGCCAAATGCCTAAATACACAAATACATACTACTCACATGTGTATGTGAACTACCACACCGGCACCAAATTGGCGTCAGTGCAAACAATAGGTTTCCATTCAACAAGCACTCAAAACATATCTAAAATAGCAACAGAAAGTATGTTTCCAACTCATGACAATGTGCATTCATGATAGAACCTTCTAATGTACACATGATGTTGGCAACAACCAGTTAAGATTGTAACTGTGAGTAAGGTGTCTTGGCCTGTTTATCATACGTACAACACTGTGGCTAAGGAAATAGCTATGTAACCAGTTTTCACCTACAGAACATTAACATGGCACTAACATTCATAGCTCTGACACCAATGTATGTGAATCAATAGGAGCCTAGCAATCCATCCATGGTTACCGACATGTAGGATGTCCACTCAGATGAGACATTACAGATGCCTATTTACATCTCTCACTTACCAAAGGGGTTCACCTTGTAACAGGTAAGAATAAGGCTTGCATGTATGGCATGAGAAATCTCAGATGGACATCACAGCCTCTCATGATGCTGTCACTCATCAGAAATCTTTTGAAAAGTAGAAAATACTTCAAATTGTTAGACCCTATGTTGCACATAGACATATCAAGGGACATTGGAATGGACAAGGGCAAAGACCTGGTCAACTTACCATCATGATAGTGGGAGTATTGACAGATGACACATTCACATGTGCATTATCATATGCTTCTCTACAGAGGTGACAACATAGGAGAGTAATTTGTCTCTATACAAATTAGTATATGCACACCTGTGTACCAATATTGGAGACTGTACAGCAATGTGTTCCTTGGAGATCTTAGACCCTTTGCCCTTACCACTTTGTCACAGCTTAGAATCTTTCACATCTTACACTAACCTGGTAAAGGGATGAAAATGTGTTAAGTCTGTACTTACCCCCTTGTGGCTGCTGTGCTGCCCTCAAACACCCATCCAGCTCCAGCGAGGTCTCTGCCAATATGTGGGCCATTTCAGGGGTCAAGGTCCGACAGGCACCCTATCCTCCTTGGGAGGATGTTCCCAGCCAGGGCTCTGTGGTCTTTCGGGCCCAGTGTTCCAGGTCACCCCACCACTTCAAACAGTGGCTGCTCTGCCGGCTGTGGACCCCTAGGGTCCGCACTTTATTGGTGATGGCACCCCTTTTCCTGATGGCTGCTGACCTGCATGGATGACACAGACAAGAAAAGAATGTAATGTCCACATACACAATACCAAAACAAGCAGGGTGAAAATATAAGTTAGTGCAACTAGCCATACACAGACCCTGTAGCCCCAGGTGAGTTTATTTGACATGTGGGATGCCAGAGAGGGGTATTCGGACAGTTGGACACAGGGGTGTTGAGTGGGTTACATGTTAAGATGCCATAGGTTGATGAGTGAGCATGCAAGACAAACCATTTTGGTGACATTATTGGCGTAGAGAGTTACCAGTCTCCACTCGCCCAGGTATTCCTGTCGGGCACGCAGGATGCAGGATGTATGTGGTAGGATGCCATGGCCCGGGCCGAGAGGGGTACTTCGCGGCTTGCGGAGGCCGTGCAGGAAGGGGTGGGTCTCTTTCATAACGCCACATGCCGGGAAGTTGAAAACAGCATTGATAAAAAGGAAGAAGATAATGACGAGAGAGAAACGAGAAGCAGTGATGGAGGAAGGCAGAGACAAGGAGAAGAGGTGTGGCCAGGAGGCAGTGAGCCACTGGTTCAAGGGGGAGAGTCACAACTCGACAGCGGTGAGACGCAGCAGTTCCGAAAGGAATCACAGCCAGGAGATGGAGATTCAGAAGCGTGGGGAGAGGACACGCTAGAGCGGCCACATTCTAGGAAGAACGTGGCCAGATTAGGTACGGGCTATGTACTGGGGATGGGGAGGTAACAGGTAGGGAACCACTTACCAAGCATGAAAGCACTTGATGAATAAAAAGGGGGGGGAGGAGGTTGAAAGAGCACAATAAAAAGGGCACACTATCCTTAAGAATAACGTCACGGAATGCAGGGGGTGAAAAGGGGCAGCACTTTACTAAAATAAGAAAGGGACAAAACAGATATAAAATAAAACATAAGGACAGTATTAAGGCATTAGATAAAGGAAAAGAGAAGATCCAATTAACGTGAGAGGAATAGTAACTCTACATTAATTACACCGGCCAAAGCAACAGGGAAAGAAGGAGAATAAGACAATATAGAAGAGAAATAGAGCGAAGACAGGGAAACAGGACTATCTATGTTCAATCAACGTACCTTCTAAAACCCGGCTTCTTCTTTCCCCTCTTCCGGTATCGTCCTGTGAGGAATTCCATGCTGACTACCTGGATGGATGAGAAGACCCAGTTAGGAATATCCTGAACAAAAAAAACCAAAAGACAAACTAGGACCATAAAACGACAAAGACCAGAGAAAGGGAGACAAACATAAACAATCTAGAAAAAAAGTGTGAAGAAATAAAAATAAAAGACCACATACAGAAGCCTGTTACGCCTTCTGGTATTCATTATTCCTCACCTGTCACAATATACAAGACCTTCTCCTCCTATAATGTGAAAGTTGGTGGACACGGTGGGGGACGTGGACAAGGGGGGGACCACCACCAGTCTTGAGGGCCGCCAGCTGGTGCATGGCAGCCATGGAACGTATCTTCCCTCTGAGGTTGTTCCACCTTTTCCTGATGTCCTCTCTTATGCGTGGATAGCTGCCTACAGAATGCACCATGTCGACTATTCTTTGCAGTAACTCCATTTTCCTGGGGACAGATGTTTGCTGGACTTGTGCTTCAAATAGGTATGGCTATACTCTGATGATTCCATCCGCCATGACCCTCAATTCATCATCTGTGAAATGGGGGTGCTTTTGTGGGGACATGGACAAGACAATGAAGTGGAAAAAAAATTGGTGATGAGATGTGGGTGCTGTGATGTGAGTTGTTGACTGGTGGGGTCGAATGTATGAGGTACTGATGAATGTGTTTGGTGTGTTGTGCAGGTGTGGAAGGTGTGCTCTGTGAAGTGTGCAGGGGTGCCTACCCTATGAATAGTTAAAAAAAAATTGCAGCCTCTATCTAGCAAGCGTTCTGGTTGCAAAGGATTGTGGGGTGTGAAGGGGTGTGTTATATAGTGCAGTTTATAGGTGTGTCGGTTGTGTGGATGTGTGTCAGGTGTGTGTTTTTCAAACTATCCAGTGTGGTGTGGTGTATTACTGATGTGGCCGCCGACCGCACGTTTCGCACCACCATTGGTCTTCCGCCATGGAAGAACCACTATTGTGATTTGTGGGTCATAATAGGATCTAAAGTTTTTTGGCGAGCTGGCGGTGCAGGTGGTAAGACCGCCTTTTTCCTGCCCTCCAGTGTCCTGCCGGTTTTGGAATTTTGGCTGGATTTTGGTGGACTTTGCTGGGTGAAGTGGTCTTTTGATGGCCGTCACCGCAGCGGTCTTTCCAAAGACTGCCAAAATCGTAATTATGTCTATAAATATTAAGGGCAATATGCTACAGATACAGTATATCATGCTCTCTTTGGACTAACAGTACTGGTACCCCTGGTTGATCCTAAATTAAATTCTTGCTGGACCTGCACCTTTTCACCTCCTTTGTCACGATGGGTCTCTAGCACAGCCCCAGTATGTGTGTACTTGATGAGTATATAATTGCGCAGCAATAATTGACTTTTCTGTCTTTCTGTGCCAGGGTGTACATTATCTCTTCATTGTCCCTTGTCGGGAATGTTGTAATGTGTTGGACCCGCAACTGGTGGTGTAAATGATCTTGTGTGTGTCATGTATGAAAGGAGTGTGAATGGTCTGTAAAGCAGTTGGTTCCTTGTTGTGGTTTTGCAGTTTACAAGCTGTGAGTCATTGGTTCAGTTTTTTGAGCTTTCAATTATTAACAGTGCATTTAATTTTGTGAAATCTCTTGCTAATTAACTTGTATATATTGCAACATCAATCACCCTCATGCCAAATACAACCAGTATATTTGGGTATATGATGAATATGTGGTTGTGCAGTAATAGTTGTCTTTTCTGTCTTTCTCTGCCAGGGTTTACATTGTATCTACCTTGTCTCTTGTTGTGAATGTTGTAATGTGCTGGGCCCATGGCTGGTGGTGTAAATGTCTTGTGTGTGTCACGTATGAAAGGAGTGTGAATGGCCTGTTAAGCAGTTGGTGTCTTGCCATGACCTTACAGCTCACGAGCAGTGAGTCATTGGTTCTGTTTTTTGACCTATCAATTTTCAACAGAGCATTTCATTGTTGTAAAATCTTTTGTTAATAAAATGTTATATATTGAAACATCACTCACCCTTGTGCCAAATCCAACCAGTATGTATATGTTAATAAAACGCTCTGGCAGTCATCGAAGCACACCCCTGACATGATAGGTGTCTCTAGTGGAACCCCAATGATGAAGCATGCCACCAACTAGCTTTGTGGGTGGGGGGTCTTTTTAACAAAACCTAAGGGTGTTTTTTTTCCGCAATTTGAGTGTTTGGGACATTGCAGAAGAGACTTGGTAGCATGCTCGCTTCTTGTCTAGGGAAAATCTACCAGCTCTACATATGTTTGAAAACTAGAGACCCAGTGGAGTACAGACTGGTGTGCCACTCATGGATCCCAACAAGTTTTCTTACCCACAATGCTCTGCCAAGTTCAAAATGTGACTAAAATCAAACATTTTCCTTGAATTTCTTTGTCATATTCTTCTAGAAACAGAAATAAAACACACATTCTCTTCCACCCAGCATTCCCCTGGGTCACCCTATAAAAATACTACTTCATTTGCATGTGTGGGCCAAGCGCCCGCGACAGGGAGAGCCCCAAAATACAATGTGCACCTTCATTTTTGGTCTCAGGCTTGGCGGTCAACTGTGGAAACTTACCAAACCCAGACACTTCTGAAAACTAGACACCTGGGGGAGTTAAGGGAGGGGTGGCTCGCATGCATACCCCAAAAATGTCTTACCCATAATCCCCTGCAAACCTTAAATTTAGCTACAAACATCACATTTTCCTCACATTTGTGTGTGGGATTGCCACGCCAGCACAAATATCCTACCATGCAGCATTACCTTTGGTCTCTCGATAAAAATGATACCTCACCTGCTGTGATGGGATCTGCAGTTAGTGAAGGTGTGTCACAAATTTTGTCAGAGCTTCAAAGCGGATGTCATTCATTTCCTCAGCTCAAAGTTTATCTGAAGAATGTCATTCAGGAGAACGAATCTTCTGTTGACCTGGACCTAGAGATAAAACCATCTTGTACTACACATTTTATCCGCAGGGTGCACTCAAAACCGCGCTTTTTTATATTTTCTTTTTATTTTCCCACTCAATAAATACAATTGTTAAATTTTAAACTGTGTCAGCTTTTTTTGATTGATATGAAAGGTGCGTGGATGGGGAGTTGAGTAGGTTAAGTGTGTTCACTGTCCTCAGTTGAGGGGACAAACCCAGATTCATGTTTATATCTGTAGAGATCATGGTATCAAGGTTCAAGAAAAACTCATTTGTGTGGAAACAAAATGTGTGGCTCATTATTTCTAGAATTGGGGCAATGATTTCAAATGAAAATTGTAATGTATTGTACATTTTTATAGTTTCTTGTTTTCAAACCAAATAAAAACGATATAAACTGGATTTAAATTGGGTTAGATTGAAGTAGACTTGGAGTGAAGTAAACCACTCTTTTGAAAAGAACAACAGGATGCATGGCTGCTTAGATCATGTATTGTATGTTTTGAACTGGAAAAGTACTTCTTCCAGTAAAAAATACAATGCTTAGAACTAGCGTAAGCTTGGTGTGCATGCTGTACAGTACAGCACATATGGAAAGTCTAAAAGGTTGTGTACATTAATGGTACCAAACCCTGCCTACCAGTGTTAGTAGATTGGGATTTTATCAAAACACATGTGTGGTTGCTTGGGAATGCCCATGTACCACCCATGGAACGTCCCTTAATGCAAAGTAGTAGACAGCATTGTATAGTGATTCTTTTCATTACTTCATGCTACTTTCAAATGCAAATCAGGATTTGTGTTAGAAAGTAAATCCCATTCTACACTGTGAGGGGTTTGCATCACTTTTGTGTGTTAGTCAAAGCTGTCCTTTTTGTTTTTCTTGCACTTCAAAGAAGTCTTGGATGTTATTTGCCCTAGTGCCAATTTGGCTGGAGGTAAAGGTGTGTGAAACTCATGAAACGTGCTTGTATGTAATTACACAAAGGTTTGTCAAAGTTACCCCAAATTACATATAACTACACAAGATGAAAATCTGTTGTTCTGTGCTATATTTTAGCGTGAAAATGCATCCTTAACAACAACCTCTCACATTCTGTTGCTCCTCTGAATTTGCTGTAATTCTTTTTTACAGCAAATGGCACATAATTCCACAGAGTGGTGTAATGGTATAATTTCACATAATATCGTAACAAGCATATTGCAAAATACTCTAGATTCCACAAATTATGCCAGCATAATTTACATTTGGCCCATGCCTGGCTGGGGGTAGCTTCAAGCTTTTGTGGAATTTTTTATACATAACTTGAAAACAATGGCACCGGGAATCGAGAAGCAATTCTGCTAGTTTCAACATCACCTTTCCAGATTTAACTTGAGACCTCTTTTTTCTCTCTGTTACAGTGGCTGTACGTCACAGCTACCAAGTGCTGCACTTCTAACCGATCAGCCACTTTCACCAGCCCTAGTATTAACTTTTCACACAAGAGAGAACAGGTTTCCAAACCCTTTGGAACTTTTGCAAAACTAACTAAAGATACCTGACTTCATACAAATAATCCAACCTCTCACCAGCTATGTGGAGAACTCTGAAAATGTCTGCTTTGTAGAAAAGTGGATTGTCAAGATTGGTTGAGAATGTTTCAGTCACTATACAAGCTCTGTCTTATTGATGGTAAACTCAGTGAAGTGAACCCTGGGTCCAATCAGATTAACATTCCTCCCACATCATCCATGATAGTTGTTTTCCATATTCCTTGTATAAATTGGAGACTCCCCTCAAGTTCTCATCCCACAAACCAACAGGACAACCTTGAATGTTTCCCTGTGTTTGGTACACAAACAGAAGTCTTTTCTTCTCAGTTCGTTAGAATCCTTGTTCTTGCCAAAGTATCCTCCTGGACACCACTATATCTAATACACAGCATGCCTTTCATTAACTGTAGACTTGCACGGTCACACCTGCAAAGAAATAATATGGAAATGCGAGCGGAATTCCACCTTGAAGATTAAACACAACAAACCAAATGTATCAGGCCTTTTGGTATGCTAACTTAACCCCTTTGCTGCCAGGCCTCTTCCCTTCCTATGCCAAGCCTTTTTTTGACTATTTGGGGCAGCTTGCCCCTAGGCCCTCATAACGTTTTGTCTACATAAGCTATCCATGCCAAATTTGCATCCTTTTTTTCCAACATCCTAGGGATTCTAAAGGTACCCAGAGTTTGTGGGGTCCTGTAGAAGAGACCAAGAAATTAGACAAAATACAGCTAGAATGTAGTTTTTTTCAGAAAAATGGGAAAAGGGCTGCAGAAGAAAGCATGTGTTATTTTTGCTGAACATGGCATCAACTAAGAGTTTATGGTGATAAAATCACCATATTCCCAGCTTTCAGGATCAGGCAGACTTGAATCACCAAACTTCACTTTTCAACACAATTTTGTCATTTTACTGGGACATACCCCATTTTTACTATTTTTTTGCTTTCAGCCTCCTTCCAGTTAGTGACAGAAATGGGTATGAAACCAATGCTGGATCCCAGACAGCTAAACATTTCTGAAAAGTAGACAAAAGTCTAAGTTCAGCAAAGGGTCATTTGTGTAGATCTTTCAAGGTTTTCCTACAGAAAGTAGCAGCTAAAATAAAAAAATATTGAAATTGAGGTGAAAAAAGAGCCAGTTCTGTCCATTTTTTCTTACATAACCTTTTCCAGCTATAGCAGATTTTTTAAAGCAAAAGGCAGAAATGGCCTAAAATTTCTAAAAGCAATATACCGTTATGTCTGTTGAACTCTTCTGGTTGCGGGGATATACAAGGCTTGAAGGTTCATCAAGAACCCTAGGTACCCAGAGCCAATAAATGAGCTGCACCTTGCAATGGGTTTTCATTGTATACCGGGTATACAGCAATTCATTTGGTGAAATATAAAGAATGAAAAATAGGTATCAAAGAAACCTTTGGATTTCTAAAACGGGCACAAGATACGGTGTTGAGAAGCAGTGGTTATTTGCACATCTCTGAATTCTGGGATCCCCATACTAGCATGTGAATTACAGGGCATTTCTCAAATAGACTTCATTTTTTACACATTGTCTTACATTTGGAAGGAAAAAATGTAGAGAAAGACAAGTGGGCTATAACACTTGTTCTTCTATTCCGTGTTCCTCCAAGTCTCCTGATAAAAATGATACCTCACTTGTGTGAGTAGGCCTATGTCCTGAGACAGGAAACGCATCATGGACACATCACATTTTTACATTGAAATCTGAAGTGGTTTTTGGAAAGTGTCTAGCTGTAGATTTTGGCCTGTAGCTCAGCCGGCACCTAGGGAAACCAAATCTGTGCATTTCTGAAAACTAAATACCTAGGGGAATCCAGGATGGGTGACTTGTGGGGCTCTCACCAGGTTCTTTTACCTAGAATCCTTTACAAACCTCAACATTTGACAAAAGAAAGATTTTCCTCACATTTCGTTGATGAAAAGTTCTGAAATCTGAGGGGAGCCACAAACTTCCTTCCACCCAAGTCTCCCAATAAAAATGGTACCTCACTTGTGCGTGTAGGCCTAGTACCCGTGACAGGAAACTCCCCAAAACATAACGTGGACACATCATATTTTCCCAAACAAAACTGATCTGTTTTTTGCAAAGTGCCTAGCTGTGAATTTTAGCCTCCAGTACAGCCGGCACCTAGGGAAACCTAGCAAACCTATACATTTTTGAAAACTAGACACCTAGGGGAATTCAGAATGGTGTGACCTGTGGGGCTTTCATCAGGTTCTGTTACCCAGAATCCTTTGGCAAACAAAAGACCTTTTCCTCACATTTTGGTGATAGAAATTCCTGGGATCTGAGAGGAGCCACAAATTTCCTTCCACCCAGCATTACCCCAAGTCTCCCAATGAAAATGGTACCTCACTTGTCGGGGTAGGCCTAGTGCCTGCGACAGGAAATTCCCCAAAACACTATGTGGATACATCAAAATTAGCTATTACAAAACTTTTTCGGGGGGGGGGGGCATCTGTGTTTTTGGGCCTGGGTTCAGCAGCCATCTAGGGAAACCTACCAAACTCTGACATTTCTGAAAACTAGACACCCGAGGGAGTTCAGGGAGATGTGACGTACGTGCATCCGCCAGTGATTTCTTACGCGGAATTCTTAGCAAACCTCAAATCACATTTGCCCCACATTTCTGTGTGGGATCACCGCACCAGCACAAATTTCCTACCACCCAACGTTCCCCTCAGTCTCCTGATAAAAATGATACCTCACTTGTGTAGGTGGGCCAAGTTCCTGTGACCGGGAAGAGCCAAAAACATGTCAAAATTGAGAGGGAACCAAAGCAGGTTCAAAAGGGCATAGATGCCACAATGCTGGGTGAATTTTGTGGATTCCTACAGATTCCAGAAGGTTTCATCACAAAAATGTGGGGAAAAAGTGTGATTTCAAGCAAGGTTGGAGGTTTGCAGGGCATTGTGGGTAAGAAAATGGTGCGGGGTGCATGTGAAGCACACCACCCTGGACTCACCCAGATGTTTAGTTTTCAGATGTGTCTAGGTCTCGTAGATTTTTCTAGATGGCACCATCCCAAAGTCCAAAAGTGCAGCCCTCACCCCTGGGCTGGTTGCAGGACGAGCTGGTCTTGTCCTGGGCACATGGCAACGTGGCCGAGGGCGAAGCGAGCTTGTCCATGGCACCCAATGTGGTTAAGAAAACATTCACTGCACCTTGCAATTAAAAAGGAAAGCAGGGATTATAAACTGAAAGTGATAAGGTGCAATTTCACCTTAATACCAAAATCAGTATACATGAATATAAATGTGCATGAGTACTACAATTCAGCATGTTAAAATCAAACATTAGAACACACATATACATGGACTACTAATTTTCTACAGTGAATGCACCTTCAATAACACAATTTAGATGCTCCACTTTACATTAGCAATGTTAAGTCACCCGATATATGTGCTGTCAATTACATTATTATGCCACTTCTGTAACGCATGATGGCACAACCATAATTATGCATGACCAGAAGCCATCAGTGGGGAGCAGCATGTGAGATTTTTGCACTCAAAGAAATGTTTGGTCTCTTTTAAAAACCTTTCTGTTAACTTTTAGAAGTACATTTTCCTGCTAAATAATTATTGGATGAAAAAATGTGCAACCTAGACATGGAAAGAGATGAGCTGGTCAATTGGGAACCATGGGCCAGATGTACGAAAAAGACCTTTTGCGATTCGGAAATAGCGATTTTTAAGAAATCGCTATTTGTGATTCGCAAAATGCGAATAGCGATTTCTTAAAAATCGCAAATGTTATTACCGAATCGCAAATTGCAATACAGCTCCCATTCACATCTATGGGCCTGTCAGCCCATATTTGCGAATATTTTGCATGTCCCAAATTGCGAATTCCTAACTGGAATTTGCAATTTTGGGAAATGCAAAGTCCAGGGTGCTGGGGGCCTAAGGCCCCCTCTCCTGCACCCCAAAATTTTTTTTATTAACATGTAAGGTGCACACATGCCAAAAGGGCATGTGTGCTTTACATGTAAATTTTAAAAATGCATTTTTAAAATTTGCACATGATTACCACCAACTTGGTGGTAGTAGCGATTCCTTAATGCCCAATTCGCATTAAGGAATTGCTTCTTACATGTGCTTCAGAAATCGCAAATAAGGAATTCTTATTTGCGATTTCTTATTTAGAGAGTCGCAATTTGCAACTCTCTAAACACGGTCACAATTTTAAGGAATCGCTATTTTAGTGATTCCTTAAAATTGCATTCAGAATGCCTTTGATACATTCTGAATTGGCTTTTCGCATTCGCAAACGGGCATTCGCACCGTTTGCGAATGCAAAAAGCTTTGATACATCTGGCCCCATGCCTTTAAGATTTAGGGCCTCACTACGACTTTGGCAATCCTAAAAGCAGACCGCCAAAGTGAGGAGACCGGCGACAAGCTGGCAGCCTCTCCCCATCATATTACGATGTTTCCACCGGACTGATCAGCAGAAACACCACATTAAGATGTTTCTGCCGGCCAACCAGGTGGAAACAGTGCCACAGCACTGGACTCAGCTCACTTAAGGGAGCCGAGGCCAATGCTGTTGCACAACAGCACCCTCAGAATGCCACTGTCTGTATTCCAAGGGCGCATTCCAATGGTGCTGGCAGGGGATACCCTACACTGCCCTGCCTTTGACATGGGCAGTTCAGGGGCTGCCCTGTGGTCCCTTGCATTGTCTTTTCACCACCATGGAAAGGCTGGCAGAAAGTGGGCACTGCTATCAAATCAAATCAAATACATTTATAAAGCGCGCCACTCACCCGTGAGGGTCTCAAGGTGCTAGGGCGAGGGGGTTACTGCTGTTCGAAGAGCCAGGTCTTGAGTTGCCTCCAGAATGCGAGGTGGTCCTGGGTGGTCCTGAGGTTGGTGGGGAGGGAATTCCATGTCTTGGCCGCCAGGTAGGAGAAGGATTTCCCACCTGCCGTGGTGTGGCGGATGCGAGGGACGGCGGCGAGTGCGAGGTTGGCGGAGCGAAGTTGACGGGTGGGCGTGTAGAAACTGAGGCGACGGTTGAGGTATTCGGGTCCCTTGTTGTGGAGGGCTTTGTGTGCGTGGGTGAGGAGCTGGAAGGTGATCCTTTTGTTGATGGGAAGCCAGTGCAGGTGTCTCAGGTGGGCGGAGATGTGGCTGTTGCAGGATATGTCGAGGACGAGGCGGACGGAGGCGTTTTGTATTCGCTGCAGACGTTTCTGGAGTTTAGCGGTGGTTCCTGCGTATAGGGTGTTGCTGTAGTCCAGGCGGCTCGTGACGAGGGCGTGGGTCACGGTCTTTCTGGTGTCGGCGGGGATCCAACGGAAGATCTTTCGGAGCATGCGGAGGGTGAGGAAGCAGGAGGATGATACGGCGTTGACTTGTTTGGTCATGGTGAGAAGTGGGTCCAGGATGAATCCGAGGTTGCGTGCGTGGTCTGAGGGGGTTGGTGCGGTGCCAAGGGCCGTGGGCCACCAGGAGTCGTCCCAGGCAGACGGGGTGTTTCCGAGGATGAGGACTTCCGTTTTGTCTGAGTTCAGTTTCAGACGGCTGAGTTTCATCCATTCTGCGACATCTTTCATTCCATCTTGCAGGTTGGTCTTGGCGCTGGTGGGGTCCTTGGTGAGCGAAAGTATCAGCTGAGTGTCATCGGCGTAGGATGTGATGTTGATGTTGTGTTTGCGTACGATGTCGGCGAGGGGGCTCATATAGACATTGAAGAGAGTCGGGCTGAGCGAGGAGCCTTGTGGGACACCGCAGATGATCTCGGTGGGGTCTGAGCGGAACGGTGGGAGGTAGACTCTTTGGGAGCGGTTGGAGAGGAAGGAGGTGATCCAGTCCAGGGCCTGTCCTTGGATACCGGTGGAGCGGTATATTAGGGTTCGGTGGCAGACGGTGTCGAATGCAGCCGAGAGGTCGAGGAGGATGAGGGCGACTGTTTCTCCGTTGTCCATCAGAGTTCTGATGTCGTCTGTGACTGAGATGAGGGTGGTTTCTGTGCAGTGATTGGCTCGGAATCCGGACTGAGAGGGGTCGAGTAGGTTGTTGTCTTCAAGGAAGTTAGTAAGTTGCTTGTTGACGGTCTTCTCTATGGCTTTGGCAGGGAAGGGGAGGAGCGAGATGGGGCGGACGTTCTTCAGGTCGCTGGGGTACGCCGTAGGTTTCTTCAGTAGGGTGTTGACTTCTGCATGTTTCCAGCTCTCGGGGAAGGTGGCAGAAGCAAACGAGCTGTTGATGATGGTCTGGAGATGCGGGCGCTGATGTCGTCGGCTTTGTTGAAGATGAAGTGTGGGCAGGGGTCCGAGGGGACACTGGAGTGCATGGAGTTCATGGTAGCTTTGGTCTCTTCCGTGCTGATGTGAGTCCAGGCGTTGAGGGTGATGGCTGGGGTTGTAGGTTCTGTGGTGGTTGGCTGGGTCTGGTGTCCGAAGCTGTCGTGTAGGTCGGTGATCTTACGATGGAAGAAGGTGGCGAGGGAGTTGCAGAGGTCTTGTGAGGGTGTGATGGCGTTGGCGTTAGGGTTGGAGAGTTCTTTGACAATGTTGAAGAGTTCTTTGCTGTTGTGAGTGTTCTTGTCCAGTCTGTCTGTGAAGGAATTTCTTTTGGTGGCGCGGATCAGTTGGTGGTGTTCGCTGGTGGCGTTTTTGAGGGCAGACATGTTGGTCCTTGCGCCAGGCTTTCTCGAGGGTGCGGCAGTTTTTTTTAGATTCCTTGATGGTGTCTGTGAACCAAAGAGGTTTCCTGGTGTTGGTCTGTCTTGGGAGGCGTCTGAGGGGTGCGAGGTTGTCTGCGCAGTTGGTGATTCAATGCGTGAGTCTGAGGGCTGCGTCGTTGGGGTCGGTGGGTTGGTTGTTGCTGAGAGTGGAGAGAAGCTGTTCCGCAGGGATTTTGTTCCAATGTCTGCGTGGGATGGATTGTGTGCGGAGGTGGCGAATCTTGCATCGGAAGGTGAAGTGGACACATCTGTGGTCGGTCCAGTGTATTACGGAGGAGTGGCTGAAGGATACGTGGTTGCTGGCGGAGAAGATGGGGTTGAGCGTGTGTTCGGCGATGTGGGTGGGGGTGTTCACCAGTTGCTTGAGACCGAGGTTGGCGAGGTTGTCGAGCAGGGCGGTGGTGTTGGGGTCGTTGTTCGTTTCCAGGTGGAAGATGAGGTCACCGAGGAGGATGTAGTCCGGCGAGGCAAGGGGTGCGGGGAGATGAAGTCAGTGATAGAGTCGCTGAAGAGGGCACGTGGTCCAGGGGGTCTGTAGATGAGAGTTCCTCTGAGGGTGGTCCTGGGGTCTGTGTGGATCTGGAAGTGCAGGTGTTCGGTGGCGAGGGGGGTGTCTTCGGTGGAGGTGGTGACGTTAATGGAGTCCTTGAAGACGATGGCGATTCCTCCACTGACTTGGTTGGTGCGGTCTCTCCTCGAGATCTTGTAGCCGTCGGGGATGGCAATGGCGATGTCGGGGGCCGAAGAGGCTATCATCCAGGTCTCAGTGATGAAGGCGACGTCCAGTGCGGTGGAGTCCAGGAGGTCCCATAGTTCAATGCTATGTTCAATTGCTATGGCTGACCACAACTCTGATCGCCGCCACCCTGTTGGAATCTGTGACCCTAGCAGTGGCAGCGGTCCGACTGCCAGGGTTGTAATCTAGCAGTCAGACCACCAGGAGTGCCGCGGTCTGACCGCCACCATGAGTTTGGCGGTCTTAAGACTACCAAACTCGTAATAAGGCACTTAGACACAATTAATTATTATATTTGCTTACTAAAATGACAGCCCTTAATTGTGACCCTAATGTAAGAAAAGTCATCAACAAAGTGGCTGGAGTACTTAAAGACAAATACTTTGCCAGTCCCAAACCACAGACGTCAATTCACCAAAATGTCAGGTGTAACTCAAGTGATATCATACACTCTTTGACCTCAAATAGTTTTTGGTATCCATGTCATATGACCTTGAATCTTTCCAAGAATTGTTTTTTTGTGTCACATGACAACCCTGACGAAATTACAAATATCATTCCATAGAAGTTCTGTAATAAATGCATGATTAATAACAACACAACACAGCACAGATACATTTCTATTTCATAATCTACCTATATTTCAATTAAGATGCTTATGTGATATGCCAAGGGAACATTACTTATTTCTGTCTGGTGTGAAAAAGTATGTGTGTGGTGGTAGAGGAGGCCATTGTGAAACGAAACACAGAACAATGATGGCAACTTAAATTATTTGTACCACACATCATGATTTAATGGTTCCCATAGTTTATACCTCAACAAGAAAATGTATTGGTAAATCATTGTGAGAAGCAAAAAAGAGATATAAGAAAACAATATTAGTTATGTACACGTGTTAATTACTATGGATGACACAACATTAGTTTAGAACCAAATTTATCTCACTTAAGCCTACAAGGAATTCATAAATTGTGCATGTGCAACAATCTCTACTACGAGTGTGGAGTTCTCTGCATCCATAAATCAAATTCAGTAGGGAGGATTGAAGCTGCCCCTGGGGCATTCCAATGATTGGTTTGAGTTGATAATTTGTGAATGCTTACAAATTACTGCACTTGTTGGTATTCAGAAACTCCTGCCATACCTTTTCCAAGCTGAAAATTGTCATGTTTCCATTCCAGGCAATAGCTGCATAATTACTTTTACATGGTGGGAAAAATACTTTCCCAGAAAGACATAAAATATGCATTTGCGCAGGTGAATCCACTCCTCCTATGCAGAGTTTTCTGCCACAGACAACTTAAACAGTGGGGATGGATTCCAAACTTGGAAATCATGTAATTTTTCATGGAATCCACATGGAAACCTATGCATGGTCCAGCTCCTTATGGCATTTCCAAGCATAATTTGTGAATTCTAACAAGCAGTAAAACTGCACTCAGACATACATTTATAAATCAGAGACTATTGGGACATATTTGAACTGGCATATATTAGGTTACGACCTGGAACTAATACTAATAATTCTGCAGCCATTGTAAATGGTCATAGGGCTGTCAGGGGTAACCTAAGGCCTTATCTTGAGTTTGGCTGACAGCATACTCCATTACTATCCTAGTGGGTGCCCTGACCACAGTGTGTCATAGCAGTATCCACCACTTTTTCACAGAGTAATCTGTCCACTAAACTCTAAACAAGTCCCTTAGATACCTTAGGTCAGAAGACAATGGAGTTTGTTATGCAATAAATGTATTACATTTTGCTTTTTTTTTTTAGCTCAGATGATTCTATAAAGAAACTTCTTCATAAATATAATGAACATAACACTATTATTGACTTCTTACCAGACCAAACGGATTTGGTTATAATCTTATCTGCCTCTTAGGTTAAATATTTAGTGGCTCCTTTGAGGGTTGTTATTTTTTAAGACTTGGATACAAAGTGTATTAACTGTCTGTTGGGAGACCAATAGTTTCCAATTCCTAATATATACTTGGACTTGGCTTTATGTCAGCCACAAGGCTTTGTTGCCTATTTCAGTTCTGCGCTCTAAATGTGAAGGCCTTCCTACATATTCCTGCATTTGTCCATCCCAGAAGCATAATGGCTCACAGAGTTTAGAATAGATAAGTTGTATTCTGTTGCTGATGACGTGAGATTTTTTTTGCTTTCAGCAACCTGCATGACTTTTTTGCTCTATTTCCTGCCCCCAACCCTATAGTTTTCTATTTATTCACAAAACTCATTATTGCTGTATCAAAATGTTTTCAGATCATTAGGTTTAACCTGAAGTTCATAAAAACAGAGACTTGTGGTACATTTAAGGACGATTGTTTGTTCAAGATAGACATCTTGTTTTCCATGACCTTTTTGCCTCAACTGAGGAAGTATAATTGTTACCAATAAGCATTTAGGGCCCGATGTTCAAAGCATTTTTGTGTTCACAAACGGGGCTATTCGCAGAATCGGCACATATGCAAATGAAAAAAGGCTTTTTTGAAATGTACAAAGCCCTATTTGCGATTCAGTAACCCATTGCTAAATTGAAAACTGGTTTGGAGATTCGGTATTAGGAAGGGCCGTGATTATTGTGTCCCTTCCTAATACCGAATTGCAGTGGTATTTGTGAATATTTTGTGACTGAAATGTGGTTGCAAAACATTCTCTGAGTAATCCATGCATGTTGGACTTTTTCCCATTTGCAGGGTCATCTCCAATCTTTTTACCTCCTTCCTCCTATTTTTTTTCTGACCGGCTGTTGTTGTTTTTAGGACTCTAGGCACTTTACCACTGCTAACCAGCGCTAAAGTGCATAAGCTCTCTGTGTAAATTGTATTGTTGATTGGTTTATCCATGATTGGCATATTTGATTTACTAATAAGTCCCTAAGTACAGTGCACTAGAGGTGCCCAGGCCCTGTAAATCAAATGCTACTAGTGGACCTGCAGCACTGGGTGTGCCACCCACATTAGTAGCTCTGTAAACATGGCTCAGACCTGCCACTGCAGTGTCTGTGTGTGCAGTTTTAACCTGTCAATTCGATTTGGCAAGTGTACCCACTTGCCAGGCCTAAACCTTCCCTTTTCTTACATGTAAGACACCCCTAGGATAGGCCCTGGTTAGCCCCATGGGCAGGGTGCAGTGTATGTTTAAGTTAGGACATATACTAATGTGTTTTATATGTCCTGACAGTGAAATACTGCCAAATTCGTTTTTCACTGTTGCAAGGCCTGTCTCTCTCATAGGTTAACAAGGGGGCGGCCTTAAATATGATTAAAGTGTAGATTCCCTTTGGGAGCAGGTGGACATTTGGAGTTTGGGGTCTCTGAACTCACAATGTAAAAATACATCTTTTAGTAAAGTTGGTTTTGAGGTTGTGTTTGAAAATGCCACTGTTAGAAAGTAGGCATTTTCTTGCTTAAGCCGATTTGTAACATTGCCTGTTGGTGGATTCCCTGTCTGGGTTACTTTGACAGTTGGGCTGTTTGCACCTCTCTCTAGCCAGTGACTCAGAGGGAGCCGGGGTGTAGCCTGGCTGGGTCCAAACTCGAATGGCATGGGCAGCAAAAAAACGATGGATTTAGGCCCAGATCACTGTATTGGGGGTGAATGTTTGACAGTGTTCAGCATTCCGTCCATCAATTGTTGTTTTTGCATTTGTAGCCTGCATAACCTGATGAGCCATCTGTGCTAGGAGGGAGGGGAGGAGTGGTCACTCACACCTGAAACGGCTGTGCCTGCCCTCACACAGTGCAGTCTCCAACCCCCTGGTGTGTGTCTGGAGCCTGGCCTGGGCAAAGCAGGATCTCACAAACAAGAGAGACTTTCCTTTGAAGTAGGCCTACTTCAAAGGCAGAAATGGGTATAAGAAGAGCACCCAAACCCCTGAAAATTAGATCACTTCTGGAAAGCGAGAGGAACCTCAGCCAAGGAGAAGAGCTGAACAGAAGTGCTGCCCTGCCAGTGACTGTGTTTTGTGGAGCTATCCTGCAGTTGCTGCTTCTGCCTGTGAAAGGAGACAAAGACTGGACTTTGTTGTGCATTCCTGTTTGTGAAGAATCTCCAAGGGCTTGACCTGATCTTGCCTCCTGTTGTTGAAGTCTCAGAGCCATCAAAGACTTCCCCTGCCAGCACCTGGACTCTCTGCTGAGACTCCGGCCCTGGTGCCCTATCCAGTTCCTGGGCCCTTGAAAGGTGAAGCTGGCAGCCAAAGACTAAAAATTCATGCACAGATCGCCGTGCAGTGAAATTTTCGACGCAGCTGAGAAACGACACGCCGCTGGCTTCATGGCTAAAATCAGCCCTCTACCTGCATCGCGGCTGGAAGATCGACGCACGCGGCTGGAGAAACTATGCGCAACACCTGCTGATGGAGGCTGATAACTTCGTGTTGGAAAATGGGTTATTGGTAGGGGCAGGTAGGTACCTACACCTAGCAACAAGCCACCAACCTCCACTTAGGTACAGTTAGGTCTCAGTAAATTAACCCCAGCTCAACCCTTGGTAGCTTGGCAACGAGCGTCAAGGCTTAACTTAGGAGACAGTGTGTAAAGCATTCAAATATCACAAAATAGTAATTAAATAAAACACAGGAAACAGTTTAAAAATCCAAAACCAATTTATAAAAATAGTTTATATTTTTATCTTTAAAATGACACAAAAACGAATAAAATTGGTTAAGGGGAACCGGAGATATGATTTTTTAAAGAATTATTATTTTTCTAGCGCTTAGAAACAAAAAGCGACAATCGGGTCATCTGGTTGCACCTCGACCGGGGCAAAGTCAAAGTTTCAGGCCGACCGCGATGAAGCCCTGCTCGGCTACAAGTCGCGGGAGGCCTCGGTTAAAAAGTTACCTTCTGACTTAGTCTTTATTTTGAAGATTTTCTTCAGCGGGATTAACCTGCCAGTTGAATCCGACCTCCTGGAGCCCTTGTCCGGATACGCGATGTGGGTTTCCTCGGTGGAGATTTTTACCTTCGGACTTAGTCGTTTTTTCGAGGTGAAAATCCTTCGACCGGGGTAAACCTGGATCTTGATCCGACGTCCCTGGAGCCCTTCTCGGATACGATGGCTGGGAGGTCCCGGTCAACTTTTTACCTTCGGACTTAGGGGGTGATTCTGACCTCGGCGGTAAAATGCCCTTACCGCCGGTCAAAAGTCCGCCATGCTACCGCCGCGGCCGCGGTAAACCGCCACGGTCATTCTGACCACAAACAGTGAAACCGCCAAAAACCCGACATCCACGGAAGGCCGCCTCATCAGCGGGCAGCGATAAACTGGAGATGACCAAACCTCCACTGCCACGCCAACACAAACACGCCCATGCCATTCTGACCCACGAATCCACGCGGCGGTCTTACAACAGCGGTATGCTATTGGCGGTACACACCGCCGCGGTCAAAATACACACACCTTTACAAAACACAGCCACATTGGACAATTTGAAATACACACACCTGATACACATACACACACCACTCCCACACACCCAACACAATATAAAACACACACCCACATCACCCACAAACCCTTACGACCACGAATATCTGAGAGAAGGCGCGAGAGAGAGAGAGAGAGCACAGGGAACGCAAAGCACAACACACACAGGAACACAACATCATCACCCACACCACATCTACGCACACATCACCACACACCACCACTCACATCACCACAAACAACACCCCACACCTCATCCACACCACCCCATGGCACCCCAAAGACACCCCAGGTTCTCAGACCAAGAACTCAGGGTCATGGTGGAGGAAATAATCAGGGTAGAGCCCCAGCTCTTCGGCACACAGGTGCAGCACACCACTATAGCAAGGAAGGCAGAGCTATGGCAAAGGATCGTAGACAGGGTCAACGCTGTGGGACAGCATCCCAGAAATCGGGAAGACATCCGAAAGCGATGGAACGACCTACGGGGGAAGGTGCGCTCGATGGTCTCAAGACACAACATCGCTGTGCAGAAGACTGGCGGCGGACCCCAACCCACTCCACCCCAATTCACAGCATGGGAGCAAGAGGTAGTAAACATCCTGCATCCTGATGGCCTCGCTGGAGTACCCAGAGGAATGGACTCTGGTAAGTCGAATCTCAACTACTTCACCCCCCCCAACCACCAGCATGCCACCCAAACCCCAACCCTCACCCCCAATCTCAAACCCCCAGCACACATCCTCCCTGCCAATGTCTCACCAGCACAACCCACCCAACCCAACACCAAACCCTGAATGCCAACACAAACCATAGACAGCCATCACCAATGCATGACCATTGCACATACCCATACACCCCCCCAACCACCCTCACAACACCTCCCACAAGGGAAGGCCAGCACTGGGGGACAAGGGCACACAAAAAATGCACGCCATGGCACACACAAAAGCAATAACCATACTATTTTACCCCTGCAGGGCCCGAACGCCAACACACCGCCACGGAGGGTCCAGATTTTCCCATCCCACCCCCAGAACAGGCACCCAGTGAGGACAGCAGCTCTGTCGACCTAGAACCTGATGACCAGCCCGGACCATCGAGGACCTCTGGACAGTCGGTTCCCCACACACAGACACAGGCCACAGCAGACCCTACCCCCTCTGGGAACACCAGCACAGCTCCCACCCAGCGGGCCCATGCCTCTGTCTCCAGGACGCGTCAATCAGCGGTGTGTCCGCCACTACAGGGCACCCAGGCTGACCCAACACCCCAACAACAACAGGGACCTGGGAGCAGTGGTAGTGGGCACACCGTCCAGGGGACAGAGGCCCGGGGAAACAGGGGAAATGGGAGGGCTGCTGTGCGACAGGGGGTGGAGGACAGGCCCAGGGAACCCACTCTCCAAGAGGCCCTCACCACCATCATGGGAGCATACCACCACTCCCAGGAGACGATGGCGACGGTACTGGCCAGGTTCACGGAGATCCAGGCACAGCAGGAGGAACGCTACATGGGGTTCAGCAATGAACTCATGAACATCGTTACCGCTATGGGGACCATAGTCCAGGCCCTCGACCGGATAGAAACCACATTGCGGGACACTGTGGCACTACAAAGGGCCCCTGTCACTAGCCAGGACCACGAACAGCCTACCACCTCCGCCGGCGCTAGTGGACAGGAGGCCCCACCACAACGACAGGCCACCAGAACCCCACCTCCTGCTGAAGAACAACCAACCCGCAAGCGGTATCTGAGATCTCACAGGAAGACAGAGTAGGATGCCAAGACCCCCGCCAGCATAACATACCCCCTGATGTCATCCCACTGTCCCACATTGTCACCGTGTCCAATCTTGAACTGCCCCTGCTCCATCCTTACACAGGCATATGGACAATGCACCTGTGAAACTGAGAACTGGACTCTGCCATGGACATTACTCCACCCTCACCCATCACCGTGTGAATATCATGTACAAATATCTAGCACTAAAAATAAATCACTCATTGCACCGAAATCATTCAGGAGTCAGCCTGTATTATTTACAAATGTATAACACATTACTGTTCAATAATGTACAGTCAATTTGTGAAGACAACATACCGATTGCAATAAGCATTAGTCCATGGGCTAACCAAGCAGAAGTCACGCAGTGGGTCAAACAGCACTGAAAAGGGAAGGGAAAATCAAACATTAGTTAAAAAGAACTGGGGGGAAATACACAAAGTAAAGAAGCAGGAGGCTTTCAGGACATGTTAAATGGCGTGGGTGATTCTTACCTGTGTGCTACTGAAAATATTGTTGTATGACTGTATCCCTGTTGTCCGTGTCGTCCCCATCGTCTTCCTCCTCTTCACTCTCCACAGGCACCACAGCTGCTACAACACCACCATCTGGACCATCCTCCTGCAGGAAAGGCACCTGGCGTCGCAATGCAAGATTGTGCAGCATACAGCAGGCCACGATGATCTGGCACACCTTCTTTGGTGAGTACATCAGGGATCCACCTGTCATATGCAGGCACCGAAACCTGGCCTTCAGGAGCCCAAAGGTTCTTTCTATGACCCTCCTAGTTCGCCCATGGGCCTCATTGTACCGTTCCTCTGCCCTGGTCCGGGGATTCCTCACTGGGGTCAATAGCCAAGGCAGGTTGGGGTAACCAGAGTCACCTATTAGCCACACACGTTGTCTCTGTAGCTGGTCCATCACATAAGGGATGCTGCTATTACGCATAACATACGCGTCATGCACTGACCCAGGGAACTTGGCATTTACATGGGAGATGTACTGGTCAGCCAAACAGACCACCTGCACATTCATAGAATGGTAATTTTTCCTGTTTCTGTACACCTGCTCATCGTCTGTTGGGGGTACTAAAGCCACATGGGTCCCATCAATGGCACCAATTATGTTGGGGATATGTCCAAGGGCATAGAAATCACCCTTCACAGTGGCCAAATCATCCTCCTCAGGGAAAACAATGTAGCTCCGCATGTGTTTCAGCAGGGCAGACAACACTCTGGACAAAATCTTTGAAAACATAGGCTGAGACATTCCAGATGACATGGCCACTGTTGTCTGGAATGAGCCACTTGCCAAAAAATGGAGGACTGACAGCACCTGCACTAGAGGGGGAATCCCTGTGGGTTGGCAGATGGGGGACATCAGGGCTGGCTCCAGCTGGGCACACAGTTCATGTATAGTGGCTTGGTCAAGTCGGTATCGAAGTATTATATGGCGTTCTTCCATTGTCGACAGGTCAACCAGCGGCCGGTAGACGCGAGGATTCCTCCTTCTCCTCGCAAGTCCCATCGGACGGTGCCTAGGAAGGACAACATGGAGTATGGAGTCAAGCAAATCACAGGTACGTTCACCACAGCTCGCATAGCACACGTTTATCTATGTATTGAAAGGCATGTATGTGTGGCAATGCAAGGCCTAGGCCTGTGTGACGCAGTTGAAATTAAGCCATGTGGGCCCTTGAAATGGCGGCTGCCTGACCTGTGAAGTGGGACAATGGGATGTGAGGTCAATGCGCTGGCGTGGCACACTCTGGCGGTAGGCGGTCGAAGACCGCTGTACGAAGCCGCATTGGTTAACATTGAACCCTATGGGTTTCAGGAGCCAATGACGAAGTGCGCCGGCGGTCGCGGTACGCACCGCCGCGGACGTGACCGCCATTTTCTATCTGCTTAATCACTCGAGACCTGATCATCCACAGGAGAGGACCTATACTGCAAGTGCTGCTGTGACCTCGGTCTGGAAGAGACAATGGCTGCTGCGACTGGGGAAAGGGCCCCTGCCTTCACGTCTGAAGAGTTGGAGAAACTCGTGGATGGGGTCCTCCCCCAGTATGCGTTACTCTACGGTCCTCCAGACCAACAGGTAAGTACACTGAGTGCACATTGAATGGTCTATGCCTGTGTGGAGTGGGTTGGATGTAAGATGGTGGGCTGGGGAGCGAATGAGGAGTGCAACGCACGACAGATGAGAGCATGTGCCACATGGCAAATTTGGGGAGGGGGGGCCATTCTCATCTACCATGCAGAAATATGATGATATTTCCTATTCCACCCTGTACATGTCAAATAGGTCAGCGCCCATCAGAAAGTCGACATTTGGCGTGCCATCGCCAAGGAAGTCTGGGCACTGGGGGTCCACATCAGACGGGGCACCCACTGCCGCAAGAGGTGGGAGGACATCCGCCGCGGAACCAGGAAGACCGCCGAGTCACTGCTGGGGATGGCCTCCCAACCTAGGAGGGGTGCCAGTCATACCCTGACCCCCCTGATGTCCCGGATCCTGGCGGTGGCCTACCCTGATTTGGATGGGCGCTTGAGGGCATCACAGCAGACACAAGGGGGTGAGTATCAGCACATTCTGCTATCTTTATGCGCAGTGGAGGCGTCTGGGTGGGGGAGGAGGGTTGTGGGTGACATTAGGCCAGGGCGCTTTCTGTAGTGGATCCCTCTTCTTTAGACATGGCCCTGTGCCCCCGCCCCCCACCTCTGTAGGGTGCCAAGTACAGATATCCATGGTCCTGAATCACCCATGTGCGCGTTTGTTGTCCCTAGACCTGTTGGCCTAGTCAGAAGTACTGAGTAGTGTACCCCGATTGCGCGGCTTAGTGCATGAGGCTCCTGTGTCTGTCCTCTCCGCCAACGGTGTTGACAATGCATGCACTCAACCTGTTTTTATTTCTCCCCCCACCCTTTTTCTTTATCTTCTTGTGCATGTGTGCATTAGCATCATCAGGCGGAGGAGAATTGGCATCGGAGCACGAGGGAGCTGCAAGTCACAAGGCCCCGGTGGGCCATGGTACAGACACCGAGGGCACCAGTGATACGGAGGGCGAGGGGAGCACCACAACGGGGACCGGTGGTGACACCAGCGACACGGACACATCCTCGGTTGGGAGCTCCCTAGCAGTGGCGGCAACATCCGGGCCCCCCGCCTCTACAGGTACAGCCGCCACCCAGCGCACCAGCACCGCCCTCCCAGCAGCCCCTCAGCCTACGCTCAGTGCCCGCTCGCCCAAGAAGGAGGGCATCTCCTTCGCCCCAGGCACCTCAGCCCCTGCCCCTGTTACCCCTGCTGCCCTCAGTGAGGAGGTCATTGACCTCCTTCAGACCATCATTGTTGGGCAGACTACCCTTTTGAATGCCATCCAGGGGGTAGAACGGGAGGTGCATCGTAGCAATGCCTACCTGGAGGGCATTCATTTGGGTCAGGCTGCCCATCAACGATCGTTCAATGCTCTGGCCTCAGCACTGACGGCAGCCATTATCCCTGTTTCCAGCCTCCCTCTTCTAACTGCCTCCACTCTGTCTCTGTCTCCTGTTCCTCAGCCTATCCCATCCACACCATCAGACCAGCCTGCACACACCTCAACACCCAAGAGCAGCTCATCCAGACACAAGCACCACAGATCCCACAAACAGTCACCCAAACAACACCCAGATGCAGACATGCCAACAGTCACTACCACCTCTATGTCCCCCTCCTCCTCTTCTCCCTCCTCCCTCCCTGTGACGTCTCCACTCACACCTGCATGCACACCACCATCAGCCAGTGCTTCCATCACCAGCACACCCTCCACTACAGTCCGCACACGTGCAGTCACCACCCCCACTGCCATCTACACGTCCCCTGTGTCCTCTCCCACTGTGTCTGTCACCCCCTCTTCCAAGACACACAAACGCAGGCAGCCACCCACCCAACAGCCATCCACCTCACGACAGCCTACATCACAATCACCTGCACCCAAACACAGCACACCTGACTCTCCTACAACCACATCCTCTTCCTCCACTCCCATCACCACTACTCCCACCCTTTACCTTGGTCCTAAAAAAGTTTACCTCTCTAATCTTAACCTCTTTCCCTGACCCACCCCCTCCATCTGCCAAGAGTCCCAAGAGCACCTCAGCCACCACCAGCCCAGCTTCGAGTGTCACTGTTGTGCATGGGTTCTGGAGTCCACCCTTTGGCAGCAGTGACACTTCGATCAGCAGCAAGGGGACAGCCAGCCCACCCCCAGGCAAGAGGACAAGAAAACTCAAGGGCCGCCGTGAGAGGACTGACACGGCTGCCCCCAAGGAGCAAAGTTCGGCCACTTCACCTGCCACAACATCCAGGGGAGGCAAGGGCCAGAGAGCATCTTCAAAGGAGTGAAAGGGCAGCAGGGCGGAGAAGTCAGCCAGCAGGAGCGCGGAGCAGGAGGGCCCCACAAGCCCCATCCCGGCTGTAAGGGAGGACACCAAAGGGCCCAGGACTCCGTCCCCGAAGGGTCCTGCAACTGCACGGTTGGAGGGCGACTGAGCAGGGAGTCCAGGCCATGTATGGCTCCCTTTGTACACTGGACAAGCACCGCTGAACAGGGCCCCGCCGTGCAGAAGAGCACCGCTGAACAGGTCCCCGCCGTGCAGAAGAGCACCGCTGAACAGGGCCCCGCCGTGCAGAAGAGCACCGCTGAACAGGGCCCCGCCGTGCAGAAGAGCACCGCTGAACAGGGCACCGCCGTGCAGAAGAGCACCGCTGAACAGGGCCCCGCCGTGCAGAAGAGCACCGCTGAACAGGGCCCCGCCGTGCAGAAGAGCACCGCTGAACAGGGCCCCGCCGTGCAGAAGAGCACCGCTGAACAGGGCCCCGCCGTGCAGAAGAGCACCACTGAACAGGGCCCCACCGTGCAGAAGAGCACCGCTGAACAGGGCCCCGCCGTACAGAAGAGCACCGCTGAACAGGGCCCCGCCGTACAGAAGAGCACCGCTGAACAGGGCCCCGCCGTGCAGAAGAGCACCGCTGAACAGGCCCCCGTCGTGCAGAAGAGCACCGCTGAACTGGGCACCGCCGTCTCAAGCACCGCTCCGCTGGGCCCCGCCGTCTCAAGCACCGCTCCGCTGGGCCCTTCCTGTCAAGCACCGCTCCGCTGGGCCCCGCCGTCTCAAGCACTGCTCCGCTGGGCCCTTCCTGTCAAGCACCGCTCCGCTGGGCCCCGCCGTCTCAAGCACCGCTCCGCTGGGCCCTTCATGTCAAGCACCGCTCCGCTGGGCCCTTCCTGTCAAGCACCGCTCCGCTGGGCCCTTCCTGTCAAGCACCGCTCCGCTGGGCCCCGCCGTCTCAAGCACTGCTCCGCTGGGCCCTTCCTGTCAAGCACCGCTCCGCTGGGCCCTTCTTGTCAAGCACCGCTGAACTGGGCACCGCCGTCTCAAGCACCGCTCCGCTGGGCCCTTCCTGTCAAGCACTGCTCCGCTGGGCCCCGCCGTCTCAAGCACCGTTCCGCTGGGCCCTTCCTGTCAAGCACCGCTCCGCTGGGCCCTTCCTGTCAAGCACCGCTGAACTGGGCCCCGCCGTCTCAAGCACCGCTCCGCTGGGCCCTTCCTGTCAAGCACCGCTCCGCTGGGCCCTTCCTGTCAAGTACCGCTCCGCTGGGCCCTTCCTGTCAAGCACCGCTCCGCTGGGCCCCGCCGTCTCAAGCACCGCTCCGCTGGGCCCTTCCTGTCAAGCACCGCTCCGCTGGGCCCTTCTTGTCAAGCACCGCTGAACTGGGCACCGCCGTCTCATGCACCGCTCCGCTGGGCCCCGCCGTCTCAAGCACCACTGGCCCAATGACAGTGCCGGATCTGTGTCGAGCTACTGTTCACCGTTCACTGTGCCCACCATGCCTCCTCCTTGACCAGTGGAGACTGTTATCCACCTGATGGACTGTGGCTTTGCACTCCCCAGGATGGTACAGTGGGCAATCCACCCACTGTAGAGACATTGAGAGACGGTGGCTTTGCACTCTCCAGGATGGTACAGTGGGCAAGCCACCCACTGTAGAGACTTGAGAGACTGTGGCTTTGCACTCCCCAGGATGGCACAGTGGGAAAGCCACCCACTGTAGAGACTTGAGAGACTGTGGCTTTGCACTCCCCAGGATTGAACAGTGGGCAAACCACCCACTGTAGTGACTTGAGAGACTGTGGCTTTGCACTCCCCAGGATGGTACAGTGGGCATGGTGGCCCCTTCGTGGATCTGGCGTCGTGGACTCATGTGGCTGTGGTGCACCCCCCTTCCCTTCCCCCTGAGGTGCCTGTAGTTTTGTCATCAGATGCCCCTGCAGTGTTCTCTCCAAAGTACTCAGGTCTCCTGTGTGGGCTTTGCCCATGTGTTGACACACTTTGGCCCACGGACACTTGGCTTTCACTCAATGTGCAGGACTAATTGCCTCAGTTTCTCAATTGCACTACATGTTAAATAGATTTTTTTTAATTTTCTATGTTATTTGTCCATGACTTATCAGAGGCTATTTTTAACATAAATTTGGTTTCGCAATTAAAATATGTCTTTGCATTTTTCAGGGGGGTTTGGGTGGTGTCACTGTGACTTGTTGCTCTGCATTGGTGTGTACATATTGGGGGGGGAGGGGGTCGCATATGTGTGTGCCGTAACCTTTCCTCCTCCCCCCTCCCCTGTGTCGTAGGTGCAGTACTCACCGTTGTCGTCTGCGACGGAGTTCGTACTCGTGGTAGATGAGCAGGTAGACGAGAGCAGGTAGGATGTTCAATTCGGGTTCCATGCTGTTCTCCGTCCTCGTGGAGTGCGTAGAGGTGAGCGTTTTCCCGTTCGTAGTCTGTTTCCGCCGTGTTTTTATCGGCGGTGCTCCTGCCCCGGAAAAGGTGGCGGATTGGTGGGTCGTGATAGGGTGGGCGGTACTTTGTCTGCCGCCTGCCTGTTGGCGGTGACCGCCGCGCTGTTTGTTTGTACTGCCGTGGCGGTCGGAGTGTTAATGTGGCGGTGTCTGTTGGCGGTTCCCGCCAGGGTCAGAATTCCATTTTTTGGACCGCCGGCCTGTTGGCGGGTTGGCCGCCGCTTTATCACCGACCGCCAGGGTTAGAATCACCCCCTTAGTCTCTTTTTCGGAGGTTTTTCTTTACCGGGACGAACCACGAAGTCAGGCCGGGTCACGGTTGAGGCAAGCCGGCTAGAATTTCCGCGGCGGGTCGGTCCCTCTCTGGAGCTTTTTTACAAAAATTCTCAAATCTTCTCCAAACTTCTGGGGCTTCACCCAGATGTTCTTTTAAGGTTCTTTTGGGGTCCACAGCTCACCCCAAGGGTCCAGAAGTTCTGAGATGGTCCTTGGGGGGTGCGGACTTCAACTCCCAGAATGCACCTGGCGCAAACTCCTTTTTGGCCACTGGACAGTGGTCAGCTGGTCACTTTCCTCAGGAGTTGGTGCAGGGGACTCTGGATAGCAATTTTTCACCTGTAGCAAACAGGGAGTCCCTCCTTGAACCAGTTGAAGCCAGGCAAAGTCCTTCTTGTGGTGAAGCCCAAGTGTGCAGCTGGTGCAGTCCTTCTGAGTGCAGGTTCCAGGTGCAGGCCAGGGGTCCAGCAGGGCAGTCCTTCTTCTCCTTTAGTTCTTTCCTTCTTGAAATCTGGTGGGGATCTGAGGTGTGGGTGCAGGTCTGCCAGTTTTATCCTTGCTCCTGGGTGAAAAGCAGGCGGGTCCTGGTTCTCCAATCAGCTACAGGGTCGTCCCCCTGTGATGACCACTTCCTTGGAAGTGTGGCAAAAATCCATCCCAGAAGGCAACATTCTCTAAAAATCCAACATGGATGAATCTGATTTTTGGAGGTAACATCTGGCTGAGCCCACCCACTGGTGTGGCTAAAAATCATGAACACACCCCTCTCCTGCCCTCTCCTAATCTAATCAAGGGGGCACCTAGTTGTCTGGGGTTGCAGGATGTGGGGGTGTTGCTGGGTGCTCCAAATGTCCTTCTCTGCCTTTGAAGACCAGTTTGGCAGCCCTCCCCCTTCCTGCCTCACCATCTGCTGAGGGGAGATTCTCTCCCCCAAGCACATTCCTTTGTGTGAAGCCAGGCCACTTCACACCTCATCAAGGCAGCTTGGCTAAGCTGCTGCATGCTGGCCAATCAGAGCACAGCAGCAAAAACAATGCAGGGCTGAAATTGGCAACTTTTTAGGTAAAGTCTAAAACTTTTCCCCTGAACAAGTTATATTAAATCCAAGTTGTGGGATTTATTACAACAATTAATTTGATACCAAATTCTTGGTATGCAACATTTAAGGAGACTTTAAAATTTAAAATAAAGTCTCCCCATTCTAGCCTATGAAGGCCATTTACTTCAATGAGGGAAAAACGAATTTGGCTGTTTTTACCTCACCAGGGTTTATAAATCTATTTTTATAAAGTCCCTGCTTATAGTTACATGGCACACAGCCCTAGGGGCACATAGGGCACACCTTAGGGGTGACTTATATGTAAAAATAAGGTAGTTTAAGACTTTGGAACTACTTTTAATTCCAAAGTCGAATTTGCATATAACTTTAATTTAAAAGCAGCCAGCAAGTCAGGCCTGCCTTTAAAATGACACTGGGCACCTCAGCAATGCACCTAGGTGTGCACCACCTATGCTGTGGTCCCTAAACCTACATGCCCTACCATATACAGGGACTTATAGGTAGGTTAACTTAGCCAATTATAATTAGCCTAATTTGCATATCCATTTTACACAGAGCACTGGCCCTGGGACTGGTAAGCAGTACCCAGGGCACAGCCAAGAGTCAGTAACCACCAGTACCTGTCCAAAAAGTGTGGGGGTGATCAGGGCAAAAAGGAGGACTTTCCTACACTTCGCAACCTCACGCAGCATGGTTTTGGGATACCGTGCAACAGGATTTTCGATGCAACGTCGCTGGGCGTGAAAAACCAATGCAAAACTGCCCGGACCCGAAGGTGTCTGTCAGGATCGACACGTCGCTTTCCTGCGGAGAGGAAAAACGACGTACCCCGACCGGAGGAGGAGCGACGCACGGTTTCGCTTGCGAGTGAGAATTCGACGCATCGCTGGCCTTTTCCGACGCACACTCACCCGTGCGGTGTTATTTTGACGTTACCCAGGTACTTTTGAACGCTAAGAAAGTTCTCATTGTTTTCTAAAGTATTTAAGACTCTTTTTGCTTAAAATCTATAACTTGACTTGTGTATGTTGGATTTTTGTCGTTTTGGTCTTGTTTTGTTTTGATAAATATTACCTATTTTTCTAAACCTGCGTTGTGTCATTTTGTAGTGTTTGCACTGAGTTACTGAGTGTTTTAGTACAAATACTTTACACATAGACTCCGGAGCCTGTCTGCTAGTGCCAAACTACCAAGGAGGTGAGCGGGGGTTAGCTGAGGGTGATTTTCATTTACCCTGACTAGAGTGAGGGTCCTTGCTTGGACAGGGGGTAACCAGACTGCCATCCAAAGACCCCATTTCTAACAATGCGCAAATGGGAAGGAATGCAAAAAGGACTTATTCCCCTTTGTGAAAGTTTGTAAAAAACATTTTTAAAGAGCTGGCAGTGGACCACTGGCTACTCTTAAACATGAAAAGAAAACTTATTGTTTTTTTAAATGCATCCCATTTGCATAAAAAAAGCTTGCTTTATTCAAAAGCAGTCACAGACATGGTAGTCTGCTGACCCCAGCAGGCGACCATCTCTATGATTTTTGTGAATCCCAATTGGTCGCAAACCGAGACCTGCCTCATTAATATTCATTAGGTAGACCTCTTTGCAACCCACTGGGACTCAAAAAATTTGTAAAACACACATTTGTTCATGGTTCTTTGCAATTACCAAATACCGAAAATGTGCTACTTGGTACTCGCAAACGATTACCTACGTGCATCTGGCCCTTAATTCCTTATTTCATCCATACCCAGAGCAACAGATAACACATACACAGATAAAGAATGTATGGCACTTAGGTCTGCATCATTGCTGGGATTCCAATTCATGAACTCTCTTCCCTCATTATGTCGGTGGAATGTCTTTAGCACTTTGAGCCTTTCTGTTGGCTCCACCAGTGCAGTTTATATCATATAACTATGAACTCTCTGAGCTTCTGGTGGACCCTTTGTTCATGCGTTGCTATAATTTACTTTCTTACTGCTGTTTGAGCCAATCTGAGATTAGACCAGAGAAGCAATCTTGCCCCAGCCAAGACTGAGACAGCATGCTGGATGTCGTTTGCAGTTGGCGCCAGGTAACGAATGATGTACTTGGTGCTGGAAATGTGTTTTATTTCTAAGGACAATCACTGAGTCCATAAATGCAATTTCCATTAAGTAATTATGTCTTCAGATGTATCCCGTTTAAATAGCATGCTCAAACCTGAATCTCAAACAAGAGCTGCCATCCCATCCTCGAGTAGAGATAGGGTGATGCTCACAGTGGTGCTGGAAGAATATGTGACAGAACAACTAGGTCCAAATAACTATAGCCTAAACCACTACTGCTAAACAACTAAAAAGTCTCTACAACTAAGTACTGAACAACTACTGTCTGAACAACTATTGTGTCTGAATAACAATTGCCTGAACAACTAATATATATATATATATATTCTAAACAACTAATAAACCATAAAAACCAAAAGGAAAACCTTACCTTAAAATTAGTTGTTCAGGCAATTGTTATTCAGGCACAATTGTTGTTTAGACAGTAGTTGTTCAGTACTTAGTTGTAGAGACTTTTTAGTTGTTTAGCAGTAGTGGTTCAGGCAAGTAGTGGTTTAGACCTAGTTGTTCAGGATGTTTCCCGTGCTGGAACTATTTTCAGAGTGAGGGATGATGTAATCAGTGTGATAGTGTCAGTGTCACATCAATAAAGTCATAGAGAAGAAGGGGATTTGGTGTGCCATCACCAGGCAAGTGCAGACCCTGGGGGTCCACATCCGGCGGAGCACCGACTACAGAAAGCGGTGGGAGGACCTGAGATGCTGAGCCTGGAAGCCCGCTGAGACTTAGCTGGGGCTGTCCTCCCAACAAGGGAGGGGTGCCCATCAGACCATGACCCCCTAATGGCCCACATTTTGGCAGTGTCCTACCCTGGGGTGGATGGGCATTTGAGGGCAGCACAGCAGCCACATGGGGGTAAGTACTGACTGACCTCATATACTTTACACTGGTAGTTAGGTGTTTGCTCTTACACTTTAGGAGCTGTTACACTGTAGTAGATGCTACATGTATGTTGAATACTGGGAATAAATATAACTCAAGTTGCCTGATTACAAGATGGAGATCTGGCCTTAGGGTTGTGTATGTGTATGTTTCGATCACCTGTGTCAAGGAATATCTATGACTGCATATGGAGATGTACAATTGACAGTGGCGCATGTATGACTCTACCCAGCCATAAGTTTGTATGTAAGCTGCTGTAACATCTTACCCATCTACCATTTCCAGGTCCATTATTCAGAACATATAAATATGTAGCTCTAAGGTGTCAGACGACTTCTATCAGTAAAGATAAGCTGCATTTGCTACATAGTGCCTGACATATTTGGTACAGGGAATTGTCTTTTGTCCTGGTATCAGACTGTTCATATGGGTTTCTGGTGGTGTCCCCTTTGTCCCTTCATATTCATACTATGGGATATGTGAATGTTGTAACGGAAGGACATCCAACTATGGGTGTCTTGTTTTGTCTATTTGCTCTTACTATGCATTTCCAGGCCATTGAAATGTGGCCAAATCACTTTTATCCCAATGCCTTTGTTTCAGAGGAGGTAAGTGGTTAGGCTGTCCTACCCTTTGACAATCTGCAATGTCCATGCTATATGTGGCAATGCCCTACCAATAATAGTGATACATATGGTAATTGCTGCCTCCATCATCTCACAGTGGTTACTTGGGGCAGATCTTGTTGATTGGGACAATCATTGTTACCTTTAGCCTAGCTGATGTGGCCAGTGTGGACAAGAATAGTTTTTGGCTCACCTTACATTTCAAGATGTCAAGATGTCATGGATTAGCTGTACTACTATTTCTCGTGCAGGTGTTGTCAGTGCACTGGCAGCCGTGTAGGTCCAGGTGTACATCATGTGTACATGTCTTTTCAGTGGGATATGTGTGTTGTCTGGACTTAGCTACTGAAAATAACATGTCAGGAATGGTGTGAGTGATGTTGGTGTACTCATGTTGTCATGTTGGGTTTTTGTATCTGCATGTCAGGTGGAATGTAATGTGCCCTATTAGGACTCAGTAGGCTGTCCTTTGTTTAGTTGTTGTAACTATGCTCTCTGATATTGTCAGTAGATGCCTCATGTGTGGTAGGTAGGTCACTATAGCTGTACTTGCATTGATGGTGTGATATAGATTATCTGTGAATAGCGACTACAGTATTCCACTAACCTTTGGTACATGTAGTTACATAGCTGTTCTCCAGACATGGAATGTAAAAATGTGATGCCACATGTATTGGACTGTCACATGTTGTGTCTTCACCAGTGATTGTGGCCATTGTGTCATATATGAATAGAGGGATCAATTAGGCATATGATTAAAATGGCAGGTGCTGTGTTGTTTGATTGTAGAGTTGTCTTTACTTGCATGGGACATGACTAATGTACATGGACTGGTCAGTTGCAGAATTGGAATATGTATGATATGGTGTTATCAGTCAACTGCATTTCCTAACGGTGATAACAATTTGAAAAGTTATGAGCTGTACTAGGACGAAACATCAGCTTTAGCCAGGGCATGATGAGCATGCTGACATGGATTTACAGGTGATTTGATGGGATGTTCCAGTTCTGCTACCTTACATGGATTATGATGTCGGTGAGAAAGATGACAAATGGGGGAGATAGAACTCACATGTTTTGACCTTATGTAGGATCTGTAGGATTAAATATGTGATTTCCTAGCCAGGAGATGTGTACCTACAGTTGTGCTTGTTGTAATGTGTGATGTGTGTATGTGAAGAATGTGATGACCCTCTCTCTGTGGATCATTCGACCATTGTAAATGCCATCCAGGGACTGGCAACTCAGATACAACAGAGTAATGCCTTCCTGGAGGGAATTCACTGTGCACTGGCTGACCTACAGAGATCATTTCAGGCTCTGGCCTCCACACTGAGGGAGGCCAGTCACCCTTTGTCTTCGTTCCCCCCTCCCCCTCCACCTTCCTCTTCCCAAACCCATACCCCTCTTCACTGACCCAGCCAAAACACACAAACAGACAGGCATGCATCCACCTCACCATCTAAGGGTAGTGCAGACAAACACAAGCCCCACAAGACCTACCACAGGCATGCACATAAGCAACATCCACCTGCAGACACAGCAACAGTCACAACCTGCCCTGACACCTCCACCACCCTAGCCTCACAGACACAACACCTGACACACCTGCAGTCACCACACCAACATTCACTGATACAGTCACACCACCTATCCTATCCACAATCAGCACAATAGCAGACCCTCAGACATCCACCCCAGTCACCACATCTGCAGGCACCAAAACCACAGACACGCCTACATGCAGCAAATGCACTATGACTGTAGTCACTACCCCAACAGACAGACACCCATCCACCATGGCATCTCACAGCACCTCCACACCTCCTCCTCCCAAGACACATAAACACCCACACTCACCCACCCAATATACACCCAGCACGAACAAGTATACCTTGCACACACATGCACCCAAGACACCCACCAAAACACCTGAGACAACCACTCCCTCCCTCTGCACCCAAATCCTTTTGCCATGACCATCCCTGTGTGTCTAAGAAAGCTTTCCTCTCAGAGTATAACCTTTTCCCTACTCCTCTCCCACCCCATGTGACCCCAAAATGCTCTGTGTTCCTTCCCAAGTCCAACCCTTACACTTTCACCACCCCCCCTGTTCCCCCTGCAAGTACCCATGCCCCTCCGCTGCCAATAAGTCTGCTCCTCCCAAGAGTTCCTAACCCTCCCCTAAGCCTCGACCTAAGCCCCTCCTCCCAAACACAAGCCCAAAGATCCCCCTCCCAGCCCTAAACCAAAATCCTCCCCTTCGGCCCCCCAATCCCTGAGGTACCTGCTGCCCCCTTGATGCCCCTATCTGTGGAGGTTACACTTCAGTCATTCAAGTAAGGGGCGCATACAAGTGCCTTATGTGCATGTTGCACTTGTGGTTATTGGACTGCCTCTGGCCATGGACTTTGTATATATGTATATATAGTATATATCAGGGCCAACCTGTTGTTGGTTCAAAGGTTACGTCTTTGTCCTGCTTCTTAGGGCAGTTTTGGTCTTGGCTGCATTTGTTTGTGTGTGAGTAAGTTTTGTGTGAGTGGTGGTTGTGCTACCAGTTATGTCTGGGCAGCGTGTGTGGTTCTGTCAGGAATACCACCATGGTCATAATTTGTTGGTGTTCTCCGCCGGCCTGTTGGCGGTACGACTGCCACTGCCAACATGGGGGTCCTAAGACCGCCACACTGGTGATGACCCTCTCTCTGTGGATCATTCGACCATTGTAAATGCCATCCAGGGACTGGCAACTCAGATACAACAGAGTAATGCCTTCCTGGAGGGAATTCACTGTGCACTGGCTGACCTACAGAGATCATTTCAGGCTCTGGCCTCCACACTGAGGGAGGCCAGTCACCCTTTGTCTTCGTTCCCCCCTCCCCCTCCACCTTCCTCTTCCCAAACCCATACCCCTCTTCACTGACCCAGCCAAAACACACAAACAGACAGGCATGCATCCACCTCACCATCTAAGGGTAGTGCAGACAAACACAAGCCCCACAAGACCTACCACAGGCATGCACATAAGCAACATCCACCTGCAGACACAGCAACAGTCACAACCTGCCCTGACACCTCCACCACCCTAGCCTCACAGACACAACACCTGACACACCTGCAGTCACCACACCAACATTCACTGATACAGTCACACCACCTATCCTATCCACAATCAGCACAATAGCAGACCCTCAGACATCCACCCCAGTCACCACATCTGCAGGCACCAAAACCACAGACACGCCTACATGCAGCAAATGCACTATGACTGTAGTCACTACCCCAACAGACAGACACCCATCCACCATGGCATCTCACAGCACCTCCACACCTCCTCCTCCCAAGACACATAAACACCCACACTCACCCACCCAATATACACCCAGCACGAACAAGTATACCTTGCACACACATGCACCCAAGACACCCACCAAAACACCTGAGACAACCACTCCCTCCCTCTGCACCCAAATCCTTTTGCCATGACCATCCCTGTGTGTCTAAGAAAGCTTTCCTCTCAGAGTATAACCTTTTCCCTACTCCTCTCCCACCCCATGTGACCCCAAAATGCTCTGTGTTCCTTCCCAAGTCCAACCCTTACACTTTCACCACCCCCCCTGCTCCCCCTGCAAGTACCCATGCCCCTCCGCTGCCAATAAGTCTGCTCCTCCCAAGAGTTCCTAACCCTCCCCTAAGCCTCGACCTAAGCCCCTCCTCCCAAACACAAGCCCAAAGATCCCCCTCCCAGCCCTAAACCAAAATCCTCCCCTTCGGCCCCCCAATCCCTGAGGTACCTGCTGCCCCCTTGATGCCCCTAACTGTGGAGGTTACACTTCAGTCATTCAAGTAAGGGGCGCATACAAGTGCCTTATGTGCATGTTGCACTTGTGGTTATTGGACTGCCTCTGGCCATGGACTTTGTATATATGTATATATAGTATATATCAGGGCCAACCTGTTGTTGGTTCAAAGGTTACGTCTTTGTCCTGCTTCTTAGGGCAGTTTTGGTCTTGGCTGCATTTGTTTGTGTGTGAGTAAGTTTTGTGTGAGTGGTGGTTGTGCTACCAGTTGTGTCTGGGCAGCGTGTGTGGTTCTGTCAGGAATACCACCATGGTCATAATTTGTTGGTGTTCTCCGCCGGCCTGTTGGCGGTACGACTGCCACTGCCAACATGGGGGTCCTAAGACCGCCACACTGGTAATGAGGCCCTAAGTGTCGCAAAAGAGCCACGCACATTCAGAAAGGGAGTGGGAAGGGTGTATGGTGGTGGTGTTGCATTTTGGAGCCTACTCTCACAAATGTATTCCTAAGATATGGACTGACAGCATAGTCATTTACAGACACCACATTTTTCATTTAAATGATGACTAAATTTGCACATGCATGTATTTTTACTGTTAAAACTACATAGTGCACAAACAATAATGTGCATAAACCATGCTTCAGCTCATTTTCTTCATTTACGCATAGAAAGGGAAAGCAATGTTCTTTGTTTTTATTGAATCTTTGTGTCTATAACACTTCATTATTACATAAAAGGGAGTCATTTGTGTTTTTCTAACTCCTTATTTACCTGTTATTGATGAACCAAAGTTTGCAAGCTTTTAATGAAGAATTTGTGTCAGCCTTAGTGTGGTCTTCCCCCAAACATTTTGCATACTTATCTCCATTTTGTGCTGAACTTTGTTTTGGTTGGCCTTAGGACGTTGTGCACTGACTGCTTAAATGCCTGTGCTCACTCCCCTAAACATGGTTTAGTTGGTTTGCACCTGATTGGCATATTTAATTTAATTGTAAGTCCCTTGTAGAGTGGTACACCATGTACATGCCTGTAAATTAAATTCTACTTGACAATATAACCCCCTTTGCCAAGCCTTAAACTCCCCTTTCCATTGCATATAAGTCACCCTTAAGATAGGCCCTAAGTAGGCCTTAAGTAGCCTGTAGGGCAGGGTGCACTGTAATTAGAAGGTTGGGCGTGTACTTTTAAGTTGTACGTGTCCTGGTAGTGGAAGACATCTAAATTTGTTTTTCACTACTGTGAGGCCTACCTCTTTTACAGAATAACATTTAGGGGGTCATTCTAACTCTGGCGGGCGGCGGAGGCCGCCCGCCAGAGTTCCCCCGCCAGAACACCGCTCCGCGGTCCGAAGACCGCCGTGGTGATTCTGGGTTTCCCACTGGGCTGGCGGGCGACCGCCAAAAGGCCGCCCGCCAGCCCAGTGGGAAACTCCCTCCCACGATGAAGCCGGCTCCGAATGTCAAGGGACATGTACATGGTCTTACTCCTCATGTGGCATGTACACACCTGCACAACACTAATATAATGATACAAATTGTCCCACTGACCGTGCTAACCACCGCCATGAAAGACCACCATGGGGCTGGTGATCCCATTGTAATACAGCAGCGTGGCTGCAGCCACCTCAGATGTCTTTCTGGGACAGCCGGCCCGGCGATCTGACCGGCAAACGTTTAATCGGGCCCTAAGTCCGAAGATAGAAATCTTCACCTCTACTTCATTAAGCAACTCCCTGATGACAACACCTCCTCCTAGGACACCACCTGCAGCCTTTTCCCACTGAACTTCTACCTTATCTTCAAACTTCTTCCAAATCTGGAATTAAGCATCGACCGGGCCCTATCCATTTTTTGTATCAGACTTGCACCCCATTGTGTTTGGACATATTTTTTTACTTTAACCTGATCTTGTGCAACTAAATGTTCACTGTAGGCACTTTTATCTTTTAGGTGGTAGATTTGACCTTAAACTTTAAATATTTATAATGACTGTTCTACTAATTGGATTTTTGTCATTTTGGTATCAAATAATTTTATCAACATTTACTCTGTTTTTCTAAATTGGTGTGTTGTATTTTCACTTTATTACATTATGGATTTGATTAATGTATTTAATTATTGTGTATGTAATTATATAATAGGAGCTGAATGTAGTTTTTTTAGGGGGAAGGGAGGGGAGATTATTAAAGTATATGAATATGTGAATATTAATTTGAATTCTTTCTTCAAAAGTTAGATTTTCATTCATATTAACATTTTAGCACTTTTAAATTATGTTTAATTTTTATAGTAAATTTACATTTGTGTATATGTAATTTAATTATTTTGGAGAATACTATAAGACAATTTTTCGTTTGATATTGTGTAGAATAATCATTCTACTTTGAAGATTTTTTTTATTTTTTATTTTTTGTTTTATGCACTTAATAAGGTGTAGTTTTGACACAATTATTCACTAATTGTAAAACAAGATTATTCTAATTTATGTCTATTTTCTTTTAAAAAATGAATCACAATAAATAATGTTTATTAGGCAGAAATATATATATATATTTTTTTTAAGAATAACTGTATAAAAGAAGTAAATATTAAAATATACCATTCTTTTAATATTTATTTTTGTTATGGCTTTGTATATGATTAAGTCAAAGGATTTGCATGTAACTATTTTGTATTAAAATGTATATATGTTTAAAAATTAAAAATAATGTTAAGTTTTATAGTTATTTTGTAATTTCCTTTTAACAGTATTTTTCTGATATTGTATTTAGAGATTACTTTAGAGATAACACTTTAGAGATAATTTCAATAAGTATGTGCTTAATCAAAATTATTATAGGTTATACATGGATTATAGTTATACATGGTATTTTCAATATCTCATTTTGAAATTATATCTAATTGTGAAATTTGTTTACGTACGTGTGGTGTTATGTAGTACTTATTATAAGGTTTGATATTTTATTTATAATATGGAATATAATGTAGAGTATATTTAATGTCTATTTAAAATAATGAATTCTTTGGATAATTTGTATTGTGAATTATATAACAAATATTTGTTAGGTGGGACTGTGTTATAAGTTATTTGATTTATTTACTGTTAAAAAAATGCAGGATGTCTTCCTATGGAGTGAGGATAGTAAATGTTGCCCATTTAGTGCCCAACAACTTCCCTAAAATGGTTTAGATTGGACTGGGGATAATATGTGTGATCCCTCCAGTGTCCAACATCTCCCCCACAAAGGTTTGAAGTGGAGTCTGAATAGTAATTGTAGTCCCTTATTGTCCAACATCTTCCTCAAAGTGGTTTTGATTGGAATGGAAAAAGCAAATGCAACACCTTTGGTGTCCAGCACCTTTTGCAAAGTGGTTTAGATTGGTTCGCGAATAGTAAATGTAACCATTTTAGTGTCTAACCTCTTCCTCAAAATGGTTTAGATTGGAGTGGGAATAATAAATGCCACCACTGTAGTGCCCAACTCCCTGCCTTACCTGCTTTACATTGGAGTGTGAATAGTAAATGCAGCACATTTAGGGGGTCATTACGAGTGTGATGATCTGATGACTGCCACACACGTGGTGGCAGTCAGAACCACTGCAGACACATTACAACCCTGGTGGTCCGACCACCAGGGAACCACCAGCTCTGCCAGGATCATTGATCCCTGCGGCCTAGCTGTGGCAGAGATCATAATCTGCCAGTGCAGTGCTACATGCAGCGCTGCCCCTGTGGATTACAACCTTGTTCTCCGCCAGCCTTTTCATGGTGGTAAGACCACCATGAAAAGGCTGGCAGAGAACACGTGCAGGGGGCAACAGGGGGCCCCTGCAATGCCCATGCATTTAGCATGGGCAGTGCAGGGACCCCCCTGCCCAGCACCATCGCAATGTTCACTGTGTTTTTTGCAGACAGTGAACATTGCGTGGATGTTGGTGCACCCTGCTGGCTACAGTATTGCCGCTGACTCAATTACGAGCTGGAGACAATGCTGTAGCCTGTTTCCCGCTAGGCTGGCAGGCCTAAACTCAGGTTTCCACCTGCCGACCCAGCAGGAAACTCATAATAACTCCGGAAGGGAGGTCACCGCATAGGCAGCAGCCGCCCTCTAAGGAGGTTGGCGGACAGGCTTTCCCATTCGCCAAACTCATAATGACTCCCTTTGTGTCCAACACCTTCTCAAAAATGGTTTAGATTGGAGTGGGGATAGAAAATGTAACCTCTTTATTCTTCAGTACCTTTCCCAAAGTGGTTTAGATTATAGTGGAAAGAGTAAATGTCACTCCTTTAGTATTCATTACCTTTCTAAAAATGGTTTAGATTGGAGTGAGAATAGTAATGTAGCCACTTCAGTGTCCAACAACGTCCCCAAAATTGTTCACATTGGAGTGGAATAGTATATGTAACCCTTTGGTCTTCAAAACCTTCCCCAAAATAGTTTACATTAGACTGGGGATGGTCGATATAATTATTTTAGTGTGCAACAAGTTCCCCTAAATGTTTAGATTGGAATTGGTATTGCATTTCTTACATACATTATTGATATTTTTATTTTTTAACATTCTAAAGGTTCATTACACAGTTTATAATTTTTATTTACATTTTTTTAAATTATATATTGCACATGTATATATTTATAAATGGATATGTATTTGTACACGTAAGCAAAACACTTTCATTTTTATAGTCAACCAGCAATTTTAGTGATTTTTTAATAGTAAATAAAGCATGTAGATACCTTTTGAACAGTGTTGTACATTTCTAAATGTTTCATTTATTATTTCAAGTGTGGTATGTTTATTTTTATACATACATACACTTATTTCACGTACTTTTTAAACAATTTTTAAATTCTTCTTTAAGTATATCCTAATTAATACTATATTGTCTTCTTTTTACAGAATTATTTATTTTATATATTACCTACTTTTATTTTTTATATAACTTTCATTGACGTTTTATATGTTTTAAACATTTTTTACATATTTTAAAATCATTTTGTATTTAAATCCATTTTGATTTCTATAAGGGGATAGTTTTTTTGTTGCATTTAGTAGGGATATTGTTTTACTGCTAACTTAACTCTTGTAATCTATTCGTGTATTTTTTTGTTTATTTTCGTAGAAGTGACTTTCAGGAAGGTGCTGCAGTTTTCTATAGGATTTTATGGGCAGGAGTGATGTAGAAAGTACTAGTAAATGATGGTTATAGATTTATTGTCAAGTTTCTGGAAAATTCATTTGTAGTTTGTGTTATTTTGTTTACTAATGTTCTGTGTTAGGTCTAGTTAGAGTTTGGTAGTAATGTTTCATTATTTTATATAATGGTATGTGTTTTGTATAGTTTTAATGTAATGTTTTTGTAACAATTGAAGTTTATTTGTGTGAGTGAGTATTGCTTGTGTTTTTACAGGTTTACTTACATTAATTTGCTACTGCATGAGGGATGTGCAGAGGGGGAATCAGTGGGGTAGAGAGTGAAGGTTGGGATAGAGAACCGAGCTAGAAAACCTTCCCCACTGGACTCCATACCTGTCAGTCTCTTGTGTAGGGTGGGAATTACAAGCCACCAAGCCCTCTCAGTGATAAATGGCAAGTGAATCAGCATGTGTGTGTGCCCATTCCTGCTACCACAGGCTCACAAGCAGTTGCAGAACTGGAGGAGGCAAGCTGTCAGTCATTCTCTCAGCCTCATGCTTAGATGCCCAGGTCAGTCTTGCTCTGCCCCTTGCTGCCCACTATAATTGAAGTTGATTTTATTAAATGTTTACTAAACAAATCAGTGTGGTCTTGGGGAGCTTATGGTGACCTCAGGCCTATTGTGAATGCAAAAATCTATACTGAATGGGAAACCACGGCAAAAGAATGAGGCAATTCTGCTTTAATATGAGAGCCAAAAGTTTACCCGAGAATAAAGGAGGCCGGGCTGGTGAGCACCTATTGGTTTCACACAGTAGGGAGCCATTCCCATTCCACAGGACGCATTTGCTGACGGATTTGGTGACAGATTGATCGTTTGACGCTTTCCAATTAGGTATATTTCCCTATGTCTCATTTAGAGTTGAACGACTTGACCCCAATCATAGCACAGCTCCCATTTCTATTACATCTACCCTCAGTGAAAGCGCTCCGAGCATGAAAGGTGCAAGTGTGAAAAGTCACATTTTTAATTTGACTGGATTTTGTCGAGCAAGCAGACAGAGCTGACAATTGATTTGTCTGCAGGCATACACCTCATTTCTACCTGTGTTCTCCATAAAGAAAAGTTAGATTCTGCTGAATAAATGCCCGTGAAAGCATGACCTATCTGTTTGCTACTAGTCAGAACACGGAAGTACAATTTGTGAGGAGATTGTGAGCTCCGGATGATGATTGGAGGACAGGAGACGTTGAGTGGTAGTGCACTTATAGATTGTTTATGCTGAGCCTGACACAAAGGGACCTTAAAGCCTATACTGATTAGTGCTTAAGTGCCCATCATGGGCATAGAGTTCTTCTGTGTAGTTCAAGAGTGCCTGACCCAAAATGACTGTCCTGAAAGCTGCAATTATGCAAGACTTCATGGGAAGCTGTCAGGTGCTTTCTGGCTTCAATCTCAAAACACCACCTGTTTCAAGATGATCACTGCAGTTTACTGCAACCATGATCAGAGGCTTCTAGCATGTTTGTGAAGTGGTCTGACTAGGGAGGTTCGTGACTGACCTGCTGTCCTTCACTGCATCTTCTGATACTGAAAACCATGACATTTTGATGTGTGGTGAATGATAAGGATGATTTTGTGCATTAATTAAACGTGTGCAGAATTGTAGGAAATTGGGCAGGATGTGAGGCCTGTGCAAGTAATAGGTCCACAATTTCTCCTTACTAGGAACCAAGCACCCCATTGTAGCACTTGACTCTTTCAGGGTAGCTAAGCACAGCAGTTCAAGGCCTAATCAGGGAATCTGGTGTGGGTTAGTAATCATCACTTGCTAACTTACAATAATACCACTCAAAAAATGATTGCCTAGACAGTTTTTTTCTTTGAAAACGGCAAAGTAAATTCATTACAAACATCACTAAATATTACACATATATTTACAAGTATAAACACCAGGAAGCTAGGAATGCCTTTTGTGATATTCTGAAATCACAGTTGACCCCAGTTGGTTCATGACCCCCCAAATCACAGTACCCTGCCCATACACCAGATAGAGCATCGCAGTATAGGTGGGCTATTAGCTGAGTCAAAGGGCCATCATCACAACATATAGGGCCAGCCTGTTGGCTTTGTCGGGATCACCACATTTAAGGGCCAAAAACCATGTGTTAGGAATCACCATCATCAATTAGGCCCATTTCCTCTTTTGTGGGCATATGACAGTGCTCCCCCTTTTCTTTTCTTGGCGGGAGGCTTGGGGTCCGGGGTCCTGTCGTGGCATATATCATCCCAGGAAGTCCTCAGGTTGGCCATAAATCACTGGAGGGGGCCCCACTTACACTCCCTCTGCACCTTGTTAAAGAATATTGTACTTTCTCTAACCCACAGACACTGGCCCACCCCAGGAATTTCCAGAATACTTGTATCGGAGCCCCACGCCTTCTGCCACACCAGCCAGGTGGATACGAAGGTCAGACCCATCACATTCTTTCCTCTTTGGTGTCTCGGACACAGTTGGGCCTATTTGCATGATTCTGGACTCATTTCACTTCTGTTGGTGAGCTTCCTGGCTTCTGAAGTGGCACATTTTTCGGTGACCGGGTTCCATTGGCTCCCTGCACCAGCCTTTCTCTTCTCCTTGGTCTCTAGTGCTCCTTTCCTTTTGCTGTGCCACAGAAGTCCAGATCATCCCCAACCAGTCCCCAGGGGGTGTATAGGAGCCAGCTATATTGGGGTCAGCTGTAGGCAGACTCCTTAATCCATTAGGGAGGCAGGTGGGCATGTCCTTCCAGCTGGCTATGGCTGCTGCCACCCTTCAGTTCCAGTGGCCAATTCTCTCTCCTTTGTGCAAAAGTGTTCAAATGGGGAGGGAACATCTGGCATGCCAGACACCCTAGGACAATCCTAGGGTGCCACATCATTAGTCCACCGCTATCCCAACCCTACTGTACAGTATGCTGGGACAATGCAATATGGCACCATCAAGTGGTCTCTGTTCACACCTGGGCTTTACCTTCTGTTCAGAGAGCCTTGGCTGTCCCAACCTTGGTACAGTGTGACGGCTAAATAATGGATGCAGATCTTCTTTCCTACTCTTGCCTCCTCAGGAGCTGAGTGAGGCACTATTAATTACTCTTTTTGTGTTGGGAGGCCTTTTGAGGCATATTTTCAAGAATTAACACAGAACTGCGTTAACGCAGTTATGAGTCAACATTTTTAACACTGGCTAACATAATTTCTTATCGCCTTGAATGCACCATATTTACAAAACGGCGCACCGTGGCAGTAAGAAACGTTTTGCGGAAAAAAAATGAAACTCGACTTTGCGACATGGTGCAAAAAAATTATGCTAGTGCTGCAAATGTGGTGCTAGCCTGATTAGCAGCACTTTTTTTATGCTAGTCGTGCTAGCGTCACTTTTGGGCTGAAAAGTGTCCAGAAAAAGCCAGTGAAAATGACAAAAAAGAAGCCAATAGGTGATATAATGGAGAAGTCAAGGCAGGAGGTACCCCAGAGAGACCCCAGTGAGCCCAGTACAAGCCAGGATGTCCAGAGAGACTCCCAAAAGAAGGGGAAAAGGAAGAGGACGTGTAGGTTCAGTGCAAAGGAGAGCAACATCTTGATCACAGAGGTGACGGAGCACTAACACAAGCTCTTCGTCACCTCTAAATTGCCAATAGGTAGGAAGCAAGCCATATGAAAGTCCATAGTTGATAAAGTCAACAGTGTAGCAGGGGTAAAGAGAACTGTGACAGATTGTAAGAAGCACTTGCATGACTGCAAGCACAGAACAAAAGAGAAACTGGGCAGCACTACAAGCCAGTAGTGAAAATCCTGCATCCCAGGAGCAGCTGAATGAGTTGGAGGGGATGGTGGCAGCGGTTATCCCTCAGGAGTTGGTGATCGAAGTCCAGGGCCAGGACACTGCGGCATATGATGAGCAACAACAAACAAACAAACAAACAAAGTAAGTTGCAGCAGGGAACAATGTTGCAACTAACAAATGGCATAAGGGCGGTGCACATAGGAGGCACTGTATGCATGTAAAGTGGTTGCATGGGGGCAAAATAATGGTGAAACACCAAACACATGTAATGTGCACTGACCCCCCCCACTATATGCACAGATCACTTCACAACCCTCACAACACTCCCTTCACTGTATCAAATGTACCATCTGGCCATGTTTAACTCTCACTGGGCGTCATGTACCAGGCCTCTTACACAGGGTCGGGCAACAAGTGCTGGGGTACACCTCCCTGCACCACTGGGAAAGGTCACAAAGTAACATACTCACAACGTACGGGGCATTTCTGTCATTACCATCTGTGCTGATGCACAATTTGCTGGCATGTGCCTATGCAGGAACACCTGTACCGTGCCTCAAGGATGCCTGTGCTTTTGGGATGATTGCTATTGTGCATTGAGGGATACCTTCTTGAACAACATTAGGCACATGTGGTGTTTTCGTCTTACGATGTGTGATGCACAATGCACCACACATAGAAAAATGACATTACTGGGACAAACAAAGATGACACTCACCCTCTTTCTACGCCAACCCTGAGTTGGCGTATGAAACTGCAGGATTTCCATATGTGAAAATCTGGAAAGGATTCAGGTGTTATGTTGGTTACATGTGTGTTGTGTGGGAACACACCCAGCAACACACATAGAATGCTACCTGCATGCAGTATGAGGTATGAAAGGGGTACATAATTAACAGGCCACGAAAAGGCACACTGCACCACTGGACTGTAACATAAAAATTATGCTCTGGTGGGCCAGTGTGCTATCAGTGTCTGGGAAATGTGGCCCATTGTCAACCATGTATGATGAAATGATGCAGTGCAGTGCAGAAGCCCAACCTGCTGTGCTGTATCATCTTGAATGTGCAGGGATGTGTAGTTGTCAAGTAACATGCAATGCATCCCTGTACTATCCTTGGTGATGGGACACAAACTGCTGCCCAACACCATCATAGGCAAACATTGAGCATGGTGTAAGGGTGCCTGTGTTGCAGGTCTGATTGCACATGTGCAGGAACAATCAGGAATGCTGCCTGACACTTCCAATGCCTGTTGCTGACTGCAACTCACATTGAAAGATGCAAAAATAGGCCCACAACAATGTTAGTCATATGTAGCACCACTTCAGTGCCACCCACGAGGAGGTGTATCAACCTGATGCATTCACACATTGACTAGTTTGGGAATGTGTGAGGTATTTGTGCCATGCCACCCCACATGTGTTGTAAGAGTGATGTAATAGGGAGAATTGACCACATGCATCCTCCTTGTCACCTCTTGTTATGTGTGCTGTAACCTGTATCACCCACAGTAAGATACAACCACCTCTTGTGAATGTGATTGTACAGGAAGGTGTCCCTTCCTGCACAACACTCAGTCTTGCAACGCAGGTGCACTTGCACCCATGCTGCAAGGGGGCCTGTGTTGCAAGGATGAGTGTTGTTCTGCAAAAACACAGTTGGTTGGGGCAAGCAAGGATGGTAGCAACAGTACAACATTGATGTGACAAATAAATGATGCATGTGTAAGATTGTAAGGGGCAGTCACTAGTGTGTCAGTAACAAAATATAGATTTAGGGGGAGTCAAATGACAACAACATAATGACAATGCAAGTCACATTACTTCACAACACAGAGAAATTCTGTAGGAATACCTGTTTTGGGATTTGCATCCATGCACATCAAGAGAGTCATGTACATTGCTGAATGATGTCTAGATTTGTGGATGACACCATTGCCAATCTGTCAGGTACTTGACTATAGGGGATACACATAGCCACACATGTCACTTACTACAGTTTGCATGTGCCTAACATGGACTGTGCAGACATGCTACCACTTAGACAGTAAATCATTATGGAGACCATAAAGTAGGAAAAGCAAGAATTAATCAAACTACAAAATCATATCCTAAAACACCCTAAAATAACTGACCTACCTATACTAACCTAAACTACACTATATTATCCTAACTTATTCCTACTGCTAACTTATCCTAACTTATTCTATACATCTAAGGCCACATGATCAACTCCCCACCGCCTTAAAATACATCTAAAGACAAGGACAACAGTAACTACAGCTAAACATTGACTAACTAAATATATACCCTAAACAATCATATATATATATATATACATATATATATACATATATATATATATATATATATATATATACATATATATATATATATATATATATATATATATATATATATATATATATATATATATATATATATATTTGTTTTTTTAATTATCAAAACATACCAAAAAAGAGTTACCTGAAAACCCACCCCCAAGAAAAACCTACTATGTCCCACAACTAATGTACACTTATCTAACCCTAACTATCTAAATGCCCCAACTATGTACAAAACTATACAAGAGGAAGGGAAGTTCAGTTTATCCGGACCATTGTCCAGCTCAGCGCTTCAGCACTGCAGCCCTGAACTCTCTGAGCATTTTCATAATTTGGTCATTCTAGTGTGTCAGTCTAGCAAACCCAGACTTTTGATCCACAAGCTCTGTGTGAAATTCCTGCACATAGTGTGGTTCCACATGTGTTGGTACAGCCTGTGAACCAGTTGGGGCACTTGTTGCAGCTGGTGTTGACGGTCCTGCCCCTTTAGAGCTTGCCCTGTCTGTGGCCACAGACCTGCCTGCTTTGTGAGTCCTGGAGACGAAGGGATCCTTGGATGGACCCTCTTAAGGGAATGCTTTCCATGAGCCCGATGAACGATCCCTCTCATAGAGGTGCGCCATCCTCTGGTAGCCCTTTGTAACCTGACAAATGTGGCAGGAACATTCCGCACGCTTCTCAAACTGGTGCTTCTGGGATGGGGTCATGTCTGCAGTTGCAACATGAATGGGACATGTCAGTGTGAGAGAGGGCCTCTTTTTTACATTGTTATCCCCCACTTTTTGCCTGATGTTGATGTGTCCTAAGATTGTAGTGCCCAGGGCCCCTGCTAATCAGGTTCCCTGGGCCAGAGCTCTTTCCCTAAATCTGTTGTGATACATTGGCACAATTGGATACACCCATAGCTACAACTATAAGTCCCTAGTAAGTGGGCACCTACGTACCCAGGGCATGGGGTACTTTGGGTAGGCCCCTGAAGGCAGCAGCACTGATTGTGCCACCATCTAGGGACCTGCATCCAGGTGCACCCAGCACTGCTATTGCAATCGGAGTGTCCTGGTGTAAACCTAAAACACAGACTCAACATGGCACACTACCTGTGTGCCCTGTCCACCATACACTGCATTTACTATGGGTAAGACATCCCTCTGGTAGGCCGTACAGCTGCAAGGCAACGTGCTCCATATTATATGTGAGGGTATAGCTGCATGAGCAATATACCCCCACTTCGTCCTTGTTAAACCTGGGATATAGTAAGTGAACAGAGCAGGCATTTTTGTTTGTGTACTGGACACTGGTCAGCACAAGTTTCCCAGCTACATGATGGCCACTCTGAACTGTGGGTTGTTTGGTATCAAGCAACTCAGATAGATAAATCCAAACTGGTGCCAGTATTGGATTTATCCTTAAATGTACCCAGGGGCCACTTTAGAGTTTCCCCCTGAAAAAGCTAACTTTACCGGCATGGTTGCTGTCTGGTCCTATCCAGCTGCCACCTCCAGACAGCCAATATACAAACCTTGGGGGAGAGCCCTGGATCCCTGTTTGTAAAACAATGCCCTTCCTGGGTGGAGGAGCTAACACCCCCTCCCTCAGGAATGTGCACTGTCTTGGTGGTGAGCTTCAAAAGGCAAACTGCCCTTGACACTCAACCCCAAGCCTGCTGCTAGCAGCAGGTGGCATTCCTCTTTGCAAAACCCCAGTTTTGGTGGGAACAAAGGAGGGAAACCTAACAAAGTGGAGAAGGAGTGGCCTTACCTGGCATGCACCACCCCTAAGGTGTTTCCTGCGAGGTGGACCCCCTTTCTCATTTTTCTCCATCTTGAATGAAGGAAGAGTAGCCAATTAGGTTTAGGGCAGAGACCCTTTCCACAGGAACAGGTCACTATAGTGGGTGTAGCCATCCAAAGGTAAGTGTCCCATTGGACACTACCAGGTTCCCCCTAAAATGCAGACGAAATTCTATATTTAGTAGGCATCGCTAGACCAAGATTTCAGATTCAAAAGGAAGAAGAGAAGACAGCACCAAGAAGGACCAAAGCCCTAGAACTGTGTACCTTCTGCACAAGAAAAGGTGCCAAACCCTGCCTGCTGCACCTGGGACCCGACAATCGCTGCTGCGGAGGAGCTGACCACTTGACTGACCTCAATAAACCCTGAGGACCTCCTGGCTTTGCCAATACCACAAGACCTCCCTCCAGAGTGGAAGTACCACCCTGCAATCAAGCAAGAACCAGCAACCCAATGACAGTCACTTTACTGACCGGCTGATATCTCCCGAACCGGAAGTTGCAGCCAAACCTGACGACACATTGATGACAACCAAGACAAGCCCTGCAAGTGTGCCAAGATTGGTAGCATTGCACCCCCTGGTGGTGGGATCTTACCAATACCCTCAGTACTGGTCACTAGATATCAGACACCCAGAAAACCAGCTCCCCCAGAGCTGAAAAAGGATCAGGAGGAAGCCCCAGTCAAGGGACTTCTGGAACACCCTGGACCTCCCAACCAGAGTGCCCCCATTGTCCTGTAAGCAGCCCTCCAAGAGACGCCTTTGAGCTCCCTGCAATGAGGAACCAGCTGTGCCCACAGGGTCTCAAACCCCTTGTGACCTTGACAGCCGAAGGGGACCCCAAGGCACCACCTTTAAATCTGCAAGAACCACTGTCTCCCTGAGTGGCCCTGCACCTCCTTCAAGAGACTTTTCAGTGCTGCTCCCAAGGGAACCGGGAGACGTCTGGGACTCTCCAGCTGCACAGTGTGCCCACCGACAGCCTCGACCAGCCTGCAAAAGTGGAACCTGTTAACACAACTGTGCGATTTTATATGCATTTTTTAAAGTGAATGCCTATTAATTCCTATGGTGCGTAATTACGCACAGAAAGACTGCATTTAATAAAACTTCAAAAATTCATACCTTAAAAAATACTTAACCAATTTTGATAATCTTGATCTTAAAAATTATATAAAAATCTGAAGTATTTTTATAAATTGGTCTCAAGTTATTTCTTTGAGTGTGTGTAGAAAAGGCCCATCTTGCCTGGCATGTTACCCCCATTTTTAAATGTATGCAAGTTTGTTTTTGCCTGTCTCACTGGGATCCTGCTAGCCAGGACCCCAGTGCTCATAGTTTGTGGCCTGAACGCGTGTAACTGTGTAGTGACTAACTGTGTCACTGAGGCTCTGCTAACCAGAACCTCAGTGCTTATGCTCTCTCTGCCTTTACAATTGTCATTATAGGCTAGTGACCATTTTTACCAATTCTAATTGGCACACTGGAACACCCTTATAATTCCCTAGTATATGATACCGAGGTACCCAGGGTATTGGGGTTCCAGGAGATCCCTATGGGCTGCAGCATTTCTTTTGCCACCAATAGTTTGCTCAGACAAATCTTACACAGGAACTCCACTGCAGCCTGAGTGAAATAACGCACATGTTATTTCACAGCCATTTTTCACTGCACTTAAGTAATTTATAAGTCACCTATATGTCTAACCTTCACTTGGTGAAGGTTAGGTGCAAAGTTATTAAGTGTGAGGGCACCCTTGCACTAGCAAAGGTGCCCCTACATAGTTCAGGGCAATTTCCCCGGACTTTGTGAGAGCGGGAACACCATTACACACTTGCACTACATATAGGTCAATACCTATATGTAGCTTCACAATGGTAACTCTGAATATGGCCATGTAACATGTCTAAGATCATGGAATTGTCCCCCATGCCAAATCTGGTATTGGGGTGCCAATCCCATGCATCCCCGGGGCTCCACTATGGACCCCGGGTACTGCCAAACCAGCTCTCTGGGGTTTTCTCTGCAGCTACCGCAAGTGCCACCCCACAGACAGGGTTCTGCCCTCCTGGGATCTGGGCAGCAGGAAGGCAGAACAGAGGATTTCCTCTGAGTGAGGGTATTACACCTTCTCCCTTCGGAAATAGGTGTTAAAGGCTGGGGAGGGGTAGCCTCTCCCAGTATCTGGAAATGCTTTGAAGGGCTGAGATGGTGCCCTCCTTGCATAAGCAAGTCTACACCGGTTTAGGGAACACCCAGTCCCTGCTCTGGTGCGAAACTGGACAAAGGAAAGGGAAGTGACCACTCCCCTGTCCATCACCACCCCAGGGGTGGTGCCCAGAGCTCCTCCAGTGTGTCCGGACCTCTGCCATCTTGAATTCAGAGGTGTGAGGGCACTCTGGAGGCCTCTGAGTGGCCAGTGCCAGCAGGTGACGTCACATACCCCTCCTGTTAGGTGCTTACCTCACTAGGTGGCCAATCCTCCTCTGAGGGCTATTGAGGGTCTCTACTGTAGGCTTTTCCTCAGATAACGACTTGAAAGAATTCACCTGAGTTCCTCTGCACCTCTCTTTTTGACTTCTGCCAAGGATCGACCGCTGACTGCTCCAGGAAGCCTGCAAAACTGCAACAAAGTATCAAGAAGACTACCAGCGACATTGTAGTGCCTGATCCTGCTGGCATTCTCAGCTGTTTCCTGGAGGTGCATGCTTTGGGGGCTGTCTGCCTTTATCCTGCACTGGAAGCCACGAAGAAATCTCCTGTGGGTTGACTGAATCTTCCCACTGCTCCAGCAGGCACCAAACATCAGCGTCACCAGTATTCTGGGACCCCTCTCATCCTGACGAGCGTGGCCTCTGGAACACAGGTGGTGGACCCAAGTGACCCAGACGGTCCAGTGGTCCAACTGTCCAAATTTGGAGGAGGTAAGTCCTTGCCTCCCCTCTCCAGACAGTAATCCTGTGCACTGCGTGAACTGCAGCTACTAGGGCTTCTGTGCACATTTCCAAGGAATCCTTCATGCACAGCCAAGCCCAGGTCCCCAGTACCCCATCCTGCATTGCTCAACTCCCTGAGTTGACCTCTGGCTTGGTGGGACCCTCTTTTGTAGTGTTGAGATGACCACCGTGCTCAGACTTCTTGAACCCGTGTTAAGGTACTTCTGTGGGTGCTACCTTCTTGTGCATGGGCTCTCTATGTTGCTGAGGGCCTCCTCTGTCCCCTCTCGCAAGTGGCGACATCCTGGTTCTTCCTGAAGGAGAAGTTCCTTGCACCTTTCGTAGTTGCAGAATCTTCAGCTTCTTCCATCCAGAGGCAGCCATTTTGCACCTTCATCCGGGGTTTAGTGGGCTCCTGCCCCCCTGGACACTTTCACGACTCTTGGACTTGGTCCCCTTCCTTTGCAGGTCCTCAGGTCTAGGAATCCGTCTTCAGTGCTTTGCAGTGTGTTGTGGTCTTTGCAAAATCCTCCATCACAAGTTTAGTGTGTTTTTGGGGAAATAGTAGTACTTTACTGCTACTTTCCAGGGTCTTGGGGTGGGGTATCTTGGACACGCTTAGTGTTTTCTTAAACTCCCAGCGACCCTCTACACACTACACTAGCCTAGGGGTCCATTTGTGGTTCACATTCCACTTTCTTAGCATATGGTTTGTGTTGGCCCCAGGCCTATTGCATCCTATTGTATTCTACAGTGTTTTCACTACTTTCTGACTGTTTTATTTACCTGATTTTGGTTTGTGTCTATATTTTGTGTATTTTACTTACCTTACTTACTTAGGTAGTATATCCTCTGAGATATTTTTGACACATTGTCACTAAAATAAAGTACCTTATTTTTAGTAACTCCGAGTATTGTCTTTCTTATGATATAGTACCTATATGATTTAAGTGGTATAGTAGGAGATTTGCATGTCTCCTAGTTCAGCCTAAACTGCTCTGCTATAGCTTCCTCTATCAGTCTATGCTATGCTAGAACACTACTAATCTACTAATAAAGGATAACGGGACCTGGCACAAGGTGTAAGTACCCTCAGGTACCCACTATATGCCAGGCCAGCCTGCTACAGTGTGTGAGACACATGATTGATGCTGTGAGTACAGTAAATGCTTTGCACTTCTCCAAACCTAGCCTAACTGTTCAAACAAGCTACCTCAAAGATTACAGCATTAGGGGATCTAGTTATTGCCTCTGGAAACCAACGTGTGGTTGCCTGGACCCCCTGAACAGGGTGCCTTGTTTTGCGCACTCAATAGAGGGCCAGCCTCCTACAGTCAACCAAATGTATATTAGGCAAATGAACAACAGGCATGCAATGAAAAAACCATCAGCAGTTCTCACTAGTTGGCCAGCACAAATCACAATGATATCCTGAAGTTCAGAGGTAATACACATCTGCACACCAATCATCATCTCCACATTGCTTATGTCCAAGGTACCAAGGCTAGCTATTGTTGCACAATACCATTGAACCATCTTGGCAAATCTTCAAAGGGCCATGTCACCATTGACTAAGATTGTCATACAAGTCAGCCATGTGACCATGGTAGGTGACACTCATCATGTTGGATTGCCCAGCAATGTTCCTCATGCTTGTGCAAATGACATCAGATCCTTTGGCATGTACCTAACTCATCTGATTAAGGACTGCAAGTTAAATATGGTCCCACAACAGTTTGTGCCTCATAAGGCAAAGCCAGATGACTAGACAACTTGCTAAATAGAAAATGGATGTGACAGGTATCATATGTGAAAATGGAGGGTGAAGCAGTCACCCATGCAACACAGAGGAACATTACACTACTCTCATATTCACACAGGTCAGTACCTGGTGAGCTGTGCCATGACTTGATGCAAAGTCTCAGAGTAACTTGATTTCTCCCACTATGCTGCCCATTGGCTGTATATGTATCCAAAAATGGTCAGTATGTTGCACAGCACTCAACACCACCATCTCATATGTGGGTGCATGCATGCCCGACACCTTATCTGCCTAGGGATCCTGGAACAGCACTGGCTAATGCTGTATATTGCTGTATATTGTTTGAAGATGTATGCATTACATCATGGACACTATATGGACCACCATGATCTGATGATGTTGTGAGGGATGGCATGTCATGTGACAATGTTGTATGGACATCCCTCTGGCCAAACACACATGACAGGATCTGTGAGGATCACATGGGTTGGCAATGTTGCGACCTATGATACAGATTATGGGGCATTACACCACAATGTTAGCCAAAACTTAGACATTTCTAATGTGGTGTGTTGACAACTGTCCTGCTAATCTTAGGGAAATATTTACATGGTCATTAATCACACCATGACCTGAGTTACTTTGTGCTACATGTGGCACACAGATCAATAACATGTTTAATGAACATCTTGCCGCCATCCATACATATGTAGGACCCTTTACTTCTGTCCCATGACCCTAGTGTCATCACTGTGTTTGGAATCAAGTACCATGTCTAACATTTACATGGCCCTTGCTGTACATGTTGCCACCAGTGCATTTTGGGATACACATCCTACACACAACTGCAACCATACAGTCCATATCTGTGTAGAGGATATGATGTTTGTAATAGCATATATGCACTTTATACATGATATTGCACACAACATATAAACAGCACACACAATATTTGCGCTACACATTACACATACAGATTGACTCTCACTGGTAGCATTGGGATATGCAAAGCTTGCCACCTCCCCAAGGGTGTATTGCTGGGGCCCACCTGCAAGATGTAACATGAGACATATATCACTGTAAATGATGCACAATGAACACTATGGACAACTATTCCACATCAGACATGATTTGCAAATGGACACAGAAGACTTAGGTTAGTGAATACTCAAATAGATCATTACACATGACTAAGTGACATACATTGGAAAGGCCAGGCTGACGTACACATATTTGCTGGAACCTGACTTACAAGTCTCTGCTACATTGTTCCCATTTTGCAGATGACTTCCTGCTGCAACAATTTCCAAGTATAGCTAATTGTGATGGCACTCTGCACATACATGACTCACAAGACACACTCAGACATGACTCCCTTTACTCTTGCATCAAATTCTAAAATCACATATTCATGACTATGCATCATACAACAGTAGTCAGGCACTTAGTGGACATGGACATGTGTTCCTGTAACCATGTACCCTTCCACCATGACATAGTTGTATCGGCATTGATGCACATCAGAATTTAGTGGAAAAACCCAGGGGGCAAGTATAGGAATATGCAATTTGTCTTCTTTATGGTGCATTGCTGATGTTGTCATGGATGCTGTTTTGCGCAAACGCACTACTCACAGACCTGCCCTTTGTCTTAACTTGGTAAAGAATGGCTATTGGCAAACAGACATGTACTCACAATTGCAAAACAGGAGTCAGCCACATAGTGTGGGTGCACTCACCCACAGTTTCACTGACCTCAATTCCAAGGTAGTCCAGAAGGTCCTGTTCCCTGCTGATGATGGCTACCCATTAATGTTTCATTTGACGGGCAGCGCACTCTACCTTGAATATACAGGTGATGTGGAACAGGACCTTCCCCCATGCAGCTACCATAATTCCATCTGGTAGCCCTGTATCACTCTTCCCCCCATGACCACCATATTGGGGAGGTAATGGGTGACCAGCCATAGGAGTCACCCACTTTATCCACACTGAGGTAACTGGCCCTTCCCTTTCATAACATGTCCTTAAACAAACCCAGGGTACCCTTAACAAAGCAAATATAACCCCAAACTACTCTTAACTATCCCAACGGATGAAAGTACCCCAAAAACAAACACCCAACAATACAATCACAATACAATACAAATAACAAATATGCATGACAAAACAGATGCCAGGGACACCATGGAGACAGCACAAAATATACATCCAACAGCACTCTCTAACACTATGGCCCTCATCTATCAATCAATCAGTGTATTTGTAGAGCGCACTGCCACCCGTGAGGGTCTCAAGGCGCTGAGGGGGGGAGGGTGCTGTTACTGCTCAAATAGCCAGGTTTTGAGCCGCTTCCTGAAAGTCAGCAGGTCTTCGGTTTGTCGTCGGGGTAAGAGCAGGGTATTCCAGGTCTTGGCGGTGAGGTGAGAGAAGGATCTGCCTCCGGCAGTCGCTCTTTGGATGCAGGGGACGGGGGCGAGGGGGAGGTCGGCTGAGCGGAGTTGGCAGGACGGGGTGTAGAAGGTGAGTCGTCTGTTGAGGTAGGCTGGACCAGTGTTGTGGAGCGCCTTGTGTGCGTGGGTGAGGAGCTTGAAGGTTATCCTTTTGTTGACGGGGAGCCAGTGTAGGTCTCTCAGAAGGGGGGGAAGGTGGCTGTGGCGGTGGGCATCGAAGATCAGGCGTGAAGAGGCGTTTTGTATGCGTTGCAGTCGTTTGAGGAGTTTGGCCGGGGCTCCTGCGTAGAGGGTGTTTCCGTAGTCAAGTTTGCTGCTGACAAGGGCTTGGGTGACTGACCTTCTTGTATCTGTGGGGACCCATCTGTAGATCTTGCGGAGCATGCAGAGGGTGTTGAAGCAGGTTGAGGAGACAACGCTGACTTGCTTGGTCAAGGAGACTGCTCATTATGTCAATGGCAGTAATGACCGTCTACCGCCGCAGTGACGGTCGCCAGAATACATACTGTCGGCTATATTATGACGTAGCCAGAATTCTGCCAGAAGGCTGGCAGAATTCCGGCTACGGTCATGACGGAGGTAAAGTGGCGCTGCTGCCAGCAGCAGCACCACGCCAGTAGACCTCAGCAGACTGTATCATGATCCATGATACGGCCTGTCAGTGTTCTGCTGGCGGACGTTGCTGCTGGCAGCAGCGTCACATCCCGTCTCCTGCTGGAGGACACCCTGGAAGCCGGTAAGTCAGGAGCTCCGACAGGGGAGAGGGTGGGGGGTGTTGTGTGTGTGTGTGGGGCTGTGGGTGTATGTGTCTGTGTGCGTGCATGCGGGCGTGTGGCATGTGGAATGCGTGTGTGCATGAAGGGGTGTGAGTGTGCGTGTATGTTGTGTGAATGCATGTGTGCCTGTGTGTGGGAATGTATGTAAGAATGCGTGGGAGAATGTGGGTATGATTGTGTGTATGAGTGTGTATGTTGGTGCGTGAATGTGCGTGTATGTCGTAGGGGGGATCGGGAGGGGGAGGAAAGGTGGGGATGGACTCCAGTGAGATGAAGGGGGCGGGTGAGACCCCTATCAGTGTCAGGGAAGGAATTTACTGGCACTGATAGTGCCTACCTCCGTGGTTTTGGTGGTGGTAAGGAAGCCACGAAAACCATGGTGGTAGGCAGGATCATAATCCCGCGGGTGGGACAGTGACGGCCGCCTGGCTGTAGACTGAAGTCTCCAGCCCGGAGGCTGTTACCTCTCTGGTGGACAGGAAGGTACAGCCAGCCTGTTGGCAATACCTTTCTCCAAAATACCGCCGTCCACCAAGGTTGTAAGGAGGGCCTATATTTTGCCGCTACTCCTGCAGAGTACATCAATAGCGTCATAAAAAATGACACTGTTGCCACCTACCCTGCGCCATGGTGTAAATACGGTGCACACATGGCGGCGGGTAGGGGGGTGCTAAGGGGCGCAGGGAAAGTGGCACTGCACTCTGTGCAGCTCCAATTTCCATAAATCTGGCCCTGTGACTGCAATAGAAAGTGAAAGTAACTTTGCAGTTCCTGGTGTGCAGCATGGCAGATCTATTACCTCACTTCCTTTGGTGATGAATCACATTTTTGATAATACATTGCGTTTTTTTGACGCTACACGTCAGTGAGTGTTTTTTTATGTCGCATGGCAACACAACATCAGGCATTTCCGACGTGTCGCATGGGATGCGTCATTTGTGGCAGATGCAGTGGCTTCAGAAAACATGCTTTGGGACAATGCGTGGATTTTTTGGACGCAAGGACTGTAATATGTGTAAAGATGTATGGTGTCCTGTGGAATTCATTTTTACACGTTTTCAGTCATGTGGATTGTTGTCTTGCCTGTGAATAGTTCAGTTCAACGTACTCCTCCCTTTCCATGTGTCCAAGGTATGTCTTGTAAGCCTATATGGGTGATGGTGCATGCCTCACTAGGGCCAGACAATTTATAAGCCACATTTCCTATGAGTTATGGACATCACAAATTCATGGGGTTGCCTCATTTGCCAACTATGTGTCACACTTACAAGACCCTTGCGCCCCTTAGCACCACCATAGTGTCATTTATTTTTACGCTACAACGGCACTAAACAGACCCATCACCCTCTGCCACATTTACAAAGTAGTGCACTGCTAGCTTTGCACCACTTTGTAAACCATTGCGCCCCATTATACCTGCGCCAGATATTGGCCCTCATTACAACCCTGGCGGTCGGTGTTAAAGCGGCGGTAATACCGCCAACAGGCCGGCGGAAAAAAAATGGAATCACGACCATGGCGGAAACCGGCAACATAGACAGCCACTTTAACACTCAGACCGCCACGGCGGTAGAAACAAACACAGCGGCAGTAACCGCCAACAGACAGGCGGAAGACAAAGTACCGCCCACTGTAATTCAACACACCTATCCGCCACCTTTTCCGGGGCGGAACCAACGCTATCAAAAGCACAGCGGAAACAGTACACAGAACGGAAAACACTCACCTCTCGACACCCAACGAGGAACCAGGACACCATGGAGCCCGAACTACAGGTGTTACCAATGCTGCTCTTCCTCCTGCTCTATCAGAAGCAGGACAGACGCCGTCAACGACCACGGTGAGTACTGCACCTACAACACAGGGGAGGGGGGAAGAGAGTGACACACACGCAACATGCAATAGCCCCACCCCCACCCTCATCCACAACAACATACACACAAATACATGCAGCAACATTACATATACACTCCATCACCCCCTGGAAGAGCGCAAGGACAAAAGGAAATGATTGTAACCAGTGTAATCATGAAAAATCTGATAGTCAAAAATCAAAATTCAGGCCCATATTTATACTTTTTTAGCGCCGCATTTGCGTCATTTTTTGACGCAAAATCGGCGCAAACTTAGAAAATACGATGGTATTTTGTAAATTTGCGCCAATTTTGCGTCAAAAAACGACGCAAATGCGGCGCTAAAAAAGTATAAATATGGGCTTATGTATATACAACTATGTACACCAACTACACAAATCCGGATAGTGTACCAATCATTGTCTGTGGACCACTGGTCCCAAAGTGCATGGGCGAAGCCCACACTAGATACCTGACTGGAAACGGGGAGAACACTGCTGGGGCATCAGACCGAAAATATACAGGAACCTCAGGGGGATGGGAAGGGAGAGCACCTCAGCCAGATGAACGCACGACGCCACTGCTGCACGAGGGGGCTCTATGCTCATTGCTGTATCCTGGGGAGTGCAAAGCCAAAATCTCTCAAGTCTCTCCAGTGGGTGGTTTGCCCACTGCTTTATCCAGGGGAGTGCAAAGCCCAAGTCTCTCGTCTCTCCAGTGGGTGGTTTGCCCACTGCTTTATCCTGGGGAGTACAAAGCCACAATCTCTCAAGTGGATGTCATTCTCCACTGGTACTGGAGGGGGCCTGGTGCCCAGAGTGCTTCATCCTGCCAAGGACTGGGGCAGTGGATGCTTTTCTCCACTGGTTCTGGAGGGGGCCTGGTGCCCAGAGTGCTCCACGTGCAGTGTGGCTGGTACAATTCCCTCACTTGGGTGTGTATGCCACAAGATTGCCGAGGTACAGGTAGCATGATACGCCATGGAGGCAGCGACATACCCCACACTGCTGCAGCTTCGCCTTCTTCCTGCAGATGCAAACAGTGATGGAAGTCATGCCTCATGGAAGCTGCCCAGGGTCCAGGAACTCTCCTCCAGCCTCAGATGACTGACCACTGGGGATGGTAGAAATGTCAGCAGTGGTGCCACTGTCCAAGCACGTCACGGGGCCGGTGGTGGTGCTTGCGGCAGTGTCTGTGGCGGCGGTGCTGGCGGTGGTGCATGAGTCAGCACCTGCTGAGGGACACAGCAGGATGTCTCCTGCAGCCTTGGATGGCTGACCACTAGGGAAGAGGCTGGGGACTGTGGCTGAGGCTGTAGACGTGCCGGTGGCTGTGCTGTGGCTGTTCAGGTGGCTGTGCAGGTGGCGGTGCATGTGGCGGTTGTGGTGGCGGGGCAGATATCGGTGTTCGCCGCCGTACAGGTTGGTGTGGTCGTGGACATAAGGTGTGACACTGGTCCCTCAGTCGGTGCCACCGTGCCCTCTCCTGACCTGCTCTTCTGCTTTTGTCCCTTTCCCACCTTTGATGGTGCCGCAGTTGTCTTGCCACTATCCCCTTTTGTTTTTGCTGAGCCCTTGGTGGCTGGTAGTTTTGGCTTCTCCCTCTGGGATGTGGGCACCTTTATCACCTTGGCAGGTGGCGGAATGTCCTTGCCCTCAATACGTGGCACACTGGCAGCCCTGATGGGTGGCGCACTCGATGACCCCGCAGTTGCTGGCACCACTGTGCCTGGGAATTTGTTGGCTGAGGTGCTGGGCTGGGACCTCGAAAGCCTGGCCCTAGGGGAAGGACGGGGGGGGTGAAGGGAAGAGATCAAGTGTTGCCAGGAAACGTTTTTTAGACACACTGGGACGGGAAGATGGAGGGGGTTTGGGAGTGGAGGAAGAGGTAGTGGTTGTAGAAGGTGTACGTCTGCTGAATTTGGGTGAAAATGCATGGGCCGGAGGCTGTGGTGAGGTGGATGGCTGTTGGGTGGGTGTGTGCCTGCATTTGTGTACTTTTAGAGGAGGGCTCACAGACACACTGGGAGAGGACACAGGGGATGTGTGAATGGTAGTGGGAGTGGTGATTGCACGTGATCGGTGTGTGGTGATGGGTGTGCTGGTGATGGAGGTAGTGGCTGAGGATGTAGTGCATGCAGGTGTGAGTGGAGACGAGACAGGGAGGGAGGAGGAGGACGTGGAGCAGGGGGACACAGTGGAGGCAGTGGATGTTGCTGTGTCTGCATGGGGATGAGTGCCTGTGGGATGTGTGGTGCTTATGTATGCCATGTCCACTCTTGTCTGTTGATGTGTGTGCATGCTGGTCTGATGGTGTGCTTGGGATAGGCTGAGGTACAGGGGATTGGGTCTGGGTGAAGGAAGTTGGAGGGGGGAGGCTGGACACAGGGACAATGGCTGAGGCCAGAGCCTGAAATGCTCTCTGTTGGGCCGCCTGCCCAGAGTGAATGCCCTCCAGGTATGCATTTGTTTGTTGCAAATGCCTCTCAACACCCTGAATGGCATTCAAAATGGTAGATTGCCCAACAGTGAGGGATCTCAGGAGGTCAATAGCCTCCTCACTGAGGGCAGCAGGGCTGACTGGGGCAGGGCCTGAGGTACCTGGGGCAAAGGAGATGCCCACCCTTCTGGGTGTGCGACCACGGGACACATGCTGAGGGGCTGCCGGAAGGGTGGTGCTGGTGGCGGCTGTACCTGTTGATGTGGTGAACACAGAGGTGCCCCCACCGCAAAGGAGCTCCCATCAGAGGAGGAGTCGCTGTCAGTGGTGTCTGCTCCTGTCCCCGCCGTGAAGCTCCCCTCGCCCTCCGTCCCACTGGTGGCTTCAGACTCCGTTGCTTCACCCTCCAGGGCCAAGTTGGTTGCAGCTCCCTCATGCTCCGGTGCCAATGCTTCTCTGCCTGATGATGCTATTGCACACAAGAACAGGGAGACCACAAAAAGGGGGGGGGGGCGAGACAGAAGAAAAACATGTTCAGTGCATGCAACACCACTACCGTTGGCGGACACAACACACAGGGAGCAGCCCTCAGCACTACGCCATGCACTAACAGTTCCTAGAAAATTAACCTGACCATGGGGTACGAGGCCTAAGCCCAATTGCTGCACACCTGGAAGTCACAGGAGCCTGACTAGGTGTAGGTGGCTCTTACCACTAGTGGGGTTGGGGTGCCACATAGCCTGCCTCACAAGGGACCTTGCCTACCAAGTTCGCCCTGGCCTAGGGAAACACACTACCCACCTCCCCCACCCAGACATCTCGTAATGTTCACAGAGTCAGCTGAATAAGAGTGTAGTCACCCCCTTGTGGCTGCTGTGATGCCCTCAAGCGCCCATCCAACTCCGGATAGGCCACCACCAGGATCCGGGACATCAGGGGGGGCATGGTGCGACGGGCACCCCTTCGACGTTGGGAGGTCATCCCCAGCTGGGCCTCCGCCGTCTTCTTGCTCCAGCGGCGCAGATCCTCCCATCTTTTAAGGTAAACATAGGTGTCTGGGTATGGGGTTGTCCCTAAGGGTTAGTGTATGTCTAACAGTTGTCCCTCGACATTTGCAGGTGACTCTGGTTACCCCAACCTGTCATGGCTACTGGCCCCAGTGAGGAATCCCCGGACAAGGCCAGAGGAACTCTACAATGAGGCACATGGGCGAACTAGGAGGATAATAGAACGCACCTTTGCTGCACCAACACCCTCACGCCACTCAAAAAACCCACTGACAACCAAGCCAGAAGAAAAGCCGCCTGGTTCACCGACGAGCTCCTAAATTCCAAACGCGAATGTTGGAAGCTAAAAAAGGAATGGCTCCTCAAACGCACACCTGACAGCCTCACAGCCCACAAGGCGGCCACCCGCAACCACCACCAACTCATCAGACAAGCCAAACGATCCCACTTCAAGGACCGCCTGGACAACAACACACACGACAGCAAAGAGCTCTGCAGCATCGTGAAAGAACTCTCCAACCCCAGCGCCAGCATCAACGACATCCCTCCATCCCAAGAACTCTGCAACGCACTGTCCACCTTCTTCCACCGGAAGATCACCGACATCCACGACAGCTTTGACGCCACTCCCACACCAGACCCCACCCCCGAACACTCCACCTGTGCAAACCACCTGACCTCCTGGACCAACATCAACGACACAGAGACACGCAAGATCATGAACTCCATCCACTCAGGATCTCCGTCAGACCCCTGCCCTCACCACGTATACAACAAAGCCGACTCCACCATCGCCCCCCCAACTCCGGAAGGTCATCAATATCTCCTTTGAAACAGCGACATTCCCTGAAAAATGGAAACACGCCGAAATCCGCACCCTCCTCAAGAAGCCCAAAGCAGACCCCAACAACCTCAAGAACTTCCGACCCCTCTCCCTGCTCCCTTTTCCAGCAAAGGTGATTGAAAAAATCGTCAACAAACAACTAACCAGCCACCTCGAAGACAACGGCATCCTCGCTAAAAAAGGAATGGCTCCTCAAACGCACAGTCCGGCTTCAGACGAAACCACAGCACTGAAACCGCCCTTCTCGCCGCCACAGACGACATCAGACGCCAAATGGACAACGGTAAAATATCAGCCCTCATCCTCCTGGACCTATCTGCCGCTTTCGACACAGTCTGCCACCGCACCCTGAAATCACACCTCCACAAAACTGGAATTCAAGGTAAAACCCTCGACTGGATCGTCTCATTCCTCTCCGGCAGAACCCAGAGAGTCCGCCTCCCCCCCTTCCGCTCCGAAACCACCGACATCATCTGCGGCGTCCCCCAATGCTCAGCCCGACGCTGTTCAACATCTACATGGCCCCCCCTCGCTCAAGTGGCCCGACAACACAACCTCAACATCCTGACCTACGCCGACGACACCCAGCTCATCCTCTCACTCACCAAAGACCCCCACACTGCCAAAACCAACCTCCACGAGGGAATGAAATCCATCGCCGATTGGATGAGAAACAACTGTCTGAAACTGAACTCGGACAAGATGGAGGTCCTCATCCTCGGACCCACCCCCTCTGCCTGGGATGACTCCTGGTGGCCCACCGCACTAGGAACCCCGCCAACACCATCTGACCACGCTCGCAACCGGGGCTTCATCCCCGACTCCTCACTCACCTTGTCTAAACACACTCCGCATGCTCCGCAGAATCTACAAGTGGATCCCGACAGAAACAAGAAGAACAGTGACACAGGCCCTTGTCAGCAGCAGGCTGGACTACGGCAACGCACTCTATACAGGCATCCCAGCAAAAGACTATGGGCCTGATTCTGATTCTGGCGGGCGGCGGATGCCGCCCGCCAGAATTCCGCCCTCCAAAATACCGCGCCGCGGTCAAAAGACCGCGGCGGGTATTTCAAGTTTTCCCCTGGGCTGGCAGGCGGCCGCCAAAAGGCCGCCCGCCAGCCCAGGGGAAAACGACCTTCCCACGAGGATGCCGGCTCGTAATCGAGCCGGCGGAGTGGGAAGGTGCGACGGGTGCATTTGCACCCGTCGCGTATTTCACTGTCTGCCAAGCAGACAGTGAAATACTTGTAGGGGCCCTCTTACGGGGGCCCCTGCCGTGCCCATGCCATTGGCATGGGCACGGCAGGGGCCCCCAGGGGCCCCGCGGCACCCCCTACCGCCATCCTGTTCATGGCGGGTTTCCCGCCATGAACAGGATGGCGGTAGGGGCTGTCAGAATCCTCATGGCGGCATGAAGGATTCCCCCGAGCAGCGGTAAGTCGGCGGGAGCCCGCCGACTTGCCGCTTCTGACCGCGGCTGAACCGCCGCGGTCAGAATGCTCGTGGGAGCACCGCCAGCCTGTTGGCGGTGCTCCCGTGGTCGGTGGCCCTGGCGGCCACCGGCCGCCAGGGTCAGAATGACCCCCTATGCCTCCAACGTATCCAAAACGCCTCTGCCCAGCTGATCCTCAACGTACCCCGCCACAGCCACATCTCCCACCACCTGAGAAACCTTCACTGGCTCCCCGTGGACAAAAGGCTCACTTTCAAGCTTCTTACCCACGCTCACAAAGTGCTCCATGACGCCAGCCTACCTAAACAACAGACTCAGCTTCTACACCCCCACCCGTCAGCTCTGCTCCACTAACCTCGCCGTTGTCCCCCGTATGCGAAGAAAGACCTCCGGCGGCAGATCCTTCTCATACCTCGCTGCCAAAACCTGGAACACCCTCTCCACCAACCTGCGACAGACTCACGACCTACTCACCTTCAGAAGACTCCTCAAGACCTGGCTCTTCTACCAGTAACACCAGCTCTCCCAACCTCCCCCCCCACCACCACCTTGAAACCCTCACGGGTACGTAGCGCGCTTTATAAATTCAATGATTGATTGATTCATTGATTCGTCCTCCTGAAGGCCAGATTCCGGTGCCTCCATCTGACAGGTGGTTCCCTATACTACTCACCGAAGAAGGTGTGCCAGATAATCGTGGCCTGCTCTATGCTGCACAACCTGGCTTTGCGACGCCAGGTGCCTTTTCTGCATGAGGATTGGCCAGATGGTGGTCTGTGGACAGTGAAGAAGAGGAGGCAGAAGAAGAGTATATCGACAACCGAAACAACATCATCATGCAATACTTCCAGTGAGACCCAGGTAAGAAGATATCACTGCTTCCCACATCTCATACTATTGTTGGAGCTAGCATAAGTCTGTCATTTTCACTCAGTGTATGGACCCTGACTTGTCACTTTGACTTTCCATTTCACAGATCTGGGTCCCACTTTGTGCCCTCTGCTATGTGTACTCCTGTCCTACAGCTGTGTTACATTGGTATGTGAACAAGTAAATCGATATTGCTATATTCCATAGATATTGCAATTACACATTTGTGAAAGCACAGACTGACCCCAGATTGTTTTGTGATTGAAGTGGGTTTATTCCTATGCAAATAAGTGAAGGGGGTTGTAAAATGGGCTGGGGTGATGGTGGAGGTATGTCCATGGCAGAGTCCAGTCTATTTGTTTCACAGGTGCATTGTCCAAAGGGGCATAGGAAGTGGAGCAATGGCAGTTTAACGATGGACAGGGTGACATAGTGGGACAAAAGGGTGACTTTCAGGGGGGACTTATTCCCTGGCGGGAGTCTTGGCAATGTGCTCTGTCTTGTTCCTGGATCTCAGGGACCGTTTGCGGGGTGGTTCTCCATCTGCAGGGGTTAGGGTGCTGGTGGCTTGTTGTTCCTGTGGCAGTGCCTCCTGTCCACTAGTGCCAGCGGAGGTGGAGGGCTGCTCATCGTCTAGGCTAGTGTCAGGGGCCCATTGGTGTGCCACTGTGTCCCTCCTGGTGTTGAGATGGTCTGCCAGCACCCCTGCAATGGTAACCAGGGTGGTGTTGATAGACTTCAAGTCCTCCCTGATCCCCAGTTAGTGTTCATCCTGCAGCCGCTGGGTCTCCTGAAACTTGACCAGTACGGTGGCCATGGTCTCCTGGGAATGGTGGTAAGCTCCCATGATGTTGGAGAGTGCCTCGTGGAGAGTTGGTTTCCATGGCCTGTCCTCCCCCTGTCGCACAGCAGTCCTCCCAGCTTCCCTGTTATCCTGTGCCTCTGTCCCCTGAACCGTGTGCCCACTGCCACTGCCCCCAGGTCCCTGATCGTCCTGTGTTAGTGGGGTTGCCTGGGTTCCCTGTAGTGGTGGACACACTGCTGATTGACGTGTCCTGGGGAGTGAGGGATGGGCCCGGTGGGTGGGTGCTGTGCTGGTATTTCCTGAGGGGAGCAGCTCTGTGGTGGTTTGTGACTGTGTCAGGGGAACCGACTGTCCCGAGGTCCCTGATGGGCCGGGCTGTTCATCTTGATCCAGGCGTGCAGAGCTGCTGTCATCACTGTGGGTCTCTTCTGTTGAGGGACTGGATATGTCTGGCACCTCCTGTCCGGTGACGTTGGGTATGTGTCCTGTTGGGGTGTACATGCATAGTTATTGTATCTGTGTGTGCCATCTTGTGCAATGGGTGAGTGACCCTCTACTCCTGTGCTTGCATTATTGGCTTGGTCCTTGTGTGATTGGTGATTTTGGGGCATGAGTGAGTCTCTATGCTGGACATTCTTTGGTGATGGGTGTCCATGCATTGGTGTTACATGCAGGGCTTGGTTTTGGGATGTGTGGGTTGTGTTAGCAGGGCATCTGTGGGATGTTGGGGTGATGGGTGTGAGGGTAAGGGTGGCGGTATGTGATGGCATGCAGGTGGGGTGTGGGGGATAAAGTAGTAAAGATATGTGTTACCATAGTCCAGTCCTCCTGCTACTCCTGCAAGGCCCTCAGGATGCATAATTGCCAAGACATGCTCCTCCCATGTTGTTGGTTGTGGGGGAGGAGGTGGCGGTCCACCGGCAGTTCTCTGTACAGCAATCTGGTGTCTGGATATCACAGAACGCACCTTCCCCCATAGGTCGTTCCACCTCTTCCTGATGTCATCCCGTGTTCTTGGGTGCTGTCCCACTGCGTTAACCCTGTCGTCAATTCTGCGCCATAGCTCCATCTTCATTACAATGGATGTCTGCTGCATCTGTGATCCGAATAGCTGTGTCTCTACCCGGACGATTTCCTCCACCATGACCCTGAGCTCCTCCTCAGAGAACCTGGGGTGTCTTTGAGGTGCCATGATGTGGTGTGGGTGAAGTGTGAGGTGGTGTCTGTTGTGATGTGTGAGGGGATTTGTTGGTGTGTGTTGTTTGAGGTGCGTGGATGTTGTGTAAGTGATGGTGTTGTGTGTCTTTGGATGCTGGTGTTGTTTTAGGTAGTCTCTCTCTCTGGCCTTCTTTCAAAATGTTGGTAGTAAGGTTTTGTGGGTGATGTGGGTGTGTGCTTTATATTGGATTGGGTGTGTGGGTGTGGTGTGTGTATGTGTATCAGCTGTGTGTATTTCGATTTGTCCAATGTGGTTGTTTTTTGCAAATTTGTGTGCATTTTGAGCGCGGCGGTGTGTAACTGCCAATGGATTACCACGGTTGAATGACCGACGCGTTGATAAGTGTGTCGTGATAGTGTGGGCGTATTCCTGTTGGTGTGACGATGTGGATTTTGGTATCGCCAGTTTATCACTGACCTTTGGTGTGGCGGACTTGTGTTGGTATCTGTATTGTGGTAGATTCCGAGCTGTGGGTTGTAATACCTGTAGCGGAATTCCGCGGCCGCAGCAGTATGTTGGCGGTCTTCTGCAAGGCGGAAAGCGGGATTTACCGACAGGGTTGTAATGAGGGCCATTATGCATGAAAGGGGCTGTGCCCTCGCAGGGAGGCCCAAAAAAATGGCACAGTGAAATTTGCAAGAATTCTCTATGCCATTCTCGCACAATTTTTTTAAACCTGCCCACAGCAGGTGTTAAACTGATGCTAGTGCTATATCCTTGGGCCTACCTGAGCTTTACTAGACTAGTGCAACAATTTTTTGCGCTAGTCCAGCAAAGCTCTACAACTACGCCAACATTTTTGCACAGTTTTGCTAACTAGTGCCATGGTGTGCTGTATTGTAAATACTGTGTCTACCATGGTATCATTATGGGGGCGCAGGGCATTGCAAGGAAACTGGTCCACTGGAGCCAATGCTCCAGTTCCTGGTTATTATGCCCCTATGTGTTGGCACCTCAGTCTATTGTTTAGTTTACCCCCAATGGTGCCATGGACTAGTCATGGAATGTGGCCTATACACCCACATGTAGGACTGTGCACGCCAAACATTATGTGCTGTGTCCCACAGTACGGTCATCAGGCTGTAAGGCAAGGGTGGGGTGGTTAGTATGTGTTGTGCTGGTAAGTGTGGTGATCTCATTTACAAGCCGCTAGCTCCACCGGAGCTTCACTATTAACCACCTTTATGATTAGTATGACAGTATTAGTATGACTAGTCCTATGGGTAACACATGCTTGTGGAAATATGTCTGTGTCCTGATCGACACATGGAGTTTGCCAATGGTATGAGGCATGCTATGACATTGGTTGACAAACATGCAAGATGACAGCTGATTTGAGTAAGACTGGACTACACATGTTGGTGCTGTGTCATCTGTATGTTACACACTATTGGCCATACATGTGAGTGCCACCAAGGGGTACGTTATGAGATGTCACCTGTGATTGTGACATAAGGACATTGACTTGTCACCTAGCTGACACTGATCTACTGTTGTAGGTACTGACTACTCTTGTCCTACCAAGGCCTGGCATATGGACAACATTTAGCATGTGGAGTTCAGATTTGGCTGCTGTCAAACTTCAACCAGACAGACCTGTGTAATATATGTGTTGCTATGTAAAATGTATGTTAAAATGGCAATGAATGCATTACACCAGCACATTTCTTTATCAGAGCTTTGTGTGCAGTTATTTGGTCTTCCTGAGTGTGTTCCTTCTTGTTTTCCCTCTGTTGTGTCCTAGCCTTGCTTTCCCAGATGTGCATGACTTTCTCTTTCATCTGAATGTGACAGATACTCCAGTACAATTGTGCGATTAAGTGATCTATTTAGAAAGTGTTGCAATGTGAAATATTTGTGTCAATGTTCATGAAAAGACTTTCTGCACAATATGTGAACGTCTGCGTGCTCCAGCAGCAGTATTTTGTGTTTCCCCATCCTGCGGTGGGGCATCATTGTCCTCATCCTCCTCCCTGGGATCCTCCATCTGTTCGTCTCAGAGGACATTAGTCCACACACAAATGTTGTGCACACACCATTATAATTTTGCAGACAACGGGTCGTGAATATAGGAGTCTCCCCCGATAAATCCTAGCATCTGAAACAGGACTTCAGAATGAACAATGCCCTGTCAACAGCATTCTGGGTCTGGATGTGTGCCTGATTGTATGCCTTCACTGCATTACTCTGTGGGTTTCCATATGGTGTCATCACCCACGGATGGATGCCATATCCTTGGTGCGCTGCTATGGAAGAGAAGAGGCTGTGTCAGACTTGCCCTTGTGTTTCTTTCTAACTGGCATTGCATAATATTTGTCCATGGAGTAAAGATTCTGACTTGCTTCTGGTGTTGTATGGTTTCCTGTTTGCATGCATGATTGTAGTTGTGTGTGGTGGTGCACCTTCCAGTCAGTCTAGTCCAGCTCTAAGGAGCACAGTGATTATCTGATTTGTGTGGCTTGACAGTTCACCCATGAAGGATGTGTGTGATGTTGCATATTATTGCACATGTGTCTACTAACATGTGACCTGCCGGTGAGCCATGTTATGTGAGTTCTTTCCTAGTTTGTGTTGTGTGTGCCATGTGATGGGTGTTGTGCCCTGTGTCCCTTGCACACAGAGCTGTTATCCATGTTCCCTGGCTGGCATGCATGTGTAAACATCATTCAAAGTGTGGCATAGTAGCTCAAGATGTATTGCTGTGTATGTGGATAATTTACAAGCCCCTGTGGCACAGGACATGGCAGGAATTGTCTTGCTGTGCTGCCCTGCACCACCGTGAAAGGACAGCAATGAGCCATATCTATTATATACAATATGTTTCTGTCCTCTCCTCCTGCTCTGGCATTGAGTCAGCTGCTGAGCTCCACCGTAGGCACCCTTGCACCATGGTGCACAGATGCCTGTGTTGCAGGGGTGATTGATTATATGCAGGAATGTGTCCGTTCCTGCACATAACCAATCAATGATGGTGATTTACTCTTTCTATGTGTGCTGCTGAATGCAGCATACATTGGAAAAGCAAAAACAATTAGTGATCCAAGTATTTCTCATTGTTGCACTATGGTACTGCCACCCCTATGATGGCGTTATGTTTTCGGCTGCGTAAAGGTTAACAGTTTCCCATAAATGTGGGGCTGTGCCAAAATGCAGTCTGTTGTGGTGGCACGCCTACAGCAACACTCATTGCATGCCCCTGCAACACTAAGTGATGAGTGTGAGGGACCGCATTTACAAAGTGGCATTGAGACACAAAAAGTGGCTTACCACCACCTTGTAAATGCAGAACAAGCATTGCTCCAATGGAGCATCAGTAAAAGTAAAGCTCCAGTGGTGCTAGGGTCTTGTACATATGGCCCTATGTGATGTGCATTGGATGTGTGGAGTGTTGCATGTTGCATATAAGTTGATCAGCAGTCATCCATGATTCACTATACATGTGTGCGGAGTGTGGTGTGTGTGTTGTTTGCCTCATATGTCTTATTTGTTGTAAGTGTTATGTAGTTACTACTAGCTTACCTACGATTAGGCCATCACCATATTGTCCATCCTAGAAGTGTTGGTTTGATAATGGAGTACTGGAAGATATAAGCATCATGCACATTGCCAGGATATTTTGTCAGCACATTGATGATAACCCCGATGGTCCACAATGGCCTGCATTTTAATGGAGTGTGTGTGCTTCCTGTTCCAATAAGGATGTTGTGTTGCAGCAGGAGGGATGAGTTGCACATGTGTGTAATCAATTACACCTAGCACATGTGGAAACCCAGCAATTGCATAAAAGTCCTGTTCTCCTGCTGCAGTTGCTGGGTGTTGGGGATGACGATGTGGCGGGGAGAAAGGCGTTTGGTGGCGTCCAGTACAGATGGCAGGAAGGCAGAAAAGGATGGCTGTGATATTTCGTCTATACTTGCTGCAGTCGTCTGAAAGGAGACAGAGGCCAGATTGTGCAGCACAGACAAGAGCTCTGTCATGAGTGGTGTATTTGTCACCCTGTTAACTCTTGACGTGATTGAGGGTGCAATATGGTGGAGTAGCTGGACAATAGACTCCTGCTTCAGACAGCAATATATGATGACCTCTTCTTCTCTGAAGCCAAGGATGGATGTCCGTTAGCAATGGATTTGCTCTCCTCTCCTGGTTTCCCTTTATGTTTTCTGTTGTGGTGATGGTGGGTGATGGGGTCGTGCTGGTGGTGCTTCTTGTCGTTGTTGTCATCATCTCGGTGTGCCTAGCTGGAGCAGTAGCAGATCCATGTTGCCCTGTGGTTTGCCAGAGTGCCTTGTGTCTGTTTTCTTTATATACCTGTGCATCATTTTAATGCCTGGTATGACCAGATATTAACATTTTGACGCTAGTCAGAGCTAGTGTAATTTTTCCTCAGCACAGTCTTTTTTCCAGAGGCTTGTAAATATGACGCTAGTGGGCTAGTGTCATTTTTTAGGAGGGAACTTCTACACTGCATATCATTGTCAGTAGACAGCGCAGGGTGAAGCAGTGCTCCTAAAAAATGACGCACACCTAGGGAAAGTGGAGCTAGACAGGTCTAGCACCACTTTGTAAATATGGTGCTGACTTAGCGCCACCGTTCTGCCAAAAAATAATGCAACTGCGGCGCTAACTCCTTGTAAATATGCCCCTTTGTTCCTTCTGCTAGGGAGCATTCTTGACCTGGCACTTAAAGGCAAATTTTCCCTATGAGAATAATCCAGTGACACTGAAGATAAACCAGTAAACCCTATTGTTCTTACCTATGAGTGCTCTCTAATATAATAAGGCCTATCCCAAAAGAACAGAGTTTCCTCTTCACCAGGCTACCTGTGCCCAGTTACTGGGCTGTTCATGAATGTAGTCTCACACAAGCAGCATGCAAACATATAAGCAGCCAGTACCCTGTAACGGTATTGGCGTGTAGTAATCACACATGAACCGGTTGTTCTATGTACAAGATGTTTATTTGAAGTATTTTGGGTTCAAGTTAGGGTAGAATTTGGGTCTTTCTTCTTTTGTTTTTCTTTCTTCTAGCTTGTTTGGATGGTGTGATATCGGATTTGCTCTTCACACTTCTCCTTTGTCTCTTCGTCTCACAGGTTCCTCGGGAAGTGTATGTGGAGCAAAGCAGAGGAACAGAGGTAAGTGATTTTTAAAGAACTCTGGGTATTTTCCTCTCTTCTGTCTCCTTCCTGTCTTTCCTTCTTTTTGTTCCGCTCCACTTTTGGTATCTTTTCTTCTTTTTACTCTTTTTTTCTACTTCTCTGCTCTGTCTCCTTAGAGTGGGATTCTTCCTAGGTCTACCCTCTTGCCCTTATTCTCTTTCTCAGTCTAGTGTTCTCCTATTATCCTACTTGTCTGGTTCTCTGTGCGCGGTGCATTGGTGTTGAATCTCACTGGTATTGCTTCCTTGCTTTGTGCTCGATATTTCGGTGATTGCATGCAATAGTGCTCTCCCACCCCTTTCTCTCCGCCCTCCCGCTCCCTCAGGGCAGGGCCCACACACACCTGGGACTGCCACGCTTCTCCGGAAGCGTGGCGGGGTGCAGCGTTCTGTCTTCCCGGATTCCTGCTGTCAGGGTTCCCGTCTGTGGTGTTGGGTGCTTGGGTAGACACCGTTCTTCCGTCTTCAGGCACCCCTCGATTCTTCGATCTTCTTCGTCCTCTTCCTCGTCATCTTCCTTGCCATCTTCTTCGCCGTCTTCTCCTCTGATTCCATTTTCGTCTCCTCCTTCAACAACACCTTGTTCTGCTACTGGGATTTTTGACCTCCCGGCTTCCTACGTCGGAGCTGCCGTCAGCCAATCACGGGAAGGGAAGCCCGGAACAGCACAGGCAGCGCCAGCACCAATCAGTCGTATGTGCGGGCGATCCACAGTTAGCCCGTCACATACCCCTTACTCTAGCTGTGTCACAGCGGCCTTATATTAAAAGTCAGATTCTAGTGGTAAACATGCACCTTCCATTACAAAGTGATTGCCGTAGGTAAGACACAAGTAGTGACATTGTATTGTTGCCTTAAGAATTCTGATGAGGGAAAGTCCCCCCCCCTTACCCTGTGCGGTTAGTAAGTACATTACAGCTGCCTGGCATGTACGTATTAATCGCTTGGGGAAAATTGCTGATGCGGAACTCACTTAAAAAATAAGGACAATATGAAAAATTGACAATGGAATGTTTTAGTCATCAAATCTTAACCACACACTTAGACTGGAACAAAACCCCATGATTAATTTAAATGACAGTCAGTAGGAGATTAGGTGTTTGGTTTTTATGTGTTTTAAGGCCGTAAAGGATGTTCTTTTTTATTCCTCTTATTTCCTTTTTTTTAACTTAATTTTTACTTATCTTTTATCTTTTTACCGGTGGTTGTTTTGCTTTTATGGTTGAAAGTAACCGAATAAAGCTATGTATGTATGTAAGTAGTGACACTCAACTTCAGTAAAAAAAAACAGTCCTAAACCAGGTTATCAAAAAGCAAGAAACTCTGGGTGTATTAAATGGCCGCTACCCATCTGCACCAGTAATCTATTCTCAAATTCACATGTACATAGTTGCATGATGCTATTGCCTTTCAAGCTATTTTGATATAACTTTTTAAAGTGCATTTTTCTGACTTATGCTATCGAGGCCTCAGGCCATCTTGTCCAATTTACTATTTATTATTTCTGTTGCACGTGTTTTGTATTTCTGAATGTTACTTTTCTTGAAGAAAACTATCTAGTGTGGGCTCCCACTTGTAACATTTCCTCAAGGAACTTCCACTTGGAAGCAGTCCAGCATTCAGTCATAATGGTTCTCTGTTGCTTTGTAAGTAGTTTGTTCTGACACCTCCAGGATGACATTAGCTCACAGGGGGCAGAATCAATATTCATGTATCGAGATAGTGTTTAGGTGACATATCTGAATGATGTTTTTAAATTCAGTATTTTGAGAGTTTTTTTAGATAGTCTCACACAATGATAAATCCGTAGTTTTCGTTTTAGTCTATGACAATATTTCTTACATAAACCCTCGAAATTAGGAAGACTTTCCCGTGCTATTAAGTGAGCAGTCTGATTTCTTACTTATTTTGCTGCATTTTTGATTTTGCTTATTATTTGGTATTGCCATGTTACTAAGAACCTTCATGTTGATGACGTTAACCATTAAAGTCACATTTTCTATATTGTTCCTTTTACATTTTTGTAAAAAATCCTCATAAATAAATCTTCCTTCCGCCCTACAGCTCACTTATTGAGTCGGTTCTTTCTCACTTAACTGTATTTCTGATTTGCTGATTTTGAACCCTGTCTGGAACCGGTTGCCTAATGAAATTACAGTTTTACACTGTTCCAGAGCCGCCCACTGCAGGCGTGCTATTGAGGGGTCTTTAAAGGTGTGAGATTTTGAGGGTGGTCTGCACCCATAATGGCAACGGACGGTAACAATGCTTGTGACGTCTCACCTGTTGCTCCCCTGAGCCCTTTCTCTCACCCAGCACCGCCTTCAACCTTGAGTATCGCTCCTCGCTCCTGCCACCATCCCTGGTGCCTCTCTCTTGCTCCCGCTGCGCCCTCCCATTGTCACCCTAAGGGAAAGAAGCACCTTGTACTGTATTACCCATTGTTTGCAATTGAAGCCCCACTATTCCAAACAATATTGGATGCTATGTTTGAGGCTGAGATAGAGAAAAAGGCAGGTCATAAGGAGAAAAAAGTTCACTTTGCCAGAAGTAAAGGTGGGGGCTCTTCAATTGTCCACTTTTCCTATGTGTTAAAATGTTTCCGCTCTCTCCCACTGCCCCCTCCATCTCTCAGGGAGCCTGTGCCTGCAGTGCGATACACAGCAGCGGAGCAGCAGTGCGCTGAAGGTAAGTTTTTTTTTTTTATATATATATTTTTTATTTTTGTTTTGTTCCTCCCCGCCCCACCCCTTTGCCCAGTCGCCAGGTGCGACTGGACATTATGTGATTTTGTTTATATTTGTTCTGGCGGGGCATTAAAATATCGATAGTGCCAGTCGAAAACTGGTCAGATGGCAAGCCTAACTGTGGGTACTGTATTACTGTAACGACATGTATGCAGATAATTAATGATAAAAAGCAGGCCTGGCCTGCTCGTTCGTGATACAGCTGACACTACAATGTCACTAGGTGGCGTCAAAAACTGTGGGTTCCCTTTCCATAGATACATGCTCCTAATGGGGCAGTTCCACTGCTCCACTAAGCATTAGACATGTCTCTTATAGAGAGAGGTGGTGATAAAGTGAAGATGGTGAAGTGATGAATGGTGTTTCTCTTAATACATCCTATCAGTTTTCCCACAGGTGCCGTAAGGACAGAGGACGTCCAGGAAATGTGTAATATGAACATTGCTCAGCAAAACGAAGGTGGGGGCAAATTATTTTCAGTCTCCTCAGTACAGGTTATTTTTAACGTATGTTTCTGTAGTTTTCAGACGGAGACATACTCTTTCTAAATGTCGGTTATTGGCCTCATAATGCAGAACTCCTACGGAGAGTGAGGGAAAAGCACCTCTCTTTGACCCAGTCTCCAACTTGACACATCCTGTGGCTTTCCAATTGTACATACCACTCGCATCCAGTGCTTAGTTGGTAAAAGAATACATGCTTGGGCTCAATGTTTTTCAGACACCACTGCTGAATACCGAAGTGTCTAAGCCTACTCTTAGCTCAAACTCGTCTTTTTCTTACACCACCCTACTCTTACTACCTGTGTATCTCTTCCCCTTCAGGTTCCTTTTCGCCTCTCTGTTTTCCCTAGCTCATTGTTCTCCTACCTTTTCCTTCCTCCTCCTTTCTCCCCCTTTCTCCCTTTTCTGATGATGAAAGGTATTTTCCAGCGTTTCAGCTATGCCCGGCTGCCGGGTAACTAGTGTATTTTCGATGCTATTTACAAGGCTGCTGGCTAAATAGCAGAGATTAAGCACTATTTTACCAGTGGTCCTGTAAATATTTACCCAGCAGCCGACTATGCAAACAGCTAAGTATGTTCACAATTCTCCTGGCCTCCAAATGAATAGCGGACATTTTGTGCTATTTGCCCATAGCCATGTAAAGAGTAAAAAACTTCACTATTTATCTGGCCGATGACAAATCCTCTCACTCACCGAAGACCCCTACATCGCCAAAGCCAACTTCCGCAACGCCATGACCAACTTAGCAATATGGATGAAAAACAGCTGCCTTAAACTAAATACTAACAAAACGGAAGTCCTGATCTTCAGAACACCTCCATATGGGACCATAGCTGGTGACCAGCAGAACTCAGATCTACGCCCTCTCCATCAGACCACGCACAAAACCTCGGCATCATCCTTGACTGCCAACTATCCATGAATCGACAAGTAAACTCAGTCACCTCCTCCTGCTTCCTCATCCTCTGTATGCTCCGCCGAAGCTTCAAACAAATCCCTAATGACACCACAAAGACAGTCACACATGCCCTGGTCACAAGCCGCCTCAACTACGGCAATGCTCTCTATGCCAGAGTGTCCTACCAGCTGCTGAAAAGAGTCCTGATATTAAAGAACACCGCAGCTGACCCATCCCAACCTCCCCAAGCGCTCAAGCATAACCCAGCACCTCAGGAATCTCCACTGGCTTCCTGTCCAGAAAAGATGCCATTTCAAAATCCTCACATACAAGGCTCTCCCCAACATAGGTTTGTCCAACATTAATCATTGACTGAGCTTCTACGTCCCAGCAAAACAACTGCCGTCCCCCTCGGAAAACCTTGCATACACACCCCGCATCCATTGCAGCTACAGTGGAGGTGCTCCATTTCCTACACAGCAGCCATGTCCTGGAACAGCCTGCCCCTCCACCTCCGAACAGCTCCCTCCCTGGAGGATTTCAGAACTAGACTCAAGATGTAACTTTTCAACTGAGACACAGCACCCAGAAACTCTTAGAGGTGAAAGTGCTGCACTTTACAAATGCTATGATTGATTGATTGATTGACTAATGGCAGAGATCATGTTCTATTTGACTAACAGCCATGCAAACAGCAAGGAAGCTTCACTATTTATCAATCTGCTAACTAAATAGCAGATGTGAGAAATTGGGTTGTTGATTGAATGAGGCGTGACCCCTTTAAAAGCAACAGTCACAATCTGCGTCAGAGTGAACTACAAAATTCACAAATGTAACCTGTGCATAACCCTATGGTAGCTTGGCACACAAGCAGACAGGCTTAACTTAGAGGCAATGTGTAAAGTGTTTACGCACACAAACAGTAATACATTTTAAACAAAAAACAAGAAAAATCCCACACCAATTTCTGGAAAATAGAGTACATTTTAATAAATTATTTGACACCAAAATGATAAAAACCCAATAAGAAGAACAAGATGATTTTGACAGTAAAAACTAGCACTTAAAAGATCAAAGCACCAACCACCCACATCTAGCCATGTGAAACCAGGTCAAGGTCGTAAAACAGGGCACCGCAATTGTAGAGCAGGTCAGATACAAAAAGTGGCTTGGGCTGTGTCAGCACTTACTTTTGGACTTAAAAGGAATTTTGAAGAAAAGTGTTCTGAGAATGTTACATTTAGCAGGGCAAGGCGGCAGGTGGGTCAGAAGAGGAAGCATTGTTTTTGGGGAGCTGCTAGACAAAGTTGCAGTGAACATTTTTAAGTTTGATCTTAGTCACTTTTTTGGAAGTCAAAAATCGTCAGCAGGATGAAGCTGGAGGTTGTAATTGATGAGAGTTCCAGGAGGCTGGATACCCCTTTTTCAAAGGATGGCTAAACAGGATTTGCTGCTGCAGAATAGAACGCAGCATGAGCTGCTGTGAAATCAGACCGACCGGCAATGCACCTTGGGCAGATAGACAAGCAGGTTGGTCTCAGTCTCCTCTCAGTTCTCAGAGCACTTGTTAGCCAAACATATTCTAAGTCCCAAGTGTTTGATGTTGGCTATCTGGGCATCATTAGCACAACCACCAAGGATCAAGGACTGAAGGTGTGTAGCTCCTGGGGAGGGATGTTAGGACTTGTTCAGGGTGGGTCCAGGTGCAGGACCAAGATGATTGAAGGATTTTCTGTCCCTGAGACACTGATCAGGAGGCCAGTCAACTAGCCTTTGGAGCCACTCCAGTAGTCCTGGGTTCAGCAGTAGAACAGGGGTCAAACAGCAGGTTAGCCAAGGCAGACTTCAGGCAGCAAAGCAGTCCCTCAAAGTGCAGCAAGTCAATCTTCTAAAGTACACAACAGCAGGCAATCCTTTGAGAGTCCTTCCATAGATCCAGAAACCAAAACTGAAGAGTGGGTCTGAGGATCCTTTTTTTTATCCCTGGTGACTCCTTGAAGTTTCCTGACTCCCCTACACTGGCTCCAGGCTGGTTGCATGAACAATGCAAGAATGATAAGTCCTTTGTGTGAAGGCAGAACACAGTCTATTCAGTTGCAAGTGGAGCTGTGCCCATCTACAATCCACCATCTTGACAGTGATGGGCCATCCAGGGACATCTAACCTCTCTATTGTGTGGCTATCTGGGGGGAATTAAGAAAGTCCAGCTGCGAGCTTCACCAAGTCACATGACTGTGGAATACGCTGCAGGCAGCAAATACTTAGGGCAGAAAAATGACAACTTTCTAAAAATGACATTTTCTAAATTGTAACTTAAAATCTGGCTTTACCATTAAAGAGGATTCTAGTTACAATTTCTCAGACATCAAACGCAAAAAGTCTACCTCTTCCCAAACAAAAGTTAACATGTATTGATTGTAATAAGGCAACCCAGTGTTATCCCATAGGAGAAGTCAGTCTCACAGTGGTGAAAAACGAGTTTATAAGTTTTTAATTACAGGACATGTAAAACATAAAAGTTCATGTCCAACCTTTTAATTGCAACACACCCTGTCCTGTTGGCAACCTAGACGTTGCCCTAGGGTTGACATAGATGTAATAAAAGGGGAGTTTAAGACTTGGCAATGGGGGGTGTATTAACCAATCAACATGGCAGTCTAAAACTGCATTTAGGCTGCAGTGACAGGCCTAGAAGATTTTTAAGGTGCTACTTAAGTGATGGTGCAACAAGTGCTGCAGGCTCTGTAGTAGCATTTAATTTACAGGCCCTGGGTATATGGTATACCAATCTTCAAGGGACTTATAACTACATTAAATATGCCAATCAGGTGTAAGCAAATGTTAAAGTGTTTACAGGAGAGAGCACACGCACAAGCACTTTAGCACTGGTTAGCAGTGGTAAAGTGGGTAAAGTCCTAAATCCAACAAAAATTCATTCAGCAACATGGGAGGGGTAAAGGCAAAGACTTTGGCAGTGACTCTGCAGAGAGGGCTAAGTCCAACAGCAGAGATCATGAACTATTTGATTTGCAACTGTGCAAACATCAAAGAAGCTTCACTATTTATCACTCCACTGACTTGATAGCAGAGTGCATGTACTTTTTGGCTGGCAGCCATGAAAGAAGCAAGTAGTATTCACTATTCTCCTGACTGCTTACTAAGTGGCATAGATCATGTACTGTTTGGTTATGTAAAACATTTGGTAGTAGCGAAATAGTGAATTGTGTCTGCTATTTACTTGCTTACTGGCTAAATAGTAAAAATTATTTACTATTTGGCCATCAGCCTTGAAAATAATAACTCAACTTTGCTATTTATCCCGCCACTGGCAAAGTAAATGATATTATGCACTGCCAGCGACTGACCATACTGAAGAAAAACTTCCTATTGACCCCTCCACTGGATACAGAGTATATTTCTACACTTTTGGGCAGCAGCTATGCAAATAACAAGGAAACCTCCCTGTTTACCAGGCCTCTGGCTTATTAGCAGAATGTATGTACTCTTTGGCCAGCAGTCAAGCAAACAGCAAAGAAACTTCACTAATTACCCGGCTGCTGTCAAAACAGCAGACATTATTTACATTTTGGCCAGCAGCGAAGCAAATAGCAAATACACTAATTATTGTCCTTGCTTCTGGTTAAAAAGCAGATATTACATACTGTTTTACTGGTAGCCAGGCAAATAGCAAAACATTTACATTTTTACCCGAATGTTAGCAGAAATGTTGCACAGTGGCCTTGCAAAGAGAAAATGAACTTCATTATTCACCTGGTGGATGGATAGATAGCACAACTTTGCGAGTAGCTGTGCGGATAGCAGAGAAACTTCACTATTTATCCAGATAGTATCTAAACAGCAGAAATATTGTATTATTATGGCTTATGCAGATTTCAACAGGTGCTTACCACCAGGTAGAACTCCTAGCCAGGAGTCACCCCTTGATCCACTTCTCCTTGTTTGGGTCTTCCTGAGCCTGGTCAATTTGGTCCTGGTCCTCCTGGCCACCTTTATCCAGTCCCCTTTCTCTGCTCCACTTAGCGATCTGAGCTCTGGTGCACTGTGTCCTAATCTTCATGGCCTTCTTAGCCCTGTTTCTGGTCCTCCTGGTCATCATCCTTTTAGTTGACCTAGTTCTCTCTGATCAGATCTTCTGGGTGCCCATGGTGCTGGCCCCTTTCTTCTTCCTAGTGCATGTCCTACTTATCCTGGTTTCCTGGTACTAATGACCATTGCTGTCCAGGTCCTGATCTTCATAGACCTCTTGTATCTGGTCTTGATCCTCCTAGCCCCAGTCCTTCTGATCCTTGCTCTTAAGGTTCCTTGTGCCTTTGAATTTACAGACCCTGTACTTCTTGATCTGTCTACTTGTCATTTCCATGATCTCCCATGTACTCCTGCACCTCATCCTTTTTATCTTAGGTCTCCTGTTTCATAGGATCCCAGTCCTGGACCTATTCACCGCCTCAACCTATTCCTTGCCCATCAGTCCTCCTGGTTTTCCTATTTCCTAGTTTGCCTACTTCCAATCCTTCTGCTCTTGCTCTTTGTTCTCCCGATCCATGTAATCCTGGTCTTAGTTCTTATATTCATTTTTCTGGTACTCGTGTATCAGGACTTCTGGTGCTGGTCCCACTGATCTTGGTTTTCCTAACCCTCCCTGTTCCCCAGTCCTCCTCTCCCATCCTAGTCCTACTAGTCCTTCTGGTCTATTGGTTTGCCTGTTCCACCTTGTTTGTGTTAATCTGACCCTTGTCTCCTCTATCATGGTCCTCCTAATAATGACCATCCTGGGACTGGCCTTCCTCATCCCTCTTGCACTGGTTCTCCTAGTTTCCATTTTAAAGATCACCCCGGTTCATGTAGTCCTTGTCAACCTGGTTTAGGATCCCTCTAAGTCTGACTCTCATGGACTTTCTGATCATGGTCCCACTTCCTGGTCATTTATATTCCCCCGGTCATTCTCATCTAGGATCTACAGTTCTTGCTAGTCGAGGTCCTTTCTGGCTGTAGTCTTCACAGTAATGGTCCATTCGCTGGTGGTCCCTTGGTCTTCCTTGATCTCTTTGGTCTTAGCCCTCCTGCCTTTGAACCTTTATTCCATTGATCTTCTGGTATGGGACCACTTTGGTCTGTCTACTTGGATCTGCTGCTCCTGAGCCTGGTCCTCCTTCTTCCTCTGGTCTGTGCTCTCAGGCCCTCCTAATCTTTGTCATTGATATGGTCCGGGCCTTTTGTTCCTTCTAACCCTAGTGTTTCTGTTCTTTCGGTACCTTCTCCTCGGGGTCTAGATTCCCCTGTTTCACATCCTCCTGGCCATCTTGATCCTTCTCACTCTAGTCCCGGGACTCCTAGTCCTGTTGTTCCCTGTCCTGTTCCCTATTGTCTATTTGTTCCTGGTCCCCTCTGGCTTTGGTAATCCTAGGCCTCATAGATTAGGTCTCCCTGTGCCTCTTTACATTTGTCACGGTCCTCATTGCTCTAGTTGTCCTAGCCCTCCTGTTGGACCAACTTCTGGCACCCTTATTCTCCTACCTGACTAGTCATTCTTCTCCTCCTACACCCTCCCTCCCCAGACTCCATCCAAAGTGACTTTATTCAGATACAGCCTCCAATCCTGTCACCCAGATTTATTTATTTATTTATATTTTGGCCTATGGATTTCTTTTGAGGAGTCAGAGCTTGCTGAGCTCAAAGATGGCCACCTTGTAGGTGAGCTTATTTGGCCGCGACTCTTTCCTTAATCATCGGGGTGCCATATACAATAGAAAAAACACCAAACTCAACTGAATGCCACCCGCTGTGTACGGGGCACCTATCTAGCCAAGGGACTGGACCAGAGCCTTGCAGTGGGCCGCACGGCCGCGTAGCTGACCAAAAGGCATGGCCCTCACTCAATGGGTGTTGTGGCAGGTCTGGACACTAAGGAGCTGGCATAAAGATTTCTTTTGCTGGGACAGCACTTTCAAGGACAGAAATGAGAACTCCGTAGAGGCAGGATCTTACCAATTAAAACTTTGCTTAGCATGTTAAAAATGAAGACTACCATTCCCCTGGGAATAGGAGTCACTCCCCTGCTTCTGCAGGCACCAACTGCAACGACGACCGGCTGCGTGGACCCCCTCTCCTGCTGAGCTGCATGGATCCTGCATTATGGTTGGTAGACTGAATTGGTCCAGACGGTCCTCTCTTCCAACTATCCAACTTTGGTTGAGGTAAGACCTTGCCTCCCCACGCCAAAAAGTACCCCCGTGCACAGCGTCTTTTGCAGCTGCCAAGGCTTGTTGGCATCCTTCCTCCAAGATCTTCATGCAGCTTGAAGCTCCAGCCCCCAGCACTCTTTCCTGCGACGCACAGCTTCCTGAGTGGTTCTCCGGCGGCGTGGGAGCCTTTCTCGTAGTGCTGCGTGGGTCTCTTCTACGACTCTCCTGTCCCCGTCCTGTGGGACTCCCGGGCATACTGCCTGTTGTTCTGTGGGTTCCCTGGGTTGCTGAGGGCCCCCTCTGACTTCCCCTCCTGGGTAGAGTCCACCAGGTCCTTCCTGGTCTCCGGCAGCGCCATTTTACGCTAAGTGCAAACTTTGTGTGTACCAAGGATTGTTGGCGGACTCCGACAACGCAAACCTTACTGCAGTCCTCCATCCGGCGTGGGACATCACCTTCACCCTCCAGGAACCCGACTTCATCTTCTTGGGTGCAGTGCTGACTCTTCTTCTTTACTGGTGGTTCACTTTTTGCACCTTCATCCAGGTTGGTAGGGGCTCCTGTTTTTCCTGGGCTCTTCTGCGCTCCTTGGACTTGGTCCCCTTTTTCCACAGGTCCTCTGGTCCAGGAACCCACTGTTGGTGTCTTGCAGTCTCTTCTGGATTTTGCAATACTCTTCTTTGCTTCTCTTCCTTTGAATGTTCTGGGAATCTTACTGTGATTTACGCCTGGTTTCCTGGTCGCTGGGGTGGGTTGTGGTACTTACCTTTCGGCTTTCCTAGTACTCCCAACTCCACTCTACATACTACACTTACCTAGGTGAGGGACCGACTTTTGCATTCCAATTTTTTAGTATATGGTTTGTGCTCCCCCTAAGCCTATTCCTCTCTATTGTGATTCTCACTAATTGCACTGTTTTCTAACTATTTTTATGCCTATTTCTGCATATTAGTGTATCAATTTGTGTGTTACACACCTCCTAAGGGAGTATAGTCGCTATGGTATTTTGGGTATTTGTGTCACCAAAATAAAGTACCTTTATTTTTGAAAAACAGAGGGGCATATTTATACTTGTTTTGCGCCACATTTGCATAATTTTTTTGACACAAATTTGGTGCAAAACTATCTCCATATTTATACTTTGGCGATAGACCCGTCTAGTGCCAAGGTTATGGAATTAAAGTCATTTTTTGGACATGGAAACCTACCTTGCTCAATGAGATGCAAGGTAGGCGTTCCCCTGCAAAAAATTACTCTATGGCCTTAGCACCATATTTATCCGCTTGAGCTAAAATCACATACGGGGAGGAGGGGTCAAATAATTGTGCAAAGCTTGCTTTGCACCATTATTTAACGCCTGGGTCAGGGCAGGTGTTAGGGGACCTGTGGGCCTATTTCCATGGTGGAACACCATGGATTAAGCCCACAGGTGCCCTCCCCAGGGACTCCCCCACCCACACCAGAAGGACAACAGAGGATGGGGGACCCATCCCAGTTAAGTATAGGTAAGTACAGATGCGTTTTTACTTTTTTTAAGTGCCATTGGGGGCCCTGAAATGGGCTCCCTTACATGACACTGGGTGCAGTGGCAATGCCCAGGGGACCCTGGTCCCCTGGTCCCTTGTGCTGGCCATTGAGGTGGTGGCCATGACTCCTGTCTTTACAAGACAGGAGTCATATGGTATGGATGGTTTTGCATTTTTATTTTACTCTAACCTGCCTAACGTCATTTTATGGTGCAAAATCCCCTTCTCTGATAGCGCCACCCTGCCCGGCTAAGGTAATTGTTTTTTTTAAGCTAGCCTACCCTTTCCGCTGGCTTGTACCATTCCATAAATATGGTGCCCAGCTGGCCCTCAAGAATGGTGCAAGCCGGTGCAAAACTGCGTTAGTGTAGTTTTGCACCTAAAAGTGTAAATATGCCCCTACGTTTGACTACAGTGGTATTGAATGAGCGTTGCATGTCTCCTAGATAAGCCTTGGCTGCTCATCCATGACTACCTCTAGAGAGCCTGGGTTCTAGACACTGAATACACTACACTAATAAGGGATAACTGGACCTGGTATAAGGTGTAAGTACCATAGGTACCCACAACACACCAGGCCAGCCTCCTACAACATTTTTATAAAGTGGGCATTTCTCTGTGCATATAACTCTAGTTCTTTGCAGCCTAGAACAATCCACGTCTAGGGCAGAGTAACAGCTACACTTGGTGTATACTTTCTAGAGAGCCACAACACAGGAGGGGTAGGAAGTGACAGAAAAGGCATTGGCATGCCGACAGTCATCCTGGGCTGGGGAGAAGGAGGGTCATTCACACCTTACATGTTAATAGGCAATGTTCTGCCTTCACACAGTAGGCTGATTACCCCCTCTGTTGTCTGGAGCCAGCGCTGGGTTTAAAGGAGCTTGTGTTTCACTTGAAAGGATTCCTTTGAAGTCACCCCTTTGTTCAAAGACATTTGTGAGTATAAGTACAGGGACTCTGAGCACATGATTTTGAGAGCACTTTTAGAACTGGGCCTGAACCTCTGTTAGAAGGACTGCTGGATTACCCCAAATTACACATCTGGACTGCTCTTCTATTTTTGCCCTGCTGCCTACCATGTGCTAGATGGCATAGAGGACTCAATGAATTGCTTTTCTGCTTGTTGCCATGCTGCCAGCTGCCCCCTGACTTTGGTTACACTAGCCTTTGTGGAACTGCCAGGAGAGATCATCCCAAAGGCTGCTGGTCTGGCTGTGCTGGTCTATCTGCTTTCTGCATATATTTTGCCTCCAGTCTCAAAGCTCTCCCTGGGCTGCACTGTGACTTCAAATCAGCACGTGAAGAGCACTGGTTTATCAGCATGGGCTTTAGTGCTTCATTCTTGGGCCCAACCTGCACTTGGGTGAGCACATTGTTTGGAGGGGAGCATGTTGTTAACAGCTCCTGAACCCCCAGGTTTAGTGCATGGTGAGAGCGTTCCTTCTGCCGTTCCCTTGTATAAAACCAGCATGATGGGGCATTGTGTCATACTCTGAGGCAAAAAGAGGATATGGGTGCTGCTCCTGTGCACTCCTTACTGTCGCACCCACTCTTCACTTGGTGAGCAGGGTGCTTCTTTCCTGCACATCAGAATCCCTCCCAGGGCAGCCCTCCTCTTCTGGAAACCCACTGCACCTGATCTTAGCTCGGTGAACAATGTGCCTCTTTACTGCACATCGGATTCCGCCAGCATGCCGGGGTCAGTGCTGCACCAGCTTGGCTCTTCTCCCAGAGCATACCAAGGCTATGTCACCCCAGACCAAGCACCTGGGGCCCACCCGCAGTCTTCATGCCCCCTGGACTGCGGGAACAGAAAGAGAGGTACTGTCTTTGAGGTCCACCGCACCATGCTGATGAGGAGGACACGGGCAGCGACCCCACTCCCTTGTAGTGGAATTCCTGACGCAGTGGACCCAGCGTGGTTTCCCCGCTAACCCCAACAGTGTTTGGTGCTCCTTCCATCTCACAATAATGGGACCGTAGGTGGGGACTGGGTAACCCCTTGAGGGAGCCCCAGGGGAGTCCCCAGCTCCCGTGCTATCTTAGCAGGTGATGCTACTTCCCTAATCCCCATGAACTAAGGGCGCTCCCTCCTACCACAGTATATACTGCTGGGGGGAGTTATGAGGACCCTGGTGGGATCTCCCCAGTGTTGCCAAATAATAGGAGTACCAGACCACTGTGCTCCATACCTTTGGTGTTCCATGTTGACCCTGCATTTATGGTGATGCAAAATGTTTCACATGTCTGATCTCTAAAGACGAGTTACATTACTCATATATTGTGTACAGTTACCATGCTCTATGTGGTTATGGTAACACCTAGTGATGTATGTGCTTCACTGTTCTATTTAATGACCTGAGAGTCTAACGTATAACATTCTTGCATTGTTTAGGACAGCGAATACCATTTCAGGGCCTGCATGGTATGCGCAGCGATTCTGATACATAATGATGCTTATATTTTAGCTGCTTCATCCCATGCCCAGATAGCATAATACCTGTTGTTGTGTCTCACCTGATCAAGATAAGGAGGGTTACCTCAGACGTTGCATAATGTACACAGTAATTATAATTTATGTCATGTGTGATCCATGACCAATTTATGTCATGTGTCTGAACAGTGTAAGAAACCTATCTTTATATAACCCTGTGTAGAGTCCTTTTTGTGGTGAATTTCATTGTGTTACTGATGTTAGTGTGTGGCGCAGATGCTTTACACATGACCCTTGGGAATAAGCCTGAATGCTCTGTGCCAAGCTACCAGGGGGTGAGCACAGGTTATCTTTGGCGCCCTGGCTAGAGTGGTGGGTTGTGCCTGGTTTAAGTGCATACCTTAGCCAGCCAGAAACCCCACTTCTAACACCATCGTAGTCTATGGGTTAGTGTGCAACTACAGTGACCATTTTCACATGTTCTCCCAATTTCTCATCACTAAATGCTATGCTGACACTCTTCATGCTACTATGATTTAGACACGTGTATTACTTGTTGCTCTTTTGACAGTAGTGGACTGAAGCCTTTTGCATAATGCAATTAAACTTAATTTCATTGGTTGGTGGGTGACTGGTGTGTGAGCCCTGATCAAGTAGCAACCACAATCCTTGTCAGGGTAAGGCACAGGCAAACCGCAAATAAACCTGTGCTCAACCCCCTGGTAGTTTGGCACAGACCATTCAGGCTTAACTTAGAGGCAATGTGTAAATTATTTGTGCAATAAATCACCCATTAAAACAGTGAAAACACCATCCAAAAATGATCCCACACCAAGTTAGAAAAATAGAGTAAAATTAAATTTATATTTAAAAGTTTTAAGTAAAAAAAGCACCAAAAAGCAGAAAGTGTCTTGCTGGACCAGGGCAAAGTCACAAGTTCAGGCCAACCACGATGGAGCACGGGCCGGCTATATGGACCCAAATGACTCACTGAACCCAGTACCTTAATTCTGGTTTGTGGAGCATTGTAGGGATCCATGTCAAAGACATGTCGTGCAGCCGAAGTGATGCTTCAATTCTAAGATGTGGTGAGGCTGTGATGTGAGGGCCTGATTCATCCCTGAGGGTCCCCTAGACAGGACTTGCAGTGCGAATTCCAACATCAAGGATGCGGTGTGCAGTCAAGTCGATGGGTCGGTTCCAAGGAGCTGCCAGTCATTGTAATCGAGGCTGTTATCAATGACGGATGGAAGGCCCGTACCGAGGATGTGTCGGACAGTCAGGGCGATGCAGTGGTTCCGAAGGGTGGTCCACTTGGGAGCTTGGCACAAAGCAGTCAGGCTTAACTTCGAGGCAATGTGTATTTGTGCAACACTTCAAACTGTAAATGTAGTTTGCTTGCTCACATCAAAAGGAGGGAAAATGCTTGCCTTTGCAATAGTGATCTGCCCTCTTCTGTAAGGTGCCCTATTCTGCACCTCTTCTCATGCAGCTGATTCCCTTCCCTCAAAGTTTTAAATGTTCTGTTCTGTCTGCAAATGGCAGGACACACTTAGCCTAATAATTTGTCTAGCCCATAAAGGACATGAGCAGGCCCTTGTCAGCCGGAATCACAGGATTGTCAATGGTACTGGCAATGTATTTTTCACACATTCTGCACAAATTGATTAGCGCAAATATTTCACCTCTTGTTGCAAAAGTCTGCATTTTCCTTTGCGTAAAGTCATCCCAGGGGCACCCAATTTGTCTCATAATTGTTTGAATTAGGTCCTGTTTTTTTATCTATTCCTAAAACCTAAAATGTCATTTTGAAAAAAGATATTCTCTTGGCTCCAGGTTCAAATAGGGTCCCACATCTGTAAGTCTGACCCACCCAAGTGGGTGGAAGTCATGCCCCTCTTTTCAATCACACACTGGCTGGTGGGTCAATACCGAAATCTTGGAGAGGATTGATTATTTCTACAATTTACAAAGTGGGAAACAAATCAGATCCAAGAAACTATTGGCAGATAGAGCTGATTGACAACAAAGCCAAATATTATGATGGGGTCCGTCTTGAACATCTGCATGAATGGGCTAGTCGAAACTCAATAAATCCCCCAAATCAAACAGGGTTCACTTGTAACACAGTAACGGAAACTATCATGGCCTTATTGCTTTCAACTCTTCAAAGGTCGCTAAACTTCCACTCTACCTCTGTTTCATCAAATTTAAAGCCACCTTTGACAGCGTTAATCGAAGTAAGCTTTGGGGGAAACTCAATAGCTGGCAAATCGAGGCACAGCTCCTGAAAGCCATTGAGAATTTGTATGCCAAAACATGGGTTAGGATAAAATTGAGAAATGGATCAAACCTCTCAAGGAGGATCTCAACAACTAGAGGCCTAAAACAGGGCTATGCCCTGGCCCCAACTTTGCTTAATCTATTCGTGGTTGATTTCCCAACTGCCCAATCTTCCACAAACTTGAATGCATGAAGGCTGGTCTCAGGGCCATTTTCAAATCTCCGGTATGCTGACGACGTTGTCTTACTTAGAAGAACCAGGGTGTGCATTAAGCGCCTATTGAACACAACCAAAGTTTACTCTCTGCAGAATGTGCTGCAAATTCATCACAAAAAGACAAAAATCATGATTTTTGGTAAGAGACCCCCTAAGGGGACAGCTAGATGGAGCCTAGATGGAAGAAAGTTAGAAGAAATTGTCACCTATAAATCTCTTGGCCTTCTGTTTTACTGCCACGGCTCCTTCACCAGACATAGGGAAGAAATAAGACAGAAAGGGGTTGCCTTGGCTTCAGGGTTTCGGACACCCTTGAGAAACCTGAGTAAATGCTCCCTTAGCCTACTGCTAGAAGTAGCAAGAGCAAAGGTGGTTCCCACTCTGGCTTATAGAAGTGTAACCCTTTGTAATAGAGACTCCAAGATCCTTAATGATACCATAGTGGGCATATATTGGCATTTGCTTAAGCTTTCCCGACACACCTCGCCAGCTCAGATTAGGCTGGAGTTTGGCCTGCCTAAACAATATCTAGCCAAGTCTGCAGCTTTTTGTCTGGGAACACCATGAACTGTTTTATATGGGAGGAAATATCAAAGAAGTTCTGAGCCTATCTAGATACAACAATCGAGCGGCTAGGCCTGGAGAGCCTATAGTCATAAGGTGTCAACCATAAGCTTTTCCTGAAATTTTACCTAAAAAAGTCACAAAGCAACTGTCGTTTATAGGAGGCCCTTTTAGCCCCTCAGTCATATCTGGGTGAAGTTTCAAAATACAAAATAAAAAGGAAATATTTGCTCTATCGCCTTGGATTCTTCCAATTAGCAAGTATGAGAGCGAGAGCTCTTTGCTTTGGCCGGAAAAGGTCGGGCCTTGTCGCCTTTGCAGGCTTGCACGTGAAACTGCCTTCCTCCACTTTTCTGACACTGTTTTTGCTGGTTTTGTGACTCTGTGCACTTTACCACTGCTAATCAGTGCTAAAGTGCATAGGCTCTCTCCCTTAAAACATGGTAACATTGGTTCATACTCAATTGGCATATTTGATCTACTTGTAAGCCCCTAGTAAAGTGCACTACTTGCCATTGCAAAGGCTGTGTGTGCAGTTTCACTGCCACTTTGACTTGGCATTTAGTTGCCAAGCATTAAACTCCCCTTTTTCTACATATAAGTCAACCCTAAGGTAGGCCCTAGGTAACCCATAGGGCAGCATGCTGTGTGGGTAAAAGGCAGGACAAATACCTATATGTTCTATATGTCCTGGTGGAGGAAAATTCCTAAATTTGTTTTCCACTACTGTGAGGCCTGCTTCTTTCATAGGCTAACATTAGGGCTACCCTCATATACTCTTGAGTGGTAGGTTCTGTTCAGAAAGGGGTAAACAGGTCATGGTTAGTATGGCCAGAATGGTAATACAAAATCCTGTTTATTGGTGAGGTTGGATCTTATATTACTATTTTAGAAATGCCACTTTTAAAAAGTGAGTATTTCTCTGCACTTAAACTCCATCTGTGTCTTACAGCCTTTCTCCAGTCAACGTCTGGGTTGGGCTGGTTGACAGCTCCCTCATGCATTTCACCCAGACAACCACAAACAAAGATACTCAGTCACACCTGCACTCATCTACATACTGAATGGGTCTTCCTGGGCTGAAAGGGTGGGGGGGCTTGGCACATTTCAAAGGCTAGTGGACTTCCACCACACAATGGACTGCCAAATTCCCTACTGGGACCTGGCAGACCGTCCTGTACTTAAAGGGGACCCACTTCAAAGGCAATTTTGGGTGTATAAACTGGGCCAGATCCTGCAACCTGTCAAGACGAACTGCCTGGCTGCCCAAAGGACTCACCTGGACTGCTGTGCCCTGGTGCCTTGCTGGCCTCTGACTCTGCTGAGAAGTGCTCTCCAAGGGCTTGGATTGATCTTGCCTCCTGTTTCCTGAAGTCTCAGGGCCAAAAAGACTTCACTCGCTAGCTTTTTGCTAGTTTCCGACTTCAGCAACGCCGGAACGACTTCATCGACGCCAGATACATCGCAGCCTGGTCCCGCTCTGTGGACATCGGTACCTGCTACGACTCCGGTCTTCAACGTAAGTCTGACGTTGCCCCGACTCCGCTGACGTCACTTAGGGTCATCACAGCACTGCAAAGTCAACACATCACGTCCTGACGGACTGGCACCAGCGACCCAGCCGGGTCACAAAGGATTGACTCATCACGGACAACGCCGCATCAACTCCCCCGGCCTCCGGACGGATCCGGCGCCTCACCTCCACCTGCTTCGCAGTGCGGGACTGACGCCGCAACTCTTTGGACTCCGTAAGGGACTGGCGCTGCACTGGCTCCAGCAACGCCTCTCTCTGACTCCGTGCAACGTCCTTCTCCTTCGTTTTCCAAAGGCACTGTACCCAGGGGTCCGTGTGACCTTGGGACCAGCACCAGTGGTGTCGGACTGTCGGGAATGACTCCGTCAACGACGCTGTGATAGCCCCAGTTGGAGCTATTGTATTTTCTAAGCGCTTTAGTTGGATTTAATCTTTAAAACTTCATAACTCTGCCTATGTACATTGGATTTTCATTGTTTTAACCTTACTTTATTCAAATAAATATACTCTATTTTTCTAAATCTGTGTGGTGTCTTTCTTTGGTGTTTTCACTGTGTTATTGCATGATCTATTGCACAGACACTTAACACATTGCCTTCTAAGTTAAGCCTGACTGCTCAGTGCCAAGCTACCAGAGGGTGGGCACAGGATAATTTGGATTGTGTGTGTCTTACCCTGACTAGGATTGTGGTCCCTATTTGGACAAGGGAGTATACCTCTGCCAACTAGAGACTTCATTTCTAGCACCTGTGTAATGGCACCCTGTCTGATCGATGAAGACTGCCCCCGGCAGTTATGGGTACAACTGCGGGTGCGCATGTGTAGGCATGGGGTTTTAAGTAGTCTTAACTCAGCAAACCAAAGACTGATTTCCCAAACTGTGAAATATCTTGCAGGAGTGGAGCAGGCATATTCTGGCATTAATACTTCCTAACATATAACACAGGCCCACCCTCTTCCAGCCTCTGATAATTGCTGAGGTGAAAAATATTGGCTAAGTATTTTATCTTGATTAGTTTGAGTTTTTATCTCAGGAATTGATGCACTTTAGTATATAGGCACATTAGCACTTCAGGGATCGTAAGCCATCTAGAGGCGTTGTATTTTATTGCGAATTGTGTGTTATTTATGAGTTTTATTATAAGTGTAATGGTTGTAATTAACTATGCACATTTAAATAAACTACTTACTTGTCTTACAAACATGTCTGTCATCAATCGTTGGATAAAGCTGGTGGCTGAGTCTAAGCTGAAAGGGAGTTGCATGAATTGACAGACTCCTTCTGTGGTAATAAACATTGTTAATGCTTTCAACTCAGGGTGTAATTTAATTTGATGAAAGTCACTTCTTAAATCTAATTTTGAAAAGTACTTGCCTGTGGAGGACTTTCTTGGACTGAAGGGTGAGTGCATGCTTTTGTGAATTCTAGCCAAGCATGACATTGCCAGTTGTTGGCGCTCCCCCCTCTCTCTGACATTGGCAGGCTGGAGGGTGGCGATGGTGTGGTGCGCCAAACTTGGGGACCCAGTTTATAAGTCTAGAGGTTGTCACAGAAAAGGTATGGGGAAAATAATTACCTCATTATGGCCTGAACAAGAAGGAATAGGGTTTTGAAATGCCTACGCCGAAATGTTGTACTGATTGCTGAAGACAGTTTGATATTTGTCAATTTGCTGTATAAGATGGAAACTTGAATACAGTTTTCATTATTTAAAAAGTGCTCACCACCTTTTTTGAAGGGAAAGATTCAAACTTTTAAATACTAAATCAGATACCTTTATGTAATGCTTGTAGCCATTAAGGTAGGTACCTAGTATTAAAAAGTGGAACATACACAAATGTAATGTTGCCATGTTTGCAGAGTAACTATCACCCCATAATGTATTTTCACTCTTCGGGCTGTAGAATTTGTTTTACATGTGAAAATACTGTGGTTGGAAGTGATATTTGTAAGAAGGTAGAAGATGTACAAAGCTTTTTTGTGGTCGAAAACAGTGATTTGTGACCGCAAAACAGCTTTTCACAATGTACAAAAGTTAAATTGTGATTCGTTAACTGGTCATCATAGACTCATGTATGAGAAAACAAAGCATACAGGGGCTTTATCCCAAACACACTTAACTCTTCCCCTACTTCGTGCCTGTCGCTACAAGGGCCTTGATGTACAAAATTATTTTGTGAACACAAATCCTACAAAGGGTTTGTGCCCTCTAAATGATTTTTGACATGCACTAAATCACATTTTGTGAATCAGATAAGCATTACCATCTCATAACATGGATTTACCAACCGATTCGAATTATTACAAGCAAGGGTTCTCAATACCATCCCCTCCTATTTGCGAATCAGAATTATATGCCGGGTTGCATATCATACAAAAATTAGTAAATCGTCAAAGGAGATGTTCCTTCAAGATCAACATCCCTGTTTCTGTAGCCAGTGATATGGAGCTGCAAATAACGACCTAGCTAAATAATATTCATTAAGCCTGTCGTTCTGCAAACCCTGTGACTGGAAATTTTGTGACGCAAAATGAATAAGCAATAGGGGAATTTATAGAGCGCACAGCTACTTCAAAGTGTAGATGTCTCTGTTTTGACACTACTACGAAAAAAATCATCTGGTTATAAATCTCGTCCACATACTGTGTTCATTCTAGTGCAAGGATGTCTCATCACTGGTCAGGATGAAAATAAGTAAAGCGCATCTGTCTTTTACCACACCACACTTACACCCTTTATTAAAACATCCAATAGTTTTCACCCTTGTAATTCCTCAAAAGGCAAATTTGAATGGAATCTTCATTTCAAGTGCTTGACTCTAACCCACCCTGTTTTTTTCCACCAAATCGGAATTACTCAAAATGTGTTTATATATGGTTAATGTCTTCAATTTAGAGCCCTGCATGGAAAGCAGTTTAATCCTAAATTGTCCATGTTCACTATCAAGGCCCAAATAAGACATCTCTGCCACAAAAGTCAAACGTAATCATTAGTCTACCTACGTACACATTTTGGATTTAAGTTTGGTACATATTTCCATCACCCTCCAACTTGGAATTGTTCCACGATGAAACATATGTGCACACTTGACATAGGGCACAATGGGGTGGCATCGCTGTGCAAATATTGTAATGGTAACATCCATGGGGAAACAAACTTCAAAAACATATTTGGCAAAAACAAAGACAACCAAAATAAACTCGACCTGCACTTAGCCTTCATTTCAAGCACTATCTGCAAATGTGTCAGAACTGGTGTCAGTGTAGTAGAGTAACACAGTGCGACACTGAGTGTGCATAGCTGGATTTAGAATTTAAATACCGATTGACAGGCTGTAAGGAGGCGTGCAAGTTTGAGTCATTATTTTGACGTCTCTCTATTCCCAAAATACATTTTTACAGTCTTTGTTTTTACTTGAAACCGGTGTAATTGCTGCTGTCTCTAGCCACTTCCTCAACGTTGGTACAAAACAAATACTGTTAGTTGCACAAGTAATTGCTATAAAATCGGCAAATGGACAGAGACCAAAGAAGACAGAAGTCTGGTACATGTTCCCTGGTAATGTGCCAATTCCAGCAGCAACTCCATCTCTGTGTAATTGAATGCCAAAGACTACTGAGGATATTGAGCAGAGTGGTGGGGAGGAGCGTCCCCTCCCGCCCCCCACAAGCAGCAGGAGCTGCAAAACTCTTATAGAAACAACATAATAAACTCAGTTTATTATGTTGTTTCACTAAAAGTGGGCGGGGCCACAGGAGTGACGTGACAGCACTCCCCCTCACTGCGCATATACGTTTGGCCGGCCGTCTCTGGCCTCCAAACATACATGCGCAGTAGGGTCTCTCCAACCAGGCACTGTGCTGCAACGGGCTGAAGAGAGCGTGCACAGGCCACCACTCGGCCTGGGAGAGCCCTCCCAGCCAATCCTGATGCGTCAGGACCGGCCACAGGGCAGGCTGTGACTCGCCTGTGCCTGCGGCCTGGAGGGATGGGAGAGGAGCAGCGTGGTGCGGCGCGGGAAAAAGGTAAGTTTGATTTTATTTTTTTCATTTTTTGGTCCCTCCCCACCACGCGCAGCCCCTTTCACCTTGCGCAAGCCGCAACTGCATACCTGTGGTGCCAAAGAATGTTTCAGACAGTGATGCGGAGTGAGCCAGTGTTGGAACCCCGCTCCCCTGAAGCTCTCTGAGATGCACACTGTCCTTATTAGAAAGAAAGGAAAAGCTTCCCTCTTAAATGTCTATTAATCCAAGGAGGCTCCCGGGGAGTGGAAAGCATACACAGCTGGCAATATGGCTCGAGAGTTAACACTTGCCACTGACATGGTGTGAAAGGTCAAATCTTTAAACATTGGCAAGGCAGCTGGGCCTCCATTCGTTCAAGCTTGAAATTGAGTACCATTGCTTTCGTAAGAGTACTCGCTGTTATGTAGAAAAACTAAAACTGCAGAAGTGCTTTCAAAAGTGTTTGGGAAACAATGTTATTATACAGAGCCATACAGCGTCTGTGTGCATGATGTAGATGGGAATTTATGCGGCTATGGCTGCCCTCTGGGCCTGGAGGCCTACTCCATGGTTTTCCCTGTTACTGGCAGGATCAGTGGCAGTGTAACTTAGATTTCTCCCTCCACCCGATCCATCTTGTGCGAATGTGTGTATTTCCCTGATATTCTTGCCTGAATCGAGTGCAAGATCATCAGATTGCACGAGGGTGGGGGGGGGAGGGAGCAATCCCACCCCTCTCAGAATATGTCCAGACTTAGTTCTATTACCCTTTTAAAAAATGCAATAAACGTTTTTCTACTTAAAAGAAAGCACTGCTGTCTGCATAATGCTTATTTTGGCCAGGGCCTGGGGCCTTCCTGGTATCACTTGAGTCCCCCTAGGAGTGCCCACCCCAGTTTGAAGACCACTGCTCCAGAGGGTGACATCCATCACCGGACTTCATCTTAGACCGCAACAAGAGCAACCACTGTGAAGCACTTTCCTTTTTAGTTGGAGCATAGAAGTGCGCAAGCGCTGCTTTTCCGACGTGTTCGTATCTATGTGGGTTTTTAACCACGCCCACCTCCCGCCCATCACTATCACTCCTTCATGGGCTTGCCTTTAAAAAATCCTTTATCATAATTGGTAAAGGCTTTATGTTTGTCCATCCTTGTGGCAGTTTTGTTACCACCTTGGACATCAACCCTGTTACATGGATAATTGCACTTTTGCTGATACGTTTGACTGCGAGCGAACTTCTTTTTTCTTTTGTGTCTCTCCTTCACGCTCCTTCATGCTCACGCTAATGGCGGCCGTGGTGTTTTGAATCTGCTTGCTTATGTCAACTGTTTTTACTTTTCATTTTCAATTTATGTTGCAAAAAATGTCCAGTTAGCAATTTACAACGCTATTAGCTCTAACTTGGGCAAACACGAGACCCATTGCATTGCAAATGCTTGTTGGATCATGCAGTGAACTGTCTGCACTGCAGATTTAAAGCAAAATGCGGTGCAATAATGAAAGGAAGCATCTTTATAGCTCAGTCTGCATTTTACATAAAGGCCCTTATACCAGAGCTCTGCTGTACATTTAGGTGACATTGCCTGTAACGATGAAAGACCCCAGTGAGCACTCACCTTTTGCAAAACATTTTTACTCATAACTGATGGTGGTCCTAGGACAATGGGACCACCTTCAAAACATTGACCGCATTGTGCTGTTTCTGTCTAGATCTTCTCTGGGTCTCTACACTATGTCAGTGGGGACTCCAAAATTATAACCACTAACACCATTAATTATCGTTTTAAGCTCTCTCATGGCTGGAACTTTTGTTTTACAGCTGGGAGAAGTTGTTGTTTGTAATATCATTGCAATTGGCCTGCTAGCCTTGAATATGAGTAGTGCAGTACGCCCTCTAGGGCCTACATATATGACTACACTGCATTACTTTCTCGCATTCTCTTTTTCATATGGTTATGCTCCCTACGAGCTGACTGGTTACATGACCATGTTTCTTCCAAAAGCTATGTTTATTGTGGTGTCCTCTAGCGGCTGTTCTGAGCATTGCAGTCAAGATACTATAATATTCGTGGCACGAAAATTTGCACCGTAATGCTTTGCAGGGCATTACTTTTACCAATCATTTTTGCTCATAATTCATCCTGTGGTGGTCCTAGGACAATGAGACTACCTTCAAAATGCTTTTTATATGTGTACATCATCTCTGGGTCCCCACACTAGGTTAGGGGGGACCTCACAATAATAACACCTCCCACCATTCACTGTCTTTTAAGCTTTCTCGTGGCTAGAACCTCTGTTTTGCAGCTGGGAGAAGTTTTGTTTTAAAGGTTTTGTTTGTAATGCTGTTGCATTAGGCCTGTTAGCTCTAAAAACGCTCTCTCAGAGGGCTAAAAATATAGTTACACTGCATTACTTTCTCCTGTTTTTTATTGGGTTATGCCCTCGAGGGGTTAACAATGTGGTTACTTTACTATTTTTCTTACAAATGACATTTTTGTTATGGTGCTTTCTAGAAGCTGTTTTGAGCATTAAAGTCTAATACCAAAAGTTTATTTTTGATAAAGGTTTATATTATAATTGTGTATGTTTTAATAATCTCTCCTTATTACAATTATGATCTTGATTCTGGTCAACTTAACATCCTTATTACACTATGATTGTTTGGACACTCTTGATATGTTTGGGTGAACCTTCTAGTTTATTTCTCCTCTGTGGCTGTCTTGTGTCTTTTTTTGTGGAATTCAGTTACCCAGCCAACAACTCAGATGGTGGTGTGGTGATAGTGGTATTCTATTGGAATTAGCATGGCAGATTTCAATTAGGATGCTAAATGGCAACATTTTCGTTTTTATCTTCAGATAGAGGAAGAAGGTAAATGGAAGTGCTTTAGTTATATGCAGGGCCACTGGAATCATATGGCAGGAAAAGATGAAATTATGAGGCAGGGTTGACCAATTCATGTGGCAAGAAAAGTCCACTTATGAATTTACAATGCTAATAGCTCTAACTCAAGCAAATGTGAGACCTATTGCATCGCAAATGCGTGTTCATTCTGCCCGTCCGTACGCCTCCAATGTTACATCATCAGATGACAGGGTATACATTTAGGCCCATATTTATACTTTTTGATGCAAACCTGCGCTAGCACAGGTTTGCGTCAAAAAGTTTAACGCCGGCTACCGCCATTCCAAAGCACCATCCGGGCATCATATTTAAGGAATGACGGTAGCCGGCAGCGGAGGCATAGGGAAGACTGGGGGTTGTGCGTCAAAGAATGGTGCGAGTCAGGTTAGAGTAAAAAATATTGACTCTAACCTGACTAGCGTCATTTTTTGATGCACAACCCCCATGGAAATGACTCCTGTCTTAGCAAAGACAGGAGTCATGCCCCCCTACCCAATGGCCATGCCCAGGGGACTTCTGTGCATGGCCATTGGGCACAGTGGCATGTAGGGGGGCCCAAGTTAGGCCCCCATGCCACTTAAAAAAAAAAATACCTACCTCTACCTACCGTAGATGGGTCCCCCCATGTATGGGTGTCCTCCAGGGGTGGGCGAGGGTGGCAGGGGGTGTCCCTGGAGGCAGGGAAGGGCACCTGTTGACTGCTTCCATGGTCAGAGACCATGGAAATGAGCCCACATGTTCTCTAACGCCTGCCCTGACCCAGGCGTTAAAAAATGACTCTAATTTGGTTTAGCGCCATTTTTTAAGGCCCGCCTCCTCCCGTGCGTCAAAATGACGCAGGAGTATAAATAAGGCACAAATTCCTTAGTCATTTTTTGCACAGGAACGCCTACTTTGAATGTCATTAGCGCAAGGTAGGTGTTCACATCCAGAAAATGACGCACACTCCATAAATTTGGCGCTAGACGTGTCTAGCGACAAAGTATAAATATGGAGTTAAGTTTGCGCCGGATTTGCGGAAAAAAAATGACGCAAATCCGGCGCAAACATAGTATAAATATGGGCCTTAGTGTGTGCTTGAATACACTACCATTTTCTACTTAAGGTATAGAGAAGGGACTTGAACTATTTTAGAGTCACATTCTTTTTAGAGTGCTTCTATGGTTATAATCGTACAGTAGAGGACTTCAAACGTTTTTATGCTGAGCAAAACTATTTGAAGCCAGACCCATCCTTCCAACAACTAGGTGTTGTGGGGCAGAAGGGAAGGGCATGCAAGAGTGGCAGGGCTTATTAAATCACGTTGTAATGCAAACCTGACACAAAGCATATGTAAATCTGGGTCCTTGTGTTGTATGTAACACTACATACCAAGAGTCTCTGTTACTGAACTTCCCTTCAGTCCCCAGCAGGCTGTACCTCTGATCCTTGAAAAAGTATTAAATATAGAGCTCCATACTGCTCTGATGTCTTTTCTGAGGGTGTAAGCAACTGATGTTTTAAAATTACGAGTCTCTACGAATCTCCCTCTCTCCTGAGCCTTTACCCTGAGCTCTTCCTGCTGCTTACTAACTGTTCTTTTGGACAGTGTTGCATAGTGAACTCATGTTTGTTCTAATCAATATAAGCAACTAAAGTTTTAAAAAAGAGCCCCCATGTTTCTTCGCATCCACTGACCGTCCCTCTATTTCCCTTTAAAGACAGTGAAGTCATTGTCCAAAGGCCCCACCAGGATGTCCCTCACAATACGTTGCGGACCAGCGTCTTGCTGTTCTCCTCAAGGCCATTGCTCAAGGGCCCCCGAAATGGCTGAAAATTCTCTATCCCCAACACTTCGCGTCCCCACACCTCGCTTACCGTCAGCACCATGTGTAAATTACGACAGACAGGAAACACACATGGTTGTGTTTCCGGGCTGTTTTTATTCAGAAGTAGTGGTCTGTTGCCCCTCCTCCAGGTCCATCAATGAACCTGCAGAAGAAATTAGAGATGATACCATGATCCCAATCACAGTAAGTGGGTCCCACGCTTTGAGGAACCTGTGGTGTCGAGCATGGTAAGTATTGTTTATGAAATCGTGGGTTACAATTTTTGCTCCTCTGCCCTGATCTGGTCCCCATTCCACTAAATTACGTTGCATTAATCCTGATCCCCGAGGAGAGGCACACTCACTGCTCACTTCACAGGTATCAGACACCATGGTAGACAGCCATGCATGTTTTACCTTAGTTTGCTCTTAATGCTTATAAGCACTGTATGAATTTAATTCATTATGTACCTTTTACATAGTAGTTTGCTAGATCGATCCTTTGTGAAACTCTGTGGCATAATACTCCTTCATGCCACCACTGTCTTTTTTCAGATTTGTTAGCACTTCAAAGGCTTTGAACGCCCTTACGTGGCTCTAGAAGGCAACTTCCTGTGACGGTCAATAGAAGGTGAAATTCGGGACAACTTAAAGCTGATGGCAGTCGGCTGACCCATGTGTGCCATAGCCAAGCTATGTATGTGCAGCATATCTAATCCATATTTAGCCATCCTATGTCACATGTGCATCCGACGTATTATTTAGGTTTGAGATTCATATATTTCACAATCACTGGCACCAATACCCCCCCCACTTTTCTCCTTTCTCAAAGCATCCAGTCCTTTTCCATGTTCCACTCCTTAATACCACCTCGCACCTAATCATGTGCCTCCTATACAAGCTGATATACCACTCCACACCAGGTCCAGGGGCACTCTGTGCATTAGGGGCCACTGTACTGAACAATATTATGTTTTCCTACCATGTTTTGGTCAAATGTATTATATACAAAAAATGAATTCCACTCAATAACATGAGGAAGACTTTCCAACTCTCAAAGTGGGTACTGTGATGAATTTTTAATCAAATTTCGAAGTAGTGTGAAAAGGGCTTGCCCTCCTAATTGCGATTTGCAGTGGTATCTATTAATGGTTTGTATCTGTATTGATCTGTTATTAACACTATAAAGAACGTAGTAAGGTATTTGCAAAGTCCCTTTTATATATCATATTGTGCACTGCCTGTTCCCCAATGTTTTGCCAAATGGAAAATAAATATAAATGTATATATATTTTTTAAAATCAGCACATTTAGAACCAACAACTTCTTTTAAGAAACAAAGGGCCAGATTTATCCTTTTTGACACAACACAGTTTTGCATCAAAAAGCATAGCGCAGGCTTGCGTGATTCAAGAGCATCAGCCGGGTGCTAAATTTATGGAATCCTGTGAGCCGGCGCAAAGGGTAGACTAGCATCTGAAAAAATTACATTAGCTGGGTGGGGGTGGCGGTATGGGGGAAGGAGGTTTTGCACCAAAAAATTACATTAGGCTGGTTAGAGTAAAAAAACATGCCTCTAACCAGCCTAGCGTCATTTCCTGATGCAAAACCATCCATACCACATGACTCCTGTCTTGTAAAAGACAGGAGTCATGAGCACCACCCCAATGGCCACAACAGGGGACCAGTGTCCCCCGGGCATAGCCATTGCAACCTGTGCCATGCAGAGGACTCCAAGTTGGGCCCCCGATGGCACTTAAATTAAAAAAAATAATAATTACCAATACTTACCCTACTTACCTGGGATGGGGTCCCCCATCCTCTGGTGTCCCTCTGGTGTGGGTGTTTCTTGGGCTTGGGGAGGGCACCTGTGGACCCATTCCATGGTGTTTAACCATGGAAATGGCTCCATAGGTCCCCTAACGCCTGGTCTGACCCAGGCGTTAAATAATGGGCAAAGCAAGCTTTGCACCATTTTTTGGCCCCTCCTCCCACCCTAGCATCATTTTAGCACAGGTGGATAAATATGGGGCTACGGGGTTAGCACCATTTTTTAGATGGGAATGCCTACCTTGCAACTCATTGATGCAAGGTAGTTGCACGCATCCAAAAAATGGTGCTAACTCCAATATTTAGACACAAGCCGTGTCTAGCGTCAAAATATACCTATGGAGTTGAGTTTGAACTGAATTTGCGTAAAAAGAAAAAATGACGCAAATTCGGCACAAACAGTATAATACTGGCCCAAACGTTTGTTATTTGGTCATGCACACACAGGGATGGTAGTGTGCTAGTCCATGCAGGCTAACAAGCCTGTGTTTGTCACCAATCGCAGTGGATCCCAAATAGCAACCTATCTAATTAATATTTATTAGGTAGGTTGTTCTGCAACCCCCATCACTGGAGATTTTGGAACACAACCTATTTAGTATGTAGGTCACATCACAAAATTATAGACAGCAAAGAGTGGTCGCACCTGGTCCTTCATCTTGTGCTACCTGCATACACCTAAGTCATTCTGTGCGCCATAATCCTGCAATCTTTACTGTCCTAACTGTACTACTTTCTGTCAACAGGCCAAGATGCGTAAGAATATCTTGAAGATGGCTAGAGATGGCTGCATTTCTTGGAACATCAATTCTCTGAACTTAATTAATTACATTTCTAATGGTACGCACATGCTGAACAGATGACATCTCCAAGGAAGAATTCAGGAGAACCTTGGGACTTCATCCATGTGCTGTATTTTTTAAGGATTTACTGCTTGTATTGTATTGTCTTAAATGTTTATTTTCTGGTGGTTGGGCTCTAGGAATCCATAATTTGTCAGTTTCCAAGCAATGTGACTTGCAATCACCAATCTCTGCCACCTCAGAGACTATCCCTTCAGGTGCTGTATCTGGCACACTCTGTGCTGGACCCGCACTGGTGGTCTGTGCGGCTAGAAAAAGATTACACATTTTAGATGCCACATACACCTCCCCCCTTTTTTTTAACGAAATACAATTGCAACACATCACTACAGTTAAGTTTGTAGTTTCTCCTCCCCCATCTAAAATATCACTTTATGGATCAAATCTGTTTATTGGTATATAGTATAAGTGAACAGAATACACAGCTCTGTGCCTACAACCGCATCGTCTGGCAGGAAGAAAACGGTAAAATATCACCTGTCGCTTCTGCCAGGGGACAGATAGGTGGGGAGTGCTGTTTGACATGGGCTGACATATACTATTGTCCTCCTCATCACCGACCCCTATAAGCTTGTACCGTCATCACATGTAGCAAGAAAACCGGTCAATGGGGGGACGGGAAAACAAGGGAAAAATACAGCAAAAGAACAAGATAAAACAACAGTGCTCCCCCATTCATCGTTCAGTGATGCCTCCCCATCTTACCCCCCCAGCACACCGCACCCCCCTCCAAGAGGCCCATGAACCTCATCACCCTCCAGCACAGCCAACTGTCCTCCCACAATCAGGCCTTCTGCAAAAGCCTCAGAGTCTTTAGATATGCAGGGCAAGTTAGTTCACTGAATTCCGTGGATAGAATCTGAATGAAGAGTCTCCAGAGACTGGAGATATCTTCCGCTCTTTGCCTAGACGCCAGTGTTAGTTTCCCCATCGCTAGGATGAACCAAGGTTTATGGAGCCATGAGGTGTAGGTCGGAACTTTGTCTGAGCTCCACAGAGCTAGTATCGTCTGGTGCGCCGCATTGAGAGCAAGGGCAATCTGTCGACCCTTCAAAGAGCGAAAAGGGAAGGTAAGGGGGTTGGGCAGACCCAGGATAACATATGTCAGCAGTCTGGGAATCTCAGTGTGGAATACTGTATCTATATCATCAAGGATGCTCTTCCAGTATCTGTTCAGCTTGGGACAGTGCCACAACAGGTATATGAGTGTGCACGTGTTGCCGCAACCCCTCCAGCAGAGCCCAAATTTAGTGGGATCCCACGCGTGTAACCTCGCCGGGGTATAGTACCAGTATGTGGCTAACTTATAAGCTGTCTCTGCCCCTGATATGTTGTGAGCTGTGTGATGTTTTCTGAAGTGGATATTCTCCCACTCCTCCTCCGTCAGTTACCTCCCCACCTCCTTCTCCCACCTTTTCTGACCTCTGGTTTTGGAAAGTGGTGAAGTCTATACAATTCCGATATCACCCGCTTGTCATCTTTCTTTACCAGGAGCCATTTCTCAAAAGGCGTGAGTGTTCTAGCTACCAAGGGCCTGACCGCTGGCGGGAGCGCCCAGTGTCTAACTTGATAGTACGTCACTCTGTCTGCCTCCGTGATTCCGTACGTCTCTCTCATCTGGTCAAAGGGGATGATTCCATCTGAATCAGACTCCCACCCTTCCACAACCTCCCCCGTACCATTGGTGAAAGTTCTCTGACTGCAAACCGGGGGCGAAGTTGGGATTCGCACAGATCGGCAACATGGGTGAGGGGAAGGTTGTCAAACCGTGTCTCGTCGCTACCGCATCCCACACCCGGAGCGTCACACCTGTGATCGGTGAGGAATATAGCCCCTGTGCTCTATTTCCGTATCGTAGCCAGGGCTCCTTCCAGATATGGGACCCAGCAACCGCCTGGTCCATGAAGCACCAGTGCCTCTCTGTAAGCGGCAGCTCCACTCCAGCATAAAGCGCAGTTGAGCAGCTTGGTAATACCTCAACAGGCAAGGGACCGCCAGTCCCCCCTCCTCCTTAGGACGGTATAGTGTGTGACGCAGTATTGTAGTGTGGTTAGTTTTACGTATCCTTTGCGCATTAGCTTCAGGCTTTAGGCCTTTGTGCACTTTGCCCTGGATGTATTTTATTCATTTACTTGCAGCTTAGAGCCTCTGTGCACTTTGCTCTACATGCTTTTTATTAGGCTTCGTACTGTTATTTTTCAAATAGCCAGTTCTACGGTCTTGTTTTATATTCATATCACACTGTTTAGCCTACTTCAGCACTGGAGTTCTCCATAACACATTCTTGTTCACTCTGTGCTTCAGTCAAGGATACAGTCTGGTACATTGCCGATAGACGTGGTAGGAGTTTAGTCTTTGGCATTCCTGCGTAGGGACATTTTGTGATCACGCTGACATGTTAGTTATAAAAACACTTCCTTGTCCCAATACACGCAAGAGGGAGATTCCTACCAGGGAACCACAACTAGACGCTGACTGCCTCGTTGCAGATGCTGAACCAAGATCACAGGCCTTTTCTCAGGTATGAGGGCTGATGTCTCCCCAGTGATTCAGAAAGGCAAGTTAGAAGCTTAACATGCTGTGCTCGAAATAGAACAAGCAGAGGGAGAGTAGAAACTATTAGACACGATGATAGCTTTGTTCTTATGTTTTACTCTCCTGGTGACTATTTCAATCCTACTGTGTTGTATGGTTCTGGTTATTGCGGCTCACGCCTTATTATCTAAAATGCAGTTGTTTTATTAAAACATTATATAAAACTTATACTGCCTTTGTCATTTGTATATGAGATCATACTGTAAATGAGAGAGTTGGTTTGGATCTGAGTGACCACGACTTCCCTGAGAAGTTCCAAAGATGTCATGCGCTCGGCTGCCCAATCATCTCTTCCCCGAGGGAGAAATGAGGCACTGCTAGTTAGCCGGAGCAAAAACCGGATTTATGGTGACAGAGTTCTTTACACGTGGGTCAGACTCAGTCCCCCACACCGTTATCGATCCTGCTGCCTAGAAATCCAGTAGTCTCATTTAGGATAATGAGAGCCCACGCGACAGTATACTCGTGGGCTTCCTATCCCATATAAATTTCAGGATCACCGTCTGGAGCGTAGTTATGGTATTAGGCGGCGGAGTCAGAGGAAGTGTCTGAAACAGATAGAGTTTGCGCGGCAAGATTGTCATTTTGATTGCAGCCACCATACCGAACCACAAGAGTTTGTGCTTCCCCCACGCCTCTAAGGGCCAGATGTAACAAAGCTTTAGCGACTCGCAAACGGCGAAAATCGTCGTTTGCGAGTCGCTAAAGACACTTTGCTATGTAAAATGCATTTTGCGAGTCGGAACCGACTCGCAAAATGCATTTCCGAGTCGCAAATAGGAAGGGGTGTTCCCTTCCTATTTGCGAGTCGCACTGGTATGCAATTTCATTTGCGACCGCGATTGCGGTCGCAAATGAAAGCGCAGTTTCCATCCACTTGAAGTGGATGGTAACCCAGTCGCAAACGGGAAGGGGTCCCCATGGGACCCCTTTCCCTTTGTGTCTGGACCAAAAAATAATTTTTCAGAGCAGGCAGTGGTCCAATGGACCACTACCTGCCATGAAAAATACCGAAACAAAAGGTTTCGGTTTATTTTTCAAAGTGCAGCTCGTTTTCCTTTAAGGAAAACGGGTTGCACTTTGAAAAAAAAAACTGCTTTATTTAAAAGCAGTCACGGACATGGAGGTCTGCTGACTACAGCAGGCCTCCATCCCAGTGAGTGCCCTGAATCGCTATGGGGTCACAAATTGCGACCCATCTCATTAATATTAATGAGGGGGGTCTTTGCGACCCCATAGCGACTTGCAGAAGGTGTCTGAGACATCTTTCTGCATCCCTAATTGCGACTTGCAATTTGCGAGTCGCAGGGACTCGCAAATTGCAAGTCGCAATTTGGGAATTTGCTACATCTGGCCCCAAGTCCTTCAGTATCTCCCTTGAAAGAGAGGCATAGTTCAAGCTGGACGTCTTCGCCGCTGTCTTTGCTAGAGCTATGCCTAGATATGGTACATGTGACGTTGTCCATATAAGAGGGTATCTAGAACTGAGGGCCTCCTCGTGCTCAGGGAGGACTGACAAGTTTAACACTCGAGATTTCTGTGTTCACTTCAAACCCAGAAACCATGCTAAAAGTGCAAAGGGCGGCCATGAGCGCAGGTAACGTGACCGTGGGCTATGCCAGAGTGAGAATCACATCGTCCGCATATAAACTGATGAGGTGGTGGTCTCCCACAAATTTAATGCCGGTGATGCGGGGGTCATAGCGAAGTTGCTGAGCCAAGGGCTCCAAGTAAAGAGCAAACAAAAGTGGGGAGAGCGGGCACCCCTGTCTCGTTCCCCTTCTTATCGGGTATAGCAACAACAAAGTCCCGTTGATGTGGACCGCTGCCTGGGGCTCCTGATATATGCATTTTATCCAGGTCAGGAGCGCCGGTCCAACCCCAAACCGCTCCAACACCAGGAAGAGGTAGGGCCAGTGCACCCTATCAAATGCTTTCTCTGCATCAATGGAGAGGAGGAGTGCCTCCTTATGGGTTCTGTTCGTTTTGTCTATTAAGAGTAAGAGCCACTTTGTGTTGTCTCCGTCGGTGGGGTATGAAGCCCGCCTGATTCGGGTCAATAAGTCCAGGCATGTAGGGATTAAAACGCTGTGCTAAGATACCCGTGAATAGCTTGGCATCTATGTTTAGGAGCGAGATAGGTCGGTATGAACCACAATCCTCCGGGTTCTTCCCAGGCTTGTGAATGACCGTGATGGTGGCCTCCAGCATGCTGGGTGTAAGGGCTCTGGTCACTAGGAAAGAGTTGAAGAGCCAAGTGAGGATTGGGGCCAATTCTGAACAAAAGGTTTTGTAAAAAAGCGTGGTGTAGCCGTCCGGGCCAGGCGACCTCCCGACCATAAGGTGGGAAACAGCCGAGATTACCTCCTCTATCCTTATGGGTTGGTGAAGGCAGGCCACTTCCCACTCAGAGCGGCACAATCAGACAATCCGCGAGATATGAAGATGGGTCAGAACCGATCGCTAGGTCCGCCGCATATAGCTCTCTGTAAAAGTCTGCAAAAGCCTCAGCCATTTGCATATCCGTCTGCACCTCATCCCGGGAGGGGGAGCGCACCATCTTTATGGCGTTGGCAGACCGCTGAGCCCTTAGTTTATGAGGCAAAAGTTTCCCACAGCGATTACCCCCTATATAGAATTTGTGTTTGAGCCGGGCTACAGCATACTCCGCCCCGTCCCAGTCCAGTCTTTTCAACTGTTGGCGTGCTTTCTCTAATTCCCTTCAAACTCTGGGAGCGCCAGTATGTTTGTGGGAGCGCTCTAGTGCTGCCACTCTCTGCTCTAGCACCGCTCTCTGCTCTCTCCTGGCTTTATTTTCTTTGGCCAAGATCACCTCCCCGCGTATAACTACTTTCAGCGCCTTCCAAAGTGTTTCTAGACTAGTCCGCCCATTATCATTGTGACTAAGATAGTCCAGGTTCGCTCGTCGAACTGCTTCCACCGCAACCCGGGACTGCAATATTGTGTCCCGAAAACGCCATCTCGGAACCTGAGCACTGCCATAGTCAAGGCGAACCACTAAGGTTATAGGGACATTGGGGGTGATTCTGATTCTGGCGGGCGGCGGAGTCCGCCCGCCAGAATTCCGCCCCCATTATACCGCTCCGCGGTCAGAAGACCGCGGAGGGTATTATGAGTTTTTCCCTGGGCTGGCGGGCGGTCTCCAAAAGACCGCCCGCCAGCCCAGGGAAAAACTCCCTTCCCACGAGGATGCCGGCTCGTAATCGAGCCGGCGGAGTGGGAAGGTGCGACGGGTGCAGTGGCACCCGTCGCGTATTTCAGTGTCTGCAAGGCAGACACTGAAATACTTTGCGGGGCCCTCTTACGGGGGCCCCTGCCGTGCCCATGCCATTGGCATGGGCACGGCAGGGGCCCCCAGGGGCCCCGCGACCCCCCCTACCGCCATCCTGTTCATGGCGGCTTTCCCGGCCCCCGTTTGCCCGTAACATGACCAGATCGATCAAGATCGTTTTCCATGACAAGATTGAAGTCCCCACCTACAAGTATAGCCCTGTCCGGGGTTGTGAGCATCGAGGATATGGTCTGTCTCATGAATGTTTCTTGCTGAGTGTTAGGAGCATATATCGTTGCAATTGTGAAGTGGAATGACTCTATGCGCAATCTGAGGGCCAGGAACCTACCCCTGACCTCATGTAACTTAGCAAGGTCCTCCCCAGGGAAAGCTTTTGATATCAAAATTGCCACCCCTCCATGCTACGTAAGGGCAGAAGACCAATACTGCCTGGGGAACCATTTGGAACGCATACGATATGTGTCTGTGGCCAGCAAGTGTGTCTCCTGTAACAAGCAAATGTGGCTCTCAGATCCCTCCAAAGCAGAGAGAATCGCTAACCTCTTTGTGGGATTATTCAGGCCCCGGACATTGAGGCTTAGGCATTTAAATGACAAGTGTAGGTGTGTGGACAGGACACCGTGATTGTTGGCCTCTACCGGGAGGCGGCGGCCGGAGATAGCCCCGGGAAAGGCAAGCACATAGGAGCACGAGAAGCATAACAATAGCATGTAGTTCCTTTAGGGGGAGCATAATGTAACATAACAAAGGGGCACAACAGGTGCACATCAGTCACAAACGAGTCCTCTATCAGAAATCCAAGAAGAGGCTAAGTCCCAGACAGGGGTCGGCAGCACCTTTCAAGGCCTTCTCGTGACATCCAGAGACCCCCGCCGCCCAGGCCCAAATCCAGCATCTTCACGTCTAGCTCTTGGAACAGCCACGGGCCATTTCAACATCCTCTGGGGACTATCCGCATCTAGGCACTAATCCCCGCCGTATGACTATTCAATACAGATTGTCTCTCAAGCGCTCTTTTCAGTCGATGACGGCCGCGGCGGTTTCCGTTTCTCATCTTTCCGTCGCCATCTCGGTCGGTTCTCGGCAGGAGCTTCGTCGTGGGGCCCAGTTTGCCGCTCCGTCTCCTCTATATTAAAGATCCAACGAGCCTCCTGCAGCGATTTCACCTGCCTCAGCTGGTCCCCCCATCGGAACACAAGGCGAAATGGGTGGCCCCAGGTGTAAGGCGTAGAGTTTGCCCGGAGGTGTTTTGTAATGAGCTTAAGTTCTCTTCGCCTCTGTAATGTCAGCAGCGAGAGGTCCTGATAGAGCTGTAGAGTGTGCCCCCTAAACTGGACCTGAGGGAGATGTTGCGCTTTCTGAAGGATATCTTCTTTGGTCGTCAAATTTTGTACGCACGCAAGGATGTCTGGAGGGCGCGCGCCAGCCCCCCCCCCCCCGCCAACCTGCTCTGTGGACCCAGTCCAGTGTTATGTCTTGCGTGCTATCCGGGCCAAGGAGGGAGTGAAATAGAGCTGTGACAAACTCCCTAATGTCCTCTCCTACCACCCCGGGCGGAGCTCCTCTAACACGTATATTATGGCATCTGGTGCTATTTCCTTGGTCGCGATCTGCAGTTGCTCCTGTTGCTCGCGAACACGTAGAACTTCCTGTTGTAGTTGCTCGACTTCTTCTCCCCTGGAGACCTCGTTGTCCTCCATTCTCAACAGCCTTTCCCCTAACGACGTGATGTGCGCACGCAGATCCGCATCTCCTAGGAAATATCTTTCCGAAACTCCTGCAGATCCATCCTCAGAGAGTCGAACAAGGAGGTAAGGAAACCCTTCATGACCGAGGCCCCACCATCTTCCTCTGCATCGCCCTTTTTGTCAGGCCCTCTCACCTGGGCAGCCGCCTCTGGGGCCTTGCTCTGTGGGGGGTGAGATCTTGTCAGCATCTCCCTTACCGACTGATCCCTCTTCGGTTTGGAGGACGCCATCAGGAACCTACACTCCGGTGGCCACGTTAGTGGACACAGCGCCCGTTGGCTCCCCCAACACCTTGCTGCAATCTGATTCACCCAGCGGGCCTCCACTTTCTGCTGGGGCTCCTCCTACGGGCACTTGGCCTATGACTTTAGGGAACAACGGGCCCCACCACCTCTCTTCTCAGAGTTCCGGCCCGTCGGACCCCTTCAGTGTTACCAGGCCCTCCAGGGGCCAGGGTCTGATGGCCACCGCCGTGCAAGACCGCCGTGAGCCTCAATCTCGCTGCGGGCCGAACCGTCCCAAACGACCCCATCGCTTGTGTGTAACTCATCTCGCATCGGGGCCTGCCGTTCATCTGGTGCCGAAGGGGCCAGGGGGGATCCAGCCTCTCCCCCCCGACTCTCCAAAGCCCAACCATGCTGCTCCTCGTGCCGCAAGGCCGGCACCGGGCCCGGGAGGCCGCAGCCACGCATCAACGCTTCTCTTCTGCGGCCCCTCCCCCCGGCCCCGTACCTCCGTGGCTCGATTGCTGCTGCCCCGCTCCACTCGTTTGTCTCTCCTCTCCCCATTGCCACTGGGCCAGGGATCTGCTGACCGCTCCTCCGACCGCCCCGCTGGGGCCGCGGGCCCAGGCCAGCCGCACACGCCAATTTCGCGTGTGCCCCAGGCGCCGCCAGCAGCCCAGCCCGGCAGCCCCCACCGGCCGGCCAGCCACTTACTCAAGTGCTCCGCGCTGCCCCCGGATCTCCGCGGCACACCCCTAACACTCGGGGACGCTCTGACAGATGGGGCCTGGGACCGCTGTGCCGCTAAATAGGCCCGGGCGGCAGAGCTCACAGAAACACATCTGCTCACGCCGCCATCTTGGCCACGCCCCCCCAAAATATCACTTTAGGCATTTTTCTGGTTGACAGTGTTGGAAAAGCCAGTAGTCAAACCAACCGTAATAGAGGGGCAGAGAAAGGATGATGACTGTGAGTCATTTGAAGCACAATGAAGGGGTAGAATAAATTGGTCAATAAAAGACATATGGCTTGGCTTTGGTTGGCAATTTTGCCAAATGCTTTGGAACCATGCTAATACTACTTTACTGCCATGTTGCACTGTGATCAAAACTGCTAGGATAATACAACACAGCACTGGGGAATGGGGGTTCACCATAAGCTTGGTCACTCTTGTCATTTGAGCATGAGCAAGAAATAGAAAGTCTTATTAACAAACAAGCGTAGAAGAGCTTGCTGGGGTTTGCAAACTCTACAATCTTCACAGTAGATTGACTAATCTAGTGTCTTACTGCCTCATTACGTGTTTGGCGGTTGGTCTGCCAGACCGTCATGTTGTCCATCGTGAAAAGACCTCCAGGCTGGCAGTCTTTCGGGCCGCCTTATTACATGTTATACAGACAGGACTCCCAACCGACAAGCAAAAATGGCAGACCACCAGTGGCGCAGCAGCATGCAAGTAGGCGGTCGGACCACCAGCGCCGTCGGCCCCGACCAACCGCCGAGCATATTACAAGCACACAGTGGAGGTCCCTTCATGGCAGTCAGACAGTGACGATTTGAATGTGAGAAAAGACCTCTTTTTGACATGGTTAGCCCCCACTTTTTGCCTGGTATGTGATGTAGCCTAGAAGTTGTTAATGCCCAGGGCCCCCACTAACCAGGTTCCTTGGGTCAGAGCTCTTTCTCTAAACTGTTGTGATGCAGTGGCACAATTGACAACACTTTTAGCTGCCACTATAAGTCCCTAGTAAATGGTACCTAGGTACCCAGGGCATGGGGTACTGAGGGTAGGCCCCTGAGGGCAGCAGCATTGATTGTGCCACCGTCTAGGGCCATGCATCCAGATACACCCAGTCCTAATATAGTAGGCTGAGTGTGTTGGAGCAAACCTAAAATACTAACTTGACATGGTACACTGCCTGTGTGCCCTGTCCACTATACACTGCATCCATTATGGGTAAGACACTCCTCTAGCAGGCCTTCCATCCCTAAGGCAGGGTGCACTATACTGTATGTGAGGGCATAGTGGCATGAGCAATATGCCTCCACTGTGTCCTTGCCAAATCTGGGGCATAGTGAGCAGCTATTTTAATACATGTGCTGGAGACTGGTCAATACCAGTTTTACAGTAACATAATTGCCACACTGAACCCTGGGTTGTTTGGTATCAAAGAACTCAGAATGATAAATCCAAACTGGTACCAGTATTGGATGTATTGCCAAATGTACCCAGGGGTCACCTAGAAGGTGCCCCTGTAAAAACTAACTACCCTTGCATGGCTGCTGACTGGTCCCGACCAGTCTGCTGCCACCAGACACAAATCTACATCCCTGGGGTGAGAGATCCTTCTCTCTGGGATGCAAAACAAAGCCCTTCCTGGGTGGAGGCGCTAGCACCCCCTCCCTCAGGAATGTGCACTGCCCTGTTGGTGAGCTTCAAAGGGCTTACCACTTTGAAACTCGATCTCCTGGCCTGCTGCTTACAGCAGATGCCAGCCCCCATTGCAGACCCCCACTTTTATCGGGAGCAACGGCAGCAAACAAAGAATAGGAGGAGTGGCCCCATCTGGCATGCACCGCCCCTAAGGTGTTGCATGTAAGGTGGGCTCTCCATTTCATTTTCCTCTATCTTGGATGGAAGGAAAATAGCCAATCATGTGTGGGGAAGTGACCTCTGGCCATAGGATTTTGCCATTTAGTGGAGTTGGTCACCCTAAGGTAGATGACCCCTTGGTCATTACCAGATTCTCCCTAAAACTACCACTAAATACAGTATTTAGTGGATATCCCTACACCAAGAAATCAGATTTGACAGACAGAAGAAGAACAGCAACAAGAAGATCCAAAGGCATGAGCACTGTGGACCTGCTGCAAAAATAATAGGCCCCAAACCTGCCTGCTGCACCCAGGACCGGACAATCGATGCTGAGGAGCAGCTGGACAACTGGAAAAACTCTAAAGAACCCCAGAGGACTACCAGGCTACCAGGCTTCAATAATTGCCAGAGAACTCTACATCCACATGTAACCAACAAGCCAGTGATGTCCACTTCACTGACTGGACACTAACTCCGGAACCGGATGCCACAAACGGACCAAACTTCACACCAACAACTGTGAAGACAAACCCTGCCAGTGTGCTAAGCTTGGAATCACTGTATTTGTATTACTGTGTCCAGTCCTTCGAATATCTGCATTACTGGCGTGAGAATGGGTTCAGAGATTCAAAAGGCAACACTATTAAACACAGACTCCTGTGGGGGGAAGTAACGGATCTGAAGGAAACCCTGCACAATGCTCATGTAGTTCATATATTGGGACATCAACGTGTTATGTTACAGGCAATACCTTGGCTGATGAAGCGGCCAAGTAAGCAGTAGCTAAGACTTATGTTGCTGCAATAACTCGTCCACGGGCGAGGATGGATGATGAAACTGTTGTGTAGCCATTTTAGGTATAGCTCCATGCACGTTATGTTAGCATACTATGCCTGCCGCTGTGCACTTTAACCTAGATATATTTTAGTCAGCTTTGTTTTTTTATTCCTACAATAGCCACTTTTGCGGTCTTGTTTTATTTCTCACTATCTAGCTGTTTTTGCCTGGGCCAGCACTACGTTCTCAAACAAGATATTCTTGCTCACTCTGTGCTTCTTCCAAGGCTGCAGTAAAATAGGTTGCCGGTGAACGTGGTACAAGTTTTGTCTCTGACATTCATAGAAAAACACACATCCTTACGTAGGGACATTTTCTCAGAACATCAGCTGTTTTATTATAAAAACACTTCCCTGTCCCTTTCACGTTAAAGGGAGATTCCAGCCAAAGAACCACAACTGTATGCTGATTGCTGAACGCTTCGCTACAGCTGCTTATGCAGACTTTGGGCCTTTGCTCAGGTATAGGGCATGATGTCTTCCCAGGGGAACCTGAAGGGCAGAATCAGAGCTTAACACGCTGTGCTCTATTATAGCCTAGCTGGGAATTAGTCTATTGACTATTGTGACAATATGGTAGCGTTATTTCTATGCTTTACTCTCGTTGTCACAATTATAATCTTGTCATGCTGTATCGCGGTGATTATTGCAGCACATGCTTTGCTATCTAAGATGCAGTTGCTTCATTAAAATCATATTGAAACATATACTGCCTGTGTCATTGTGTATGTGAGACTAATGCAAATGAGAGAAACGGATGAGAGCTGAGTGACCACGGTTTCCCTGAGAAATAAATTATGTCGTCCTCAGCTGCCCAATCATCCCTGCCCTTGGATAGAGATGAAGCACTGCTAGTTAGCCAGAGCAAAACCCGGATTGGGGCGACAGGTGTCACCTCTAGTGGGTTAGACTCAGTCTCCCACACTGTAGGCGATTCTGCTGCTCAAAATCCAGTTGTCACATTAGAATAATGAGAACCTACGCAACAAAACACTGGCTGCTGTGAAAGCTTCTGCTGAAGGCATACCCGCTAAATATTCCTACTGCATATCTAGCCTCAATACTGCCCTAGTAACAATACCAGGGGTGGGTGATAGTGTGATCCCCAAATAAGATCAAGGCCCAGAGTTGATCAAAGCAGCACATGAGGGAGTTGCTTCAGCCCATGCTGGTGTGGCCACCACAATTCCACTATTACAAGCACGCTACTCATGGCCAGGTCTACACAAACAGACCCAGCAGTATGGGCCAGATGTACGAAGAAAGCAATTTGCGACTTGCAAATTGCGAGTCCCTGCGACTCGCAATTTGCAAGTCGCGAATTGCTATGCAGTACGGTGTCTCAGACACCGACTGCAACTCGCAATGGGGTCGCAATGACCCACCTCATGAATATTCATGAGGTGGGTCGCAAATTGCGGCCCCATTGCGAGTATAGTCAGCAGGCCTCCATGTTAGCAACCTGCCTTTTAAATAAAGCATTTTTTTTTTTTTTTAAGTGTAGCCCGTTTTCCTCACAGGAAAACGAGCTGTGCTTCAAAAAAACCGAAACATTTAGTTTCGGTTTTTTTCAGGGCAGGGAGTGGTCCCTTGGACCACTCCCTGCCCTGAAAAAATATTTTGGGGTGCAATCACAAACTGGGACCCCTTCCAATTTGCGATTGGGTTACCATCCACTTGAAGTGGATGGTAACTGCGATGCCATTTGCGACCGCATATGCGGTCGCAAATGGTATTGCATCCCAATGCGACTCGCAAATAGGAAGGGAACACCCCTTCCTATTTGCGAGTCTGAAATGCATTTTGCGAGTCGGTAACGACTCGCAAAATGCATTTCTGCATTGGGATACGCGTTTTGCGACTCGCAAACGGCAAATTTTGCCGTTTGCGAGTCGCAAAACGTTTCGTACATCTGGCCCCATGTCCTTTGCTGTGACATCTGTCAGCAAATAAAAGGGTCCACCGTCAAATGCCCACTGCAGACACCCCTTCTAATTTCCAACAAACCTCTACAATGTGTGCACTTGCACTACTGTAGCCAACTGACATCTTAGACACTGTTGACTCATGTTCCGGATTTCTATGGGTTTCGCCACAACACTCGGCTGACGCTCACACTATTATTAAAGATTTGCAAGCCTTTACCTGCACATATGCAGTTGCATTTTTCCACTCAGACCAGGGCCCTGCTTTTGCCTCAAGGACATTCAGGGACGTTTTGTTAAGGGTCCAGTTGTATTACTCGTCTCCATTTCATCCCGAGGGAAATAGTGTCATTGAGTGAAGAAACTGGGATGTAAAGACCTTAACAGCCAGAGTATTAGACACGGGTCATAGTTGGCTTAATCACCTGCATGGAGTGCAGAGAGCACTTAATAATCTGCCCAAAAGGTCCCTGGGGGGCATATATGAATGCCTGTTCGGAACACAAATGTATGTTCCAGATCTTGATGGTCCTGGCGCGGAGGCAACATACACAACTTTTGACGTAATATGAATGTGTCACTGACTTGCAGGACTTAGAACAGTTCCGTGATGACAACGAATCTGCCAGTCCCACCTCCTTTGGAATAGGGGAGGCACCAATAACACCTACCGGCTGGATTCCAAAACTTGGGGATCTAGTCGGTCATTATGAACATGGCGGGAAAGACCGCCGCCCACCGTGGCGGTGGTGAACAGAATCCCGCCTGCGGCAGTGAATGGAAATCTGCCATGTAATGAACAAAAAACCCAACCCGCCAAACATTCCCACACCACCACTCCCCGCCAGGACCCTGTTGGCGGGAATCCTGGCCCGCCACCGCCAAGCACACCCACATCCCACCTTCCAAATAATGATGCACAAATCACCTCAGCGGACAGTGAAGGCCGGATGACCATTGGCGGCTGCGAACGCCAAGGGCGCCAAGTGGGCCCAACAGCAACCAGTGCACACATTGGCTAGGCTTAGCACCCACACACCTGACGCACATCCAGAACACCATAAAACACCCCAAGACACACCCCACAATCCCTTGCAAGGAAACTAGGACCAGAAGACGGAGAGCACCAGAGCCAGACAGAGAACGCCAGCAGACAGGACACGCATAGCGACCACACAGGAGCACCCAAACCCTGTCCCCAGTCCCGACGCCATCCACCACCCTCACCATGCCCCCCCCAAAAATCCATGCTTCACTGAAAAGGAGCTACGGACCATGGTGGACGAGATCCTAAAAGTGGAGCCACAAATATTCAAGTCCAAGGTGCAGCACACACCCATCGCCCGGAAAATGGAGCTGTGGCAGACCATTGTCAACAGGGTGAATGCAGTGGGACACCATCCACGCACCAGGGACGACATCCGCAAGAGATGGAACGACCTGCGGGGGAAGGTCCGGGCCATAGCATCCAGGTACCACATCGCAGTGCAGAAGACTGGGGGAGGACCGCCACCCACACCACCCGACTACACCGACTGGGAGGAGAAGGTACTCGCCATCCTGCACCGAGAGGTACTCACTGGACTCACTGGAGGAATGGACTTGGGTAAGTTGTCTACATTTACCCCATATACACCATACCTTTAATGCATGCACCGCACCGCACCACCCCACCCCACCCACACCCACCTAGACCCACACCCCACCCAGCCCTTACCCACTTGGATTTGGAACATGAGTGCTCCTTGGTTTTCCTTGGCAATGATTTGGCTACCTTACCACCTGCCGAAGTGGAACATTTCCTGACTTCAATTGTCACGGATGTAATTTGTGATTTTATAAATTACATTGCCTTTTAGAATTGGGTTCTACTGCCACCACTGTTGACATTTTAAATTGACTACTTTCAATATTTTACATGCTCACGTGTGTCTTCACTTGTCATTATTGGGGTCCATGTAAATATGTCCTAATTATAGCCTTTTAGTGCTTTTATGTTTTTAATTGTTAGGCTTTTTACTACCTTTGAAATAGCAAGAGGAGGGTGTTGTATAGCCATTTTAGTGCTGCTTTTAGGCACGTTATTTTAGCAACTAGGCCTGCCACTTGTGCCCAGTTCAGCTTTATTTTATTATTTTAGCATAGGCCACATTTGTGGTGCTGTTTTACGTTCTTTATCTAGTTGTTCTTTCGCCCAGGAAAACATTGGTTTCTAGCAAGACATTCTTTTCACTTTGTGCTTTTCTTAAGGCAGCAAGATAGAGTTGCTGGAAAAGTGGTACACTGCATCTCCAATATTCACAGAAACATACTCATTCTTGCTTGGGGACATCTTCTCTGAACATTAGTTGTTTTATTATAAAAACACTTCTCTGTCTTATAGACGTTAGAGGGAGATTCCAGCCAGATAACCACATATGCATGCTGATTGACTTTGCTATAGCTGCTTGTTGAGACAGCTGGTTCAATGGCCTACATGGGGACAACAGGCTTCCTTGCTCAGTATGGGGGATGATGCCTTCCCAAGGGGAAATCCTGAAGGGCGGAATAGGGCTTATCACGCTGTGCTTTAACATAGCTTAGATAGGAACCACATATATTACACGTAGTGACAGTATGGTGGGACTTATCTTGTGTTTCCCTTTCCTTGTCACCATTTTGCTTCTAGCATGTTTTATCATCCTAATGATTGTAATTCATGCCATTTTATCTCAGTTGTTTCAATAAATCTAATTGAACCATTCTCTGCGTCTGTTTGTCTTTGCATGTGCGAGACTAATGTAACTGAGAGAAAAGGATCAGATATGATATACCATGATTTCCATGAGAAGTCAATTTTGTCATATGCCTGTTGCCACAATCCCCACCCCCTTGCTCTTGGGCAGAGGTGAGCCAATGCTAATTAGCTGGAGAATCGGATTAGGCCGACAGTTGTCACATGTGTGGGATTGGACTCAGTTCTCCACATATCAGGTGATGCTGCCGCCCAAATCCAACAGCCTCATTAGGATAATGGAAGCCCACACAACACCACAAGCAACCAACAAGCCAGTGAGGTCCACTTCACTGACCGGATGGTAACTCTGGAACGGGATGCTGCAACAGGACCAAACTTCACACCAACCACCACAAGGACAAACCCTGCCATTGTGTTAAGCTTGGTGGCACTGTGCCCTCCAGCGGCTGAATCGTACTGATACCCTGCGTATTGGTTACCTGACTTCGGACACCAAGAAAAACATCCTACCTGGGACTGTTAAAGGACCAGGAGGAAGTTGCAGTCGATGGACTTGAGAAACAAACTGGACCTCCCACCAGAGTGCCCCGTTGTCTTGCAACCAACACTTCAACTGACCTACCTCCTGCTTCTGGGGGCATCCTTGCGCACAGCTACTGGCTCACTGAATCACTCTGCATCCGGACGCCCTGTATCCTGCCCCCGCACCAAAGATTCAGCTGTGTTCTAAGGGTCTCCAACCCCTTGTGACCTCAACACTCCAAGGGGATCCCCAGAATTCACCTTTAAACTTACCTGTGCAGTGCTTTTCCAAGTGGTCCCGCGCAGTGGTACTGCACCAGCTCTAGAGACATTTCCCCATAACTCCTGCTGGAACCGGGAGCCATCCAAACTCCTCCAGCTGGCACAGTGTGCCCATGGATGGCCTCAACCAACCTACAAAAGAAGAACTTGGTAAATGTATTATCTGATTTTATATGCATTTTTAAAGGTTATCCCCCATTGATTCCTATGGTGCGTAATTACGCAAAGAGGCAGTACTCCTCCTCACAGCTCTTCACCTTTTCTCCTTGTCAGAGGTTTATCTTAATCCAGAATTGTTCTGAAATTGTGGGTTCAGCAGTCCAATACTTAATTCATTATTGCCTTTGTAGTGGTCAAACTTCAAAGGAAACTCTGTAGTGCACAAGATTCTACCTTTTCCTTTCCTTGCCCCAGTCACACTCTAGGGGTAGGAGGCTGTATTGTGTGAGATCAGGCACAGCCCTTTGAAGTGCAAGTGTCAGCTCCTCCCTCCCACTGTAGCCCAGGAAGAACCATCAGGATATACAGAACACACCTCAGCTCCCTTTGTGTTACTGTCTAGAGTTAATTCACAAACTGCCCAACTGTCAGTCTGACCCAGATGTGAATTCAGCAGCCAAGCAGAGGCACAGAATGGTCAAGCAAGAAAATGCCCACTTTCTATAAGTGGTATTTTCAAACTTACCATCTAAAAACCAACTTTACTAAAAGACATATTTTTAAACTGTGAGCTCAGAGACCCCAAACTCTACATCTCCGTCTGCTCCCAATGGGAAACTGACCTTAAAGATATTTCAAGGCAATCACCATGTTTCGCTATGGGAGAGATAGGCCTTCAAATAGTGAAAAACAAACTTTGCAGTATTTCACTATTAGAACATGTAAAACACACTAGTGCATGTCCTACATTTTTGATACACTGCACCCTGTCCATGGGGTTGCCTTGGGCCTACCTTAGGGGTGTAGTAAAAGGAAGGCTTGGTCCTAAACTGCCCTCATAGACACTGCAGTGGCAGGTCTAAGACATGCTTACAGGGCTACTCAAGTAGATGGCACAATCAGTGCTGCAGGCCTACTAGTAGGATTTGATTTACAGGCCCTGGGCACCTCTAGTGCACTGTATTAGGGACTTACTAGTAAATAAAATATACCCATCAGGAATAACCAATCGTAATCACAATTTTGATAGAGAGCACTTGCACTTTAGCACTGGTCAGCGGTGATAAAGTGCCTAGAGTACTAAAACCTGCAAAAACAAATCCGAAAACAGGAGGAAGAAGGGGCTAAAGCTTTTGGAATAACCCTGCAAAAAGGGCCATTTCCAACACTGGTCAAACCAAAAATTTGATTACAGTGTTCAGCACATAGGCCCTCATTATGAACATGGCGGTCCATTCCGCTGCGCCGGCGGTGGTGGTAGAAACAGCCAACGGAAGAGTGGCCCGCACCGCCAAATAATGAACCAAATGAAACACACGCATCCCGCGCACCACCCACCGCCAGGAAAGGAGTCCCGCTGACGACGGCAGAGTCCGCCCATAGGCCGTCGGAAATGCCCAACACGCCCATCAAATTATTAATCACCATTCCGCCACCAGTTCCAGGGCGGGAACCACCGCCACACAAAGCCAGGCGGAAAAGAAACAAAAAGAAGGAAACACTCACCAGAGTTCCACAAAACGTGCAGCGGTAGCCATGGACAGAGAGCTGCAGATCATGCCAGCCTTGCTCCTTGCCATATATCTACACGACCGAGACCGCCGACAAAGACGACGACGGTAAGTACCGAAACCTACGACACAAGGGAGGAAAGGGCAAAGTTACATACCCAGCCACTGCACCCACCCCGCAACACACCCCCAACCCTTCCCAGCATCACAAGTCAGACACCCCACACAGACAGATTTACGACAGGGGTGGAACTTAGACTTGCGTGAGGAGGTTGGAGGGGGGGTGGGCTTGTCTTTTGAAGGGGGTGGGGGCTGTTTGGCTCTGGCAGAGCAGGATGCCTTAGGCTCTAAGCGGGCCTTCTTCTTCACCAGAGAAGGGGCACAGAAATGGGAAGGCTGGACCAGGGTGGGCTGCGATGTGGAAGGAGCGGAAAGGGCAAGGAGGTGCGCACGTTTCGGGACAAGACGGGGTGAGCCAGCGGGTTCAAACAGGTCTGCACGGGAGAGGAAACGTTTTTTAGGAGCAATTGGGGTGGGCGTAGATGAGGGCATGGGAGTGGAGGCAGATAGAGTTGATGTATGGGGTGTAGGTGTGCGTGTAGTGGGTGCAGGTGACTGCTCGGTATGCTGTGGTGTGGTGGATGTCTGATGTGTGGGTGTCTTGGTGCGTTTGAGTGTTTTGGGAGGTGGGGGGTTGACACAGTGGGAGAAGACAGACAGCTAGTGTGGATGTATGTTGGGTGGGTGTCTGCAAGTCGGGTGAGTGTGCTGCATGTGTCAACTACAGTGGAGGTGGTGAGTGCAGGTGTGGTGTATGGGGTGCATGTATGGCTGTGTGCTATTGTGGTGAGTGCAGGAAGAGGAGCAGTAACAGTGAGTGAAGGTGCAGTGCATGAGGATGTGGATGTAGAGGGGACAGACAGGGTGGCGGAAGAGGTGGGCACAATGGGGGAAGTGGACGTTGCTGTGTGTGCAGGTGTCTGTTGGCTGTGTGAATGCTTGTGGTGGGAGGTGTGGTGCTTGTGTTTGGAAGTGTGCTTCTTGTGTGTTGATGTGCCTGTAAGCGGGTCTGATTATGTGCTTTGGACGGGTGAAGGGAGTAGGGTGCTGGAAGGGGTAGAGGAGGTTGGAGGGGGGAATGGAATGGCCAGGGAAACAGGCTGCGTCCAAGAGGAGGCCAGAGCCTGAAAAGATCTCTGTAGGGCAGGCACGGCACAGTGAATGCCATCCAGATAGGCATTGGCCTGCTGCACCTCAGAAGCCAGACCCTGGATGGCACTGACGATGGTTGTCTGCCCTACAGAGATGGTTCTCAGGAGGTCAATAGCCTCCTCTGTGAGGGCAGCAGGGCTGACTGGGGCAGGGGAGGAGGTGCCTGGGGCGAAGGAGACACCCACCTTCCTGGGTGGGCGGACACGGGCAACTCAGTGGGGAGCAGTAGGGAGGGCGCTGATGGTATGGGGAGTGGCGGAAGAGGTTACGGTAGTGGTGTGTGCACTAGGGTCCGGCACCGACCATCGGAGGAGGTCTCAGAGTCTCTACCTCCTGTGGTAGTAGCTTCCCCCGTGGAAGTCCCCTCGCCCTCCCACCCACTGGTCCCCTGGGTATCCATTGTCTCTGCCTCAGAGGATCCATGGGCCGCTGCTTCCCCACTTGCCGGTGCCTCACCTCCCTCGCCTGATGTTGATGCTGTACCAGACAAACACAAGAGAACAGGGATAGGGAGACAAAACAGGAGACACTTGTAAGTAGCTGAATGCTGATACACAATGGCCAGACACACACCTACCCAGCAGACACACCCAACAGGCAGCACCATGCTCTAAGCCCATGGCCTTGGCCCTGACTACTGAGCAGTATACTGACCTACATCCATATCCTGAAATTGTATTGGAGCTCGGGTAGGTGAAACCTGACAGGGACACCCCTACACCCTTTGGGGAGCATACAGTAGCTAGACACCAGTGAAAATCCCTGCTCTAAGCACCATGAGCCCTATCGCACACACACTCATCCTTCCAGGCTGAAGTATGGGCTGTGAGTACTCACCCCCTTGTGACTGCTGTGCAGCCTTCAAGCGCCCATCCAGGTCTGGGTATGCCACCGCCAGGATCCTTCGCATGAGGGGGTCAGTGCCCGAAGGGAGGACTTCCCCAGCTGGGCCTCTGTGATCTTCCGCACCCAGCACCGCAGGTTCTTCCACCTCTTTCGACAGTGGGTGCTCCGCCGGTTGTAGACCCCCAGGGTCATTACCTCCTTGGTGATGGCATGCCAATGTGCTCTCTTCTGGTGGGCGCTGACCTAGTAGGGTGACACAGAAATGGAACACAGAGGTCAGGCACCTGCACAATGGTAACAGCTGGCAGGGTGTCAAGTGATCAAACAATGATGAACATGCGTACGTTCCGTGGCGGTATGCACTGCACCGCCGCCGGTGATCATGATACAGCAGGATTCCCCATTGCCATCCATGTTATCCAATGAGGGTGCGAACAGCGGTCAACACCGCTGTACGCTGTGACGTCAACCGCTAGCGGTATTAGGTCACTTCCACAACGAAGGGGCAGAACTACAGTGGGCAGACATTTTGCTATCACCTACGCATCTTGAAATTCATAATACTCACAATTCTGGGCCTACTAGCCATATGAATCACCTAGGCCTCTATCCATTGAGTATATAATCACACATGATTTACTCCGTTCCCTCCTAGTGATGTACATGTACATCTGTCAAGTTGCAGTTATTGTACAGACATTACTATGAAGAATGCAGTGCATGTATGTAGCAAATAAGCCAGTTTATGTGTGCACATCACTCCTTTTTCTCACCCCTCATAGGTACCGACCCTTGTGGCGAGGAAGGGCACCATCAGTGTACAGACCACTTGTGGATATGGGGACCATGGTGGAGCGTCAGATCATAATCACCTAGAGACTCACACGTGCAACTATTCAGGATCTATGTGCATTACTGCATTCTGCACTGACTCCCGGAAATCGTAATCAGCATGCCATTCCAGCTGAGGTGCAGGTGCTCTCCGCACTCCATTTCCTGGCCACAGGCTCTTTTCAAGTGACAGTGGGCATGGGTGCTGGTTTCTCACAGCCAATGTTCAGCCAGGTACTGACAAGATTTCTGAATGCATTTGTACGACATCTGCAATCCTATGAGTGATTCCCCGAAAGTGCTGACCCCCCTGCCATCAAGTCTGACTTCTAAGCATTTGCAAACATTCCCCATGTCATAGGTGCCATCGATGGCACCCACATAGCTATCATCCCCCAAGAGTGAGTGAACAGGTGTCCAGAAACAGGAAGAACATTCACTCCATGAACATCCAGTTGGTATGTACTGCAGACCAGTACATATCCCATGTGAATACCATGTTTCTGGGTTCTGTCCATGATTCATTTGTTTTGAGGAACAGTAGTGTGCCACAGAAGATGGAACAACTACAAGAGGACAGAGGGTGGATAAGGGTAAGTTTCCCTGTCACTAACTGACACATTGAAGAAATCCAGCCTGTCTGACTAAGGACATTCCAATGACGACTCTGTATTGGCCATTTCTCTAGGTGATTCTGGCTATCCAAACTTGTGTTAGCTCCTGACACCAATGGAGAATCCCAGGACGGAGACAGAGAGGAAATACAATGAGGCCCATGGACGTTATAGGAGGGTGATAAAGCGTACTATAGGTCTCCTGAAGGCTAGATTCCGGTGCCTACATATCTCTGGGGGTTCCCTGGCCTATGGGCCTGATAAGGTGTGTAGAATAGTTGTGGCCTGCTGCAAGCTGCACAACGTGGCAGTGAGACATTCAATCCCCCTTTTGGAGGTGGAGGGTGCTATAGGTCCTGATCTATTACCTCAGAGAGGTGAGGAGAGTGATGTTGAGGATGAGGAAGGTGAAGATGTCAATTCCAGGAACCAACTGATACAACTCTACTTCCCATAACTGTATGGAACTTCAGCCTGTAAATGTGGTTACTGTAACTGTGCCATGTCATCTAGGGGGAATTGGTCATGATAGGCGAGACCTCTTCAGCATGGTACTGACAGAAAATATATGCATTCCCTCCTTGCCTATTTTGAAACACACATTACCACCACCATGCAAAAATTGACATTATAGTTGTTCCCTGCCAGTTGCATCCATACTCCATTTTGTTCAACATTGAAGACAGGGGACAGTGTTACAGTTGAGATATATTTATATTGGGGGAATACAGTGAAATGTGCCATGTATAGTGCTGGAAGTCTTAATGGTTGGGTGTCCTCAAAAGTGACTTGGTGGCAGACCTGTTTGATGTCATAGGTGGGTCCTATTTGTAGTTTAGTACTTTATTTAGCCCTCAATTAAGTGTAGTTGGTGAATGGGTGGGATGGTTGCTTGGCAGTAGTAGCAGTGTCAACTGTTGGAGTGGGGCTTGTTCTTCGCTGGGTTTCCAGTGCCATATCTTGGCCTGAGACTACGTTTGGGCGCCTGCTGTGGAGCGTATTGGGGTGGCATGGTTGGGCCTTGTGATTCCTGGAGGGTATTTCCTGTGCTGTTTCAGCTGCTTGGGTCATCTGTTGCTGTTTGTCCAGGGCTGTTGTGGGGGCCTCTTATCCGGTGTGTGAGTCTGAGGGGGTCATTCTGACCCCGGCCGGCGGCGGGAGCCGCCGGCCTGTCTGGAACGTCCAGAATACCGCTGCGCGGTCAAAAGACCGCCGTGGGTATTCTGGCTTTCCCGCTGGGCTGGCGGGCGACCGCCAGAAGGCCGCCCGCCAGCCCAGCGGGAAAGCGCCTTCAACAAGGAAGCCGGCTCCGAATGGAGCCGGCGGAGTTGAAGGCGTGCGACGGGTGCAGTAGCACCCGTCGCGAATTTCAGTGTCTGCTATGCAGACACTGAAATTCTCAGTGGGGCCCTGTTACAGGGGCCCCTGCAGTGCCCATGCCATTTACATGGGCACTGCAGGGGCCCCAAGGGGCCCCACGACAACCCTTACCGCCATACTGTTCCTGGCGGCCGAGACCACCAGGAACAGGATGGCGGTAAGGGGGTCGGAATCCCCATGGCGGCGCAGCAAGCTGCGCCGCCATGGAGGATTCCCCAGGGCAGCGGGAAACCGGCGGTACACTGCCGGTTTTCCGTTTCTGACCGCGGCTATAACGCCGCGGTCAGAATGCCCATGGGAGCACCGCCAGCCTGTTGGCGGTGCTCCCGCGGTCCCCGGCCCTGGCGGTTTTTACCGCCAGGGTCAGAATGACCGTCTGAGTGTTTGTTGACCAACTGCAGCAGTGCTCCAGAAATGGTGGCCATTGTGGCATTGTTTTCTTTCCACTGCTCCATGGCCTGTTGGTGTTGTTCCAGCTGCATCCTTTGACTTTGCTCCAGGTTGGATACAATCTTTGCCAACCTGTCTTGGGTATGTTGGTAGGCCCCCAAAACCTCTGCAATGATGTCCTGGGCTGCTGCATCTATCCGGTGCCCTACCCCCTGACCCACTGGGGCACTTGACCTTGCCCTGGCCCCATGTGCCTGTGTCCCCTGCTCAGGTCTTGACGTGCCACTAGTACTGGGGCCCTCGTCTTCCTGCATGTTGGGGGTGGGAGACTGTAGCCTCTGTAGCTGTGTTCCACCTGTTTGTGCCCTGGGTCCACAGGTGTGGGTACACCTCCCCTGGCCTGCTGGTCTTGACTGGGTGTTAGGGGTGACACTGTTTTCCTGGGTGGGGCTGCTGCATGGTGAGCATCCAGGGCTGTGAGGGGGGCCTGCCTGCTCATCAGTGTCCAGGGATCCTTCACCAGTGTCCTGTGATGTGCCTCTGTCTCCCTGGAGTGCTGTGGCACTCCTTGTCCCCTCCATTAGGGTTGCATGGTTGGTGGTGCCTATTGGGGGACATAGAAATGTATGTTACATATTCATGAGGGTTTGAGGTGTACTGAACTCTGCAATTTTGTGCTGGAGTGCCTTTCAGTGGCCTTCCAGGGTGCCTTTGTGAGGTAGGCATTGCATTTAGTGGCAATGGTGGGGTTACATTGTGGTGGGGGTTATTATTCCATTGTGGGTACATGCAGGGGTGGATGGCTGTACACAGCGGGAGTGATGTGGGCCTGGTAGTGAGTTGTGGGTGATGCAGGGTGGTGGATGTGGTGGGTAATGGCTGGGTGGGGTGTGGGTCTAGGTGGGTGTGTGTGGGGTGGGGTAGCGTGGTGCATGCATTACAGGTATGGTGTATGTGGGGTAATTATAGATGACTTACCCAAGTCCATTTCTCCAGTGAGTCCCTCTGGGTGTAGGATGGCAAGTACCTTCTCCTCCCAGTCGGTGTAGTCGGTTGGTGTTGGTGGGTCCTCCGCCAGTCTTCTGCACTGCGATGTGGTGCCTGGATGCCATGGCCCGGACCTTCCCCCGCAGGTCATTCCATCTCTTGCGGATGTCGTTCCTGGTGTGTGGATGGTGTCCCACTGCATTCACCCTGTTCACAATGGTCTGCCACAGTTCCATTTTCTGGTCGATGGGTGTGTGCTGCACCTCGGAGCTGAATATTTGTGGCTTCACTTTTAGGTTCTCGTCTACAATGGTCCCTAGCTCCATTTCAGTGAAGCTTGGATTTTTATGGGGGGGACATGGTGAGGGTGGTGGATGGCGTCTGGACTGAGGATGGGGTTTGGGTGGTCCTGTGTGGGTCGATATGCGTGTCCTGTCTGCTGGCGTTCTCTGTCTGGCTCTGGTGCTCGCCGTCTTCAGGTCCTGGTTTCGTTGCAAGGGATTGTGGGGTGTGTCTTGGGGTGTTTTATGGTGTTCTGGATGTGTGTCAGGTGTGTGGGTGCTAAGCCTAGCCTATGTGTGCCCTGGTTGCTGTTGGGCCCACTTGCCGCCCGTGGCAGTTGCAGCCGCAAATGGTCGTCCGGCCTCCACTGTCTGCCGAGGTGATTTGTGCATCATTATTTGGAGGGCGGAATGTGGGTGTGCTTGGCGGTGGCGGGGTGGGGTGGGCTGTGATTCCCGCCGACAGGGTCCTGGCGGGGAGTGGTGGTCTGGGAATTTTTTTGGGCGGGGTTGGGTTTTTCAGTCATTATATGGCGGGTTTCCATTCGCCGCCACTGGCGGCATTCTGTTCACCGCCGCCAAGGCGGTTGGCTGTCTTTCTCGCCATGTTCATAATGACCGCCATAGTCTATCAACATGTCTGGACTATTGGAAATCAAGAATGAGTGACACATACTGAGTAAATAAACATATTTACAGCTACAGACCGAAGACCAACAAAGGGATTTGTCAGACATTGTCCTGTAGAATAGGCAAACATTAGAGTGGTCGAAGTCAGCAGCTTAAGCTTTATCACATAACACACCAAAGTAATCTAAAACATCACATAATCCAAATACATACAGATGGTAATACAACAGTCTCTGATCACAGGGCCATCCTAATCCAACGCCCATGCATCTGGTGGTATGACACAGAGATATGGCAGTGTTGTGGCACAGGCACTGTGGCCTTCAATGATGAAAAACATCTACAGCTACATAGAGGTTATACAAAAAGAATGGTTAGCCAACGTGCTGGAAACATTACCTGGTCAAAAGCTAGGACTACGTATTTGATGTCCACATGATGACACACATCATGTATCAGGCCCACCACAACACACAAAACAAGATTAATGGCCACTTCTGTACTTCCACCAAAACACTGTGCAAACTGTCTTGGAACAGGTCTCATACATTCAAACCCTGCAGCCTACAGTACCTGGAACCCTCCATGTCCACTTTGTATGTCTGAGCAGCATCAGATACCTCCCAATGTCACAACTCTGAAATCCCCACACGAAGATGTCAGGGTGAAGTTACCTGTACAAATAACAAAATAAGGAAAATAGGCTTGAACCATACCTTTGACACAAGTCACATAGCAAGCAACTGGGAAAAATCTCCATTGCAAGAATACTGACACAAACAAAGCAACATCATCAAGGTGGGGACGTGTCAAAAACTATCTCATCATACAGCCTTTGGCTGAATATTGCAGAGTATCACCTCCCTAGCTGTTTACAGAATGCTCAATTCCACACATTCTCACAACTACAGTTCATTGTACAGTCACAGTCATAACATCACATGACATACACTCAGGAAAAGTAGCTGTTGATGAGATCTCGCAAGTCAGCTCCTTCCTCTTCGCCACTGTTATCCTCACTTGGCATTTCAGGAATCACACCTGGTGCCACTGTAGGCTCCCCCTCCTCTGGCATGCAGCATGCTACAGTGATCTGATACACTTTTCCCGGGTGAGTAGAGCAGGGCTCCACCAGTCCTGTCCAGGCACCTAAATCTGGCCTTTTAGGAGTACAAAAGCCTGCTCCACTGGCTGCTGTGTTCTTCCAATGGCCTCATTGAAGCAGACTTCCCCTAGTGGTATTGAATTCCTCCACGGCGTCAACAACCAAGGACGGTTTGGCAATGTGGTGTCTCCTGTTAAGGAATGGGACATGAGTGCAACAATGAATCACTCCCTTCATGATTGTAGCACCTGACATTGTACACAATCAGGGCAGACATAACTTACCAGCCAGGCCCTCTCAGGGTACAGTTATGACATCAGCTGGGGAATGGTGCTGTTATGCATTAAAAAATGAATCATGGGCTGATCCTGGATAACGGGCAGAAACATGTGAGATGTAGAGATCTGCCAAACAGACACGTTGATGGAATGGAAGTTCTGTCTGTGGAGATAGACTTGTTCAGTGGCCTGCGGTGGTGAGCATAGGCAGACACAGCCACTGTATGTTGGAAGGACCCTGTGGCCAGGAAGTGCAAAACTAACATCACTTGTACAATGGGTGGTACACAAGTTGGATAACTAATACCTGGCATCAGATCTGGCTCCAACTGACGGTCTAAGTCCAAAATTGGTTGCCTATCCATGCGGTGAAACATAATTATATACCATTGCTCCATGGTCCGAAGGTCTGGCAGTGGACAGTAGAGTTGCATTGTCCCTCCCAGCGTATTTATGTTTGACAAGACATGATTTGTGACGTTAGTCAGTTTGTCCACAGCAACAAACATTATGCATGCCAGTAATATCATGTGACAAAGCATTTCTGATTGGATAGACATGACACCCAGTTCACCTCACAGCTGGCAACTACACATGGGTCATATGTGAGGCCCATGTTATCAACACGTGTGTCCATTATATATAGATGTAGATGATACCCAACTATCTGCTACACAATTGCCCCTCAAAATATGACTGTATTTCTGTCTGCCAAAACAACCATCGGAGATGGTGGACTGTGCACGCCATCAAATGCCATCTGTGGCCTTACACACACTACACTGGTGGTTGTTTAGAAGGACCTAAATGACAAGACAGAATAAGGATGTTTGCAATGCCACAACACATATATTGTAGGTGTGACGCAGTTTACAAAGCCAAATACAGTATTTCATGCTGCCAAAATGGCGGATGCCTGACCTATTCACACGGACATTAGGAACCGCCCATGACTGCCGGAGTAAGTCACCAGGGTGGCTCCAACTGAGGTGGACACAGCCATAGGCTAACATTGTTAACTATGGCGGTTGAGGACCAATGGCTGTGTCCGCCGATGGAGATGACAGCATATGTGGCGGATGTGACCTCCATGTTCTGCACATTCACTCACTTGACTCCTGACACTGCTGCCAGCAACACTTCCCCTACCTGAGCTGCTCTGTGCCGCCTCTGGGAGCAATCATGCCATATCCAGTAGTTGATAGGGCCCCTGCCTTCTTTCCAGAGGAGCTGGAGAGGCTTGTTGATGAGGTCCTACTCCTGTATGGACAGCTCTGTGGCTCACCAGAGGAGCAGTTAAGAATCTCATAGGCACAATGTATTCTGTTCTACACTATCCTTTCCCTCCTCACAGACTAATATGTGCCCCTATGTGCCAGTAATAGGTCTTGTGTGCCTGTTGTTGCAGTCTGTATGGCATTAATGGGATGTACATTGTGCAGGTCCTGCTGGCCAGTACTATATGATAAGTTCAGTCACATTGTGTTGTGTGAGGTTTTTGAGGTCCTAGATCCGCATTGTGTGGGATGCATATAAATAGGTAAGGAGCCATTACTGTCATTCAGTGAAATCTCTTTCCTCTTGATTGTTGTAAATTTGGACAACACGTGTGTGCATGACAGCATGAGCCGTGTATGCATTTTGTATGAGTCATTTGAGGATCTTGTAAGCAATGTGTATAGTACCACAGATCTTCCAACCCACATCTTACCTTGACAAACTGTTATCTGGAATCCACATCCTGACTCACTCTGCCCTTCAGGTTGCCACACAAACCGCATGCCAAATTGCTGATGGCCACTTGATGTACTGTCATGCATGGAAGTGATGGAAATGTGAGTTTCATGTAGGATCAGTATGCTCAGCCTACAGAGACCAGGGTCTGTCAGCTGTATCACCCAGGATGGGACCTAGTCCAGACTGTGGAAGAGCCAGTGTGGCTATGCAACTGTGACACTGTGCCCACTCCCTGTACCCCAGCAGATCCTATCATGTGGACAATATGATACTCTAGTGGCAAACTTTGTCCTGAACGCCTCAGTCCATTGACTAGATTGGGAATGGGTACTACGGTACATCCCAGAAGTAGTCCATATGTGCATTTTGCCACATTGTCAATGTGTGTATTTGACTCATGACAGGTCCTTTACTCCCACACTTCTTTTGCCACCTTCACAGAAGTCATATTTGTCCTGTACAGGCTTATTGCACTACTGATAGTCCCACACTGCAGACAGTGTGTTGAATCCTGAAAGGCCATGATATGTGAGTCAGTACTGTGGTTACAAAGGAAAAATTGCATAATGTATGCAATGTATGAACCTGTGGGTCTAAAGCTGGCGGAACACCCACTGTTGCAAGAGGTGGGAGGAACTGAGTCGCTGGGCTTGGAAGATCGCAGAGGGTGGGGATAATGTCAGACCATGACCCCCTACTGTCCTGCATCCTGGAGGTGGCCTACCCCGACCTTCTTGGGAGTTTGAGGGGAGCACAGCAGCCGCAAGGGGGTGAGTACAGGGCATATTCCTGCCTATCGCATTGCCAAGTTAATACGTTTGGTTCTGACATCTCCCCCTGACGATAAGGGATAAGCAATGTGTGAGACAGTAGATGAGTGACTGTAGAAATGTCATGTGGTGCATACTGATGTGCCTTGCCTATTGGCCCAGGGACCTAGGACATAACTGTGTACAATCCACAAACAATTTGCTATCCAGAGACAACACATTGATGTGTAAATTGATCTATCATGTAATGTATACAACCGACCACTTGTTCTCAGTGTTTCAGGCCAAAGGTAAGGAAGGTACGGATCACTGTCCTCAGCCATGTGTATGGTCAAATTAGTATATTGGCATCTGCCACCCAGAGGCTGCTTGTCTTCAGTGTGTGAAGGGTGCTGGTGCCTCACTACTGTTGATAATTTGAAGGTGGCCATCATACATGAGCATACATTGTTCTATGGGTGCAGCTGCAGATCAATAATTTCCATTGGTAAGTGGGGAATGTCCATTGACATTATTTATGTGCCATCACTGCTGCCAACATTCCTTGTGCCTGCATGTTAGCATCTGTCCCTTTCACTTTTGACAAAATGTGTACACTGATGTGTTATTGCATGGCCCACCTGTGTTAATGGGATGGTTTCTATATTCCCTCACATAAATGTGCATACCAACCTGTGTGTGGAATAGGACATTTGCGGTGGGGTTAAATTTCATGTGGTGTCACAGACAGGAGTGTTACCATTGAATGTTGGCTGACACAGACCCTCACCCGTCATTGCATGCCATTTGGCATGTACAAATGCAGTAGCAATGTGGGACAAGACATGAATGACTAGATTTTTTAGTCACTACATGCATTTCGAGGCCATTGATGTGGAATCATGTACCAAAATGCACGGCACATGTGTAAGGGAGAAGGTTTGTAACACGACTGTTGGCATGCATCATGGAGTGACTTGCAGTTAAATTGGAATCACATTTGGTTGGGTACAACCATTCATCCACAGACATCTGAGTTTGCAGGACAAAAATGGAGTAAGCAATGTATCTTCCCATTGGGCAACTTGTTGAGGTCCTTCTACAACTATTTTCAGATCTGTGGATCTCTCCAACATACAAAGGACTTATGGTGGCCACTGATGCATTGTATGGGGTGCCAGACATTAGTGGTGATTTCCCTGGGGCTTGCTGATACATTGTGTTGTGGATTTTAGGGACATATCTCCCTCAATTTGCACATTATGTCTACAGTGTACATTTCAATGGCAAATGTGTGGCATATCTGAGCAACCTTAGTGCTATCTCCACGACTCCATTCAGAAAAAATTCACTTGGTGAAGTGTGCATCATCCATATGTTTCCAGTGTGACATGAGTGATTCCATGTCACCTTCTCCAGGCTACTGTACTGTTGTCATCAACATGGCATGTTCTGGGAACATCATTTCACATTGTTGTGTAATTGGGTATTGTTAGCCCTGAGTGCCTTATGGTGGTCATTCCCCAACTTATTGCCTGTCTCCCTCCACTTTTCTGACACTGTTTTTGCTGGATTTAGGACTCTGCGCACTTTACCACTGCTAACCAGTGCTAAAGTGCATATGCCCTCTCCCTTAAACATGGTAACATTGGTTCATTCCCAATTGGCATATCTGATTTACGTATTAGTCCCTAGTAAAAGTAGTAAAGTGCACTACATGTACCCAGGGCTTCTAAATTAAATGCTACTAGTAGGCCTGCAGTACTGGCTGTGCCACACACATAAGTAGCCCCTTAACCATGTCTCAGGCCTGCCATTGCAAGACTTGTGTGTGCAGTTTCACTGCCACTTCGACATGGCATTTAACAGTACTTGCCAAGTCTCAAACCCCCCTTTTTCTACATATAAGTCATCCCTACGGTAGGCCCTAGGTAACCCACAGGGCAGGGTGCTATGCAGGAAAAAGGCAGGACATGTACATGTGTGTTTTATATGTCCTGGTAGTAGAAAACTCCTAAATTTGTTTTTAGACTACTGTGAGGCCTGCTCCTTTCATAGGATAGCATTAGGACTACCCTCATATACTGCTTGAGTTATAGATTCTAATCAGGAAGGGGTAACCAGGGTATATTTAGTATGGCCAGAGTGGTAATAGAAAATCCTGCTTATTGGTGAGGGTGGATTTTATATTACTATTTTAGAAATGCCACTTTTAGAAAGTGAGCATTTCTCTGCACTTAAAATCCATCTGTGCCTTACAGCCTGTCTCCAATCAACGTCTGGGTTGGGCTGGTTGACAGCTTCCTTGTGCATTTCACCCAGACAACCACAAACACAGGACACAAAGTCACACCTGCACTCATTTGCATACTGAATGGGTCTTCCTGGGCTGGAAGGGTGGAGGGCCTGACTCTTACATCAAAGGCTAGTGTCCTGTCCTCACACAATGGACTGCCAAACCCTTACTGGGACCCTGGCAGACAGACCTGTACTGAAAGGGGGACTAGTGCACTTCAAAACCACTCTTTGAATTATCCCCTACTTCAAAGGCATTTTTGGGTATATAAACTGGGTCCCTGACCCCACCAACTCAGACACTTGGACCTGCAACCTGTCAAGAGGAACAGCCTGGCTGCCCAAAGGACTCATCTGGACTGCTTTGCTGAGAAGGACTGCTGCCCTGCTGTTGCCCTGCTGCCCTCTGACTTTGCTGAGAAGATCTAAGGGCTTTGATTGAGGTTCCCTCCTGTTTCCTGAAGTCTCAGGGCCAAAAATACTTCGGCCCTCATTACGACCCTGGCGGTGATTGATAAAGTGGCGGTAATACCGCCAACAGCTGGTGGTAAGTACCACCAAATTATGACCATGGCGGTGATAACTCCCATAGACAGCCAATGTACCACACCAACTGCCACAGCGGAAACAACAGTCACCACAGCAGTAGCCGCCAACAGCCAGGCAGAAGACAAAGTACTGCCCACCGTATCATGACACTGCAATCTGCCACCTTTTCCGGGGCGGCACCAACGCCATCAAAAGCCTGGCGGAAACAGAGCTCAGAAGTGAAAGGACTCACCTTTGGAGACAAAGGGAAGATCCACGCCGCCGTGGAACCCAAACTGCAAGTTTTCCCAATGATCTTCTACATCATGCTCCACCTGGAACACCAACGCCGACAAAGACGACGGCGGTGAGTATAGCCACCTAGCACACAAGGCAGGGTGGGAGGAAAACAAGAGTGACACACACGCATTACACACACACCATACTTACAACCAGCTGCACGTGTAAACCAATCACACAAGACACACAGCAGAATAATACACGGACCATAATGCTGGAATAGCGACAATGTATTAGCATAGCAAAATCCACTACACAAACCACATATATACAAATGTCCATAAAGGGCCAATGCCCAGTCCAAGGTCATGAGGGCACACAAGGCCACAGGGCACATTATACAGCCCAACACGTTTCCTGACACAGCTGGAGAGAACACTGCAGGGGTATCATTTTGAAAGTGGTAAGGCACCTTAGGGGGATAGTGGGGGCACCTTAGCTGAATACGGGAACGTCCCCACTGGTTCTCGAGGGGGCAACATGCCCATTGCTTTGCCCTGGGGAGTGCAAGGCCACAGTCTCTCAAGTGGGTGACTTGCCCACTGGTTCTGGAGGGGGCAGCATGCCCATTGCTTTGTCCTGGGGAGTGCAAGGCCATAGTCTCTCAAGTGGGTGACTTTCCCACTGGTTCTGGAGGGGAAAGCCAGGACAGTAGCCCCTGGAGGCTGGCCTACATGGTGTCTGCCGGCGGTGACGGCTGCACTGTGGTGGTGGTTGGAGGAGTCTCCTGGGCAGACCCTGAACTCACTGATGGTTGCATTGTGGTGGTGGTGGTCGGATGAGTCTCCTGAGCAGCCCCTGCACTCACTGATGGCTGCATTGTGGTGGTGGCTGGAGGAGTCTCCTGGGCAGCCCCTGCACTCAGTGATGCTGCATTGTGGTGGTGGTCGGAGGAGTCTCCTGGGCAGCCCCTGCACTGACTGATGGCTGCATTGTGGTGGTGGTTGGAGGAGTCTCCTGGGCAGACCCTGAACTCACTGATGGCTGCATTGTGGTGGTGGTTGGAGGAGTCTCCTGGGCAGCCCCTGCACTCCCTGATGGGTGCACATCCACAGCTGGTGATGGGGGCCCACGTGACCACTGGTGGTGGTGGACGTGTTAGCCTGACAGCTTCCACTGGCGAAGAGTGCCTCGTCTCCTCCTGGCCATGGGTCGTGGATCCCCTATACTTCCTGGCAGGGGTAGGTGGGCTCTTCCCCTCTCTGCCTAGTGGTGCAGGCTCCTTCCCCTTCTTCACAGCTGGTGCAGACTCATTCCCCTTCTTCACAGCTGGTACAGGACTCTTCCCTTTATTCCCTGGTGGTGCTTCCCCTTCTGTGTTGTAGGTCTGGTATCCTTACCACCATGAGTAGGTGGTGCTACCAATGTCCCCGTGGACTGTTTGGCTGAGGTGCTGGGATGTGTCCTTGGTACCCTGCCCATATGTGTAGGACGGGGGGAGGGGTAGGGAAGAGGTCAAGTTGGGAAAGGAAAAGGAGTGGAGGATGAGGGAGTGGTTGTTGGAGATGCATGTCTGCTAGATTTGGGTGCAGGTGCATGGGATGTATGCCAAAGTGAAGGCTTTGGCCCTTTCCCCGGTCACACGGGCCATGGTAGATTCCAGACACAGGTCACAGCACCACATGCAGTGTAGGTCTGCTCCTGTGAAAGGTCAGGAAACTAGTGAGGAATGACTGAGAAAATGGTGGTCACTTCTGTAGGGGTGTACACCGTCACCGCCGGCGTACATCCCCATTGGCCACTGTACCCCATAGGGCCCAATATTATCCAATGAGGATTTGCACGGCGGTTCACGACCACCTACCGCCATGACCACCAACGTCGGCAGAATTACCTCACTTCCACCTGTCCCTCCACACAGGACAGGCGGTCGCCATTTCAGTGGAGGGTGATGAGGCCTATCGATAATTGCTGCGTCACAGGATGAATAGGCACATACTTTGAAAATTACTGTCCCAATACATAATTGCACGATGTGGACTGCTTTTGTGGTATAGTTGTTCAAATTGTGACAGCCTACTCACTCTTGTGCCCCTTAGATACCTACGGCTGTGGATGAATAGGAGATGGAGACATACCCAATGTACAGATCCCTGGTGGACTTAGATACACTGGAGGACAGACACATTATACTCACCTTTAGACTGGACAGGGCCACAAACACAGAGCTGTGTGCCCAGTTGGAGCCTGATCTGATCTTAGCTATCCGTCATCCGACTGGGATCCCCCCTCTTGTGCAGATTCTATCAGTGCTCCATTTCCTGGCAACAGGTTCTTTCCAAGTGACAGTGGGCTTGGCAGCAGGAATGTCACAGCCAATGTTTTCAATTGTGCTGGCAAGAGTCTTGTCTGCCCTGGTAAAACACATGTGCAGCTACATTGCTTTTCCCCAGGTGGAAGATTTGGCAACAGTGAAGGCAGGATTCTATGCAATGGGACATATCCCCAATATTATTGGTGCGTCTGACGGAAGACATATTGCATTTGTCCCCCCCCCCCGGCAGAATGAACAGGTGTACAGGAATCGTAAGAGTTAACCAAATAGGACAATGTGTGGGTAAATGTTGTCCGTCAATAATTGCAGGTGACTCTGGCTACCTAAACTTAGCATGACTGCTGACCCCTGTGAGGAATGCCAGGACAAGGGCTGAAGAACATTATAATGGGTGAACCAGAAGGATCATTGAGAGGACCTTCGGCCTCCTGAAGGCCAGGTTCAGGTACCTTCCATCTGACAGGTGAATCCCTCTGCTACTCACCCGAGAAGGTCTGCCAGATAGTAGTGGCATGCTGCATGTTGCACAACCTGGCCCTCAGACGCCATGTGCCTTTCCTGCAGGAGGAGGAGACTGGCGATGCCCCTGTGGCAGCAGTGGACCCTGGGGACAGTGAGGATGAAGAGGCAGAGGATGAGGATGTGGATAACAGAATATCAGTGATCCGTCAGTACTTCCAATGACACACAGGTGAGACCATGCAAATTCACATATCTGTGACTATTGTATTCTGTGTGGCAGTAGAATGCTGGCATTACCCACTTGTTATCTCTACTTACTGTCACCTATGGATTATCATTTTACAGATGGTGGTGATATGACAACAATGTCCTGATGTGATCACTACAGCCAGCAACAGGTCATTCATTCTATGCTCTCACTATGTACAGTTCATTTGCGATGGATGTAGCTGATTCAATCAGTACAAATTTGCAATACATGAAATACTAGTAGTCGAGTTTTATCCAAGGGTGTTTATTGTAGTGCTAAGAAAAAGAGGGGAAGGTGCAATGGAATGGGGTGATGATGGAGGAAAGTTCAGGGTATTGTTACAGGCTGTTTGCAGCACAGGTGCAGTGTCCCAGGGGCCATAGGAAGGGGAGCAATGGCAGTTCAAGGTGGACAAGGTGACCGAGTGGGACACAAGGGGGACAATCAGGAGAGTCTCATTTCCTGGCGGTGGTCTTGCAACGTGTCTCTGGCTTCAGTCTGGGTCTCAGATAATGTTTGCGGGGTGGTTCACCTTCTGCAGGGGGAGGGATACTGGTGGCCTGTGGGTCCTGTGGCGGGGCCTCCTGACCACTAGCGGAAGTGGAGGGCTGTTCAGTTGACTGGCTAGTGATCGGGGCCCGCTGGTGTGCTGTTGCCTCCCTCATGATGTTGGCCATGTCTGCCAGCACCCCTTTCTATGGAGATCAGGGTGGTGTTGATGGCCTGCAAGTCCTCCCTGATCCCCTAATACTGTCCCTCCTGCAGTCGCCTGTTCTCCTGCATGTTGTCTTCTCCAGGGATTTCGTAGAGTACCTCCTGGAGAGTCGGTTCCCTGCTCCTGTCCTCCCCCTGGTGCACAGCAGTCCTCCCAGTTTCCCTGTTGACCTGTGCCCCTGTCCCCTGAATGGTGTACCCACTGGCACTGACCCCAGGTCTCTGATTGTCTTGGTGGTGAGGTGTGGCATGTGGTCCCAGTTGACGTGTCCTGGGAACAGAGGTTTGGGTATGCTGGTTGGGCGCTGTGGTGTTGGTTCCTGAATGGGGAGCCTCTGTGGTGGTCTGTGAGTGGGTTTGTGTGACCGGCTGTCCAGTGGGCCTTGATGGGCCAGGTAGGTCCTCCAGATCCAGAAGTCCAGAGTTACTGTTATCACCTGGGGCCTCCTCTGTTGGGGGACTAGATAGTGGTGGCACCGCCTCTCAACTGACATTGGTTGGGGTACCTGTGGGGATGTAAATGATGTATTATGCTTCTAGTGTATGACATTTGACCTTCCCTAGCTTTCCCTCTTTGGTTGGTGTTGCCCTGCCTGCTTTTGCTTGTGTATGGTGATGTATTGTGGGATTGTTAGTTTCCCTATGCTGTGCATGCTTTAGTGATGGGTGTCCATGCAGGGCTGGGAGGGGTTTCCATGCATCGGTATGGCATGCAGGGCTTCGCATTGGGATTAGTGAGATGTGTAGGTGCAGTGTGTGGGATAGAGTGGAGTGATGGGAGTGAGGGTGTGAGATGGCATGCAGGTATTGGGGGGTGATGGGTGGTAAATATTGACTTACCTGTGTCCAGTCCTCCAGCAACTCCAGCGAGTCCCTCAGGATGCAGTATTGCCAGTACCTGCTCCTCCCATGCTGTCAGCTGTGGGGGAGGAGGTGAGGGTCCACCGCCAGTGCTCTGTATGGAGAGCTGGTGTTGCGCTGCTATGGAACGTACCTTCCCAGTAGGTCGTTCCACCTCTTCCTTATGTCGTCCCTTGTTCTTGGGTGCTGTCCCACAGCACTGACCTTGTCCACGATTCTCCACCATAGCTCCATCTTCCTTCATATAGATATCTGCTGTACCTGTGCGCTAAAGAGCTATGGCGCTACCCTGAGAATTTCCTCCACCATGATCCTTAACTCCTCCTCAATGAAATGGGGGTGCCTTGGTGGTGCCATGGGTGTTGTGTGTTGGTGAGGGTGTGTTGGGTGATGTGGTGGGGTGTGTGATGTGTTGTGCATGAGGGGTATATGGGTGTAAGTGGTCTGTGTGTCTAGTTGTCTCTGTGCTCTTTTTCGCAGTCTCCTGCTGGCAATTGCTGTTCGTAAGGGGTTGTGGGTAATGTGTGGGTGTGTTTTATAGTGGTGTGGGTGTGGTGTGTGTATGGGTGTCAGGTGTGTGTTTTTGGTATTGGCCAATGTAGTGTTGTTTTGCATGTTGGTGTCCATTCTGAGTGCGGCGGTATGTATCATGAATGGTTTACCGCTGTTGAATGGCCGCTGTGGTGATTCGTGGGTCATAATGTGATGGGCGTTGTTTTGTTGGCGTAACGGTATGGGTTTTAGGACCGCCACTTTATCACTGACCTTTGGTCTGGCGGATTTGTGATGGTGGCTGTATTCTGTCAGATTAGTGTGTGTGCGTCATAATATGGTGAACGGATATCCGCCACCACGGAGGTATGTTGGCGCCCGTCAGCATAGCGGTAAGCAGGATTTACCACCAGTGTCATAATGATGGCCTTCATCTCTTCAGGAAACTCCCTGTGTGCCACAAATCGATGCATGGCCTGCAGGAAAAGACGCACAGCCATTTTGTGACCAAGAAATCACCGCACAGCTGAGTGAAAGTTCTGATGCAGCGCCTGCCTTGTGACAGAAAATTTGATGGACAGCCTTACCCTATCGACGCACAGCCAAACCGTAACGACGCAGCCAATTTCTCAAGTGGAACATTGACACAGCGCCTGCCGGTGCAGCAGAAAATTTGACGCATCTCCATACCGGATTGATGCAAAGCCTGCGACCTCTTCCAGCGCGCCCAGGATTTCCTCGCATCGTCCCTGGGAGTCAAAAAGATCCCTGCATCGCAGTGAGAAACCAAGTCTGCACACAGAAAAACAAAGCATACCCCCTTGCAGCATGGAAAGAAATGACGCATTGTCTGTGCCGTATCAGAGAATCCAAAGAACACCCTATTTTTCCACGCATCTCCTCCTCTGAGGTCTCCATGCGCGTTATTTTTTTTACTCAAACCAGCTACTTTGTGTAATCAAGAGACAACTGTTGATTTCTAAGATTTAAGATTCTTTTTAAACCTGCAAAAGTGATATTTCAACTTGTACTTATTGAATCTTTATCATTTTGACCTTATTTTATTCATATAAATATGAATATTTTTCTAATCTTGTGGTGTGAATTTTTGTGGTGTTTTCACTGTGTTACTGTATGATTTATTGCACAAATATTTCACACATTGCTTTGTAAGTTGAGACTGACTGCTCAGTGCCAAGCTACCAGAGGGTGGGCACTGAATAATTTGGGTTGTGTGTGATTTACCCTGACTAGGATTGTGGTCCCTACTTGGACAAGGGTTTATACCTCTGCCAACTATAGACCCCATTTCTAACAGGGATGTGACAAATAAATATCTGCATGACGTTGTGTGGGATCTTTGGGAATTAAGTTGGCATTGGGCTACTATTGAATGACAACAAGTAACTGAGGTATGCTCTATAAGGCAAAACATTGAAGGTGATGTGGTATCCTACTTGGTCAATGGTTACTGTTACCTCACAACATCAGCCATGCAATTAGAGTTGTCTGAGATCCTCATTTTCCTGTGGGAACTGTTAACAGTTCAGATGGCATACAAGCATATGATATGACACAAACAGGAGCCACTTTGATGTAGTTTGCTGCTGGGGCCTGCTTGACGTCATGGAATGTTTACTAATCATAGCTGTTGTTCAAGTGTGTTCAGGCATATGTGGTGACCCTCTATCTCTTTGTATTTTCAGCATCAACCTCGGGCAAGAGTCGGAAATGGCCACAACCAAATGGGGAAGCATCTGGCCACGGTATTTCTGGTCAATACACCACTGACACAGAGGGACACAGTGGTCCAGAGGGTGAGGGGAGTGCCACAGAGGAGACTGGATCTATATCCTCATCATCGGATTCAACCTCCAGTGGCCACTCCCTAGTGGTGGCGGACCCATCAGGATATACTCCTGTACCATCTTTGTCCAGCACCCCCAGTTCTATTGCCACCCTCCATGGTGCTTCCCACTCAGTTGGCTATGCCTGTTCACCCAAGAGACTAGGCATCTCCTCGGCATCTCCTGTGCTGCAGGCACCTCTGCCCAAGCCCCTGTTACCCCTGCTGTCCTTAGTGCGGAGGCTATTGACCTCCTGAGGAACATCTTTGTGGGTCAGACTGCCATTGTGAATGCCATCTAGGGGTTGGTCAGCCAAACGTCAGCAGGCCAATGCTTTCCTGGAAGACATTCATAGTGCCATGTCTGGTCCACAGAGATTTTTTCAGGCTCTAGCCTCCTTACTGATGGCAGCCAGTCACTGCCCACTTTCCGCCCCCCTCTACCTCCCTCTTCCCAATCCAAATCCCCCATTCCCCTAACTAACCCAAGCACACAGACAAATCTGCATGCTCCCACACACATAGGCAGCACACATAAACGCAATTACCACAAGACACACCGGCACCCAGGCACTCAACATACACCCCCAAGCACATCACCCACCACTTCAGCAGACACCCCAATGACCCCCACATACCACATCCAGCATCCTCACAGGCACCACCACAATAGCCAGTGACACATCCACCATACCCGCAAACACCACTCCAACAGACACACAGGCATCCAGCATACCTGCAGGACACCACCCCAACAGGCACACAGACGTCCACAATATCCATCATACCTGCAGACACCACCCCAACGCACACACAGACACCCACCACTACCAGCATACCTGCAGACACCCCAGTTGACACACACACATTCACCACTCCATCACCCAGCACCTCCATTTGTTCCTGCAAACTCAGATGTCTGTGGATGAATTGTTGTACCCAACCAAAGACACACAAATGCCCACACTCACGCACACAACAGACACCACCCACACAGAAACATACCTCACACAAGCACACACCCAAGACATCTACACCGACACACCAGACAACCACTCCCTCAACCTCCAAATCCCCCTTCTGATGACTGTCCCCCTGTACCGAAGGAGAGTTTTCTTTTTGATCTTGCCCTTGCCCCTGCTACCTCCAAACCTCCTCCCAAACGCAAGAGGCCTGACCCACATTCCAACCCATCCCTTCTACATCCAAGTCTTCCCCTATCACACTTGCCCCCTGCAAGCACCATCAGTTTTGTTTGTGCAGACATGGATTGTGATTAATTGTGCTAACTTCCTTTGCATTTGACTGTGCATGTGTCCATTTTGATTTGCGTACCTTGCATCTACTTCATATAAATGTATGTCCCATGCAGTTGCTGTTGTATGTGCTTCATTGATTTGCACTTCCATATTGTGCAGATAGGCATGCCACTTGACTCTTAAATTGTTTGTCCCTGAGATACATGTAGGGCCCGTTCCTGTGCAAAATGCTGTTTTAGGGGCATGTGCAAAGACATATGTGTCACAGGGCAGCAACCTTCCCTGAGTGTTCCTGATGCCCCATCCCTATTGTGCAGGTGTTGTTCGCATACAGAGCTTTGGATATTTGTCTCCAAGACTATTGTGCATCCCATTTTCCTTCCATTGTGCTATAATGTGTGTGATGGGTGGGTCCGATGTTTAATGGGAGGGGTGTTTGGTTTAATCCATACATATGTGTGTTGAATCTGGCGACAGTCCGTGGCATGTGTGCAATGTGAAGGTGTCTGTTGTATTGGTAAATGTGATGTTGTAGTGTTGTTTGTGTTGTGTGACACAACTTTGGATACACTGTCACTATCCCTGTGCCTAAGATGTTTTTGTGGATTTTGGTGAAGAAGTTTCAGTGACCTGCCCAAAGGGGGCATTTAATGGCTGTGTATAGGTCCTTCTTGACTCCCACTGTGGAAACAATGGCAGGTGTGCTAGGTGCCCGTAGTGTGAAGCATATGTCATGTGGATGATGACATGACATTCTGTTGTTAGGTGTAACTCACGGGTAGCTGTGTGTTCTTAACATTGGTGGCCTCCACAGCGGTGTGGATTTTGGGCTCCATCGATGAGCAGCAGCAGGAAGTGTGTGAAGGGCTCAATGGTGATCCTTTATATTCTCCATTTTCGCCTGCTGATATGTGGTGGCTGGACCCCCACGGTCACATTGCCAGTGTGCTCCATAGGCCCGCATGTCTCGTAAAACAGTGGTCCGATGGCAGTTGGACCACCAATACTGCCATGGTGGTTCATGGACCGCCAAACTCATAATGGGGCCCTTACAGTACCAATCCACAGGGTATAACAAAAGTTAGGAGAAAGGGACAGCATAACCAACAGAAGAAAGCTTAAGCTACAAATCAGTACAGAAACAGGAGGGAGTCAGCTACAGAAACAAGAAATGTAGAAAAAAGGATAGTGCAGGGTGGGATAACAAGTATAAACATTGAACAGAATGAAGAGCATTTGAAAAAGTCACAGCATAACAGAAAGAAGGAAAAATTAACCTTATGGGGAGAGGTAAAAGTTAGAGACATAAATATGAACAAGAACTTACTGGCACCAGCAGAGCAGTCTGCCATGGCCCGCTATGCTGGTGGTGGAACTGGTGGTGGAATGCTCTTCAGCCCGACCCTCTAATGCCCTCTTCTTGCCCCTGGGTGCTGATGTAAGAAGCAAAGAAGAAAACAAGAAAAATTAGTGGTACAGTTAATCTTCTAGAAAATATTTTGACATGCAAAGGCAAACACAGTAACATCATTGACATTATACTTTTCTAAATCAGATTGCCTACTACATCTAGTTGACTTATTCCTAATTCCTATTTCAATTTTCCTAAACTACATTTGTAAATACTAATGCATTGCAACAAATAATCTTTGCTTCACAAATCGCTCATATTGTATTACACGTAATATTAACTATATTACGTGAACTTGATTTACCTCTGAGTGTGAGCAGAATGCTATATATAAAAATAGCATTATAGGATAGGACACAAAAATTTTAATAATTAATTACTAGTACTCAGCAAGTCCGGCAACCTGGATGCCCAGCAGGTCAAGCAGGTCCCTCTCCCGGTCACGGATATCGGGCCAGTGGAACATCAGCTGCTGCTGGGTGCACCGAACCGCAATGGTGCTCCCTCCCCCGAGCGCCGATTCTCCTGTAGGCTGTACCCACTCCCAGACCTGCCGCCAGCTGCCAGCATGGAGGGGTTGTGGCGCTGCATTAAAAAAAGTGCAGCACCTTCTCCTCGCTAAAAATGGTGCAAAGCTGCACCCCTTGGTGGTGCCTGTGCCTGCAGGATGTGTGATTCACTGCACCCCTTGCACTAGCGCAACCTCATTCTCCACGTTATGCCATGGCACTGGGTGGAATATCGAAAAACAGACAGGGTGAAAAGTAGGTATAGAGAGGGAGAAATTCAGTTAGGAGAAGTTAGGGGGAAAGTAATAAAACTAATAAAGGGAACAAAAAATAAAAAATAGGCAAAAATGTAAAATACACCAACACAAATACATGTGCTAAGAAAATAAATGTAAAACAGGAGGAGCAGTTGGCTAAAGTAAGGATGGCTACAATAAAGTAGGTATTGAAAAGTAGGCCCAGCACCATGCACAGAATAGGAAAACCAAGATGACCGGGCATGTGGGTGACCACGTAGTGCTGTTCGCACTTGTGTTGCAACGCAGGGCATGAGCCTCACATCGGTCAGCGTGAATGGGTGGCTGAGCACAACTTTGCCCGCCCACTTGGAGTTAGCCGGATTTCCCTGGATTTTTTCTTCATTCTGTGGAATTCTGCAAAGAGGAACTCAACAATCTCCAACCTACCCTATTTCAAACTTGAATCACCCCCAAAAACATACAAACATCCTGACAATGAACTCCTACTTGCAACTTGGAACCAACCACCTCCACAACCCAAAAGGCACCGAAAAACAACCAGACCATGATCACAGCAAAATGTAACGCCTTCCTGTTATCCCAGCACAACTGCAGCAGCAAGGGAATGACCCTCTTCAGAATAAGAAGCGTAATAGGGTGTCTCACTCTGGCCCCAGCTCCCCTCTCTGGTGACCACCTCTCCAATATCCTCCTTCCTATTTCCTCAGTTCAAGGTTCATACATCCAAAACAGCTTCCTGAAGAATGCCATGCTTGCAAACGTATCCTTTATGGCAACAGCTGACAACCCCTTGTCAATCAATGACATAATGAAATGTAACACATCATTCTGCCGTTCCTGTCCGCCATCCTCACTGCTACACTGTAGTGTCCCATACTTCACAAACTCACCCCACGATAGCCTGTGCACCTTTTGGGTAGATGCCAAAAAGGATTCCAGTATAAGCTGCTTCACACGCTCTTGCTGAAGAACCACAAATTAGCTGGCATCACAGTCTTCTCCTCGTCGGCCCACGGTTCAAGCCCACAGAACCGTGCCCACTGAAAATGAGAAAGAGCAGTGGCAATTTTATTGTGGACTTTCACTATATGGCATGCTTTGTAAGTGACATTTGGGCGCAAACATTCCATCATAAAAACAAGCAGCATCTGCCAAACTTGTAGGTCTCGCGCTGACTTCCGATTAACAATGTTCACCACAGACATATTGGCCACATTAAAAAGCACTCTTTTATTGGCAATCCGACACCCCCCACAAACTAACTGTCACCACCAAAGGGAAAAAGTTGAGAAAGGCAGTACTCCACCCCACTCGCTTCCACACCTCTAACCACTCCTCTGCACACATTAACCCTGTCAGAAAACACAAAAAGCATGACCGCCAGTTGCAGCAGAAAATAACTGTATGGACCCCTCAAAATGCTCCCCCAATTCTGCCATGGGAATGCCATTGAATTTACTCAAGAAAAGTCGCCAAATCCTTAAGTCCTCCTTCACCCCAGCTTTGAACTGAACCCAGTGGTGTGGGAGTCACAATTTAAATGGGTCAACAAAATGTGCATGTCCTTCACCTGCACCTCGCCCTTCTCCAAAATCCTGTCTAAAAGCTCTAAGCATCACAGCTTCTTCTCCTCCATTAATATGATTTCCATCTGGAGGGAGTCCAACTCCACCCCCAAAAAGGTAATCATCTGTACTGACCCCACTGTCTTCTCTGGTGTCAATTGGACACCGACATCCTCCATCAAATCCTGAAGCAAACATAAACTCCACTGACAGTCCTGTTCCTGTGAATTAGGAGCGCCCACTAAGAAAAAAATCATCTGATAGTGTGTCCTAATGTCTTTCCTTGCTATATGTGTAAACACTTTCTGCAAAAAAAGAACTGAAAGACTCAAAGGCGGAGACTTGTCCACAAAAACGTGTACACCAAACTGAATGCCCAAAAACTCGTAGTCCCCAGGGTGAACTGGCAGCAGCTGAAAAGCCAATTTGACATTCAATTTTGCCATCTAAGGGCTCAGTCCACTGTCATTCACCAACTGAACTGCCATGTCAATGCATAGTGCACCCTGCTGCATGCCTGAGGAATTAAATTGTTCGCTGACAAACTCTTCAGCCATTAAAGGTGATGGATCCGCGAGGTGTTGGGGATGCGCAGATCTCCATTGTGACCTACTTCATATCCTATGCCACTGTCCGACGATACAACCCCTATGGGAAACTGTGCGCCATACACTTAGGGATATTATATCAATACCAAACCCGACGCCAACAACACTCATTATCTTACATGACACGCGCCCATACCCCTCCCTATCACGTCCCCATAAACGGCTACTCTACACGGCAATTGCCACAGCTAAAATCTGCATACTCCGACATTGGAGGTCTGCTATTGCCCCAACACCAACAGAATGGATGACAACCATGTTTCAAACAGCTACCCATGAGCGAGTCATTTATAACCTGCAGGACCAAGCGGCTCTATTTACAGAAACCTGGAGCACCTTCCTGACAAGACCATGAGGCAGCTGGTGGATGGTCAGTGGATGGCAGTTGACACCCCAACACTTCCTCCTCCCTCCCCCTCCCTTTCTCCCCCTTTCTGCCCTCCTATCCTTTCCCTTCATTCCTGAGACTGTCTGTCCCAGGGAACATCCTCCATACCACGCCGCATCGACCCGTTTAAATATACACTAGAAACTATCCTTCTCTAATCTGTTCGACCAGTGGCTAATTGCCCAACATCAGTAGACAAGGCATGACTCTACATACATTTAACCCTGCATCCATGCAGATACTCTCCCTTGTCCATCCTCCTTCAGAACGACTTTCTCCCCCCATGAAGAGATCCTCTTAGTCCACCCTAAATACATTTTGATATTTCCACCACACGGCACAATCCTGTAAGATCATTAGTAAACGGCGAGGAACAACTGGTATATCCATCTAATAGCCCAGAAACACTGAGCCAAAAGACTTGCCCCTCCTTCCTTACACCCTACCTAACCTCCCCACCCCCGCTTTCCTCTCTGTCCCTCTTCCCTTTTTTCTGTTCCCCTCTCCCACTAAGTGGTTCCCCATCAGCCCTTCCCCCCTTCCCTGATTCTCCCCTAATCTCCAAACCACAGTTCATAATGACTAACCAGTGTACCTATTAGACTATATACACTCAGATATTGTTTGTAAAATTACCGACTGTACCATGGAGTACTGAAGATTTGTCCATGCATACTGTGTATCGCCATATACCTTTCTCTAATAAAAAGTTCAAAAAAAATAAATAAAAAACAAAAAAAAAAAGGTGATGGATCAAACATAACTCCCTTGGCTCATTTTTAGGTACCACCCCAATCCCTGAGATCTGCAAGTTCTCCATAGGCCAATCCGTAAACGGCCCTTCCATCCTTCCTTCACAGACTTCCTTCGTCAATTTGTTCCATATCAGTTCCTTCTAACCTCTCACAGACTTCAAATCGTCCACCCACTGGCGACCTTCATAGCACAAACAAAAACCAAACTGAAAACTGGTCAATAACAAATCCCGCTCTACCTGCGACCCCAACAAATCAAGCCAATATTGCAACCTCTCCACCTTAACTGGCATACGTGCTCCTGTCCAAGGGTTTCTGCCCCCTACCTCTACCCCACTCACTGAGGCCTGACCACTGACCCCCCTGCTGACTAAACCCCCCAACATGGGGTCCACACTTTGTGAGGATGTGGATACCTCCACCCTTGGAACACTTGTGTCTGTATTTGCAGAACTCCTGCAAACACTGTCTTCCGTTGTATGACTAGCACACCTCTCTGGTCCCTACCTGCCCTCTCCCTGAATCACCCACCCCATCAGGGGCGGGACACCCCCAAAAGGGCTTATAGCTATCCGGCCAGCTGCTCACCATATAAGTCAATAAGGTTGGCCTTTCCCTTATAATTGTTTTGAAAAACAGCTCATTGTCCAGCCGGCCCCATCCACCATCTGCATTCTCCGAGAGGTATGCCCGAAACTCCTTGTTGTATCACACCCAAGCCCAGCCACCAAAGTAACCTGTGCCTTATATACAAGATCGATGTATGCGAACAAGGCCAAGTATCTTTCTGGATACTTCTCACAAAACACACTTGTGTATATAAGAAATGCCACTGTCCAATTCTCAATATTAACAGGTACCGTTGTCCATACTCATACTGCTCTTCAATGCAGCCCTCTTTTCCCTTATCTCCTGATGCAGGAGCTTAAATATTTAAATACACTCCCCCTTCTGTATGCATTCATTGGTTGGTAACATCAAATCCGCTCCTGAAACCTTTGTAATCCCCATGTAAGGTAGCTTGTTACGGCTCACGCCCACACTTTCTTTCTTGCCCCCTTTTCCCTTGTCCCCCCTTCTTCAACCTGTATCACTACCCCCTGCGACTTTCCACTCTGTCCTCCAGCCTCTGCACCAATGCCTCGATCCTGCACATATTTGTCCTTTAACAAATTCAACATCGCATTAACCTTACACCTGCGTAGCGACCCCCACCACTTGCACCTTGACTTCTACACCTCATGCCACATTCTCCCCAGCGGAACCCATCTTACCTAGCCTCAAAGTCGGGGCCCGCACTAATACCATCTGTCCTGATGCCGGGCTCTGCTCCTTGTGTCCAGGCACTGTACTCACTGAGCCATAACAGGCTGTAAAACACCAGCATCCCTCCTTTGGTTAACTGCGTCCTGGCCACCCTGCACTTCCTGAGGTGCCATCCACCACTCACTATCATGCACCTCGCGTTCTACAATCTCCCTTTCTTCCAAAGCATCCTCACCATAATCCGATTCCCATCCTTCAACACCACACTCATCCCCACAGTCTGCACTCATCCCCGGCACCTCTCCATCACCCACTGTGCATCACCAAACTGCACATCATAAAGGTCTGAGAAGGGTTGAAATCCTGCAAGGAGGTCAAAGATCCTAAAAGTTGCCGCTTCGCGTAGTGGTCCCCCATTTTCCCAGAGCCGGCCATACAGATGCAAGCTCTGACATCGGGCCGGATTGTCAAGGCTGCAGGACATCTTCCCCATTGACCTACTGTCACCTCCTTTAATGCTCCTGCATGAACCGCCTGGCTGACACCAAACTGACCCTGACCTGGCTGGTCCACAAAACTAAAAGAGATGTCATAGCACCAAACTTACCTCCCAGGCCCCCATCTTAGAAATCCTCTCCCTACAACCAAGCCACTTAATGTGCCCTAGGCACCAATGACACTTCCCTACAGCCCCCTCTCCCTTCTCTTGCCCACCCCCAGAAACTGGAAATCTCGGGGTCAATCTAACAGCTTGGCCTACCTGGGCAGCCAGCCTCCCCGAGAGATCACTCTATACAAAAACACTGTTCCATATAGGGAGCCCCACCTGCTGCCTTCTCATCATCGTTGTCCCTGCCAAGCTAGGCCCAGCACCAGCAATCCTCCATTCCTCTTGGGTGCTAAGGTTCAAAGCTCCCCATCCCACTCCTCCCTCCCTTCAGAGCTTTGATCCCTGCCTGTCACTTGAGGTAGGGCCTGCCTTCGCAGGCTGGATAGATCCAGTGGCAGGCATGGGGAGGCAGAAGCCCCGCCCACCACTGTAACTTGCACACCCTCCCTCACGTGGTTGAGAGGCATCACCACACTCTTTGGCCACATGAGGGCTGGCCCGCCACACCCAGTACTTGATGCATGAGCCACGAAAGGAGCACTGCCCCACACGCAGGTCCACGCTTGCCAACGCTCCACCTGCAGTGGGCTAGGAGATATCAAAGGTGCTGGAGCTGTCTTTCAACATGCCGTGCGCCCTCCCCTCCAGCACCGCGGCACAGCATGTCTGTCCAGGATGGCCAGCCTGTTGAACTGCCTGACACATCCCTTCCTTAGGCCCAAAGCTCCTCTCCCTACTTTCTTCAGCGGAGATGAGCAGGCCTAATGGCCGCCTCTACACCTCCTGAAGACATCCTGTGGGATGGCGCCACAGACTCTACACCAACCAGGGCCCCAGCTCCCAAAGGTTTTGCTTTGCTGGCCTCGCTAAGCACCGCCTGGCATACTTCTTCACTAATGCCTGCCATAATAACCATCAAACAAAACTACACTAACTACCTACTTCGCAGGACAGATGTGTGACAAAACCTCAACTAACTCTCCCTGTCAGTCGGGGTGCACCATAAACTTCAACGGCATCTGACAACCAACTACTTAGCTTTAAAACTACTTGAATACCCTGCCCACGTGCCCCACAACTAATCAGAGCTACCCCTCCTACCTGGACTCTACCACCCGCCCAAAGGGTATTCAGCCCACTCCCCCAGAACCCCATCGTCAGTCATTGTATAGTGTTTTCTTAAGCCTTCCCTTCAAAGGAAAACCTGGAGGATAAAAATACAACTGAAACTGGATTTCAGGGACAGTTTAGAGACAAGTTTCTGTTTTTTTTTTGTTTTTTTTGTTTTGCAATTCTTTATTGAGCATAAAAGGAAAATAGACACAGCTAGTACCATAGGTTGGGAAAGAAAGCAATTACAGGTGTCTAATGGGAAATCGATTTGTAGCAATAAAATGACACTCGTTATGAATCTGCTTGGGAATCCGGCTCTGAGGAGGGCAGAGTGGGTGACAGCTTAGACAGGGAGGATGGATAGGGAGTGGAGACAGGGTAATATGAAGACATGGCCCCCTGTGCAGTGTGAGGGAGGGCGAGAACCCTGTACATGTGTCCTGTCCGTGAGGGTATAGCAACGTTTCTCTCCAAGTTGATCTAGGCATGGGGTAATATGCAGCGAGCCAACGGGTCGAGGGCCTAAAAGCTTGACAGGTTGAGGGTAAAGTGTGACTGCGGAATAACAGTAGGGCCCTGTATGATGCGGTAGGGGGGATGGAGGGGCCAGCGAGGCCCTGGGGGAAGTCGAGATATCTTGTAGGGTAATAATAGAGAGGGACTTGTAGAGAGTGGGTAGGGATGGACTGGGGTGAGGCTAAAGGGGTAGGGATTGTCTGGCAGGTAAGAGTCAAGGGGAATGCGACTGAGGGAGGGGGGAATGAAGGTGGCTGGGACAGACATGAGGTGGAAAAACGTGGGTGGGGGGAAGAAAGATCAGGCGGTTATGTGCAGTTGTGGTCAGTCCCCGGTCGACAGTAGGAAGGTGGCCCAGGTTTGGAGGAAGAAATTCAATGTATCTTCTAAATTGTAAATGGTTTGTTCATAGGTCGCTGTTTGGGACATTGTCCTGAGCCATTCTTCGTTAGTGGGGGGAGTTGGGGAGCACCAATGGCGAAGTACACAGAGTTTGGCCATGGGGAGTGCTGTGTGGAGTAGGCAGGCTTGCAGACAGGACATTTCAGGGAGGTTCACGGCCTCGTGCAGGAATATCAGGGAGCGCGAGAGGGGGGTCTGGAGCGGGAGAATCTCTCGGAGTAACCATCCCCCCACCTCCCAGTAGGGCGTGATAGAAGGACAGTCACAAACGATATGTACCAAGTCGCAGTGGGCATTAGAACAACAACAGCACTGAGCCTGGGGCAAAAGGCCCACCGCTCTTAGCTTGACAGGTTTCCAGTACTGATCATTGCATGTTTTAAACAGGGAGAATGTCATTTACGCTTCCCATGCTCCATAATCATGGGCCTCTATAAGTTCTGCCCAGTCATCTGCATCAAATTCTGTTTGACGTTATGCTTGCCAGGAGTGTGTTCAAGATGGGTAGGGAGGAAATAGTTTGAATCCGGAATGCATGTAGGCCCGACATCACTCCATAGGATCAGCTCCCCAGTCCAGAATAGGAGAGCACATGGGAGAATGGTAGGGACCATGGAAGAGGCCCCATACTTTGGTTAAGACAGCGTTGCAGTTGTGTGTGTTTCCAGGCTTGACACGGGGAGGCCTTATTCTTCGCTTAGTATAGCGAAGGTTTTGAGGGTCCTATCGGCAATGACCTGTCCCAAATGTATAATGTCTGAGACGTGCTGTTCACTCCAGAGCAACATTTGACCCCCTGTACGAAGTCTGGTGTTGTCCCATATAGGTGCGTATTCATGTAAGTACACATCTACACCTAGCAAGCGGTGAACATGTTGCCAGGATTTCACCGTGGCTTGCACCACTGGGTGCGCAGCTTGGACTCTGGTGTCTCCATCTCCATAGAACAGGTCAAAGCCCTGTGGGCTATGCACGAGTGTACGTTCTATTTAGACCCATTGTGGCGGGATGACCGTCCCTGGGAGTAGGTGACTAAGTTGCGAAAGGTGTGTAGGGACAGCGCATGTTGTTCAACAGAGGGGAGGCCTAAGCCTCTGCAGCAGCGATGAGCCATCAGTTTAGCGCTAGACAAATGGGGTAACGCAGATCCCCAGATGAAAGAGCTTATGCTGCGATCAATGGCACGTAAGGTGGGGAGTGGAGTGAGTAGGGGCAGCATGCCAAGGATGTTGGTGAAACGGGGTAATGTCACCATACACAGTGCCTGCACCCTGCCCCAGAGGGAGCAACCTAGCTGTGACCATTTTGCAGAATCCCGTTGGCTGCGTTCGAACAACTGGTCCAGGTTATCAGCCATAAGGTGGTCCAGGCCTCTATTAATATATCTACCCAGATACTTAAGATAGGACGGTGTCCAACAGACGGGGAAGGCCACGATTGCAGCTTTGGTGTTAGTCGAGATATAGGGTAGCCCCTCACTTTTGTCCATTTACCTTGTAGCCTGACAATGCTGCAAATTAGGCAAGGAGGTCCTGAATCTTCGGGAGGAAATGTGCAAGATCAGTTTGGGTGAGCAGAACGTCAGCAGCATAGAGGTAGACTGTGGACATGACCTCCGGGACTGGGATGCCAGAGATATATGGGTCATGACGTATGGCAGCTGCCAGCGGTTCCATGGCAAGGAGGAATAGGAGCGGTGGAAGGGGGTACCCCTGTTGGGTTTCGCGTCTAATAAGGATGGGTCAGATATAAAACCTGTGCAATTCACCTGTGCTGTTGGTGAGTCGTGTAGTCTGCAGACCTTGGTCAGCAGACACTGAAATTCGCAACGGGTGCAACTGCACCCGTCGCACCTTCCCACTCCGCCGGCTCCATTCGGAGCCGGCTTCCTCGTGGGAAGGGTGTTTCCCACTGGGCTGGCGGGCGGCCTTTTGGCGGTCGCCCGCCAGCCCAGTGGGAAACCCAGAATGACCGCCGCGGTCTTTTGACCGCGGTACGGTCTTCTGGCGGTTCCCGCTTGGCGGGCGGCTCCCGCCGCCCGCCAACATCAGAATCACCCCCTCAGTTCTGCCCAGGCCGGAAGCGGAACAGCGAGTGTTCCATGCCCCAGCAGGCATGGGTTTTGTTACGGGATATCATCGTATCCCCGTAACCACTCCGCTACGTGGCGGAATCTTCTATGGGAGGAGGACGGGGAGACAGTAGAGAGGAATGTGGGGATGCACATCATCAGCTGGAACCATGGCTAAGCAGTGCTTGGCACAGCCAGAACAGGGGCCACGGAGCAGTGCATGGGACCCATAAGGCCAGTCGATGCACGCAGGGGACCCACACTAACTGCTGGGGCCCATATGGGGCCTAGAGAGTGCAAGTGCAGAGGGGCATTGTATAATTGATGACAGAGGTGGGTGAGCATCCCGAGTGTGCCGTAGTAGTCCGGCAGGATGGGCGGTATGGTTCATAGTAGGGGATGGGTGATACGTGGTGGGGGCTCCGAGACGTCTCCAGTGATGCGTCCAGCTGGGGGGGTAGAGGTCATGGTGATGGAGGGAAACACAGGTCGGAGAGTGGCAGCAGCGTGTGTCCCTCTAAAGTGATTCTGGACCATGGAAGCTAATGGAGTCGAGAGCTTGTATGACTAGGTGTATGTTGAAGCCTAAGTGTGAGGATGATACCTCCGGGCCCCGTATGGCGCCTAGTTTGAAGAAAACAGGGTAATGGCGCTCTACAACCACTGGGACCATGTTGGCAGTGGTCTGAAGATATATGCGACTAACCAATGTGATCCTGAACAATCAACAACAACATTCAACAAGCAACAATCAACATCCCATTGTGTGGAAGAGGGCAGGTTGCAAAGCCTTAGCGATCAAAGTCAGTACCTGAAAAAACAAGCTGTTGATAGGTGAGAAATAGTCATAGGTGCACTTGACAACAGCTCAGTGTACAGAACAACTGTATACTTACCCGGTTTGGGATATGAGTTGAGCAGAGGAAACCTCATGATGGTCCTTGCTGCAGCAGTGTAGTCTGGTCCTGGAAGGGGAGCTCCTCAGAACCCCTGCAGGCAGGGGTTTCAGTGGGGACCTGTATTTGTCTCTGCCATGCTCTTAGGTGAGGGCCGCCACTGCCTGGAGAGCTGTTTCTCTATCATCGTACAATCTATGAGGTTGGTTGGTGAGTCTGTCCCGCTTTTGATTCTGAGCCCTGCCAGAGCCCCATCGATCCCTGAGAGACTGTGAGAAGGTGCCTCTTTCAGGTATGGAGTGATCAGGGCAGCACGGGAGGAGGAATAGATGGGTTTCTGCAGTAGGTCATCCAAGAAATGGCCTAAGGCTAGAGGGTCATAAAAGTATTTTTTTGGATTTGCAATCCACAAGCGTGCGGGCTTGAACAGGTCAAACTTAATGTCCATTTGCTGAAGTTGGAGCCGCAGTGGCAAAAATGGTCTCTGTTGGTCGTTGGTGTCATGTGAAAAGTTGGGAGCAATCTGCAATTCCCGGCTCTCAAAGTCATAGGCCCCATGAGCACGGGCAGCAGTCAGCAGCTGTCGAACTTGTTCATGGCGAAGCAAGCAATAATGGGATGAGGTCTGTTGCCCTGGCCTTTATGCATAGGGCCCATCCAGTGCCCCCGTTAGAACTCCAGCAGAGGGAGAATGTAAGGCCTGTGAGGATAGGGAGGGTGGCTAAGAGAAAGACTTTGGCGTCCGTGCCTTCTGCCCGCTCTGGAAACCCAAAGAAGCAGATGGTGTCCCTGCATCTCCAGTCCTCGAAGTCTGTATGTTTGTCCTGGAGGTATTGCAGCTCTTGGTCCCATTTGGGCATCCAGTTGAGTTTGTCTTCCATGAGTGAGAGAATGTGTTCCATACCAGTCATCTTATCCCAAAATCCAGCGATGTCAGTACGGATGGACCTGGATTCCGCTGCGAAGGTCTGAGATCTTGGTGTCCATGTCTTCTAACTTTCTGCTGACCACCATGATTTCTTGAAGAATGCGTTCCATCGAGACATCCGTTTTGTGAGCCTGGGTGATGTGGTCCGATGGTGAGTGAGGGCATCCGAAAAGAGCCATTGGCGGGCCAGTTTGCCAGCAGACTTATTCCTGGGTATGGCTATCCTGGAGCGATGTTGCTGAGGTGGGAAGGATGACCCTCTTCAGGCGGAATGGTGAGGATAGAAGTTCAGTTGTCGGTGAGGCGGCAGGCAGTGTGGTGAGACAGTCGATTACTGTGGCTGTGCAGAGCAGCACAGAGTAGCAGGGGGTCTCAGGTTCAGGATATATCCTGTGGGGGGTTGTGCTCGGAGCCTCAGTCAGCCTTCGGTATTCTCAGTGTCTGTCCCAGAGCCTGTGAGGGTGAGTTGCAGCATAGTAGGCCCCCAGTTGAAAAAATAAAAAAAGGGGGGACCCTCACTTCGTGCTGCGGAGGTTGTCCAGCGGACCTCTACATAGTGTGAGTGAGGAGAGGGCAGTCAGTCTCTTGGCCCTCGCCCTCCAGGATTGGCAGTAGGGGGAGACTGCAGGCTCACCTCGCTCCTTTGTCTGCAGTGCTCGGTCTAGAAGCCAGAGCTGAGGGACAGCACTGCACAGCCCAGGTGGTGAGAAGTGTAGTGGGGCAAGGTGCCAGATAAAGATGAGGGGGCCATTAGACCCAAAGGATCACGGAACCAGGAGGCAGATGAGGGCAACATCGATTGATGGGGCATCCCTGCGCAGAACCTATGTGGCCGCATGTTACCTTCATGCTTTCATTTGTAGCCTTCGTTATCAGTTGTGAATGTGTGAGGGGGACAGTCAGCACTCCACACGTCACTGTTTCGTCGCAGTCATGCAGGGCCCAACAGCCGCTCCTGTAACGCCGCGCTCTGACGCGGCGTCTCTTTCTGTCCTCGCGAGTGGAAGACGCTACCGATATTCGGAGCGCCGTTCCCCGCGTTTTTTGACTAAGCTTTCTGGGAAGCATATATTTCGCTCCCGGTCGCGCTACACTTACTTGTAGCATTTTTTCTTCTTTTATTGTTGGTGGTGGGTTTTTTGTTGGGCCTTTTGCCTGTCTCTATCCATGTTGTGTCCATCTTGTCTTCTTCGTGTTGTTGTCCCAGCATGCTCTGTTTTTCTTTTATACTACTTCCTTTTTCCTATACTGGTCTATGGGCTTTTCCCAATCCAAGATGGTTTTACTTCCCTTTCCTGTGATGTCACTTCCCTTTTCTCAGTATATAAGTCAGTCAGTCTTGTTCCTCCTTGCGTTGCAAACACTTCCTTCTGGTTGTGCTGTTCGCTCCTGTTCTTTGTTCCTGCTTTTTTGCCTTGGGAGATTTTTGCCTGTTCTTTGTTCCTGCTTTTGCCTTGGGAGATTTTTGCCTGTTCTTTGTTCCTGCTTTTGCCTTGGAATATTTTTGCCTGTTCCTTTTTTCCTGCCTTGTACCCTGGATATTGCCTATTTTTGTTTCCTGTTGTCAAGTCCTGTTTTTTCTTGTTTTTCTTCAGGAGTTCCTGTTAGAGGTTTTGTCCCCAGTGTTGGGGTTTTTTCCCTCTGGGACTCCTTCTGGAGGGTACGGTCTGCTTTGGCATAGTCTGTCAAGCGGCACTGTGGCTACGAGAAGGGGTCGCCCTTATCTGGGAGCATCCAGGACCTGTAGAAGACTTGTTGTATTCGCCAATCCGAAATCCAGAGGTGAGAAGTCCAGCGCAGTACGTGACAGCTCCAAATGTTACTGCCGAAGGGAGGCCCCCCCAGGAGATGTTTGGCAATGCAGGGAGGGTGCATGATATTGTGGTGTAGCGCTTATATTCAGACTGTGCTTTCAGATGATACCTGGGGCACAGGGTGGGGGCTAAAGGAGAATCCTGAGAGTTCAGAAACCACAGGGGTCGAGGCCCCTGTCTGTCGGGACGTCCTCTGAAGAACCAGGCAGCCGCAGCTCATCTGTCACATCAGATGTAGCCAGCTTGCCCCAGGAATGCCTTCTTTCAGCCCGTTCACCGTCAAGGAGTGGCGGGGCCTCAGCAGCCCAGAGCAGGACACCTCCGGCATGTAGTGCCCTGTCGGATGGGGTAGTTGGGATCAGTGGAGGGGGTAGGTTGGGGCACCCTCGGCGAGCCTCCAGGCTCAGGTGCTGTTGTATTGCAAGATATGGTATTCCCCCCCACCGGGTGATAGATGAGCAACAAAGATGCCTTTAAATCCTGTTTCTTTCTTGTCACATTTGTTCTGAGAAACAATGGTCCAATATCAGCTTATGCTGTGCTGTACAAAGAGCGACAAAGCAAAAACAACAAGTGATGGACGGAATGCTAAACATTGTCAAACATTCACCCCCAGTACAGTGATCTGGGCCTAAATCCATCGTTTTTTTGCTGCCCATGCCATTCCAGTTCCGTACATCCAGTTACGCTATCCCACAGCATTTGTGTTTTGCTTTGCTTTTGCCGCCCTAAGTGCACCGGGTATGCCCAGACGTAAGTCCCGGGCTCACTGTGCCACTGGATTCAAGCTAGCCTGGATGATGAGGGGTGAAACCCCGAAACCGGTCCCAGGATGCTTGTTTCCGGTCCAGGGAGAACCTGGCCTGGTAGTTCGGGCTGGACTGTTCCCATGAGGAACAGGGTCAAAACTGATTTGCATATGGCTGGGTTCACACTGGGGTGGCAATGTGAGCAAAATAATGGATGGATTCAACCCAGATCTGTGACTGGGGGTGAATGTTTGATTGGTTCCGCATTCCGTCCATCCAGTTACGCTATCCCACAGCGTTTGTATTTTGCTGTGCTGTACAAAGAGAGCAAAATGAAGCTGTAGGATGTCAGGTTTCTTTCTAACGCAACATTTAAATTGTACATGATCTGTACAAACATTTCAAAATATATATTTCAGTAATTATGAAAGCACATTTTTTGTAACTGTGTGATGAGAAAAGGCTTTTAATAGGATGAAAGCAAATAGGAATACTTTATTTGGTGATGTGCAAATGATGGATATTTTTTCTGAAACTCAATTTCCAGAGATTATTATCTATACACAATATACTTTCATCAGTAAAACTACACCTTAAAAAGAAAGTGTGAGGCCAGTTTAACAGAAAATGTGCTGCTTATAAGTGACAGCATGCTATCACATCATGCCTCAGTAAAATTTTCTTTGAAGTGAGTTCATAAACTGAGAAACATTCCTGCCCCTCCCCTGATGACAATGATATTAGTGAACTGAGAGGCAAGTCCCTGGTCATGTGTACCATATATGTGGGCCGGACCTTTATTATACGTTGAGCAAAAGTTTAGTCTATTAAACCAAACAAAGGAAGGGTTTTTTGTATAACAGAAATGATGAATTCACAAATTAGGAAGTGCTCTCATATGTGATCAAATCAAGTATTTGCCTAAGATCCCACAATTTGGAACCAGTCTAGGGGTTAAGTACATTACAGTTATGTCACGTACATTATTTAAGTCACTAGGGGCCAGATGTATCAAGATTCCAGTTAGCGATTCTCAAATAGTGATTTTTAAGAAATCGCTATTTAAGAAATGCAACCAGCGATGTATCAAAATAGAAAATCGATAATAGCGATTTCTTAAAATTCGCAAACGCAATTTGCGAGGTGCAAATACCGAATCAGTAAAAAAATCGCGATTCGGTAATTGAAAATTGCAAATAGAGAAAACGGAAAACAGGAACAGCCTGATGACCTCACGACCAGGAAGTGAGTCAGCTCATGCTGTTTCCAGGAGCCACACCCACAGGAGCAGGGAAAGAGACACAGCCCAGCACCAGGGACCCAGCATTGTGAGCAAGCCAGGACCAAACAGCAACATGGCCAATGCTGGGAATGAGAAGGAGAACGGAGAAAGGAAAAGGAATCTCAAATTCAGTGAGCAAGAATTGGAGGTGCACACTGAGGAAGTAATTAGGGGCCATGGCAGACTATTTGGCAAGAACTCACTCCAAGTACCTGAGAGTGAGAAGCAGAAACTCTGGTCTGACATCCAGACAAAAATATGTGCAGTGGGAGTTGCGCAGCGCTCTGTGGAGGAGATACGCAAGCGATGGTACGACTTGCGTTCTTGTGCCAAAGAGAGGGTGGCCAGCAGGCTAAAGGAGGCAAGGAGCACAGGAGGCGGACCATCCACCCAGACACCGTCCACCCCCATGAAAGACCTGGTGGAGTCCACACTGCTTCCAGAAGCTGTCAGTGGTGTTACTGACATTGACACCTCAGGGACACCCAGCACCAGCAAAGGTAAGGCCAATAATTATGTGTATCCCCATATGTGCATGTAGAAATACCCCTTAGGAAATAGATATCAGCTTGATACACAGTGAAAAGTAGTTCATGTCACATCTTACATACAACACAGCTATGCCTTATGGGAGTGGTAGTATACAACCCTAAGGTGAATACACAACATAAATAGCAAGATAGTGGTCATCCGCATAGAGAAACACAGCAAAGGACTTATAGTGACACGATTTATTTGTACATTTAAAGCAACAATGTGACATGATGCGAAAAATGCAAAAACTGACATGCTGCACATTGTCCTTGCAGATGCCCCGGTCCCTGCTGCTGCTGGATTGGAAAAAGTGGGGGAACCAGAAACACAGCCACAGTCTGACTCAAATACCAGTGAGTCCTACAATATTGCACCTACTAGACGCAGAGCAAGGGTGTTGCCACTCCCAGAGTATAACCTGGACTCTGATGAGATGCTAGAAGATGAACCCACACCACCACCAGAGGTTAGACTCACAGGAAGAAAGCAGTCCCTGTGCCAGCGCCAGCGCCAGTCAACTCCCCTCAGGAGGTGCCACAATGCAGGCAGACAGTGCACAGATGAAGGAGAGGGCCCATCAATCTTTGTTGGCCTTGAAGCTTCCATGCTGAAGGTGCTGCGCCAGCAATGCAAACACATGATGTCACTGCACAGACAGTTTGTGTCTCACAATTACAATATGGGATTACTACACAAGCAGTTGGAGACTCTGATTGAGGGACAGCAAACAGCAGCTGAAAACACCAAGGAGTTGACACACGCCATTGGGGAACTCTGCACTGAGATACGGCAGGAGTGCGTCAGCCAGCGCATGCGCCATCACCAATTCTTGGGAAGGTTTGATGGCTTCTGTAGATCCGTCAATCAGCTCGCAAGTTCAACAGCCTTGATATCACGGCGTGCCGTGGCCATACAGGTGGAGATGGCAGTCGGGACGTTGGATAGGGATTGGTGCAAATAACCAAAGTACTGGATGCAATGCAAACAGCACGCAATGCCACAACCAGCGAACTGGGTGTTGGGATAGTGAGGAGTCCTCTAGCCTCAGCAGTCTGACAGTCCCTGTGATTGACCCGAGGCATTGCAGTGCCAGACACAGTACTGCATGTGAACCTGCTACAAGATGTGCCAATGAGGGCACTGAGCACTCAAGTGGAGTGCGTGGACGTAAGAAGTGATGTTGAGGGCTACAGGGGACTACCTAAACATGTATCAATACAGTTATACTATGATGCTAATAGTGTGACATTGTTAATCGTTCATGTCTGCCTATTGTGCATAGCTATGTCCTATGACACATTTGTTACCTGAAGTCAAGGTAATAAAGATGCTAACTACAGAAATACATATTATAGAAGTAGAGTTGTCATTACTTACATCAAAAATGGTTGCGCATGATGTCAGCAGGTCTTTGCCTGCCCTCTGCTGCTCTGCTGCTGTCTGCTGGTTGAAGGGGTGGTAAGGGATCATCATCCTCATCTGAGTCCGGCTCCGTGAGTTCCACTGGTATGCCCCTGGAGGTTGCTATGTTATGCAAGATAGCACATGTGGCCACAAATGTGCATGTTGTCTCTGGGCTGTACTGTAGTGCACCTCCACTCTTATGGATGCAGCTGAAGCGGCTCTTCAAGCAGCCCAAAAGTGCTCTCCACCACATTGCGGGTTGCCCTATGTGCAACATTGTACCTCCTCGCTGCTGGAGTTGCAGGTCTCAGGTAAGACATCAGCATATAGGTGCGCACAGTGTAGGCACTGTCTCCTGAATACACAGAGAGTAAAATGAGTACTTGTGATATCCGACGTCACACTTACATCAATGCAACATTGTAAACTATCAAATTACCTAGTAGATATCCTTCACCAAACTCCCCAGCTAGCAGTCTTGTGTAAATCCCGCTGTGGCGAAAGATGTACGAGTCATGTGTGCTCCCTGGGTATCTGACCACGGGATCGGTAATGATGTAGGAGGCATTGAATATCACCTGCATGTTCGTAGAATGATGGTTTTTACGGTTGCGATACACATACTCACTGGTCGAAGGTGGACAGATTGCTACATTTGTCCCATCGATAGCACCTATGACATGTGGGAACTGTGCTATCTGGTAGAAATTGCTTTTAGTTAGTTGTAATTTCTTTGGGGTGTTGGGAAATCTTATGTACTGTTGTATTCTGCTCAGCATGGCATTGCGAATTGCATTGAAAAATCTAGAGAGGGCACTCTGTGATACCCCAACAGCTGCTGCTATGACCCCTTCATAGCTCCCTGAGGCTAGTAGGTGCAGCGACCATAATACCTGCACATGAGTGGGAATACTTGTAGCTCAGCTATCAGGCCAAGTATCATGGCTGAGCTTAACCTGTACTTGTCATATATTTCCTCCTCAGTCTGGTCAAAAAGGGTTATGCGCACTCTGAAAATGCGCTACTGTCTCCTCCTCCTTCTCCTCAAACCTGCCAAGATCCTCATTCTCCTTGCCATGACGTACGGTGCAGCCATTATGGAAGAGCAGCTGAGGCATTCTGGGCCTCTTTATATAGGTTGCACCTGGTTAAAACCTGTTTTCAATTTGTGGTAAGTTGCTTGTGCAAAAAGCCATTCTGCGAATAATCGCAATTTGCGATTTTTTGATGCATCGAATTGTGATTCGTTTTTTGCGTATCGAAATCAGTGTATCACAAATAGCATCCCGAATTAGCGGATCGCTATCTGTGATTCGCTAATCGGTGTTGCAAATTGCGGTTTGCAATTAGCGATTCTGTAATTCATATCGCTATTTGCAATATGCTGTTTGTGGCACACAAATTCATGTCTCATTCGCAAAAAATCAATATTTGAGCAATTCCTTATTTTCGCACTGCTAATGCCTTTCATACATCGCAAAAGGCATTTTTGCATTCGCAAAAGGCCGATATTTGCGATTCGCACCGTTTGCTAATGCAAAAAGCTTTGATACATCTGGCTCTAGACCTCCAGGTCTGGTAACATTTTTATGATTTTTCAAGGCCTGTCAGGGCTAGCATGTCTCTCCCGTCATTACAATGTTCTACATGACTGAGGTAGACATGAGCTTCTCTAAGTACCCTTCACTTTAAAAAAAATGTATTAGTCATCCTGGTAGGCCAGATGCCACAACAACTGACAATTATTTGCCTTTTAAACATAGCTCTGCTTTATCATATCATTTGATAAAGTAACATAAACTTTAGTGACTATGGGTCTGATTTAGAAATTAGCGGAGAGGTTACTCTGTCACAACAGTGACGGATATCCCGTCCACAGTAATCTAAATCCCATTGGATATAACGGGACAAGAATTTCGGCGTAAGGGATATCAGTCACTGTTCTGACAGAGTAACCCATCCGCTGTGTTCTAAATCAGGCCGTATATGTCTTATGCAAAGTAACTTTAAAGCAGTCAAAGTATTAACAATGCTTACAAAATCCAAACTGAGACAAAAAAAGTGTTTAACTGGAAAACAGCTGAAATAAAAGCACAGAGAGTTGGGTTTGATTTATTTTGTTTTCAGAAAAGAAGTGTATGCACCTTGACTATGTTACGTACATCTGTAGATAGGTGTATCTGGCTTCTCTTTGTGTGATTGTGTGGGGCTTGAAGCTGCTTGTCTGGTGCTTAATATTACCAATGTGTTTTTGTTTGATGGATTTGCAATGTTACTGATGGACTACTACTGCGCTTGTGCTGCTTAACTCCAGGTGAAGGACATAGCCTTCCACCACTATGAGGATAGCTCTTTGGGTGGCACTCCCATTTCAACAAGACTGCAATCCATGAGACATGTCTATGTCATACTCACACGTGTGATTCATGTTTGCCTATGTCAACAAAAATCATCAGACATCAGTTCTGTTGGGCACTCAGAGTAGTGGTGCATGCCCATGATCATGAAAAATTGTTCATTTGGGGTTTAGGACTTACATCATGAAATGTTTGGTCTCCTAAATATTAAGATGCCTTTTAGATTGCTTATAACTCTGTAGGCCTGGGTGGAGTTTGTGGAGGTCTGCTAGATGGAACTCTGCGAAGTGACCAAAAAACTCTGCTGCGATTCGTGGAGTTCCACAAGTGGCGGAGTGCATTAGGTTGCGCCTTTTGCACAGATTTTTAGCACCAGGTGTTTGTCCTGCATTGAAAAATCAGCACGAAGTGCACAACACGCAACGCAAGAGGGCGCTGCTTCCTTTCTGCTATTCAAGTAGATTTTCTACTCGAGCGGCAGTTACTTAACGCAAACAGAAGTTTTGTCTACGCAAGTGTTAACGACCATCTGCGACCGCCCGTGTTGAGAAATGTGTATAATGTACAGTGGTGGCTGGTAACCTTTAAATGTGGTGAGGAGTAATCCTTGGCTCAAATTCCAAAGAGCTTTCTCTTGAAGGGTTTCCTCACACTTTCTTGCAAGTTTACTGTCTCACTCTGACTCACCCAGTCTCACTTTGTCTCACTAATTTATGCAGTCTCACTCAGTCCCACTCATTATCACTCATTCTGTTTTAGTCTTACTGTGATTCAGTCTCACACACAGTAAAACTCAGTTACCCTCAGTCTTTCTCCCTAACTCTCACACATTCATTCCCACACATACTGGTCCTTACTGTCACTCAGTCTCACTCACTGTGACTAATTCCTTCACTGACTCTCACACTTTAACTCACATACATAGTCACACAGACATGCTCACCGTGCTGGGATATCACCAGCTCTGAACAATATCTCGGATGGCTGATGCAGGCACCTTCATGCACCTGTGTCAGCAACCAAGCAATTTCACTAGCTACCTTAGTTTGTTGCTGGGCCTGATGCGGGTCTACATTTTAATTTTATTATATCAAGAGTGGATAATTATTTACTCCTGATACAATAAAAATAGACCACAAAACAAAGAGGGTGTAGAGTAGCTGTGGAGCCCATAAAGGGGAGCCACCACTGGTCCAGGGACACTTCTCCATCAAACCAATCCATCCACTCAATCATCCATCCCTTCACTTATCCATCCCCCTTCATCCATCTATTCATCAAGTCATTCAACCATCCACCCATCCTTTCACTCATCCATCCACCCTTTAGCTCCATCTATCCATTCTTCCACTCCATCCATCTATCATCCTCCCTTTGGATCATCCATCTAGCCATCCTTTCACTCAGCCATCCATCCTTACACCCATCCATCCACCCTTTGTCCTATCCATCCATCCGTTCATACATCCCTCTAATATCCTTTCACTCAGCCATCCATCCTTTCACTCACTCATCCATCTAGCTATCTATTCATCCATCCATCAATTCGCCCTTACACTCATCAATCCATTCATCCTTTCATCCAGACATCCACCTACCCTGCCTTTCACTCATCCATCTATTGCTTTCCATACATCCTTTCACTCATCCATCCTTTTGCTCATCATCCACACTTTCACTCCATCCCCCTATCCACTCATTCATCTCTTTACCCTTTCACTCATCCATCCATACTTTCACTCATCATCCATCCATCCACCCTCCCTTTCACTCACACACCCTCCCTGCCTTTCAATCTTCCATTCTTACGTCTATCCTTTCACTCATTCATCCCTCATCTATCCATCCACCATTTCATCCATTCATCCATCCACCCTTCCTTCCTTTCACTCATTCACCCTCCCAAGTTAATTATGCGCCTTTGTCTGCTGAACTACAGACAGAAGAGGCCCATCAAGAGCCCCACCCCACTATAGCTGCTAAAGGGGGGGAACAGGGTGACAATGTCCCTGATGCAGCCAGAAGCTTAACTGCACACTTACCTCTTAGCCCACTAGTGCAATTGTTGTCCGCAGCTGGTTACTTTCCTCGCTTGAGCCTCTACAGTTGAGATAAGGAGCACTCTGTCATGCTCACAATGATTTTTTTCAAAGTGAAACCAAATGCAGTACTACACATGTGTTACTGCCAGGAGAGCAGCCCCCTGCACCCCACCTACAGCTTGCTGCTCTGTTCATCCAACAAATTGTTTCCTCACATTCCCTCCTTGTTCTCTTCGGCCTGCCCCACTCCCTGCCATTTAAATGAATGGAACTTTGCTAACTCCTCCCAGGGCAACTGTTTTTGCGCCCCAAAAACAACCGGATTAATTGCATTGTAATTTACGCTCCCTCTTCGATTATGTCACTGCTGTAGCTTGTGCCTGCAGGTCAAAGAAAACCTCACCCGGTTGGCACTTGTGCAGTAGTAGATCTGCAAAGTTCACTAGAGTTCACCCAGGAGACTCAGCACACTGTCTCCGAGCAGTGGTTAATTTTCAGCTGCAGTGGAGGGTGACAGAGCAACACCCCTTTTGCCCATGAACATGTCATCCCTGATAATGTGGGCACTAAAATGTACAGTCAGCGAAGTAGCTTCATGGAGGGTGTTTGGTGTGCGACACCTCCCAAATAAAAGCGGTCTTGACTGGGCTTGGTAGTTGGGTCTGGGGCCTTGTGTTAGGTCTGCCATGTCAGTGTCGGTTTTTCTCATTCTGCACCAAAAATTAAAAATAAAACAGTGACTTTTAATTCAAAACAGGATAGAGAGAAACAGAGATACACATCTGTGCTGCATTGGTTTCAATGGGTCAGACCACACCATTACTAAGTACTGGCACATCCTATATTTTTCCTTTTGAGTGCCAGGACTTCTCCTTTGCAAAAGAGAGTACCTGTACTCGAAGAAGCAGACAGGCAGGCTCAACCATATTGGCAGGTGCCTTGGACATCCAGGTTGTCAGACAAGAATACCTGTGCAATTCTTAGACAGAAGAGCAACAGAATACTTCTTCTCTGATCCCTCTCATATTCAGTATTGTCAGGGGTTTGGAATGGGAGTAGTGCTGGTCTGGCTGTAGCTGGCATTGGGCATTTCCCCAGGAGGCTGGAAGGGTGAGGGACGGTTTTGCAGTGGTGTTGCAGTATCAGCCTCCAGTAACAAAAGCAGCAGTGCTTCATCACTTGGACTCACCCCATGCCTAAGGGGGCTAATCTGATGAAATTGCCAGGGCTGCATTGGGCTCCCAGTCTTTCCCTGAATGGGAGGCCCCGTCTCACCATGATTGACAGCGTAGGATCACGTAGGGTTTACACTGCTAATCACTTGTGCATACAAGCCCAAGCAGTCAGTCAGAGGGCAGGGGTAAGTATTGTAATGAAATAGGTCTTAAATGCTATGTTTGAACATGTTTGTGAGTGTGCTTAGTGCTCCACCCCCTCATAAAATGATACCATGTGTCCTGTAAGGTTGTATGACACAACCATGCATGCAAAAACAACGCATGCCTGAACAACACGGCCAGAACCACGACCGTGTCTTTACCACGCATGGCTTTACCACACATGCCAGATTTTGTTGTAAAAGCATATGTGGTAAAGTAATATGCTTGGTAAATTTCCCCCCACACCATAACATGCCCCTGCACTGAAGACGATCCCACTACCCCACACCGCCACCCTGAACCCTAAACCTAAAAATCTACCCAGACCCCCCGACCGCCACTGCTTTTAAACCTGCTCTACCCCAAGGCCTAAATCCCCCACCCCCTGGCTCCCCACCCTTAAATCTAACTCGCACCCTGAGCTCTAAAACACACCAGCCATCCACCCTGCCTGTAAAACTAATGAGCCTTAAACTCCAAAAACTACCTGGACCACAATGCGCTGAGCCCTAAAACCCCCATGCACCTCTCAATACTTTCCTAACGACCCCAACACCCCCGCTCTGAGGTCTAAATTCTGAAAACTACCCACCCCTCCACCCTGAGCCCTAAAACCTGTACGCACCCCTAAAAACCTCCCCTCTCCAAACCTACCCGGCCCCCTTCCATCAAACTCCACTAAATCCACCAAACTATCCCAACCCTCCCACCCCAGACCTGCCTACCCTTAAATTCTACCCTCACCCTCCCAGCCCTGAGCCCTAAACCTCCCCCATTCACCCCTAAAATAAAAGAAAAATCCCCCAGCCCTAAAAAAAAAACCCAGCTCCACTTACCTTGACCGATCCTTCTTTATGCTCCTTCCTGCTTGCCTGCCCATCCTCTCCCGTCCTGACCCCTATAAACCGCCCCTGGCCCCCTGTCCGCGAATCTACTCCGACCCCCCTCCTAGCCCTGACATCCTCCAAACTACCCCCGCAAACCCTCCTGCCCTTTAATCTACCCCGACTCCCCCCGCCCTTGAGCCCTAAAATCCCCATGCACCCCTAAAATCAAGAAAACTCCCCCACCCCTAAAATAAACACAGCCCTACTCACTTCGACCGATCCGTCTTTCTGCTCCTACCTGCTTGCCCGCCCATCCGCACAGCCAGACCGTTGCTTGAACCATGCATATCCTGCCTGCCTTAAACATGCAAATTCGTAGTTAAGACATATGCGTTGTTCAGGTAAGCGTTGTTCAGCTTGCAGCCTTCAGGGATGTGTGGCTCTGTCTATGTAGTTTAGGCTGTTTCCTGTCCTGTAACTTCCATTCTCATGCTTTAGCCAAGTCATGTCCTTAACTCTGTATATAAAGGAAAGTCTGAAAACTCTGTCAGGGTCCCAGGACAATAGGGGTACCTTTTTCTTATGATAAATATGCACAGCTGAAAACCTGGCTGAATGAGAGCTTTCTAAATCCTGAAAGCCTCCCTGATGTGTGGTCAGTTCTCATTGCAGCAGAAATGTTTATGATTGCAACTTTTTCCTGGTGGCAAAACCCATTCTTAATTCCTTTTTTGCAAAGTAAAATCTAGCCAATTCTTTTGTGCCAGGTTGTGCTCTTGATGTGCAGGACAATCACAATGCATATCTGGTAGGAGCAGATCATTTCTCTAGAAACTTAGCCTATTTTGAGCATAATTCTACTTTTAGTCATTGTCCAGTCAGGATTAATTTGTACTAAAGTGCTTAACTTACCTTAACTGCCTTACATCCACTTATGTAAAATCTAAATATAACTTAATACCAATTTTAATCAATCACAGCTTTAACAGGTAAGTGAGGTGAAGGGAGTACAGATGAGGCATATTGTTCAAGTTCAAACTAAGTGGACAAGCAGGAAATCACAATTACATTTAAGGTATCGTAGATCTGCAATCAGCATCATTCCTTTTAAGTAGAGCGTTTTAATTTGTGCTGCCAATAATTAGCATTATACTTTTCCTTAAGGTCATATGGTATAAATCATCATTGCTACATCATTTCTCTTTATCTTTTGTCAAAAGAAGAGGGTAATTCGAAAATAAGCCTGCTCACTTCCGGAAGAGACATAGAGCCTCATTACGAGTTTGGCGGAGGCGATTATTCCATCCCAAAAGTGACGGGTATCCCGCCTGCTGTATTACAAGTTCCATTATATCCTATGGAACTTGTAAAACGGCGGACGAGATATCAGTCACGTTTGGGACCGAGTAATCCCCTCCGCCAAACTCTTAATGAGGCCAATAGTATTTGGATTATTGAAGGGAAAGGTTTAGGTCTCAAAATGGTTCTTTAAAATCGTGGATTTAAGAAAAAAATTGAAAATACTCTATAGTTTATTGTTCTCATAGTGAATGCATTTCTCCTGCACAGCCAAATTGTAGAAACACTTTTTCTTCTCACATGGTGTGTTTTTAGCATTGAAGTACATTTGCTCAGAAAGCTTCCGGGATAGAAACATCTATGTTGGCACCTTGATGCTATTGTAACATATGAATAAAATCTGGGTTCCCTTTAGCATGTGCCTTTTACAGTGCTAAGTTGTGATTGGGAACAGGTAAGCATTTCATGTTTAGTTTCTAATAATTTGTAATTAAAAACATCTTTATTGGTAAAGTTGGATTTAAGTTATAATTTCGAAAACACCACTTTTAGAAAGTTGGAATTTTCCTTTCATAACTATTTTGTGCCTGCAGCCTTTTTTGTGGGTCAAATGATTGGGTATAGCTGACAGTTTGACTTTGTTAATTTCTCCCAAAGCGCAGCTCAATAGAGTATAAAGTGTGCATGGATGGGCCATCAAATGGTGGGATGGCGGGGAGGAGCTGGACAACTGAACAGGCTGTGCTCTGCCTTTACATAAAGGACTTATCACCCCTCCATTGTTCATGCATCCAGCTTGGAGCTATGGTAGGAGAGTCAGGAAACTTCAAGCACTTCAAAGTGAATTCTCTAGAAACATCTACATCAAAGGAGGCACCAGATATGAAGATAAGACCCTCAGTCCCATCGATAGCACCTATGACATGTGGGAACTGTGCTATCTGGTAGAAATTGCTTTTAGTTAGTTGTAATTTCTTTGGGGTGTTGGGAAATCTTATGTACTGTTGTATTCTGCTCAGCATGGCATTGCGAATTGCATTGAAAAATCTAGAGAGGGCACTCTGTGATACCCCAACAGCTGCTGCTATGACCCCTTCATAGCTCCCTGAGGCTAGTAGGTGCAGCGACCATAATACCTGCACATGAGTGGGAATACTTGTAGCTCAGCTATCAGGCCAAGTATCATGGCTGAGCTTAACCTGTACTTGTCATATATTTCCTCCTCAGTCTGGTCAAAAAGGGTTATGCGCACTCTGAAAATGCGCTACTGTCTCCTCCTCCTTCTCCTCAAACCTGCCAAGATCCTCATTCTCCTTGCCATGACGTACGGTGCAGCCATTATGGAAGAGCAGCTGAGGCATTCTGGGCCTCTTTATATAGGTTGCACCTGGTTAAAACCTGTTTTCAATTTGTGGTAAGTTGCTTGTGCAAAAAGCCATTCTGCGAATAATCGCAATTTGCGATTTTTTGATGCATCGAATTGTGATTCGTTTTTTGCGTATCGAAATCAGTGTATCACAAATAGCATCCCGAATTAGCGGATCGCTATCTGTGATTCGCTAATCGGTGTTGCAAATTGCGGTTTGCAATTAGCGATTCTGTAATTCATATCGCTATTTGCAATATGCTGTTTGTGGCACACAAATTCATGTCTCATTCGCAAAAAATCAATATTTGAGCAATTCCTTATTTTCGCACTGCTAATGCCTTTCATACATCGCAAAAGGCATTTTTGCATTCGCAAAAGGCCGATATTTGCGATTCGCACCGTTTGCTAATGCAAAAAGCTTTGATACATCTGGCTCTAGACCTCCAGGTCTGGTAACATTTTTATGATTTTTCAAGGCCTGTCAGGGCTAGCATGTCTCTCCCGTCATTACAATGTTCTACATGACTGAGGTAGACATGAGCTTCTCTAAGTACCCTTCACTTTAAAAAAAATTTATTAGTCATCCTGGTAGGCCAGATGCCACAACAACTGACAATTATTTGCCTTTTAAACATAGCTCTGCTTTATCATATCATTTGATAAAGTAACATAAACTTTAGTGACTATGGGTCTGATTTAGAAATTAGCGGAGAGGTTACTCTGTCACAACAGTGACGGATATCCCGTCCACAGTAATCTAAATCCCATTGGATATAACGGGACAAGAATTTCGGCGTAAGGGATATCAGTCACTGTTCTGACAGAGTAACCCATCCGCTGTGTTCTAAATCAGGCCGTATATGTCTTATGCAAAGTAACTTTAAAGCAGTCAAAGTATTAACAATGCTTACAAAATCCAGTTTGTTTGTTGCTGGGCCTGATGCGGGTCTACATTTTAATTTTATTATATCAAGAGTGGATAATTATTTACTCCTGATACAATAAAAATAGACCACAAAACAAAGAGGGTGTAGAGTAGCTGTGGAGCCCATAAAGGGGAGCCACCACTGGTCCAGGGACACTTCTCCATCAAACCAATCCATCCACTCAATCATCCATCCCTTCACTTATCCATCCCCCTTCATCCATCTATTCATCCAGTCATTCAACCATCCACCCATCCTTTCACTCATCCATCCACCCTTTAGCTCCATCTATCCATTCTTCCACTCCATCCATCTATCATCCTCCCTTTGGATCATCCATCTAGCCATCCTTTCACTCAGCCATCCATCCTTACACCCATCCATCCACCCTTTGTCCTATCCATCCATCCGTTCATACATCCCTCTAATATCCTTTCACTCAGCCATCCATCCTTTCACTCACTCATCCATCTAGCTATCTATTCATCCATCCATCAATTCGCCCTTACACTCATCAATCCATTCATCCTTTCATCCAGACATCCACCTACCCTGCCTTTCACTCATCCATCTATTGCTTTCCATACATCCTTTCACTCATCCATCCTTTTGCTCATCATCCACACTTTCACTCCATCCCCCTATCCACTCATTCATCTCTTTACCCTTTCACTCATCCATCCATACTTTCACTCATCATCCATCCATCCACCCTCCCTTTCACTCACACACCCTCCCTGCCTTTCAATCTTCCATTCTTACGTCTATCCTTTCACTCATTCATCCCTCATCTATCCATCCACCATTTCATCCATTCATCCATCCACCCTTCCTTCCTTTCACTCATTCACCCTCCCAAGTTAATTATGCGCCTTTGTCTGCTGAACTACAGACAGAAGAGGCCCATCAAGAGCCCCACCCCACTATAGCTGCTAAAGGGGGGGAACAGGGTGACAATGTCCCTGATGCAGCCAGAAGCTTAACTGCACACTTACCTCTTAGCCCACTAGTGCAATTGTTGTCCGCAGCTGGTTACTTTCCTCGCTTGAGCCTCTATAGTTGAGATAAGGAGCACTCTGTCATGCTCACAATGATTTTTTTCAAAGTGAAACCAAATGCAGTACTACACATGTGTTACTGCCAGGAGAGCAGCCCCCTGCACCCCACCTACAGCTTGCTGCTCTGTTCATCCAACAAATTGTTTCCTCACATTCCCTCCTTGTTCTCTTCGGCCTGCCCCACTCCCTGCCATTTAAATGAATGGAACTTTGCTAACTCCTCCCAGGGCAACTGTTTTTGCGCCCCAAAAACAACCGGATTAATTGCATTGTAATTTACGCTCCCTCTTCGATTATGTCACTGCTGTAGCTTGTGCCTGCAGGTCAAAGAAAACCTCACCCGGTTGGCACTTGTGCAGTAGTAGATCTGCAAAGTTCACTAGGGTTCACCCAGGAGACTCAGCACACTGTCTCCGAGCAGTGGTTAATTTTCAGCTGCAGTGGAGGGTGACAGAGCAACACCCCTTTTGCCCATGAACATGTCATCCCTGATAATGTGGGCACTAAAATGTACAGTCAGCGAAGTAGCTTCATGGAGGGTGTTTGGTGTGCGACACCTCCCAAATAAAAGCGGTCTTGACTGGGCTTGGTAGTTGAGTCTGGGGCCTTGTGTTAGGTCTGCCATGTCAGTGTCGGTTTTTCTCATTCTGCACCAAAAATTAAAAATAAAACAGTGACTTTTAATTCAAAACAGGATAGAGAGAAACAGAGATACACATCTGTGCTGCATTGGTTTCAATGGGTCAGACCACACCATTACTAAGTACTGGCACATCCTATATTTTTCCTTTTGAGTGCCAGGACTTCTCCTTTGCAAAAGAGAGTACCTGTACTCGAAGAAGCAGACAGGCAGGCTCAACCATATTGGCAGGTGCCTTGGACATCCAGGTTGTCAGACAAGAATACCTGTGCAATTCTTAGACAGAAGAGCAACAGAATACTTCTTCTCTGATCCCTCTCATATTCAGTATTGTCAGGGGTTTGGAATGGGAGTAGTGCTGGTCTGGCTGTAGCTGGCATTGGGCATTTCCCCAGGAGGCTGGAAGGGTGAGGGACGGTTTTGCAGTGGTGTTGCAGTATCAGCCTCCAGTAACAAAAGCAGCAGTGCTTCATCACTTGGACTCACCCCATGCCTAAGGGGGCTAATCTGATGAAATTGCCAGGGCTGCATTGGGCTCCCAGTCTTTCCCTGAATGGGAGGCCCCGTCTCACCATGATTGACAGCGTAGGATCACGTAGGGTTTACACTGCTAATCACTTGTGCATACAAGCCCAAGCAGTCAGTCAGAGGGCAGGGGTAAGTATTGTAATGAAATAGGTCTTAAATGCTATGTTTGAACATGTTTGTGAGTGTGCTTAGTGCTCCACCCCCTCATAAAATGATACCATGCGTCCTGTAAGGTTGTATGACACAACCATGCATGCAAAAACAACGCATGCCTGAACAACACGGCCAGAACCACGACCGTGTCTTTACCACGCATGGCTTTACCACACATGCCAGATTTTGTTGTAAAAGCATATGTGGTAAAGTAATATGCTTGGTAAATTTCCCCCCACACCATAACATGCCCCTGCACTGAAGACGATCCCACTACCCCACACCGCCACCCTGAACCCTAAACCTAAAAATCTACCCAGACCCCCCGACCGCCACTGCTTTTAAACCTGCTCTACCCCAAGGCCTAAATCCCCCACCCCCTGGCTCCCCACCCTTAAATCTAACCCGCACCCTGAGCTCTAAAACACACCAGCCATCCACCCTGCCTGTAAAACTAATGAGCCTTAAACTCCAAAAACTACCTGGACCACAATGCGCTGAGCCCTAAAACCCCCATGCACCTCTCAATACTTTCCTAACGACCCCAACACCCCCGCTCTGAGGTCTAAATTCTGAAAACTACCCACCCCTCCACCCTGAGCCCTAAAACCTGTACGCACCCCTAAAAACCTCCCCTCTCCAAACCTACCCGGCCCCCTTCCATCAAACTCCACTAAATCCACCAAACTATCCCAACCCTCCCACCCCAGACCTGCCTACCCTTAAATTCTACCCTCACCCTCCCAGCCCTGAGCCCTAAACCTCCCCCATTCGCCCCTAAAATAAAAGAAAAATCCCCCAGCCCTAAAAAAAAAACCCAGCTCCACTTACCTTGACCGATCCTTCTTTATGCTCCTTCCTGCTTGCCTGCCCATCCTCTCCCGTCCTGACCCCTATAAACCGCCCCTGGCCCCCTGTCCGCGAATCTACTCCGACCCCCCTCCTAGCCCTGACATCCTCCAAACTACCCCCGCAAACCCTCCTGCCCTTTAATCTACCCCGACTCCCCCCGCCCTTGAGCCCTAAAATCCCCATGCACCCCTAAAATCAAGAAAACTCCCCCACCCCTAAAATAAACACAGCCCTACTCACTTCGACCGATCCGTCTTTCTGCTCCTACCTGCTTGCCCGCCCATCCGCACAGCCAGACCGTTGCTTGAACCATGCATATCCTGCCTGCCTTAAACATGCAAATTCGTAGTTAAGACATATGCGTTGTTCAGGTAAGCGTTGTTCAGCTTGCAGCCTTCAGGGATGTGTGGCTCTGTCTATGTAGTTTAGGCTGTTTCCTGTCCTGTAACTTCCATTCTCATGCTTTAGCCAAGTCATGTCCTTAACTCTGTATATAAAGGAAAGTCTGAAAACTCTGTCAGGGTCCCAGGACAATAGGGGTACCTTTTTCTTATGATAAATATGCACAGCTGAAAACCTGGCTGAATGAGAGCTTTCTAAATCCTGAAAGCCTCCCTGATGTGTGGTCAGTTCTCATTGCAGCAGAAATGTTTATGATTGCAACTTTTTCCTGGTGGCAAAACCCATTCTTAATTCCTTTTTTGCAAAGTAAAATCTAGCCAATTCTTTTGTGCCAGGTTGTGCTCTTGATGTGCAGGACAATCACAATGCATATCTGGTAGGAGCAGATCATTTCTCTAGAAACTTAGCCTATTTTGAGCATAATTCTACTTTTAGTCATTGTCCAGTCAGGATTAATTTGTACTAAAGTGCTTAACTTACCTTAACTGCCTTACATCCACTTATGTAAAATCTAAATATAACTTAATACCAATTTTAATCAATCACAGCTTTAACAGGTAAGTGAGGTGAAGGGAGTACAGATGAGGCATATTGTTCAAGTTCAAACTAAGTGGACAAGCAGGAAATCACAATTACATTTAAGGTATCGTAGATCTGCAATCAGCATCATTCCTTTTAAGTAGAGCGTTTTAATTTGTGCTGCCAATAATTAGCATTATACTTTTCCTTAAGGTCATATGGTATAAATCATCATTGCTACATCATTTCTCTTTATCTTTTGTCAAAAGAAGAGGGTAATTCGAAAATAAGCCTGCTCACTTCCGGAAGAGACATAGAGCCTCATTACGAGTTTGGCGGAGGCGATTATTCCATCCCAAAAGTGACGGGTATCCCGCCTGCTGTATTACAAGTTCCATTATATCCTATGGAACTTGTAAAACGGCGGACGAGATATCAGTCACGTTTGGGACCGAGTAATCCCCTCCGCCAAACTCTTAATGAGGCCAATAGTATTTGGATTATTGAAGGGAAAGGTTTAGGTCTCAAAATGGTTCTTTAAAATCGTGGATTTAAGAAAAAAATTGAAAATACTCTATAGTTTATTGTTCTCATAGTGAATGCATTTCTCCTGCACAGCCAAATTGTAGAAACACTTTTTCTTCTCACATGGTGTGTTTTTAGCATTGAAGTACATTTGCTCAGAAAGCTTCCGGGATAGAAACATCTATGTTGGCACCTTGATGCTATTGTAACATATGAATAAAATCTGGGTTCCCTTTAGCATGTGCCTTTTACAGTGCTAAGTTGTGATTGGGAACAGGTAAGCATTTCATGTTTAGTTTCTAATAATTTGTAATTAAAAACATCTTTATTGGTAAAGTTGGATTTAAGTTATAATTTCGAAAACACCACTTTTAGAAAGTTGGAATTTTCCTTTCATAACTATTTTGTGCCTGCAGCCTTTTTGTGGGTCAAATGATTGGGTATAGCTGACAGTTTGACTTTGTTAATTTCTCCCAAAGCGCAGCTCAATAGAGTATAAAGTGTGCATGGATGGGCCATCAAATGGTGGGATGGCGGGGAGGAGCTGGACAACTGAACAGGCTGTGCTCTGCCTTTACATAAAGGACTTATCACCCCTCCATTGTTCATGCATCCAGCTTGGAGCTATGGTAGGAGAGTCAGGAAACTTCAAGCACTTCAAAGTGAATTCTCTAGAAACATCTACATCAAAGGAGGCACCAGATATGAAGATAAGACCCTCAGTCCCATCGATAGCACCTATGACATGTGGGAACTGTGCTATCTGGTAGAAATTGCTTTTAGTTAGTTGTAATTTCTTTGGGGTGTTGGGAAATCTTATGTACTGTTGTATTCTGCTCAGCATGGCATTGCGAATTGCATTGAAAAATCTAGAGAGGGCACTCTGTGATACCCCAACAGCTGCTGCTATGACCCCTTCATAGCTCCCTGAGGCTAGTAGGTGCAGCGACCATAATACCTGCACATGAGTGGGAATACTTGTAGCTCAGCTATCAGGCCAAGTATCATGGCTGAGCTTAACCTGTACTTGTCATATATTTCCTCCTCAGTCTGGTCAAAAAGGGTTATGCGCACTCTGAAAATGCGCTACTGTCTCCTCCTCCTTCTCCTCAAACCTGCCAAGATCCTCATTCTCCTTGCCATGACGTACGGTGCAGCCATTATGGAAGAGCAGCTGAGGCATTCTGGGCCTCTTTATATAGGTTGCACCTGGTTAAAACCTGTTTTCAATTTGTGGTAAGTTGCTTGTGCAAAAAGCCATTCTGCGAATAATCGCAATTTGCGATTTTTTGATGCATCGAATTGTGATTCGTTTTTTGCGTATCGAAATCAGTGTATCACAAATAGCATCCCGAATTAGCGGATCGCTATCTGTGATTCGCTAATCGGTGTTGCAAATTGCGGTTTGCAATTAGCGATTCTGTAATTCATATCGCTATTTGCAATATGCTGTTTGTGGCACACAAATTCATGTCTCATTCGCAAAAAATCAATATTTGAGCAATTCCTTATTTTCGCACTGCTAATGCCTTTCATACATCGCAAAAGGCATTTTTGCATTCGCAAAAGGCCGATATTTGCGATTCGCACCGTTTGCTAATGCAAAAAGCTTTGATACATCTGGCTCTAGACCTCCAGGTCTGGTAACATTTTTATGATTTTTCAAGGCCTGTCAGGGCTAGCATGTCTCTCCCGTCATTACAATGTTCTACATGACTGAGGTAGACATGAGCTTCTCTAAGTACCCTTCACTTTAAAAAAAATTTATTAGTCATCCTGGTAGGCCAGATGCCACAACAACTGACAATTATTTGCCTTTTAAACATAGCTCTGCTTTATCATATCATTTGATAAAGTAACATAAACTTTAGTGACTATGGGTCTGATTTAGAAATTAGCGGAGAGGTTACTCTGTCACAACAGTGACGGATATCCCGTCCACAGTAATCTAAATCCCATTGGATATAACGGGACAAGAATTTCGGCGTAAGGGATATCAGTCACTGTTCTGACAGAGTAACCCATCCGCTGTGTTCTAAATCAGGCCGTATATGTCTTATGCAAAGTAACTTTAAAGCAGTCAAAGTATTAACAATGCTTACAAAATCCAGTTTGTTTGTTGCTGGGCCTGATGCGGGTCTACATTTTAATTTTATTATATCAAGAGTGGATAATTATTTACTCCTGATACAATAAAAATAGACCACAAAACAAAGAGGGTGTAGAGTAGCTGTGGAGCCCATAAAGGGGAGCCACCACTGGTCCAGGGACACTTCTCCATCAAACCAATCCATCCACTCAATCATCCATCCCTTCACTTATCCATCCCCCTTCATCCATCTATTCATCCAGTCATTCAACCATCCACCCATCCTTTCACTCATCCATCCACCCTTTAGCTCCATCTATCCATTCTTCCACTCCATCCATCTATCATCCTCCCTTTGGATCATCCATCTAGCCATCCTTTCACTCAGCCATCCATCCTTACACCCATCCATCCACCCTTTGTCCTATCCATCCATCCGTTCATACATCCCTCTAATATCCTTTCACTCAGCCATCCATCCTTTCACTCACTCATCCATCTAGCTATCTATTCATCCATCCATCAATTCGCCCTTACACTCATCAATCCATTCATCCTTTCATCCAGACATCCACCTACCCTGCCTTTCACTCATCCATCTATTGCTTTCCATACATCCTTTCACTCATCCATCCTTTTGCTCATCATCCACACTTTCACTCCATCCCCCTATCCACTCATTCATCTCTTTACCCTTTCACTCATCCATCCATACTTTCACTCATCATCCATCTATCCACCCTCCCTTTCACTCACACACCCTCCCTGCCTTTCAATCTTCCATTCTTACGTCTATCCTTTCACTCATTCATCCCTCATCTATCCATCCACCATTTCATCCATTCATCCATCCACCCTTCCTTCCTTTCACTCATTCACCCTCCCAAGTTAATTATGCGCCTTTGTCTGCTGAACTACAGACAGAAGAGGCCCATCAAGAGCCCCACCCCACTATAGCTGCTAAAGGGGGGGAACAGGGTGACAATGTCCCTGATGCAGCCAGAAGCTTAACTGCACACTTACCTCTTAGCCCACTAGTGCAATTGTTGTCCGCAGCTGGTTACTTTCCTCGCTTGAGCCTCTACAGTTGAGATAAGGAGCACTCTGTCATGCTCACAATGATTTTTTTCAAAGTGAAACCAAATGCAGTACTACACATGTGTTACTGCCAGGAGAGCAGCCCCCTGCACCCCACCTACAGCTTGCTGCTCTGTTCATCCAACAAATTGTTTCCTCACATTCCCTCCTTGTTCTCTTCGGCCTGCCCCACTCCCTGCCATTTAAATGAATGGAACTTTGCTAACTCCTCCCAGGGCAACTGTTTTTGCGCCCCAAAAACAACCGGATTAATTGCATTGTAATTTACGCTCCCTCTTCGATTATGTCACTGCTGTAGCTTGTGCCTGCAGGTCAAAGAAAACCTCACCCGGTTGGCACTTGTGCAGTAGTAGATCTGCAAAGTTCACTAGAGTTCACCCAGGAGACTCAGCACACTGTCTCCGAGCAGTGGTTAATTTTCAGCTGCAGTGGAGGGTGACAGAGCAACACCCCTTTTGCCCATGAACATGTCATCCCTGATAATGTGGGCACTAAAATGTACAGTCAGCGAAGTAGCTTCATGGAGGGTGTTTGGTGTGCGACACCTCCCAAATAAAAGCGGTCTTGACTGGGCTTGGTAGTTGGGTCTGGGGCCTTGTGTTAGGTCTGCCATGTCAGTGTCGGTTTTTCTCATTCTGCACCAAAAATTAAAAATAAAACAGTGACTTTTAATTCAAAACAGGATAGAGAGAAACAGAGATACACATCTGTGCTGCATTGGTTTCAATGGGTCAGACCACACCATTACTAAGTACTGGCACATCCTATATTTTTCCTTTTGAGTGCCAGGACTTCTCCTTTGCAAAAGAGAGTACCTGTACTCGAAGAAGCAGACAGGCAGGCTCAACCATATTGGCAGGTGCCTTGGACATCCAGGTTGTCAGACAAGAATACCTGTGCAATTCTTAGACAGAAGAGCAACAGAATACTTCTTCTCTGATCCCTCTCATATTCAGTATTGTCAGGGGTTTGGAATGGGAGTAGTGCTGGTCTGGCTGTAGCTGGCATTGGGCATTTCCCCAGGAGGCTGGAAGGGTGAGGGACGGTTTTGCAGTGGTGTTGCAGTATCAGCCTCCAGTAACAAAAGCAGCAGTGCTTCATCACTTGGACTCACCCCATGCCTAAGGGGGCTAATCTGATGAAATTGCCAGGGCTGCATTGGGCTCCCAGTCTTTCCCTGAATGGGAGGCCCCGTCTCACCATGATTGACAGCGTAGGATCACGTAGGGTTTACACTGCTAATCACTTGTGCATACAAGCCCAAGCAGTCAGTCAGAGGGCAGGGGTAAGTATTGTAATGAAATAGGTCTTAAATGCTATGTTTGAACATGTTTGTGAGTGTGCTTAGTGCTCCACCCCCTCATAAAATGATACCATGCGTCCTGTAAGGTTGTATGACACAACCATGCATGCAAAAACAACGCATGCCTGAACAACACGGCCAGAACCACGACCGTGTCTTTACCACGCATGGCTTTACCACACATGCCAGATTTTGTTGTAAAAGCATATGTGGTAAAGTAATATGCTTGGTAAATTTCCCCCCACACCATAACATGCCCCTGCACTGAAGACGATCCCACTACCCCACACCGCCACCCTGAACCCTAAACCTAAAAATCTACCCAGACCCCCCGACCGCCACTGCTTTTAAACCTGCTCTACCCCAAGGCCTAAATCCCCCACCCCTGGCTCCCCACCCTTAAATCTAACCCGCACCCTGAGCTCTAAAACACACCAGCCATCCACCCTGCCTGTAAAACTAATGAGCCTTAAACTCCAAAAACTACCTGGACCACAATGCGCTGAGCCCTAAAACCCCCATGCACCTCTCAATACTTTCCTAACGACCCCAACACCCCCGCTCTGAGGTCTAAATTCTGAAAACTACCCACCCCTCCACCCTGAGCCCTAAAACCTGTACGCACCCCTAAAAACCTCCCCTCTCCAAACCTACCCGGCCCCCTTCCATCAAACTCCACTAAATCCACCAAACTATCCCAACCCTCCCACCCCAGACCTGCCTACCCTTAAATTCTACCCTCACCCTCCCAGCCCTGAGCCCTAAACCTCCCCCATTCACCCCTAAAATAAAAGAAAAATCCCCCAGCCCTAAAAAAAAACCCCAGCTCCACTTACCTTGACCGATCCTTCTTTATGCTCCTTCCTGCTTGCCTGCCCATCCTCTCCCGTCCTGACCCCTATAAACCGCCCCTGGCCCCCTGTCCGCGAATCTACTCCGACCCCCCTCCTAGCCCTGACATCCTCCAAACTACCCCCGCAAACCCTCCTGCCCTTTAATCTACCCCGACTCCCCCCGCCCTTGAGCCCTAAAATCCCCATGCACCCCTAAAATCAAGAAAACTCCCCCACCCCTAAAATAAACACAGCCCTACTCACTTCGACCGATCCGTCTTTCTGCTCCTACCTGCTTGCCCGCCCATCCGCACAGCCAGACCGTTGCTTGAACCATGCATATCCTGCCTGCCTTAAACATGCAAATTCGTAGTTAAGACATATGCGTTGTTCAGGTAAGCGTTGTTCAGCTTGCAGCCTTCAGGGACGTGTGGCTCTGTCTATGTAGTTTAGGCTGTTTCCTGTCCTGTAACTTCCATTCTCATGCTTTAGCCAAGTCATGTCCTTAACTCTGTATATAAAGGAAAGTCTGAAAACTCTGTCAGGGTCCCAGGACAATAGGGGTACCTTTTTCTTATGATAAATATGCACAGCTGAAAACCTGGCTGAATGAGAGCTTTCTAAATCCTGAAAGCCTCCCTGATGTGTGGTCAGTTCTCATTGCAGCAGAAATGTTTATGATTGCAACTTTTTCCTGGTGGCAAAACCCATTCTTAATTCCTTTTTTGCAAAGTAAAATCTAGCCAATTCTTTTGTGCCAGGTTGTGCTCTTGATGTGCAGGACAATCACAATGCATATCTGGTAGGAGCAGATCATTTCTCTAGAAACTTAGCCTATTTTGAGCATAATTCTACTTTTAGTCATTGTCCAGTCAGGATTAATTTGTACTAAAGTGCTTAACTTACCTTAACTGCCTTACATCCACTTATGTAAAATCTAAATATAACTTAATACCAATTTTAATCAATCACAGCTTTAACAGGTAAGTGAGGTGAAGGGAGTACAGATGAGGCATATTGTTCAAGTTCAAACTAAGTGGACAAGCAGGAAATCACAATTACATTTAAGGTATCGTAGATCTGCAATCAGCATCATTCCTTTTAAGTAGAGCGTTTTAATTTGTGCTGCCAATAATTAGCATTATACTTTTCCTTAAGGTCATATGGTATAAATCATCATTGCTACATCATTTCTCTTTATCTTTTGTCAAAAGAAGAGGGTAATTCGAAAATAAGCCTGCTCACTTCCGGAAGAGACATAGAGCCTCATTACGAGTTTGGCGGAGGCGATTATTCCATCCCAAAAGTGACGGGTATCCCGCCTGCTGTATTACAAGTTCCATTATATCCTATGGAACTTGTAAAACGGCGGACGAGATATCAGTCACGTTTGGGACGGAGTAATCCCCTCCGCCAAACTCTTAATGAGGCCAATAGTATTTGGATTATTGAAGGGAAAGGTTTAGGTCTCAAAATGGTTCTTTAAAATCGTGGATTTAAGAAAAAAATTGAAAATACTCTATAGTTTATTGTTCTCATAGTGAATGCATTTCTCCTGCACAGCCAAATTGTAGAAACACTTTTTCTTCTCACATGGTGTGTTTTTAGCATTGAAGTACATTTGCTCAGAAAGCTTCCGGGATAGAAACATCTATGTTGGCACCTTGATGCTATTGTAACATATGAATAAAATCTGGGTTCCCTTTAGCATGTGCCTTTTACAGTGCTAAGTTGTGATTGGGAACAGGTAAGCATTTCATGTTTAGTTTCTAATAATTTGTAATTAAAAACATCTTTATTGGTAAAGTTGGATTTAAGTTATAATTTCGAAAACACCACTTTTAGAAAGTTGGAATTTTCCTTTCATAACTATTTTGTGCCTGCAGCCTTTTTGTGGGTCAAATGATTGGGTATAGCTGACAGTTTGACTTTGTTAATTTCTCCCAAAGCGCAGCTCAATAGAGTATAAAGTGTGCATGGATGGGCCATCAAATGGTGGGATGGCGGGGAGGAGCTGGACAACTGAACAGGCTGTGCTCTGCCTTTACATAAAGGACTTATCACCCCTCCATTGTTCATGCATCCAGCTTGGAGCTATGGTAGGAGAGTCAGGAAACTTCAAGCACTTCAAAGTGAATTCTCTAGAAACATCTACATCAAAGGAGGCACCAGATATGAAGATAAGACCCTCAGACCCACTCTTGAGTTCACTCTCTGGAACTGCGGAAGGACTTTTGGAGGACTTCCTGCTGTGTGGCCTGCTGTGTATTTCAGAAGACTGCCTTGCTGTACCTGGAAGGACTACTTTGCTGCCTGAAGTCTGCATTGAACTTTCTGAGCCCTTCCCTCCTATCTGAGCACTTTCTACTGCTGAACCTTGGACTACCAAAGTGATTTAAGTGCTAGCTGGCTCACCTCTTGATCAGAGCCTCAGGGACAAAAACCCTTGAATCATCTTCAACCCACACCTGGACCTGGACCTGCTTCTTTGCTGGCACACGGACCAAGCTGAGATTGAGTCTTCTTTATTAGTGCCTCTCTGCTGCTCGTGCTGGGATTCAGGTTCTATTTCTTTACCCGCCCAGCCACCCCTTTTCTGTGATGCTTCTTTTCCCTCCCACCGATGCCTTCTCTGTGTTGCTGCCCTGTCCCCCCACCCCTCACCGTTGGATGCAATTACAATACCATAATACTACTAATTGTGTTGTCGTGAAACAGTTGTGTTTTCTTTCTGAATGTACAGCATAGTGCAATAAGTATAAAAGAACTGACATGTTCAAACTGACACACAGTGGAATGTGGCTGAGCATGTGTTAACTGGGCCTGTGTGGAGCTGACGGAGTAGCACTCAGCAGAATTCCACGGAGTTGGAAAAAAACTCTGTGGAATTCCGTAGAGGTGGAGTTCCGTGACCCGTGGAGTACTGAATGCGTTGGATCTTGGAAGTGCTAAGCAGGGTCAGGCCTGGTCAGCCAAGCAAGAAGACCCTGCTTAGTGCCTCCGATATCGGGTGCATTCAAGAGAGGGTCTTGGCAGTGAAAGCTGCTGTTTCAGGCCTCTTGTGCACCGGTCTGTCCCTTGTGCACTGCATACAGGACAGGCCGGTGCAGAAGAGGCATGAAATGGCAGCTTTCACTGCCTACAGTCCTGGCCTGAATTCAGGCCAGGGCCATAGAGAGTGAAAGCTGCAGTTTCAGTCCTTGTTTGTGCACCAGTGTGCACAATCAACGAAAAAGAGAATAAGAGAAGACGACTTACCCGTGCGTTCCTGGGGGTCCTTCCCTCCTCCTCATCTGACGACTATGAGCCTCTATCCGCAGCGGCTGCTCCCCTCCTTGCTCCAGTGCGTGCTGCGGCGTGCCTATTTAAGATGCACTTTCTGTCCATGACACGTGGTGACTCGATATAGATTCACATAATCGTTTGATATGTGTATATCCCCATGAATAACTTACTGGGCAAACTTGTCTATATCATTTTACAAACAATATCATTTTGCACATATTGGTTGCGCCTTTCACAGTCATGTGTGCATGTTGGTGTGGTTTCAGAGATACAACCTATTTATATAATAATTCCCTTATGATGCTGGATGTCATAAGCGCCACCATTTGTGTAAGGAAATACTTTATATTTTTTGATTATTAGGAAATCTCTTTCTCCTAGACCCAGTTTGGACCATTGGAGAAGAATAACAAAGAAGATTACTGGTATAAAACCTTTTGTTTTTTTAGTGTTTATTCAGAAGGAATTTTTAGTCTTCATTCTTTTACTTGGTATTTTTCTCCTTTCAGTGTGTCTTTAATCTGAAAATAGGGTTGAAACGTTGACAGAGCACATAATTGTGGACTGGTTTTCAAATTGGTCAAATGTGGATGTGGCTATCTGAAGGAGAGACTATAATTTGCTCCAGTCACATGTATATATGTATATAGCACCAGTGCACTTTTTTCACTTTGTCACTTTCCACTGCGCTATCACTATATAGGAGCAGAGAAGAGATTGGAGGGGGTTCAAGAATGAGGGAATACATGTGGCAGTCGGTTTGTCTTTCATTTGTTCTATTTTGATACCAGTCCTGGGTCTTTTCCTTGTACCACAAGTGTTTTTTAAAAATTTGTTGTGGCATTTCTTCTGTTTAATAAAACTCAATAGGCACTTGAAAGTCACCTGCACTTCAGTACTTTCATAATTGAATGCACTGTTGTCAGAACTCTGTTCAAAGGGTCATGGGCACACAGGTGTTACTGGGCCCAACTGAGGTGGTTGAGGTATTGAGTCAAGCACCTGACTTTCAGTTAGTAGCACAGCACAAGCAGTCAAGGCTCACTCAGAGGGGAAGTGTAGATATTGATTAGTGGACATGCCTCAAAACAACTTGCAAACAGCACACACGATAAAGCAATGTCCAGTCAAATACCTATTTTGTATAAAAGAAGTATTTTAATTCTAATTCTATATATGTAAAAAGTAAATGACATTCAAAAAGCAAAAACACTGTTTTCCCTTATGAGGTAGGAGCCCTAGTAGTTGTCAGCACACTCCCTGGGCTATCTGGTACCCCTGTAATGAGTGCTGTTATTCCCCACACTATTAGGCCCTGTCACAGGGTATCCCCCTCTCAGACTCAGTTCATAAAGTATAGTCACTTAGATTTATGCAGGATTGCCCACACCCACGCTGCATATCCCTAGGGTCTCAGTTTGCCAGTTCTCAGCTTACCCACCATGGTCATACACAAACTGGCAGTGGTATACTGTTGTCCTGGCCCAGATCGGCAAAGTCTTACCGCATGCATTCACATGCACAGCTAACTGTGTACTGATGATCGGAATTGCTCTGGCTCCAGCCACACATGGTAAGTTTTCTCCTTTCTTGGCTTTGGGGTGCGGACAGGCTTGATGCTCCTGTAGGATTCCAAATGCATTATCATTGTCTTTGTCCTTTTTTGGGTGCATAGTTCCCTCATCTTGGTTGTAGCAGTGGTCGGGTCACAGGCAAAGACCCAGACCTACAGCTTCAGTGATTCGCGCACTCCCTTCTGGCATATGGAACTTGGAAGTCCTTTCACTTTGGCCTAAAGTTGAATCTTCCATGGCCCCTCCTGGCAAACAGGGTCGAGGCAACTTCCCTGTACACAGGTGACAGCCTGCTCATTGCTGTTTGGCTCTGCTGCACACAGTAGCCCTTACCGGCATCAGGGGTCACCAATCCTGCGATGCAGCACACAGGTAATAGCCCACTCAGTGTGACAAGGGTCCTGTGCGTATTTCAGCCCCTCCTGGAATATGGGGTCGCTTTCCTCACTGTGCGACACTGGGCAATGGCCCAATCGGCAAAGCACAGCTTCTAATTCTTTGAAATGGACATCTTGCTCCTCTCCTCTTCCTTTTAAAGAATGTCTTTCATAATAGGCAGGTCTCCAAAGCTGATTAACCCACAACAAGGTTCATGGGAGTGACCACAATTCATACCTGGATTTCAACCACAGTGATGTGTGTATGTAAAGGGTAATTCCAGGTCCACATCCCTTATCAGCCCTATCTATCTCTTCCGAAGATGCATCTTGACCTTTTCCATGTGATCTCTCACTGAATCAAAGAACCCTTTGAAATGCACAAGGAGAGCCTGGCTTTCCAATCCCCAGTGCTCTGTCCCACCCAGCTTATAGGAATGCAGCAATACAGAAACTCTGTCTGAAGATATGCCTCTGCTCCTCATATTTTCACCATGCAGACCTGGGCTCCCCAAAATGGAACCCATGGTTCTCCATGTAGTGTACCAGAGCAGTCCCTCTGCATTAAGGGTACATCCAAAATACATGCACTGCCCAGCACTGCTATCCTCATGCATTTTGCTCTCACCAGTATATTTACATGCAGCATATGCCCTCAGTCTGCGCACACTGTTCAGCACTTACTGTTCAGCTCTGAACTGTTCCAGAGGGTGTCATTGAACCACACACTGCCAGCGCACACACATTTACTATTTGCACTCCCTACCACACTTCACTCTCTGTGTTGTGTGGGTCATGTGTGCTCACATACAGTCATCACATATTTTCACTACGCACACACTTCCACATCAACTCGATGTAGGCCAAAGGTGAATTATACATACAGCAGCAGAACTTTCAAAAAGGTGAGTGAGGCTGTAGGCCTTACTCCAGTGACATAGAAAATCATCCTGTTTACTAGCACTGATCATTACTCAGTATGCTGCCACCACTTCTCTTATGCTGTTTAACTCCTGGTGAAAGCAGAAGCCTTTTTCCATTATGAGGGTAGTGCTTTGGGCGCCCCTCTCGATCCAAGAGTGCAATCTGTGAGAAAGGCCTATGTCATGGAGAACACATATGATCTGTGTTCATCTATTACAAAAAAGTCAGCATTAGGGATCCAGACAACCATGCATTTGGGCACTCGGAGCAGATGTACATGGTGAACATGTGCCATGGCATTGCTCCTTTATTTTTTTAACTTTCAGACATGTTGAGGGACGGCTGGTCTGCTATGCAACATGGCTGAAAAATATTGACAAAACCAGTATATCTTGCATTGGCTTTGCCAATGCTTGCTTAAATATGTATTTGTTGCCCCAGAAAAACAGATGCCCTAGTGATTGACAGTTTGAATTTTAAACAAAGCTGTACCTTTACTTTTGATAAAGTAACACAAACTTTAATGACTCTAAGTCTTGTACAAACTACCCTTAAAACATCCAAACTAAGAGCAATGCTTACAAAACCTAGACAGACAGGAAAGGTGTCTGGAAAACAGCTGAAATAAAAGCACAGTTTGGTCAGCATATTTAATTTCTGTAAAAGATGTATATGTCCTCTGTGATTCCAAGCTGTCATGCCATGTACATGAAACTTTAACTTCCAAGCCACAGTTAATAATAAGCATCAATGAAGCATAATTCACATGGCAATGTGGATACTTTGAAAAGAAAAAAAAAAACATTAAAGAAATACTATAGTTAGGTGTTGCGAAATTATCTGGTTTTAATAAAGAAAATACCTTAGAAATGTACTGAAAAACAGAAGTTAAAGTAAATTTATAGTTATGTGAATTTGTCTGTGAGAATATTAACGTTTTGAACGAAAAGAACACAACAATGCTAACTAAAACCTGCACCCCAGCTATGCACTGCTTGTGACCCCACATATGCTATCACTCATGATGTTCTATGACAGAATTGATGACATCACTGGTGACATCATCCAAGCTTCCTTTTCCGCATATTGCTGTATCAATTACTATGGCATTACACGTAACATAGTTCACATTAACATTCAGCCACAGATAAATGGGAAACCCTCGTTGAGCATTGTGCTCAATCTGTATACAACTGTTCAGACAAAGCCTAAATAGTGAATGCCAAAACAAATGTCCTACTACTGACAGCTTTTATCTGTATCAAACCCCTGACGCACGCTAAACTTATGTTAAGGAATTAACTTCATATCAGTAGAAAACTGAGTACTATAAACAGTGTATACACTAAGAAGAGAGTTCATTCTATAGCACACTGTTTACAAATGATAAAACTCTCATGAGAAATACACCACAGAGTATTCAAAGTAATCTACTATGGACAGTGTACATTCTATGCAACAGTTATCAAACAAGACACTATTTGCTAAAAAGAACCAGGATCTGAAGGTACTAAAGATCATACTACCTGAACCCTTCTTACTGTGGTGAAAACTTTACAGCGACCCCATCTTCTGAAACAAAACAAGCATGTGTACATAGGTTAGTGTCTGGTGCACATGCTCTTCTATGTTAAGCACAAATTACCATGCTGACACGATTCTCTCTAACAACTTAAGGCTGCTTATAAAATGTAGTATCTACTATGTAGAATCTTTCTCCTGATGGGAACGTTTTCTGCAGAACCACAACGTTGTGTGAAGCTTAATGAATATGTATCAACTGTCACTTGCACACAGAGTTACTCTGGAGTAAAGTGAGGTGCAATGGCATATAAAGAGTTGCATACAGTGTATAGTGGACTAGAGTATCATAGAGTAGAGTGTTAAACAGTGCTATACAGTATACTACAGTCTTGCACAGTGTAGTGAAGGGGTATAGGGAATAGTAAAGTGTCTGAGAATGGCATACAGTGTAGTAGAGTGTAGAAAAGTGGAGTTTCGTAGAGTACGATAGTGTGTGAAACAGTGGAGCTGTGTAGTGTGGATTGTTGTATAGCAGCCTAGAGTGAGGTACATTCTCATGCAGTGGTGTAAATTTGAGTGCAGTGCTATAACATAGTTTGGAGTAAAGTACAATAGAGGGTTTTGGTGTGTCATAGAGCAGAGTGGCATGGAGTGGAGTGTACTGGTGTAACTTAAACAGTAAATTGTTACAAGTTGGAGTGGGGTCTCATACATTAAAATGGAATGCTGTGACATATAGAAACAAATGTCATTTAGTGGAACAGAGTGTTGTCCTTTGGAGTGTACAGGCATTGAGCGAAGGACAGAGTTGAACAGTGAGGTGTACAGGGATAGAGTGGAGTAGAATGTCGTAGAGCGCCATGAAGTGTGGTAGACTTTTATATAGTAGAGTTATATAGAGTGAGAAGAGTGACAAACAAAAGAGTGGCTTTGAATTGAGTGGGGTACACTGTAATGGTGTAGAGTAGATTTCCCTAAAGAGGAGTAGCATACACTGGAAAAGTGTACAGTGGAATACCATACAGTGGAGTGCAGAGGAGTGAAGCGGCATAGAGTGGAATAACGTAGAGTAGAGTGGTGTACAGTGTAATGGTGTAGACTGGAGTGAAGTACATTGGATTAGCATAGAGTGGGGTGACAAACACTGAAGTGGCATAGTGTAGAGTCAAGGAAACTGTTAAAGATTGTAATGGCATTTCATACAGTTCTGTGGAGTGTTTTGTCGTACAGTGTTGGAAACTGTTCTAGAGTGGAGAGAAGCTTTGTACAACAGAGTTGAGTACACATTTGGACAGTGGAGTGTGTGGAAATAGAGTGGAGTAGAGTCTGGTAGAGTGGTATAGAGTGTAGTAGAGGTTTTTGGAGGAGGAGAGTACGCTGGAGTGGTGAAGACTATAGTAGCGTACAGTGGAGTGACATGAAGTGGAATAACGTGGAGTAGCATAGACTGGAGTGATGTACAATGAGGTAGCATAGAGTGTAATAGTGTATATAGTAGTAGTGTTCAGTGGAGTGGCATAAAGTGTACTAGTGGATAGTGTAGTAACATGCAGTGGAGTGGCTTAGAGTGGCTAGAGTGGTTTAGATTAGAATGATGTATTATGAGGTGGGATAGAGTGTAATAGTGTAGAGTAGAATTAATCAATCAGTATTTGTATAGCACAGCACTGGCACACAGGGGCATCTGGGCGAAATGGGTGCAACTTCTCTGTCAAAGAGCCAGGCCTTGAGTTTCTTCCTGAAATCCACCAGGGAGGGAGCTGAATGGAGTTGTCAACATAGAGAGCGTTGCCATAGTCAAGGCGGCTAGTGACAAGGCCAGATTGACAGTCTTTCTGGACTTTAACTCTGATCCATCGGAAGATTCTGAGGAGCATGTGCAGGGTGTGGATGGGTGTGGAAGCAGGAGGAGGGGAAGGCGTTGATTTGTAGTTTCATGGTCAGTTCACTGTTGAGGATGATGCCTAGGTTGTGTGCATGGTCTGTGGGTGTGGGTGTTTGTCCGAGTTCTGCTGGCTACCAGCTGTGGTCTCCTATGGAGGTGTTCTTTCTGAAGATCAGAACTTCTGTCTTGTCAGAAGTTGAGTCTAAGGCAGTTTCTCTCATCCAGTTGGCTACACTGGTCATGGCTTTGCAGACGTTTATTCTTGCGGTGGAGGGGCCTTTGGTGAGCAAGAGGACGAGTTGAGTGGCATCTGCTTGAAAAATTATGTTGGTGGTGAACAAGTTGGGGCTGAGGGATAATCCTTGGAGCCCTCCGCATAAGATGTCCTTGTGTTCTGAAGTGAAGGGAGGCAGACTGATGCTGTGTGAACATCCTGTGAGGAAGGCGGCGATCCACTTGAGGGCGGTTTGCTGAATGCTGCTGTTGCAGAGTCTGTTGATAAGGGTGTGGTGGGAAATGGCGTCGAAATCAGCAGAGACGTCGTGGAGGACCAGGGTTACCCTCTCCCCCTGGTCGAGGAGGGTTCTGATGTTGTCTGTTGCAGCAATAAGGGCTGACACAGAATCCTGAGTAGGAGGCTGGATTTAGTTTCAGGTATTTTGTAAGCTATTTGTTGACGGCCTTCTCTAGTTGGCCTTCTTGAGATGGCCCGGTAGGGAGACAGTGAGATCGGTTGAAAAGTTTTGAGCTCGCTAGGGTAGGCGGAGGTTTCAATCATCAATCAATCAGTTTTTGTAGAGCGCAATTACTCACCTGTGAGGATGTCAAGGCGATGCGGGGGAAGGAAGGCAGAGCCTCATTTGAAGAGCCACAACTTGAGGTTCTTCCTAGAGATGGTGAACGATGGGCTTTGTCTGAGGTGCAGTGGTAGGTTGTTCCAGCTCTTTGCTGCGAGGTAGGTGAAGAAAATTTCTCCAGCTGTGGTTTTCCGTGTGCGTGGTATGGTGACCAGTGCTTGCTGGGCTGAGTGGAGGGATCTGGCAGGGGTGAGAAGGACAAGCGGTGGTTCAGGTTGGCTGGTCTGACATTTTGTGTGGCTTTGTACGTGTGGGTGAGTAGCTTGAAGGTAATTCATTTTTCTATCGGGAGCCAGTGGAGGATCCTCAGGTGCTGGGAGATATGTTATTGGCATGGGAGATTGAGGACAAATCTGGCGGCGGCGTTCTGGATAAAATGCAGCATTTTGATGTTTCTCATTGTGGTGCTGGTGTAGAGAGCTTTGCCGTAGTCAGCTTGCTTGCGACTAAGAGAATGCAGAGGGTGTGCCAGCAGGAGGAGGTGACTGCGTTTACCTGACGGGTCAAAGATAAGGAGGAGTCAAGGGTGATGTCTAGGTTGCGGGCGTGCTCAGTCGGTGAAGGTGGGGTGCTGAGAGATGTGAGCCATCAGAGATGAGAGATGTGGGACATCTGGAATCATCCCATGCTGAGGTGGCATTTCCGGAGATGATGAGCTCTGTCTTGTCAGAGTTGAGCTTCAGGCAGCTTTCTCTCATCCAGGTGGTGACGGCTTCCATTCGCGAGTGGAAATTCCTTTTGGCCATGTCCTGGTCTTTGGTGAGGGAAATGATGAGTTGTGTGTCATCAGCGTATGACACAATGTTCATTCAGTGGCTTCTGACAATGGCTGCGAGCAGTGTCATGTATATGTTGAAAAGAGTTGGACTCAGAGAGAATCCTTGGGGAAATCCGCAGCTGACTCCTGTGGGTTTAGATGTATAGGGAGGGAGCCTGACCCTCTGAGTTCTTTCGGAGAGGAAGGAGTGAATCCATTTCAGGGCTGTTCACCGGATTCCTACGTCGTGGAGTCTGGTGCATAGTGTGCTGTGGGAGACCATGTCAAAGGCCGCTGAGAGGTCAAGGAGTGGCTGTGGTCTAGAAGTGATCGGATGTCAACGGTGACTGCAAGAAGAGCTGTTTTGTGCTGTGGTTGCTGCGAAAGCCGGACTTGGAGATGTCCAGAGAGTTGTTGACCGCAATGAAATTTCACAGTTGTGTGTTGATGGCTTTCCCCAGTACTTTGGACCGGTAGGGTAGCATCAAGATGGGCTGGAAGTTCTTTAGTTCTGATGGGTTGGACGAGGATTTCTTCAGGAGGGGGCATACTTCGGCGTGTTTCCAGTCCTCGGGGAAAGTGCCTGTGTTGATGGAGCAGTTTATCTTTGACTGGAGCTCGGGCACTGGATGTGCTGGCCCTGATGTAGATGTGGTGCAGGAAAGGGTCTACAGGGACTCCAGAGTGGGTGCTGTTTATGATGCTTTTTGTTTCCTCGGTGGTGAGCTTGGACCAGCTGTGGATGGTCTGGGTGGGTTCTGGGGGGTGGTGCTGGGTTGGTTTTCCAGGAGGAAGCTGTCCTAGATGTCTTGGATCTTGGGGTGGAAGAAGGTGGCAAGTTTGCCACAGAGGTCTTGCGACAGGGGATGTTGGTGGCTTCAGAGAGGGGATTTGAGAAATCATTGATGACTGAGAAACGTTCCTTTGTGTTGTGTGTGGAGAAGTTGATGCATTCCCGGAGTGCGTTCTTTCTTGCATTCTTGATGTGTTGGCAGTGGATGACGGTTGCGGCTCTGAAGGAGGGCAGGTGTTCGCTGGTTTAGCTGTTCCTCCATTTCTTCCCTAGGCACCTGCGGGTGTGTTTGGATTCTTGGAGTTCGGTGGTGAACCAGCTGGCTTTCTTTGGTATGCGCTTGGCCGGTGTCAGACGGAGGGGGGCTAGAGTGTCAGCGCATTCGGTGATCCATGCATTGAGATTGCACGCTGTGGTGTTCATCGGAGGAGGCGGGAGGGATTTGGCTAATGTTTTTGTGAGTTGCTAGTTGGGTATTTTGTTCCATTTCCTGTGGGAGGTTTTAGGGGCGCAGATGCGGCTACTGGGTGCTGTGATGTTGAAGTGTAGGCAGCGGTGGTCGGTCCAGTCTGGGATGGAGATGGTCTTGATGGTAATCCGGCTCTTGCGGTGAAGATGGGATCCACTGTGTGTTCTGCGATGTGCATGGGCGTGGTGATCAGCTGTCTGAGGCTGAAGGTGGTGAGGTTGTCAAGTAGAGTGGCGGTGTTTGGATTGTTGCAGTCCTCGAGGTGGAAATTCAGGTTGCCGAGGAGGAGGTAGTCATCGGACATCAGGGCCTGGAGGGTGGAAATGTGTACAATGTCGTCAATAAATGCAGGAAGGGGCCCAGGTGGTCTGTGGACGAGGGAGCTGTGGATGGAGGAGTTGTGATAGCTGTGGACCAGGAAGTAAAGGTGTTCCATGATGGTGCACTGTTCTTCTGAGTTGGCCTTGATACGTAGTGAGGACTTGTGTATGATGGAGAGTCCCCCCACATGGGTGTGAGGGCAGGTCCCTCCTTAGGATGCTGTGTCCGGTCCAGAGGGGGGGTTGATCCAGGTCTTGGTAAGGAAGGCGATGTCCAGTCAGGCGGTGTTGATCAAATCCCAGAGTTCGGTGGCATGCTTGTGGAGGCAGCAGATGTTCAGGATTAGGCAGTTGAGGGTTCCTTTAGGAGGTTCCTTTAGGAGGAGTCTTACCTCTGCATGTTTCCAGCTGTCCGGGAAGGCTGCTGTGGCAATGGAGGTGTTGATGATGCTGGTGAGTTCCGTGTTGATAGGGTCAGTTCTGAGGTTCAACAGGGTAGGTGGGTACCCCAGAGTGAATGGATGACATGATGGCAGTGGTGGTCTGAGAGGTGACCGGGGACCAAATGGTGATCATTTGTCTGGTGTGTGCTGGTTAGTTGAGGTTGCTGAGGTTGAGAGCTGTGGGTTGGGGGACGAAGTTGTTGTAGATGGTGGCAACCTTGTTGTGGAAATAGTCTGAGAGGGTGTTGCAGAGTTCTTGAGAGGGGTGGATGGTGTTCTCTGTGGCTGCTTGGTTGGAGAATTCCTTGACTATTTTAAAGAGTTTTTTCTTGTGGTTGGCTGCTGTGTAGGCTACGATGGCTGTTCACATGGCTTCCCTGTTGCGCCGGTGGTAGTTGCTGAGGGCTGCTATTTAAGTGGTTCTGTCAGAGGGGTTCCTTGTGGGGCATCATTGTTTCTCGAGTCGGCGGCAGTTGTGTTTGATGATTTTGAGCTCTAGGGTGTACCAGCTGGCTTGTTTTGAGGTTTTGTTGTTTTTTGCTGGTTTCATCAGGGCAACTCTGTCTGTGCACTCGGTGATCCATGCAGAGACATTCTGGACAGCCTGTTTGAGGTCTGATAAAGTTGCGGGTTGGGTGGCGCTGAGGGCCTGAGTCCACTGTGTCTCTGTTACCTTGCCCTAGCTGTGGTGAGGGGAGCTCTGATGTAGGAGTGGTGGTGTGCTGAGCGTCAGAGATTGTGAAGTGAATGATGGCTTGGTTGGTCCAGGTGAGTTCTCTGACATGGCTGAATTTGAGTCTTTCACTGGGGGTGAACATGGAGTGGAGTGTGTGACCGGCCTTGTGCGTGGATTTATTGACCAGCTGGGTGAGGCCAATGTTGTCCAGGTTTTCTAAGAAGGAGGTTGAGTTGGTAACGTTGTGGTCATCAACGTGAAAATTGAGATCAGCAAGTACGACTTATAGGTGGGAGTCAATGACTAGGGAAGTCATGAGGTTGGAGATGGCATCGCAGAAAGTCGGTTGGGGTCCCTGGGGGTCTGTATACCAGGGTGTCTCTTACTGTGGTCTTGGCATCGCCTGTAGCTGGAAGTTAAGGTGTTCCATGATAGGTGTTGTGTCATCGTTGGAGGCGATGCATGGGATGGTTTTCTTGAAGATGATGGCGATATCCCAGCCGTTATTGCTGGTGTGGCTCCGGGGTATCATCTTGTAGCCATTGGGTGTTGCAGTGGCAATGTCAGGATTCGAGGTGGCATTGAGCTATGTTTCGGCAATAAAGGCAATGTCAGGGGAGAGCGTGGTGATGGTGTCCCAGATTTCCGTGACATGCTTTCAGAGGGATCTGGCACTGAGCAGGATGCACTGGAGTAATTTGTGGCTGTTTGTGGTCTTCTGGGTAGAAGTGGTGAGGGGTTCAGTGTGGTCAGGCAGCCCTGGCTACAGGAGAAGGGCAGTGGCATCAGGTGAAAGGACCTTTAGCTGATCGTGGGAAGGAAGTGTAGCAGATATTGTTCTGGTGTCCAGGGTCAGTGTTATGATTCCCTCACCTTTTTCTGCTTCTTGTATTGTGTGTAATAAACTACCACCGGGTTGTTGGCTTGATCATGCTCGATAGGGGTAGTTATGTTAAGGCATAATGTTTACAGTTATTGGGCCAAAATGTGTTGCTTATGTAAATTGAAAAGTATGTACACCATGTTTTTACCAAGGCTTGTTTACCCAGTGTTGCTTGATTTTATCAAGGCTTGTTTACTCAACCTCCACTTGTGCAGTAGTAGATCTGCAAAGTTCACTAGAGTTCACCCAGGAGATTCAGCACACTGTCTCCGAGCAGTGGTTAATTTTCAGCTGCAATGGAGAGTGACAGAGCAACACCCCTTTTGCCCATGAACACGTCATCCCTGATAATGTGGGCCCTAAAATGTACAGCCAGTGAAGTAGCTTCATGGAGGGTGTTTGGTGTGCGACACCTCCCAAATAAAATTGGTCTTGACTGGGCTTGGTAGTTGGGTCTGGGGCCATGTGTTAGGTCTGCAATGTCAGTGTGGGTTTTTCTCATTGTGCACCAAAAATTAAAAATAAAACAGTGACTTTTAATTCAAAACAGGATAGAGAGAAACAGAGATACACATCTGTGCTGCATTGCTTTAAATGGGTCAGACCACACCATTACTAAGTACTGGCACATCCTATATTTTTCCTTTTGAGTGCCAGACCTTCTCCTTAGCAAAAGAGAATACCTGTACTCAAAGAAGCAGACAGGCAGGCTCAACCATATTGGCAGGTGCCTTGGACATCCAGGTTGTCAGACAAGAATACCTGTGCGATTCTTAGACAGAAGAGCAACAGAATACTTCTTCTCTGATCCCTCTCATATTCAGTACTGTCAGGGGCTTGGAATGGGAGTAGTGCTGGACTGGCTGTAGCCGGCATTGGGCATTTCCCCAGGAGGCTGGAAGGGTGAGGGTCGGTTTTGCAGTGGTGTTGCAGTATCGGCCTCCAGTAACACAAGCAGCAGTGCTTCATCACTTGGACTCCCCCCATGCCTAAGTGGGCTAATCTGATGAAATTGCCAGGGCCGCTTTGGGCTCCCAGTGCTTCCCTGAATTGGAGGCCCCGTCACACCATGATTGACAGCGTAGGATCACGTAGGGTTTACACTGCTAATCACTTGTGCATACAAGCCCAAGCAGTCAGTCAGAGGGCAGGGGTACATATTGTGATGAAATAGGTCTTAAATGCTATGTTTGTGCATGTTTGCGAGTGTGCTTAGTGCGCCACCCCCTCATAAAATGATACCATGCGTCCTGTAAGGTTGTATGACACAACCAGGCATACAAAAAACAATGCATGCCTGAACAACACGGTCAGAACCACGACTGTGTCTTTACCACACATGGCTTTACCACACATGCCTTTACAACAGATTTTGTTGTAAAAGCATATGTGGTAAAGTAATATGCTTGATAAATTTCCCCCTACACCATAACATGCCCCTGCACTTAAAGCTATCCCACTACCCCACCCCCCCCATCATGAGCCCTAAACCTAAAAAACTACCCGGACCACCCCCTCGACCACCACTGCTCTTAAACCTGCTCTACCACAATGCCTAAATCCCTGACCCCCTGGCTCCCCACCCTTAAATCTAACCCGCACCCTGAGCTCTAAAACACACCAGCCATCCACCCCGCCCGTAAAACTAATGAGCCTCAAACTCCAAAAACTACCTGGACCGCAATGCGCTGAGCCCTAAAACCCCCATGCACCTCAATACTTTCCTAACGACCCCAACCCCCCGCCCTGATGCCTAAATTTTGAAAACTACCCACCCCTCCACCCTAAGCCCTAAAACCCGTATGCACCCCTAAAAACCTCCCCTCTCCAAACCTACCCGACCCCCTTCCACCAAACTCCACTAAATCCACCAAACTACCCCAACCCTCCCACCCCCGACCTGCCTACCCTTAAATTCTACCCTCCCAGCCCTGAGCCCTAAACCTCCCCCACTCACCACTAAAATAAAAAAAATCCCCCAGCCCTAAAAAAAAAAAAACAGCTCCACTTACCTTGACCAATCCTTCTTTATGCTCCATCCTGCTTACCTGCCCGTCCTTTCCCGTCCTGACCCCGAAAAACCTCCCCCGGCCCCTGGCCTCCTGCCCGCGAATCTAGTCCGACCCCCCTCCTTGCCCTGACATCCTCCAAACTACCCCCAGCAAACCCTCCTGCCCTTTAATCTACCCCGACTCCCACCGGACCTGAGCCCTAAAATCCCCACGCACCCCTAAAATCAAGAAAACTCCCCCACCCCTAAAATAAACCCAGCCCTACTCACTTCGACCGATCCGTCTTTCTGCTCCTACCTGCTTGCCCGCCCATCTGCACAGCTAGACCGTTGCTTGAACCATGCATATGCGGCCTCCCTTAAACACGTAAATACATAGTTAAGACATATGCGTTGTTCAAGCAAGCATTGTTCAGCTTGCGGCCTTCAGGGACGTGTGGCTGTGTCTATGTAGTTTGGGCTGTTTCCTGTCCTGTAACTTCCATTCTCACGCTTTAGCCAAGTCATGTCTTTAACTCTGTATATAAAGAAAAGTCTGAAAACTCTGTCACGGTCCCAGGACAATAGGGGTACCTTTTTCTTATGATGAATATGAACAGCTGAATACCTGGCTGAATGAGAGCTTTCTAAATCCTGAAAGCCTCCCTGATGTGTGGTCAGTTCTCATTGCAGCTGAAATGTTTATGATTGCAACTTCTTCCTGGTGGCAAAACCCATTCTTAATTCCTTTTTTGCAAAGTAAAATCTAGCCAATCCTTTTGTGCCAGGTTGTGCTCTTGATGTGCAGGACAATCACAGTGCATATGTGGTATGAGAAGATAATTTCTGTAGAAACTAACAACTTCGCCTATTTTGAGCATAATTCTATTTTTAGTCATTGTCCAGTCAGGATTAATTTGTACTAAAGTGCTTAACTTAAATTAACTGCCTTACATCCATTTATGTAAAATCTAAATACAACTTAATACCAATTTTAATCACTCACAGCTTTAACAGGTAAGTGAGGTGAAGGGAGTACAGATGAGGCATATTGTTCAAGTTCAAACCAAGTGGACAAGCAGGAAATCACAATTACATTTTAGGTATGGTAGATCTGCAATCAGCATCATTTCTTTTAAATATAGCGTGTTAATTTGTGCTGCCAATAATTAGCATTATACTTTTCCTTAAGTTCATATGGCATAAATCATCATTGCTACATCATTTCTCTTTCTCTTTTGTCAAAAGAAGAGGGTCATTCTAAAATAAGCCTGCTCACTTCCGGAAGAGACATAGAGCCTCATTACGAGTTTGGCTGAGGCGATTATTCCATCCTAAAAGTGGCGGGTATCCTGCCCGCTGTATTACAAGTTACATTATATCCTATGGAACTTGTAAAACGGCAGACGAGATATCAGTCACGTTTGGGACGGAGTAATCCCCTCCGCCAAACTCTTAATGAGGCCAATAGTATTTGGATTATTGAAGGGAAAGGTTTAGGTCTCAAAATGGTTCTTTAAAATCGTGGATTTAAGAAAATTTTTTAAAATACTCATAGTTTATAGTTTATTGTTCTCATAGTGAAAGCATTTCTCCTGCACAGCCAAATTGTAGAAACACTTTTTCTTCTCACATGGTGTGTTTTTAGCATTGAAGTACATTTGCTCAGAAAGCTTCCGGGATAGAAACATCTATGTTGGCACCTTGATGCTATTGTAACATATGAAGAAAATCTGGGTTACCTTCAGCATGTGCCTTTTACAGTGCTAACTTGTGATTGGGAACAGGTAAGCATTTCATGTTTAGTTTCTAATAATTTGTAATTAAAAACATCTTTATTGGTAAAGTTGGATTTAAGTTATAATTTCGAAAACACCACTTATAGAAGTTGGAATTTTCCTTTCATAACTATTTTGTGCCTGCAGCCTTTTTGTGGGTCAAATGATTGGGTATAGCTGACAGTTTGACTTTGTTAATTTCTCCCAAAGCGCAACTCAATAGAGTATAAAGTGTGCATGGATGGGCCATCGAATGGTGGGATTGTGGGGAGGGGCTGGACAACTGAACAGGCTGTGCTCTGCCTTCACATAAAGGACTTATCACCCCCCCATTGTTCATGCATCCAGCTTGGAGCTATGGTAGGAGAGTCAGGAAACTTCAAGCACTTCAAAGTGAATTCTCTAGAAACATCTACATCAAAGGAGGCACCAGATATGAAGATAAGACCCTCAGACCCACTCTTGAGTTCACTCTCTGGAACTGCGGAAGGACTTTTGGAGGACTGCCTGCTGCTGTGGCCTGTTGTGTATTTCAGAAGACTGCCTTGCTGTACCTGGAAGGACTACTTTGCTGCCTGAAGTCTGCATTGAACTTTCTGAGCCCTTCCCTCCTATCTGAGCACTTTCTACTGCTGAACCTTGGACTACCAAAGTGAGTTAAGTGCTAGCTGGCTCACCTCTTGATCAGAGCCTCAGGGACAAAAACCATTGAATCACCTTCAACCCACACCTGGACCTGCTTCTTTGCTGGCACACGGACCAAGCTGAGATTGAGTCTTCTTTATTAGTGCCTCTCTGCTGCTCGTGCTGGGATTCAGGTTCTATTTCTTTACCCGCCCAGCCACCCCTTTTCTGTGATGCTTCTTTTCCCTCCCACCGATGCCTTCTCTGTGTTGCTGCCCTGTCCCCCCACCCCTCACCGTTGGATGCAATTACAATACCATAATACTACTAATTGTGTTTTCATGAAACAGTTGTGTTTTCTTTCTGAATGTACAGCTTAGTGCAATAAGTATAAAAGAACTGACATGTTCAAACTGACACACAGTGGAATGTGGCATGTGTTAACTGGGCCTGTGTGGAGCTGACGGAGTAGTACTCAGCAGAATTCCGCGGAGTTGGAAAAAAACTCTGTGGAATTCCGTAGAGGTGGAGTTCCGTGACCCGTGGAGTACTGAATGTGTTGGATCTTGGAAGTGCTAAGCAGGGTCGGGCCTGGTCAACCAGGCAAGACCCTGCTTAGCGCCTCCGATATCGGGTGCATTCAAGAGAGGGTCTTGGCAGTGAAAGCTGCTGTTTCAGGCCTCTTGTGCACCGGTCTGTCCCTTCTGCACTGAACACAGGACAGGCCGGTGCACAAGAGGCATGAAATGGCAGCTTTCACTGCCTACATCCCTGGCCTCAATTCAGGCCAGGGCCATAGAGAGTGAAAGCTGCAGTTTCAGTCCTTGTTTGTGCACCAGTGTGCACAATCAACGAAAAAGAGAATAAGAGAAGAGGACTTACCTGTGCATTCCTTGGGGTCCTTCCCTCCTCCTCATCTGACGGCTATGAGCCTCTATCCGCAGCGGCTGCTCCCCTCCTTGCTCCAGTGCGTGCTGCGGCGTGCCTATTTAAGATGCACTTTCTGTCCATGACACGTGGTGATTCGATATAGATTCACATAATTGTTTGATATGTGTTTATCCCCATGAATAACTTACTGGACAAACTTGTCTATATCATTTTACAAACAATATCATTTTGCATATATTGGTTGCGCCTTTCACAGTCAAGTGTGCATGTTGGTGTGGTTTCAGAGATACAACCTATTTATATAATAATTCCCTTATGATGCTGGATGTCATAAGCGCCACCATTTGTGTAAGGAAATACTTTATATTTTTTGATTATTAGGAAATCTCGTTCTCCTAGACCCAGTTTGGACCATTGGAGAAGAATAACAAAGAAAATTACTGGTATAAAACCTTTTGGTTTTTTAGTGTTTATTCAGAAGGAATTTTTAGTCTTCATTCTTTTACTTGGTATTTTTCTCCTTTTAATGTGTCTTTAATCTGAAAATAGGTTTGAAACGTTGACAGAGCACATAATTGTGGACTGGTTTTCAAATTGGTCAAATGTGGATGTGGCTATCTAAAGGAGAGATTATAATTTGCTCCAGTCACATGTATATATGTATATAGCACCAGTGCACTTTTTTCACTTTGTCACTTTCTACTGCGCTGTCACTATATAGGAGCACAGAAGAGATTGGAGGGGGTTCAAGAATGAGGGAATACATGTGGCAGTCGGTTTGTCTTTCATTTGTTCTATTTTGATACCAGTCCTGGGTCTTTTCCTTGTACCACAAGTGTTGTTTTTAAATTTGTTGTGCCATTTCTTCTGTTTAATAAAACTCAATAGGCACTTGAAGGTCACCTGCACTTCAGTACTTTCATAATTGAATGCACTGTTGTCAGAACTCTGTTCAAAGGGTCATGGGCACAGGTGTTACTGGGCCCAACTGAGGTGGTTGAGGTCTTTTACTCCTGATGTCCTGAGGCCCAACTTCTGTGGATCCTTCTCTACTGAGTCAAGCACCTGACTTTCAGTGAGTAGCACAGCACAAGCAGTCAAGGCTCACTCAGAGGGGAAGTGTAGATATTGATTAGTGGACATGCCTCAAAACAACGTGCAAACAGCACACACGATAAAGCAATGTCCAGTCAAATACCTATTTTGTATAAAAGAAGTATTTTAATTTTAATTCTATATATGTAAAAAGTAAATGACATTCAAAAAGCAAAAACACTGTTTTCCCTTATGAGGTAGGAGCCCTAGTAGTTGTCAGCCCACTCCCTGGGCTATCTGGTACCCCTGTAATGAGTGCTGTTATTCCCCAAACTATTAGGCCCTGTCACAGGGTATCCCCCTCTCAGACTCAGTTCATAAAGTATAGTCACTTAGATTTATGCAGCATTGCCCACACCCACGCTGCATATCCCCAGGGTCTCAGTTTGCCGGTTCTCAGCTTACCCACCATGGTCATACACAAACTGGCAGTGGTGTACTGTTGTCCTGGCCCAGATCGGCAAAGTCTGACTGCATGCATTCACATGCACAGCTCCCCGTGTACTGATGATCGGAGTTGCTCTGGCTCCAGCCACACATGGTACGTTTTCTCCTTTCTTGGCTTTGGGGTGCGGACAGGCTTGATGCTCCTGTAGGATTCCAAATGCATTATCATTGTCTTTGTCCTTTTTTGGGTGCATAGTTCCTCCATCTTGGTTGTAGCAGTGATCGGGTCACAGGCAAAGACCCAGACCTACAGCTTCAGTGATTCGCGCAATCCCTTCTGGCATATGGAACTTGGAAGTCCTTTCACTTTGGCCTAAAGTTGAATCTTCCATGGCCCCTCCTGGCACACAGGGTCGAGGCAACTTCGCTGTACACAGGTGACAGCCTGCTCATTGCTGTTTGGCTCTGCTGCACACAGTAGCCCCTACCGGCATAAGGGGTCACCAATCCTGCGATGCAGTACACAGGTAATAGCCCACTCAGTGTGACAAGGGTCCTGTGCGCATTTCAGCCCCTCCTGGAATATGGGATCACTTTCCTCACTGTGCGACACTGGGCAATGGCCTGATCGACAAAGCACAGCTTTTCTGAGCACACTGACCTCTTCCTGGCATTCCATTCTTCATGATCCAAAACAAGGGCAGTGACCTGATCGGCAAAGCATGGCTTTTCTGAGCACGGCAGGCCATTCCTGGCATACAGGGTCACCTTCTTCATGGTGCAACACAGCAGCAATGGACCAATCGGCAAAGCACAGCTTCTAATTCTTTGAAATGGACATCTTGCTCCTCTCCTCTTCCTTTTAAAGAATGTCTTTCATAATAGGCAGGTTTCCAAAGCTGATTAACCCACAACAAGGTTCATGGGAGTGACCATAATTCATACCTGGATTTCAACCACAGTGATGTGTGCATGTGAAGGGTAATTCCGGGTCCACATCCCTATACTTTATGATTCCCTTATCAGCCCTATCTAGCTCTTCCAGAGATGCATATTGACCTTTTCCATGTGATCTCTCACTGAATCAAAGAACCCTTTGAAATGCACATGGGGAGAATGGCTTTCCAATCCCCAGTGCTCTGTCCCATCCAGCTTGCAGGAATGCAGCAATACAGAAACTCTGAGGATATCCCTCTGCTCCTCATGTTTTCACCATGCAGACCTGGGCTTCCCAAAATGGAACTCCATGTAATGTACCAGAGCAGTCCCTCTGCATTAAGGGTACATCCAAAATACATTCACTGTCCAGCACTGCTATCCTCATGCATTTTGCTGTCACAAGTATATTTACATGCAGCACATGCCCTCAGTCTGCGCACACTGTTTAGCACTTACTGTTCAGCTCTGTACTGTTCCAGAGTGTGTCATTGAACCACACACTGCCAGCGCACACACATTTACTATTTGCACTCCGTACTACGCTTCACTCTGTTTAGTGTGGGTCATGTGTGCTCACATACAGTCATCATATATTTTCACTACGCACACACTTCCACATCAACTTGATGTAGGCCAAAGGTGAATTAAACATACAGCAGCAGAACTTTCAAAAAGGTGAGTGAAGCTGTAGGCCTTACTCCAGTGACACATAGAAAATCTCCCTGTTTACTAACACTGATCATTACTCAGTACGCTGCCACCACTTCGCTTATGCTGTTTAACTCCTGGTGAAGGCAGAAGCCTTTTACCATTACGAGGGTAGTGCTTTGGGCGCCCCTCCCGATCCAAGAGTGCAATCTGTGAGAAAGGCCTATGTCATGGTGAACACATATTGGGGGTCCATCTGACCCCCGCCGGCGGCGGATGCCACCGGCCTGGCGGGAACCGCCAGAAGACCGTACCGCGGTCAAAAGACCGCGGCGGTCATTCTGAGTTTCCCGCTGGGCTGGGCAGCGGGAAACCCCCTTCCATGAGGATGCCGGCTCCGAATGGAGCCGGCGGAGTGGAAGGGGTGCGACGGGTGCAGTTGCACCCGTCGCGATTTTCAGTGTCTGCTTGGCAGACACTGAAAATCTCAATGGGGCCCTGTTAGGGGGCCCCACAACACCCCTTACCGCCATCCTGTTCCTGGCGGTGAAAACCGCCAGGAACAGGATGGCGGTAAGGGGGTCGGAATCCCCATGGCGGCGCTGCTTGAGGATTCCCTGGGGCAGCGGGAAACCGGCGGGACACCGCCGGTTTCCCGTTTCTGACCGCGGCGGTACCACCGCGGTCAGAATGCCCATGGAAGCACCGCCAGCCTGTTGGCGGTGCTTCCGCGGTCGTTGGCCCTGGCGGTCGGTGACCGCCAGGGTCAGAATGACCCCCATGATCTGTAGAATGACCCCCATGATCTGTGTTCATCTGTTACAAAAAAGTCGGCATTAGGGATCCAGACAACCATGCATTTGGGCACTCAGAGCAGGTGCACATGGTGAACATGTGCCATGGCATAGCTCCTTTATTATTTTAACATTCAGACATACTGAGGGACTGCTGGTCTGCTATGCAACATGGCTGCAAAATATTGACAAAGCCAGTACATCTTGCATAGGCAAGGCCTATTGGCTTTGCCAATGCTTGCTTAGCTATGTATTTGTTGCCCTGGAAAAACAGATGCCCTAGCGATTGACAGTTTGAATTTTAAACAAAGCTGTACCTTTTCTTTTGATAAAGTAAATCAAACTTTAGTGACTTTTAGTCTTGTACAAACTACCCTTAAAACATCCCAAATAAGAGCAATGCTTATAAAAACTAGACAGACGGGAAAAGTGTCTGGAAAACAGCTGAAATAAAAGCACAGTTTTGTCAGCATATTTAATTTCTGTAAAAGATGTATATGTCCTCTGTGATTGCAAGCTGTCATACCATGCACATTAAACTTTAACTTCAAAGCTACAGTTAATAATAAGCATCAATGAAGCATAATTCACATGGCAATGTGGATACATTGAAAATAAAAAAAAACAACATTAAAGAAATACTATAGTTAGGTGTGATGAAATTATCTGGTTTTAATAAAGGAAATACCTTAGAATTATACTGAAAAAACTGAAGTTAAAGTAAGTTTATAGTTATGTGAATTTGTCTGTGAGAATATTAACGTTTTGAACGAAAAGAACAAAACAATGCTAACTAAAACCTGCGCCCCAGCAATGCTCTGCTTGTGACCCCACATATGCCATCACTCGTGATGTTCTATGACAGCATTGATGACATCACTGGTGACATCATCCAAGCTTCATTTTTCCGCATATTGCTGTATCAATTACTATGGCATTATACGTAACATAGCTCACATTAACAATCAGCCACAGATAAATGGGAAACCCTCGTTGAGCATTGTGCTCAATCTGTATACAACTGTTCAGACAAAGCCTAAATAGTGAATGCCAAAACAAATGTCCTACTACTGACAGCTTTTATCTGTATCAAACCCCTGACGCACACTAAACTTATGTTAAGGAATGAACTTCATATCAGTAGAAAACTGAGTACTATAAACAATGTATACACTAAGGAGAGAGTTCATTCTATAGCACATTGTTTACAAATGATGAAACTCTCATGAGAAATACACCACAGAGTATACAAAGGAATCTACTATGGACAGTGTACATTCTATGCAACAGTTATCAAACAAGACACTATTTGCTAAAAAGAACCAAGAGCTGAAGGTACTAAAGATCATACTACCTGAACCATTCTTACTGTGGTGAAAACTTTACAGATACCCCATCCTCTGAAGCAAAACAAGTATGTGTACATAGGTTAGTGTCTGGTGCACACCCTCTTCTATGTTAAGCACAAATTACCATGCTGACACGATTCTCTCTAACAACTCAAGGTTGCTTACAAATGTTAGTATCTACTATGTAGAATATTTCTCCTGATGGGAATGTTTTGTGTAGAACCAAAACATTGTGTGGAGCTTAATGAATATGTATCAACTGTCACTTGCACACAGAGTTACTCTGGAGTAAAGTGAGGTGCAATGGCATACAAAGAGTTGCATACAGTGTACAGTGGACTAGAGCATCACAGAGTAGAGTGTTAAACAGTGCTATACAGTATATTACAGTCTTGTACAGTGTAGTGAAGGGGTATAGGCAAGAGTAAAGTGTCAGAGAATGTCATACAGTGTAGTAGAGTGTAGAAAAGTGAAGTTTCATAGAGTAAGGTAGTGTGTGAAACAGTGGAGCTGTGTAGTGTGGATTGTTGTATAGCAGGCTAGAGTGAGGTACATTCTCATGCAGTGGTGTAAATTTGAGTGCAGTGCTATAACATAGTGTGGAGTAAAGTACAATAAAGTGTTTTGGTGTGTCATAGAGTAGAGTAGAGTGGCATGGAGTGTACTGGTGTAACTTAAACAGTACATTGTTACAAGTTGGAGTGGGGTCTCATACATTAAAATGGAATGCTGTGTTGTATAGAAACAAATGTCATTTAGTGGAACAGTGTTGTCCTTTGGAGTGTACAGGCATTGAGTGAAGTACAGAGTTGAACAGTGAGGCGTACGGGGATAGAGTGGAGTAGAATGTCGTAGAGCTCCATGAAGTGTGGTAGACTTTTACATAGGAGAGTTATATGGAGTGAGAAGAGTGCCATACAATGGAGTGGCTTAGAATGGAGTGGGGTAAACTGTAATGGTGTGGAGTAAATTTCCCTAAAGAGGAGTAGCATACACTGGAAAAGCGTACAGTGGAATACCATACAGTGGAGTGCAGAGGAGTGAAGCGACATAGAGTGGAATAACGTAGAGTAGAGTGGTGTACAGTGTAATGGTGTAGACTGGAGTGAAGTACATTGGATTAGCATAGAGTGGGGTGGCAACCATTGAAGTGGCATAGTGTAGAGTCAAGGAAACTGTTAAAGATTTTAATGGCATCTCATACAGTTCTGTGGAGTGTTTTGTTGTACAGTGTTGGAAACTGTTCTAGAGTGGAGAGAAGCTTTGTACAATAGAGTTCAGTACAAATTTGGGCAGTGGAGTGTGTGGAAATAGAGTGGAGTAGAGTCTAGTAGAGTGGTATAGAGTGTTGTACAGTTTTTTAGAGTGGAGGAGAGTACACTGGAGTGGTGGAAACCATAGTAGCGTACAGTGGAGTGACATGAAGTGGAATAACGTGGAGTAGCATAGACTAGAGTGATGTACAATGAGGTAGCATAGAGTGTAATAGTGTATATAGTAGTAGTATACAGTGGAGTGACATAACATGTAGTAGTGGATAGTGTAGTAGCATGCAGTAGAGTAGCTTAGAGTTGCTAGAGTAGTTTAGATTAGAATGATGTATTATGAGGTGGGATAGAGTGTAATAGTGTAGAATAGAATTAATCAATCAGTAATTGTATAGCACAGCACTGGCACCCCAGGGGTGTCTGGGCGATATGGGTGCAACTTCTCTGTCAAAGAGCCAGGCCTTGAGTTTCTTCCTGAAATCCACCAGGGAGGGAGCTGAATGGAGTTGTCGACATAGAGAGTGTTGCCATAGTCAAGGCGGCTAGTGCCAATGCCAGAGTCTCAGTCTTTCTGGACTTAACTCGGATCCATCTGAAGATTTTGAGGAGCATGTGAAGGGTGTGGATGGGTGTGAAAGCAGGAGGAGGGGATTGCGTTGATTTGTAGTTTCATGGTCAGTTCACTGTCAGTTCACTTTTGAGGATGATGCCTAGGTTGTGTGCATGGTCTGTGGGTGTGGGTGTTTGTCCGAGTTCTGCTGGCTACCAGCTGTGGTCTCCTATGGAGGTGTTCTTTCCGAAGATCAGAACTTCTGTCTTGTCAGAAGTTGAGTCTAAGGCAGTTTCTCTCATCCAGTTGGCTACACTGGTCATGGCTTTGCAGAAGTTTATTCTTGTGGCGGAGGGGTCTTTGGTGAGCAAGAGGATGAGTTGAGTGGCATCTGCTTGAGAAGTTATGTTGAGACCATGGGATCTGACGATGTCTGCAAGGAAGTCATGTTGGTGGTGAACAAGTTGGGGCTGAGGGATGATCCTTGGAGCCCTCCGCATAAGATGTCCTTGTGTTCTGAAGTGAAAAGAGGCAGACGGATGCTGTGTGTACAACCTGTGAGGAAGGTGGCGATCCACTTGAGGGCGGTTTGCTGAATGCTGATGTTGTAGAGTCTGTTGATAAGGGTGTGGTGGGAAATGGCATTGAAATCAGCAGAGAGGTCGTGGAGGACCAGGGTTACCCTCTCCCCCGGTCGAGGAGGTTTCTGATGTTGTCTGTTGCAGCAATCAGGGCTGGCACGGAATCCTGAGTGGGAGGCTGGATTTTGTTTCAGGTATTTTGTAAGCTGTTTGTTGATGGCCTTCTCTAGTTGGCCTTCTCGAGATGGCCAGGTAGGGAAACAGTCAGATCGGTCGAAATTTTTTGAGTTCACTGGGGTAGGCGGAGGTTTCAAACATCAATCAATCAGTTTTTGTAGAGCGCAACTACTCACCTGTGAGGGTGTGATGGCGCTGCGGGGGAAGGAAGGCAGAGCCTCATTTGAAGAGCCACGACTTGAGGTTCTTCCTAGAGATGGTGAACAATGGGCTTTGTCTGAGGTGTTCTAGCTCTTTGCTGCGAGGTAGGTGAAGAACATTCCTCCGGCGGTGGTTTTCCGTGTGCCTGGCATGGTGACCAGTGTTTGCTAAGCGGAGCGGAGGGATCTGGCAGGGGTGTGAAGGAAAAGCGGTGGTTCAGGTTGGCCTGTCTGACATTGTGTATGGCTTTGTACGTGTGGGTGAGCAGCTTGAAGGTGATTCATTTTTATATCGGGAGCCAGTGGGGGATCCTCAGGTGCTGGGAGATACATTATTGGCATGGGAGATTGAGGACAAGTCTGGCGGTGGCGTTCTGGATAAGTTGCAGCTTTTTGATGTTTCTCATTGTGTTGCTGGTGTAGAGAGCTTTTCCGTAGTCAAGCTTGCTTGTGACTAAGGCGAGGATGACTGTCCTGCAGCAGTCTGTTGGAATCCATTTTAAAATTTTCCAGAGAATGTAGAGGGTGTGCCAGCAGGAGGAGGTGACATGCCTTTACCTGACAGGTCAAAGATAAGGAGAAGTCAAGGGTGATGTCTAGGTTGCGTGCTCAGTCAGTGACGGTGGGGTGCTGAGAGATGTGAGCCATAAGAGAGGAGAGATGTGGGACATCAGGAATCATCCCATGCTGAGGTGTGAAGAACCAGAACCTTTTGGGCCTGGCGGCGCAGGGTACGCCTAAAATCTCCTTGGATTCACCTGCCTCAACTAACAGAGACACGGGACACTCTGTCAGGCGTAAAAGATCAGATTTTATTAGCTGCAGCTAGTACAGTTGTCCAAGAAGTACACAAGGTATGTTCTCAGGAGACTGCCACTTTACTTTGTGGCGCACAATCTTATATACCGTATAAAAACATTTATTAACTACATACACTCCCAGAACACATAGAAAGGAGCCAGTAAGAATGATGTAAAGATAGAACAGAGTCAATAGAAATGTCGGAAAACAAGACAGAACAAAGTATCAAGTGACTTAAGGTTGCCTCCCCTCCAGCTGTGTTTGTCATCCCTCCCTTGAACTAATTCATTAACCGATCCACAACGAAGTTGCATGTGGTGCGATAAGTTTGTGTGCGTTTGGAGGACAGTTGTGAAATGAGAGAATACTAGCAAAGGACAGCGAAGGCCAGACGATAAGATAAGATCGGCGGAGAATAGTGTGAGCCTACAGATAGTTGAAACAAGGATTAGAAAACCAGACAGGGATTAGTGTACTCGGTCAGACCTTAATACCAGTCTTGTAAAGATAGAGGCAAAAGGCTGTTTTGAACACCATGTTGCAGAATAAGCAGAAAAGGCAGAATGGACTTCGTTCGCTGTGCTGCCTGAGTGAAGGCAACATAAAATGGCGGCGGGCCACAAAATGGCGGGTCGATACGATCGTATTAAAAATCGAATTTCCTCAGGTGGCATTTCCGGAGATGATGAGCTCTGTCTTGTCAGAGTTGAGCTTCAGGCAGCTTTCTCTCATCCAGGTGGTGACGGCTTCCATTCGCGAGTGGAAATTCCTTTTGGCCATGTCCTGGTCTTTGGTGAGGGAAATGATGAGTTGTTTGTCATCGGCGTATGACACAATGTTCATTCAGTGGCTTCTGACAATGGCTGCGAGCGGTGTGTTGAAAAGAGTTGGACTCAGAGAGGATCCTTGGGGAAATCCGCAGCTGACTCCTGTGGGTCTAGATGTATGGGGAGGGAGCCTGACCCTCTAGGTTCTTCCGGAGAGGAAGGAGTGGATCCATTTCAGGGCTGTTCACCGGATTCCTACGTCGTGGAGTCTGGTGCATAGTGTGCTGTGGGAGACCATGTCAAAGGCCGCTGAGAGGTCAAGGAGTATGAGTCTGCAGTGTGGCTGTGGTCTAGAAGTGATCGGATGTCAACGGTGGCTGCAAGAAGAGCTGTTTCTGTGCTGTGGTTGCTGCGGATGCCAGACTTGGAGATGTCCAGAGAGTTGTTGACTGCGATGAAATTTCATAGTTGTGTGTTGATGGCTTTCCCCAGTACTTTGGACTGGTAGGGTAGCATCAAGATGGGCTGGAAGTTCTTTAGTTCTGATGGGTCGGCCGAGGATTTCTTCAGAAGGGGGCATACTTCGGCATGTTTCCAGTCCTCAGGGAAGGTGCCTGTGTTGATGGAGCAGTTTATCGTTGACTGGAGCTCGGGGCACTGGATGTGCTGGCTCTGATGTAGATGTGGTGCAGGAAAAGGTCTGCAGGGAGGTGTTGTTTATGATGCTTTATGGTTCCTCTGTGGTGAGCTTGGACCAGCTGTGGATGGTCTGGGTGGGTTCTGGGGGTGGTGCTGGGTTGGTTTTCCAGGAGGAAGCTGTCGTAGATGTCTTGGATCTTGGGGTGGAAGAAGGTGGCGAGTTTGCCGCAGAGGTCTTGTGACAGGGGATGTTGGTGGCTTCAGAGAGGGGATTTGAGAACTCATTGATGACTGAGAAACGTTCCTTTGTGTTGTGTGTGGAGAAGTTGATGCATTCCCGGAGTGCGTTCTTTCTTGCATTCTTGATGTGTCGGCAGTGGATGGCGGTTGCGGCTCTGAAGGAGGGTAGGTGTTCGCTGGTTTGGCTGTTCCTCCATTTCTTCTCTAGGCACCTGCGGGTGTGTTTGGATTCTTGGAGTTCAGTGGTGAACCAGCTGTTTGTCTTTGTTATGCACTTGGCCGGTGTCAGACGAAGGGGGGCTAGAGTGCCGGCACATTCGGTGATCCATGCATTGAGATTGCACGCTGTTGTGTTCATCAGGGGAGGGATTTGGCAAGAGTTTTGGTGAGTTGCTCGTTGGGTATTTCGTTCCATTTCCTGTGGGAGGTTTTAGGGGCGCAGATGCGGCTACTGGTTCCTGTGATGTTGAAGTGTAGGCATCGGTGGTCGGTCCAGTCTGGGATGGAGATGGCCTTGATGGTAATCCTGTTTCTTGCAGTGAAGATGGGATCCAGTGTGTGTCCTGCGATGTGCATGGGTGCGGTGATCTGCTGTCTGAGGCTGAAGGTGGAGAGGTTGTCAAGTAGAGTGGCGGTGTTTGGATTGTTGCAGTCCTTGAGGTGGAAATTCAGGTCACCGAGAAGGAGGTAGTCATCAGACCTCAGGGCCTGGAGGGTGGCGATGTCTACAATGTTGGCAATAAATGCAGGAAGGGGCCCAGGTGGTCTGTGGACCAGGGAGCTGTAGATGGAGGGGTTGTGATCACAGTGGACCAGGAAGTGAAGGTGTTCCATGATGGTGCACTGTTCTTCTGAGTTGGCCTTGATACCTAGTGAGGACTTGTGTATGATGAAGAGTACCCCACCTGGGCGGGAGGGTAGGTCCCTCCTTAGGATGCTGTATCCGTCGAGGATGGCGATGTCCGGTCCAGAGGGGGGGTTGATCCAGGTCTTGGTAAGGAAGGCGATGTCCAGTCAGGCGGTGTTGATCAAATCTCATAGTTCGGTGGCATGCTTGTGGAGGCAGCAGATGTTCAGGATTAAGCAGTTGATGGTTCCTTTAGGAGGTTCCTTTAGGAGGAGTCTTACCTCTGCGTGTTTCCGGCTGTCCGGGAAGGCTGCTGTGGCAATGGAGGTGTTGATGATGCTGGTGAGTTCAATGTTGATAGGGTCAGTTCTGAGGTTGAACAGGGTTGGTGGGTACCCCAGAGTGAACGGATGACATGATGGCAGTGGTGGTCTGAGAGGTGACCGGGTGATCATTCGTCTGGTGTGTGCTGGTTAGTTGACGTTGCTGAGGTTGAGAGCTGTGGGTTGGGGATCGAAGTTGTTATAGATGGTGGCAACCTTGTTGTGGAAATAGTCTGAGAGGGTGTTGCAGAGATGGGTAGATGGTGTTCTCCGTGGCTGCTTGGTTGGAGAATTCCTTGACTATTTTAAAGAGTTTTTTCTTGTGGTTGCCTGTTGTGTAGGCTACGAAGGCTGTTCGCATGGCTTTCCTGTTGCGCCGGTGGTAGTTGCTGAGGGCTGCTATTTAAGTGGTTCTGTCGGAGGGGTTCCTTGTGGGGCATCATTGTTTCTCGAGTTGGCAGCAGTTGTGTTTGATGATTCTGAGCTCTAGGACGTACCAGCTGGCTTGTTTTGAGGTTTTGTTGTTTTTTGCTGGTTTCATCGGGGCAACTATGTCTGCGCACTCAGTGATCCATGCAGAGACATTCTGGACAGTCTGTTTGAGGTCTGATAAAGTTGCGGGTTGGGTGGCGCTGAGGGCCTGAGTCCACTGTGTCTCTGTTACCTTGCCCTAGTTGTGGTGAGGGGAGCTCTGATGTAGGACTGGTGGTGTGCTGAGCGTCAGAGATGGTGAAGTGAACAATGGCGTGGTTGGTCCAGGTGAGTTCTGTGACATGGCTTAATTTGAGTCTTTCACTGGGGGTGAACATGCAGTGGAGTGTGTGTCCGGCCTTGTGCGTGGATTAATTGACCAGCTGGGTGAGGCCAATGTTGTCCAGGATTTCTAAGAGGGAGGTGGAATTGGTAACGTTGTGGTCATCAACATGAAAATTGAGATCAGCAAGTACGACTTATAGGTGAGAGTCAATGACTAGGGAAGCCATGAGGTTGGAGATGGCATAGCAGAAAGTTGGTTGGGGTCCCTGGGGGTCTGTATACAAGGGTGCCTCTTACTGTGGTCTTGGCATCGTCTGTAGCTAGAAGTTAAGGTGTTCCATGATAGGTGTTGTGTCATCGTTGGAGGCGATGCATGGGATGGTTTTCTTGAAGATGATGGCGATATCCCAGCCGTTATTGCTGGTGTGGCTCCGGGGTATCATCTTGTAGCCGTTGGGTGTTGCAGTGGCAATGTCGGGATTTGAGGTGGCGTTGAGCCATGTTTCGGCAATAAAGGCAATGTCAGGGGAGAGCATGGTGATGGTGTCCCAGAATTCCGGGACATGCTTTCAGAGGGATCTGGCACTGAGCAGGATGCACTGGAGTAGTTTGTGGTTGTTTGTGGTCTTCTGGGTAGAAGTGGTGAGAGGTTCAGTGTGGTCAGGCAGCCCTGGCTACAGGAGAAAGGCAGTGGCATCAGGTGAAAGGACCTTTAGCTGATCGAGGGAAGGAAGTGTAGCAGATATTGTTGTGGTGCCCAGGGTCAGTGTTATGATTCCCTCACCTTTTTCTGCTTCTTGTTTTGTGTGTAATAAACTACCACCGGGTGGTTGGCTTGATCATACTCGATAGGGGTAGTTATGTTAAGGCATATTGTTTACAGTTATTGGGCCAAAACTTGTTGCTTATGTAAATTGAAAAGTATGTGCACCATGTTTTTACCAAGGCTTGTTTACCCAGTGTTGCTTGATTTTTATCAAGGCTTGTTTACTCAACCTCCACAAGGTTCTTTGGAGCATCTACGGGGTTAATTAGAAACACCTGAGCCCCTGCACATTGTTGGACAGCTACCTTCTCTGATTGTTAGGCAGCACTCATGTTTTCAAGAGCCATGTGCTAATCATGACTCATCACTCATGACTCGTGTTTCAAGACCCATGTTCTAATCATGACTCATCACTGATGACTCATTCCTGCACAAACTATAAAAAGCCTCACAAGTATTAGTCAACCCTTGGCTTTGTTCCTGTGCTTCTTGAAGCTGACATCGCGAGCCTGCTCCTGGGAATTCCCTGCAAAGCTTCTGTATTGTTGCTAGGCAACAAGAGAAGAAACAACTTCTTCAGCCTCTGTGCACTGGGAGCTGTTTACATACGCTAAGTGGAGGAAGCGCGCTGTGTTAAGCGAATATTTATGTTTTATTAAGAATCTCAGTTGTAACTAAATGACTTTATTTTCAAGAAAGAACAAAAGTTTTGAGGTAGATAAAGAGAGTGTACGGAAACGCTTAAAGCTTTGGCATTTATTGTGCATCTGTACCCTGCCTTGTTAATTTGTTCTAAAAGCGGAAAAGATATCAGCATGCAAATAGAATTTTGTGATGTGAACAACCTTCATATTTGTGTGACTTTGCTGATTTGCGTGTGTGTCACTTGTTATGATAACGATCCTCATTTTGCAGGAACTCTTTTAGTATTGTCTTGAATTGATATTAGTGATTCCTCAAAACAAAAAAAGCAGGTTTTCTCTTGACTGTATAAATCAGTGTACGTTTATTCCTTTTTTGAAAGAGTTTTTATTGTGTGCTCGTGAGCTATAAGTTTTCAGTGTGAACAACTACACCAAGAGTGATTACTCTAAGCAGTGTGAGACAGAGAGAAGATCCAGGCAATGAAGGTGCATTCCTGTAAGCCCACTTGAGTGGAGAGGACGTGCGAGGAACATGTTGACTGACAGCTCTGGACACTCAACAACTAACACTGACAGCAATTACCTGCACCCCTAGGCATGGGGAGCCCGGCTGGACCAGGCAGCAGAGACAATATGTTTCTTCTCTCTCTCTCTCATCCAATCCCCCACCCTTTTGGGGACACTTGCCAGGATTCCCGTGTTACGTCAACAGTGCAGAGCGGTGTCCTGGAAGGACAGGGGGAACAGTCATCGACCCTGCAGATAACCTGCCTTCCAGGTGAGTGGTCAAGCTCTTACAGTCAGGAGCTCCTTGGTAGTGTAACTATGGGTGACGAGAGGGCCAGGGGTCCCCCTTTTATTCACAACAAAAATATGCATCATCTCAAAATTTAAAAAATGCTGTAGGACTGTAAGGTTTTGTGGTAATTCGTCAATCCGGTGGAAAGTTATTAGAGAGGTAATATCCAAGGACTTCCTTTCTTTGGGAATACTAACTATAACTGCAAGGCAGCAATCAGATTTAATGTGATTTCTTTTTTTTAATCTTTTGTAATTTTATGTGTTTGTTTATTGGTTTACATCTTATTTTATCTTATCTTATCTTATGTGGATTTATGGAGTCCATGGTTACTGTGAAGCTTCCCCCGTGCTATGTGAGTAAGCACTAATCAGGCCTATTACCGTGTAGCTGAACCAGTTGGCATAAAAACAGGTTTTTAGAGATTTCCTAAAATTAGTTTAATTGGGTTTTAATCTCAATCCGATAGGCATAGTATTCCACAGTTTGGGGGAGATATGATAGAAGGATCTTCCTCCCCATCTGGCCTTCTGGATGTGAGGGACCTTCAGCAGGCCCGTATTAGAAGACCTTAGTGTCCTCTTGGGAGTATGGAGAGTAAGAAGATCCCTAATCATCCTGGGTCCTCTGTGATCGACAGCCCTATGGGTGATACACAGCATCTTGAATTGTGTTCTTTTCTCCACAGGGAGCCAGTGCATTGACGCCAAGGCCTCTTTGACTGAGGAAATCTTGGGAAGCTTAAAAATGGTCTTGGCCACACCATTTTGGACCACTTGCAGTCCCTTTAGGACCGTTTTAGGTGAGCCTGCAAAAAAGGAATTTCCGTAGTCCAAGCGAAACAGTATTAATCTATAGTGTTCTAAGCAGGGCAAAGCATAAGCAATCTATTTTTTTTCCTGTGCTTCCATCACAGAGCGCTGTCCAGCCATATTCTTATGCTTTTTATAGGCTTCAATGTTTCTGGCCGGTTCTCTAGGCTCTTTGGCAAGCCTACTATGCTCAGAGGAGATACATTACTTCCCACATTAGTAGCTCTGTTTTGTCTCTATTCAATTTCAGAGAGCGGCTTGCCGTCCACTGAACCACTTTTACGAAACAGGGACCCAGCTGTTGCAGAGTACCATTACTAGGGGTGAGTGAGATGACCAGCTGAGTGTCATCAACATAAGATTTGATAGACACACTGAATTCCTTCACCATGGCAGCTAGTGGTTGCATGTAAATGTTAAAAAGGGTGGGGCTTAGTTCAGACCAAATTTGAGTAGAACCACCTCTGAAAAACAAGGAGGATCCCAGACCTGAAAAGATCTATCTTTAAGAAAGGAACATAGTAATTTTAAGGACTTGAGCCCCTCTTTCACTTAACTTGTGTCCTATAATGTCATGATTGATGATGTAAATGCAGCACTCAGATCGAGGAGGATGATCACTCCAATATTTGTCCAGTATTTGTTTGACCTCCTCTGTGACCAGCAATATGTCTGATTCTGTGCTTGGGACGGAAGCCGTTTTGAGTTTGGTTGAGGAGTAAGTTTGCCTCTAAATGCCTGAAGAGGTGCTGCTTAATATGCTTCTCGAGAATTTGGCCTATAAACGGCAGCAAGGAAATAGGTGTGTAGTTCCCAGGCAGGGCGGGGTCTAGACAGGCTTTTTTTTTAGTAGCGGTTTACTACTGCCTGTTTCCATTCTCGGTGGTCTCCCTTCCTAGAAAATGTGAGGAGGGGCACATCCAAAGGGGACCCAGATTTCCCCTTCCCCAGGATGGCCACGAGTGAGTCTTCAGTAATAGGGGAGAAGCATTGGAGAGTCTCTGTTTCCTCAGTCATGAACGTTATCTCTGATATTAGAGCTGATCCCTTTCTCACCTTTAACAATTCACTATAGATCAATGCAACTTTATTTTGAAAATAAGCTGCATGATCATTGCAGCATTCCTCTGAGGAGGTCGGTAAATGCTTTTCAGTTTTAAGAGTGTTCAAGTATTTTGCAATCTGAAACAGCTCCCCCAGGGCACTGGCTGCTTTGCATAATCGTGTGATCCTAAGTGTCCTTTAGTTGTTCATGTAATAATTCTGAAACTTTACATATGCGTCTACTTTATTATTATTATTTGGGATTGTGCTACATGTGAAGGCTAAATTGAATGAAAAATAATTATTGCTATTGTTATAAATATTGAGATTATTTTTTTCTTCCTAGTGACCAATAAGACCTTGTTTCCATTGAAAAAGCATGTTTTTACTTGCCTATATCTTTGGCACTGTTTGACGAATCTTCATGAAAAAGTTCTAAAAAAAAGTCTGCCAGTGATTCTTGCAATATTCAAAATTAATCATGATTAATCTAAATTAATCATGAATTTTTGTGAATAAGCAAAAAAGTTTTTTAAAAATTCACAGAATCATCCATTCACTAATTTTTTCACTCATAGATGCAGTCGGAGACTAATGCACCCACTCAGACACTCATGCTCCCACTCAGACCCACTCATAGACTCACACATCCACTTTCAGACCCACTCACGCACCTACTCACAGATCCACTGACAGAGACACGCCCTGTAGCCAACCCCGCTGTGCATGGTTGAAGGCCACACGCGGCACAGGGTTGGGTGGTTATAAGGGCTTGGCTGCAGGGCCTGGACACAGGCTAGGCTCTAGGGCCAACCCCTGCCATGTACAGCCAAATACCGTGTGCGGCAGTGGTTGTATTAACGTATAGTAATTAAAATAATTTTATCCTTAAAAGGAGAAATTCAGTTAAAAAAACAAACTTTACTGGAATTTTATTCATACAAAACCATAGAAATTCAGCAGTTATAGTTAGAAGTATTTCAAGTAACTTTAGCTAACACACTGAGGTAACTATAACTCGTGCCTTAGCCATGCACAGCTAATAATCCACATATTACATTATTGATGACAACTTCTATGGCATATTTAATATTATCCCTGCAACATTTGCAATAAAATTATTGATGAGAAAACTGTGCATGGCGAGGATGCGAGTTATAGATATCTTACGGCGCGAGTGGCCTCAGGGTCTGGCTGCAGGCCAGACCCTGCAGTTAACCCCCCGCTGAAGGCCGTGTGTGGCGTACGTATTGAATGCTGACAGGAGCTTGGCTGCAGGCCAGCTCCCGCTGTGCACGGCCAAAGGCTTTGCACATGCGGGGCAGTATATATGTTGAGGTTTGGCTGCAGGGCCTACCCTGCTCCTTTCAAAAAAACATCAACATTCACCAACAAAAACAAAGGTTACATCAACGTTATAGTTAGGAATTAGCATTTAATAAACTTAGAAATACACTGAAAAAAACAAAGGTTAGAGGGACGTTATAGTTACTTTCTGAATTTACATGAGCAAAGCCATAGAAATTCAGCTGTCATTGTTAGAGTTATTTCAAGTAGCTATAACTTGCTCCCTTGCCATTCACACCTAATTACCCCACATATTGCATCATTCATGACATCTTCTATGCCATCATTGATATTAACACTATAATATTTACAATAAATTTACTGATGAGAAAACTGTGCATGGCAGGGGCGTGAGTTATAGTTATTGTAGGGCATGAGTTATAGTTACTTGAGTTTATTTAGCTTAGAAAAAGTTAAGAAAGCATTACACTGCCTTTAGAAAAACAACATATGCTTTACAAAACATATACTATAAAAATGTGGCATTGCTAACTTTGTTCTATCTACATACTCATCATATGGAAAGTAGAAGAAAACTGGACAATTTGAACAGACTCCTGAGGAACAAACTGAACTAATATATGAACATTATAGTATACACCCACTTCACTCCAGAGACTGGATGGGTGATGCTTTGGAACTCTATCAGAAGAAGGAGCTAAAGGAGAGCCTAACAGTGTCTGGGAAGAAAACACTAGAAGCAAGATGGTATTCACATTTATTCCCCAATGGAAAGGGTGGAGGATATGATGAATGTGCAGTACAAATTTCAACATTTGGGTACCGCGCTACTAGATTACATTCTGAGGATCCACACTTTCTTTGCATTTTCACACTACTATAGGAAAGGGAACTTTCAGTCACTTCTCATGCTGTTGCACATGTAATGTGCACTACTACTGGCTTTACTAATATAACAGCTTCAGATTTTGTGCAAAACATGTTCGAAAGTATATTTTCCATTTGTCCCCTTCACGAATATGGACAAGATTATAAAACCCTGCCAGTGTAGGTGGTGGCTGTTCGTACCTGATCAAGGAGCACTGGGAGTAAGGGCAACAGGTACCTGTTTTTTACTGTGATCTTGTATAAAGCTTGGAAATCTATGCAAGAGCATGTCTCGCCTTGAGTACAAAAAAGAGGGGAGATGCTGCTAGGGATTTAGATGATCAAAAAAACATGTTCTTCAAGTAGTTATCCAAATAGTCACAAAGATGTTGGATTTCCTTTTCTGTAAGAGTGTATATTGTACTGCAGGGAATCTTGACGCCAAGTATTAAGTTGACTTCACAGTCATAAGACCTGTGAGGTGGCAAGGTCTCTGTGCTTATTTCACTGAAGACGTCTCTGAACGATTCATAAATAGCTGGCAACTAAATATCTTGTTCCGCTTCACTGGCAAGAAAGTATGCCTTGGTCTTGGTATCTTGTTTATAATCTGGAGAACAGAGTGAGGTGGTGTCCTTCGAAAGGCATTCTTGTTGACACCAGTCAGATGTAAACGTTATACTTCTCTTGGCCCAATCAATGGTTGGATTTTGGACTATCAGCCATGGCATGCCCACAATAACGCCAAACTGTGGTGAGTAGCAAATCAAGGTAACTCCAATAACAGCATGTTTGATCAATCCTGTTGTGAAGTATGTACCATCTACAGTCCGCACCATTTCTGGTCGATCTTTGTTTATGGTGGGAATATTGAGCTTGGAGCAAAAGGCCACATCAATGAAGTTTCCATTGCTTCCTCAACCAACCATTACTACTACCTTTTTATCTGAAAGGTCTGTCACTTTAAATTGTGCATTAAGCACAAGGTGGGGAGCTGAGATCTGCAAGGTGTTCGCAATAGATTGGTCAGGAGAATCTGACAAAACACTCAAGGTATACCCCTGTTTCTTGAGATTGTCATTTGAGGAAAAACCTTTAGAGCGCACAGAACAGTCTTTAACAAAATACATTTTTTTCCCACAGACAGATGCATTTTTTTGACCGAGAATCTTTTTCTTCTTGGGTACGTGGTTTACTTAGACCCCCAGTATCCACTGGTTCACTGGTGTCTAAGGTAGGATTAGGGTTTCTCTCTTTAGAACGTGCGTAACTGCGAAACTCTAGTTTCTTTTTATCTCATTTTCGCTCAGTCAGTCTGTGATCTAAACGTAGTGTTAAGGCTATCAGCTTTGCACAACTTTGGGGGTGTGGGTCTGTTGCCGGTATGAGATTTTTGAGTTCCTCTCATAGTCCCAGATAATAGAGGGCCACTCTGGTATTCTCCAGACAATGGGTTTCAGTCACAAGGTGATTAAACTGGGTTAAGTATTGTACCAGATCTTTGTTCCCCTGATGGAGTTCTAGCAGTTCTCTATCTGTTGACCCTGTGATGGTTCTCCAGTCAAAGACCCCCTTAAACTTGGTCCTGAATCACCTCCAATTATAAAGCAGGGGGTCAGCTAAGTTCATTAATTAGACTCCCCACATAGTGGCATCCCCACTGAGGTAGGAAATTAAAAATACTATGCGTGATTGATCATCCAGAAAAGAGTTCAGCCTAACCATGAAGTGTAGATGAATTTGCGTTATTATTGTTTGAAATTTTGTTGGGTCCCCAGAAAAGTGCTCAGGAGTGGCTAAAGAAACAGTTGGAGGAACCATCACAGGACCAGGAGTGGTTGAATCAGATATTTTTGATGGGACAAGTACAGCAGGCAGTTGATCTTGTTAATGAGCCACCCTGCTGGCCAGAGTGGCTGTATCTTGTCTGGCAGCTGTGAGCTCTTTCTGCATGTTACCCACCGTGGCACACAGATCATCTAAACTGTTCATCTTGACAGTACTGCTCCGGAGGAACTTAATTTGTGGCCGGATTATTCTGTCAAGTTTATCAGTTCCTAAGGCGCAGTACCCTCAAGAGGCCCACCACCTGGCAGCTCTGACTGATTCTAATTACAGAGATTTTCAGTGGTCTGGTCGGGGGAGTAAAATTAAGGAGGGTACTGTGGGGAGGGAGACCTGGAACACAACGTTGCACTCCATTAATGCTATTATTGTAATTCAGCATTTATAATTACAAATGTCAATATTTCAAACTGACTATTACCTTTGAATAAAGATGAATAGAATTATGTAGTCAATCTTTGGTTACTTTATCCGTCAATCACATTTGACAAGTTCTTAGAATACTTTGATATGCACTTAGTTCTCTTGTTGTTTTAGATTTCAAGTCTTTTTGCCCAAAACCTTAATTCTAGTTCACCAAATTAGAGATTGTTCATGAAAAACAACCAATTCAAGCTTATCTTCTGTTTTTAAAAAATGTGGTTATTTTTCTGGAAATGCCAGCAAGCTATTTCACAGTGCAACAAAGATTTTTAATTTCTCAGATTGTAGTTTCAAGAAAGTCTCATTAATTCAACAAAAGTTCCTCTGAATCGCATATAAATGTTGAGTTTTCAGTCCAAAATATACTGGTAAAAGATACAAATAATTTGCATCCAGACATAAGTCTTAATACTTATTTGACTTTACTTGGTCACACGTTGTATACATTAATGTCACTCATGTATTATGCCTAAATCGCACTTACAGAGCTGACATTTTGGCCTCCGAATCATATGCATCACTCTTTGGACGTTCCTAACCACGCTTGTGCATTCAAGCGCCAATTCTCTTTTTGAGCGTGCTAACTCGTGCTTGTACTCTCAAGCGCCGGTTCCAGTTAACATGAAGAAAACAAAAGGAGCATCTCCCTTACCTTGTCTTGAGACACTTCCATTAAAGGAAGGCTTACTTCAGTAAATTAGATCTGCAGAGTAGTTTGATACGTATTTCTTGACTTCTGGTCTGGAATAAGCCGTACTCAGTGGCTGGCTGTGGCCACTTTTATAGCGGCAAAGTCAAGGTTTGCGGACAGCACTTGATGTTTTCCTAGTGCCTGTAATATTTAAAGATATTCGCAGCTGGTTTCTAGGCATTCTTAGACAATTATCTTGTGAGTTCATTTATACCAAAAGAACATATCATAATAAAGACAAGCATAATCATGAAATAGTCTATGTACTTTACAGAGTTTGGCATAGTGCTTAAGTCAGAGTATACAGGCATAATCGTGTAATAGTCTTTGCATTTTGCAGAGTTTGGTATAGTGTTTAATTCAGAGTACATGGATTATGACAGATGAAGGTACCAATTGTTGATTATTATGGCATAGTAAACCTACTCTTAATCATCGTACACTATGTTCTGACACAGGAGAAAATAAAGAATTCTACTATTTAGCACTTCTGTGACTATTTAAAACGTGGCACAAAGAAGAAGGTCCCTTGCAGTGCTATGAAGATGTGTTCAATGTTCATAAAAATGTCCTTCCGTTGCTTGAATTTCAGACATACTTACAAATGCTGGATCAAGAAATAGAAATATATAACAATATTAATGCAAAATTCAACAAAATACACTGTCTACCAGTAATGCTGACTGTTAGACCTGCCAACCTTGAGGTGGTCAACCTCCAAACATTTGGCCTGCTTGCCTCCATCTTGTTTGGATTTTTGCTCTGTTGGCCTTAGGACTCTTGGGACTTTATTACTGCTAACCAGTGCTAAAGTGTTTGTGCTCACTCCCCTAAACATGGTTTGATTGGCATATACCTGAGTGGCATATTTAATTTACATGTAAGTCATTTGTCGAGTGGTATACAATACACCCTATTCCTGTAAAGTAAATGATATCAGTGGGCCAGCAGCACTTATTGTGCCACCCACTTTAGTAGCACCTTAAAATATGTCCCAGGCCTGTTATTGCAGCCTGAAGGTAGTGGCCACTGCCATGTTAACTTGGCATTTAAAACCCGTTGCCAAGCCTTAAATTCCCCTTTTATTAAATATAGATCACCCCTAAGGTAGGCCCTAGGTAGCCCATAGGGCATGGTGCTGTGTAATTAAAAGTTAGGCCATGTACCGTTTTAGTTTTACATGTCCTTGTGGTGAAAAGTCCCACATTAGTTTTCTCACTATTGTGAGGCCTGCTCCTCCCTTAGGTTAACATTGGGGATTCCTTATTATATTTAATAAGCTGTAATTCCTAAACCAGAGGTGGTGAATGTGTCATGTTTGGTATCTATGAACCTCTAAGGATAATCCCTCTTTAGTGGTAAAGCCAGATTTATCATTGCAAGTTTGAAAATCTAACTTTTAGAAAGTTGGCATTTTCCTGCCGTTAGCACTCTGTGCCTGTAGCCTGCCTTAGGTTACATGACTGGGTGTAAGTGACAGCTGAGACTGTGAATTCACCCCCAGTGTGTCACACAGTAGTGGGATTAGCAGACCCTGAATGGGCCAAAAACCGACTTGATGGGGAGGTGGGGCAGAGCAAAGAACAGCCCTACTTACACCTAAAAGGGCTGAACCGTGTTGCCACACAATAGGCTTAACAACCTTGTATTGTTAAGCCTACAAACATCCAAAACAGTCTCTGGTGAATTTCACAGATTATGCTAGCAAGGATCTGAAAGGCTGGGTGAGAGACAACAAGACAGATGATCTTCACGGGCTATAAAACCTAATTCAGAGGGAGCACATGCTCAATACCAGTTTTCCAGAGCTGCGCCAACACCTGGTAGAGAGTAAGATGACTGACCCTAGGAAGCTTGCTGAGGAGGCAGACCTCTGGGCCAACATCAGGGTGTCCAAAAAGGCCTCTGGGGGGACTTCCAAAAGGGTGGTCAGGGTTCCCACCAGAAGAAAGAGGGGGAAATAAACAGAAGTAATCTCAAGGGCCCCAAAATAGTTCTCAAGGGAATGGTTCCCAATCCCAATCTGGCCACCAGAATAAAGATTTCTTTGACAAGAGTCACAACAAATCCAACACCAAAGGTTATGAGTGCCATGAATATGGGCACTACAAAGGTGAATCCAAGTGCCCCAAGAGGACACAGCCTCTCAATGGAGGTAAACCCCCAGGGCTGGCGAGTGTAGTGCTTGAGGAGGCGATGGCCCCAGTTAGTAGGGGGGAGTCAGTGAGCTTTCCATGGTGCCCCTGGGTGATGAGGAGAAGATGTCCAAAAGAGCACATTTCTTCTAATACTGAAACATAAAGGCAGTGGGCTACCAACAATGGGCAGAGTGTGGAGGCTCTGAGGAACACAGGAGCAATTATGGCTATAGTAAGTTGCCATCTGGTGTCCTCAGAGCATGAGATTCCCAATACATTCTACTAGGATATAGTAACAGATTACCGGAAGAGCCACTACCTGGTGCATCTAGTTCCCTTTGTGTGGGGGAGTTAGGTCTACTGACAGTCGCTGTGAGCCCTGCCATGTCTGTACACCTCTTATTAGGGAATGACCTGGAGCACACTGCCTGGATGCTGGGGTAATGTTGGGGTTGACTGAGTGAGTCTGTATGATCACCAGATCCATGGCTACCCTGAAAGAGGACCAAAGAGGTCTGGAGCCTGTAAAAATGTCCCTAACAGCTGCCAAGAGAGCGAAGGGCGGTGTGTGCGGAATCAGCTCCTGTTTTTCTCCCAGTTGAAGTGGATGGGGCCCTGGAGGAGGCTACCCCAGAGCCCAATGAGTAGGACATTGCGTCAGTGGGTGACCTGCCTGATCTTGTTGGATGGAAAGCAGAAGGGGGACGGGCAAAGAGGAATTCTATAAGGCACAGAAAAGGTGTCCTGCTCTGGAGGGCATAAGCAGCAATCTGAAGCCCAGGCAGCTAGTGATACTTCTAGAGATCACTGCATCTATTGTGAGATTGACCTCCTGTACAGCGAGCCCAAGACTCCTGTGCATCGGTCAAGAAGGGCACTAGTTGTTACCCAATGCTACAGGGCCTTCCTACTAGGGCTGGCCTATGAGATTCCCCTGGCAGGAGAGCAACAGTTCTAAATTACAATGTCACCATTGTTTTAAAGGTAAAATGGTACTTGTGAGTTTCACTTACATAATTCAGTAGATATGTCATCATGTAGCCTGGCATGACATCAGTAAAATCTGCTGAAAGTATTAGTGTCTTTTATGCTTTTGCATAAATATATTACTTAGTTAGATATTTCAACAGTTGGACATGCACAGCATCTATGGTTGTTTTAAACAATCCTATTGATTTGTTTTTCCCAGTGTTTTGAACTGAGTACTACTTTGTGATCATCTTGAAAAGTAAGGGGCATATTTATGAAAAGTGGCGAGGCACCTAGTGCAGTATCACTTTTCTAGCGCCCCCTTAAAGCCACCATGTGTGTGCCATATTTAACATATGGTGCACCATGGCGGTAGTTAGGGAACTAGCTTCAGAATTTTTTACACTAGTTCTGCGCTTTGATCCTGCAAAGCACTCAGCGGCCCATTACAACCAATGGGAGCCTCATTTTAATGCATGCTCTGAGCAGGGGAACGACCCCTTTGCATACATTCTGCCTGCCGCAGACATAATGTAGCCCAAATGGTTACAAAGTGGCACAATGTATGCATTTTGTAAATATGATGCGTTTTTGGCCATCTAACGCCTCATTAGCGTAAAAAAAATGGCACATGTTATTAGAGTGGTGCTAGGCCCTCTTAAATCTGGGCCTCAATGTTCTAAATAGTGATATACTAGTGTAACAAAAATGTTACTTATGCCTGAGAAACACATAAAAAGGAAAACATTAATGGATTGCCTTTGTGACATGAATATAACAATTATTCACATATCACTGTCTTTAACCATTGTAGTTGTGGAACAGTTGTTAGGTAGCTTGAGACAAAAAAATACATTATCCATGCGCCACATACTTCTCCTTTGAAAACATAAAATGGAATGGGAATAAGGGGTATGCACTTCCTATTTCCTACACTTAGGAGAGTTGCAAGCCCATGACATTTTGTTTTAGAAATGCAAAAGTACAATCAAATTCAGCTTTCAAAAAGTGAAAGTACCTTTATCCCTGTACTCTATGCTGCTGTACTCCATTTTACAGTACTGTTATATATGTGTCTCCACTCTACTGTACTACCCACCACTCAACTGTAAAAAATGTCAGTCCAGTATATCACACGCCACTCTACTGTACGAAATCCCACCCCACTCTATGCCACTCCATGCCCTCCACTCTAACATACTGTACAACACCCCACTCCACTGTACTCCACTCCACTTCACAACACTGTACTAACTCACTGCCACTGTGACAGTGGAGTCAACAACACTCCAATCAAAACTTCACTCAATGACACTCCACTTGATGAGACACTACTCAAAGACGATCAACTTTAGTCCAGTCTACTCTATTGTACAACATGCCACTGCACTCTACGCCACGCCATTCTACTATATGACATAACTCTCCTCTCTACTCTATTGCACTTTGCAACACTTTATTGCACTCTATAGCCCTCCACTCAATGTAACTGTACTTTATTCTATGACGCTGTAGGAAATATCATTGCCCTTGCCTTCAGAATATTTTTAGTAGTGCATCTCGTTAGAAACTCTTATCATCTCGCTAACCAGACACCACTAACTATCACTCGCCACTCTAACATGCACTATGTTGTGACAAATAATGTGACAAATAATGTCATTTGAGAAGTTACAAGTGCTGTTGCTATGATTCCAAATGCTATAAATGATGTACTATGCAAGGGTGAAACCAAGGAATGGAAAATTCGTGAGTTATAGTTAATGTAGTAGGGCAAGTAATGCGACAAGACTGTGTTCTGAGGTGAGCTATTTTTAGCAATTTGAAGATGGTGGGGTAATTTATGAATTGAAATTCTAATGATAACTTTACAATTTTTAATGTTTGTATATTTTAAGTTGGGTCTGTATAGAAAGAATAAATGAAGTATTTATATCACTAAATTATCCTTAACCTTTTTTATTGTATGTTAGTGGTTTTTATTTTTCAATAAAAAAGTGTTTCAAATTATAGTGTGGCGTGTCCTTCATTGGAATGTCATAAATGGGAGTGTAGTACAGTATAGTGAAGGTGATAGAGCCTAGTATTGTGCAGTAGAATATTGTACGGTGGAAGAGAGGAGTCAAATAGAGTGTAGTGATGTAGCGTACAGTAAAGTGTTATAGAGTGAAGTGGTGTGGTGTGTCATATAGTTAAGTGGAGGATTGTAGAGTGGAGCAGTGTGTCGAGCAGTAGAGTTGAGTATTGTACAGTGGAGTTTCGTCCACTTGAGTGTTGTGAAATGGAATAGGGTAGAGTGGAATTTCATTGAGTATAGTGTAATAGAATAGTATGGAGTGCAGTAGAGTGTTCTAGTGTAGTGGAATAGAGTGGAGTCCAGTGGTGCAGAGTGCCGTACAGTCCAGTGTTGTCGAGTGCAGTGCATACTGTAAAGTAGCAGAGAGTCGCGTACAGTGTAGTGTCATACAGTGTAGTGTCATTATTTGGGAGAACACAGTGCATGATAGAGTGCCAAGGTATAGTTAGTGTTGTCTGGTTATGGGGCTGTAAAGAGTGTGTAACAAAGTGCACTACTTAATAATAATTTGAAGGTGGTGGATAAACTGTAAATGTAAGCTTTAACTATAACTTTAAAAATGTTAACATTTGTGTAGTTTAAGTTTGGTTTTCTCCATGCTACTCAACTCTATGCCACTCCATTGTACCCCTCTCAAATCTGCAACAATCTACTCTATGCCACTCCAATCTAAAACAATCCACTGTACTCCACTCCAAACTATCCACTTTACTGTACACCACTCTATTCTACGCTATTCCAATCTATTCCACTCCACTCTATGCCACTTCATTCTATACCATTCCATGCCACGCTATCCCACTCTATGTCATGTCACTATACACCACTCGACAGTACAACACAACACTGCATGCTATTCCACTCTGCTATTCCACTCTAATCCACTCCACTGAACTATGTTCCACTATAACCCACTCCACTCTACGCCACTCCACTATATTCTTTTCCACTGTGCTCTATGTCATTCTAGTATATGCCACTCAACTGTACATCACGCACTTTACTCCACTGTACATCACACACTTTATGCCACTCCACTATATGTTTTTACACTGTACAACACTTGACTCTATGAAACTATACACCACTTCACTAAATGCCATTACAATATATGCCACTATACTCTATGCAGCTTTGCTTTACGTCACTCCACTCTTCATCACTACACTCTACACTATTCCACCCAATGCCATACCACTCCATGCCCTCTTCTGTACAACACTGCACTCTGAGCAAGTCCACTGTATGACATTATACGTTATTCTACTGTATATCACTCAACTCTCCTGTATTGTTTACCACTACACTCTATTCTATTGAACTCTACACTACTCCAATCTATGCCACTTCACTCTATTCCACTGCACACTATTCCACTGTATGCCACTATACTCTATGAAACATTACTGTACAATATTACTCTTTGTTACACAGCACTCTGTGCCACTACACTGTAAACCACTACACTATACAGAATCCACTCTACACCTCTGCAGTCTACACCACTGCGCAGTAAGCAACTCCAGTCTAGGATATTTCGCTCTACACCACTGCACTCTACATCACTCCACTCTATGCCACTACATTCTATGTCACACAACTCTACACTACTCAACTCTACGCTATTTGAATCTACGCCACTCCACTCTAAGCTACTCTTTGCTGTTGCACTCCATTCCCCTGTATACCACTCCACTCTATACCACTCCACCGTATGCCACTGCATTCTATGCCAATACACTATATGATATTACAATCACCACTACTCCACTCTATGCCACTCCACTGTACAACAGTCTGGGCTATGCTATTGCCCTCTACGCTACTTCACTGTACGCCACTGTACTCATCATCACTCCACTGTAGACCACTCCACTCTATGCCACCTCACTCTATGCCTCTACACTACACACCCCTCTGCTTTACAGCACAACATTTAGGCCCTCATTACAACCCTGGCGGTCGGTGTTAAATCGGCGGTAATACCGCCAACAGGCCGGCGGTAAAAAAATGGGATCACAGCTGTAAGGAAATGCCTCCTTGGCATGGTTGCCCCCTGACTTTTTGCCTTTGCTGATGCTATGTTTACAATTGAAAGTGTGCTGAGGCCTGCTAACCAGGCCCCAGCACCAGTGCTCTTTCCCTAACCTGTACTTTTGTATCCACAATTGGCAGACCCTGGCATCCAGATAAGTCCCTTGTAACTGGTACTTCTAGTACCAAGGGCCCTGATGCCAAGGAAGGTCTCTAAGGGCTGCAGCATGTCTTATGCCACCCTGGAGACCTCTCACTCAGCACAGACACACTGCTTGCCAGCTTGTGTATGCTAGTGAGGACAAAACGAGTAAGTCGACATGGCACTCCCCTCAGGGTGCCATGCCAGCCTCTCACTGCCTATGCAGTATAGGTAAGACACCCCTCTAGCAGGCCTTACAGCCCTAAGGCAGGGTGCACTATACCATAGGTGAGGGTACCAGTGCATGAGCATGGTACCCCTACAGTGTCTAAACAAAACCTTAGACATTGTAAGTGCAGGGTAGCCATAAGAGTATATGGTCTGGGAGTCTGTCAAACACGAACTCCACAGCACCATAATGGCTACACTGAAAACTGGGAAGTTTGGTATCAAACTTCTCAGCACAATAAATGCACACTGATGCCAGTGTACATTTTATTGTAAAATACACCACAGAGGGCACCTTAGAGGTGCCCCCTGAAACTTAACCGACTGTCTGTGTAGGCTGACTAGTTCCAGCAGCCTGCCACACCAGAGACATGTTGCTGGCCCCATGGGGAGAGTGCCTTTGTCACTCTGAGGCCAGTAACAAAGCCTGCACTGGGTGGAGATGCTAACACCTCCCCCAGGCAGGAGCTGTGACACCTGGCGGTGAGCCTCAAAGGCTCACCCCTTTGTCACAGCCCAGCAGGGCACTCCAGCTTAGTGGAGTTGCCCGCCCCCTCCGGCCACGGCCCCCACTTTTGGCGGCAAGGCTGGAGGGAACAAAGAAAGCAACAAGGAGGAGTCACTGGCCAGTCAGGACAGCCCCTAAGGTGTCCTGAGCTGAGGTGACTCTAACTTTTAGAAATCCTCCATCTTGCAGATGGAGGATTCCCCCAAGAGGGTTAGGATTGTGACCCCCTCCCCTTGGGAGGAGGCACAAAGAGGGTGTACCCACCCTCAGGGCTAGTAGCCATTGGCTACTAACCCCCCAGACCTAAACACGCCCTTAAATTTAGTATTTAAGGGCTACCCTGAACCCTAGAAAATCAGATTCCTGCAACTACAAGAAGAAGGACTGCCTAGCTGAAAACCCCTGCAGAGGAAGACCAGAAGACGACAACTGCCTTGGCTCCAGAAACTCACCGGCCTGTCTCCTGCCTTCCAAAGATCCTGCTCCAGCGACGCCTTCCAAAGGGACCAGCGACCTCGACATCCTCTGAGGACTGCCCCTGCTTCGAAAAGACGAGAAACTCCCGAGGGCAGCGGACCTGCTCCAAGAAAAGCTGCAACTTTGTTTCCAGCAGCTTTAAAGAACCCTGCAAGCTCCCCGCAAGAAGCGTGAGACTTGCAACACTGCACCCGGCGACCCCGACTCGGCTGGTGGCGATCCAACACCTCAGGAGGGACCCCAGGACTACTCTAAGACTGTGAGTACAAAAACCTGTCCCCCCTGAGCCCCCACAGCGCCGCCTGCAGAGGGAATCCCGAGGCTTCCCCTGACCGCGACTCTTTGAATCCTAAGTCCCGACACCTGGGAGAGACCCTGCACCCGCAGCCCCCAGGACCTGAAGGACCGGACTTTCACTGGAGGAGTGACCCCCAGGAGTCCCTCTCCCTTGACCAAGTGGAGGTTTCCCTGAGGAACCCCCCCCTTGCCTGCCTGCAGCGCTGAAGAGATCCCTAGATCTCCCATTGACTTCCATTACAAACCCGACGCTCGTTTCTACACTGCACCCGGCCGCCCCCGCGCTGCTGAGGGTGAAATTTCTGTGTGGGCTTGTGTCCCCCCCGGTGCCCTACAAAACCCCCCTGGTCTGCCCTCCGAAGACGCGGGTACTTACCTGCAAGCAGACCGGAACCGGGGCACCCCCTTCTCTCCATTCTAGCCTATGTGTTTTGGGCACCACTTTGAACTCTGCACCTGACCGGCCCTGAGCTGCTGGTGTGGTGACTTTGGGGTTGCTCTGAACCCCCAACGGTGGGCTACCTTGGACCAAGAACTAAGCCCTGTAAGTGTCTTACTTACCTGGTTAACCTAACAAATACTTACCTCCCCTAGGAACTGTGAAAATTGCACTGTGTCCACTTTTAAAACAGCTATTTGTGAATAACTTGAAAAGTATACATGCAATTTTAATGATTTGAAGTTCCTAAAGTACTTACCTGCAATACCTTTCGAATGAGATATTACATGTAGAATTTGAACCTGTGGTTCTTAAAATAAACTAAGAAAAGATATTTTTCTATATAAAAACCTATTGGCTGGATTTGTCTCTGAGTGTGTGTACCTCATTTATTGTCTATGTGTATGTACAACAAATGCTTAACACTACTCCTTGGATAAGCCTATTGCTCGACCACACTACCACAAAATAGAGCATTAGTATTATCTCTTTTTACCACTATTTTACCTCTAAGGGGAACCCTTGGACTCTGTGCATGCTATTCCTTACTTTGAAATAGCACATACAGAGTCAACTTCCTACATTGGTGGCAGCGGTGGGATACAAGACTTTGCATTTGCTGGACTACTCGGCCAATACCTGATCACACGACAAATTCCAAAATTGTCATTAGAAATTCATTTTTGCAATTTGAAATTTTTCTAAATTCTTAAAAGTCCTGCTAGGGCCTTGTGTGTTAAGTCCCTGTTTAGCATTGTCTTTTTAGAGTTTAAAAGTTTGTTAAAAGTTTGAAATTAGATTCTAGAAACAGTTTTAGATTCTTTAAAAAGTCTTCCAACTTTTAGCAAAATAATGTCTGATACAGAGATGAATGTGGTGGAACTCGACACCACACCTTACCTCCATCTTAAGATGAGGGAGCTAAGGTCTCTCTGTAATATCAAAAAAAATAACCATTGGCTCCAGACCTACCAAAATTCAGCTCCAGGAGCTGTTGGCAGAGTTTGAAAAAGCCAACCCCTCTGATGATGACCTCACAGAGGAAGAAATTAGTGACTTGGAGGCCAATGTCCCTCCTCCAGTCCTAAATAGGGAGAACAGGACCCCTCAAGTCCTGTCTCCAACTGTGTTAGTCAGAAATAGTGAGTCCCTCACAGGAGGGTCCCACATTTCTGAAATCACTGAGGATGCTCTCAGTGAAGATGACCTCCTGTTAGCCAGGATGGCCAAAAGATTGGCTTTAGAGAGACAGCTCCTAGCCATAGAAAGGGAAAGACAAGAGATGGGCCTAGGACCCATCAATGGTGGCAGCAATATAAATAGGGTCAGAGATTCTCCTGACATGTTAAAAATCCCAAAAGGGATTGTGACAAAATTTGAAGATGGTGATGACATCACCAAATGGTTCACAGCTTTTGAGAGGGCTTGTGTAACCAGAAAAGTGAACAGATCTCACTGGGGTGCTCTCCTTTGGGAAATGTTCACTGGAAAGTGTAGGGATAGACTCCTCACACTCTCTGGAAAAGATGCAGAATCTTATGACCTCATGAAGGGTACCCTGATTGAGGGCTTTGGATTCTCCACTGAGGAGTACAGGATTAGGTTCAGGGGGGCTCAAAAATCCTCGAGCCAGACCTGGGTTGACTTTGTTGACTACTCAGTGAAAACACTAGATGGTTGGATTCAAGGCAGTGGTGTAAGTAATTATGATGGGCTGTACAATTTATTTGTGAAAGAACACCTGTTAAGTAATTGTTTCATTGATAAACTGCATCAGCATCTGGTAGACCTAGGACCAATTTCTCCCCAAGAATTGGGAAAGAAGGCGGACCATTGGGTCAAGACAAGGGTGTCCAAGACTTCAACAGGGGGTGACCAAAAGAAAGGGGTCACAAAGACTCCCCAGGGGAAGGGTGATGAGACAACCAAAACTAAAAATAGTAAAGAGTCTTCTACAGGCCCCCAAAAACCTGCACAGGAGGGTGGGCCCAGAGCCTCTTCACAAAACAATGGGTACAAGGGTAAAAACTTTGATCCCAAAAAGGCCTGGTGTCATAGCTGTAAACAGCATGGACACCAAACTGGAGACAAGGCCTGTCCCAAGAAAGGTTCCACTCCAAACTCCCATCCAGGTAACACTGGTATGGCTAGTCTCCAAGTGGGATCAACAGTGTGCCCAGAGCAAATCAGGGTCCACACTGAAGCTACTCTAGTTTCTGAGGGTGGGGTGGATTTAGCCACACTAGCTGTCTGGCCGCCTAACATGCAAAAATATAGACAGCAACTCTTAATTAATGGGACTAGAATAGAGGGCCTGAGGGATACAGGTGCCAGTGTCACCATGGTGACAGAGAAGCTGGTTTCCCCTGGCCAATACCTGACTGGAAAAACTTACACAGTCACCAACGCTGACAATCAGAGAAAAGTACATCCCATGGCAATGGTTACTTTAGAATGGGGAGGGGTCAATGGCCTAAAACAGGTGGTGGTCTCCTCAAATATCCCAGTGGACTGTCTGCTTGGAAATGACCTGGAGTCCTCAGCATGGGCTGAGGTAGAACTAAAAACCCATGCAGCAATGCTGGGTATCCCTGAACTGGTGTGTGTGAAAACAAGAGCACAGTGCAAGGCACAGGGTGAACAGGTAGAGCTGGAGTCTGGAAGAATGGCCCAGCCTACCAAGAGAACAGGAAAGTCAGTTGGGAAACCAACTGCAACACAGCAAAAGAAAGGGAACCTCTCTTCTCAGGAAGAAGTTCTGCCCTCTGAGGGAACTGAGCCTTTGGAGCTTGAACCTTACCAGGTTGAGCTCTTGGGCCCAGGGGGACCCTCAAGGGAGGAGCTGTGTAAGGGACAAGAAACCTGTCCCTCTCTTGAAGGCCTTAGGCAGCAAGCTGCTGAAGAGTCCAAAGGCAAGAAAAATGGAACACATAGGGTCTATTGGGAAGATGGACTCCTGTACACTGAGGCCAGAGACCCCAAACCTGGTGCCACTAGGAGAGTGGTAGTGCCTCAGCTGTTCAGGAAGTTCGTCCTAACATTGGCCCATGACATTCCCCTTGCTGGACATTTGGGACAAACCAAGACGTGGGAGAGGTTAGTCAACCACTTCTACTGGCCCAATATGTCCAACATGGTTAAGGAGTTTTGCCTCTCCTGCCCCACCTGTCAAGCCAGTGGTAAGACAGGTGGGCATCCAAAGGCCCCCCTCATTCCACTTCCAGTGGTGGGGGTTCCCTTTGAAAGAGTGGGTGTGGACATAGTTGGTCCACTAGAACCTCCCACAGCCTCAGGAAATATGTATATCCTGGTAGTAGTGGATCATGCTACCAGGTATCCTGAAGCTATTCCCCTTAGGTCGACTACTGCCCCTGCAGTAGCCAAGGCCCTCATTGGTATCTTTACCAGAGTGGGTTTCCCTAAGGAGGTGGTGTCTGACAGAGGTACCAACTTCATGTCAGCATACCTAAAGCACATGTGGAATGAGTGTGGAGTGACTTATAAATTCACTACACCATACCATCCACAAACTAATGGCTTGGTTGAGAGATTCAACAAGACATTAAAAGGCATGATCATGGGGCTCCCAGAAAAGCTCAAAAGGAGATGGGATGTCCTCTTGCCATGTCTGCTTTTCGCTTACAGAGAGGTGCCACAGAAGGGAGTAGGATTCTCACCCTTTGAACTTCTGTTTGGTCATCCTGTAAGGGGACCACTTGCCCTTGTTAAAGAAGGCTGGGAGAGACCTCTCCATGAGCCTAAACAGGACATAGTGGACTATGTACTTGGCCTTCGCTCTAGAATGGCAGAGTACATGGAAAAGGCAACCAAAAACCTTGAGGCCAGCCAACAGCTCCAGAAGTTTTGGTATGACCAAAAGGCTGCACTGGTTGAGTTCCAACCAGGGCAGAAAGTCTGGGTTCTGGAGCCTGTGGCTCCCAGGGCACTCCAGGACAAATGGAGTGGCCCTTACCCAGTACTAGAAAGGAAGAGTCAGGTCACCTACCTGGTGGACCTGGGCACAAGCAGGAGCCCCAAGAGGGTGATCCATGTAAACCGCCTTAAGCTCTTCCACGACAGGGCTGATGTCAATCTGTTGATGGTAACAGATGAGGATCAGGAGGCAGAGAGTGAACCTCTCCCTGATCTTCTGTCATCAGACCCAAAAGATGGCACAGTAGATGGAGTGATCTACTCAGACACCCTCTCTGGCCAACAGCAAGCTGATTGTAGGAGAGTCCTACAACAGTTTCCTGAACTCTTCTCCTTAACCCCTGGTCAGACACACCTGTGTACCCATGATGTGGACACAGGAGACAGCATGCCTGTCAAAAACAAAATCTTTAGACAGTCTGACCATGTTAAGGAAAGCATCAAGGTGGAAGTCCACAAGATGCTGGAATTGGGAGTAATTGAGCGCTCTGACAGCCCCTGGGCTAGCCCAGTGGTCTTAGTCCCCAAACCTCACACCAAAGATGGAAAGAAAGAGATGAGGTTTTGTGTGGACTACAGAGGGCTCAATTCTGTCACCAAGACAGATGCTCATCCAATTCCGAGAGCTGATGAGCTCATAGACAAATTAGGTGCTGCCAAATTCTTAAGTACCTTTGACTTGACAGCAGGGTACTGGCAAATAAAAATGGCACCTGGAGCAAAAGAGAAAACAGCATTCTCCACACCTGATGGGCATTATCAGTTTACTGTTATGCCCTTTGGTTTGAAGAATGCCCCTGCCACCTTCCAAAGGTTGGTGAATCAAGTCCTTGCTGGCTTGGAGTCCTTTAGCACAGCTTATCTTGATGATATTGCTGTCTTTAGCTCCACCTGGCAGGATCACCTGGTCCACCTGAAGAAGGTTTTGAAGGCTCTGCAATCTGCAGGCCTCTCTATCAAGGCATCCAAATGCCAGATAGGGCAGGGAACTGTGGTTTACTTGGGACACCTTGTAGGTGGAGGCCAAGTTCAGCCACTCCAACCCAAGATCCAGACTATTCTGGACTGGGTAGCTCCAAAAACCCAGACTCAAGTCAGGGCATTCCTTGGCTTGACTGGGTATTACAGGTTTGTGAAGGGATATGGATCCATTGTGACAGCCCTCACTGAACTCATCTCCAAGAAAATGCCAACACAGACAGCCTTAACACTCCGACCGCCATGGCGGTAGCAGCAAACACCACGGCGGTCACCGCCAACAGACAGACGGAAGTCAATGTACCGCCCACAGAATTACAACCCACCCATCCGCCAGCTTTTCCGGGGCGGTACCAACGCCATCAAAAGCACGGCGGAAACAGAACACAGAAGGGAAACCACTCACCTCTCGACACTCAAAAAAGAACCAGGACACCATGGAGGCCGAGCTACAGGTCCTGCCCATGCTGTTCTACCTCTTCATCTACCAGGAATAAGAAAGGCGGCGGCGATGACCACGGTGAGTACTGCACCTAGTACACAGGGGAGGGGGAAGGAAAAAGAGAGTGACACACACACCCAAAATGCAACATCTCCACCCCCACTCCCAACACCATACACACAAACGCATGCAGTAACATTACATTTACACCCCGTAACCCCCTGGAAGAACACAAGGACAAAAGGAATAGTGTCGAATAAGTGATATATTAGAAATAGGCAGATAAACGTAATGAATAGCAAAACCGTATTTACAAAAATATACAATATGTACAGAAGGCCGTACATTGTCCATTCAAAATGTCCGTGGGCCACTGGGCCAAAAATCATGGGGCAAGCCCATACTTGACTCCTGCCTCAATACGGAGAGAACACTGCAGGGGCATCAGGTCGAAAACACACAGGCACCTCAGGGGGACGGGGAAGGGGGGAGCACCTCAGCCGTAAGATGGTACTACGCCACTGCTCCTCGAGGGGGCTCCATGCCCACAGCGATGTCCCGGGGACTGCAAAGCCACAGTCTCTCAAGTGGGTGCTTTGCCCACTGCTTGGTCCTGGGGAGTGCAAAGCCACAGTCTCTCAAGTGGGTGCTTTGCCCACTGCTTGGTCATGGGAGGGCAAAGCCACAGTCCCTCAAGTGGGTGGGTTGCCCACTGCTTGGTCCTGGGGAGGGCAAAGCCACAGTCCCTCAAGTGGGTGGGTTGCCCACTGCTTGGTCCTGGGGAGTGCAAAGCCACAGTTTCTCAAGTGGGTGCTTTGCCCACTGCTTGGTCCTGGGGAGTGCAAGGCCACAGTCTCTCAAGTGGGTGGTCTGCCCACTGCTTGGTCCTGGGGAGTGCAAAGCCACAGTCTCTCTAGTGGATAGCTTCTCCACTGGTTCTGGAGGGGGACTTGTGCCCAGTCTGCTTCATCCTGCCAAGGAGGGGGTGAGTGGATGCATATCTCCACTGATTCTGGAGGGGGCCTTGTCCACCGTCTGCTTCATCCTGCCAAGGTGGGGGTGAGTGATGCATATCTCCACTGGTTCTGGAGGGGGCCTTGTGCCCAGTGTGCTTCATCCTGCCAAGAAGGGGGTGAGTGAATGCATATCTCCACTGGTTCTGGAGGGGGCCTTGTGCCCAGTGATGCAGCACTTGGGGTGCGGCAGTTCACATTCCCTCACCTGGGTGTCTGAGGCACGAGATTTGCAGGGACCAGGTTGCATGATAGTTCATGGAGGCAGGGCTAGACTCCATCCTCCGGCGGCTAAGGCTGCAAACTGGTGGTAGTGCCGATGCTGGTGGGGGTGCTGCCAGTGCTGGTGGGAGGCTCCTGCCCATCTCCTGCAGCCTCGGACGGCTGCCCACTGGGGCTGCTGCTGCTGGTAGTGGTCCTACTGTCAGCGGTGCAGGTGGCGGTGCTTGTGGCGGGGCTGCTGGCGGTGCTGGCCATGGTGCAAGTGCCGGTGCTGCCAGTGGTGAAGGGAGGCTCCAGTCCTTCTCCTGCAGCCTCTGACAGCTGCCCACTGGGGCTGCTACTTCTGGTAGTGGTGCTAGCTGTGGTGCAGCTTGCAATGCAGGTGGCAGGGCTGGTGGTTGTGCTGGTGGGCACCAGGCCTTCACCTGCAGCCTCCGACGGCTGAAGTGCCTTGCCTGGTGTTTTCTGCCCCTTCCTCACCTTGGCAGATGGTTTTGGCGGAGGCCTTGCTGGGTGGTTTGTGCTCCTTGCCCTTGCTGCATGCTGTCCCCTTCTTCACCTTGGCAGGGGACGGAATGGTTTTGTCTTTTGCAGGGGTTGGTGGCACACTGGCTGGGCTGAAGGTTGCCCACTTTGAGCCTCTGTGAGTTGCAGGTACCACATCAGACTTCGACTTGGTGGCTGAGGTGCTGGCCTGGGTTCTGGACACCCTGGCCCATGGGGAAGGACGGGGAGAGGGGTAGGGAAGAGGTCAGTGTTTGCCATGAAAAGCTTTTTAGACACACTGGGGAGGAAAGAGGGAGAGGGTTTGGGAGTGGAGGAAGAGGGAATGGTTGTAGGAGGTGTCTGCTGAGGTTGGTTGAAGGTGCATGGGCTGGATGCTGTTGTGAGGTGGATGGCTGTTGGGTGGGAGGTTGGGTGCTTGCGTTTGTGTACTTTGGGAGGAGTGGTCACAGACTCACTGAGAGAGGACACAGGGGACGTGTGAATGGATGTGGGGGTGGTGACTGCCAGTGAGGGGTGAGTAGTGATGGGCGTGCTGGTGATGGAGGTAGTGGATGAGCATGAAGTGCATGCAGGTGTGAGTGGAGAAGCTACATGGCGGGAGGAGGACGAGGAGGATGAGGGGGACATAGTGGAGGCCGTGGATGTTGGTGTGTCTGCATGGGGATGGTGCTTGTGTGAGTGCCTGTGAGATGAAGTGTGGTGCTTGTGTTTGACTGAGCCACTTTTGTGTGTTGATTTGGGTGAATGCTGGTCTGCAAGTGTGCTTGGGATAGGCTGGAGTTGAGGGGATTGGGACTGGGTAGAGGAAGTTGTAGGGGGGAGGCTAGAGACAGGTACAAGGGCTGCCATCAGTGTTGAGGCCAGAACCTGAAATGCTCTCTGTTGGGCCGTCACGAAAGAGTGAGTGCCCTCCAGGTACACATTTGTTGGTAAATGCCTCTCAACACCCTGGATGGCATTCAGAATGGTTGACTGCCCAACAGTGAGGGATCTCAGGAGGTCACTAGTCTCCTCACTGAGGGCAGCCGGTCTGACTGGGGCAGGGCCTGAGGTGCCTGGGGCGAAGGAGATGCCCAACCTCCTGGGTGAGCTGCCACGGGAAACATGCTGAGGGGGTGCTGCGAGGGTGGTGCTGGTAGCAGGGGGTGGCGGCTGTACCTGTTGTTGGTGTGGGCACAAAGGTGTCCACCACTGCCAGGGAGCTTCCATTGGAGGAGGAGTTGCTGTCTGTGGTCTCCCCTCCTGTCCCTGTTGTGGTGCTCCCCTCACCCTCCGTCCCACTGAAGCCCTCACCCTCGGTGGATTCGGCCTCCAGGCCCATGTGGGATGTAGCTCTCTCTGTCACCGGTGCCTCTGCTCCTCCGCTAGATGATGCTAATGCACACAAGGACAGGGTGACAAAACAAAAAGGGTTGGGAGAGACAGAGGATACGCTTAGTCAATGCCAGCAACAGCACTACCGTTGGCGTACACAACACACAGGGAGAAGCCCTATGCACTAGGTCACGCATTTCCAGTTACTAAGATAGTCACCAGCCCATGGGGTACAATGCCTAACGCCATTAGCTGCACACCTGAAACCCACAGGACCCTGCCCAGTAGTAGATACCCAATAACACTATTGGGGTAGGAGTGCTTCAGAGCCTGCCCAACAAGGGACCTACCCTGCCATCTTTGCCCTGGCCTAGGGGCACCCATAGCCCACATCCCCCACCCAGGTACCGCTTAACGCACGAAAAGTCATGATTCAGAATCTGTACTCCCCCTCCTTGTGGCTGCTGTGATGCCTTCAAGTGCCTATCCAACCCCGGATAGGGCACCGCCAGGATACCGAACATCAGGGGGTCATGGTACGACGGGCACCCCTTTCTCGTTGGGAGGCCAGCCCCAGCTGGGCCTCCGCTGTCTTCTTTGCCCAGCAGCGCAGGTCCTCCCACCTTTTGCGGCAGTGGGTGCTCCGTCTGTCAAAGACCCCCAGGGTCCGCACCTCCTTCGCGATGGCACGCCAAATACCCTTTCTCTGGTGGGCGCTGACCTGCATGGAAAAGACAACAGAAAAGTGAATTAGTCAACCGTCCGGACCGTCACATTCATGGCCCACCATATCCTTCCCATCCCCTGACACACCTACATTGACCACCTTACATGCAGCACTCTGGCACGGACGCCTCTGCCCCCACCCCCCTACATGTGGCTTACACACACAGCATTCCATACATCCATGGCCCAAGCATCATGCTCACAGTATACTCAACTGTTTGTCTGGAGGACCGTAGAGTAACGTGTACTTGGGTAGGACCCCATCCACCAGTTTCTCCAACTCCTCCGCAGTGAAGGCAGGGGCCCTTTCCCCAGACACATGAGCCATTGTCGCTTCCAGACACAGCTCACTGCAGCACTTGCAGTGTAGGTCCTCTCCTGTTGAAGATCAGGTAGCAAGTGAGTGAACAGATAGAAAATGGCGGTGACGTCCGTGGCGGTGCGTACCATCACCGCCGGCGTACATCGCCATTGGCTCCTGGAACCGATAGGGCCCAATGATAACCAATGCGAACTTGCACGGCAGTCTTTGACCGCCTACCGCGACAGCGCACAACGTCAGCGGAGTTACCTAATTTCCATTTGCCCATCCTCACAGGTCAGGCAGCTGCCATTTCAGTGGGGCATAAGACATGGCTCCTAACTGCGTCACAGCAGAGATTGGCACATCAACTGACTGTCGGATTCACATCTTGTTTCTGTAAAGTAAACAAATCATCATTAGTGCAATAGATGTGTGAATATGACTGTTTTCTTCCATAGGCTTCTACGGCTGAGGCTGAATATGAGATGGCGTCATCCTCCGGTGTACAGACCTCTGGTGGACCTTGCGATAATGGAGGACAGAAACATTATCATAACCTACAGACTTGATTGTGCCACAATCCTAGAACTGTGTACCCAATTGGATCCAGACCTGATATCAGCTATCCACCAGCCCACAGGTATCCCCCCTCTAGTGCAGGTCCTGTCAGTGCTCCATTTCCTGGCAAGTGGTTCCTTCCAAACAACAATGGCCAACAATGGCCATGGCATCAGGGATGTCTCAGACAATGTTATCCAACGTGTTGACCAGAGTGTTGTCAGCCCTGCTGAAATACATGCACAGCTACATCGTGTTCCCCCAGGTGGATGATTTGGCCACAGTGAAAGCTGACTTTTATGCCCTGGGAAATGTCCCCATCATCATTGGTGCCATTGATGGTACACATGTGGCATTTGTTCCCCCCCCCCCCCCCCCAGAGAAATGAACAAGTTTTCAGGAATAGAAAAAGCTATCACTCTCTGAATGTGCAGATGGTGTGTTTGGCAGACCAGTACATCTCCCATGTGAATGGCAAATATCCTGGCTCTGTGTATGACGCCTTTATCTTGAGGAATAGCAGCATCCCATATGTGATGGGCCAACTCCAGAGGCACCGGGTTAGTAGGTGAGCCCAAGGTCCCCACACAGTATGAGGAGGTGTCTGGGTATTGGGTTGTCCCTAAGAGTTAGTGTGTGTCTAACAGTTGTCCCTCGATATTTGCAGGTGACTCTGGTTAGTCCAACCTCTCATGGCTACTGACCCCAGTGAGGAATGCCAGGACAAGGGCAGAGGAACGTTACAGTGAGGCACATGGGCGTACAAGGAGGATTATTGAAAGGACCTTCTGCCTCCTGAAGGCCAGGTTCCAGTGCCTCCATCTGACAGGTGGCTCAGCTCCCTGTACTACTCACCCAAGAAGGTGTGCCAGATCATCGTTGCATGTTGCACAACCTGGCCTTGAGACACCAGGTGCCTTTTCTGCAGGAGGATGTGCCTGAAGATGGGCTTGTGGCAGCAGTGGAGTCTGTGGACAGTGAGGAAGAGGAGGCAGAGGAAGAAGATGTTGACAACAGAAGCAACATAATTCAGCAGTACTTCCAGTGACACACAGGTAAGAGACTGTAAGTTTACTTAACGTTTCAGTTTTCTGTTGGACATTGTACATGGCAGCCTGTTTCCCTATGTCTATGGCCACTGACTGTACCCTTTGGCATCTCTATTTTCAGATCTATGTGCCCCACTCTGGCTCCTGCTATGTGTACTGCTTCCCACCAAAGGTCATTCCAAAGTATATTTCACTGTACATTTGACTTGCAATGCTTTGATAATGTTGACCTAATATATATTTGAATCATTTGACAGACTCCAGATTAGTATTTGTTCCAAGGGTGTTTATTTAAGTGCTCATAAGTGAAGGGGGATGTGCAGTGGGCTGGGGTGATGGTGGAGGAAAGTCCATGGCAGAGTCCAGTCTCTTGGTATCAAAGGTGCATTGTCCAATGGGGCATAGGAAGGGGAGTAATGGCAGTTCAAGGTGGGCAGGGTGACAGAGTGGGGCAGAAAGGTGACAATTCCTGGCGGGGATCTTGGCAATGTTCTCTGGCTTGTGCCTGGATCGCAGAGAACGTTTGCGGGGGGGTTCTCCTTCTGCAGGGGGTGGGGTGCTGGTGGCCTGTTGTTCCTGTGGCAGGGCCTCGCGTCCAATAGCGCCGGCGGAGGTGGAAGGCTGTTCATCAGTTTGGCTAGTGTCAAGGGCCCCTTGTTGTGCCACTGCCTCCCTCATGGTCTTGCCCATGTCAGTCAGCACCCCTGCAATGGTGACCAGGATGGTATAGATGTTTTTTAGGTCTTCCCAGATCCCCAGGTACTGTCCCTCTTGCAGCCGTTGGGTCTCCTGCAACTTTGCCAGTATCTGGCCCATGGCCTCCTGGGAATGGTGGTATGCTCCCATGATGTTGGAGAGTGCCTCGTGGGGAGTGGGTTCCCTGGGCCTGTCCTCCCCTTGTTGCACAGCAATCCTCCCAGCTTCCCTGTTGTCCTGTGCCTCTGTCCCCTGAACCGTGTGCCCACTGCCACTGACCCCAGGTCCCTGATTGTCCTGTGTTTGTGGGGTTGCCTGGGATCCCTGTAGTGGTGGACACACTGTTGATTGACGTGTCCTGGGGACAGTGGCATGGGCCCGCTGGGTGGGTGCTGTGCTGGTGTTTTCTGAGGGGGGAGGCTCTGTTTTGGGTTGGGACTGTGGCAGGGGAACCGACTATCCAGAGGTCCTGGATGGGCCAGGTTGGTCATCCTGATCCAGGCGTGCAGAGCTGCTGTTGTCACTGTGGGCTTCTTCAGGAGAGGACTGGATATAGCTGGCACCTCCTCTCTGGTGATGTTGAGTATGGGTTCTGTGGATGCAAATGCAATGTTAGTGTACCTGCATGTGCCATCTTGTGCATGGGTGTGTTTCCCTGCTTGATTGTGATTTTCCAGTCAGCTTGGCCTTATGTGAGTGGTGATTTTGTGGGCTGGGTGAGTCTCTCTACTGGGCATGCATTGGTGTTACATGCAGGGTTTGGTATTGGGATGGGTGAGTTGTGATGGTGGGGTATGTGTGAGGTGGTGGAGTGATGGGGGTGAGGGTCAGGGTAGGAGTTGGTGATGGCATGCAGGTAGGGTGGGGGGATAAAGTAGTAAAGATTTGACTTACCAGGTTCCAGTCCTTCTGCTTCTCTTGCGAGGCCCTCAGGATGCATTATTGCCAAGACTTGCTCCTCCCATGTTTTTAGTTGTAGGGGAGGAGGTGGGGGTCCACCACCAGTCCTCTGTAAGGATATCTGGTATCTTGCAACCACGGGACGCACCTTCCCCCGTAGGTCGTTCCACCTCTTCCTGATGTCATTCCTTGTTCTTGGATGCTGACCCACGGCATTGACCCTGTCCACGATCCTCCGCCATAGCTCCATCTTCCTTGCAATGGACGTTTGCTGCACCTGTGATCTGAATAGCTGTGGTTCTACTCGGATGATTTCCTCCCCCATGACCCTTAGCTCCTCCTCTGAAAACCTGGGGTGTCTTTGGGGTGCCATGGATGTGGTGTGAGTGATATGTGTGAGGATGTGTGGGGTGATGTGTGAGGCTGTATGCTGTGATGTGCGTGGATGGTGTATGGATGATGGTGTTCTGTGGCTCAGATTGAGTGGGTGCTCCTGGCTTGTGTCTCTCTCTGTTGGCAATCTTTTTTTCATTGAAAGGGTTGTGGGTAATGTGGGTGTGTGTTTTATAGTGGTGTGAGTGTGTGGGTGTGGTGTGTGTATATGTGTCAGGTGTGTGTAGTTTGGATTGTCCAATGTGGTGTAGTTTTGTTATTGTGTGTGTATTTTGAGCGCGGCGGTGTGAACCGCCAATGGTTTACCGCGGTTGAAAGACCGCTGCGGTGATTCGTGGGTCGTGATACTGTGGGCATATTCCTGCAGGCGTAACAGTGTGGGTTCTGCTATCACCAGTTTATCACTGACCTTTGGTGTGGCAGACCTGTGTGGGTGTCTGTATAGTGGCGGTTTTCTCAGTGTGGGTCATAATACCTGTAACGGAATACCGCTGCGGTCACGGTATGTTGGCGGCCGTCAGCATGGCGGTAGGTGGCATTTACCGCCAGGGTTGAGGGCCTTAATGCTCAATGCCCTCCAGTCTGCCACTCAACTCCATGTCACTCGACTTTATGCCACACAACTCTAAGCCACTCCATTCTACGCTATTCAACTTGATGCCACTCAACTGTATGCCTTACCACTCTGCCCCACTCCAATGTACATAATCCTGCTATACGCCACTGGACTCTATGCCGCTCTACACCTCTTCACTCTACTTCACTACACTCTATGCCACTCTTCCACTCTGCGCCACTCCAGACAAGCCATTCATTCTACACCACTTGACAGTAGTCATGCTGGCTCTTGTGTGGCTCAGAGCCTCTGCCATCTGCCCATTGGTGGTGGCTTACTGCTTATACTTGGAAGTTTTAGACAGCATGTGGGCTTTGGGCCCCATCTCATTGTAGCTCAGAGGCATTAGGGAACCGTCTGCTCTCCCCCACATTAGCTGGGACAATCTCCTCGGCAAGTGCTACACTAGCCAAGCCATGGTTCTGTCCACCAGTAGGGGACTATGCCTTATTGTGACACTTGGCCTCCCATTTCACATGTCCAAACTTGTATCACTCCTGGCACTTGGGGAGAAATGTGTCTGTTGTCTCATTCCAGGAGTCATGGCTGTTTCTGTCAGAATGGGGTTGGGTTCCTTTCCATATGGACAGTTTTAGGGGTCTTAGGAGAACTCATTTTTATTTTATTTTATTTTCCTCTCCCCTTTCTACTTCTGGTGGGGACCCTGACCACCCTTTTGGGAACAACCTTCAGATGATTTTTTGGAACCCCTGGAGCTGACCCAGAGGTCCACCTCCTTAGCAAACTCCCTGGCTGTTAACCAGGTGAATGTACTTTTATCCAGGTATAGGTGCAGCTCTTTAAAAGAGGTTTTGAGCAAGTGCTGTCTCATAATCAGATTGTACAACCCATTATAGTCATTGACTTTTCTGGTCCTCATAGAACCACTCAGTATCTTGCTGGAATAATCTAAGAAATCTACCCAAGGCTGGTTTGGAAGTTTGTGATTGTCCCTGAACCTGAGGCAGTACCTCCCAGTGATCAGTCCAAGCTTAGCAAGTAAAAAGTCTTTAATGGTTGCATATTGTATTTGTTCCCCCGCATCTAGTGTTAGAAGGGTGCCCCAGCCCACTGGGTGCAAGCTTAAAACCCCCCCTAGATCCTGTGCATTCTAAGGGCTATCTCATATGCAAAAAAACATTTATCTATGTCATCTTCCACCACATAACTGGCCAACAGGTCTTGCGGTTTGTGAACTCTGACCTTTCCAGTGGACACTGAGGGTATGCTGCCTCAATTGTTGTTGCATTTTACTTGCTTGACTCGGAGGTCCAGCATATTGAGACTTAGCTCATGGGCCATTCTCCTGCATTCGATGGCCAGTTTCTTTTCTTAGAGTATCCAGGAGGCTTTCTTTTCTGCCGTCTTGGCAGCAGCCTCCTCCTTAATTGCCTCCAATTTTAATTTGGTTGGCTGCATCTTGAGCTCCTTTCAGCACTCCTGTCAGTTAACCACTCAGGAGATAGACCTTGGGTAGACACACTGCTCCCTGCTTTGTCAAGGGGTTCCATCCATGGGATGTGTTGTCCTCCTCCTCTTCAGGAAGTTTCAGCTCCGGGTTTATGGTCAGGTCCTCCTCCTCTGTCTCCTCTTAGTCCACTTCAACCTCCTTTTGGGTGGACTGCATCATTCTGACCTCCTCATAGACGTGGAGGAATATTTTGAGGGCCATATATGTGTCCTCTTTCCTGCATCCAGCCCCCTCTGTCACGATTCGCCTTTCCCTTACAGCCTCTGTTGGATGTAGGTGGAGTACGGCTTCTGACTTGCACATCCTGGTCTGGCCAATATAAGGACGACCCCTTCTGTTAGCTATGGTGCTGCTGGCAAGATGAAAGCCCAAGCAGTCCGTGCCCTCCAGAGGATAAACCACCAGGGGAAAAAACCTCCAGAAAGGAGCTCCAGAAAATCAGAAAAGGCACAGTAGAACTCAGGACTCCAAGAACTGGAATATCAGGAAGCTGCAAGGAAAACCAGGCAGAAAACAATCCACAGCAGGAACAAACAGGAGCAAGGACCTCCAATCCAGAGTGTTACAACACAAAGAAGAATGTCCCTCATAGATCAGTAAAACAGGAAGTAAACCAACATGAAAAGAAAAAACGCCATATTAAGTTGGGAAAGTATCAAAGGACAAAATAGGAGAAACACCATCTTGGAAAGATACTAGTAGAAGGAAAGAGCAGTGCATGCTGGGATAGACAAGCATTCTGGGACTAAGTAAGCATGGCCTTATGACCAAATGTGCGGACAGCCAAAAGTCAAGAAAACAGATAAGTATTACTTACGAAATGCGGGAGCCACTCGCGATGCAAAAGCAGAGCATACTGCTTCCGCAGCGAGATCCATGGCCCAACCCTGCTGTTGCTCAAGCATTAGACACTGTGGGTGAACAAACGTCCTGTGGCAGGCCTGACACGGCAAAAAAGGGACCGCGGACAAGAATGGGGCACCGCAGGCAGATCACTGATCAGCAGCGTAACACCCTCTCCTTGCAGAGCCTCTGCAGGTCATCCTTGCCAAAATCATCAATCTTGAGCAGCTCCAACTCCATTATAGTAAAAAGAGGTAGGGAAACCTTACATTTGGAAAAGGGAGAAAATGGCCAATCAAAAACTAAGGATAATTTTAAAAAGGTCAAATTTAATGGCAAATTATTTATCTGGGATTTTAGTGTTACACTAATGGTACTGCAGAATCACAAGTATTGGAACCCACCACTAAACACCAATGTGAGAAATTTGGTTCTTGATTGAGGTGGGGTGAGAGCACCTCTCAAACAACAGCCACAGTCCTTGTCAGGGTGAACCACAAACGTCATTAAATTAACCTGTGCTTAACTCTCTGGTAGCTTGGCATAAAAGTCTGAACATAGAAATCCTCACTGCAACTTTGTCCCTGCTGATAATGCCCTCTATTCGGGCACTGCTTACTGCCTTGCCCGCTGAACTTTATCTTCTCAGAATTTTTTCTTTCTTTTACATTTCTTCTAAGTCTGACAGTAAGTGAGACAGTGCCCAATTCACTTTGTTTACCTGAACTACACTCCATCGAAGTCGACTATAACATTTGTGTTTGCCCTGGACTCACGTGACTAAGGGGGTCATTCTGACTCCCGCCGGCCGCGGTAACCGCAGGGCCGGCGGGAGCCGCCGAATGACCGCACTGCGGTCAAATGACCGCTGCGGACATTCTGGCTTTCCCGCTGGGCTGGCGGGCGACCGCCAGAAGGCCGCCTGCCAGCCCAGCGGGAAAGCACCTTCAACGAGGAAGCCGGCTCCGAATGGAGCCGGCGGAGTTGAAGGCGTGCGACGGATGCAGTGGCACCCGTCGCCATTTTCAGTGTCTGCTTGGCAGACACTGAAAATCTTTGTGGGGCCCTGTTAGGGGGCCCCTGCAGTGCCCATGCCAGTGGCATGGGCACTGCAGTGGCCCCCAGGGGCCCCACGACACCCATTACCACCAGCCAGGTTCTGGCGGTCACAACCGCCAGAACCAGGCTGGCGGTAAGGGGGGCGGAATCCCCATGGCGGCGCTGCCTGCAGCGCCGCCATGGAGGATTCTGCAGGCCAGGGGAAAACCGGCGGGAAACCGCCGGTTTCCCTTTTCTGACCGCGGCTTTACCGCCGCGGTCAGAATTGGCCTGGATGCACCGCCAGCCTGTTGGCGGTGCATCCGCGGTCCCCGGCCCTGGCGGTCCATGACCGCCAGGGTCGGAATGACCCCCTAAATGTCTGCAATTGGCGTTCTGATTTTTTAGACACTAGACTTCAATAAAAATGCTAAAAGTTCATCACTCAAGTTCTACTGAGTGGATTTTTGTTGTTTCAGTGTCAAATAGTTACATTTACGGGCTCCTTACGAGTTTGGCAATCCCAACTCTGGACCGCCAAACTTGAAGGGAGGACGCCACTGCCTTGGCAGAGCAGACAGTGCCCATTCCAAGGGTGCTGGGAAGAGGGGATCCTGCACTCCCCAGCTGTGGCCCCCTGAACTTGTTCTCCACCAGCTTTTCATGGTGGGGAAACAGCCATGAAAAGACTGGCGGAGTTTGTAATTAGCAGTGCAGAGCCAAGCTCAGTGCCCCCTTGGCTAATTACAACCAGGACTGCCATCAGCCCTTCAGGATCTGTGATACTGGTGGGGACGGCGGTCTTTAGACAGGCCTACCTGCCAAACTCGTAAGGTGATGGTTAGACCGCCACAGCCGCGATGGCCCAACTTCCACCCCCAGCCTGGCGGACTGCCATCATTGTAATGAGGTTGTTAGTCTCATTTCCAGCAGGATGAAGCTGTAGGCTGTATCCAACGAGGACCCAAGGAGACCAAACCCTTCCAAAGAAGAGCCTCTTAACCACATTTTCTGCTACAGAGAAGCTACCGACTGACAATTGTATCTTGAGGAGATTGGTGAGCTAGTAGGTCTTTTTTCAGAGTCCGTATTTTGAATTTAAGGTATCTAGGTGCCTGTACCACCACATCTCAGGGTCCAGGACCCGAGGGCCACCACTTGGAGGGTTGTGACTCTTTCAGACATGGTCCAGTGATGGGTTCAAGATGGTTGGAGCCTTTGATCGCCTAGAGGCGGCTCTGAGCCAACTAGCCCTGGGGACACTTTGGTAGTCATAAGTGGAAGCAGGAAGGCGGGTCTTAAGCGGGAAGGCAGTCCTCTGAGGGCACAAGGCAAGCTTTAGGCAGTAGGCAGTCCTCTCGGTGTAGCAGGGCAGTCGTATGATATATACATCAGGCCACAGATAACGGGGCAGTCCTCTGAATGTCCTTCCACAGATCCATAAGTGATCTGAAGAGTGGGTCTGATGATCCTATTTTTATACCTGGTACTAGCCTAGTAGGGGAGGCTTCTGGATGTTTCCCTGCATAAGTGTCTAGAATTTGCATCTGGCTCCTCTGGGCCTGAAGTCACAAAAGGCTAGTGTGAAGTTCTTTGTGTGTGTGCTCAGGCAATGTCTTTCAATTGCAAATGGGGCTGTGCTCAGCTCTTCCCCCATTCATGCCAGAGATGGCTTATCCTGGCAAAACCCAGTTCCTCTATAGTGTAGCTGTCTGGGATGAATATGCAAAGGCCAACTGCCAAATGCACCTAGTCATGTGACCATGGAAACAGGCACCAAAATGGTTAGGACAAGACAAAGCCAACTTTCTAAATGTGGCATTTTAACAATTGTAAATTAAAATCTGACTTTACCATTAAAGAGTATTTTAGATTGCAATCTCTTAGACACCAAATATGCTGCTCCCAAGCAAATGTAATCATGTATTGATTTGTGATAGGGCACCCTCATGTTATTCGATAGGAGAGGTAGGCCTCACAGCAGGGAAAAACAAATTTAAGAGTTTTTCACTGCCAGGACATGTAAATCTTAAAAGTACATGTCCAACTTTTTAAATACAGTTCTCATGCCATATGGGCTGCTTAGGGCATACACCAGGATAAAATATTAATAGCAAATATTAAAAAGAGTTTTTGACTCGATTTGCCTAATCGATTTGGCAGTTTAAAACTGCATGCAGACTGCAGCGGCAGGCCTGAAACATGTTGAAAAGGCTACCTTAATGGGTGACACAATAAGTGTGCAATCCCACTAGCAACATTTAATTTATAGGCCCAGAGAATATGGTATGCCACTCTACTAGGCACCTTTAAGTAAATTAAATGTGCCAATCAGGTGTAAACCAATTTTACCATGCTTTAAAGAGTGAGCATGTTAGCACTGGTTAGCAATGGTAAAGTCCACAGAGCCCTAAGGCCAACACAAATGACTTCAGCAAAACAGAAGGGAAGTAGACAAAACGTTTAGAGGAAGACTACCTTAAGGCTTAACACTCATCAAAACTAAAAATACTGCAAAGCATGACAGCAAAGTATCAAAGACGCATCACCCTATTTATACTCATACTCCTGGCACATTGCAATCCGTTCAGGAATGCCGGTCCACTTGGCCAATTCTCCAACCCAAACCATGAAACCTCAGGCATTTGTCCTGGGCTGGGGCAGATTCTAACTTACTCTGGGGCAAATTATAACTCTGTACGGCTCAGTGGGGTTGTATTTGTGTTGCAGCAGGATTTGCACCATCCAAATATTTGGTGCAAACTCAAGTATAAGCTACACTCGAGTGGATGGAACTTTAGTCACGGACTGAGGAATGTACATCAAAGACAGTGAAGCATTTTAGACCCCACAATGATGACAGTGAGTAGTAGATATGCAAACCATACAGGTTTATTAGCAGATTAACAAAGTTACCAACTCAAATTGCTCAAATTAGTCAAAAACAAGAAATCAATGAAAGAAAAATGTTCAATATATTTCAAAGCAATTCAAAATTGCAAACATAAAGACATTCTGTGTACAGTTGTCATAAGGCGAATGGAAGCAGGCAACAGTTCCCATAAAGGGAATCCTAAAATTGCGAAACTAAGAATGTCGGTGAGTTGAGAAGTCAAGTAGAAGGTGCCAGCAAGTAAAGCCTTTACAGACAGAATCAAATAAAGATTCAGTCAAGTATATGAAAATAGATTTGCCCATGAATCTATCTCTTTGGGATGGAACAAAAAAAAAGCATCTAGAGCTGGATATACAAACCTTTTCTTTTTTTGCATTTATAAACAGCCCAATTCGCAGAATCAGGCAGTTTGCAAATGCAAAAGGGCATTTTTTTATGTGCAAAGCCCAAATTGTGATTCAGTAACCTGTTACCAATTCTAAATTTGGGATTGCAAATCGATATTTGGAAGAGGGGTGTTTACAGCATTCCTTCCTAACACTGATTCTCATTGGTATATACAAATGTTTTGCGACTTATATGCAGCTGCAAAACAATTGCATTTTGCCACCAACACGAAGTTGGTGGTAAGCCATTTTCAAAAGGGAAGGGGTCGCGATCCCTTTCCATTTGAGAATGTAAAAAGTATTTTTTTAAGAGCAGGCAGTGGTCCCACCGACGGCTACCTACTCTTAAGAAATGAAACAGAAAACTTCATTTTTTTTAAATGCATCCCGTTTTTAAAATGCATCCCGTTTTTCCTCGGAGGAAAATGGGCTGCATTAAAAAAAAATAATAATAAATAAATCGCTACATAAAAGCAATCACAGAGATGGTGGTCTGCTGACCCTAGCAGGCCACCATCCCTGTGATGGCAGCGAATCCCAGTGGGATCCCTGTGATGGCAGCGAATCCCAGTGGGTCAGAAATTGAGACCTATCTCAATAATATTCATGGGGTAGGTTTATTTGCAACCTACTGGGAACTGCAGAAAGTGTAAAACACACTTTTGTACAATAATGTTTGCGATTACCAGATAGTGAATCGCAAAAATTCACCATTTGGCAATTGCAAACCTTAAGCTTTGTACATGTAGTCCTTTTTCTCAAGAGAGTGGAAAGAGGCATCTCTATCAAACTAAGTTAGAAGTGCACAATTAAACCTGCTCAATCCTCTTCAGTAAAGCAGTGGCAGAACAAAGGCTTCCACAGGCCCTGCGGTGCAGGGGGGCCCCACGCTCCAGGGGCCCCCTCAACACAGTACGCTGGACTGACAGCTCCTCAGTGAGTCCAGAGGGGATCCCCTCCATGTACTATACAGGTGGGCCCCCTCAAGTGTTGTTACACCACTGCAGTGATAAACAACTCCTAAAGGTTCCCAGGAAAAGAACTAATCTTGAATTAACATTTTCTGATCTCAGCCTTCTTCTCAGCCATCACCGAATGGAAATCACTGTTGTATGACCCTCAACTAATGTCTTGTAGAAAGATGATACAATTTGGTCGGCATGTTCTTGGTGCATGTGCAGCGGTTCTTTATTCAGCTCTCCTAGGAACACATACAGATAAACATTCACACGCAAACTTTAAGACAGTAGCACTTACTGCTGCAGCTTGCCTCCTGGAACAAGCAAAAGGAACAAGCATTGGCATAGCCAATAGGTCTCGCTTTTTGAATGGGAATGTATTTTTTTTGTGTTAAAGTTTAAAGTAGCATTAAGTATACTGTTTTTTGTTGTGAATAAATGTGATATGTTTAATAAAAAGTATCAATCTGTATTTGCATTAACAAGCTGAGACATTTTGGATGTGTTTTCTTTTTTAATTAGGTGATGTAGAATTTAAATGAAACTTTTTTATTTTTTTTCTGTTTTTATATGAAGTACATTTGTTGTATGATAATTAAGTTAGTGTTATACAGTATGTGTGTTGCTTATTTATGAAAATAAATTCTCGGATTAATTGAGCTATTGCATTTTATTAAAATTATTTTTAATTAAAACAATACACTGTTTTGTACATTTTTTTAACAAAAGTAAGTTAGCAGAAATGTATTAAAAGAGTAACTATAAGGTTAATGATATTGTTTGAAAATAGGTAGTTGAAAGAAAACATTTTTAATGTGTATTTACATTTATTAGTATTGTTTACATTCTATTTATTTCTTTTACAATTTCTTTGATGCATCCGTTGCTGTAAATTATTTCAACATTTGTTGGTAGATGTTCCATCAATTCGTTATCAAAGTTTTCTATATCTGGATTGATAAAGAACCAATCTAATAATATTTCATTTTTAATGTCCATAGATTGGAAGTTGTCATTTTTTTGTATTTGAGCTGTTAATGTTGTTATTTCTTTTGTACTCTTTTCAATTCCATATATGTGTATTGTTAATGTTTCTTCTGGCGGTTGTATTTTCTGTGAATAAAAAAGAAAAAAAGCACTGTTATATTTATAGTAAAGGCATATATTTTACATAGTAATTTTTAAAATGGTTAGTTTGTTATATGTTTAAAGTACTTTTGTGTACGTTTACTTTTTTACAACGTAAATGCATAATATACACAAGCAGTACTAAATGTTAAATGTTTTTAGTGTTTATTTAAAAGGTAAACATTGTTTTTTCTAGCTTTACACTGCAGTACTGTTACACAAGCCCAGACTCCTTTGTACTTGATTTTTTATTTTATTTTTTAAGTGAATGAATTACAATAAGCTTGCGGTGTAAAGTTAGCATAATAACAATGTTTATGTCTCAAGAATTACTAGTAATATTTAAAATTGTGTTCTGTAGTTTTGTTTGATATTAAGGTTGTATTGGAGGATTTTAGTTAGGTTGGTGCTGTTATAATATCTTCTGAAAACCTGTTTCTTTTCCCAAAACTTTTGCATGTTACATTAAGTTGTAACATTCCCCTATTACAATTTTTCTCACTTCCTGAAAAACTAACTATGTTATCACAAAATGCTAGTCCAAATGCATAAATTGCTATTATGTAGCCGTGCTTTCTATTATTTACTCAGGTATTTTAAAAGCACTGTGTTGATCACTTTGTCTAGCAATAAACGTTTATTTGTGCATTTACAATGCTAATAGTTCCACTATTGTAAATTCAAGTCTATTGCTTTGTCACTGTTTTTTTTGTTTAATCTTACCTGAAGTTCACTGTGTTTTGTAGTTTCAATATTTTTTCTTGATTAAACTCATGTACTGTTACATGGGTTATTTTTTATATAATCTCCAATGTTTAGTTCAAATTGTGTAGCTTCTCTCCACAAAGGTATTTTCACAGTGTCTGTGGTGTCCTTTATTGTTAATGATTTTAAATCTGTTTCCTGTCCTCCGATGAATACTTTTTTAATCTTGTCTTCCTATAAAACATAAAATTGCAAATATAAATTTTTTAATTGTTAGTGTGTAAGGAAAGAAGTAATTAGTAGATGTTTTGTGAATTTATGTGAAAATAGTGATACAGATTAAAGGAATGTTATAGAGTAACTTTTTGATTAGTGTTTATAGTTGTAAAAGGTGTCCTTAAGGTAATGAGTTGCTGTGCTTTTGTGGGTTGCATTTTTGTTGCTGAAAATGTTAAGTGACTTGCCACGATTTAGCCTCATTTCTCGGAAATCCTTTTTTTTTTTGCTTTATATTATATGTGTTGTTTACTGGTGATAGTTTACATTTATAAACATGTGTAGGCACAATAGCATTATCTGTAATAAATATTGTGAAAAATTAGAGGTACTTTGAAGTAAGTGTATTGTATTTAGAGCTAGTAATTGAATAAAGTGTGCTGGTTTAAGAAGTTGTTTGCTTCTAATTCTTCTAAGTGTTAAAAGACTCTGTTAGTTAATCATCTGAAGTTTGTAAGTGGTATATAAAGATGTAAGGATTACATAAAGATTACCCTGTTGTGTTTAGAAGCCTTCTTTGATTTAATTAATGAACAAGCTTACCTGGGACACACTCATGGGAGTTGTATTTTAGTTATTTTTGACTGTTTTTTTTTGTGTGTTACTTTTGGTCTCCCCTTTAGTATTTCTTACCTCTGTTACTGTTCCAGAAACTGTCATTAATGTTTTAAGGTTTGCTCCTTTTATTTCTTTAATTGGTGAAGTAGGCAGAGCTGGTGGTTGTAATAAAAATTCAGCTTCTTTTCTGATTGGCTCCGTAATTGTTACTGGTGGTACTCTGGTAATTTTTGTGTGCTTTGTAACTAATATAGTTTCGTTTTTTACCAGGAAATTTCGAATTAGAATTCCATTATTTTCTTTGGTCAAATAGTAATAGTCTTCATTATAGCATGTTGCTTTCATGCTTCCAGTTGTATCTGCTAATGCAAGATGGTATAGTACTTTGTTTTCTTGTTTTGTAATATGTTTTTGTTATACATTTGATAATATTTGCTTTGAGTGCCTTTTGATATGGCTTGTTATCTTCTGTTTGATTTCTGATTATTTCTAGAATTGACAGCATCTGAAATGAGAAAAATATGGTAATAAGTATATATATTTTTTTTTTTAAATTGCTACCCATAAAGCTTTGTGGTCACTGTAATATGATTCTAAAGTTCCATAATTGTTTATGTGTCCATTAGTGTATATGTGATCTAATATTGTTTGATAGTTTGTGGTGTATGTATTGATTATTTGTTTGCATCTAAAATATGTGTTCATAACACTTAATAGAAAGTTACTTTTGTGGCATTTGTTGTTTAAATCTATGTTAAAATCACCCATAATAATATATATAACATTGGTATAGAAGTTAATAATGTTTGTTATTGAGTGTAATAGTGTTTCTATTGGTATATGTGGTGGTTTGTACAATATTATAATTAAGTATTTGTTTTCATTAATGTGTAGTGTGAAATGTATAATATCAATTTCTTGTTTTGATTCATAAATAGGTAGTAGAAATAGGTCTTTTTTGTAGTATAGTGCAATGCCATGATTTGTTTGTTCATTGTGGAACTTATCATATAATATATGATGATAATGTTGCATTAAAAATTTATTAGTTGTTGCTTTTGTAGTAGTGTTCACTTCTGGTAGACAAATAATATCAGCATTCATGATGTTTTGATCAGATGTTAGCAATTTAAAATACATTTGAAGTGAACGTATATTTTGTACAACTATTTTTACTTTATTACTGTATGTGGCTATTTGTTGTACTGATATGTGTAATGGCATTTCTGTCCTTAATCGTTGCATTTCTTCTTTCACTTTGTGATGTACAATAATTTTGTTTTCATGAAAGTTTTTAATGTATATGTTTGATATTGATTTAGCTCTGCTTAAAGCTACATAATCAAGGTGATGTATTTTGCTATTATTAAAATGTACATAAATTGGTTCAATTGTTTCACCCTGTGTTCTATGTATTGTTCTTGCTTATGCTTGGCGTAATGGAAATTGTTTGCGTATAATAGTAATACATTTATTTGTGTATTGAAATTGCCTTGTTATTTGATGTATAGGTGTCCAGTTTCTTGAAATAGCTGGGTGATATAAGTGTTTGTTTTCCTTTCTTGTAATTTTGCCAATATGTTCATTATTAAATGTTATCCAAACTATAATTGGAATAATATTTATAGTTTCTACAAATTCTACTATACCAGAAGCACCATTTGTTAATCCATCATTAACAGCAACATTACAAGTTAGACCATATTGTAGTTTGATAGCTATTTGTAGTGTGTGTGCTAGTCCCATTGTTTTAGTTGGATCTGTTGGTAATTGTTTTAATATTGCTTGCTTTACATTTTCTGTGAGATCAGAACTAACTGTATCAGTTGCTATTGTTGTGAAAACTGGATATTTTTGTATGTGTTCTTGCAAAACTTTATTATTAATATCATTAACTTATTTGTTTGTTGCCATGATATAAGGTATATATTTGATAATACTTTCATTTGGTGCAATTTCACGTTGTTTAATTAGTAAAATATCTGTTTCTGTCTGATTTCCTTCTCTTAATCTGTTTAGTAACTCTGCAAATGGTAAGTCATTTTGTTGTCTCATGATTTTTGTAAGTTCATATATTTTAAAATAAGTTACCCATAAGTTAGTACTTATTGGTCCATATGAATGTGTTGAATTTTGAAATATGTATGTGTCAAAAACGGGTTTTAATTGATCAAAGTCTCCTATTGCTAATATGGAGATGCCCCCAAATGGTTCATTGGATGCCTTTATTTCTTGTAGTCTGTTATGTATACAATTTAACATATTTGTACCAACCATTGAAATTTCATCAATTATTAGTACTTTAAGGGGCATTAGTTCACTTTGAAGAGTAGTTCTATGTTCATGAGTTAATGGTTTATAAGTAAAAGTTTGTGACACTGGTATTTTGAATGTGCTATGTAGTGTTTTTCCATTAATATTATGTGCTGCTTTACCTGTTGGTGCTGTAGGCAATATATAAATGTTATCTGGATTGTCTCCTGCTTTTGTATTGTAATAACGTAATAATGTTTGATATAGTGCTGTGATAAGAAAACTTTTTCCAACTCCTGCTCCACCATTACAGAATGTATAGTATGGAGTGTCTTTAGTTTTGATCCAATTTAAATTATGGTAAACAAAGTTTAACTGTTCTGTGGTTAAATTCTACATGATTGCATAGTATGTTTCATTTGGTAATTGAAAGTTAATCATATTTTCTTCTTTTGTATTGCTTCTAATACCTAAATCTAATGATAAGTCATATAAAATTTGGTTTTCTATATCTTGTTGATTTTGTGGTGTTGTATTATATGAGAATAATGTGCTGTGAGCAATATTTGAATTTGGTGATAGTTCAGGTGTTAATATTGTTTGATTGTTGAAGTTAATATGTAAATTTGATATTTCATTATGTTTATTGTATTTGTCATGCTGTTTATCAACTAGTTGTTCAATTTGAAGATATCTCTCAAAGTATGTTTTGTTGTTTAGAATGATTTTGTTTTCTTCTCTCCATGGATAGTATAGCATTAATAATTCTCTATAATAATTTTCAGAATCATTTTGTTTGCAAAATCTGCAGTAGCGTATAATTTTTTTTACATTTTCATTGTCATTTTGAATTTTTTTTTGTTTACTTGTATTTTTTACATTGGAGCATAATCTGCTAATGTACATGGTTCTAAATCTTTTGGCCTTATATTTTAATATGATATTATCAAAATGTTTGTTAGTTGATGTATCTGGTAATGAATGTATAGTTTCTTGATCTCTCATTAAATATGTTCTTTTTTCTGGAGGGTTGGTATTTATAAATACAAATGTTCTTGAACTTTTTCATAATGGTATTTGAAGAATGAGGTAAGCAGCTTCTTGTGCACTTAGTTCTGTACAGTTTAGGAATTTGTTGCCTATGTGCTTTAGTTGTTCTTTTATATTACTATTGTAATATACTTCTTTAGCTGCTTGTGCAATTAGTTAACTTATGCCTCTTTGTGATTTACTAATATATGAAATTATGTAAACAGCACAAGCATAAGCATCTAATATAAATTATAAGTCTATGTTTGCCTTCCAAGCTTGTAAAAGAGTTGGATTATAGTTATTAATTAAGCATTCTGTTGGGCTTCTTTTTTAATAAAATTTTGTTTTTTCTATTATTGATCTTATACATGTAATATATTGTGTATTTAAATGTGTAATTTCTGAAACTTTTCAAAATCTATACTTTGAAAATCAGGTGTATTCATAGTTTCATGAATGTTTTTAATATGTTCTTGCAATTCTTTATCTGTTTTGTTAATTTCTAAAGGTTCAAGGATTATAGTTTCTGGCATTGGAAATTTAGGATATTGATATTTGCATGTTCTTTTGTTTTATTGTCTGCAATTCTTGGTGTGTGCATGCCTTTGCAGTGTTATTAAATGTTCTATTTTGGGGTTTTGTGATTTAGCACATGTGATATATTTATCAATAAATTGAATTAGTTCTTCTAGATTTGCTGACCCATACTGTGGAGCATTTTCAATCCATAACAAAGCATGTATGTGTGGTGAAACTCTTTGTTGAAATTCTACTCTATAAAAGTAGTCAATTATTTTTCCAATGGGATTACTTTCATGCATTAAAATGCAATTAAAAACTTTTCGGACTTGGAAGTCAAAATGCCTTGCACAGGTAATTGGATCTTGTTGTATTAATTTACATTTTGTTTCCCATGGCATATTTTCAAATTCTTCTGTTGTGTATTGATTTCGTTTTTGTAATCTTAGTAGTATATTTTATGCTGCCATTTTGTTTCTGCTGCCGATAAAGTTAGGAAAAATGTTGGTATTCCGAGTTGTCTTATGATAGCAAAAATATATTTTTTGCAAAGTTCCCAATATGGTGGTGAACTACGAATTGTTTTGAGTATTTTATATCCTTTATTGTACTGCAATATGTTTTCTAAATTATATTTTATGTCTTTTGCAGTAATACATTTCCTGTTGGCAAAATGTTTTCGGAGTGATATGTTAATTTTACCTTGAATTTCTTTTATGTGTAATTTCTTTAGCTTAAAGAAAATATTTGTTATAGATTTTGCTACTCTTCTGTCACAGCTCCTTAATTCCCATTGGCATACGGTGCTGTAATGCACAGGTATGAGTCTATCATCATTATTAGGTCTTCGTTCTCCACAAACAATTGTTGGAAAAGCTAAAAATTCTGAATCTTTGTCTTCCTATAAACCTCTGGGTGTGTTAGGTTCTGCAGGTGCTAAACTTAAGACATTAACACTTTAAGTAGTAATAGTTTCATTTGTTAGCATGGTATCTAGATTTCCTGCTGCTATATTGTCTGAAGAAATCTAAGGAATCATTTGTTTCTGATGCTTCATTCAAGTTGTCTATTTGTTGATATATATACTTCCAATCTGGGTTAACAGTGATTCCGTATTCTTTAAACATGTTACTTGCTAGCCATAGTGCTGCTTGTTTGACTTTATTTGGTCTAACATTTTCAAAATGTGTGTATGATGTATATGCTAACTTTCTTTTAAATTTTATAGGAATTGTCATGTTATCATTAATTTGCCTTGGTAGTATTGTAACAGTAGTCATAACATCTGCAGGGCCATTAACTATAGCATCTGATAATGATTTCTGAAAGCCACGTAGTAATGTTCTTATTTGTAGAAAGGGAATTCTAGGTGAAACTAATCTTTCTTCTAAGTTATGCAATAGTAATTGCATTGGAATATTTGGAAATTTCATGCCATTAATAAATGAACAGGGTGGAATCATATTTTTGCTAATATGTGCATAGCAGGTGTTGCATATATAGTCAGTTGGATTTGGGGTTATGTTACATTGTACAAATGTTGAATTTGTTTTAATGTTGTTGACATTTATTAATGATTGTTTATGCCATAACTGATTACAAATAGTACAAATGTATTCTGGACCATAATATATTTGTTTATGGAAGTTGCTAATTATGTCATTTGTTTTTTGTGTGTTTGTGTGTATGTTTGCCTGACTGTTTTCCGTACTGTTTATGTTGTTGCTGTGCATATTGGCTTTTTTATTAGAACTTACTACATCAGATGGGGTAATAGATCTTTTTCTTTTTAGTGATTGTGCAAATGTGTTAGTTTCTGTTTCTTTTTGTTGATTTGTTTGTATATTTGTTTGTGATATAGATATTGGCATTGCTTCTAAGTCCAAGTTTGTAATCTCATTAAAGCCAATATTTCTATTGAAATCATTTTCTGTATATGTATTAGTAATGATTGTATTATTAACTTTCTCAACATATGTTTGTGTTTCATGAAGAAATAAGCTTTTAATTCCACTATTTTCTTTTTTTTTTTTTTTTGTATTTTACATAAGCAGCTTGAAATTGTTTTTTTTATTGTATTTAATCTTATGGGAGTTAGTTCATGAGCAACATGATGTTCATGTGGAACTTTAATACTATTTGCAAGTTGAATAATATATTGTATTAATTCTTCAAAACTTATTATTTGAATAGTAATACATGTTCCATTTGGATGAGGCATTCCTTTGTTGTCTCTGCTATGTGAATCAAAAACATAATAACTATGTTCACTTTTAAAAATTGAAATTGTATATGCATTCATGCAAAGTATCAGGCCAGTATGGGAATTCACTGTTAAATGTAATGCCATTTTAATATCAAGATATAAAGGATCAATACATTGTAGTATATTACCATAAAAAGGTGTTTCTAGTTTAATGGAAAATATACTGTTAATGTGTTGTATATATTTTGGTAAGTCATCAGGATGCATATACATTTCATTATTAATAGAATGCATTTTAATATATAAATCATCTCCTAGATTCATACTATAGTGTAAATCATGGTGATTCTAACTTCCTGCAGGTGTACAGCAATTGTGTACAATAGCAAAAGTGCTATTTGGTAGGCATTGTTTGCCCCTTGAATTAATATTAAATATTTCATGTCCTTGATGATATTTAGCCTGTAGAATCATATTGATTCTAATGTCTTTTTAATTTTGTGGCTATTTGAAATGTCAGTGTTTTGTTTTATGTATGTATTTATTATCAAGCAGTATGGGATTTGTAATGTTTCTGTAAGTGTGTTGTTTGCTATTATGGTGCTTGGTGAAAATATTAAAAATGGAGTGTACTATAAGTTTTTTTTAGTTTTTTCAGTATTGTTTTGTTTTTCTATATTATGTATTTGTATATTTAAGTTTGTTGTTGTTCTTAAAAAAATGTTAATACAAATTATACTTACTTTTTGTTGTTTTCTTTTTCTGTGAACGAAAAAAAGATTTTGATCAGATTGAATTGAAAATGTGTTTTATTCTTTCTACATTTGTTTAGTTTTTTAATAGGTTGTAGAAGTCATAGATGTATATATATATTGTTAGATAGCTATATGAAATCATTAATTTGATAGAGAAATAGATTTATATAGTGATAGATGATAACTAGGTAGATAGATAAAGATAAGTAAGCTGTGTAGTTAGTTTAAAGAGTGATATTGTTTTTAAGCTATATAAGTTGTTAAATGTGGGCCTAACAGTTTTAAATGTAAAGAGACAGTAGAAAACAGAGTTAGTGTTAGTTTGTAGTGATTGGACGAGTGTTTAATAAAATAAAATAAATAAAAAGGCTCTAATTGGCCTGGTAGCTTTGGAGGGAAAGAAGCAGAAGGAAATGGAGGAATTGTATGTTTGAAGTACTTGGAAGAGTGTTTAATGAAATGTGAGAAAGAAGGCACTACATTGTGTTTAGCAGCTTTGGATTAAAAGAAGCAGTAGGAAATAGAAAAAGTGCTGGTTTGAAGCACTTGGATGAGAGGTTAATGTAACTAAACAAAGTATGTGCTATAGTGAGCAGAGCAGCTTTAGAGAGAAAGAGGCAGTAGGAATGGAGCAAATATTTGTTTAAAGCGTTTGGAAGTGTTTAATAAACAGAAAGAAAGAAGGTGCTATTGTGGGGAGAGCAGCTTTTTGATAAGAAGATGCATAAGAATGTAGGAAGTGCTTGCTTGAAGTGCTTGGTAGAGTGTTTAATGGAATAAGAGAAGAAAGGCTTTGTATGGAGAATAGCAGCTTGGGAGGGAAAGAAGTAGTAAAAAATGGAACAAACACTGGTTTGAAGCACTTAGAAAAAAGTTAAATGAAACCAGAAAAATAAGGCAGTATAGTTGGGTGAGCAGTTGTTTGCTTTGAAGTAGTTATGGCACTATATATTAAATGCAACAATTCAAAACAGAGCATGTGTTGAAATAATTTCCAATTTGTAGATTGAGGCTAGAAATGCAAGTGCGTGGTTTGGCGTGGAGTAACATGGTATAATTTGCTCTAAATTATTTAAGCTCCCTAATCTAACTGACTTTCAAGTTTGCTAGCCACAAGCGAGTTTTAATGTAAAAAACAAGATTCAAGTTTGTGCGTGGGGTTAATAAATCTGCTAATCAGATATGCTTCCTGTGCCAACCTCAAGAAAATGTGTTGAGTTAACCTAATTGGTATATACGTTTTAGAGAGATAGAGATAGTAGAAAATGGAGCAAGCTGTTTTTAGAAGTGCTCAGAAGAGTGTTAAAGAAAATAAGAGTAAGAACTGTTTCTAATTGGTGTAAAATATTTAGACAGAAAGAAGCACTAAGAAATGGAGGAAGGACTTGTTTAAAGTTCATGGAAGAGTTTTAAAGGAAAGATGCGAAATAAGGTGCTATAGTATACGCAGCAGCTTTAGAAGGAAAGAAACAGTAAGAAATTAACCAAGCCACGTTTCGTTTTACAAATTAAAAAAGCACTGTGAAACAATCTCTGCAAGGTTAAAATAATAATGTTCGCCATTTGAACGGTAAAAATAACTGTATTTTAATTAAATGTTAATTACAAATAGTATTTTGCAAGTACTATAGAAACACATAAATAGATCTAAATTACAATGCCTATCAATTGTTAAAAAAAACTGAGTAAATAAAATAGATTTGCCAGTCCTTACCAATATAATTATGGATTTTTAGCATAACATCGATATCCTGTAATCTTAGGCCAATTAGTTAATCTACCTGTGCTTATTTTAATTGTGTATGTTTTTATATAAAATATCTAATGCTTCGGTGAAGCTTTCCTATGCCTTCTGAATAAGTTGACACTGTTCTAAAGTGGGCTAAAAACTCACAAAAAGGATCTAAAGCAAATACCAAACATATTTACAATCTTTTTTATGTTTTTTTTTATTAGTATATACAAGCCTTTCGGATAAAATATCTGTTCATTGTTATTAAAGAAGGGGTTCAGAAAAAAATTGTATATGCATTCATGCAAAGTATCAGGCCAGTATGGGAATTCACTGTTAAATGTAATGCCATTTTAATATCAAGATATAAAGGATCAATTCATTGTAGTATATTACCATAAAAAGGTGTTTCTAGTTTAATGGAAAATATACTGTTAATGTGTTGTATATATTTTGGTAAGTCATCAAGATGCATATACATTTCATTATTAATAGAATGCATGTTAATATATAAATCATCTCCTAGATTCATACTATAGTGTAAATCATGGTGATTCTAACTTCCTGCAGGTGTACAGTAATTGTGTACAATAGCAAAAGTGCTATTTGGTAGGCATTGTTTGCCCCTTGAATTAATATTAAATATTTCATGTACTTGATGACATTAGCCTGTAGAATCATATTGATTCTAATGTCTTTTTAATTTTGTGGCTATTTGAAATGTCAGTGTTTTGTTTTATGTATGTATTTATTATCAAGCAGTATGGGATTTGTAATGTTTCTGTAAGTGTGTTGTTTGCTATCATGGTGCTTGGTGAAAATATTAAAAATGGAGTGTACTATAATTTTTTTTTAGTTTTTTCTGTATTGTTTTGTTTTTCTATATTATGTATTTGTATATTTAAGTTTGTTGTTGTTCTTAAAAAAATGTTAATACAAATTATACTTACTTTTTGTTGTTTTCTTTTTCTGTGAACGAAAAAAAGATTTTGATCAGATTGAATTGAAAATGTGTTTTATTCTTTCTACATTTGTTTAGTCTAATAGGTTGTAGAAGTCATAGATGTATATATATATATTGTTAGATAGCTATATGAAATAATTAATTAATTTGATAGAGAAATAGATTTATATAGTGATAGATGATAACTAGGTAGATAGATAAAGATAAGTAAGCTGTTTAGTTAGTTTAAAGAGTGATATTGTTTTTAAGCTATATAAGTTGTTAAATGTCGGCCTAACAGTTTTAAATGTAAAGAGATGGTAGAAAACAGAGTTAGTGTTAGTTTGTAGTGATTGGACGAGTGTTTAATAAAATAAAAGAAATAAAAAGGCTCTAATTGGCCTGGTAGCTTTGGAGGGAAAGAAGCAGAAGGAAATGGAGGAATTGTATGTTTGAAGTACTTGGAAGAGTGTTTAATGAAATGTGAGAAAGAAGGCACTACATTGTGTTTAGCAGCTTTGGATTAAAAGAAGCAGTAGGAAATAGAAAAAGTGCTGGTTTGAAGCACTTGGATGAGAGGTTAATGTAACTAAACAAAGTATGTGCTATAGTGAGCAGAGCAGCTTTAGAGAGAAAGAGGCAGTAGGAATGGAGCAAATATTTGTTTAAAGCGTTTGGAAGTGTTTAATAAACAGAAAGAAAGAAGGTGCTATTGTGGGGAGAGCAGCTTTTTGATAAGAAGATGCATAAGAATGTAGGAAGTGCTTGCTTGAAGTGCTTGGTAGAGTGTTTAATGGAATAAGAGAAGAAAGGCTTTGTATGGAGAATAGCAGCTTGGGAGGGAAAGAAGTAGTAAAAAATGGAACAAACACTGGTTTGAAGCACTTAGAAAAAAGTTAAATGAAACCAGAAAAATAAGGCAGTATAGTTGGGTGAGCAGTTGTTTGCTTTGAAGTAGTTATGGCACTATATATTAAATGCAACAATTCAAAACAGAGCATGTGTTGAAATAATTTCCAATTTGTAGATTGAGGCTAGAAATGCAAGTGTGTGGTTTGGCGTGGAGTAACATGGTATAATTTGCTCTAAATTATTTAAGCTCCCTAATCTAACTGACTTTCAAGTTTGCTAGCCACAAGCGAGTTTTAATGTAAAAAACAAGATTCAAGTTTGTGCGTGGGGTTAATAAATCTGCTAATCAGATATGCTTCCTGTGCCAACCTCAAGAAAATGTGTTGAGTTAACCTAATTGGTATATACGTTTTAGAGAGATAGAGATAGTAGAAAACGGAGCAAGCTGTTTTTAGAAGTGCTCAGAAGAGTGTTAAAGAAAATAAGAGTAAGAACTGTTTCTAATTGGTGTAAAATATTTAGAAAGAAAGAAGCACTAAGAAATGGAGGAAGGACTTGTTTAAAGTTCATGGAAGAGTTTTAAAGGAAAGATGCGAAATAAGGTGCTATAGTATACGCAGCAGCTTTAGAAGGAAAGAAACAGTAAGAAATTGACCAAGCCACGTTTCGTTTTACAAATTAAAAAAGCACTGTGAAACAATCTCTGCAAGGTTAAAATAATAATGTTCGCCATTTGAACGGTAAAAATAACTGTATTTTAATTAAATGTTAATTACAAATAGTATATTGCAAGTACTATAGAAACACATAAATAGATCTAAATTACAATGCCTATCAATTGTTAAAAAAAACTGAGTAAATAAAATAGATTTGCCAGTCCTTACCAATATAATTATGGATTTTTAGCATAACATCGATATCCTGTAATCTTAGGCCAATTAGTTAATCTACCTGTGTTTATTTTAAATGTGTATGTTTTTATATAAAATATCTAATGCTTCGGTGAAGCTTTCCTATGCCTTCTGAATAAGTTGACACTGTTCTAAAGTGGGCTAAAAACTCACAAAAAGGATCTAAAGCAAATACCAAACATATTTACAATCTTTTTTATGTTTTTTTTTATTAGTATATACAAGCCTTTCGGATAAAATATCTGTTCATTGTTATTAAAGAAGGGGTTCAGAAAATAATATGTGTAGGAACTACAGCTGCTAATCTTGAAGTTAAAAAACCAAATGCAAGTTTTTTTTGTGGGATTATCGTGCTATGACTTCCTGCTAATCATTTAAGCTCTCTGTGCCGACCTCAAGAAACTGTGTAGAGTGTAACATAACTGGTAGTTTTATAAAGCGCTACAATGCCTGCAAGTGGATTAGGCGCTTTACCTGAAATACTAAGTTAGAAGACAACGGGTTCCAATAAAATAAACATCCCAGGACGAGATTTGTCATTGGTTTATTATTAAATGATTCTCTAAAAATCACTTTCTCTCACTGCCTACCCTCAATAAATTAAAATGTTAGTGAAATGTAACTGGTGCTTATTGAAAGTGCTTGCATTTAAGTATATTTCATGCTATACACTCAGATACATTATGGCCTATATTTACAATAATGTATGAGATTTGACCTTAGTTTATCATGAAATGATTGTCTAAAAATCACTTACGCTCTCCATTCCTACCCTAAAAAAAAAAATTTTATGTGAAATGTAATTGGTGCTTATTTAAAGTGCTCACATTTAAGTGTACTTCACGATATCTCTTTCTGGAAGCTTATGCACTATATTTACAATGAAAAAATTAAAAACAAAGCATATGTCAAAATAAATTCAAACGTCTAGCTTAAAGAACCAAAGCCAAGTACAAGATTTGATGTGCGATTAATGTGATATCGTTTTGTGTAAAGCATGCATTCTCTTTCAGCCAAGTCCAACTCCTGTGTTGTAATGTAACGGAACTCATACTTAATTAAAGTGCTTCAAATACCTTAAGCTGCATTAGCCCTAAACTAAAATACAACAATTTTGAATCAAGAAATGGTGAAATAAAATAAAAAACCATGAACGAGATTTGGTGTTGGGTTAACGTTGATTAATTTTGTTTCAATCATTTAAGCTCCTTCATGCCTGCCCTAAAAAAAGTTTCGTTTTATGAAATATAACCGGTGCTTATTTAAACTGCTCCAATACATTTGGATATAAGTATTTTGCTTACGTTCGACCATTTTAAAACATTTTGCACTTCAAAAAATGCAAACTTTTAAATCATCAAAGAAAGTCTACAGGAAACCAGAGGCAGCCTTCAATTAGTACATTGAGGCACAGCAGGGCTGTCTTAATGCTGTAGCACCCTCTAAAAATGCTCAAATAGGTGTTACCACTTTACACTAACGTGTGCTTAAGCCTGAATAAAGGCTGTCTGTCATGCTGCTGAACTCCTTATGACGAACTGCAAATGTAAATAAAATATTATGTTAGAAGAGGTCATTTGCGCTTTTTACCCCTAAACTTTACATTACTAAACACTGCTAAAATTATAAATATATTTTAAATTTGCTAATATTGCAAAGTAAAATAATATAGCCGCCAAACCGAGATGATGTAATACTTTTAAAATGTAACCACTGACAGAAGAATATATATAGCATAACAGCTAAAGCTACAAACTGAAATGCTGGCTAACTATGTTCGAGTCTTTGCAGTGGGTTAATTTTTGTGGAGTTAATCTCCTAGTGCATATTATAAAAGTATACATGTTCTGAAAAACTGGTGGATAAGGTGCTCCTAGGCCTTCTAAATAAATTTACTGTGTACCAATAAAAACACAAAAGTGCTATATTTGGCACAGCAACTGTAGAGGTAAAGAGACATTAGAAAACGGAAGAAAAGCTTGTTTAAAGCGCTCGTAAAAGTGTTTAATGAAGCAAAACATAAATGGCGCTAAAATGGGCACAAAGGGTTTGGAGGAAAAGAGATAATAAAAAAAAAGAAAGCAAATTTTAAAAATGCTCAGAACAGTGTTTAGTAAAATAAAAAGTGCTTAAAAGAGTGTTTATTTAAAATAGAAAAATAAGGCACTACATTGGGCCCAGCAGCTTACAAAGAAAGAAGCAGTAGAAAAAAAAAAAAAGAGCTTGTTTGAAGCGCAATTGAATGTGCTCCATACATTTGGATCTAAGTATTTTGCTTACGTTCAACCGTTTAAAAAGATTTTGCACTTGATAAAATGCAAACTTTTAGATCATCAAAGAAGGCCTACAGGAAACCAGAGACAGCCTTCAATGAGTACATCTAGGCACAGCAGGGCTGTCTTCATGCTGTAACACCCTCTAAAAATGCTCAAAAAGGTGTTACCACTTTACGCTAACGTGTGCTTAGGCCTGACTAAAGGCTGTCTGCCATGCAGCTGAACTCCTAATGACAACCTTAAATGTAAGTAAAATATTATGTTAAGAGAGGTCATATGTGCCTTCTTACACCCCAACTTCACATTACTATAGAAAGCTCAAATTAAAAATATATTTTTAACTTGCTAATATTGTATTGTATTGTAAAATAATATAGCCGCAAAACCGAGACGATGTAATACTTTTAAAATTCAAACACTAACAGAAAGTATATATAGCATAACAGCTAAAGCTGCACACTTAAATGCTGAGTAAACAAGTTTGAATGTTTTTCCAGTGAGTTAGTTTTTGGGGAGTTAATATCCTTGGGCATATTATAAAAGCATACATTTTCAGAAAAAGTAGTGGATAAGGTGCTCCTAGACTGTCTAAATAAATTGACTGTGTACCAATAAGAACACGAAAGCGCTATATTGAGTAAAGCAACTGTAGAAGGAAAGAGACCTTACAAAACAGAAAAAGAGCTTGTTCAAAGCACTCGTAAAAGTGTTTAATGAAGCAGAATATAGAAGGTAACGTGACTCGTACTTATTTAAGGCGCTGCAAATACCCTCAGCTGGATTGGGCACTATAAATAAAATACGACAATTTACAACACAACATGTGTTCAAATAAAATACAAAAACAGGGCGAGATTTTGCCTCGGTTTGCAATCCAAGAATCTTTTCAAAATCACTTGCGGTCCCCGTGCCTACACTACAAAAATGTATTTTTAGGTAAAATGTAACTAGTGCTTATTTACAACGCTCACATTTAAGTCTATTTCACGCTAAACCAAGTTAAAACAGAGCATGTATCCAAATAAATTCCAACGCCTAGCTGTACCGTTTTGTATAAATCACGCGATCTCCTCCAGCCAACACCAACAAAACTGTGTTATAATGTAACGTAACTCGCACTTATTTAAAGCGCTGCAAATACCTTCGGATAAATTAAGCACTGTAAATAAAATAGGACAATTTAGTGGCAACATATGTTCAAAATAAATCACAAAAAAGGAGAATATATCGAACAGGACTAATCAGCAACTCGACGAACAAGAACAAAAAAAAAGTTCAGCTGTAAAACAATAAATAAACAAAAGAGGAGGGATACAAGTACTAAGTCCATGCTCCAGAGGTGGGAACAAATTGCAGAAAAGGAGGGCACAAATAGCAAATTAACCTCACAAAACAAAGGATTCTCAGAATGACACACCAGCGAACCAATTAAAGGGGAAAGGCGGGGAGAAACCCCACAGGAAAATACAACACGCCTCGAAGAGGCAGCGCATGCTCTGCCTAGGCGAGACCTAAAAAACACACAGCGGCAGACAGGGAAACATTTCACATGACATAACCCATTTTTAAATTCAGACCTACACTAACTCTGGTTAATTTTAATGCGAAATTCGCTTTCTGTATACAAATGCATGCGATGCAGATTAATGTAAATGTGAAAAGCATAAAATAATGACAAAGTGTCACCCTTTAGGTCTAAGTTTGAAGCATTCTTTAGCTTTAAAGTTGGTGTATACCATGTTCTATTATTATGTTTATGTGAAAGAATATGTGCACTCATGCGAAGCGATACATTACAGGTGCTGTGTTGGCAGCAAACAATAGCCGTGATTATGAGTTGATGAGAATGTTTATACCCCAGCATGAACCCCTGTGTGTGCAAGGATTGTAGTTGTGAGTTGGCTGGTATTTACCACTTCCAGTAATTAAAAGGTATGGTACATTCCTCATCCTTTGGTCAATTTTAGCAGGTAAAACATGCCCTGAGTTTATCAGGGTAAAAGATACGGCATTTACCGTAGTATGTGGATTTTTGGGGTGCACATTAAGCCCCAAAAACTCCTACTAGGTGCTGTTTCATCACATCCAATAAATAACACACCTAGGGTGTTGTTATTCATCATATGGGGTAAATAGCATCTTCATTCGGACAAACTTGAATTAATGTCCAGCGTGGTTTCCCACAGCAAGCAACAGATAGCGCTGTGTAGTGCTGTTTCAAGCGGATATTTTTTGTTGAACCTTGCTGCTTCAGACTAGCATTGTGTTGTCGTGCGAAAAGTGCTCAGGGCACATGAAGTGTTGACATTGTCTTGCTCGTGTGTCACCTTGTAGGTTCCCACGTTTACATGTTACTAGTGCTTGGCAACTGGCATTCCCTCCCCAGCTGACAAGTCGGCGCTTTGCCACACACCCTTGAGAGGGTGAAAACCTATAACCCGTTGGTAAGTAAACCAGCTGCTATTTCTACAGAACTCCATAATGAAATGCGCGTGCATTAGTAAGGGGGAGGTAAGCCTGGTGTAGTTTTCAGTACCAACAGTAATATTAGCCCACATGATTTTAGCATTGTTTGGCCGCGTTGCATGATGATACGCACCAATAGCTGTGAAAAATTAACTTGTTGTTTCTGGTGTTTGGGTACTGACGGACAGCAGTGGGTGTGGTTGTTAGTGCAGAAAAACCTACAGGCTGTGTGATAAACTGCGGGTGCCTTTCTGTCGGTAGCAGTAGGCTGCTTTCGGTTTTGTTGTTGTAGTAAAAACAGTGGCATACCTCAGGAGCTTCGATGTGGGAAACTGCGGATCGTGCATTCAAAAACAGGCAAAAAGAAAAATAGTGGCACCACAAACTGCAAAAATTGGTTTTGTTTAGCCTGACCACCTCCCAGTGCATCGCAAGGGGGCACCGAAGGTGATGCCCCCTGAAACAAGGTTGGCTACTATCATCCTAAGTCTGCAATTCCAGATTTTTCAGTGAAAAAATGCACAGATACAAGACGGACATAAATGACCTGCATCAAAAATGATTTTTAACTAATAAATAGCCCCAAACATGGCAGCTTACTTTAATAGGATTCAGGCATTACCCTGATACGTAGTCCTCTTCCTCCCAGTCAATTGGAGGTGCTCTGGCAGGGAGAGGGAGGGAACAGACTGGGGCGAGGAGGACTACGTATTGAGGTAATGAAGATTACTGGTAAGTAAAGAAATCATTACCCCCTCAACTCTGTCCTCCTAGTCCCAGTCCTAAGGTATGAGGATGAACAGAGGCACAGAAAAGCACCAACAAATGCATGAATCAAAAAGCTTTATTATCAATAAGCAACCAATTTATTGCTGAATGCAAGACAACAGAACCAAAATTCACATCTGAGCCAGAAGATAAATCAAGACTTTAATGATTCACAAACATCAAATGTAAAATCCAAGCTGCTGCACAACAGATTTCCTCGATGAAAGCATCACCCATATCCACCCAAGAAATGGAAACCCCTCTAGTTGAGCAAACTTGAATTTGAAGAGGTGCAACCTCCCCATTCAGCTCATAAGCCTGAGAAATAGCATGTTTGATCCATCTTCTAATGGTTTGACAAGCAGCCTTTTTTTACCTTTGTTAGCAGATCTAAAGAGTTTGAAAACACGCAATGGACATCCCACAGGTACTAAGGGAACAAGGGCAAGTATTGTGTAAAGGAATAAGGGTCCCTTAGATAAAAGGATTATAGATTTAAATACCACATAGAATCACAATGAAGTCTATGGAAAACATTCAATTAATATGTATATTTTTTCCAAACAAAAGTAAGACAACAGTGTAGTGGGAAAACAAAAGCGTTGGAAACCGTAAATCATAATTGCTCAGGCATACTCCATGTGACAGAAAGCACAGTTAAAGTCAAAATTTTATAGAACTTTTCTTCATGTCAAAACACACATTATTGTACAGAGTCCAAGTACTAAATGTTGGCTACGTTTCAATCCCGTATTTGATTGTTTAGATCATCATCAGGAAAGAAAAATGATGCCTGAGATGCACATTGGTAATCACTTAATATATAACCAAGACCTGGTAAAAGTAAAGGAAGAAAAAAAGGAGAAAAGAAAAAAAAGGATACGCGAGAGAGAGAAAGGAAAGAAAAGATTTGATTAGATATTGCTATATGTCAAAAATATAATACAAATGTGCTGCCATACAATACATCTCATGTGGGAAAGATTCGCCATGAGTGTTCTTATGATGCACCACTACTCGGATCAGGGTGATATTTGAAGCTAGTAAGCCACTGACTGTGTCCTAGAACAGTAAGGAATTAGGACCAATGTATATAGTCACATGTGACACAAAAAGAATTAGCCCAATCAATGCTTACAGAAACCAATCGCTTTTCGTTCTGTGGGTACGAAGGTTATACAAGGTTATGTGCCATGAAGCTGTGAAGTCATGCCATGCTTAAGCAAACTAATCACCCAGTGAGTAGCACAGCAAGAAGGTTCTAATGCTATAACCCACCAGAATAAACCTTTGTAGGGACATCTGTCAATTGAGAAGTCCTCAACTAATCGACGTCATTCATTATGGATGATTCACATACAAAACCAATATTTAACCTCTCCACCTCTCTTCTCATAAACTTTCCTTGGCTGAAACCTCACTATTGAGTATGGGCCTTTCATTTGTCCCCACCACTCGCCCAGATTTCTTGAACTTCAGACTGAGGTCCTACGCTTCTTTAGGGAATTTCACCTACATGTTTTTTTAGACAGAATCTCTGCATTCCCTGTACTGGACATACTAGCCTTCGTAGCGCATCCACCTTTTCACCTCCACATAGTTCCTTACCCCCTGAAATACACACCTTTGAGAGTTTAATTCTTGACTAACTCAACACTTTAGAAAATGAACTGACCTTCATTCCCTGCAACCTCTCTTTACAAGAGAAGAATGCTCTTATGACATTAAAATCCACTCATTCACTTGCCATGAAACCGGCAGATAAGGGAGGGGGTATTGTGATCCAGGACATTGAACCTTATAAAAATTAAATTGCCAGACACTTCTCAATAAAGATAATTACAAGAAACCTGGGGGTGATCCTACTCCTACTATTCGGAAAGTAATTGTTGATAATACTGTGAAAGGAAAGATAGGGGGTTTTCTGTCTCAGCATGACTTTCAGTACTTGAATACTAGGTCTGCCAGGGTACCTGTAATCTATACATTACCTAATGTTCATTAGAACAGTGAGTCCCCTCCGGGGCGCCCAATTGTTTCAGGGTTTGGTTCCATACTTGAACCTTTAAGCCATTATGTAGACTCCTTTTTTCAAGGAATTTGTCCCAATCGCACAATGTTATGTTAGGGATTCTATGGACATGATTAATCAGATTGAACATTTATCTTTTGAGCCTAACCCGAGCATTCTCTGCACTATGGATGTGCAATCTCAAAAAACCCAAAGCAGACCCAGAAGACCTCACAAACTACCAACCCATTTCTCTTCTCTCCTTCCCTGCAAAGGTCGCAGAGAAGATAGTCAACGCACAACTATCTCACTTCCTTGAAGAAAACAATATACTCGACACGTCCCAATCCGGATTCCGCAAGAACCACAGTACTGAGACCACCCTCATCGCCTGCACAGACGACATCAGGAACAGGGTGGACAAGAGCGAGACTGTCGCCCTCATCCTCCTAGACCTCTCTGCAGCTTTTGATACTGTATGCCACAAAACTCTTCGCGCACGCCTGTTCGATGCCGGAATCTGCCACAAGGCCCTGGAGTGGCTCACCTCCTTCCACTCTGAAAGAACCCAAAGAGTTTGCCTCCCTCCTTTCTGGTCTACAGCCACCAAAATCATCTGTGGGGTCCCCCAAGGCTCCTCCCTCAGCCCCACCCTTTTCAACATCTACATGGCTCCTCTCGCCAACATCCTCCGCCCCCACAGCATCACCATCATTTCTTACGCTGACAACACCCAGCTCATCATCTCCCTCACCTTGAACCCAGTCACCACCAAGACTAACCTGCACGCCAGACTCCTTGACACTGCCAAATGGATGACCCAAAGCCACCTCAAATTGAACTCAAACAAAACAGAGATCATCATCTTCGGCCCCAACAAGAAAGCATGGAACGACTCCTGGTGGCCCACCACCTTCGGACCACCCCCAGCACCCACCACCCACGCACGCAACCTTGGCATCATACTGGACTCATCACTCTTCATGACCCAGCAAGTTAACGACATATCATCCTCCTGCTTCAACACCCTTTGCATGCTATGCAAGACTTTCAAATGGATACCCCTAGAAACAAGAAAAACTGTCACCCACGCCCTCATCAGCAGCAGACTGGACTACGGCAACGCCCTCAACGCTGGGTCAACAGCCAAACTTCAAAGAAAACTCCTGCCAATCCAGAATTCAGCCGCACAACTCATCCTTAACCTCCCTCGCCACAAACATATATCCACCCACCTCAGATCCCTACACTGGTTGCCAATCAACAAAAGGATCATTTTCAAAGTCCCCGTCCACGCTCACAAGGCCTTCCACGACACCGAACTGGCCTACCTCCGCCGACCTCACCCTCACCCCAGTCCCCCACATCCAACGCACCACCTCCGGCGGCAGATCCTTCCCCCACCTCGCCGCCAAGACCTGGAACTCCCTCCCCACCAACCTACACAAGACCTACTAACTTTCAGAAAGCACCTAAAAACATGGCTTTTCGAGCAGTAACCGGCCACTACCCCCCCCTGCAGCACCTTGAGACCCTACCAGGAGAGTAGTGCGCTTAAGAAATTGATTGATTGATTCTTATCCCTGAACATTCCACAGGGTGAGTGGATCAAGATCATTCAGGACATTCTTGAACACAGAACCCACCCACATCCCATCCCCACATAGTTCATATTTCAACTTCTTGAAGTGTGCTTCACTCGTAATTTTTTCTTTTTTGATGGCCACTTCTATCAACAAATCAAGGGGACATCTATGGGATTAGTTTTTACCCATAATGTTGCAATTCTGTTCATAGACAATTTGGAGACACGTCAAATTATCACTCATAATAACCCATACCGGGACAGCGTTGCTGCTGGAATTTAACCACATAGCAGATCAGAAATTGTCTTCCTGGATTTGAATATAAAATGTGTTGAGGGTGAACTGATCACATCTTTACATCATAAACCTACTGCAAGGAATACCCTACTGTCATATAAAAGGAATCACCCACAGGCTTTGAGAGATTCCTTACCATACTCACAATTCCTTTGGATCCATAAGAGTTGTTTTTTCAAGCAGGATTTGTTTTCCGAGGCAAATTTTGGGGTGATTAAATTCTATGCCAGGGGTTATCCCCGAAAATTAGTAAAATAGGCCCTAAAGAGGGCACGGTATTGCCCAAGGGATATACTTTTGACCACTAAGGATAGGGCAAGGATTGCCTACTTAATATGTGCCACGAACTTCTCGACTGTATCCAATCAAATGAGGAAATGTATCCTCAAATACTGGCCGGTGCTAAATGCAGGTGAATTGCATAGGCAATTTTTTGTCCATGAAATAAAATCTACGTTGGACAAACAACACAGTCACCTACGATGTCAGGTTGTTAATGTCCCATTGGTGGATCACTTTATGTAGAAAGGACACACTGTTAACGGCCTTCGCTGGCAGGTAATCACTGTTTTCAAACCACCAGAGAGGATTTTGATTTAGGTGCACTTCTCAACAATGCGGAACTAAAATTGATACTCCGCGCCAGTAGTCTACATTCTGTTTTGATTAAAATCGAGGACTGGACTGCACTCATTTGAGGCTTATGAACTTGCCAGAAACTATGACTCTGTGTCTGCAGGAATTATCAGCTCTTTTGATTGTGACCTAGCTTGCCATGGTGTACCACCTTAAGGGTTGGTATTGTGAGCACATCTGACCTTATTTGGTTTGTTATCTTTAATTTATAAGGGGAGGCATTGGAGGTTCGATGGACCTTTTGACAACGCTTAGAGTATTCCAACCCCAAGTTTCAACTCCATTATAAATCATCAACAATAACAATTGAAAATATCAACAGTCTTTGGAGACATTAAGCTCATGCACCATGACCCCTTTGGCCATGAATAACCACACCTTTAGTTAAAAGTTTGAATATTTATTTCCCTATATTAACAATACTAACATCATGTAACTTAGTCTCAAAATTAAATGATATGCATATAAAAACAACACTGGTTGACCAAACCTTCTAAAGAATCTCAATTTAACAAATGCACGGATTACTACGCATTTGAGAGTTACAGTACAAATCAATGGCAAGAACAACTGAGCAATAAAAATAGCATACATTTAGAATGAGCAAAGAAATAACATCAACTGTTGTTCATAATTAGCAAATATTCTCTGTGGGTTTACTAGCTAACCTTCTGATTAGAATAGCATGTTTGGGCTTTTATAGAAAACTTCTAACTATGGCCCATCAAAACAGTGGTTGGTACCTAGAAAGAAACAAAGAACATAATCTGCAACATTTTAATTAGCATTTGTTATACCTCTACTCAGTATGCATCAGCAAACTGCGATTATCTTCGTCAGTCAGACATAAGCTCGATCAGCATCAGCAACCGAAATGTGAAAAGGAATGGTTCAGGATTGGGGACTCTAAGCTCCCCGAACCATTAGCGCGGCGGACAAAAAAAGGGAATTATGACTGTGGCGGAAACCGACAACATACACAGCCACTTTAACACTCCGACCGCCACGGCGGTACAGACAAGCAGCACAGCGGTCACCGCCAACAGACAGACGGAAGACAATGTACCGCCCACAGTATCACAACCCGCCAATCCGCCACCTTTTCCGGGGCAGATTCACCATGGATAAAAACACAGTGGAAACAGCTCTTACAATGGGAAAACGCTCACCTCAACACACTCCACGAGGAAGGAGGCCACCATGCACCCGTAACTACAAGTACTCCCTGCGTTTGTCTTCCTGCTCCTCTACGAACACCAGCAACGTAGGCGCCGAAGACAACGGTGAGTACTGCACCTACGACATAGAGGAGGCAAAAGTCAGGGACACACACACGCAACACCTCAAGATATCATTTTTTTAAAGTGTAGATGGGTCTTAATCCATAAGAATCAGTTGTTGTATCTTTTTAACACACAGTACCTGGGATGCATAAAAAATAACTATGCAGAGGGCAGCAGAGGATGTGATGTTTTGGAAAGTAAAGTGATGCGTCAATTTTTCCTGCGGAGGTAATGCGTTAATTTTTTCCTTGCAGGCAAAGTGATGTGTCGTGTGGTGATATTCTGACACCCAGACATGATACATGAAAATTCCAATATGCGCTGGGAAGATGAAACAGGTGCTGCATTGATCTAGTAGGAGATGCAGTTAATTTTCAGCTGCGAGACAGGCACTGCATCAATTTTTGCAGGTGTTGCATCAACATTTTCAATGCAGTGGATTTTCTCTCTCAGATGAATTCTTTGATGGCGCTGAGACTTATTAACAGGAGGAAGGCTCAGTCAAAGCCTTTGCAGAACTCTTGTGGTGGAAGGCAAAGGTTTTGCAGCAGAGTCAGGGCAGCTGACATGAGGGCAACAAGCAGGAGAGCAGTCCTTCCAGAAAAGCAGTCCAGATGAGTCCTTTGGGCAGCAAGGCAGTCCCTCTGACAGAGTCCAGTTGAAGGCCCAGAAGTGTCTGATTTGGTGGGGTCACAGACCAAGTATATATTCCCAAATGTGCCTTTCAAGTAGGCCTGGATGTAAAACTCCGCTTGCAGAGATTGTGGAATTCGGCAACTCCGTGTTCTGCGGAGAATGCAGAGTTACCGATAGACAGCCTGCTACGGAGCAGAGTTTTTTTCCCATTGGAGTGCTCTTGATATCATTGCGTTTCTGTGGAAAGCTCATGAGCACAAGCATGATTTTGTAACCCTCATGAGTTCCCACAAGATGATGCGGTCACGCCAGTGACTTCTGGTGCTTCTTTTGTGATGTAGGTGAGCATGAGTGCGATTGACCGCTGCTGCAGCCTGGAGAAGATCTTGCAGCTAAATCTCCTCAAAAAGACGTTCTAATGGACCGTTCACATTGTTTTTTTGTGCGAGGAATACTTTTTTCATTTAGTTTTCTTTTCTCAACAAGAGGAAGTTCCCTAGAGACTCCATCTTCCTGTTCCTGTCCAGCAGGCTCCTCCCAGTGATTTGTCCGAAAGAATCACTTTGTCTCCTGGATGTATCATTGGATTTCACAAATACAATCTAAAACACTTATATAAGGGTGTTGTACAACTTGTTTGTTTGCTAGAAGGCATGCACCAGGATTTGTACTTTTATTCAATTTTTTTAATTTATTGTGGTAGGTGGCATGCAGTTTCAGTAGGGGACCAGTTATTGTTTTACTTGTATTTGTTCTTCTTTGAAGGAAAAATGTTGTACAGTTCAGTACATTTTCTCCATGCTTTGTAATACATTTGCAATATTCATTTAATTCACCATGTGACCTAGTCTGCTAATGGGCCTTCTAGCTGTTGGCCTAGTACGAGTCATGAGTGCATGATGAAAAAACTGTTTTTGTGGTGTCTGTTCAAATTAAATATTATTTAGACCATGGCTGGCATTGGAATAAATAATTAAGATACAAAATGTTGTTGTTTGGCGGTCTTTAATGGTTTTCTTTTTCTGCAAATAGTGTATGGTGGGTTAATATATCTGTTGTCTTTTTTCTTATTATTTATGTTGTTGTCAAATGTACTTTTTTTAGCACATTTAATTTTTTGGGGGGAATTACTGACTTAATGCTGTTTTTTTCTCCTTTCTTACCAATGCTTCCTTTGTCCGGCCAGTGTGCAAGTGTGTTTGCCATAGACTGTCATTTGTCTTTGTTCCCCATGCTATGTAGCTAGGGGCCCTTTTTTGTATAGTCAATTGTAGGCCTATATGTGTTTTTTGTTTTCCATTCATCCTGCTTGTTGTTTGATGATGTGGCTGGCAGGCATTTTGTGTAGGAAGCCAGTGTGCTTTTGCCATAGCCCTGCACGTGTTCTTTGTTGTGGCCATGCCTCCTTGCTAATTGTTGTTGCTGTTTGACCATGTGGCTGCCAGCTATTTTGTGTAGGAAGTCAGTGTGCTTTTAGGCCTCCGTATGTTCTTTGTTGTGGCCATGCCTCCTTGCTGGTTGTTGATTGACCATGGAGCTGGCAGCCATTTTGTGTATTATGCTTGAGGCCTAATAGCTCAATGCTCATTGCTAAATGTACTGTATGACCAGTGTTTTATATTATATTATATATTTTTTTTTGCATTTTTCGCCTGCACCATTCCTTGCCTCCCAAATGCCAGTGGTTTCTCATGATTGTCCTCTTCCAGTAGTATATCAGCAAATATTTTTTTTAATGTATTTTGTTTAAACGTTTTTCCGCAAACTTTTTAAATGTAATTTTTTCAAATACTAATTATTAATTAATGTATTTAATTTTAATGAATTTACATTCTTTAATTGTTTTCTTAATTTTAGAATTTTTCTTAAAAAAATATTTTTTAATCAGCTTTTATTTTATTTTATTCTTTTTATGTTTTTCCAAGCTCTTCTTCTGATGGTCAAGACTCCACTTAAATGCCACCTCAGTCTGAGACACACCAGGAGAGGCAAGGAGTGAAAAGAAACATTCCTGAAAGCCTTAGAGTTATGAATGAAAAAGAGGAGGAGGATGAGTCTGACGACGAGCCAGTCATCATGGATGTTAGTCCAGCCACAGTGGAGTCCAAAATTACCCCATCTTCTTAACCTGCCCTGAGGGATGTGTCACAGATACCACCACCACCACTGCCAGCTTCCATTTTTACAACAAGGCCCGTCTGTGACCTACATCCAAAGCCGCCTTAGTAGAATTAGGCACTGCAGAGAGGCAAATGTCATCAAAACACCCACCTACCGCCACTTCTTCCAACATTGGCAGTGGCGCCAGTGTTAGAAAGTGGACCTCCCCTGTTTGGAACTTCTTTACAGTTAGTGAAAAGGAGCCGACATTGACATATTCTCCATTTGCTGAGTGAGTGCTAGTCAGAGTAAGCTAGTTATAAACTATGGTACTGTTTCTCAAACAACCAATTTGAGAAAACACTACCAGTCCGCTGGGTGGCGCACCTTAATGGCCAAAAACCTGCAAGTGGTGTTGGTGAAGGTGGTGAGAGCAGGGAATCTAATCTGATCATGGTGGACGGTGAACGTGAAGAAGAAGCTGACATTTTATTTACACAAATCAGCCCTGTCCCCAGCACTGCAGTAGTATAATCGCCCACATCAGCAACATCGCCATGGCACAAGACTCGGAGTCAGGTCGAGACACCAAGGCAAGAGCAGAAAGTGGCTGCCCCGCTGAGATGCACATTGAGCTTACCACCACCTTCTGGTTTCAAGAAGTTGCCTGCATTAATGGCACCAGTGAAGAAAAAAACCCAGGCTACTATTACTGCCATGTTTAGGTAGGAGAAAAAGTACAAATGTAACCACCCAACAGCAGGTTTGTACAATGGAAGCCAGCTAAAATTATAGCGCTGGACTTCCTTCCTTCTTCGTTTTTGGAAGAAGTGGATTTTTTGGAATGTGTGGCAGCTATCTACCCGAAATAGAAGGTTACCGACCAGACCTATTTTGCCAGAGTTGTTGTTCCAGCACTACATGATGATGTGCTGGAATTGGTTAGACAAGCTTTGCAGCAGAGGGCTGTCCAAACAATACACCTGATGACAGACATGTGGAATGTTAGACCTGATAGCCTTAGGGTGGTCATCCCTCAAATCTTTGCCTGCCTTCCTCTACTTTTCTGATGCAGTTTTTGCTGGTTTTAGGACTCTGACCAATTTACCACTGCTAGCCAGTGCGAAAGTGCATATCCTTTCTTCCTTAAACATGGTAACATTGGTTCATTCCCAATTGGCATATTTGATTTACTTGTAAGTCCCTAGAAAAGTGCATTAAATGTGCCCAGGGTCTGTAAATTGAATGCTACTACTGGGCCTGATGCACTGGTTGTGCCACCCACATAAGTAGCCCCTTAACCATGTCTCAGGCCTCCCATTGCAAGACCTGTGTGTGCAGTTTTACTGCCACTTCGACTTAGCATTTAAAAGTACTTGCCAAGCCTTAAACTCCCCTTTTTCTACATATAAGTCATCCCTAAGGTATAACATAGGTAACCCATAGGGCAGGTGCTATGTAGGTAAAAGGTAGGACATGTAAATTTGTGTTTTACATGTAATGGTAGTTGAAAACTTTTAAATGTGTTTCCACTACTTTGAGGCCTGCTCCTTTCACAGGCTAGCATTAGGACTACCCTCATGTACTGTGTGAGTGGTAGATTCTGATCAGAAAGGGGTAATCAGGTCATATTTAAAATGGACAGAATGGTAATAGAAAATCCTGCTTCTTGGTGAGGTTGCATTTTATATTACTGTTTTACAAATGCCACTTTTAGACTGTAAGCATTTCTCTGTACTTAAAATCCATCTGTACCTTACAACCTGTCTCCAATCAATGTCTGGGATTCCTGGCCAGGAAGGGTAGAGGGCCTGACACTTACATTTCAAAGGCTAGTGGCCTGTACTCACACAATGAACTGCAATACCCCCTATTGGGACCCTGGCAGACAGGCCTGCACTGAAAGGGAAACTTGTGCACTTCAAAAACACTCTTTGAAGTCCCCCCCACTTCAAAGGCATTTTCGAGTGTTTAAACTGGGTCCCTGACTCCACCAACTCAGACACTTCTGGTTCTGAACCTGCAGCCTGTCAAGGGGAACTACCTGGCTGCCCAAAGGACTCATCTGGACTGCTTTGCTGAGAAGGACGGTTGCCCTGCTGTTGCCCTGCTGCCTGCTGACCTCTGACTTTGCTGAGAAGTGCTCTCCAAGGGCTTGGATTAAGCTTGCCACCTATTGTCTGAAGTCTCAGGGCCAACTGAGACTTCAGGAAACTCCTTGTGCGCTGATAATCAACGCACAGCCTGCTGTAAACGACGCACAGCCTGCCTTTTGCGGCGGAGAAATCGCCGCACAGTTGAACCAGAATGATGCAGCCTGACTTCCCAAGTGGAAATTCGACACAGAGCCTGCCTTGTGACGGAAAATTCAATGCATCACCCTACTGGATCAGTGCACAGCTGAACCGGAACAAAACAGCTGCTTCTCTGAGTCGAAAAACGATGCAGCATCTGCCGTGTGACAGAAATTCACTGCATTGCACTACCAGATCAATGCAATGTCTGTGACTTCTTCCAGCATGCCCAGGATTCCCTCGCATGGTCCCTGGGTGTCAAAAAGATCTCTACATCGCAGTGAGGTAGCAAAACTCTATGGCGAAAAACAACGCAGGACCCTTGCAGTGTGGAAGAAATGACGCAACGTCTGTGCCGCGTTGAAAAATCCGACGCACACACCTTATTTTATCCATGCATAGCCTCCTCTGCGGTCTCCGTGTGTGTTTTTTTTACGCAAACTAGGTACTTTGTGAAATCAAGTGACAACTGTTGATTTAAAAAATTTAAGACTCTTCATAAACTTGCAAAAGTGATATTTCAACTTGTGCTTATTGAATCTTTATCGTTTTGATATTATTTTATTCAGATAAATATCATCTATTTTTCTAAACCTCTGTGGTGTGTTTCTGTGGTGTTTTCACTGCATTACTGCATGATTTATTGCACAAATCCTTTACACATTACCTTCTCAGTTAAGCCTGACTACTCAGTGCCAAGCTACCAGAGGGGGGCACCGGATATTTTGGATTGTGCGTGACTTACCCTGACTAGGATTGTGGTCCCTACTTGGACAAGGGTGTATACCTGTGCCAACTAGAGACCCCATTTCTAAAATGGACCAGTTGCCAAACCACTGGTTACATGTGCATAACTGCACACTGGATATCTTTTGTGGAGGTTAGAGAAATGTTATCTGCAGGTGTTGACACTGCTGACATTTTTTAATGGTGCGCGGAAGCATGCAACGGTAGCTATGTTCACCATGGAGAAATCCCATACAGCTGCAAACATCTTGGATAACTTTAACAACAAGGTCTTTGAATGGCTGCACCCTAGAAGTTTTAACATTGGATTTGTTGCCATGGAGAATGACAGTAATATAGCTAAGGCCATGTCAGATGGTGGCTATTTCAGGGCCCTGTGTTTGGCGCACTGTATCAATATCATTGTACAGGACTCTCTCATAAAAGAATCCTGAGTCAGCAATTTACTGTCTACATGCAGAAGAATCTTCATTAATTTCAGCCCAGGAGTTTTTGAGGATTAACCAACGTAACAATAGAATGCCAATTAAAGCACTCATTCAGGAGGTATTCACCTTATTACATGTTGCAACCTCTGTTTGAGCAGTATAGACTGATCATTGAATATGTCATGCAAAGAGGGGGTACAACTGTGAAAGGCATGATCATTGAGATGAACCAATGGGGCCTGGTCAAATTGCTGAGAGAGAGGCTTCTTCCTTTTGAAATGTTTACACTGGAAGTTAGCAAGGATGACTGTACCATGGGCCAAGCTATCCCATTGTTGCATGTGTTGCAGAAACAGCTAAAGGAGGTGACTGAAACGTACACAGGTGTGGATGTAAAAAAACAGATGTGCAAGAGTTGACGGAGAGCTTAATCCTTTGCTTATCAGTTAATACAAGAATGCAAGGAGACATTGTATCATCCAAACATTACATCTGTGCCACAATTCTTGACCCGTGGTACAAACAATTACTGGCCACTTTCATTCCTGTTTCAGGCAGGGATGTTTTAACCTACAAGATGTGGATTGCTGAGGAAGCCAGTGACCTAGAAAAAGAAAATCTGGGAATAAGAAGCACACTTACAGGCAGAGACTCTGGGGCGCAGCCTACAACTTCCATAAAGCCTGCAGACTGTGCTGTTGGCTCACAGCAGCAAAAACCAACACCACCAACAACAACAAAAGGAACAGGAGCAGCAGCCCCAACATCTGCATTTGATTGGTTTCCATAGAACTCTCTATCTTCAAAATGCTTTAGAAAATAAAAATTAAAAAGGAGGGTATAGCTAGCTGGGGGAGCATTATTATTTTATTTGTTTTTGTCTCACTGACAAATAAGCCTCCAACCTTTTAGACATATGTATGGCCGGAATGTTTGGAGTTGGTCCTGTGTGTGCAGTGAGGAAGCCCTTCCCTCCAAATCCCTTCAAGGACATTGGAGAGACAATGTCTGTCTCCATCTCATGCCTATTCTTTCTTTTATCCCCTAGCAGGACTGCCCCTGAACATTTGATTTACAACATAGACTGGCCAATGTGTTTCATTTCTTGAATCAAAGAGGATCAGCAGTGTTGGAACAGGTAAGTAATGCCATGCGTGATATGAGTGATTCTTGTTTCAATGTTGAGATGATTCATTTGGTGGCAGACAGTGAGAGTGGGTGTTCATTGTTTAACTGTTATTATTACACTTGTTTGTGTTTGTGATTGATTTACAATGTTGGTGGCTAAATGGTTGATAATTTTTTTCCTGAAGGTGATTGTTTTCCTTCCCCTTTGTTACTTAGCAAGATTTGTTTGCCAGTTTCACACTGCTTTGCTTTCTGGTTCACACTCCTCGAAGAACCGACCAGTCCATTTAGCTAACAAACACAAATCTAGTCTACACAAAAAAACTATCTTGTTGTTCAACATAGCATTGCACTACAGGTCGCTCTTTCTCAACTGGGTCCGGAGACTGGGACTCTCAGGAGGAGTCGGTAAGGAGTTGGACATAAACTTTAAATGGAGTAAGGGGGAAGATGGAAGGACTCGGAGCATGAATTGACAACTTCAACAACTGCTAGAAGAAGAAATTTATCAACTTCCTGGATATCAGCATGGACGATGACTCCAAAAGGCCTACTCAACTCTGAGGACCTGTGAGAGGCGTGTTGATTACTTGATTTGGGAAATGCAATGCTGCTGCGTATGTGCAATGGTTGGCTTGAATTTGAAAATATGTTGTTGTTTGGAGGACCTGCGGTTGTAGATAACTGGAGACAAACATGTGATGGATGATGTCACATCTTCACATTATGCAGGTACTCTAGGCTAAAGGTTATTATGATGAGGGCCATTGCCATGACAGTTGTGAGTTTGATCATCCCGATACATGCAGCCACTTGTCTGTGATTGTTGGTTGCTATAATTGCTTCACCTGATTGATCGCACATCAGTCCTAAAATGAATGATTGCAAAGGACTATGCTCTTGCTCTACCTCCTCTGAGTCTTCTTGGTAAACTATTCATCATGAAGCTTACCTTTCGTTCTATCCTTCTTGATTCTACAATATCATGATAATGATTTTTATTTTACAATTCGCAGGCCTGCTCTTCTCCTGCATGAAATGCAAAAGCACCATAACACTCATGCTTACCTTATCGGACAGCTTCAGCCAGGCAGGCATTTCAGATTGACGGAAAAATCCAAGAAGAATGTAGATGCACTACCCAATTTGTCAATACAGTATCATTTTTCTTTTAATAATTTTTTTAGAACTGTGTATGTTCACTTTACTCTGATATTATTTGTATTTACTATTTTTCAAACATCGGTGACAGAACATTTGAATATACAATCCTGATGGACTTATGGACTGTTTCAATGCATTTAAGTAAACTGTGTCATACTCATTCCTTCCTATTCCTCCCACAACAGGCGGCTGATCATTGCCTAGATGAATATTGTGTTTGTGTAGTGTTTGTCTTTTTGTCACACCTTTCTCTAGATCCCCTTTCCCATCCATTCATCAAATCCCTAACCCTCTTCCTCTGGGCTGTGTGATTATTGAAGTATGACTTAATAATTGACCTCATTAATAGATTACACACTTGGTGGGGTGGTAGTGGTGAATGCAGTACCAATTCAGTGTTTAGGATCTTCATTTGAGTTTACCTATGTGGGAGTGGGATTTCGCTTCTGATGCCTTCACTGTTAGAGCTCTAGAATGATACTATTACCACCACCATGGCACCTTGGGAAACCATGTAGCCCTCACTTCATCCATTCAGGCCAGAGAACTATGGAGCATTGTTGTACTTTTAGGTGATGTGATAGGCAATGGCAAATCTTCGCCCCACTCCTTATGGGTCAATATAGTTGAGACTGCAGTGCAGAGACTATGAGTGTAGTAGGACAAGGTACCTAACCACGTAACTAATTGTTATACACTATCAAAACACGCTATGCTAAAAGGCAGCAGTGAGAAGTAAAACACCCCTAAAAACTATTTGAAGCATAAATAACATTAAAAAAAGTATTTCTTAAGGAAAACAGCCTAAACCACGAACCCCAAACAACGAGGAGCTTGTCCACGAAAGCGGAACAACACTTACGGGCACAACAACTCTGTTGTTCTCTGCCTTAACCACACATGCCCTGAACAACAAACATGCGTGGTTAAGGCAGAGAAAAAAAGACTAAGGATCGGATTTTAAGAACAAGACATGCTTGGGATAGTTCTAGTTTTCTAGGGGCGGGTGGGGGGTCGGGGTGAATTTAGTTTTTAGAGGCAGGGTAGGGGATTGGGGTAGTTTTAGGTTTTAAGGGCAGGGTGGGGGTCGGGGAGTTTTAGGGTGGGTAGGGTGGGGAGTCGGGGTAGTTTAAGTTTTAGGGGGCAGGGATCGGGGTAGTTTTAGGTTTTAGGGATGTGGTAGGGGGTTGGGGTAGTTTTAGGTTTTAGGGGCAGGGTGGGGGGTCACTGTAGATTTGGGGGTAGGAGTCAGGGTAATTTTAGATTTTTGGGGCGAAGATGGGGGTTGGGGTAATTTTAGGTTTTAGAGTAGGGCAAGGGTGGGGGTTCACAGTAGTTATTGGGGGCGGGGGTGAAGGGTCGTGGTAAATTTAGGTTTTAAGGGGCGGGGTGGGGGTATTGCAATAGTTTTAGTGGCGGGGTGGAGGGGCAGTTTAAATGTTAGTTTTTAGCGGTGGGGTGGGGTAATTTTAGGCTTTAGGGGTGGGGTGGAGGGTCTCAGTAGTTTTAGTGGCGGTGTGGTGGCGGTTGTGATTTTAGTTTTTAGGAGGGGTGAGTTGGGGTAGTTTTACTTTTATGTGCGGTGGTGGGGGGGTCACAGTAGTTTTAGGGGCAGGGGTGGGGGGTTAGTCTAATTTTAGTTTTTAGGGGACGGGATGGGGTCAGAGTAGTTTTAGGTTTTAGGGCAGAGGTGGGGAGTAGGGATAGTTTTAGGGGCAGGGTTGGGGTAGTTCAAGTTATAGGGGTGGTGTGGGGGTCGGGTAGTTTTAGGTTTTAGAGGCGAGGTGGGGGTTCACTGTAGTTTTAGGGGCAGGAGTCAGGGTGATTTTACTTTTTAGGGGCAGGGGTGTGCGATCGGGGTACTTTTAGGTTTTAAGGACGGGGTGGGGGGTCAGGGTAGTTTTAGTTTTTAGGGGCGGGGTGGAGGGTGGGGGTAGGATTGTTGTAGGGGCTGGGGACAGGGGGTTCCATGCTGGAACCAAGCATGGCGTTCCACACATTCTTTTATCAGGCATACCTTTACAACGAAAAATCATTGTTAAGGCATTTATGGTAAACTCCTTAGTGGTAACAACACGGTCATTGTTCCAACTGTGTTGTTCAGGCATGTGTGGTTCCAGCAGGCATTGTTCCGTCCTATATTCAGAGCGGAAAACAGCCTAAACCACGAACCACGAACAAAGAGGAACGTTGTCCATGAAAGCAGAATAACGCTTTCGCGACGACTCTGTTGTTCTCTGCCTTAACAATGCATATATTTAACAACGAACATGCGTGGTTAAGGCAGAGGAAAACAGACTAAGGATCAGAGTGGACGCAGTCAGGTAAGTGGGGCTGGGGTAGGGTTGGGGGTAGTTTTAGGGGCGCAGTGGGGTAGTTTTAGTTTTTAAGAGTGGGATGGGGGGTCGGGGTAGTTTTAGTTTTTTAGGGGCAGGGGGGTCAGGGTAATTTTAGGTTTATGGGGAAGGGATGGGGGGTCAGGGTAATTTTAGGGGTGGGGTGGGGGTCGGTGTAGTTTAAGTTTTAGGTGCGGGGTGGAGGGTTGGAGTAGTTTTAGGTTTTGGGGGTGGGTCACAGTAGTTTTAGGGGCAGGGTGGGGGGCTTGGGTAATTTTTATTTTTAGGGGGGCAGGGGTCAGGGTAATTTTAGGTTTATGGGGAAGGGATAGGGGGTCAGGGTAATTTTCGGAGCGGGGTGGGGGGTCGGAGTAGTTTAAGTTTTAGGGGCGGGGTGGAGGGTTGGAGTAGTTTTAGGTTTTGGATGTGGGTAGGGTTGCGGTAGTTTTAGGGGCAGGGGTGGGCGGGTCGGAGTAATTTTAGGTTTTAGAGGTGGGGCAGGGGTTGCGTTAGTTTTAGGGGCAGGGTGGGGGGAAACCATAATTTTAGGTTTTAGGGGTGGGATCTTTCAGGCATCGTCATAATTTGGAAGTAGTTACCGCCAGTCTGTTGGCGGTATTACCGCCACTTTATCACCAACCGCCAGGGTTGTAATGAGGGCCTTAATCTTTAAAAATGTTTAACGACTTCTACTTATTGGATTTTTCTCGTTTTCATCTTTTTTTATTCAGATAAATATTTCATATTTTTCTAAATTAGTGTCGAATCATTTAGCTGTGTTTTCACTGTTTTACTGTAATTTCAGTGTTGCACAAATGCTTTACACATTGCCTCTTAAGTTACGCCTGGGTGCTCTGTGCCAAGCTACTGGAGGGTGAGCACAGGTTAATTTAGTGTGTGTATCTGACGTACCCTGATTACATTTATGGTCCCTACTCGGACAGGGTGCATACCTCTGCCAACTAGAGACTCAGGGGTATATTTAATATTTAAGAATAGTGACGCTGCACCTAGTGCAGCGTAACTTGTCTTGCGCCCATCAGCTTTCTTCTAACACCACCATGTTTGTGCCGTATTTAATATAGAGCACATCATGGTGGCAGTTAGGGAACTAGCTTAAAAAATGTTGATGCTAGTTTGGCGCTTTGCAGGATTATCGTCAAAAAGGTTGACGATAAACCTGCAAAGCACCTAGGAGGCCCATTGAAAACAATGGGAGCCTCATTTCAACACCTGCTTTGAGCAGGAGTTAAAAATGCAGATAAAAATGACGCAAAAAAATCTCTTCGATTTCTTTGCACCATTTTTTCAGCCCCACGGATGTGGGAACACCCCTCTTGCATACATTATGACTGGCACAGGAATAATGTGGCGCAAGCGGTTACAAAGTGGTGCAATGCATGCATTGCGCCACTTTGGAAATCTGGAGCAGTGATTTTGGCCTCGTTGGGCCACATTAGCATAAAAAAAGGATGCTAATATGGCTCAAGGAGGGGCTAGGGGCTCTTAAATATGGACCTCAATTTCTAACACAGAGGTACTCGTAAGACACCACATAACAGGGTAAGCCAGAGATGAGGCAATAGCCTTCATAGCGGATTATATGCAAGATGGTTCCACTTCTGTGCCTGCCTCAAAATCAGAGGTTCAGATAGTCATGCTAGAGTGGAAACACAACTGTCACCAAATATTACAAAGGAAGACAATTTGATGCTACATGTTGATCTCAACCTTCATGCAGGGCAAATCCATTGTCCCAATAGACACAAAATATGAAACATTGTAAGACGAATTCTAATAGTGAAATTTAACAAAGGACAAAATGGGATGGATGGGAAAGGCAGAAATAAGTTATTGGTGCACCGTGAGTGATCAATTGCATCAGGTCTCTTACATCCACATCAGTTCTAACCTCAGCTTCAAATGATAAATATCCACTACATTTATATCCACATTGATTGCAATCTCATTACATACATCATAATATAGTGGCAGCTGCACCTACCCCACAGAGTGAAGCCATTCCTTTTAGAGGTGGCTGTACCCTCTAGATGGAGGCATGATCCTACTTGTGAGCAATGCAGAGCCCAAACAGCTGATATGAAGAGCACAGTTAAGGGCAGATTTATGGAAAGTGGCGCTGCACAGAGTGCAGCGCCACTTTCCCTGCACCCCTTAGCGCCCCCCTACTGCCACCATGTGTGCCCTGTATTTAAACTACGGCGCACCATGGCGCAGGGTAGGGGTCAATAACATAATTTTTTCATGAGGCTATTGATGTACTCTGCAGGAGTAGTGGCAAAATATTGGGGCTTCTCCTGCAGAGTACATAGGGGCCCACTCTAAATAATGGAATCTCCCTTTTAACGCTTGCTCTGAGCAGGCGTTAAAAAAGTGCTGTACAAAATGACGTAAGGCTATCTCATAGATTTCCTTGCACCATTTTTTCGGTCCCCCTAGCGGGGGAACGCCCCCTTTGTATACATTATGCCTGGCGCAGGCATAATGTAGAGCAAAAGGTTACAAAGTGACCCGTGACCTGTTTTGGCCGGAGCTCACTCCCCCGTGCCTACAGCGCCACCTAGCTGCACCGCGTCCCTGACCCCCGCTGCCGATCGCGTGTTCAAGGCCCTCTTCCACCCGCAGGCACCCGCCTGCGCCTCATCCCTTGGCGTCTAGTGGGTTTCTGGTAAGCGTTACTAGACTTTTACCTTGTACTAGTGTGTCTGTTTTCCTTCACACTTGTTGTGCCCTGTCTTTGCTGTTTGTGTTGTTTTCTATTGTGTCTTGTTCCTGTCTTTGCCATTTGTTTCGTTTTCCTTCACATTTGTTGTGACCTGTCTTTGCTGTTTGTGTCGTTTTTCTTCACATTTGTTGTGCCCTGTCTTTGCTGTTTGTGTCATTTTCTATTGTGCCTTGTTCCTGATTGTGCCTATTTTGCCGTAGTTTTTCTGCCCATTCTGTGTCTTTTTTCCCCACTGCTGCGTCCCTGTGGCCCCGCCCCCTCACGCCCCCATTCGCTTTACCCTCCCGCCTCCCAGCTGCTCTTCCCTCCCACCTCTCCTTCTTAATGGTGGTCGCTGCGCGGCTGCGCAGCTGGCGCACTGGAGGCAAGCCAGGGGCAAGCCCGTCTGCACCCGTCCGCGCCTGGACCGCGACCAGCGCCAGTCCCCCTAGCCCCCCAGTTAAGACCTCCCCAGACAACATTACTCCTCACATACACCCCACTCCCTCAACCCAGGACCACGCCCTCCTGCACCCAAACCAGCCCCACACACACACACACAGGGCCCCTTCACTTGCTACGCCTGCCTATTCTCCTGCTCCACCTCTCACACCCCCAACACCCACACGCCCCACACCAAACCCAGCGCCCCAACACCAAACACAACAACCTCAACGCAACTAACTCCCGCACAGCCACCGCACCCACCAACCGACCCCACCACAAAAAAACCCACAACCTGAACACACCCCATGTCAACACCACCACGACTCACAGCGACACCACGAGCACCCACACCAACACTATCACTCAACACAACAACAACACCCCCCACAACCATCTCAACTGCTTGATCCTAAACACCCGCACCCTACACAAACATGCCATAGAACTCTGGGACCTCATCACATCACACTAACCTGACATCATCTTCGTCACGGAAACATGGACGAATCACTCTTCAGAGCCCGACATAGCCACAGCCACCCCCATGGGATACATACTCCAACGCAAAGACCGGCATCGCCATCCTGCACAAAGACACCATTAAGGTCACCACCAACACCCATGACACCCTCAACAACGCAGAACACATGCACTTCCTAATCCACATAAACAACAACGCCACCCTCAGAGGCACGCTCGTATACAGAACCCCAGGGCCACGCCCTTCTTCTGTGACACCATCGCTGACACCATCAGCCCGCACTCCCTCATCTCCACAGATTACAACCTCCTCTGCAATTTCAACTTTCACCTAGAGAACCCCAACAACCACAAATCCTCCTCCCTCCTAGACAACTTCCCCAACCTCAGACTCAAGAAACTGGTCACAGCACCCACCCACTCAGCAGGACACACACTTGATGCAATCTTCACTTCGAGCCAACACACAACCTACACCCACACCACCGAACTCCACTGGACCGGCCACCACTGCGTCCACTTCTCCTTCGCCAAACCTCCCACACACCACACCAACCCACCACCCCTTACCGCATGTAGGACAAGATCCCCACAGAACGCCTGAACTCCCAACTGGCAAGATCACTGGGCACAATGCCCCCTCCAGAACCAGTTGAGAAGAAATTCACTTACCCCATCCTCCCCAGGATGAAGATCACAGGGCACAATGCCCCCTCCAGAACCAGTGGAAAAGCCATCCACTCACCCCATATTCCCCAGGATGAAGATCACAGGGCATGATGCCCCCTCCAGAACCAGTGGAGAAGCCATCCACTCACCCCATCCTCCCCAGGATGAAGATCACAGGGCACGATGCCCCCTCCAGAGTATGTGGGCAAGTCACCCACTTGAGAGGCTGGGCCTTGCACTCCTCAGGACCAAGCACAGGGCATGTTGCTCCCTCCAGAGCATGTGGCAAGTCACCCACTTGAGAGACTGTGGCCTTGCACTCCCCAGCACAGAGTAATGGGCATGCTGCCCCCTCCAGGACCAGTGATGTTGTTCCATCTGCCGGCTGAGGTGCCGCCCCATTCCCCATCCCCCTGAGGTGCCTGCCTATTTTCTGACTGATGCCCCTTCAGTGTTCTCTCCGTGTTGTTGCAGGAGTCAAGTGGAGCCTTGGACTTTGTAATGTGGCCCTGTGGCCCACGAACATTGAGGACACTTTTTGATTTTGATGCACGTATTACTACTATATTTATCTTATCACACTCACTTTGATCTATTGGTGTTGTCCTTGCATTATTCCTGAGGGGTACGGGATCAATATGTTATGTTACTGCATCTGCTTGTGTGGATGGTGTTGGGGGTGGGGGTTTTGCGTGTGTGTGTGTCACTCTCTTTTTCCTCCCCCCTTCCCTGTGTGCTTGGCTGCTGTACTCACCGTGGTCGTCTTCGCCGTCGTCGGTGTTCGTGGTGGAGCAGGACGTAGAACAGCATTGGGAATATGTGCTGTTCGGGCTCCATGGCGGCGTGGTTCTTCCCGGAGTCTCCACAGGTGAGTTGTTTCTCTTCTGTGCAGTGTTTCCACCAGGCTTTTGATGTCGTTGGTACCACCCCGCAAAAGGTGGCGGCTTCCTGTCTCATAATACAGTAAGCAGAACATTTAATTCCGCCTGGCTGGAGGTGGTTAACGCAGTGGTGCCCGTTGATTCAGCCCTGGCGGTCGGTGTGATAAAGTAGCTGTCTGTCTGAGCAATTTCCACCATGGTCATAATTTGGCGGTATTTACCACCAGCCTGTTGGCGGTATTACCACCACTTTATCACCGACCGCCAGGGTTGTAATGAGGGCCTATGTACTTTAAAAATCCACATGCATATATACAAACTAATCTAAAGTTACATATTTTCTCATCAAGAGCCATTGATCTTGCTTACTCTATGGAAATGTTGATTTGTTATGTATTGATTGACCTGCCAAATCTGAGAACAACCATCAGCGGCATAAATCTGCAAATTAATGGATGGGAACTGTCTGCAATAGGATCATGAGGTTATGGTAATTATAAACAACAAAGGGCCAGATGTTTGAAGCCCTTTTACCAGTGGCAATTGGCTCATTGGGCGTGTGTGACAGGTGAAAAGTTTTTTGCCATTTCCATGTACCATCCCTATTTTGCGAGTTGGTAACCTGTTACCGGCTCATAAATATGGGACTACGACTTGTTATTAGGAATGGGCGTGCCAACGGCGTCCCTTCCTAATAGTGACTCGCAGGACCATGTATGATTGTTTTGAGATCGGGAATACAGTAACAAAACAATTGCAGTTACCACCAACTTCAAGTTGGTAGTTAGCCATTCACAAAAGGGAAGGGGTCCCCAAGGGGCCCTTTCCCCTTTGCAAATGGGGGTGCAAATTTTTTTAAGAGAAGGCAGATGTCTCAAAAAATTAAAAGAAAAAGTTTCTGTTTTCTTTTTTGTAATGCATCCTGTTTCTTTTCAGAACAATGGGCAGCATTACAGAAAAAAAGATTGCTTTATTTAAAAGCAATCACATATTTGGTGGTCTGCTATCCCCAGCAGGCCACCATCCCCATGATTGTAGCCATTCATATTGGGTCGCAAATTGTGACCTGCCTCATGAATATTAATGAGGCAGGTCCATTTGCGACCCACTGCAAATCGCTAACAGTGTCAAACATACAGTCATACATTGCAGTTTGCAATTTCCTAATAGCGAATCACTAACATACGTTATTAGAAAATCGAAAATTGCTTTTTTGGTACATTTGCCCCAAAGGAACTTGATCTAAGGAATATAGATAAACCTTGATTTTCCTTAGACATGTCAGACAATCATCTCACAGACATGGTAACCGCTGACAGTCATCATCCACTAACTGCTACAGCCAAAGTTTATGATGGGCATGAGGTTTAGTGACTTAGGGCCAGATGTACGAACCCTTTCACCAGTCGCAAACGGCCCATCGGGCCATTTGCGACCGATAAAATGCATTTTGCCATGTACAAAAGACAAAATGCGACTTAGTAACTTGTTACCTAATCACATTTTTCTTTTGTGATTCCATACTAGGAAGGGCTGTGTCTAGGGTGTCCTTTCTAATAATGAATAGCACTTGCACGTACAAATGTTTTGCAACTCAAATACCGTCTCAAAACATTCATATTTTACCAGCTCTGTAGAGGAGGCGGCAACCCATTGGAAATGAGAAGGGGTCCTAAAGGGATCCCTTCACTTTTGTTATTGTGGGTGAAAACATTTTTTGAGAGCAGAACTATTAAAAAATTTAAAGAAAACTTTTTAGCTTTCTTTTTGTAATGCATCCCATTTTCCTTAAGGACATTTCCTTAAGGAAAACGGGCTGCATTACAAAAAAAAACTGTTTTATTTCAAAAGCAGTCACCGACATGGTGGTCTTCTGACCCCCGCAGGTCACCCTCCCTGCCAGTGCTGGCCATCCCTGCTGGGTCCCAAATTGCGACCTGCCTCATGAATATTGATGAGACAGGTCCCTGGCAAACTCATTTTGGAATTGCAAACAGTGTTAAAGACACTGTAGCACATTTCAGTTTGCGATTTCCTCATTGCAAATTGTATGATTCATAATTAGGAAATCACAAACTGGATTTTTCAAATATCTGACCCTTTGCTTGGGCTTTCAAACCTGAGTACCTGGGACAGAGTTTCAGTATTTAGCAGAATTCATGTGGTACTGGCCAAATCAATTAGCAGATGTGTGAACTGTGCTCTATATATGTACTCTCTACTTTATGTACACATTCTTGTATTCTCAACTCATCCTATCACTACACCTCCCATTTTTAAACTGTGCACCTTTGATACAAGGTTCCATGCATACTGCAAAAACCAAACACTCTTGTTGGCATTGTGTAGGTTTTTGGATAACTGAAAATAAAACACTTCTTGAATTTATAACGATCATGAAAAATGATTTGCAAATACCCCCAGCACATGCCTTTAAAGTGGCCCAGTACTGTACTCTGGGAAACGGTATTGTAAAATGGGGAAGAAGAAACAACTGGTTGCCTACAGAGTGAAGTTAAATACACAGGGGGACAACATGGTAAAACCTCAGAATCTGGATCTGTTCCGTATGTAATTGAAAGATGATTCTGTTGGGTTTGTTTTCACAACAAAGTTTCTCTTCTTGCTCAGCGGTTCAAAGAATCCCCTTAACATATTATGCATTGATGTACAAAAACACACCATTTAGGCAAATAAAACTGTAGTGAGATATGCAAAGCAAACAATATGGTTATTCCACAAAGTGACAAATCAGTGCAGTGCTTGTGATAGTGAGGTCACACGAAAACAAATGGACACAATGTAATACATAGAAAGAGGTTGTGAAAATGTTTTACACAATCAGTAGGGCAAACAGTCAAATTGTTATTCTGCCCCTTAGCAATTAGTCGGCATCAAGCTCATGATTTATTTCAACGTCAATGTTGTGACCTGTGTATGTATAATTGGGTGCCAGCTCTTCACCCGTGCAAGTGAGGGGAATACACCCTTAAATGCCATCATCCACTGATATAGGTACATGAGTCAATGAACTTTGAAAACACACTGGCCCTGAATTATGCCACTTTTGAAACACAGGGATGTGCCATATTTACAGGAATACGGCGCACCCCTGTGTTTCCCCCTGCGTCAGCACTGAATTAAGCTGCCTGTGCCAATGGACGCATCCTTGAACCATGGTGCAAGGGTGCCTGCATTGAGGGGATAGGTTATGTGCAGGAAGGTGTCCTTTCCTGCACATAAACAATCTATAATGGCGATTTGGCCCTTTTATGTGTGCTACAAAATGCATAGAGTTACCAAAACATCATTTAGGAATGATTGTTTATGTGCAATAAGGGATACATTCCTGCACATAAACAATCATCCATGGCATTTTGCTTCTTCTATGTGTGCTGCTGAATGCAGCACACATAGAAAAGGCAATTAACAATGAGGAATAAAAGCATGCCTCCTCGTTTTGCCTAGGGGTGGAATTAGTTTTTTGCCGCTGCCACAGATTTATGATTTCTTGTAAATATGGGGCAGCGTCAAAATCATTGGGTGCTGTGGCGGAACACCCACAGCAACACCCACAAAAAGGGGCGTTACACCTCCTTGTAAATATGGAGCACTGGTTAGCGCCACCGGGACATCACGAAAAATGGCACTCCGGTGGCACTAAGGGCTCTTAAAACTGACCCACTGTGCACAGGTTTTTTGGTTAATGAAGCTGCAAGTCCAAGGCTTGCACTTTTATAGCCTACACAGTAAATGTTGATTGAGGCTGTACCTTCTCAAAGAAACTGTGTATAAAGTTTCACCAAAACAACATCAAAGCTGTAAAATAAATGAGATAAAATTCCAAAACCAGTTTAGTAACAAGCATTTACAATGAAAAAGGTCTCACATTAGCAAGGATTAGAGCTGTTGGTGTTGTAAATGATAATGCCAATCTCACCTTTGGGACCTTATAAATATTTAGCCATGTAGCACATTAACCCTTTATAAGAAATTCACTGTGTTTGTGCATTCCTTCATACACTTTGCAATAGACTGTAAAGGGCAAACAGCCCTTACAGAGCATCACAATATAAATAGCATTTGGAAGAAACATGTTCATGTAACCATATAGTCAACCCCTAGAGGGCATAATCACATACAGGAGAAGACAAAGAACATTGCAGTGTAAACATATAATCAGCCCCTTCAGCCCCTTGAAGGCATAGCATATTGCACATTTTCAGGCCTAGCAGGCCTTTTAAATATTATTTAACTGTGGAGTCAGTGGCACAAGGGTGCAGTGCCGCAGGTCATTACTAGATGTCCCTGTAGAGTCAATAGATAGCAGAAGGTGCAGGACCACTGGTCGTGGCTAGATGTCCCTGTAGAGTCAACAACAGAAGGTGCTGTACCACTAGCTGACTGAGTTAGTGGTGCCTTGGGGCAATTATCATCATTCAACCCCTAGAAAGCATAGTGCATTACACATTTACAGGCCTAGCAGAATATTATGAAAAGCAAGTCCCTTATAACAGAAACTACTCTCAGCTGTAAAACCAAAGGTTCCAGCTAAAGAAGAGTTTAAATATAGATTGAATGGTGGAAAAGGTTTTGATTTTGGCCCCCCTCTCCCCTAGTATGATCCAGAAGATGGTTTTGGTGGTGGACCCATTGTCCTAGGACCACCACATGCTGAGTTATGTGCAAAAAGGTGTTGTGAAAGGAATGCCTGCAAAGCATTATGGGGTGAGTTTTCCGGAGTGCAGTGAATATTGTAGAATTGATTCTCCCACTGTGTAGGGAGAGATGCTGTTGAGAATTCAATACCTGGCTCGATTTCATGCTATATAAAGCCAAAGAAAATGTACAAAACGCACCCACACATAAGACACAACTACATGTATTTACTAATTATGCAAAGAAAGGACCAAGTGAATGGCAAACGCGGAAAACGAACCGTGCGTGTGAACACAAGTGCTTACTGACAAACACGAAAGGCAGGGAAAGAAAAATTAGTCCATCCAAACAACAGAAAAATCAATCCAGGCATTATTAAACTATACTTGGCCGGTGCTTCTCAGCCAAGAACAGAAAGCGACCTATCAGTTTTGCAGCAAAATAAGAGCAACACTGCCTTCAACCTATGGTAAGTGGCAGGCAGCAGCAGGTAGGAGGAAAGTCCTTTACTTATTCCAACAGTTCTTGCAGACAGCGCATGTGCATGTGGATTACAACGTGAAGCTTCAAATAACTCTAACTTGTTAATACCTGCAAATTTTCAATAGAAAGTAAACCTCAATTTTGTCTTAAGGGACAATGCTTTTCAAATGGACATAAGTGGACAGTTTTGTATATATTTTAGCACTATAAAAACATAAAACCCAGAGAACAGTTTTAAAACAATTATGCCCATATTTATGAAACATGGTGCACAACTGCGCTAACGCAGTTATGCGTAATTTTGTTTAACACCGGCTAACGCCATTCCCTAACACCCTCCATGTACCATATTTATAGAATGATGCACAGTGGCGCTAAGGAATGGCTAGCATCTAAAAAAAAGACAGTATTCGGTGAGGGATGGCATAAGGGGAAATGGCGCTAGTGGGTCAGAAATGACATTAGGCTGCTGAGCTGCAAATTTCTGCAGCTAGTCAGCCTAGAGTCATTTTTTGATGCACAAGCAGCCAAAAAATGACTCCTGTCTAAGCTTAGACAGAAGTCATTAACTCCACCCCAATGCTCACCACGGGGGACCAGTGTCCCCTAGGCAAGCTCTACGTACCCAGTAGCAAGCAATAGCCCCATGTAAGAGGCCCCCAATGGCACACCACACAAATACACAAACACTGACCTGCAACTCACCTGGGATGGGCTCCCTTCTTCTGTAGTGTCCCTGTGGTGTGGGTGGTGGTGTTGATGGAGGTTGGGATGGGCAACTTAGTGCCCATTCCAAGGTGTTTACCCATGGAAATGGGCCTATCAGCACTTTAGCATCTGGTCTGACCAGAAGTTAAATAATGACGCTAAACGGGCTTAGCTCCATCATTTAGGCACGTCTCCCAGTTGAGCGCCTTTTCTGCATCAGGATTTAAACATAGCACTGGGGGGCTGGCGTCATTTTTAGGACGGGAACGTCTACCTTGCATCTCATTAACGCAAGGTGGGTTGGCACATCCTAAAAATGGTGCTAACTGCAATATTTTGACTCAAGCATCAAAATATGAATATGGACTTACAGATAAATGGCACTAGGGTGATGCTAAGCTTCCATAAATATGGGCCTGAATTTCTAAGGGGAAAGCCTTTGCTCAAAGAAACAGCAATAGTTTGAGTTTCCAAAGACTGCTTAAAGCAAATGTTATTGTTTCAGGAATTGTAGCAAAATGTTCTGCTATCTAGAAAGCTTCTAGACTTTCAGTAACTCCTCCCAGGGGACCAGTGCATAGATTTCAGAGAGGCAGACTCCTTGATCACTCTCTTCAGGACCATATTCAAAAGTCCATTTCCACCTGGCTATGCTGTCTTTCTCCAAGAAAACACACCACAACCTGTACCTGCAACCCTCTTCTTTGTTCCCAGACCTGGAAGGACATAGATGAAGAGCAGTGGCACTTCTGGATCAGTTTGGTTTTACTCTTTTGGGATGTAAGGAGCTATTCGTTCACACATCATAGCAGCTTCAAAAAGTCTGGTGCCCAGGGAAAAACAGACAGTCCTCCTCTTGGCATGCATGAATAGGTTACAACAACAGTTTAATCCTGTTAGAAATTGGGTCTATAGTTGGCAGAGGTGTGCACCCGATTCATGTATGTACCACAATCCTATCAGGGTAAGTCATAACACTACCTAAATGATCATTTGCTCACCCTCCGGTAGCTTGGCACAGATCAGGCAGGATTAACTTAGAAAGCAATGTGTAAAGTATTTGTACAATAACTCATACAGTAGCACACCCGGTTAGGAAAATAGGTAATATTTATCTGAATAAAATAAGATAAAAATGACAAAAATCCAATATGCACAAGTCAAGATATCACTTTTTAAAGGTTTTAAAAAGTCTCAAGCCGCAAAAATCAGTGGTTGTATTCTTTTAAAACACAGTACCTGGGTGCGTCAAAAATAACGACGCAGAGGAGGAGATGTGTTGAAAATTAAAGCAATTAGTCGATTTTTTCTGTACGGCAAAGGTGATGTGTTTTTTTTTTACACTGCAAGGTGATGCGTCAATTCTTCTGGGATGGCAAAGATAATGCATTGTTTCTTTCCACCCTGCAAGACAATTCTCGGTTTCCAGGAGTGCAGCCTTAGTTCTTCACTTCGATGTAGGATACTTTGACACCCAGGAATGATGAGTGGAAACCTGGAACGTGTTGAGAAGAGGTAACAGGCGTTGTCAATCTGGCAGGAGATGCAGTAATTTCCAGCTGTGAGGCAGGAGCTGGAAGCAAAGCAGTCCAGATGAGTCCTTAAGGCATCAAGGCAGTCCCTAAGACAGAGTCCAGTGGTAGGTCCAGAAGTATCTGATTTGATGGGGGTCACAGTTCCCCAAAAGCACCTTTGAAATGAAGGAAACTTCAATGAGTGTTTTGAAGTACACAAGTACCTCTTTTAACCCAACCCCATCTGCCAGGAGTTGTATGGGGTGTTATCAGTCCTTTGTCGGAGGGCATGCCACTTTGAAGTGTAAGAGAGAGCCCCTCCACCCTTCCTGGCCAGGAAACCCATCTGTATGCAGATGAATCCAGATGCAGGTGAGTGTCCTATGTTTAAAGCTGTCTGGATGGAATGCACAAGGGGAACTGTCAACCAATACAGACCAGACGTGGATTGGAGACAGGCCGTAAGGCACAGATGTCAGTAAGGCAGAGAAATGCCTCCTTTCTAAAAGTGTCATTCCTGAAATAGTAATGTAGAATCCAGCTTCACCAGTAAGTAGGATTTATTACTACCATTCCAACCATACCAAACCAAACATGACAAGTCTAGTCCATTCAGATCAGAAATTACTACTTAAAAGCATAAAAGGGAATCTCTCATGCTGGCCTATGAGAGTAGCAGGCATCACAGTGGTGAAAAATGACTTTTGGAGTTTTTCAATACCAGGACATGTAATGCTTATGAGTACATATCCTGCATTTTACTTACGTAGCACCCTTCCCTATAGGAGATCTATTGATTACCTTAGGGATGATTTATATGGAAGAAATTAGGAACGTAAGGCTTGGCAAGTAGTTTTAATTGCCAAGTTGAAGTGGCAGTGAAACTGCACGCTCAGTCCTGGCTATGGCAGACCTGAGACATGGTTATGGAGCTACCTATGTGGGTCGCACAATCAGTGCTGCAGGCCCACTAGTAGCATTTAATTTACAGGCCCTGTACACTTTACTAGGGACTTATAGGTAAATTAAATATACCAATTGGGCATGAGCCAATGTTACTGTATTTAGGGGAGGAGCACAAACACTTTCGTGCTGATCAGCAGTGGTAAAGTGTGCGAAGTCCTAAAACCAGAAAACATGAGGTCTGAAAAATGGAGTGAGCCAGGTAAAAATTTGGGGGAAGACCACACTCAGGCTGTCAGGTCTAACAACCCCAAATGTTCTTCTTGGCTTATTTGTTCTAAACAGCACTGTGTATTCTTGATGCTAAAGCCCCAAGCCACAGGCTACCACTCCAGACTGTGTGGAGTGCCTGAACTTAGTCTTGCAAAGATTCCACCCTGACAGAGTATATAGGAATTCTTCTGACTCATTACCAGAAAAATAATATTACATTATTACAAATGAATGGTAAAAGTAACCCATGTGTTAGAGTGCCACAAGACTGACCATTGACTTGCCTATTGCAACCAGCTAATACATCCTCAGTCTGATCCTCTAAATGTAATAGCATCCTGGGATAGATGAGCCAGTCAGTCCATGGGAAGGCCAATTTCCAAAGCTTGTTCTTACTATATTGTTTCTATGTGATAGTGATAAAACACTACTCCCTTTTAAATGCACCTTATGAATTACTAATACCAAATACTAGAGCACCCAACAAATACCACCAACGACTCAAAGACGCAATAAAGAGTGCCCCCATTGAGGCTAGTGGCAACCACATCAAGGAACTCTTAATCATCAGAGAGTTCTCCAGCCCAACAGCCATCTAGAACATGATCCCTCCCTCACAGGAACTCTGTGACATGCTATTGAATCACTTCCACAACAAAATATCCACTATCTACAGGAACTTTGTGCCCGTCAGACCTCCTCAACACATCCATCACCACAGCCACCTTCTTGACACATTGGAACATGCAGTGGTCAGACCTCTCCTCAAGAAACCCACAGCAGACCCCAGCGAATGCCAGAATCACCACCCCATCTTGCTGCTCCTTTTTCCCTCCAAAGTCCATGAGAAGGCCATCAACCGGCAGCACCCAGAGAGAAACAACCTGTTAGATGCCTCCCAATCCGGTTTCCTGAGCCAACCACAGCACCAAGACCACCCTGATTGCTGCAATAGATGATATCTGCACCCTACTCAACGAAGGAGAATTGTCTGCCCCGATACTTCTTGATCTCTCTGCAGCCTTCAACATTGTTTCCCACCACACACTAATCAAGAGACTGCACCACATTAGAATCAAGGGAGACACACTCAGAAGGATTGCATCACTCCTAAAGGGACTCACACAGAGAATCCACCTACCCCCCTTCACCTTAAAATCCATGAGCACCATAAGTGGCATCGCACAATGCTCATCACTCAGCCAAAACCTCTACAACACCTACATGACGCCTCTAGCTGGCATTGTCAGAACCTACAATATCAACATCATGTCCTATTCCGGTGACACCCGGCTCATCTTATCACTCTCAGTTGATCCTGCCACCACCAAAAACAACTTCCACAACTGCATGAAGCACTTCGCAGACTGGATGAAGGACAACTGTCTGAAGCTCAACACGGACAAAACCGAAGTGCTGATATTTGGCAACCCTGCCTCCCTCTGGACTGACAATTTGAAATTAGTGTTAAATGGGATTGTTTTGTGACCACATTCACTGTCACAAAACAATCATACATCCCCCTGTGATTTGCAATTAGGAAGGGATGACCTAGGAATGGCCCTTCCTTAATTTTTGATTTAGACTTGTTTCAGAGACACAATACCATATCATCATGCCACACTTTTTGTCCTACTCCTCGAATGCTGCTCTTGTCTGCCTTGCGGTGGACTTGCTGGCGTCTAGCATTCTTTCAGCTCTTAGCAGACAGATGATATGTTGCCACAATTTGAATTTTACTTAGCTGGAGCTGGTGCTTGAGTGGAGTCATAACTGTTGCTTTTAATCACAGTGAAAGGTGTTTGCTACTTTGTTCAGTTGTTTCAGTGCAGATTCAGCAAAAATCAGCAACTATAGACCTATGTTTTCCTGAGAATGAGGCCCCAGGCCAGGGCTGGTCCTGGGACTTTTAGGACCCTGGGCAAAAGAAAAGACGTGAGGCCCCTCTAATTTGCATGCAATGTGACATCACAGAGAATGACATCATAATTAATCTTGTTTGGCATCACTGAAGTGACCTGCGACCATATTTATACTTTTTGCCGCAAACCTGCGTTAGCGCAGGTTTGCAGCAAAAATTATAGCGCCAGCTAGCGCCATTCCTAGGCGCCGCCCGGGTGCCATATTTAAGGAATGGCGCTAGCCGGCGCTAAGGCCCTGTTATGGTTCTTTGAACGGACGCAAACAAGGCCTGGGAGGCGCAGCGGGAAATGGGGCTTGTGTACCAAATTATGGCGCTTCACTATTTGAAGGCAAAAAAATTGCCTCTAAGCAGTGTAGCACCATTTTCTGGGGCACAAGCCCCATGGACATGGCTCCTGTCTTCGTAAAGACAGGAACCATGCCCACCACCCCAAAGACCATTGTCAGGGGACGAATGTACCCTGGGCATGGTCACTGGGGCTAGCGCCATTCAGGGGGCCCCAAGTCAGGGCCCCCGAGCGGTGTTGGACCACACAAAAAAAATACTCACCCATGGGTGACCTCCTGGTGTGGGTAGACGTGGGTGGAGTTGTCCCTGGAAACAGGGAAGGGCACCTGTGGGCAATTTCCATGGTCTCCGACCATGGAAATCTGCCTACAGGTCCCTTTACGCTTGCCCATACCCAGGCGTTAAATAATGGCGCTAAGCAGGATTAGCAGCATTATTTAAGGTCCTCCTCCTCCCGTGCGTGATTTTGGCACGGGAGGATAAATACGGCGCTAGGGCATTAGAGGTATTTTTTGTCCAGGAATGCCAACCTTGCATCTCATTGACGCAAGGTAGGTTCCCGCAGGCAAAAAATGTTTGGCGCTAGACTTGTCTAGCGCCAAAATATAAATATGGAGTTAAGTTTGAGTTGGATTTGTGTCAAATAAAATGACACAAATCCAGCGCAAACAGAGTATAAATATGGGCCCAAGTGTTTATATCAATGAAATACCTAAAAATATAAATACCCAAATGAAATTAGGCCATCTAGCGTAATTGACATTGTTTTGAATAATGAAAAATGAAATAGTTATAATTCTGAAAATAGGAGATTGAGTTATACATTATCGAAGCCGTTGGAAGGATTAGAGGCATTTAAAGTGTTGCAATCCTATTCTCCTCTTCCCAACACTTTCCTCTGCCTCCTCTCTGTGAGACACACCCTTGTCTACCTGCATCTTTTGGGAATCTACACAGTGGCGGCCAGCAGCTTTAGGAGGGAGGGGGCGGGCACGAAACACACACACACACACACACACACTCATTCTTTCACACACAGACACGCGCGCACGCACATCTATTAACAACACTCATACCATTCAAACATGCACGCACCAAACATTCATTTTAAAACATCACACACACTCATTCTTTCACACAGGCATGCACGCACATCCATTAACACTCATAACATTCAACCATGCATGCATGCACCAAACATTCATTTTAAAAGATCGCACATTCATTCTTTCACACACACACGCACGCATGCACGCATGCACATCCATTAACAACACTCATAACACTCAAACATGCACGCACGCACCAAACATTCAATTTAAAACAACACACACACACACACTTAACCTCAGCCTCCAGGTCCCAGGAGGGTTGGGACTGCTGCCTTCCCTCATTGGCTGACCTTAGACCCCTATGAGACCTTCCATATCCTTAATACTCCACTCCTAAGTTCTCAAGTATGGTCCACTATAAGCACCCATCCACAACCTGAACTCACATGGACATCTATAGGTGAGTCAGTTCACAGTATGCATAATACAAGATTGATATGCTGCTTTACAAAATCATGGCTGTGATAAGGCCTAGTGTGGGGAACCCTCTTTCCTGGGCTTGGCATCCATCATCAAGGATGGACAGGCCCAGGGGAAGAGGCTCTTTGCCTGGGTTTCATAGCAGTACATTATGAGTTTGAGGCTCAAGGCAGGGAAACACATTCATTAAAAGGCATAACTGTAGCAAAGCAAAGTGAGTAGCATAAACCTAGGGTCAGTGCTTTCAAGGAGGAAGGTCCCTCTGGACCACAGGACCTTTAACAATTATAATCTGGCATTGAAAGAGGGTCCCATCACTCTAAATTAATGTTCTTTACAGGGCAAAGCATTGATGCAAGCATGGAAGAATTATAAGATCCTCTTCAGTGAAGCAGTCCCAGACCAACAGGGGACTACCCCAGAACATACAGTGCAGCCAACCCACCCAGCATTTCCCAGACTGAGTTAAGGGTTGAAATGCATGTGGTTATAGCCCAGTGGACTCCCTGTTAGTTGGTCTTCAAATCCTTTGTACACCCATTGCAGCTGTTAGGATGCTTTTTACTAACAAAACATTTTACAGACCCTCATAGCTGCCATGTTTCCCAGATACATGCATGAAGTGCTGTGCAGTGCCGCTCTTTTCTTTTAAATCGGGGACTTGTATCTCTGCTTTATAATGGAAAAAACACAAACTAGTCACAGAATTCAAGCTTTAAATTTAGACTGAAACAGCACATCTTGCATGGGCTCGTTCTGTAGTGACCCTCAACCAACCTTTAAGCCACATTGTTATCATCCCCCCTCAAACCCCCATTTTAATTTATTTAAATTATGTTATGGGTTAGAAAAAGTGACATCCTATAGTCTTTCCTTTCACACCAGCAAGATTATCATGTAGTTCAATTTACAAACTCCTTTAATTCTGCACTCAAAAAGAACAGTTAACAGCGATATCCATGTTAAAAAAATAAGTAGCAATTTGTCAGCAGTCCACGTGACATTTGATCTCTTTCTTTGATCAAAGTTACAGGCATTTTTATTTTTAATTCACCTTTTGAACTCCAGCATAGTCATTTTGAGGGTGTTGCAGCTCTCTCTGCACCCCTACTTTATTTTTTTCTTGCAACTTCCTCTCTTATAATTGTACCTTCTCTTCCTTCCTTTCGTCTCTTCCACATTCTCCATCCCGCTCCCAGTGGACTTTTAATAATTTTCTCTACTCTATATCTACATATATTCTTTCCTCCCCTCTCCTGGGTTGATGTTATTCACTTCACTCCATTACCCCCTTTGCTTTCTTCTCTCTCTTGTTTCAGCCTCCCTCCAACATCATCTCTCTCGCTCTCTGTCACCCTTCTCCTCTTAACTCATACTGTCTCATCTCTGCTCTTCCAATTAACACTCCATTATTTTATCTTTCTCCCATCCACTTATTTCCTTAAAATTCTCGCTTTTTTGTAGCCTCTCCACCATACTTTCTTGTTCAAGCGTTGAACATATTGTAATGTGGTGCAAGGGCAGGGTAAACTGCACTGCAGAACTAGACATCAACAAACAGCAAATTTGATAAGATAAAAACAATAATTTTAAAACAATTTTATGGCTCCTTCACCGTTCAAACAATAGCACAGTTATTTTGGGGGTGATGTAGCACCCCACACACCCCTACTTCCAGTGCATATGGAACTCCTATAGACTTACTACGCAGAAAAGGCACACATAAATTCAAACCTTCACTGCTTTTCATGGAAGCACAGTTAGGAATGACTCACAGCTCCAGGATGTGTGGTGATTTGCAACTTCCTATAGTGCAAACTTAGCCCTAAGGCATTGGAGCCCGTTACACCAGCACCAATTACATTGCAAAATATTAGATTCATTTTTTGGGGCATGGAGAAATTAAGTGATTTACCCAGAATTACAGGATGTTCAGTCGGCACCGAGACTCAAATCTAATTCACCAGTTCCATTAAGCAACTTGATGAGTTGCAAGGTCCAGGTAAGGAGTTTCATCCCTGGGATTCAAAGTCATACTGTAGCACTGTAAAGTCTAGGAGAAGAGGCCCGCTACCCTGGGCTTGCAGCACTTAATAATGACTACAAGGCCTAAGCTAAGGAAGGGGCCCAACACCTGGGCCTTGCAGCTTGGTCCAGGGGTGAAAGGCCCAATAGAGCCGGGGCCCATGCCAATAATAGCTGTCAGGCCCCAAGAAGGGGGCACCACACCTAGACATGCAGACTGATCCAGTGCTTTGAGGCCCAGGAGAGGGGAGCCATCTCCGCTGATCCACCTCCAAATCTCCATTTGTACAACACATAATTAAAATGCCTCCCTGATGCAACCCCTCGTGATATTTGGTAGCCACAAGAGTTGCCGGAAGAACTGTGGTGAGAGGGGTACCTTTTACCACATGTGGTGGACCTGCATCCATGTCCAAACGTATTAGTTTTCCAACATTTCCCACGTAAGGGCAATGCTAGGGATTGCATACCTGCTACACCCTCTAATGCTATTGCTAGGTGACCCTGGAGAGACCAGTGTCTATCCAGTGACTACGCTATTGAACAAACTCATCACCCACCTGCTCGTGTTGGCCTGAGTAGCCTTGGCACAGTTTTGGAAGCAGCCTACGACTCCGCCCCTGTCTGTGTGGTAGGGGAAGGTGTGGTCAGTCTAAGAACTGGAGAGGTTGACTGCACTGAAATGAGACACGATGATCAAATGTGAGGCCACCTGGCTCCCTTTTCAAACATTTATGAAGCATGACAGACAATGGGCAACCAACCCTGGTCAAATACCAAAACTCATTAGCAAAGATGTCTTCCATAGCATAACATAAAGCTCCAGCACCACCTTTGAGACAGACAATGGTCCCTGAAAACTATGATATGCCTAATCCCAGCAATAGCTTTCTGTATAATTGGAGAAATAAAGTACACACTAAGGGAATAGGAATACTGAGTGACTAAATTTGTTGCATATTGTTATAGCATTCCAAACCATCATTCTTTGGCCCACCATGCCACCTCAGATTAGACCCAGTCATATGCTGGGTTTAATCTAAAGGAGCAAAACCGGTCTGGGGTTGCTTGCGTTCTTATTCAGAGAGGACATTGTTTGTCAGCTCATACTGAACTGTTCCCATTGTAGCTGGACGAGGTCTGATTTGCATATGGATGGGTCTAATCTGAGATGACATGGTGGGTGAAAGAGCGATGGGTTGGAATTCTTCCCCAAACAATTGCCAGTGGTTGGATTTGTTGTGGGCATCCTCCCATCACTTTTGTGTGTTTTATTTAGTGACCTATGTGGCCAATGGTGTACCCAGATGTGGGTCCCTAGCTCACTGTGCCAAAGGAACCAAGTTATACCTACTGAAGCGCCCCAGTCAGGGGAAAGTTGTTATTGGGTTGCTTGTGTTCTGGTTTAGAGAGGAATTGGCTTTGCAGTTCAAGTTGGATTGTTCCCAATGGAGCAGCATCAAGTCTGATTTGCACAGGATCTAATCTGAGGTGGCATGGTAAGAAATAGAGCAATGTGTTGGCTAAATCCCCAGAGTGATTGCCACAGGCTGGACTTGTTACAGGCAGCCATCCATCAATGTTTGTGTGCTTAAGTGTGTCTACAACCCAACACACAGAGGCTGAAACCACAGACATCAAATATGCAGGCAAGCATAGCCTCCAATACAACAGAGACACAGCCCAATAGCATTAAAGAAGGCACATACAAAATGACAGGAGAATAAACAGAAATATAAGAGGATGCATGTCCTTTGTAAACTGTTGATGACTAAACAAAAGTTAAAGTAAAGAAAATATCTGTGCCAACACCTAATTGTTAGCTTTTGGGTGGCCTTCCGCACACTTTTTGCCTACTTCTTCAACTTTTCTGACCTCATTTTCATGGATAGTAGGACTCTTTGCACCTTAGCAATGCTAACTAGTTCTAAAATGATTGTGCTCTCTCCCCTAAACATGGCAATATTACTTCATCCCCGATCGGCATATTTATTTTACTTATAAGTTCCTAGTAAAGTGGTACTGTGTGTTACTAGTGGGTCTGTAGCACTGATTGTGCCACCCACGTATGTAGCGCTTTAACCATTTCTGAGGCCTGCCATTGCACAGCCTGTATGTGCAGTTGTATGCTGCCATGTCGACCTGGAAAATAATCCTTTTGACAGGTCCAAACCTTCCCTTTCTATACATATGGATCACCCATAATGTAGGCCCTGGACAGCCCAGAGAGCAGGGTGAAATATATTTAAAAGGCAAGACATGTACTTTTAAGTTTTGCGTGTCCTGGTAGTGAAAACCCCACAAAGTCATTTTCCTCTACTATAAGGCCCATTTCTCCCATGCAATAACATTGGGATTAACATATTACTTTTTACAAGTGTAATATCTAATTAGGAAGAGTCTGGTGTCTCTGGAATCACTATCTAAACTCCAAATTCAAGACGAAATTTGGATTTTAAATTACAATTCTGAAAATGCCACATTTAAAAAGTTGGCATTTTCTTATGTTAGTCTTTTGGTGCCTGCTGCCTGTCCCTGATCACATTTTTGGGGTTGGTGAAAGATGGGTTTTGAGTATTCCTCCTAGACATCCACGCACAATGGGTGGTTAGGCGTGACATGATGAGCCATCTCTGGCAGGATGGGAGGAGGGAGCTGGGCATAGCCTCCCTTACACCTGAATAGGCTGTGTCCTGTCCATTCAAAGGTCTGCCTTCCCCTCTGTAGTGAGTCTGCAGCCGGACATGAAGGGCACTTCAAAGGCCTGTCTTTAAAGTCTCCCCCACTTCAAAGGCACCACTGTGTAAAAGAACTAGACCTCTGACACCAACACTTCAGTGCACTTCTGGACTTATGGGTACTCTGCCAGGAAGAAGGACTGCTGTGCTGCTGAAGGACTGCCAATCTGCTAGACCGCTGCTTTGCTGAACTCCTGCCTTACTGTGCTGCTCTGCTGCCTGCTGACATTTTGCCTGAGTGAAAAGGACTGGACCTCTTGAACCCAGAATGACTCCAAGGGCTTGTTGGCTGGCCTCCTGATCTGAAGTTTCAGGGAAATAAAATACTTCCTGCAACCCTTCTAGTGCATCAAAACTCCGCCACATGTAAGTCTGCTCTGCCAAGTTGTGCCACCCCAGTCCTGTATCCTTGAAAGTGGGCCTAAGGTGCCTATCAGCATAAGCAACACATCCTCTCTGTTGAGCAATTCATTCTAGTGCAGAAACGGCATGTCTTATTGGCTGAGTGGCACACCTCTGAGTAGAACTGACCCATCATCTTTGCGGCGTAGATTGGATCTGTCACAAAGACTCATATCACCCCTTCATCCCGCATCTTGGGACCAAAGCATCGCCTTCAGAACCGCTGCTGTGCAATGCTTTGTCCAGTGCAAGCCCCTCTGCATAGCATATTCAACACTCATTGGAACCAACGCCTTGCCTTGGTTGTGCCACACATACTCGACATCAGCCTTGACATCGCAAGCCCATCAACAGTATCCTCAATGTCAACACAACTGAGATTGGTGCCACAGCCTTGCCCCATCTTGGAAGCGACCCATTGTCTCTACTGGGTGACACGTCATTGATTCGGATCCATGCAACGCTCCGCAACCTAGGATTTAAGGTACTTTGGGTCAGCAAGCCTAACTTGGTCCTGCTCTCCATCACGGTCAGCCTGAACGCTTACAGAAACAGATATTCACAGTTGACGCTTTATATTTCTTGGTACTATTTTACTTGAAAACTTTGTAAATTAAATATCCCCAGTTCTACTTAGATTTCTGTCATCTTGGTCTTGTTTATTTATTAAAGTGTGATCTATTTTTGTAACCTGGTGTAGGATTCATTTTGTGTGGAGCTTTCAATGTTTTACTGTTTGAAGTGTTGCACAAATACTTCACACACTGCCTCTGAGTTAAGTCTGACTGGTCTGTGCCAAGTTACCAGAGGGTAAGCACAGATGTATTTGGGGTTTGCTTGAATCTTACCCTGACTATTATTGTGGTTTCTGCCTGACCAGGGGTCATACCCCCCGTCCATCAGTAACCCAATTTCAGCACTAATGAATCCTTGACCTCTCCTTAGAGAAATCTCTTTTACTGGATGATCAAATGCTTCAGTCTCTATGCCTAATTAATCACTGCCCTCTTTGCTATGACCACGTGTTTGTACGTGTGTAATGTGTAAGAAATCGGAGGCAAGGAGTGGAAGCCCCACTCAAATAATACACACAATCCTTGTCAGGGTGAACCACAAAAAGTCACCAAACGAGCCTGTGTTTACCGCTCTGGTAACTTGTCATAAAAGCAGTTAGACTTAACTTAGAGGCAATGTGTAAAATATTTATGCAGCACACAAACAGTTAAAAAGTAAAAATGAAACACAAGAAAAATACCAAACCAATTACAAAAATAGAGACAATTTTAAAAAGCAAAATGAGATCAAAACAAATCAAATCCAATCAGTAGAATGAGATTTATGAATAATTAAGGTTTCTAGTGAAAAATTGCACCTAAAAGATTAACGTGCCTACCGCAGTCTTAGCGTTGGCTCAACATCCTGTGATTCTGGGCAAATCACTTATTCTCCCTGTGCCTACACTTCAGCACTCTGAGACCCTCACCGGTGATTTGCTGCGCTTTACAAATCCTGGATCTATGGTGCAGGAGAGATATAATTGTTTGATTGGGCCCTGTCTCTGCTTAAATTGAGACTTAGAAGAAATTTCTAAAGGTAGCGTCTCAGAGGTGCACGTCACCATGCTGTGTCAAACAATGGGAACCTCTGGGTGAGGTCTTGTTGAAGCCGTCAGCACGGAAAGATTTGAGAGGGAGATCCTGAATTTTCAGGCCAAGGTAGCAGTTGTCGTTGATGGGGTGCTAATCGTACCTGGTGAAGATTTTTACCTTTGTACTTTTTTCTGAAGCTCGGATTCACCCAACAGGACCAGCCAAAAATGGCACCACAAGGCCTGATAATGAAATTGGGAAGGCCCGCTGAAGAATTTACCTGGGAGGGCTAGGACTCACTCCACAAGTATTAACTTTGGGGATGGTGTGGGCTTCTTGTCCTAACCCCACAGCGGCTTCTGGAAAGTCTCCCCTTCCCATGCTAAGGCTCCAAACTGTCTGAGATTTTGAAATGCTTGAGTCAGATTCCTTTGTGTGTGCTGAAGGCAAAGCCTTAAAAGTGTAAATGGGGCAGGGAACAGATTTGCCCCAGCCACCCTAACTGGATGGTCCATCCTGTACACACCTAGTCTCCTTCGTGTCACTGTCTAGGAGTAATACACAAACTCCAAAAACAGGACTAGTTGCAGTCATGTGATCCAAGACATTGGCAGAAGGCACAAATGGTTGTGACAAGAAAATCCCAACTGTGTCATTTTCAGAATTGTGACCTAAAATCCACTTTTACCATCACTAAAGAAGATTTTAAATTACAATGCATTTGAGTCTAAACAGCATATTTCTATCTACCCCCAATGCAAAGCTAGCATTTAGTAAAAGTAATGAGGTACCCCAGTGTTAGTCAGTGGGAAAGATAGGGCATACCACAGTGAACATAAACATTGATTATTACTGCCTGGGCATGTGAAACTTCAATACATACGGCCTACTTTTTAAATTCTATGCTCCCTGCCCTAGGCCTTGTTAGGGCCTATCTTTGGGGTGACTTGTTAGTATTGTACCTAGTAAAAGGTATGTTTAGCCAGAATGAATTGGCAGTTTAAAACTGCACTACAGATATGTGGTTGCAGGCCTGAGACATGTTTTAAAGGGCAACTTGAATGGAAGACACAATAGGTGTTGCAGGCCCACTAGCAGCATTTACTTTACAGGCCCTGGGTACTGCAATCTTTATCTAAATAGATACCTAAAAGTGTTGCAGGTTGATTTTACAATAGGCACTTAGAAGTAAATTAAATATGCCAACTAGGTTACTAGGTATGCCCCCTCTAGCAGTGGTTGTCAGTGTTACCGTGAACACATTCCTAAGGCCAACAAAAAGAAATTCAGCAAAAACAGAAGTGATGAAGGCAAAAAGGTTTTGAAATTACCGCCCTAGGGAGTTAGGTCTAATAGAGGGCTATCTGCATTCTCCCTTCATCCTTTGCCTCTGTCCTATAATTGTGGAGATCCAGCTCTTCAATTAAGTTTCTTCACTTCGGTAAAGCAAAAATATCACACACTTATCTTTAAAAGACTGCTTCAGCTGCTTTAAACATTTTGTATTCAAACCAGGACTTCCCCCAAATACATTGGTTAGCTGAAGCAAATCAAGAATGCAACTCCCAGCAAGCACCAATGTGTTCATATAAAGCCCAGAGGCATACACATATACATGGTATCCTAAAATGTACTTATTTTTGTTTTACTGATTTCAAATTTAAAGCATCTCGGTGTTTCAGAAGATGGAAAATACAATAAAAAGCTACTCTTTCTTTGATTTATTTAAATGTGCTATATTTAGATCTTGATTCATGTTACTGCTTTCACTTGAGCTAAATGTTATTAAGATTTGCCATTAATTCATGTTGGAAAATGGCCCTCTCTGAAGTGTCACCCCAGACTTTTTTTCTTCCTCCTGCTCTATTTCCGACCTCATTTTTGTTGGCTTTAGTACTTCGGGCACTTTACCACTGCTAACTAGTGCTAAAGTAAATGTGCCCTTTCCCTAAAACATGCTAACATTGGCTCATACTCAATTGGCATATTTATTTACCTATACGGCCCTAGTAAAGTGCACTAGATGCGCCCATGTCGAGTAAATGAAATGCTTCTAGTGGGCCTGCAGCACTGATTGTGCCACACACATAAGTAGCCTCCTAACCATGTCTAAGGTTGCCATTGCCCGGCCTGTGTGTGCAGTTTCACTGCCATTTCGACTTGTCATTTATACCTACTTGTCAAGCGTTAAATTGCCCTTTTCATAACATATAAGTCACCCCTAAGGTATGCCCTAGGTAGCCCATAGGGCAGGGTGCTATGTAAGTAATAGGCAAGTGATGTACTTATAAGTTGTACATGACCAAGTAGTGAAAAACCCCCAAAGTAGTTTTTCACTACTGTGAAGCCTGCTCCTCTCATAGGCCAGCATTAGAGATTCCCTTATACGATTTTAAGTGGCAATTTATGATCTGAGAGGAGATAATAAATATTGTCAAATTTGGTATGGTTGGAATGGTAGTGAGAAATCCAGCTTACTGGTGACATTGGATTCTACATTACTATTTCAGAACTGCCACTTTAAGAAAGTAGGCATTTCTCTACACTTACTGCCATTTGCGCCTTACAGCCTGTTTCCAATGCACATCTGGTCTGTGCTGGTTGACAGCTCCCCTTGAGCATTCCACTCAGACAGCCATGAACATAGAACACTCAGCTACATCTGCATTCATCTGTATGCAAATGGGTTTCTCTGGCAGGAAAGGTGGAGGGGCTCTTTCTTACACTTTGAAGGCCAGTGGCCTGCCCTCACACAAAGGACTGATAACCCCCCCACAGGGCTCCTGGCAGACAGGGCTGGGTTGAAAGGGAAACTTGTGCACTTCAAAACCACTCTTTGAAGTTCCATCCACTTCAAATGCACTTTTGGGTATAAATACTGGGGCTTTGACCCCACCAACTCAGACACTTCTGGACCCACAACTGGATTCTGTCAGAGGGACTGCTTGGCTGCTCAAAGGACATATCTGGACTACTTTGCTGGAATGACTGCTGGCCTGCTGTTTTCCCTGCTGACCACTGTCTCTGCTGGAGGAATTCTGCCTTTCTCTTCAAGTGCTCTCCAAGGGTTGGGATTGAGCTTGCACCCTGTGCTGATGCTGAGGTCTCAGGACTATCAAAGACTTCACCAAAGAAGAGAAATTCCAGTGCAACTGAAAATCGATGCAACACCTGCAAAATTTGATGCTTCTAGATCGACATAGCACCAGCTCCACGGCTGAAAAATCACTGCATCTCCTGCCAGATCGAGGTAGCGCCTGTCGCCACTGCTCTACACATTATGGGTTTTCCATGCATCATCCCGGAGCCTCAATTTATCCCCGCATCCCAGTGAGGAATCAAGGCTGCGCTCCTGGAATACTGATGCATCACTTTGCAGCATGGAAAGAAACAATGCACCGCCATTGTTGCACAGCAAAAACCCATGCATCGCTTAACTTTTAGACACATTCCCTCCTCTGCGGCCCCTCTGCTTCATTATTTTTGATGCATCCCAGGTATTGTATGTTAAAAGTGAACATTCTATGAGTCTTAAAGATTGAGACTCATATAAACCTTTAAAAAGTTATATCTTGACTTGTGCATATTGAATCACTGTATGAGTTATTGCACAAATACTTTACACATTGCCTTCTAAGTTAAGCCTGCCTTCTCTGTGCCCAGCTATCGAAGGGTGAGCTCAGGATAATTTAGGTTGTGTTCTGACTTATGCTGACTAGGATTGCGGTCCCTACTTGGACAGGATGCATACTTTTACCAACTAGAGACCCAATTTCTAACACTTCACAAACTCTTTTTAATTATTTTGCCATGCCGACCTGTCTCTACCTGATTCTTTTACTTGTTTCTAATTGACCAATGTCTGTAATTTCCAGGTGAGGTGCTGGGTCTGAAATTAAGTTGTTTTCAAGATCTTAACACTCCATTTAGCTATCACAAGAAATGCCAGAAAGTGATCAATGAACAGACGGCTGGTGTTAAGGGGCATGACGAGTGTCGACCTTCCACCCTATGGTGAAAGAAGAAAATTAAAATAAAAGAAAATAGAGCAGCTGTAAATAAATTGCTGTTGCTGCTCTGTGGCGAACTAGTGTGAATGCCTGGTTTTTCCTGTTGAAGAGGGTTAAGAGAAATGTGACTTGAGGCCTTCTCAGGATTGCTCTGGTGTGCCTGTCGAAGTATTCCTCGAAGTATTCCTCGCCCTAGAGGCATAAGCCAAGCCTGTGACAACAAGCTAAGGGTGTTGTGGGTTTTAATTTTAACATACAAGTTTCCCTTTCAGACATTATTTACATGGCCCTGGGTGGGATGAAAACAGCGCCATTAATCTAAATGGCTGGAGCCGAAGGAGTGAGTGTGTTGTTGATCTCTTCTCCTGCTTTGCCTCTCAGCAACTGCTGACTTTGGCCAGGATTCAAATGTGATTGGTGGGCTGGGGCCGAGGAAGGGGCCCTGCAGAGCTTCCTTCCAGGTTAACTTTAACTTAACCTGATCAGAGGTGCAGCATTTTTATTTACTTTTTTTCCAGTGCAGGTTCATCTTTTAAAGCGTTCTTTTTGTTGGAACTAGTTGGCTGGACCATAATAACTTAAAATAACACTGCAGTGCTGTTCAATGTTGGCAGAGGGGGCAGTGCTGTGTGGTTTTGATTAGGGGTCGCGTATGTTAAAGGGATGGGGTGGAGCACATGGAGGGAGTAGGGGGAGTGGCGGGAGGGAAAAAAATATGAATAAAATTAAAAATAAATAAATAAACTTACCTGAAGGCCGTGCTCAGTCTGCCGCTGCCCACCGTCTCCTCGGCAGGCTGCAGGCACAGGCTCCCAGCCTGTCCTGTGGACAATCCTGACTCTGCTCAGAGCAGCGTCAGGATTGGCTGGGAGCCTGTGCAGGCTCTCTCCAACCCAACAACTGTGCTGCTGGGCTGGAAAGATCCCTGTGCCCAGGTATGTGTTTAGCCGGCCCAAGATGGCCGGCCAAACACACATGTGCTCTGAGGGGAGTTCTCCTTGCACTCCCCTCAAGTGCTGTCAACCCCATGGCCCCGCCCGTTTTCAAGAAAAAGATAATACACAGTTTATTATCTTTTTCTTGAAAAGGTTTTGCAGCTGCTGCTGATGGCGGGGGGGCGATGGTCCTCCACCCTTATGGAGGGGGCGCCCTTGACGGCCTGCCTGACCCGGTACTTCAAGTAAGTTTTGAACCTGTGTTGAAATGCTACCTAGGCCAACTCTGCTGTCGGACAGGCCTGTCTCCTCCGACTACTACCAGCCTGATCCAGCAGTTGCTACAGAGCATGGATTCCCTGAGTCCACTGAGGCATCGTGGGCAGGGACTTCACACTCCAAACCTCAACTTTACAGGACGTTTGACCTCTGTCTTCTGTTTCTTGTTGGCTGCATATAGGAACAATTACCCCTTCTAATTGCTGACTAGTATATTAATGTATTTTTAAGACACTAACAAGCATAGCCAGCTTTCAATATATACAGAGTGAACAGCAGAGTCAGTATTCTGAGTGTGCATGCAAGTCTTTATATGAGTAGCTGGCAGATGTGTTCATACTGAGCATGCTCACGATCTGCAAAATGAGCGTGATTGTATCTAAATCAATGATCTGATATGATTTCATCATATCTAAATCAGTTACTGTCAGCAAATAAATGCCCTTGAGGACAATTCCCCCCCTTCCAGTGATAAAGGCAGTCATTACGAACATGGCAGCCTAGAGCACCATATAATGTTTGGGGCATAACCGCCACTTTTATAACTTCGCCACCGCAAGTCTTCCACCACCAGGCAGCCTGGCGATGGCAGAGATACATATCCGATAGGGCAACGCTGCAAGCAGCGCTGCCAGCCAGATAATGAGACAGGTTCCACCAGCCTTTCCCTGGCCGGGGAAAGGCTGGTGGAATTGGTGCCTCGGGGCCCCCATGCATAGCCCCGTCGTGCATTTCACTGCCCGACTTACGAGCAGTGAAATGTGCAACAGGTGCTGCTGCACCCACCGCACTGCTACATTGCTGCCGGATCCAAATGGACCCGGCGGCAATGTTCAGGCACTGCATTCAGCTGGGCCGGCTGGCGGAAACACTGTTTCCACCCGCCGGCACAGCTGAATGCACAGTGTTTTGTATGCTTACTCTTAACAATGGATGACCCTCCGGAAGCTCAAGGTCCTTCTGGAACTTTGAGCCCAAATAAGCAGAGATCTCATGTGGCTTCTGCCTACCTCCCTCGCTCTGCAGTCATGCACAAAGAGTTAAAATCAAACCTTTAAAATTTGAGGTAAACAGAAGAGACAAATATCCATTTACTGGCTGATTTGTATGAATTAAAACTGGAAATCATGGTATTAATCCCTGCTTTCCCTTTAACCAAATTTTGAAAGCTTAGGCAAATACTTTATTTCCTCCATTCATCTTCAAATATGTGACTTCAGAAAGAATGTCAAATTGTCTGCATGTTAAAGAGATACAGTTTTTTTGTCTTTTAAGGAGTCTTTATCATAGTTTATGTGAGGTATTATGTTTTCAGGGCTTGGCTCGGGCATGGGCTCTAAGAGCTAAGCCAGGCTCTTGGCGCGGCACTCTCTGTTAATTTATTTTCTCTCCCACCTCTACCCTAAAGCACATCGCATCACTGTCCATCATGTATAATGGGGCAAAATCAGAGGGTCAGAGTTTGTACTATATGCTCGGTGCCAACAGGTGTGCATGGATGCCTACATTATAAGTGTACACAGGCATTGTTATATATACATTAACAAAGGGGTTACTCTGCCTGGGAACTAGTATTTTTTTACAGTTTCCTATAGACTCAGTATATATAGATCAAAATGCATATGCACGTATGGAACCCATACACTGACTTTGTACACAAGTCCCACTCGGGTCTAAGATTTATGTCCACTACTTTTAAAATCCACCAGCTGTCACTGACTCCATGTACGAATTCACAGATCCAGGCAGTCATCAATGAAAAATAACAGTCATGAATTTGCATGTGAGATGTAAGCCTTATTATTGAGCCATGGTGCTTGAATAATTCTCTCTCCCAACCAGTTATGAAGCAATTCAACTGTAATGAGCAGTTTCATGGTATGTCACTCTCAGGCCTTTATGTCCATACCGTTCACCACATTGACTGAATTCCCCACACGTCCCAGTGCGTTTATGTCCTCTAATAACACCCATGATGTTACAGTTCCTGAGAGTGAACACGGGATAGCCTTAGAGGGTGCTATGACCCACTCCAAGTATGCCTCAGAAGGTGTAATGCCTGCCCTTGTGTCCCCGTAGACGTTAGGCCTTCCTATTATGTGTTCAATGTTTGAGTGACTCTCTTGAAGATTGTCTAGGTGAACATTATCCGTAAAATACTTATTGTACTTCAAGTACTTACATCACGGATCATTTAATTCAGTGATGGTATGCTCTAAGTTAGGTGCATAGAGAAATTCTGACATACGTTTCCGAAGAAAAATTGACAATCACAAAAAATTCTATGAAACTTTGCTCACTGAAGACGTATGTAAGAAAGTCAATAGTAGTAGTTACCCTTTCTGAAAACATGACTTCTGGCCATTTTGAATGATAGTTTACATGAATTAGAGAGGCTCCTAAATGGACTAGCAATATTTAGTCTAATGCTTGCTGAGCAGAAATTAACCATGGAACTGGATGTATGGGAGTAGTGGAGTTTTGCAACTCTTGTCAGACAAAATACAGGCTTCACATTTTCGTACCCAACGTTCAGCTTCAATATTCATTCTTGGCCACCGGAAATTACTTCTCAATTAATTTTCTAAGAAGGACATTCTTGTATACCCTTTAAGACACACATCCATCAGAACTTCATGGATGCTTTTGGGGGAAACACACTTCAGGCCTGATTTAGATCTTGACGATAACGGTACCGCCATCGGTTTTCTGACTGCAACCCATCCACAGCCTTGGCGGTCCACCTGCCAGATTTAGATGTTGGCAGTCCCATCGGCAAAAGACCTCCAGAGTCCCACTGTGTCTACCAAGAAACTTCACATACGTGGATGGCCCAATTGACCATCAGGACTCAGCCATCTTTACCACCAAGCAGATTTGGATGTGCCTTACTGCCAAGCCCAACGTGGCGGTCCGACCTCCACACCTGAGTTGGAGGATTTGAGGGATTTTGAGGTTTCCCCTCCACCCACTTCCGTTTCTGACTGGACACGACTGGATAAGACCTACCATTGCTGCTGCCACTGACCCACAGAGAAAACACATCCCCGCATCAACGGACTCAATGGTAGGGAACATGCATTGCCAGGTTATGTTGGTTAGGCACTGCACATGAGGTCAGGACCACTGCAGGAGTATACATGTCACAGTAAATTTTTCAAATTACTGTGAAATGCATAAGTGGGGAACTTAAGTGTAGGAAAGTACCCACGTTTTGGTATGGTTCCCCCCTTTTTCTGCCTGATGTCAGTGTGTTTGACTGTGTTCACTGGGATCCTGCTAACCAGGATGCCAGTGATTATGCTCTCTCTCCCAAAACTCTGTATTTCATCCCACAATTGGCACACTGGTGCCCCATTATAAGTCTCTGGTATATGGTACCTCGCTACCCAGGGCATTGGGGTTGTAGGGGGAACCCTATGGGCTGCAGCATATATTTTGCTACCCATAGGGAGCCCAAGCAAAGGGTTCTGCAGGACAGCCATTGCAGCCTGCATGAAAAGGTACAAGCACCCTTTCACTGCCACCTTTCACTGTACCAGGTCACTTATAAGTCACCCCTATGGCAGGCATTCTAGCCCAGAGGGCAGGGTGCAAATTACCTGTGTGTGAGGGCACTCCTGCATTAGTCAATACATATGTCCAGCTACATAATGCTAACTCCGAACATAGGCATGTTTGATATCAAACATGTTGGAATCATACCCCAATGCTTTTGCAAGCATTGATTGTATTATTCCATGCACTCTGGGGGCTCCTTAGAGGACCCCCAGTATTACCATTACAACCTTCTGAGGGTTTCCAGACAGCCCAAGCTGCTGCCACCTCACAGACAGGTTTTTGCCCTCCTGTTGCTCAAGCAGCTCAAGACTAAGAAGGCAGAACAAAGAAAGTACCCCCATGCACCATGTCCATTGCAGCTGCCAAGGCTTGTTGGCATCTTTTCCAAGAGATCTTCAGGCATCTTGAGGCTCCAGTCCCCAGCACTCCATCTTGCGACGCACAGCTCCCTGACTGGCTCTCCGGCAGCGTGGGAGTTTTTTTTTGTAGTGCTGCATGGGCCTCTTCTTCTACTTTTGTGTCCCCGTCCTGTGGGACTCCTATGGGTGCTGCCTGAGCTTCTGTGGGCTCTCTGTGTGGCTAAGGGCCCCCTCTGACGCCCCTCCTTGGTAGAGTCCACCTAGTCCTTCCTGGTCCCTGGCAGCTCCAATTTCCGCTAACCACGAGTTTTGCGTGTGCTAAGACTTGTTGGCAGAATCCAAAGATGTAAACCCGACTGCAATCCTCCTTCCGGTGTGGGACATCACGTGCATCCCCAGGAACTCAACTTCGTCTTCTTGGGTGCAGTGCTGACACTCATTCGTCATCTTCGACTCACCTCTTGCACCTTCGTGTGCCAAGGCTTGTTGGTGGAATCCAGTGACGCAAACCAGACTGCAATCATCCATCCGGCATGGGACATCATCTGCACCACCCTGGAACCCGCATCCATTTTCTTGGGTGCAGTATTGACTGGTCTTCTTCACTGGTGGATCTTCTTTTGCACCTTCATCCAGGTTAGCAGGGGCTCCTGTTCTCCCTGGACTCTTCAGTGCTTCTTGGGCTTGTTCCCCTTCTTCCACAGGTCTTCAGGACCAGGAATCCATCATTGTTGTCTTGCAGTCTCTTCTGGTTCTTGCAAAATCTTCTATCATGTGTTCTTGCGTGTTCTAGGAAACTTACTGTGATTATCTCCTGCTTTCCTGGGCTCCGGGGGGGGTTCTATTAGTTACCTTTGGTGTTTTCTTACACTCCCAGTGCCCCTCTGCACACTACACTTGCCTAGGTGGGAAACCGACTTTCACATTCCACTATTTTAGTATATACTTTGTGTTCCCCCTAGGCCCATTGCTATCTATTGTGATTGTCAGTATTTGCACTGTTTTCTAACTTTTTTTTACAGCTATTTCTGCTTTCTAGTATATATACTCTGTATATTACTTACCTCCTAACGGAGTATAGTCTCCAAGGCATTTTTGGCATTTGTCTCACAAAAATAAAGTGTCTTTATTTTTGTAACACTGAGTATTTTCTTTCATGTGTGTGAGTACTGTGTGACTACAGTGGTATCGCATGAGCTTTGCCTGACTCCTAGTTAGACCTTGGCTGCTCATCCACACTACCCCTAGAGAGCCTGGCTTCTAGCCACTGACTACATTTCACTAATAATGGATGACTGGGCCTGGTATAGGGTGTAAGTACCATAGGTACCCACTACAAACCAGGCCAGCCTCATAGAGTCCCTGTAACCTTTGTCTTTTTAAGTGAATTTCTTTGTTTCTTTCAATTCAGTTTCCAAACAATAATGTCCCTGTAACCTTTGATTTTTCCAGTGAATTTCAATGTTTTTTTAAAAATGTAAAGTAATTTTAATTACTATACATAATCCTTCAGCCGTGCATGATGGGGGTTCCTTGCTGAAGTGGTAGCAGCCAATCAACACAGGGACAGTTGAATCCATAGAGGATCTGCATCCCTATATATTTATATTTTTTGGCATGAAATTTCTACGAAACTACTAAACGGATTTGCACCAAAGCGTGATCTGTGCCAAATTTGGTGAAACTCCGTTCAGTAGTTTGGGCTGTAGGTGTGTCTAAAGGTCCTAGAGGTAAATAAATGGAGAAACATGTTTTGGGAAGGCCCCCCTTTTTCTCGGTACCCACTTGCTGGATCACCTCGAAACTTTTAAGACAGAAGCTGATCTTAGCAGAGTATGAGTTTTGAAAAGTTTATGAAGATTCGTCAAGCGGCACCAAAGTTTTAGGCATAACAAAAAATGCTTTTTCTATAGAAAAAAGGTCCTAACTATAACTACCTAGTGGCAAGTGCCACTAGTTAATATATATACATATTAGCGGTTGCCACTAGGTAGTTATAGTTAGGACCTAGTTTCCATATAAAAGCATTTTTATTTACTTGCCCCTGTATCCCTGGCTCCAGTTGACGAATCTTCACAAAATTGTCCCAAAACATTTGCCAGTTACGTCAGCTGCTGTCTGGAAAGTTTCAGGGTGATCAGTCATTTTTCCATAGTAATTTTGAACAGCGATAGCACCAAAACCACTGGACGGCATTAACCCAAATTTAGCTGAAAGGTAGGTCCTGTTCCCGAAAGCAACCTTTTTGTGATTTGGTGTGAATCCATTCAGTGTTTTTCTTTTAGTTAATTGGAAAACAAATTCTATATATAGGGTTGTGGATTCGTTGCCACTCCTAACCGGAGCGTTGCAAATCCGCATGCGAGACAGAGCAGTGTGATTGGCTGGTTGCAAGCTGTGGCAGCCACCATTTTCACAACAGGCAATTGTCCTGGGGGATAGATTTTCACTGAGAAATGAATAGAAGGGGTCAGGGTAAAAGTACTCGGAAACCATGGGGGTAATTAATGGGTTTGTGAGGGACCCATTATGAGTTTAAAAAGGTGAAAACCCCTTTTTTTTAAGGTCAACGAGGTCGCAACCCTGTCGCAGTGTGGCCCCCAGTGTAACATTGTAACAAGGCTGCAAATCCTGCGGATAAAGAAAAAGACTCACAGACCTTCCCAGACAATTACATGCCCACTAAGACACTGATGCGTGCACTCTCACACCCAGATAGAGACTCTCACAGCCCGCTAACCCCCAGATACACCCTCTTACACCTATTCTCACACCCAGAGAGACAGGCTGCAGCCAACTCCTGCCGCGCACAGCCAAAGGGTTGTGCGCAGTGTCAGGTTGTGTGTTTAGGAGGGTTGGCCCCAGGGTTTGCCTGCAGGCATACCTTGCAGGCAACCCCTGCGCAAAGGCCATGCATAGCGCAAAGTTGGGTGTTTATAGGGGGTTGGTGTCAGGGCCTGGCCAGAGGCTGGGCCCTGTGGCCAACCGATGCAGCGCATGGCCGAATGCCGTGCACAGCGCTGGTCGGATTAATGTATAGCAAATAAAATTTGCATACATTAAAAAAAATTGAAATTCACTCACAAAAACAAAGGTTACAGGCACATTATAGTTAGGCTTACATTTTAAATATACAAAACCATAGAAATTCAACAGTTAGAGTTAGAGTTATCTCAAGTAATTATAACTCGTGCCCTCGCCATGCACTGCTAATTACCCCACAAATTATGACGCTCATGACATTTTTGATAACATCATTGATAATATCAATGTGATATTTGTAGTAAACTTTTTAATGAAAAAGCTGTGCATGGTGGGAACACGACTTATAGTTACCTTAGGCCATGAGTTATAATATATATATATATATATATATATATATATATATATATATATATATATATACACACACACATCTATCTATATATCTATCTATGTGTGTGTGTGTGTGTGTGTGTGTATATATATATATATATATATACACATACACAAACCTACTGCCGCTACTTGATGACTCACTTCAGCTGCTGTGTGGAAGGGTGATTTGTCAAGAGGGGGCCGAGAAAAAGGGGGGGGGCAAAAATCCCCTTGCAAGTTCCCTTAGAGATTTTAGACTACAGCCCGAACCACTGGACGGAGTTATACCAAGTTTGTCAAAAAGTTAGCTATGTCCGGAAAGAGTGCTTTTTGTGATTTTGTGTGAATGGAGTTATTAAAGAAAAGAGATTTATGTCTATCTAGGTAAACAGATCCATCGCAAATCCATGCACCTCCAGCAATGCCATGATTGGCTGACCACAACCTGAAAGGCAAGTTGCGGCCACCATGTTATATATTGTGACTTGGTCCTGGTGGGGGGAGGAAATAAAACTTAAAATTTATAGAGGGGGTCAGGGTAGACTTACCCTGTCCCCATGGAAATGATAGAGGGGTCTCTGAGAGTCTCCTTATGGGCAACAAATTTCCTAAAACTTTCTTTTTGGGGCGCACAAAGATCCATGGATCATCTGCAGTGCTCAGAGCGGACCCCTGTGTGAATCTGTGACGGATCCACGGATCCAGACAATAAAAAAAAAACCTCACAAACACCCACACTGCCACTCACACACCCACTCAAAGATGCACACAGCCACTCACACACCCACTTACACACTCACACAACTACCCACACGCCCATCCACAGACCCACAAAACCACTCACACACCCACTCACAGACCCACACCGCCACACTACTCACACACCAACTCATCCACTCTCACACTGACTTACACACCCACACAACTACACACATCCAGTCACACAGCCATTCAAAGATCCAATCACAGATGCACAGCATGGGGTTGTCTGCATTGGAAGGTTGGCTGCAGGGTGGCCAATACTTGCTGCCCACAGCCAAGGCGACGGTTGGATTAATGTATGGTATTTAAATATTACTTTACATTTTTTTGAAAACTTAGAAATTCACTGAAAAAAAGGTTACAGGGACATTATAGTTAGGAATAGGATTTTAAAAAACTTAAAAATTCACTAAAAAAAGGATACAAGGACTTCATAGTTAGGTTCAGCTTTTACATACACTAAACCATAGAAATTTAGGAGTTAGAGGTATGTCTTGTAACTCTAACTGTTCCTTAAGGTAACTATAACTCACACCTTTGCCATGTACTTGATAATTACTCCACTTTTACATAACTCATAACATCTTCTATGACATCATTGATAATATCGCTGTAACATTTGCTGTAGAATTATTGATGAGAAACCTGCCCATGGTGGGTAGGCGAGTTATAGTTACGTTAGGGCATGAGTTACAGTTACTTGGAATAACTCTAACTTTTCTATGGTTTTGTGTTTGTAAAATCAGAACCTAAGTATAACATCCCTGTAACCTTTGTTTTTTTAGTGAATTTACATATATATTGTTAGAAATGGAGTCTTTAGTTGGCAGTCATTTTACACCCTGTCCAAGCAAGGACCCTTTCTCTCTAGTCAGGGTAAGTCTCACACATCCAAACTAACCAGTGCCCATCCTCTGGTAACTTGGCACTGAGCAGTCAGGCTTAACTTAAAAGGCAATGTGTAAAGTATTTGTGAAATAATCATGCAATACCCAGAATAAACACCACAAAAATACACCACACAGGTTTAGAAAAAAAAATATAGAATATTTTTCTGATTAAAATAAGGTAAAAACGATCAAGATGCAAAAAGTAAAAAAAGTAGAAATATGAATTTCAAGAGGTGTAAAATAGATGAGAAATAAACAATTAATGCTTGGTTTGTCAAAGTACCTGGTCTGCGTCAAAAATTACACACACGGAGATCGCAGAGGAGGAGGTTGCGTGGAAAAAGAGAGGGTGTGCGTTGGATTTTCCGGCGCCCACCGACGATGCGTTGTTTCTTTTCCCGCAACATGGGACTTGCGTCGTTTCCTCGACGTGCTGTCTGGGTTCCTCACTCTGGTGTGGGGATCTTCGTTGCACCCACGGACAATGTGTGGAAATGCTGGGTGTGTGGGGGTGAAGTCACAGGCTTGCGTTGTTCCAGTAGTGCGTTGCATTGGATTTTCTGTCTCACAGCAGGCGCTGCGTCAATTCTCCATTCAAGAGTCAAGCTGCGTCGTTCCGGCTCGGCTGTGCGTCGATCCAGTGGGCTGTGTGGTGACTTTCCGGTCAGAATGCAGGCGCTGCGCTGATCTTCACTTGGGAAGTCAGGCTGTGTTGTTCTGGTTCGGCTGTGCGGCGATTTTCTCATTGCATTGCAGGCTGTGCATTGTTTCCAGCAGGCTGTGCGTCAGATTTTCAGGGCACAAGGATTTCTTTGCAGAAAGTGAAGTCTTTTTGGCCCTGAGACTTCAGCAACAGGAGGCAAGCTCTATCCAAGCCCTTGGAGAGCACTTCTCAGCAGAGGCTAGCAAGGCAGCAGGGCAACAGTAAAGCAGCAGTCCTTCACAGCAAAGCAGTCTAGTGGGGGAGACTTCAAAGAGTGGCATAGAAGTGCATAAGGTCCCCTTTCAGTTCCATCCTGTCTGCCAGGGTCCCAGTAGGGGGGTTGGCAGTCCATTGTGTGAGGGCAGGCCAATGTCCTTTGACATGTAAGTGACAAGCCCTCCATCCTCCCAACAAAGAAGACCCTTTCAGTATGCAGATGTGTGCAGGTGTGACTGAGCAACCTGTGTTTGGGGTTGTCTGAGTGAAATGCACAAAGGAGCTGACAACTATCCCAGCCATACGTGGATTGTAAGGCACAGAAGGATTTAAGTGCAGTGAAACGCTCACTTTCTAAAAGTGGCATTTCTCAAATAGTAATATTAAATCCAACTTCACCAGTCAGCAGGATTGTGTATCACCATTCTGGCCACACTAAATATGACTTGTTACTCCTTTCAGATCAGAATCTACAACTCAAACAGTATGTGAGGGTAGCCCTAATGTTAGCCTATGAAAGGAGCAGGCCTCACAGTAGTCTAAATATGAATTTAGGAGTTTTACACTTCCAGGACATATGAACTACATGTCCTGCCTTTGACTTACAAAGCACTCTGCCCCATGGGTTACCTAGGGCCTACCTTAGGGGTGACATATGTTTAGAAAAAGGGCAGTTTAAGGCTTGGCAAGTACTTTTAAATGCCAAGTCGAAGTGTCAGTGAAACTGCACACACAGGCCTTGCAATGGCTGGCCTGAGGCATGGTTAAGGGGCTACTTATGTGGGTGACACAATTGGTGTTGCAGGCCCACTAGTAGCATTTAATCTACAGGCCCTGGGCACATGTATCACACTTTACTGAGGACTTACAAGTAGATTAAATAAGTCAATTGGGTATGAACCAATGTCACTGTGTTTTAAGGGAGAGAGCATATGTACGTCAGCACTGGTTAGCAGTGGTAAAGTGCGCAGAGTCCTAAAACCAGCAAAAAGAGTGTCCAAAAAATGGAGGGAGGCAGGCAAACGTTAGGGGTGACCATAAATGTATGAGCTAGTGGCGGTAGCTACTAGGTAGTAATATTTAAGACCTAGCTTCTAAGGAAATTCTCTTTAAAAATTTCACGCTCACGTCAGCTGCTGTCTGGAAAGTTTTGGGGTAATCTGTCAAGTGGGGGCCATAAAAAAGGGTGGCCAAAACACATTTTCCCCATTCATTTTTCCATAGGGATTTTGAAGAGCAATAGCGCCTAAACCACTGGATGGAATTACACCGAGGGGCAGATTTATGAAAAGTGGCACTTCACCTAGTCCAGCGCCGTGTTTCTTGCACCCTTTTAGTGCCCCCCTAACGCCACCATGTGTGCGCCATATTTAATATACAGCGCTCCATGGTGGTAGTTAGAGAACTACTGTCAGAATTTGTTATGCTAGTTCAGCACTTTGCAAGATTAGCGTAAAAAAATTCTGATGCTAATCCTGCAAAGCACCCAGAGGCCCATTGAAACCAATGGGAGTCCCCTTAACCTTTGCTTTTTTTCAGTGAATTTAATTAATATATATATATATATGTATATATATATATATATAGTAGCGTTGGGGTGGTCCTGATAGGTATGGTAACGTTGTTCCAAATCCAGGAGGCATAGTTGCTTTTTTTTTTTTTTCTTTTTTGCCCTTCTCAGTCTGAGGTCTGATACTATCCTGGAGGCAGGTATGCCAAGAACTTCCAGAGTTGCTGGGTTTGTCTGCAGGCTAAGTGGGTTGCTAGTCATGATGGCTTTGTAAATGATGCAGGTGGGTTTGAAGATGTTTTGGTCTAGCAAGCGGAGCCAATGAAGTTTTATCAGGATGAATGTGATGTGACCATATTTCTCCAGACCCTGAATGTGCTGCATTATGAAGGAAGCCCTTAAAGGGAGCTACCACCATACAGATGCAAGATTATGAGGGCTTAAACCACAGTTCGAAAGTCCCATCCTGGAAGAAACATTTTGACGTGCTCTAGGAGAGCGAGGCTGTCTTTGTATTATTGGTAGTGTGCTCCGTTAACATGAGGTTGGTGTGTAGGGTGACTCCGAGTGACGTGGCATTCAGTGAAAGTTGGGGTCCGAACCCATTAAGGTTCAATTCATTGAGCCATGTTTGTACTGTTTCTTGTTTGTTGCTCTTGGCAAACAATAAGAATGTCTTGGTTGGGTTGAGCTTATGGAAGGCACTGATCATCCAGGTCTGGATGGTGTGCAGGCAGTGTCTGAGGAATTAGATATCTGCAGAAGAAGAAACTTTAAAGTAGAATTGTGTACATTGCCATTTTGGTGAATCTTGATACAGGTATTTGCGAGTAGAGCGCCGAGAGGCTCATTGTAGTATTTGAAGACGACAGGGGTAGTGTGGAACCCTGGTGACCTCCACAGGTGATTGGCATCTTTTTGGTTCTGGAGTTGCCCATGTGAACAAAACCATAAGTGCGCACTCACACATAATGAAGTCCACAAACAACCTTGAAAGCCATATAATATGAGAACTGCAGGACCTCACAGTGGAAATGCTTGTGAGTGATGCATGCACCTCAATCCTTCTACGTAAGAAACAGAATGCTCTTATGGACCTCTGAACCTTCACAGCTCATCACACATGCATACCACTTTTGTAGCCATTGATTAAAGCCCACATCGATGTATCAATGGTGGGATTGGTAGAGAGCAGCCTGCTGAGATAGTCTAAACGCCAGCACCTAATCAACTATTTCAGGAGCATCAGACGTATGACCGCCCAGCCTTTCAGGCATGAAATTACAGTATTAGTAGAGACTAAATAAGGTGAAAGAACACAGTCAAATGCAATAACATTCAGCTGATTGAAATTGAGTTATTGTTATCTGAGCTGCAAGAGAATGAGAGCTAAACAGTACTTAAATAAAGTGCACACGTGAGGAAAATCAATTGGTTGCAGAAGGCCATGAGACAAAGCATTTGCTATTATTTAGTGGCAGGAATGCCTGCATTGGTAAGATTCAGGATGCTATCTGGAATAAATGTGGAGTACAGAAGTCTCCGATAGCACATTTGGGCCTATTCAATGCTCCTAGCTTGACTGTCAGTGCCTGAGCCCCGAGCCCCCCCAGCCCCCGACAGCAGGGGGTAAATCAGCGTCTTCGCAGTCTAGTCGAGAACAGAACTGAGAAATGTTGGTATCCTGCACTCCCAAGGGCATCCTCACTTTCTGTCAAAGAAAACTGTGTCCCCACCTGTGGGCACAAAATGAGCAGAGGAGTCCTTATAAAATGTACGCCTTGATAGGTGTCTCCGGCACAGGTATTTTCAACAATCGGATCAGAGCAGTTCACTGTATTCTCTTAGCCAAAGAGATAACGCTAGGCTCCCTCCCCTGTCGCAGCAGCCTAGGAACCCTTGCTTTGTTCCTAATGAATCTAGAAACCACAGGGCCTAGGGAATCAGCACGAGAGCCCGCAGTGGTCCCTTGCTTTCTTTAACACGCAGCATTCATTCGACACCTTCTTGCAGGAGTTGGCCTGTGGTAGAGCGTTGACACGGAAACGTTACCTTTCTGCTGGGTAATGTTGATCGGTCACCTAACAAGCCGCCGGACTGGTAAGTAAAGATAGCCGCACCCAGAGCTGTGCATTCTTTGTCAGTCATTTTATAGCTTCTCCCTGAGCCTACCCTTCAAGGCAAACCGGAAGTGGGGACTTAAATGCGACTGCAAATACTTGCTTTTGAGTGAAACTGGATTCCAGGGCTAGGGTGAGGCAAGTTTCTCTTAAGGATTAGAGTGACTTTCTGGCTGGAAAGGGAGGTGGGGTTCACAATTTAAAACTCTACAGGTGCAGGCTGAAGTATTTGTCTGCTGAGATTGTCAGGAATGTGCTACCCTACAAGGTGACCGGGTTGTCTTCTCAAACAGGTTATTCTGCATGTAGGACTGGAGTGATTGTCATCTGGCTGAAGTCGATGTTTGCTCGGAAACGAGTCATCCCGCTTGCGGAGCTGAGGGGACTGAGGGACTGTGGTATTCAGCAGGCCAGGCAGGCCTTCAGAAGTCCACTCCCACACTTCCTATGAAGAGTCAGATTTCATCAGAGCAACCTATTTTTAGGCTCTACTGGGGAGCTGCCAAGAACAGGTGTTCTGTTTACTGAGAGCAAAGATGCTTTTAAGGGCCAGATTTATGAGGCCCTCACGCCACCCCACCCACCCCACCGGAGAGTCACTTTTTGTGAGACTCTGGTGACGCTGTGCAGTGCAACATATTTACAAGGTGGCACTAAGCCACTTTTTGTGGCTTAGCGCCGCCTTGTAAAGAGGGCCCCTCTGGCGCAGTTTTCAGAGGAGCCTGTGGGTGTTCCGCCGCAACACCCATTGCTTTTAATGCTGCATCAGATTTACAAGAAGGCTTAAATCTGTGTCAGCTCCAGAAGCTAACGCCACCCCAGGGGTGGCATTGGCGCAATGAGGAGGAATACTTTCATTTTATGTGCAGTAAGGGACAGCTTCCTGTACATTAGCAAACAATCCCCTCAACGCAGGCACCCTTGCACCTGCGTTGGCAGATACATTTAGCGTGGGTGCAGGGGGAAACACAGGAGTGCACTGTATTTTAGTAAACACGATGCATCCCTGTTTTTGTAAAGTGACGCAGCGCGGTGCTGCAAATTTTGGCACAGCACAGCGCTACGCCACTTTTTAGTAAATGTGGCCCTAAATTTTTCTTCTTGTCACATATGCTCTCAGAGAAAAAGTGAAATATCAGCTTATGTCGTCTTATAATTTGCTCCTTTTTTCCTGGAGGTTGTTGTTTACTTTTCTTTCTCTGAATGGAAAGTTAGTGGATTTTGTAAAGTGAAATGTCTGACAACGGTGCTGTACAAAGAGAGTGAACTGAAAAGCTGTAGGATGTCAGGTTTGCTTCTAACACAACATTTCAATTGCTTTTAGATTAACTGTACAAACATTTCAAAATATTTTTAGTAGTTATGAAAGTAACTGTGTGATGAAATAAAGCTCTTATTAGGATGAAAACAAATCCGAACACTTTGTTTCGCTGATGAGCAAATTATACATTTTTTGGCTGAAACCCAATTTCCAGTCATTACTTCCTATATCTTATGTACGTTTATCAGCAAAACTCCACCTTAGTGAGAACTTTGTGCCAAATTTAATGGAAAATGCACTTTTTATAAGTGACAGTGTGCTATCACATCGTGCTTTAGTAATATAGTTATTGCAAGTGAGGTCATAATCTGAGAAACATTCTTACACCCTCCCTGATGGCAATGCTATTCATGAACTAAAGGAAAGTCACGGGTCATTTGTACCATATATGTAGGCTGGTTCCTTATTAAACATTGAGCAAAAGTTTAGTCTATTAAACAAAACAAAGGAATTTTTGGGGGCAGAAATGATATACTAGCAAATTTGAAGAAGTGATAACAAAGAAAAGGCAGCTCTGTAAAATATTATATTGGCCTAGGATCACACATTTTGAAACCAAGGTCAAGCACATTATTGTTCGGTCAAGAAGTTAATAAGCCTGTAGGACTTGTTACATTTTGATGATTTTTTTAGGCTTGTGAGGGATGGTGTGCCTCTGCTATCAAACCAATGTTCTACATGTCTGAAGTAGACGTGAGGTTCTCATTTTTAGGGTTGAGCGCGCAAAGCGCTCTGTCCCTGGTGTAATCTCTCTGTGGGCTTTAAACCACACCCATCAGTTTGGTTGGTATTGGGGTGCCTTTTAAAATGTGCTTGATTCAGTTAGTGAATGGCTTGCATACGTCATGCCTTTTGTGGTGTGTAGCCTGCCTCGGCCAACTACTGAAAACATCCGAGGCACCATGTTTTCGGTATGGTTTTTGGACTACTAATTCTCTTTATTTAGTAGGCAGCGCAATCTGGCTGGGCAGTAGTCGAGCGCTTTGCATGACATTGACCCTCTTACATGGATATTTGAACTTTTGCTGGTTACATGGATAATTGCACTTTTGCCGATATGTTTCACTGCGAGCGAACTTCTCTTTCCTTTTGTGTGTCCGTTGGCTCACTTATGTGAAACTGTTTTACTTTTAATTTTAAGTTTATGTGGCAAGAAAAGTCCGGTTAGGAGTTTACAACGCCAATAGCTTTAACTTGAGTAAGCACGAGACCCATTGCATTGCAAATGCTTGTTTAAAACTGTATTTTTCACCCTCGTAGGACAGATGCCACACAAACTAGCAGTCTGCATTTTAAACAAAGCTGTGTTATAATCATATCCATTGACGACCTAACATAAACTTTAGTGACTCTGGGCCTCATTTAGAACTCTAGTGATGATATCTCACAATGGTGACAGATATAATGTCCGCCAAAATCTAAATTCCATTAATGTCTGTGGGATTCAGATTTTGGTGGACAGGATATTTATCACTGTTGTGATGGAGTAACCCATCCAGCGAGTTCTCAATCAGGCCCTCAGTGTCTTGTGCAAAGTACCTTTCGAACAACTGAAGTAAGAACAATGCTTACAAAAACTAAACAGAGACAGAAAAAGTATTTGACTGGAAAACAGCTGAAAGAAAAGCACAGAGTTGAGATCAATGTATTTCGTCTTCGGAAATGTCTATGTCATGTACATCTGTAAATAGGTGAATCTGGCATGCCTTTGTGTGAGTGTTTAGGGCTCAAAGGTCTGATAATTAATATCACCAATGTGTTTTGTTTTATGGAATTACACTGCCCAGAGTCAGGCAACTATGGCAGATTTGTTGGAGGTTGGTGAGGACAGCTAACATGGTTATGATGCTGAACTCCTGGTGAAGGCAGTAGCTTTCCTCCACTATGAGGGTAGCGCTTTGGGCACCCATCCTTGTCCAACAAGACTGCAATCTGTGAGACAGATCTGTTATGGAACACACGCACGAGCCGCGTTCGCTTAAGTCAACAAAATCAGCTTTAGGGATCCAGACATCAGTAATGTCAGCCTTCAGGGCAGCAGTGCACATCCATTATCATGTGGAGAACTTTTCCGCCCCATCAAATGGGTCTTCCTTATGATTTATGTACTTCCCTCTTTGTTCATTTGAGCTTTACAATTTACACCATGAACCTTTTGGTCTCTTAAATAGTAAGACTTCTGTTACATTGTTTATAAATCTTCTGCTTATAAAACATATTTTTTTTTGTTTGACAAAACTGTTTTCTTCATTTTCCCCAAGAAGGAGGTAAGTGCTAATGCACATAATAGAGCAATACCAACAATATGAAGCAGATTCAATATCATACTTTGAGTCACCAATAATGACAAAGCAGTATAACTTAGTCCATGTGCACTTTCTGCACTTTGAAAGATCAGCAAGTTCTACAATGTTGATATAATCAAAAATTTTAAAAGGTGTAAATTACTACTTGATTGGTGACTCAAGATAATCGTGTCACTATAATGTCCGTAACATTGTACATGTGGGTCAGTGAGGTATTATTTTCTCTCCCATGAGTGTAAGTTAGGGATGGGGGTGGCATAGATGAGATTTACCAGGGTCTGTCAATATGTCCCTTCTACTGGTCCTACTGAACGGTGAAGTAAGGATAGTATACTCCCTGTGGCCCTGGGTAAAGCAATGCGAAGCACCTCAGGTAGGGGGCAGGGGCTCTGCCATGTCGGCACAAGACCCTTGAGACTGGGAGGCAGTGACCAGTAGACAGGAGCGCAGCTGGTGCCCAATATCTCTGGCCCTGGATTTCGGAGGTGTAGGGATGCATTTAGTTCCTTAATGGTGTTGTAATATGCCATGCTGGTGTGCCATTTGACCGTGGAGGGGGAAAATATCCACCCCAATGGACTGCAACCTCTTGCTTAGCCAGCAGGAGAGCAATGGTGGCAAATTGCCTGGTGCTTTTAAGGAGGTCTAGGGTATAGCCCATCAGAGCCCACAGTGGGTCTACCTCAAGCTCTATTTTAAGCATTTGGGATAATGTTAGTGCCCCACAGGACCAAGCCATATGGATGAAATCTGCTTCAGGAGTATGACATTTAGGACAGTTTGAGGTGTGCGTTTGATCATATCTGTGTTGATCAGCAGGGGAAATGTAGGCATGTCATAAAACTTTAATTTGAATACGCTTATGTCTCTGCTTAGGAGACCCCAATCTGGTTTGGGTACAACATGCCACCTGTATCTTATCTGTGATAGGCCTCCCTTGGCCACATTCCCAATATGGTCTAAGTTTCTCATCATGGGTTGGTAGCTTTGCTATACAGGTTCGATATATTTTGGATGTCATCCGTATACCATCCATGTTGGTGATGACTAGTGTCAGTGGGGGAAATTTGTCTGGGTATGTAGGTATGACGGACCTTAATGCGGCATGGATGCGATGCAGAATGAAATGATCCATGTGTGTGGCATCACTGAAACGTGCATCTATGTGCTGTAGTGCATGGTCATCTGGAAAAAGGTCATAAAAAGTGTGAAGATCATATTGTGATAGGGGGTGTTTCACTAAGGTCTTACTAGTAATAGGAAGCCACAGGTTGTCAGCTAACCTCAAAACTGGCGAGTAAAGGAGGATACCGCCCAGGACACGGAGTTTCCTCCATGCCCAGCAGTGGTAGACAATGTTTGAATCCCCTAAGGGTCAATGGGAATCCCTTTTGGTAGAACAGAGGAGAGAGTAGAAAGGACACCGAGGTCTATCTCGGGTTTGGCATACAGAAGCCGAGCATCTGTATGATACCAATGAGTATTGGCATTGGGAGGCTAGATAGTAAAGTTCAAGATGGAGGACCCTGAATCCGCTATTTTCAGAGGGTGCACTAAAGCTATAATTAGCGAAGAATTGTTGTGATCCCCATACTGAGGTGAAGTGGTGTAGTCTCCAAGCTAGCTTAAATAAATGTAAGTAGTATGCCATGTAAAATAAGAAAGAATGAGTTGTTGAGAGATATTGGTATGTTGAGAAATAGATAAAGAAAGTGGGAAAGTAGCACCATTTTAATAATTGCAATCTTGCCAGCAATTGAAAGTGGCAGTCGGATCCACCTATCAATTTGTGTTGACAACGTGTTTACAGCAAGACTGTAGTTGAGCTGTAGCACTCATTTTTTGCCTATATGTATTATGATACCTAAATAATTAACTGAGTTCTTGCACTAGGTCAGAGGGTACACATATGGAGCTCACCCTGTAGCAGGGGTAGTAGGGAATAGCTTAGACTTGGACCAGTTGACCCAAAGGTGAAATAGTGTCCCAAAACATGTCATCTTGTGGAGTACAGGGGTAAGATTTTCCTCCGGTTTCCGGATGAATAGTCAGATGTCATCTGCATAAAGTGAGATTAGTAATGAGCCAGGTTTAAATTGCAGACCGTAATGTAGGTGGCAAAGAGTGAGATGGCGGTCTAAGGGATCTAGTGCAATGATGAAAAGCAGTGGCAACAGGGGGCACCCCTAGCAGGAACCTTGTGGATGAGAAATGGGGCAGTGATGGAACAATTAACTGTAATATGTGCTGTGGGTTGTGTATATAAAAGTTTTATCAGAGAGATAAGGCCATGGAGTACTCCTAATGTTTTAGAAAAGGCCACTCCAAGGAGTAAAATGCCTTTTTCAGCATCCAGCAGAGCGATAGCTGCAGATACATCTGGGGAGATCCTATTCAATACTGAGAAGATGGCCCGCAGGTTTAATGATGTTGACTGGTGGGGGACGTATCCCGATTGTGCCTGGGATATAATTTGGTCAATTAATAAAGAAAGCCTAGAACAGAGGATTTTAGCCAATATTTTATTATCAAGGTTTAATTGTGACAATGGTCTGTAAGAACCGCAATCCTAGGGGACTTTGCCGGGTTTGAGCAGAATTGTTCCTACCGCTTCATTCATGGATGGGGGTAGGATCAATTTTTGGAGGGATTCCTCATAAACAGCAAGCTGTCTAGGTGCCAATATGTGTTTAAAGTGTTTGTAGAATTCCCCGGTATAGCCATCAAGACCAGGGGCTTGAGATCCATTAAATGAGTCTCCGGCTTGAACGATCTTCTCACATGAGTTAGGTGTACTTAGGAAGTGTTGTTGTCTGATTAGAGAGCCAGACCATTGTCACCTCTTCTAAGTATTCTGACAGGGCCGTAGTATCACCAGCAAAGCAGGAGGAGTATAATCAAGTGTAGTATTGGATTATGGTGTCCAGTACCTCCCTATTAGAGGTGACGCACGGGTCACTATTAGTGCACAGTTCCATAATGGAGGAGCTGCCTCTCGGGGCGCAGTAGTCGGGCCAAAGTCTGTACAGGGTGTTCACTTTCGTCATATCTATGCTCTCTAGCACATTTGTTCAAGTAAAGTATTTCTTTCTCTTCTAAGTCTCAAATTGCAGTCAAAAGGACCTCTCGATTCTGAGCGCCGGAGGGGTCAGCATCTCGGGATCCAATAGCGTCCAATTCCGCCAGTTGTTCTTCAAGGCGCCTGAGGCTCCCATGGAGGTCCTTGAGGACCCCTCCGTGTTTAGTGATGCAAATGCCCCTCATGTAGGCTTTGAATGCCTCCCAAAGTGTGCCATGTGTGTCTACTGTACCTTTGTTAAGTTGGTAGTATTCTAATATAGCCATGCGCAATTCGAAACAGAACACTTCGCCCTGTAGTGCTTAGGTAGGGAACATCCACCTTCTCTCCTGGCTTCCCCAAAGGGAATGTTATGGGCAATCAGGATAGAGTGTAATCGAACAGTGTGCGAAAAAAATAGTGCGTAGAGGTCAACCATGGGCAAAGCGTAATGGTGTGTAGGCACTAATCAATGTGCAACCACATATTGTGGGGGGCTGAATAGAGAGTAAAGTGCAAGCATGAGGTGTGCTTAAGGTGCCAGGCATTACGTGATAGATATGTATTGCAGATGTCATTGAAGATGGTTAGTGATTTTGGTTTTGTAGCTTGGGTCGCCGCAGTAGTGTCAGTTGTGGGGTCCATTAGTAATTTGAAGTCCCCAGCTACTATAAAGTGATCAAAGTTTAAGCTCCCAATTTGGGTGGACAGGGCTTAGAAAAACTCTGGGGAGTCTATGTTTGGAGCATATATGTTGGCCAAGAGTACTGAAAGCCCCACCAGAATACCAGCCACCAACACATATCGCCCATCAGCATCCAAGACAGTGTTAATGTGTTTAAACTGTACGTTTTTATGAATGAGAGTACCTACCCCTCTGGAGTAGGAGCTATAATGAGCGAAGAATTGTTGTGATCCACATGCAGAGGTGGAGTGCTATGGTCTCCCAGGTTGAAGGTGCTTTCCTGGAGGAACGCTATCTGTGCGCCATACAGAGAAATATATTCTAGGACCTGTTTACCATTACGGTGGTCAGTGAGGCCCCTTAAAAGGATATAAGTGCAAGGAAGAGTTTGTGTGTCTTACAAGCTTTTGTATGGACCATCTAGTGTTTTTCAATACATTTATTGAAACAATCGTAGTCTTGCACAGAGAGAACGAGCTGCGATAATTAGTCAGATGAAACAAAGCAACATTATCAGTCTTATGAACATGGTGGAAAGAATAAACAGTGCAACCATGGCAAATGATTTCTAGATATTTCCACCTATTACTAACCCTATACTGAGAGCATAGTGAGCAGACCCTCTGCCTTCACCCGATCTAAGAGGTTATCCTGAGCCCCCATACCTGGAGAACTAAATCAGTAAATTGGCCTGTAGTGTAGATGGCAATCCTTGTCTGGAAATTGAAAGATCTGTGCCAGCAGAGCTGTATGTCAAACACAGCATTCATCCCAAGATGTTCAGGGATGGAGTACTCCTCTGCCCTTTCTGGGTCAGTGCATGGTTTATATAATCAAAGCCACACTGTGCTAGAGGCACAGCTCTGATGCAATGATATGTCTAGATGTTAGAAGCTGACTCCAAAAGGGCAACGCAACTACTAGGATATCCTGTACTATGTTCCTAGCCTTGAACAGCGTGTACAGATCACATGTCGAGAAAGGCTTGCTAGAAAGGAGCAACATGTAAAATGTATTCTTGGAATAATATTGTGCAAGCCTCAATATGTAAAATGTCACTGCTAAGAGTGACATCAGCTAAAACTTGTAAAATGTAAAAGATAAAGCTGAGCAAAAAAAAAGCTAAAAAGCATTTGCAATGCAATAGGTCTCGCATTTTCTTGAGTTAAAGCTGCTGGCATTGTAAATTCATAACTGGACTTTTCTTGCCACATAGATTGGTCAACCCTGCCTCATAATTTCATATTTTCTTGCAATATAATGCCAGTGGCCCAGAATTTAACTAAAGCACTTCCATGTACTTTCTTCCTCTATCTTAAAACATATAGAATTATCATATAAACCTTTATCCGAAATAAACTTTTGGCATTAGAGTGTAATGCTCGGAACACCATAACAAAAATATAATTTGGGACAGATTGGAGGGTGAAAGGAAAGAGGGAGTTGGCAATAAAAATGGAGAGGACAAGTGGCGTAGTAACGATGCCATGGGCCCTGGAGTAAGAAAGGAAGATAGTTGACTGCAATTTCAGTAGGAAAATACAGCAGTAATTAGAGTTGAGTGAGGTCCATAGGTCTCTGGGCCCCAGTACCACTGCACCTGTTGCTCCATTGATAACTAGACCTCAGAAGAGAAAGAGGATGTGGCAGAAAAAGAGAAATTAAAAAAATACAACAGACAAAAGGAAGAAAGAGAAGGGGTTGCAAAGAAATAAAAGAAAGATGGGAGAGAAAGAATGAGAAAATTATAACACAACTAAGAGAAGAAATAGAGCAAACATGTGAGACAAAAAAGGGAAAGAAGCTAGCGAAAGAAAGATAAAAAGGAAAAAAATTATGAAAGAAGTGGTTAAAGAAAGAGAAAAATTATCATTAGTGAAAAAAGAGAGATGGTGAGAGAAATAAGCAGCGAAAGAACCAGGGCATGTATGTACTGACACATTTCTCAAAGACACAGAATGGGAAAACCACTTTGACACTTCGGGTCCCGACAAGTAACTTGTGGCTTCCACACACGGAGGGGAAAAAGAGAGATTTATAATAAAATGTGAATTGACAGATGAAAGATAAGAAAAACACAAGAGAAAGGAAGGACGGAAGATCTAAAAAAAGTGTAAGAACGCATACCAAGTCAAAGAAAAGAGCAAATAAAAAAGACAAAGAAAGAATGAAGGGAAGAGAAAAAATTGTGAAAGAATGAACACCTGATGAAGGAAAAAGAGAGGGACGCAACAAGGAAAGAAATAACCAAGTATTTACAATTTTGAAAGGACGTAGCAAGAGGAAGAGGGAAATAAAAAAAGGTCAAGAGTAGAAATAAACAGTTGACAGAAATAGAGAAACTGTTAAAGTGTGGATTTCAAGAGCTGGAAAGAGAAAAATGGTGGAGAAAGAAAACATTAAGGTCCGTATTTATACTTTTTTAGCGCCGCGTTTGCCCCGCTTTTTGATGCAAAAGCGGCGCAAACTAACAAAATCCAATTGGATTTTGTAAGTTTGCGTTGCTTTTGCGTCAAAAAGCGTCGCAAACGCGGCGCTAAAAAAGTATAAATACGGGCCTAAGAGTAAACAGAGTAAAGGAAAGAACATAAAATGAGATGGGTGAAACAGACCCTCCCAATAAAAGAGGGCAGCTAAGAATAAATGTAATCGACTCCCCCACCTCCTCAAACAGAAGTCAGAGTGTGGAACAGAAGGTAGTGCTGTGCAATTCCTGGTATTAGAATAATGGGGCACTGCAGGTTAGGGTTGAGGTGCACTGACAGAGTTGTATGCAGGCTGCAGTACTGAAATAGTAACAGGCACACAAGGTCAAAAGTGACGTATGTTTATGGAGCTATGTGTGGAGCCTAGTATTGGCATGCCAGTGTTTGCCGAATGTTAGCCTGGAGGTGCCCTCTTGAAGCTGCGAATAGGGACCAGTATGGGAGTGGCATTGCCTCTGAACCACAAAAGCGAGGAATCCTAAAGGGCATGTGTGTGAGTCTTAGTCCTGAGAAGAAATGGGCACTGAATGTTAGAATTGATGGATTCTGGCGGAGTAGTGGTGGTTCCCATCAACAGTGGCATTGGATGTGAGACTTGATGTGCACTGGCTGAGCAGTGTTTTGCTCTTTTGGGTCCAGTATTGACTTGGCAGTGGGACTGAATAATAGATTTGAGCTGCTGTAATGGAACTGTATGTGAGGGGAGTCCCAATACAGGAAAGGAAGTGACCTCGCCAGGGTAGAGCTGAGGTACACTAATGGAGCTGCCCTGAGGTCCCAGTACTGGAGCATCAGATTGTGCTGACTACAAGAACTGAGGTGCTGAGGCAGACGGTGTTTGTGGGGTTCCTGGCTCTGGCACGTCTGGGGGCTTAGAGTGTATGAACTGAGGTGCACTGATGGAGCTGCACCGGAGATCCCAGTACTGAAGCAGCAGAGTGTACTGACTGCAAGAACTGAGGTGCTCTGGCAGGCAGCATGTGTGGGGTTTCTGGCACTGGCAAGGCTGAGGGCTTGGAGTCTGTGAACTTCCTCATGGAACTCTTATTGTCTACAACCTCCAACCTTGTCCTGCTGGAGACTTTGGACTTCCAAAAAAGTGACTAAGTACAAACAAAGAGTTCTTCACCTTGGCTTCATCCAGCAGATCTCTGAGGACAACATCCCTTTCTCGGACACCGCCTGCTGCCTTGCCCTGCTGAACTTTACCTTCCCAGAACATTTTCTTCAAAATTTCTTCTAATTCTGAAGGTAAGCGCCAACCGGGCCCAATCCACTTTTTGTAGCCAACCCACACTCCATCACGGTCAGTCATATTTTACGACTTTGACCCAGTCTCCTGCAGTTGGCACTTTAATCTTTTAGGTGCTAGTTTTGACCTTAAGCTTTAAAAATTCATGGCTCAGGTTCTACTAATTGGATTTTTATTGTTTTAGCATCAAATATCATATTCAAATTGACCCTATGTTTCTAAGTTTTTGTAGGATCTATATTCTGTTATTTGTAAATTATTATTGTTTGTGTGCTGCATACATATGTTACACATTGCCTCTAAGTTAAGACTGACTGCTTTTGTGCCAATCTGCCAATTAGTGACTTTTGTTGTTCACCCTGACACCGATTGTGGCTGTGTCTTCAGTAGAATTAAGACCCGCCTCAACTAACAACCCACTCACAATGACATGATAATTGTTCATTCAATGTTGTCAAGCAATGTATTTGCATAGTATAAGTGAATTATCCAGCTCATACTAAATTAACCTTTGCTCACCCTCTGGTAGCTTGGCAAAGAGCAGTCAGGATTTACTTAGAGGCAGTGTGCAAAGTATTTCTGCAACACCCCAAACAGTAAAACAGTGAAACATCACACAAAAAGACTCCACACCAAGTTAGGAAATTAGATCAGACTGTGCTGTTGCAGCAGTCTGACCGCCACATTAAAAGCCTGGCAATCTGACCGCCAGGGAACTGCCAGCACTACCAGGATCCATGATCCCAGCAGCCTAGCGATGGCAGAGATTGTAATCCACCAGGGCAGCGCTGCATTCAGCGCTGCCCTGCAGATTACAACCTTGTTCCCTGCCAACCTTTTCATGGCATTAACACCTACATATCTACGTTTCAAGATTGACAGTAAATAAGCAAAATAAACTTTCAGTCCGAGTTGACATACTTTTGTCATACTGGGTCAGACCTGTTATCCCTTCAAATATTGGAAAGCCCCCCAAAGTAGTTTAAATGTAATTGGTCAACTCTACATAGAACCAATAGAATAACTACTGAATTCACGCAACCTTAGCAGCAGGTTATCACAAGGGGTCCTGCCAGCTTCCACTCTTATGCCAGGAGTTGATATAAAAGTGAGAGGAGTTGTTCCTCTGTTTTTATTCTGAGGGAATGCTCTCCCCCAGGTCAAGTCTGGTAACCACAGCAGATCTGCTGTGAACAAGTATGCAGTGCCTTGGGTCCCAAGGAATTCTAAAGACAAGATAGCTACTCTTTGCTATCCTAATGTAGTGCTTAAAAATAGTTTTAGGGTGATAGGCTGCTATGAACATTCTAATTATGTTAGATCTGTACATTTCATCCACATTACTAGCACAGTCCTTAATTTCTATTTTAATTATATGTTCTGTGGGTATTTCTCAAGAACTAAGAGACAGGATGTGTCTGTTGGAATAAAACACTTTTAAACATAAACAGTATCTTTTCTTAGTACAGTGCTTGAGTGTGCTATTTTATAGTATAAACATGGGTCTGAATTGTCCCAGCAACCCTGAACTCTTTATAGGACTGTTGGAAACCCAGAATGTTTGGACACTACATAGGCAGGTATGCTCAGTGGGTTGTGTGGGTCTACAAAAACCCTCACTCCTCTGCTCAAGCGATGGTGCATTATACTCAGTGCCAGCACCCGTGGGTAGGGAAGCCAAGCATTTTAGACCTGGGTAAGGTGCCAAGTTATGGAACAATTGAATGCTGTGTCAATGTATCAATTTTAGGATTGACAGAGCGAGGTAAGATGAGATTGTCTAAAAATAAGCATCTAATTCAGTTATAACAGGTGAATCTGACAAATGACCTCAGGCATTATACAACTAAATTGTGGAATTTCTGGTCAGGATTTACAGCATTAGTGGTGACTAAATAAACTGAAACAGCATCAGCAAATGCACGCACATTCATGTTAGAAATGGGGTCTTTGGTTGGTAGTCAGGTCTTCCCCTGTCCAAGCAAGGACCCTCACTCTAGTCAGGGTAAAAGAGAATCACCCTCAGCTAACCCTTGCTCACCCCCTTGGTAGCATGGCACGAGCAGGCAGGCTTAACTTCAGAGTCTAGGTGTAAAGTATTTGTACCAACACACACAGTAACTCAGTGAAAACACTACAAAATGAGAAAAATATAACATAAACAAGTCAAGTTATTAATCTTAAAAGCAAAGAGTTTTAAATCCTTTCGTAAACAGTAAAAACACTGTTAGCGTTGAAAAGCACCTGGGTAGCATCAAAATGAAATGCACGGACGAGTGTGCGTCGAAAAAGGTTAGCGATGCATCGATTTCTCACACGTAAGCGAGATCATGCGTCATTTCTCCTTCTCCGGTCGGGTCGGCGTGCATTGTTTTTCCTCTCTGCAGTAGAGTGATGCGTTGAGCTGGGCAGGCACTCGGGTCCGGGCAGGCGCTGCGTCATTTTTCCACGCCTAGCAAAGTTTGCGTAAAAAATCCTGCTACACGGTATCAGAAAAACCATGCTGTGTGGTTTGTGATGTTACCAGCCTCCAGTAGCGGTATTGCACGGTGTTTCTCCAGCCGCATGCTTCGATCTTCCAACCACACTGCAGGTGGATCGTCCATTTCAGCTGCGTAGCCAGTGGCGCATTGTCTCTTCAGCCACGTCTCAGAGTTTGCGTCAGAAATTTCCCCGCACGGCAGTCTCTGCGTGGGTTTTCAATCTTAGTCTGCCAGCTTCACCTGTCAAAGCCCCAGGAACTGGATAGGACACCACTTGGCAGGGCAGGAGTCTCAGCAGAGAGTCCAGGTGCTGGTAGGGGAAGTCTTTAATGGCCCTGAGACTTCAACAACATGAAGCAAGCTGAGGACAAGCCCTTGGAGATTTCGCCACGAGCAGGAATGCACAAAAAAGTCCAATCTTTGTCCTCTTTCACCAAGCAGGAGCAGCGACTGCAGGATGGCTCCACAAAGCACAGGCAGGGCAGCACTTCTCCTCAGCTCTTCAGCTCTTCTCCAGGCAGAGGTTCCTCTTGATGTCCAGAAGTGATCTAAAGTCTGTGGTTTGGGGTGCTCTTCTTATACCCATTTTGGCCTTTGAAGTAGGCTTACTTCAAAGGAAAGTCTCTCTTGTTTGTGAATCCTACTGTAGGAGGCTGGCCTGGTTTGTAGTGGGTACCTTGGGTACTTACACCTTACACCAGGTCCAGTTGTCCCTTGTTAGTGAATGTAGTAGTGTTCTAGCAGCTTAGGCTGATAGAGGTAGTTATAGCAGAGCGGCTTAGGCTGAACTAGGAGACATGCAAAGCTCATGCAATACCACTTATAGTTACACAGTACTTATACACAAGCAAAGACAATACTCAGTGTTACCAAAAATAAAGGTATTTATTTGGGTTACACAGTACCAAAAATATCTTAGAGACAATACTCCTTCTGGAGGTAAGTATTATACACAATATATACACTAGACACCAAAATGAGACAAGTAAATAGTCATAGAACAATGCAAACAGGAGGAAATCCTATAGAATGCAATGGGAGAAAATAAGTCTAGGGGCAACACAATCCATATACTAAGAAAGTGGAATGTGAATCACAAATTCCGCCCTAGACAAGTGAAGTGTGTGCAGAATCGCTGGGAGAGTAAGAATACAGTAAAGGTAAGTAAATTACCCCACCCCAGAGCCCAGAATTGCAGAAGTAAAGTACTGCAAGTTTCCTTAGGATACACTACACCTCGTTTTTGGGATTTGGCAGCTGCCAACCAAGTCTGCAAAGAATAACTGCTGGATTATTGGACCTGAAGCCCTGCAAAGGACGAGGACCAAGTCCAGAAGTCAAAAGAAGTTCCAGGAAGGACAGGAGCCCCTGCCAACCCAGAAGAGGGTGCAAAAGAAGAGTCCCTGGTTAATCAAAGACTGCAGAAATGCACCCTAGGAAGATGCCAGCAGGTTTCTGTGTGATGCAAAGGATGTCATACGGTGTGAAGATCGTTGCAGATGAGATTTTGTGTTGGAAGGCACCAACAAGCCTTGGCTATGACAAAAGTGCATTTTGCATCAAAATGGCACTGGATGGACCCAGGAGGGACCTGGGAGCCTCATCTCTGTGTGAGGAGGAAGAGTGTGCTCTCAGAACTTTAGAGAGCCCTCAGGATGCCAGCCAGCACCCCCAGGAGTTGCAGGATATGGGTTCAAAGGAGGTGCAAAATGTGGTTGATGCAGCAAAACAAAAGAAGGTCCACGCCGCCAGATAACAACTCAGTGAGTTGAGCGTCACAGAATGGAGTGCTGGGGACCTGGGCCAGGCTGTGCATGGAGGAATTTTGCAAAGAGTGCACAGAGGCCTCAGGAGGCAAAGAAGACACAGAGGCCTCAGAAGGCAAGGTCTTATCTCCTCCAAATTGCATCAGCAGGACCTCAGGGCCGTCTATGTCAATGATGTCCACCCTTTGTGTCCTTAGGAGCATGCTTCTCATTATGAGAGGAGTCCCAGGGTACAGGTCGTCATCTTGGAAGGTGCCTGCTTGGAGCAGGGGAATGACTCTATCACTCAACGGGATGGTTCTTCTGGTGCAGGATGAAGACAGGGAGTCCCCAGAACGTGCACACCGTGGAAACTGTTGCAGTTGCTTACTTGAAGCTGAGGTTGCTGAAGAAAAGTGTCTCTTGTAGACACTTTGTTGCAGTTACAGCGTTTCTTGGAGCAGGCTGCGGTTGATCCAATGTCAGAAGAGTCTGACGTTGTTGCAGAGGATTCCTGAAGGAAACTTGCAAGCAGAATCTGAAGAGTCCCCACAGGAGAGACCCTTACTAGCCCTGAGAGGGGGATTGGCTACCTTATCAGGTATGGACCTATCAGGAGGGATTTCTGACGTCACCTGCTGGCACCGGCCACTCAGAGCCCTCCAGAGTGCCCCCACACCTTGCAAATCAAGATGGCTGAAGTCTGGGACACACTGGAGGAGCTCTGGGCACCACCCCTTGGGTGGTGATGGACAGGGGAGAGGTCACTCCCCTTTCTTTTGTCCATTTTCCCACCAGAGTAGGGGAGAAGGGGTCCTTGAACCGCTCTAGACTGGTTTATGCACGGAGGGCACCATCTGTGCCCTTCAAAGCATTTCCAGAGGCTGGGGGAGGCTACCCCTCCCCAGCCTGAAATACCTATTTCCAAAGGAGAGGGTGTAACACCCTTCTCTCAGAGGAACTGCTTTGTTCTGCCTTCCTGGTGCTAGGCTGCCCAGACCCCAGGGGGGCAGAACCCTGTCTATGAGATGGCAGCAGCTGTAGTTGCAGTGCAACCCTCAGAGAGCTGGTTTGGCAGTACTGTGGGTCCATGGTGGAGCCCCCAGGATGCATGGAATTGGCTCCCCAATGCCAGATTTGGAATGGGGGGACAATTCCATGGTCTTAGACAGGTTACATGGCCATATTCGGAGTTACCATTGTGAATCTACATATAAGTATTGACCTATATGTAGTGCATGCATGTAATGGTGTCGCCGCACTCACAAAGTCCGGGGAAATGTCCCTGAACTATGCGGATGTACCTTTGCTAGTTCAAGGGTGCCCTCACACTTAGTAACTTTGCACCTAACCTTCAGCAAGTGAAGGTTAGACATATAGGTGACTTATAAGTTACTTAAGTGCAGTGAAAATGGCTGTGAAATAGTGTGTGCACTATTTCATGCAGGCTGCAATGGCAGCCCTGTGTAAGGGTTTGTCTGAGCTCCCTATGGGTGGCAAAAGAAATGTTGCAGCCCATATGGATCTCCTGGAACCCCAATGCCCTGGGTACCTAGGCACCATATACTAGGGACTTATAAGGGGGGTCCAGTGTGCAAATTGAAATTGGTAAATGAAGTCACTGGCCTACAGTGACAAATGTAAAAGCAGAGAGAGCATAAGCACTGAGTTTCCGATTAGCAGAGCCCCAGTGACACAGTTATGCACTACACAGGCCGACACATTAGGCCACAAACTATGAGCACTGGGGTCCTGGCTAGCAGGATCCCAGTGAGACAGGCAAAACACACTGACATATAGATTTTCATTTATGAGCAACGGGGTCCTGGCTAGCAGGATCCCAGTGACACAGTAAAAACACACTAACATACACTCACAAACAGGCCAAAAGTGTGGGTAACCATGCTAGAGAGAGGCTACTTTCTCACACCTACCTTGCCCAGGCCAGGCCCCAGACACACACCAGGGGGTTGGAGACTGCATTGTGTGAGGTCAGGCACAGTCCTTTCAGGTGTGAGTGACCACTCCTCTCCTCCCTCCTAGGACAGATGGCTCATCAGTATATGCAGGCTACACCCCAGCCCCCTTTGTGTTACTGTCTAGAGAGATGTGCAACCAGCCCAACTCTCAATCCACAAACAGGCAGAGTCACAGAATGGTTTAAGCAAGAAAATGCTCACTTTCTAAAAGTGGCATTTTCAAACACACAATCTTAAAATCAACTTTACTAAAAGATGTATTTTTAAATTGTTAGCTTGGAGACCCCAAACTCCAAATGTCTATCCGCTCCCAAAGGGAACCTACGTTTTAATCATATTTAGAGGCAGCCCCCATGTTAACCTACTAGAGGGATAACCTTGCAACAGTGAAAACAGAATTTGGCAGTATTTCACTGTTTGGACATATAAACATATATACATTAGTATATGTCCTACTTTAAACATACATTGCACTCTGCTCCTGGTGCTATCTAGGGCCTACCTTAGGGGTGTCTTACATGTAAGACAAGGGAAGGATTAGGCCTGGCAAGTGGGTACACTTGTCAAGTCGAATTGGCAGTTTAAAACTGCACACACAGACACTGCAGTGGCAGGTCTGAGACATGAATACAGGGCTACTAATGTGGGTGGCACAATCAGTGCTGCAGGCCCACAAGTAGCATTTGATTTACAGGCCCTGGGCACCTCTACTGCACTTTACAAGGGAAATCAAGTATGCTAATCATGGAAATCCAATTACATACACATTGTATATAGGAGCACTTGCACATTATTACTGGATAGCAGTGGTAAAATGTCCAGAGTAACAAAAACAGCAAAAACAGAGTCCAGTACACATCAACAACCTGGGAAACAGAGGCAAAAAGTTAGAAGAGACCACGCCAAGGATGCCAAGTCTAGCAATTCTGATGAGTGAAATCTTTATCATTATTAATGAGCCACAAGGGAGCAACAGCCAAACAGTACTTAAAGCAGGTAAGTGAGGTAAAACAATTGAGAAGGCCATGAGACAAAGCTTGTACCACAAGTAAAATGGCAGGTATTCCAATGTATTCCAGCATTGGTAGGATTCAGGATCCAATCTGGAGACAGTGGCAGCATAGATGTCCTTGATAGCACCTTTGATCGTACAACCTCTTTAATTGCTCCTAGCTACAACTGCAGTGCCTGACCCCTGGCTACCTCTAGCTCTCACCTGGATGAGGTAAATCAGAGGCTTCTCCATCTAGTCGAGAAAAGAATTGAGAAATATTGGTATTTTCTGCTCCGACGGTCATCCTCAATACCTGTCAAAGAAGCCTGTGAGCCTGATTGAGAGTTTGGTGGATGGGTTACTCCTTCAAAAACATGACAGATATTCCGTCTGCCATATGATGATTTTCCAGAGGATGTAAGGGGATCGTAATATGGCAGACAGGATGTTCGTCATGTTTGTAACAGAGTAACCCCATCCGCCAAACTCTAAATCAGGCCCTGTGTTCTTACCATTATAAAGTGTAAGCCTTGATAGGTGCCTCACACAGGTATTTTCACATTTTGGATCAGAACAGTTCTACTCTCTTAGCCCAAGACTTCACTCTAGGCACCTCCACTTTTGCAGCACCTATAAAACATTGCTTTCTCACTAACAAATCGAGAAGCCACCGGTCTTAGGGAACCAGCACAAGAGTCCCCAGCAGTTCCTTGTTTTCCGCAGCATTCGTTTTGTCGTGGTGCTTCTTGCAGGAGCTCAAATGTGGTGGAACGTTTCAACAGGGATACATTCCCTTTCTCCTTGATAATGTTGCTCAGTTACCTAAAGAGACGCTAGACTGGTAAATAAAGAGGTCTATGCAGAAGTATTGCATGAGGACCCTGCTGCAATGCATGGAGAACCTGTGGGTGACAGCAGTACTCAGAGCTGTGCCTTCTTTATAAGTCATATCATTTCATAGCTTGTCTCTGAGCCTTTGATTAAAGGCAAAATCTGAAGCAGAACAATTACAAGAACTAAACTTGACACCAAAATTAATTGCTCTAAACAAGGTTCCAGGGCCAGGGTAGAGACAAGCTTTTAAGGATTGAAGTGGCTTCCTGGTGGTTAACAATTTAGAATTATACCTGTGAAAGCTAAAGTCTCAGATGCTCAGAAATGTGTTACCCTACACGGTGGCTGGTTGTCTTCTCAAACAGGTTATCCTGCATGTAAGGTCGCGGGGGACTGTCTTGTCTGGTTCAGGTCATCCTGTATGTATAGCTGGAGCGTTTGAAAGATTGTGGTATTAAGCAGGGGAAGGCTAGCATGACTCTGTCATCATAAGAATGTACTACGTCACTGTGGTAGACATTCTCTATGTAGCCTTTTTTTAGGGTTGACCCTGAATGAGCAGCATGGCCTGGGCATGCGCTCTTGCTTGTAAGACAGTACTGTTTACAAAAAAAGGCTTGGAGCCCGCCCATTGCTTACAATTTCTTCAGCTTCACTGTGAATCTTCTTTGCTGCCTCCTAAATGAACAGTGCAGGCCAGGTGTCAATTCCTGTTTCTTTGCTGGTGCACGGACCATGCACAAATTGATTATTCTTTATTAGTGTCTCACCACTGCTGGGGGCTGTGGTTCAGGTTCTATTTCCTTCCCCTCCCTACCACTCCTTTTCAGTGATGCTTCTTTTCCCTCCCACCTATCCCTTCTCTGTGTTCCTGCCCTGTCCCCCCATCCCTCACCATCGAATGCAATTACAGTGCCATACTACTACTGTGTTTCTGTGGAATAGTTGTTCTTTCTGTCTGTACATCATAGTGCAATAAATATAATACAACTGATACATGCCACCTGACAAATACCGTAGAATGTGGCAGAGCACGTAGTAACATATAAAGTGCAGGTTGTGTTCTCTTCTTCATTGAATTTGTAATTGTTGTTGATTGTTTACAATGATACTACTATGTAACCCACTATTCGCAATTTGTTGTTAACATTTCATATATCAGTTTGTATGGAGTTGCTGATGACTCGGAGTACAAGCATACATGATATAAACCATGCACCCACACAGCGCAATTACATGATCTTTGTTTTACTATTCATTTATGAAGTTTCCGATTGGTTCCAGTTTTAACTTGCTGGTGACTATTTTTCTTAGATTTGAGCAGAATTGGGTACCTCAGTTAAGCATCTTTTAAAACTGGACAAAACCCACACCTGCTTATGTTGTCGCATGAATGGAAAAATGTACAACTTCATACCCAACAAGACAGGCAACAACTGAACTTGGTGATTCCCTTTTAATTAGAGGTGGGCATAACAGGCATAATTCTCTCTATCGTAGTTATTTGTAATTGCAAAGACATTACTCAGAAATATGTATAATTATGTGAGACGCGTAATCGAGCATTTAATGCAGTTTTCTTGCTGACAATGGCACCCTGGCATCCAAAATGGGCCAGAGGATGTATTTTGAGCTATGAAAATAGCACTAAATGTTACAGGACATGGACAGCAGTAGCCAGCAGCCTCTCACTCTCTCTTAGGGGCATATCTATGAGCCACTCGCACTGCCGTTGCATCACTTTTTGTGACAACATGGTGGCACAAACTTTAAAGTCATATCTATGAGGCCACGCAAGCCACATTGCATGGCTTTGTCTGGCCCCATAGATATGAAGTAAGGCAGCCCAAATCGCTGTGTTGCCTTACTCTGCGCAAGGGAGGCTATCCATGGGCATTGCAGTGGGTGTTCCCATGCAACACACATAGATTTTGACTCATCCCCAGGTTTACAGGACTTAGTAAACCTGGGGATGCGTCAAAACCTTATGCCTCCTTGTTTTTTTCCTCTTGCTTTGTGTGCTGTATTCTGCAGTATACATAGAAAGAGGAAAGAGCCTCCCAGGATTGTTTTTGTGCAGGACGGCTCCCTTTCTGCACAAAAATAATCCTGCCTACAGTGCAGACACCCTTGCACCAAGAGGGCTTGCATTGGTGCTAGGCTGCCAAAGGAGCACCACCGCAATGGGAAAGGACAGGCATGCACAGTATTGCTTAAATACGGCACGTTCCTGCCCTTTTTCCTTGACGCAGGGCAGTGCAGCAAGGTGATATTCTGTGCTGTCACTTGCCAAAAGCTCATGAATATGGGCCTTATTTTATTCTTCTCATGCTCCTGCATGGATTTGTGCCGCAAATTACTCTTAATTTTTCAAGCTGACGTAATTGCATAATTTTTGTAATTTCACATCAAGAGTAATGCATAATTACTGACATTTCTCTGATTACTCCGGCGTAATTACAATTTTGCCCAACGCTACTTTTATTTCGACTGCCATTTTAATTCTAGTGCCATTATTTCTGTTTACTTCTTATTATTTGTACTTGGCTAAAAACAGAACTACTTACCGAGAGTTCCAGACGACTGGTGCAGTTTCGCTTTCAGTTTTGTTTGAATCATCAGAAAGTGGCTCATTCGAACACTGTTCTAGTTAAAGTGTTATTAATGATCAGCATTCATTTCGTAAATAACCCCTCACTCTTTTTATACATTTTCCCTGTCCAGACAAAGGAGTGTAGGGGAGAGCTATAGTTTTAATGGCTCTGCTCCAAAGAGTTGCTGGGAGAGTAGGTTGTTGTCTTACGTTTGTGGAGGCTAGATGACCTTCCTTCAGCTCACATGCGAAGTAATTCCATGCTTAATGTAAGCTTAAATAACCAGGCCAACTGGTCAACCTGGTTTCTGTTGACGCTGTTGCTTTTGTAATGCATTGGAGGCAGCAATGCGAGAAGAGATTAGAGGCTGATAGAAAATGAGTGACTTCATGTGGCAGTCAGGTTGTAAAAGCATACTTTGAGTTTTTCATCTCTCACTTGTTCTATTTCAGTACCAGCCCTGGGTCTTTTCTTTGTAGCACAAACATTTTTTACTTTGTCGTTCTGTTTCTTTTATTTAGTAAAAGTCAATAGAAACTTGAAGCTCAGTTTCACCTCAGTGTTTTCATAGTTGTCTGCAAAGTGTTTTCTCATTTGTGAGACACTTTTGTTTTCAACAAGCATTGGCAAAGCCAAAAGGTCTTGTCTATAGGACATCTATTGGCTTTGACAATGTTTAACCCTGTTGCACAGCATTGCAGCAGCTGTGCAACACTGCTGAAAAAATAAATAAAAGTACTATGAGGAGTTCAACACTTGCAGTGGCATAGCACTTTTATTATTTTAACTTTCAGCCATGTTGCAACATAGCTAAAACATATTGAGAAAGCCAATAGATCTTGTATATGCAAGACCTATTGGATTTGCTAATGCTTGTTTAAATACGTACCTGTTGCCCTGGAAGTACAGATAGCACACCAACTGGCAGTTTCCATTTTCAACAAGGATGCACGTTTTACTTTGATAAAGTAACATGGAATTTAGTGACTGTAAGTTTTGTACTAAGAACCTTTGGAACAGCCTAACAGCAATGCCTACAAAAACTAAACAGAGACTGTAAAAGTGTATTGGAAACAGCTGAAATAAAAGTACTAAGAGTTTGGATCAATATATTTCATTTTCGTAAAATAAGTGTATGTACCCTGTGACTGCGAACTGTCATCTCATGCACATGAAGCTCTTACTTACACGCTGCAGTTAATAACAAGAATCAATGAAGCATAATTCATGTGGCAATGTGGATACCAAATAATTTCTGCTCGATTTGTTGAACCAAGTGAACATAAAAATATTTAATGTAAATATATTTTAAGGTTTGTTAAGCATATTAGCATCAGAATTCAGCCCAAGACATAGAGGTTCTAAAGGCACAGCAAAACAGAAGATTTGGGTCAAAATAGACCTGCCTAAATATTGTGAACAAAATATGCACAATTATTTGAAGGTAAAAACATATATATTACGGAGTAGCAGTAGCCACTTAACCACTCTGCAGTTGTAGTTAGAATTTTAAGAGATGTGAGTTCCTTGTATTTTTGCTTGGTAATATGTTTGCCAGTATTTGACAAATCTCCACAAAACTCTGCAGACCTATTGCTTTTTCTACATTGACTGAGAGTGCAAAGGTTTCTGGTGACTGTTTTCGGAGTTCAAAGAAAAAAGGGGGTCCCAAAACAGGTTTTTCACCAGTGCAATTTCTGTAGACTTTGGAAACACACTTTGCTGCAAAACAGCTGAACAGATTTTCAATAAATTTGGCAGGAATATGCAATATGGTGTGGAAAGGATCCTTTTTGGTATTTGAAGTGAACTGATTTAATAGTTTTTAAGTTATAAGGCACAGAACTTAGGCTCTCATCATGACATTAGCGGTAAATGCCACTTAGTGCCACGGTGATGGGCGCCAACATACCGCTGTAGTGGCGAATATCCGTTCACGATATTATGACACACCAATCCGACAGAGTACTGCCACACACACAAATCTACCAGCCCAAGGGTCAGTGTTAAAGTGGCGGTACCAACACCCATACCCTTATGTCAACAAAACAACGCCCACTACATCATGACCCACGAATCACCACGGTGGACAATCAATGGCGCTAAACCATTGGCGGTACATACCGCCGCGCACAGAATGGACACCCAAATACTAAACCACACAACATTGGCCAATACCAAAAACACACACCTGAAACCCATACACCAACCACACCCACCCACCCACAGCACTATAAAACACACACCCATAATACACACAACCCCTTACGAACACCAGTTGCTACCTGGAGACTGAGAAGAAGAGCACAGATCCAACTAGACACACAAACCACATACACCCATACATCCCTCATGCACCCCACATCACACACCCAACCACATAACTCATCACCCTCACACCAACACACACAACACAACACCCATATCCCCACTAAGTCACCCCCGTTTCACTGATGAGGAGTTAAATGTCATGGTGTAAGAAATTGTCTGGGTAGAGCCACAGCTGTTTGGCTATTTCCATAGACAGGAAGATGGAGCTATGGCGGAGAATCATGGACAGGGTGAATGCCATGGGACACCACCCAAGAATAAAGGACAACATCAGAAAGAGGTGGAACGACCTATGGGGAAAGGTGCGTTCCGTGGCAGCAAGACACCAGCTGGCCATCCAGAGGACTGGCGGTCTACCACCACCTCCTCCCCCACAGCTCACAGCATGGGAAGAGCAGGTCTTGGCAATCCTGCATCCTGAGGAACTCACTGGAGTAGCCGGAGGACTGGACACTGGTGAGTCAACATTTAAATACTTATCATCCCCCAGACCTGCATGCCATCCCACCCCCAAACCCTCACTCCCATCACTCCATTCCATCCATGCACTGCACCTACACATCTGACCAACCCCAATGCCAAGCCCAGCATGGCATACCAATGCATGGACAGCCCTCCCAGCCCTGCATGGACACCCATCACTAAAGCATGCACAGCATATCGGGACTAACAATCACACAATGCATCACTATACGCATACTAAGGTGGCAGGGCAACAGCAATAGAGAGGAAGCTAGGGATGTACATCATGTCTGTGACACTGGTGAGTCAACATTTACATACATCACTTATATCCCCACAGGTGCCCCAGCCAATCTCAGCGGAGAGGAGGTGCCAGTCATATCCAGTCAGCCGACAGAAGATGTCCCCAGTGATGACAGTAACTCTGGACTTCAAGATCTGGATGAACTACCTGGCCCATCAGGGACTACTGGACTGTCACTCCCCTCAGCCCACTCACAGTCCACCACAGTGCCTCCCCCATCAGTATTCAACACCACAGCACCCACCCAGCGTCCCCATACCTCTGTCTCCAGGACATGTCAATCAGCAGTGTGCCCACCTGTTCAGGGACCCCGGGCCACACCTCTCCCCCAAGACAATCAGGGGCCTGGGGTCAGTGGCAGTGGGCACTCCGTTCAGGGGACAGAGGCACAGGGCAACAGGGACAATGGGGGGACTGACTCTCCACAAGGCAATAACCAAGATCCTTGGAGCCTACCAACATTCCCAGGACATGATGGGCCATATCCTAGACAACATGAAGGAGAACAGGCGGCTGCAGGAGGCACAGTATCAGGGGATCAGGGAGGACTTGCAGCTCATCAACACCACCCTGATCTCCATAGCAGGGGTGCTGGCGGACATGGCCAACATCATGAGGGAAGCAACAGCACAGCAGCGGGCCCCTACCACTAGCCAGTCGAATGACCAGCCCTCCACTTCTGCTGTCGCTAGTGGGCAGGAGTTCCCGCTACAAGACCATTCGCAAGGGAGTCATGAGGTGGGTCGCAATTTGCGACTCCCTTGTGAATGACGGCCCTCACAGGGATGGTGGCCTGCTGTAGACAGCAGTCCACCATGTATGTGACTGCTTTTTAATAAAGCAGTTTTTTTTTTGTAATGCAGCCCGTTTTCTTTAAAGGAAAACATGATGCATTTAAAAAACGAAAAATTAAACATTTTTGTTTAATTTTTTCAGAACAAGCAGTGGTCCATAGGAAAAATGTCTGCAGTGCCATTCTTTTGCGCATGGGTTACCACCCATTACAAAAGGGTGCAAACTGCGATTGGTTTGCGACTGCGTTCGCAGTCACAAAGCAATCCTGCATTGCACTGCGACTCGCATTTAGGACGGGAAGACCCCTTCCTAATTGCGAGTCGCAAACCCGTTTTGCGATTCGGTAACCAGGTTACCAAATCGCAAAACGAGGTCTGTGCATTGCAAAGTGCATTTTGCACATCGCAAACAGCGAAAGTTGCTGTTTGCGACGTGCAAACTGCTTAGTACATCTGGCCCTAAATGTGTCCCGTTAATCGCCCCAATAATATTGGGGATATGTCCCATTGCATAGAAGCCAGCCTTCAGAGTCGCCAAATCTTCCAGCCGGGGGGAAGCACTGTAGCTGCACATGTGTTTCACCAGGGCAGACAAAATCCTTGCCAGCAGAATTGAAAACATTGGCTGTGACATTTTCTACTGTCATTCACTCTTCGCTATGACAGCTCCTCCAGGCATCAAATCAGCACTAAACCTACCGGTCGCCAATGGTCAAAGCTTGACCCTAAAGTATGACATAACACTCTCCGCTCTTCCTTCCCTAATTACAATGATCCCAATCTTACGATGGTAGAGTCTTTCAACAACTGGATGTCCACCTCCCTAGAGTCTATTTTGCTGATTAAGATAAGACTAATAAAATCCACACATAAGATTAACTCCTGGTACTCTCCGCAATTGTTAAAACAAAAAAAGAAGTGTAAGAAGTTAGAAAGAATGTGGAGGAAAGATTATAGTATCTCTTCCAATGTAATCTACGGAGAAGCTGTTAGAAGTTACCATGAAAACATTAAATCAGCCCAATCCCTATTCTACAGCACTAAGATTGAGCAGTCAGCAAACCCCCAGAAAGATATTTTTTATACTTTTAAAGAACTTTCTCAATTTCCTCCTAATGAATCACCAATAGAGGCCTCTACCGAACATAGCAATAACTTGGCAATTTACTTTCAGGAGAAACTCAGTGACATATACTCCTCCTTCCTTACCACTACCAACCAGGAGCTTATAAAGGAGCAGTGTGCCAATCTCCAGTCTTCAGGGATTTTACTTTCAGAGTTCCGGCCCCTAACAGAATCTGTGGTTACAGATCTCCTCCATAATATTAAGGCCCTCATTTCGACCACCGCCGTGCTGAAGATTGCCAGTGCAGGCAGTTTTCCGTGCGGCGTATTATGACTGCTGGCAGCCCTCTGTCCTTTTTTGGACAGAGAGCCGCAAACAGCCATACTAGGGGTCGTCAGGGAAGTGGAGGTTGCTCCACCTCCACTGCCCCGTCATCAGAACACCGCCCACCGAATAATTCGGCTTGGCGGTGTTCTGGTGACGGGGAGCTGGCGGTGGAGCAGCCCCCATGTATCCAGTCCCCCCCCGGAGGATCAGCGGACAAGGTAAGTTGATTGTCCATTAGGGGAGGGGGCGTTGTGTGCGTGCATGTGGGTGTGCGTGTGAGTATGTAGAGGCGGTGTGTGAGTGTGTGTATGCATGCGGGGGGGTGTTGTGTGTATGGGAAATGTGTGCGGGTCGGTCTGTGGCATGTCTGTATGTGTGCAGGTCTGTGTTGTTGCAGTGTATGTGTGCATGTAGGGGTGTGTGTCTGTGCATGTTGGGGGTGGGGAGGGGGTGTGTGTCTATGCATGCTGGGGGTAGTTGTGGGGAGAGGTGTCCTGCCACCTTTGGGGGGTGGCAGTGGGTTGTGGGGGGTGGACTCAGGGTTTGGGGAGACCCCTATTAGTGCCAGGGAAGGAATTCCCTGGCACTGATAGTGCCTACTGCCATGGATTTTGTGGTGGTTCCAATCCACCCGAAATCCATGGCAGTATGCAGGGTCGTGATACCGCCGGCGGTCTGGTGACAGCCGCCAGGCTGGAGACCGAAGTCTCCAGCCCAGCGGTCGGAGTGGAGAAGTAGTGGATGACCATGGCGGTGACCGGCATGGTAATAATAAAAAATAAATTCCACCAGCCTGTTGGCGGTATTACCTCCACTTCTCCCCCGTCCGCCGGGGTTGTAATGAGGACCTAAGTCTGGATCCCCTCTTGATCCCGTCCCTCCCGCCATTATGGCACTGGCTTCTGACATTATTGTTCCACGATTGACTAAGACTCTCAGTCACTCTATAACCTCAGGAATTCTGTCTCAGACCCTAAAACATGCAATCATCAAACCTCTTCTGAAAAAGTCAAAACTAGACCTCACTCTGCTTAGTAACTACAGGCCCATCGCCCTTCTCCCAGTTTTAGCAAAATCATGGAAAAACATGTCAATAAGCAACTGACACGCTGTCTTGAGGACCATGAACTCCTACACCCTACTCAAATGGGATTTAGACCCCAATACAGTACTGAGTCGGCCCTCCTGTCTGTCACTGAATCCATTCGGCAACTTTTAGATCAGGGAGTTCGCGCATCTATCATTCTATTGGATCTCAGTGCCGCTTTTGACACTGTAGATCATGATACCCTCTGCCGTAGGCTCTCCAGCATAGGGACAGAGGGTACAGCATTAGCCTGGCTCTTTTCCTTCCTCACAGGAAGAACCTTTCAGGTCTTAGATCGTTTCTTCCTGTCCAATATCATTTCCTAGACTTGTGAAGTCCCTCAGGGCTCTTCTCTAAGCCCCACTCTTTTTAATATTTATATTTCCTCTTTAACCAAAATAGTTAAACCATAAGACCTGTCAGTGGTTACCTACGCTGATGATACTCGATTAATAGTGTTAACGTGTCCCTTTATGACCAATTTCTTCACTTTGGGACTCGTTTTAGGCCAATGAATCTTTTGACCCTGATTGAAGACACCTTAGGACGAGACAACTAATCAGCATGTCAATCAATAGATCAATAACGTCATCAGTATTCACCAGAATAAAACAATTCAAGTTAGTCAAAGACATTAATAAAACTAAGGAATCACCATGACCTTTCAGTCATCAATAACCACACCAGTTTAGTAAGATTTTTGTGATATTTATTCCCTATTGATTACAATTCTAATAGAAAATTTATTAATCTCAATAGCAAAAAGCTCATCAACATTGTCATAATTTGGCAATTCGAATAAGACTTCATCCAAGCAAGCATCACAATTATTAGAACATAACACTGCGTCAACATAGGTTAGCTTCAGCAGAGTATCATTAACTCGTCGGTTCAACAAAGCATAGATTCAGTCATTTGTCTATTTGCGTCATTTTGGTGAACCCCTTAACTAACCTTGAATTAGCATTGGCATGTTGGGCTTCATGCAAAAACAATTTAGCAACATCAATTTAGAAAACATCTGAACTAGGGTCTCTGTCAAAAGAGAAGCGGTTGGTACCTAGAAAGTAAAGCAAACAGACAATCACAATTTCATTGTCATATAGTTACCCTCCGTATTTGGGTCAGCACTCAGATTCTGTCTTCGTCCTCAGTGCATCAGTTGGTTTGCCATCAGTCAGGAACTCAGCTTAGGCAGGAAGGGCAAAAGGGTACTTCCCTCAAAAGGAGGTAAAGTATAAACGGCCAATCTAAGGGCAAGAATGGTTCTAAGAACCAATCTGTCAAGTCACTAAGCACGGTGACAAAGTTTCTGGATCATTGCAAATCGCATCAGCATCTCCCCTCGCTCTATCTATCCTCGGTCTAACGTTGCTCCTTGTGTCGAAGGTTTTTATCCCTTTTTCTTTGTACAATCCCCTAAAATCTGGTTGGTGGAGGGGTTACACCCCACTAGCTCATCAAATTTGTCACCCCATAACAGTTCTCACGTTGTTTATTTGTCCTTATGATTGACGTCTTCAGGGGGTAGAATGTCCGGTATGATTTCATCCTCTTGAGGTCTTTTGCACATATTCAGTCAGTGGCTCCATTGTCTGTACCGGTTAAGGCGACCTTGTACCTACGAGTGATCTACAGTGTTGCTTTCAGCTAAAATGTTTCTATAAGCAAGTCGAATTTCATGAGAACGGATCTACCACAGTTATATTCAGCTTCTAGCTTTGGAAAACAAGAGTTCATATCCTTCAGCAAGTCAGCACACTGCATTTTAGAAAAAACACATTTAATATGAGAGTCAGGCAGTTAGGCCTCGACTCATGCTAACTAAGGCCTAATAATTTAATAGCAGCAATCTAGCATATACCCTTTCAATATTAATGCAAAATCACATTTTAATAAAACATTTCATAATTATTAATCAGTCTTATTAGTCCCCGTATATATTGATGGCCACTCCCCGTGGGCACATTTTCAAGCATGTGTTTAGCAAAACATTAGTACATTTTCTTATGTAGCATTATTATACAGTTAGTTCATGTATATTTCATGTTAATATTAATTATATAAGCTACGCTCTCTCAATAGTATCTCTTTCTAACACTAAAGATCCTTCTCTAACCAATCTTCCCCTCAGTTTAGCTGACATTGGTAAATGGATGAATCTGTCCAAACTGAAACTCAATGATGGGAAATCAGAGGTGATGATCATTGGCAACGGTGCCCCCCCAACCTTTTGGCACTATATCCAGATGCGTTTAGCAATTTCCACCCCCCCACCCCAAGGACCACATAAAGAGCCCTGGTTTTTGGCTGGACTGCTGCTTAACGATGGAACAACAGGCCTAAAAGATTTCTTCCTCCTGTTTTGGCCTCCTTAGAACCCTAAGGAAAATTTTCAAGCTTTTACCTCTTCTGGCCAGAAGAATTCTTGCGCAGGTCATGATTCTCTTGCGACTTGATTATGGCAACTCTCTTTTCCTTAGCTCTCCTGACTACATAGTGAAGAAACTCCAGGTCGTACAGAATGCTGCTGCAAGATTGCTTATGAATCTGCCGAGACATCATTCAGCTAAGCCAACCTTCGCCGCACTCCATTGGCTGCCTATAAAACAGAGCATTAATTTCAAAGCCTTATGCATGATACACAAGCCCCTGCATGGCAAGGGACCCCACTACCTTAGAAAAATCATTCTTACGTTTGTCCCCACTAGATATCTGAGATCCTCCACCACCCACCTACTGCGCATAGCACGCTTCAAGAGGTCCTCATGGGGAGGCAACTCTTTCTCAATCAAGGCAGCATGCCTTTAGAACACCCTACCCCTAGAACTCCGGCAAGAACCTCTAGAACTATCATTCTGGAAAAAATTTAAAACTGTCCTTTATTCCCCTAGTCATCTACTTTCTTGCATTTGAAACAGTTACTTTCCTTCTTAGCGCTGGGAAGCCTTTGGGTAGCTATGCGTTTTATAAATCCCCTAAACTAAATTCAACTAAACTAAACATTCCAGCTGCCAAGGCCACTGTCACTTGGAAAGAACCAGTTGTCCGAAAATGGAGCACTGATAGCACTTGCACAAGAGGGGTGATCCCAGTGGGATGACGGATAGCTGATATCAAGTCAGGCTCCAACTGGGCACACAGCTCTGTGATTGTGACCTTGTCCAGTCCATAGGTGAATATTATGTGCCTGTCCTCCATTGTAGCCAAGTCCACCAAGGGTCTGTACACAGGGGGTTGTCTCCTCCTTCTATTCATCCACAGAGGTAGGTATCTAAGGGACACAAGCGTGTGTAGGTTATCAGAGTTGGAACAATGGAACCACCACCTCAGTGTAAATACAGCCTTAATGTGATTAGACAGTGGGAATGGCTATGTATGTGCAATTATAGGCAATGATGCAGTAATGGACAATCAGAAATGAGATTGTTGTCCACCACCATGAAACGGCGACTGCCTGTTCTGTATGTAGGGACAGGTGGAAGTGAGCTAACTCCACTGACGCTGGGCGTCGTGGCAGAAGGCGGTCTTGCACCACCATGCAATTCCTCATTGGATAATATAGGGCTCTGTGGAGTACAGTCGCCAATGGTGATTAGCGACGGCGGTAATGGTGTACACCCCTGGGGACGTGACTGTCATTTTCTATCTATACCCTCACTTGTTTCCTGACCTTCAACAGGAGAACAGTTACACTGCGTGTGCTGCTGTGACCTGTGTCTGGAACCTACTTTCGCCCATGTGACCGGGGAAAGGGCCCCAGCCTTCACTTCGGAGGAATTGGAGTGGCTGGTGGATGGGGTCCTACCCCAGTGCGGACTGCTGTATGGGCCTCCATGCCAACAGGTGAGTACACATTGGGCACTATGCATGTGTGAAGGATGCATGGAGATGTGTGTGCAAGCATCATGTCGGGGAGGTATGTCTGGTGGCAGTGTGGATGGCGGGCGCCAAGCGATGTGTGTCCCAATGGTGATGGTAACGGGATTGATGGGCCATATGCATGACAGGGTGGATTGTATGTGTAATGGTATCCTCCTGTCTGTATTACCCCTGCAGGTCGGCGCCCATAAAAAAAAATGGATTATGGTCTGCCATCGCCAAGGACGTGCAGACCCTGGGGGTCTATGCCAGGTGGAGCACCCACTGTCAGAAACGGTGGGAGGACCTGAGACGCTGGGCACGGAAGACCACGGATGCCCAGCTGAGGATGGCCTCCCAGCGAGGAACGGGTGCCTGTCGCAACCTGACCTCCCTGATGGCCCGCATACTTGTGGTGGCCAACCCAGAGCTGGATGGGTGCTTGAGGGCATCACAGCAGCCGCAAGGGGGTGAGTACAGTGAGCATTACTACAATAATTGGTAGCTGGAATGGTATCCGGGTGGTGGGTATGAGTCGGCGGGTGCCACTTAATGCCAGGTCAGACACTGCAGTGTGATCCAGCTCAAGGGTTATGGGTGTATGGCAAATGCAGGTAACCTAGCTTGTTAGCATTCCATTTCAGTCAGGGCTTTGTGGGTCCCAGGATGGGTGTAGTTGGCGGTGTTTGGCCTTCACCTTGACGTGGCATGTAGGCAAATCAATGGCAGTGCAATGCATAGTGCTCAATCCTGATCCCTGTGTGTGATGGTGCTGTGTAAGCCAACTGTGGTATTGGTGCAGTAGTTGACCCAGGGTTCCATTTCTCTCTTTCTTCTACCCCTCTGTTCTTCTGTCATCCTGTGCATGCGTGCATTAGCATCCTCTGGCGGAGGAGCAGGGGCGCCGGTCACAGAGGGAGCGGCATCCCACAGGACCCAGGAGGCAGAGTCCTCTAGGGAACCAGTGGGACGGGGGCGATGGGAGCACCACGGCGGAGACATGAGGTGACAATACAGACTCTGATACCTCCTCCGATGGAAACTCCCTGGTGGTGGCGGACAACTCTGTGACTAGCCCAGCTGCAGGTACAGCTGCCACCCCCGTACCAGCACCACCCTCCCAGTAGCCACCTCAGCGAGTTGCCCGTGCCCGCTCACCCATGAGGGTGGGCATCTCCTTCGCCCCAGGCACCTCACGCCCTGCCCCAGTGAGCCCTCCTGCCCTGAGTGAGGAGGCTATTGACCTCCTGAAATCCATCTTTGTAGGGCAGTCAACCATTGTGAATGCCATCCAGGGGCTGGCATCCCAGATGCAGCAATACAACGCATTCCTGGATGGCATCCACGGTGGATTGGCGGCCCAACAGAGATTGATTCAGGCTTTGGCTTCCTCTCTGATGGCAGCCATTGTCCCTGTTTCTACCATCCCTCCTCCAACTACCGCTTTCCAGTCCCAGTCTCCTCAACCCCAACCCATCCCATGCACACATACAGACAAGCATGCACACAAGACAACACCCAAGAGTGGCACAGTCGAACACAGGCACCACACTTCATCTCTCAAGCACTCACGCAAACACCAGACAGTTGCAGACACAACCACATCCACTGCCTCCACTGTCTCCCCCTCCTCCTCATCCTGCACCTCCCTACCAGTCACGTCCACACTCACACCTGCATACACTGCATCAACATCCACTACCGGCATCACCACATCAAGAAGCATACACACCTCACTAGCAGACATCTCCACTACATACATCCACTTGTCTCCTGTGTCCTCTCCCACCGTGTCTGTCCCCTACTTCTAAAGGACACAAACGCAAGCACTCAGACACCCAAGAGCCATCCATCTCACACACTTCCCATGTACCTGCACCCAAGTCCAGCAGATATACACCTCCAACAACCACTCCCTCAACCTCCACTCCCATCCCTCCTCCCTCATCCTGCCCGAACGTCGCTAAGAAACTTTTCCTTGCACTTCTTGACCTCTCCCCCCCCGTCTTGCCCGTAGGACCAGGGTGCCAACCAGCCAGCCCAGCACCTCAGTCAAACAGTCCACGGGGACAGTGGTGGAACCTCCTAGTCATGGAGGCAAGACTGTGAGGGATTCCACTCCAACAGCCAAAAAGGAGAAGGAGCCCACAACACCAACAGCCAGGAAGGGGAAGGAGCCCACAACACCAACAGCCAGGAAGGGGAATGAGCCCACAACACCAACAGCCAGGAAGGGGAAGGAGCCCACATCATCAACAGCCAGGAAGTGGAAGGAGCCCATAACACCAACAGCCAGGACGGAGAAGGAGCATACATCACCAACAGCCAGGAAGGGGAAGGAGGCCGCACCTCCTGCCATAAATCGAATGAAGCCCTCAACTCCATCAGAGGCTGGGAGGGTGACACCACCGCCCCCCCCCCTGTGGTCACGGAGACCTCACCGCCAACAGAAGCAGCCCAGGACGTACCATCACCTGTTGCCATGGTGCAGCCCCCACCTCCAGCTGAGGCAGTGCAGCCCACTCCTCCTGCACAGGCTGCACCTTAACCTGCTGGGACAGTGCAGCCATCACAACCAGCAGAGGCAGCCCAGGAGGCACCATCACCTGTTGCTACAGTGCAGCTCTCACCACCAGCTGAGGCAGTGCAGCCATCACCATCAGCGGAGGACATGTAGGCCACCCTTCAGAGACTGCTCTACAAGGGGCCCCCTCCAGTACCAGTGGGCATGTTCCCCAGCTCAGAGACTGTGACATTGCACTCCCCAGCAATGGAACATGGGCATGGATCCCCCTCCAGAACCAGTGGGAATGTCCCCCAGCTCAGAGACCGTGACCTTGCACTCCCCAGTAGAGAGAAATGGGCATGGAGCCCCCTGCAGAATCAGTGGGCATGTTCCCCAGCTCAGAGACTGTGACCTTGCACTCCCCAGCAATGGGACATGGGCATGGAGCCCCCTCCAGAACCAGAGGGCATGTTCCCCAGCTCAGAGACTGTGACCTTGCACTCCCCAACAGAGAGCGATAGGCATGGAGCCCCCTCCAGAACCAGTGGGCATGTTCCCCAGCTCAGAGACTGTGACCTTGCACTCCCCAGCAGAGAACAATGGGCATGGAGCCCCCTCCAGAACCAGTGGGCAGGTTCCTCAGAGTCTGTGATCTTGCACTCCCTAGCAATGGGACATGGGCATGGAGTCCCCTCCAGAACCAGTGGGGAAGTTCCCATATTCGTCTGAGGTTCCCCACATCCCCATCCCCCTGAGTTGCCTGCCTACTTCCAAATGATGCCCCTGCAGTGTTCTATCCAGATGATGTCAGGATACGAGTTGGGCCTTGGACTGTGCCCTGTGTTCATGTGAGCTCTTATTGCTTTGGACTGGGCATTGGCCCTTTGTGAACATTTGTATATATTTGGTTTGTGGGCTGGGTTTTGCTATGCAAATAAATTTTCAGGACATCCGAACCACCCCCCCCCCCCACAGTGCCTTGAGAAATTTTTGATTGATTAATTGATTGATTGACTCTGGTCCTTGCATTATTCTGCTGGGTGTCGTGCCATTGTTTTTCGTCTACAGCTGGTTGAGTGTATGGTATGTGTGTGGGTGTTGTGTGTGTTGTGAGTGTGTGTGTCTCTCTCGATTTCCTGTCTCCCTCCCTTGTGTGCTAGACGGATGTATTCATCATCGTTGTCTTCATTGGCGGTGGTGTTCCAGGTGGAGCATGATGTGGATGAGCATGGGTAAGACTTGCAGTTCCGGTTCCATGGCGGCGTTGTTCTTCTCTGTGCCCCTGAAGGCGAGTCTTTGCTCTTCTGTGCAGTGTTTCTGCCAGGCTTTTGATGGCATTGGTAGTGCCCCGAAAATCGTGGTGGATTGTTGGGTCATGATATGGTGGGTGTTATCTTGCCTGCCACCTGGCTGTTGATGGCTACCGCCGTGGCAAGTGTTGTTAACGCCCTGGCGGTTGATGTGGTACATTAGCTGTGTATGGGAGTTATCACCGCCACTTTAACAGTCACCGCCAATGTCAAAATTACCACCTTAGTGATATATTGGGCTGTGGTAATCTTGGTACTACCGTAGTACACTGCGGTTCCTGATGATGACAAAAAAAGTTCTTGCAAAATTAAAAGGTAGTCATATTGTTTCTACCACACTTTGCTTTTGTTTTGGGGTTGCATGTAAAATATACGCCATTATTGTTGGTGGCACGTGCAAGAAAGAATGGGACACAATCAAAATGAAAGAAGACACTTCTAGGAAGTACTGCAGTACCTAATGAAATACAAACAATCCTTGTACATCACATATTAGAGACAATATAGCGTGGCTCTTAATTCTGGTTTGTGAGGAATAGATGGTTTCAATAAATTATAAAATGTTCACCATGAGGACGATACAGGGCTAGATGCACAAAGCCCTTTCACATTTCTTAATGGTCCAAATTGGCATTCCAGGCCATCAAGAAATGCAAAACGGCCTTTTCTGATGTATAAAGGCCTTTAGGAAATAGCTAATTGCGATTTTTACGCTGTGAAAATTGCAATTTGCAATCATCAGAATAAGGAATCACAAATAGGGATCACCTATTTACGATTCCTATTCTGATGTGCAAAGCATTTCCTAAATGCAATTTGGGAATTTAAGAAATGCAATTAACATTGATTTGAAGTTCATGGTAGCACTCCAAAATGCTTTTTTTTAATTACAAAGTAGCACCCATGCACCTTGGGCACATGTGTGCTCTACATGTGCACCACTATATTTGGGGTTCACCGAGGGGGGCCTTTTGCCCATAGCCATCCTTGGTTTTGCATTTTCCAAATAGCCGATTTCCTTATAGGAAATCACTATTTGGGAAATGTAAAACCGAACCATTCACATAAATGCAATAGGATTTCTTATTTGCAATTTCCTAATAGCGATTCCTACTTTGTACGAATCACTATTAGGAAATCGGTATCCCTGTAAAATCATTTTGTATTTCCTAAATAGTGATTTCCATGAAGTCACAAACTAGGAAATGCAAAATTGCATTTTAGTACATCTGGCCCTTAGTGCTTTATTGGAATCTTTGATATTCAAATGAAAAATGGAAGACACTCCATGATCTTGAAGGACTGCTGAGAATGCCTTATTTACGTGTCTTTGAGTTTTTTCAACATAAGCAGCATTTAGACTAGACCACTTCCACTTTTCACTCTGACAAATGTTGGAAAAGACAAAATGATTGTTCAGAAAATAAACATTAAGGTAGAAAATATCTCCTTCATCTACATTTCAAGTCTAATTCCAGTAAAGTGGCCTATATCATTGCCACCACAGTGGATAACCATAACATCTGGATGGTCACATGCACTAATAGAGGAAAGTAGAGGGAGTAACTGCTTCCATCTCACACCTCATTCAACAATCCGCTATCTCTACCCCTTTCAAACTGAAATCTGTTTCAAAATCTGCTTTCCTCACATGCTTTCTGGCCCCAAAAAAAGAAACTTCGCCTAACAAGCCAAACAAAAACCATTATACACATACACTGGCATACAAGAATGAGGAAAACAGAGGGAAACAAATAAATATATACAAAGTTACAAGAATCACCATTAACAAAACACATTACATGAAGAACTAAATTGTGAAGGGAGGACAAGTATTGGCTGAAATTGAAATTGGGCTACTAATGTAGCACAATGGTACCCAAAATAAAAATTATGTAACAAAATAAACTACATTACAGCAATGCATTTTCAGAGGTTTTACAAAGACATTTGAAAAAACAATTTCTAGTCTAATAACAAATGGAAATTATCAGCTATTGGGAAGAGGATTATTAGTAAGGGCAGGTAAGTACCTACACTTAGCAAAGGAAAACACAAACAATGGACGGAATGCAGAACCAATCAAACATTCACCCCCAGTCACTGATCTGGGTTCAATCCATCGTTCTATTGCTCACCATGTCACCCTAGTTTAGACCCAGCCATATGCAAATCAGTCTTGACCCTGTTCGTCATGGGAACAGTACAGCCTGAACTGCCAGGCCAGGTCCTCCCTGGACCGGAAACAAGCATCCTGGGACCGGTTTCAGGGTTTCACCCTTCATCAGCCAGGCTAGCTTGAATCCAGTGGCATAGTGAGCACGGGACCCACGTCTGGGCATACCCGGCGTACTTATGGTGGCAAAGTACTGTGCTGGGGGTGAATGTTTGACATTGTTCAGCATTACGTCCATCACTTGTTCTTTTTGCATTTGTTGCCCTAAGTGGGAAGGGTATGCCCAGACGTGGGTCCCGTGCTTCCCATGCCACTGGATTCAAGCTAGCCTGGCAGATGAGGGGTGAAACCACGAAACAGTTCCCAGGATGCTTGTTTCCAGTCCAGGGAAGACCTGGCCTGCCAGTTCGGGCTGGACTGTTCCCATGGGGAACAGGGTCAAGACTGATTTGCATATGGCTGGGTCCAAACTGGAATGGCCTGGGCAGCAAAAAAACGATGGATTTAGGCCCAGATCTCTGTACTGGAGGTGAATGTTTGACATTGTTCAGCATTCCGTCCATCACTTTTTGCATAAGTACCTACACTTAGCAATAGGCCACTAACCCCCCACTGCGTCCAGACAGGTCTCAATAAATTAATCCCAGCTCAACCCTTGACAGCTTGGCCACAAGCAGTTAGGCTTAACTTAGGAGACATGTATAAAGCATTTAAAAATCACAAAACAGTAAATAAATAAAACACATAACATAATAAAAATCCAACACCACTAGACTATATTTCTATCATTAAAATGACACTAAAACAAAACAAATCCAATAAAGGGAACTGTAGAAATGAATTTTTAAAGAATAAGAGGCTGATAATGAGTTTGACGGTCCGAGGACTGCCATAGTGGCAGTATGGACCTCCGTATTATGAGTTCAGCGGTCGTACCGCCAACCTTCCGCCGGCACCGCCAGCCAGAACTGTCCACCACAGTCGTCCGGAAGCACAAATAAGGTGGCGGAGACCATGTTTCCACTGGACCCATTAAGAGGTTGTACACCGCCAATGTGAATGTGGCAGTCGGCGGTCCAACCACCAGTTCCCAGTAGACAGAAACGGGCAGTATAAAGGGAGGCACTAACCTCCAGGAAGCCGTATACGTCCGGAGCCGCAATGGAACCACAACTGGATGTCCCTCTACTGCTCCTGATCATCCAAAGACAACAAACTCAACATCAACGAGGACAACAGGAACTGTAAGTACACACACCTACCTGTAACAACAACCTTTACATATACCAAGCACGGCCAGCAAGCACATTATAGGGGCAACGCCCCGTGCAGCACCTACGCTTCACACAGGACACACACTCACAAACACACATCTACACAGACACCTACACACTCACGAGATGCACATTTCAGACAACACACACACACTACACCACAACACAACACTTCTTTACACAAACACACAGCTCAGGCACAGAGACACTGAAGGCCACACAGCAGTCACACACACAGCAACAACAACACATCTACAGCACACATACACATACAATGCACATACTCACACACAACACAGGCTGACCACACATGCAACACACATAGCCATCGATGTGGTTTGGAACACATACAACACCACCATGAAACTATCATGCAATAGACACACACATCACAACACAATGGAAGCACAATACCATGCACAAAACACAGACACAAAACAAAACAAAACAAAACAAAACAAAACAAAACAAAATAAGGCAAGGAACATCATCAGTAACATATCAGTACAATTGGGATGGAAGTATCAGGACCATAAATGAAAGGAGAATGCAATGGGACACATACCATATACAACAGGGCCCTCAAACCACATGCACACAGGAAACAGCTCTACCTTGATCTCAGAGACAAACCACACATAAACCAATTGTCATGTACACCAGCACAATTGGACAAGTCTACTAAGCACACTCAACTCACACTCCATGAAACATACCCCTACATCAACCACCTGCAAGGGACACATACATAAATGGGCACATGCACACTCAATTGCAATGCCACACAGCACCACTCATCACACTCCACGTCTGCACAGACAAAACTCAAAGAGACACACATGACAAACACACAACAGCCATATCAGGGGCACTAGTCCAACACCGTGCATGCCCACACTGCACAACACAACCCTGAATACTTACAATTACAATCACTACACAATTTAATTACACCAACACAGCATATACACACATATGCATCATACAACACATATTCTCTCTTAGGAGACAACAGCACTGCACACAAACTCGCCTACTGCTTATAACACCACATGGAGCATCAAGCAGGCACACAAACACACAACTTCAGGCACACTACCAATGTCACTCAGGAACAACAAACACCTAGGAAAGGAACTGCAGGACAAAGGTGTACCCAATAAACCAACAACTGGTTGGGTTTATTATGAATGATCCTCATAATAGTTCAAGGCCATAGGCAAGCCCATAAATGGTCCAATTCATGGCAATGTGATGTGCCCAAACTTGACTCCTAACTGCCATGTAACTTCCACTGGAAGGGGCATCATGGGGGCATACAGGCACTTAAGGGATTATCCAGGGGTTGGGGGTCGGGGGGGTTTGAGTTTGGGAGGGGGTTTGGGCTTGGGTGGGGGAATCCTTCTTGGGAGGGGTGGACTTCTACTTGGCAGAGGGAGGGACATGGGTACTTGCGGAGGAGGCAGTGAAGGTCTTAGAGGGGAAAGGGATGGCCTTGGCCAGGACTGTAGCCCTTTTGAGTGTGACACAGCAGTGGGGGGGCAGGCATAAGGTCAAGATCACACAGGAAACGTTTCTATGATACACGGGGTCAGTCATCAGAAGAGTGTGGGGACTTGGAGGTTGAGGGAGTGGTTGTCTGACACAGAGTTTTGGATGTCTTGGGTGTATGCTTGTGGGAGGTTTGCTTGTGTGTGGTGGGTGTCTGTTGGGTGGGTGAGTGAGGGCGTTTATGTGTCTTGGGCTGAGAGAGGTGGAGGTGCTGGGGAATGCTGTGGTGGGTGGCTGGCTCTCTGTTGGGATGGTGACCGCAGATATGGTAGATGTGCTGCAAATAGGTGTGTCGTAATTGTGGTGTCTGTGGGTATGGTGATTGGGGTGGATGTTTGAGGATCTGCTTGGGTGGTGTCTGCAGGTGGGATGGGTGCGGTGGCTAGATCAGTGACTCTTGATGTTGTGCATGTGGGTATACTTGATGTTGTGTCTGCGATGCTGGGGATGGGAGTGGTGTCAGGGCAGGTTGTGACTGTTGCTGTGTCTGTGGTTGTATATTGTTTGTGTGAATATCGGGTGTGTCTTGTGGTGCTTTTGTTTGTGGGCACTACCTTTGTCAGTTGAAGTGGATGCAGGAGAGTCAGTCTGTGTGCTTTGGGCAGGTCAGGAAGGGGGGAACTAGACTGGGAAGAGGAAGGTATAAAGTGGGATGGAAGACAAGGGGTGACTGGCTGCCATCAGTCTGGAGGCCAGGGCCTGAAAAGATCTCTGCAGGTCAGCCATTGCACAGTGAATGCCCTCCAGGGACGCATTTGTCTGCTGGAGTTGTGGAGGCAGTCCCTGGATGGCATTTACAATGGCAGACTGACCCACAGAGATGGACCTCAGGAGGTCAATATCCTCCTCACTGAAAGCAGAAGGGGTAGCAGGGGCTGGAGAAGAGGTGCATGGGGCAAAGGAGAGGCCCACTCTCTTGGGAGAATGAGCACGGCCAACTGGGTAGGAAGCAACAGGGAGGGCAGTGATGGGACTGTGGGTGGCAGACAAAGATGGTGCTCAGGGGTTCCTTGATCGGACTGCCACCACTAGGGAGTAGCAACTGGAGGAGGAATCTGATGATGTTGATGCGTATCCGGTTTTCCACGTGGCACTCACCTCACCCTCTGGGCCACTGGGTCCCTCTGTGTCGGGGGCGCGTTGACCCAAGGTCAAAGCCAGATGCTTCCCCACTCAGCTGTGCCCTGTCTTCTTTGCCTGCCTGTTCAGATGCTGCCAACAGAAGGAGGAAAAGGGTCAGTACATGGACATTAAAACAATTTAATCTCAACTCTGAAAAACAAAAAATGCCATCATGTCTAGTAGACCCACTCTGATAGTGCCAGCTATTTGGAACACTTGTGTCCCAGTACAAAACCATGCAACCATGCAAGGCACAGGAAAACTATAACTTTCACATGAATAAATGTGAATCCCAAACAACTGCAATCGCAGAGATGGAGTCTACCAATCACACTACCCATAACACATCTAGGTCAACACTCCACAGCAAACCAGTGCCACATTTAGCAGACCACAGCTGACTAGTAGCCAACAGCGGGGCCCAATTGTAAGGTACCCTACCAGTTATACAGACCCAAGCCCATGCACACACCTAATTTGCACTGATGTTAGGTACCAACTATAACGCTTGTGGTAAAGGCAATGCAGACAACACAGCCACAAATGTGCAGTATCTTGAACTTGCATTCATGCAGAAAATCATGTCACCATCTACACCTCACAACAATGAACATTTAACAAACATCACCAGCCAAAATAGAGTCTAGGAGGTAGGAGCAATTTCACATAGCTATGCCCCACAAGTGGCATCAAAGAAAACTATGTAGTCAGCTCACAAAGCTTATGAAGTGACATCTTCTGAATACACACGCAAATTATTCTATAAGGGCAAGGATAGCCTCCACCAATGTCTGATATCCAGTTCCATGTCTACATCCTACTGTATTTGTAATACAGAGCTATATCGTACAGAATGGAGAGACACAGAACTCCCAATCAATATCAGTAGGAAACAATCTTAACTCCAAAATACAAGCAATATCACTAGCCATATCTCTCACATTGCAAGCATTGCACCTGTCAGAGGATAAATTACTGAGCCCAATCATATGTGATAGAAACATCACTGCATGACAAACCAAGATGTATCCACCGGTAAATGCACATTTCACAATCATTGCACAACCAGCATTATCACACATCAAGGGTACATATGAACATAAACTGGAAAACATCTCTCTCTGGCCCAACCAGTCATGACCCTCTATGCTACTGCAGTTGTACATGACTAATGACATACTGTGATGCATTATGATATCAGTCTAATGGAATATGATGGTGAAACACTCCTGTCTTTGGATCCTCAAGAACAGGTCAAATTATTTTAGCCCGCTATTACAACCAGAGTTCACAAAGCACATGTAGGTGAGAGAATCCAGACATCATCCCATCCACGTTGATGGCACATGCCTTTTCCACTGTCAATTTAAGGGGAACGAGGCACATACTGGCATGTAGCCATAAGGAATGTTGGATACAGTAAAGAGACAGAAAACTTTCTCCTGCACAATCCCCACTTACAAAGGGAAACTAGCGTGCTACAGTAGCTAAGATGTAGTCATGTAGTTCATCACACAAGTATGATGGACCCCTACACATCACCTATTGCAGTGATGCATCTGCTGTAACTATATTATTAACAACACCTGCACCAGGGTGCCACATGTCAATATGCACATCATCACAGACACATGCCAGGAGCCTGTGACCCACTTCATACAAACCTTTAGACTGCAACAATTGGGTGGAGTAACCTATTGCTGAAAACTGAGAGCCACCAGAAGAACAAATGATTTATATTGTATCACTAAGTTGGAAACACATGGCCTGCCCACTCATACTACATGACATATGAACTGTAACACATTCCACATCCCTCATGGTCAAGGATAGTAGTCACTCCCTCACCAAAACACTTTATCAAAGGCTCTAGTTAGAAATTTCACATGTACTCATCCCCTTTTGGCTGCTGCACTGCCCTCAAATGGCCATCCAGCTCTGGGTAGGCCACCACCAGAATACGGGCCATGGGGGGGGTCAATGTCTGACAGGCTCCCCACCCATATTGGGAGGACAGACCCGGCGGGGCCTCTGCAATCTTCTCGGCCCAGCATCTCAGGTCCTCCCACCTCTTCGAAAGTGGGCGTTCCCAGGGTCCGCACCTTCTTGGTGATGGCTCGCCAGATCTCCTTCTTCTGATGGGCTTTGACCAGACTGGATGCAAAAGACAACACAGGAAATAATGTCAACATGTCCGAAAAACAAATTAAAGGCAGAGTCACATACATGTCAGTGTGCCTAGCTAAAACATCCTGTATTAACAGTCCTAACCACCAGTGGCACAATGCAATCATTGGACACAGGGTCAAGTCTACAAACACTGTCCACTTGGCTCACACACACACCACCCAGCTCAGACCCAGCACTGACTAGGCAGGTCAACTATAATATCTGTGAGACAAGGACTGGCCACCTGAAAGAGAACAGGAACACAATGATACGCAACACACCAAGTGGCCATTTATATGTAAAATCTACAACCATTATTAAACATAAAATAACAATATGTCTGATTAACAACCACAGCATACAGGCCATACAGGCCAGAGCCAGCCCACTAACTCCACTATTGCACTTGGCTCACACTGAAGCATGATTTCTGACTCACTAATCAATGCACACTGATAGCACCTACAGCCATCACATTACATGCTGTGTTAAAGTCTACCCTGTCTAAATTTAATTCATGTTACAGTATAGGGGAAACTGTGTACATGGGTACGTACCTGCTCCTCCGGTGCGCCATAGAGCATAGAGGACCTCATCTACAAGCTTGTCCAGCTCCTCAGTTGTGAAAACAGGGGCCCTATCACCTGTTGGATGTGGCAGGATTTCTCCCAGAGGCAGTGCACAGCAACTCCGGCAGTGGAGGTCTTGCTGGCAGCAGTGTCAGGTGTCAAGTGAGGGAATCTGCAGGAGATGGCGGTCACATCCGCCACATACGTAACAGTCACCACCGGCGGTCACAGCCATTGACCAAATACCGCCACTGGGAACAATGTTAGCCTGTGGCTGTGTCCACCGCATTGCATCCACCAAAACACCGTGACGACTTCCGCCTGTGTTGTGGGCGGTTCTCCAATGTCCAGTAGAGTAGGTCAGGCAGGTGCATTTTTTGAAGCAGGTAATGCCAGTATCAGTATTTTCAGCTTCAAAAATCCGATTTTGTCAGTCTGGAAAATCCTGAGTGCTGGTTGTGTCCTGTCATGTTTGTTAACTTTTTTAACCCTCATATCGGTATGCTGCCAAGCAGGTGACCACATAAGTAAGGGCACAGATCCAAAATCATTTCCCCCAGCCAATTTAAGTGTAGGTTCATGAAATCCAGTCCGACTGGAAAGTCTCATGCACATTTTGTTGTGGACCAGGTAGCTGAAAGAAAATATATGGTGAAAATCAAGGGAGAAAGGTGTCACTTATGTGTATTTGAAATTGGCGATGTGTACTGTGGAGCATGTCCTCTGCTAATCAGATGCCATGTCACTGTTTGAAAATGACAGGTTTTTGTTACATTGCAAGGGGCACTTTCTATGATGGCTGTACTCTCCTTTTGTCCCACATAGTTATCCAAGGAGGGGAAGGATCCGACAACCTCCTGTGTACCGTCCTCTGGCCGATCAAGCCATGGAAGACAGGCACATGATACAGATATACCGCCAGGATAGATAGACAATCGTGGATCTTTGTAATCAGTTTCTAGCCAATTCTCATGTCAGCCATACATCATACAAAAGCATCCCACCCTTTGTTCAAGTCATGGCAGTTTTGCCCTTCCTGGCCACAGGGTCCTTCCCAAATACAGTGGCCATATCTGCTGGGATATCCCAGCCCACGTTCAGTCTGGTCTTGAAGGTTGTACTTTCTGCATTGCTGAAACACCTGGACAGCTTTATTCGCTTCCCTTAAGATGATGATTTGGCTCATGTGAAGGCAGACATTCAACAGGTAGTTGGAGCTATTAATGGTACGCATGTAGCCTTGGTTCCAGCGCATTGCAATGAATGAGTGTAGAGGCACCGGAAAAACTTCCATTTAATCAATTTCCAGGTTTTCTGTTTGATGGACCTCTACATTTCCCAGGTCTGTGCCTGTTATCTGGGTTCAGTCCTTGATGCCTTCATGAAGCGGAACAGCTCTATTCCACAGATGATGACACAACTGTATCCAGAGAGAGCCTGGCAAGTTGGTACGTCACTTATGTCCTGTCTGTTTGTATGCTATGCCTGCTGCAATGGAGATGATGAGAGGGACTCATGTTTGCACATATGCCTCACAGGGGACTCTGCATACCCAAACCAACCCTAGTTGTTGGCACCAGTGAGCTACACAACTACGCCAGGAGGGGTCTGCTTCAACGAGGCCCATGGAAATACAGGTTGTGTCGTGGAGCAGACCTTTGAGCTCCTGAAATCCAGATTCAGGTGTTTGGACAAACAAAAGTTTGTAAGATCATTGTGGCCTGCTGCTTGCTCCACAACATTGCCCTGAGGAGAAATATCCCTTATATTCCTAATGCGGGGAAACTAGCAGTGCGCCAGGTGAGGTCCTGGAAATGGCAAGTGAGGATGACAGTAATATGAATGAAGGCGGAGATATTCGAGCAGATCTCATCAGTCATTGCTTCACTTGAATGTAAGTATGGGATGTGTTGTGAAAATTGTTTAAATGTGAGGAACCACATAGATCAGTATGTGTTGAGTAGGATTTTTTTTTTTGCAAAGAGACAGGATATCTCATGCAATGCATCATACATGCAAGAATTGCAAGTTATTTCAACCTGGGGCATGTCACTACCTTGCTTATAGCCTTTCTTTGCTTCTTTCCACTTCTTTCCCTCTGCATTGGCATTTTACCATTCAAAATCAGACCCGATACTGGTGTATGTGTGTAGTTCGACCAGCGTTGACTCATTGTAGTGTGTAATTTTCTTCCAGGTGTCTTCACCATGCCAACCTCATGTGAGCATTTCCAAGTTGTGTCATTGACCGGTTGCAGTTGCTATTTTGACATGGGAAGTGAAAATGGATTGATTCAGGTAATATTGCTCTTAGTATGGGGGTATATGAGTCCTGTATCCAAGCAGCCTGGACATTGGGAGTGTAAGAAAGTAAGGTTCACAGTACACTTGTGTTTAGTGGTGTGCTGGTGCAATTGTCTCATGTGTGTGAATACTTGGCCTAGACATATGTCATCAAGTTCAATGCATGCATTATCCCTTTAGAGTACTTGTACAATGAGCTTGTATGTCCTTTTTGTAGCTGTTGGTGTGTTTCCTCGTTGTATGGCACAGTGCCTGTGTTACAACACTAACATAGGTTAGTATATTAGCAGCAGCTGCTTGGTCATTGTAATGGGATAGAGCCATGATCAGGGACTATCGTACTGCCTCTGACTGTGCCAAGGTGTACGTTAAGTTTGCAGACATGGTATTGACATGTGATACGTTTCCAGCTGATGTACACATCATCTAATACTGTAGCCTAATTTCCAGGACAAGGTCTGAGTAAATCCTTTCATCTATGGTGTGGGGGATGGTATCTTGACATATTTTGCCTGATTCTACATGTTTTCAGACATACTGGACTATGACAGTAATGAGATTGGGTGTGCCTTTGTGCTGTAGTGTGTAAATAAATTGTAGATGTAACCACAAACTTGTTTCAGTGTGTATATAGTTATTCTTTGCATGACACTACCATTCACAAGTCCCTTACCATCTTGTTTCTTCTTCATTTGCATCACAATGGCTTACATTTCAACATTTCAACATGTGTAACAGAAGCAAGCAGCCAATTTTTACCTTGTTGATGCATTTATTTCGATAGGTGCTCAAGCTAAGTGAACACAGGACAACAAAGTATTGATATATGAGTGATTCAGTCATAGTGAATGAAATCATTTTAGTAGAATCCACTACATTTGGAGTCCAATGTCCAGTGACCTACTACCATGGGAAATGGAAAGTGGTTGAGTACAGTCAACAGAGTGGCATGCAAAAGACTGTCATCAGGAAGAGTTCACTTTCTCGCAGTGGTATCTGTCTTGCCATCCAATCCTCCGGACTTCTTGGCTGGACATCCCCGCAGATGGGGGGATCAGTGGATACAGAGGAGGGGTGTCGAGGTGGTAGCTTTCCCTGAAAATGACTCCCTTCCAGTTGCTGGCACCAATGTTGAAGGGCCTGGTGTTGCACGGCCAATGGAAGGCATGTGTTGTTGTTCATGGTCCCTGATCAGCATGATGTGGATGTCAGTGAACACCTCAGATATTGAGGACAAGATGTTGTTGGTGGCCTCCCACTTCTCCATAGCCTCTTGATGGCTGTCCCTCTGTATCTACTTCATTTCCCCAAGTTCAATGAGTACCTGACCATTCACGCCTTAGGTTTGCTAGTTTGCTCCCAAGACATGGGCAATGGTGTCTTGGTTAGGCTCTTTCCCAGTGACCTGACACCGCTCGACCACAGCATCCCTTCCGCACACCCTACTCCCACGCGCCTGCACCCTTGGTGCAGCTTGTCCTCTCCCATTGGTTCCAGGACGATTGTTGTCGGAGGTGGGTTGCTGTGACTCAGATACCTACACTGGGGGGCAAGACATGTTTGTAACTAGCCTTGGGGCACAGGCTTGGTGGCGATAGACTTACTGTGATGGTAATACAACGGGGCCGGGACGATTTGATGTGGTCAGGCTGCGGCTCACAGGTGTTGTCTGACCAGATTGCCTGGATGGGCCAGCACCGTCCTCAACGTCCACTGGTCCAGGAGTGTTCTCCTCACTGAGGGCTTTCTCCATGGGGGTGGTGGCAAGCTCTTCAATGGTCTCTGTAGTCACAGTGGCAGCACAACCTGTTGATGTGAGAGATACAAGGTTAAAGGTTGTATTTTGATATCTACCTCCTATATTTGACCTTGACATTGGTCTAGATCCATGGTCACAATGGATTTGCTGATTTCCCTATTGTGAGAAGTACACATCTTAAGATTTGTAGTGTCCTGACAATCTAGTTACATGCAAGTCCCATTTGAGTGCAGTAAGGTCAGACTGTCTAAGTTTTTAGATGTTGGAGGGACTACTATCTTCCAAGCAGTGCAGGTAGAACAGTGGGTGGGAAGACTGCACTTTATGTTATCTTGATATCAGTTGTTTGTTATGCAGCCAGTAATGGGTCTCAGCCTGTGATGTGTTAGTTCTCAACCTATGGTCATGGCATTGTGGATATGACTGCTGCCAGAGCCAATCAGACTACACATCTTGTGGACTTAGATCTGTCTTAGATGTTCTTTCACATCATTTTGTGGTGTCATTCCTGAGCACACAATTTCCATCCTGGCATAGTTGCTGGAGATGAATTATGTGTATGTTGGCACATCAGAGGGTGTATCCATATCCTGTATCCTTGTCCCTCCCAGTTGTGTCAAGTTCATAAGTGAGTTTGTAGACAGTGGGGCATTATCATATGTAGAGTGGTTTGGTATTTGACGTTGCATGGGTTTGTGCTCCTGGGGTTTAGAAAGAAGTTTCTCAATACACATCTCCCAATTTACATTGTCACTCCTCGAAGGAGGGTTTTTTTCCAATGCAAGTATACCTAAAGGGATATTTGACCTTGTGCAGAGTGGGCTTGGTCATTGGATGTAATAAACAGATCCTCCTGGCATTAGCAGTGCTGTTTTCCCCTGTACTACAGGCAGTTCCTCTATGTATCTTCCCCAGGTGTTTGCACTTCATGTGTAAATTTCAGATATCACAGACATTTTTGCAGGTGTTTACTGTACTGTTGCTTGTTGTGAGAGTAAGGGATCCTCCTATGAGATCCAACCATTTTCCTGCCAAGCCTGCACTCACACTATACAGGTGACTTCCCCTCAGGTGAGTACATTTCAATGGGAGAGCGGAGGGGGAAGGGTGTATTGTTTGAGGTATCCAGTGTTTTGGCTGGGGTGGGCAACACTACCTTGTACCCTGGCCTTAGCATTCCTTCCAGTGCCTGTCCTGTACTCACACAGTCCAGTTCTCCCCCTCTGAAGTGAGTACAGTTCACAAGGGATTTGCACAGCAAGGTTAGTTTTGGTGTGGTACACTATTCTTGCAGTGCCCCCAGATGAGTTACGTTTACATGTGAGATGCCAGACATGGAGTATTTGTACAGTTGGACACAGGGGTGAGCAGTGGGGTGACATTGTAGGTGGCAAAATATGATTAGTGAGCATGCATGACAATACATGTTGGCGACATTTAAATAGTTGTTACTTACTCGACTCCACTCCCCCAGGTATTCCCATCAAGCCCTCAAGATACAGGATGGCGAAGAACTTCTCCTCCCAGGAGCTGTAGGGGAGGAAGTGGGGGACCACCACCAGTGTTCAGAACCGCCTTCTGGTGCCTAGATGCAATAGAACGTACCTTGCCCCTCAGGTCATTCCACTTCTTCCTGATGTCCTCCCTTGTGCGTGGGGTGGTGCCTACAGCAGTCACCAAGTGGACTATACTCTGCCACATTTCCATTTTCCTGCACATAGTAGTCTGCTGGACATATGCTTCAAATAATTGTGGTTCTACTCTAATGATTCCATCGACCATGACTTTCAGCTCATCATCAGTATAACAGGGATATTTATTTTGTGACATGATGAAGGGTGCTGTGTGCTAAACAGGTGATAGTGAGTGATTACAGTAGTGATGTGCATATGGGGATGATGTGCATGTTGAGGGTGTGTGATATGTGAATGTGTGAGTTGTGGTGCCTAATCTATGGTGTTTTCTGATGGAAAATCTTACTATGGCCTCAGTATTTTGTGGGGAGTAGCAAAGGATTGTGGTTTGTGAAGAGGTGTGATTTATGGTGTTGTTTGTGGGTGTGTCGGTGTGTGGATTTTGAATCCATCCAATGTGGTAGTGTGTTTTACTGTGGTGACCGTGGACCACTGTGGTTCAGAATACCATTGGTAAACCACTATGAAAAGAACTGCCTTTGTGATTTTAGACTTGTAATACGGTCAGTGGTAGGTTGATGGTCTAGCGGTGCCGGTAGTTGGACCTCATACTTCCTGCCCTCCAGTGTCCTGGAGGTGTTGGATTTTTGGCTGGGTCTTGGCGGTCTGGCTGTGCAACTCGTAATATAGTGCTCTGTATGACTGCCAACTTGGCGCCCTTTTGGCGGTCTCCACTATGGCAGTCTGCCAGTCCATCCACCAAACTCATAATGAGTCCCTAAATGGTTTTTTGGCTCATAGAAGCTAAAAACGCCAATCTGGACATCTAGTCGCACTCGACCGGGGCAAAGTCAAAATTTTAGTCTGACTGTGCTGGAGCCCTGCTCAGCTGCAGTAAGTGGGAGACCTCGGTCAAAGTTTTACCTTTGGACTTAGTCTTTTTCTTGAAGATTTTCTTCACTGGGACGAATTCACAAGTGGGATCCTATCTCGCTGGAGCCCTCTTCAGCTACACGTAATAGGAGACCTCGGATTCTACATTAGGAATTAGATGATTTTTTGTGATGGAAATCTTCATCTGGGACAAACTTGAAATTGAAGCCGCCATCCCTGGAGCCCTGTTTGGATACACTGCGTGGGAAGCATTGTTCAGCTTTTTACGTTCAGACTTAGAAGCTTTTTGGGAGCTTTTTCTCTCCAACGTCAAACGACCCTCCACAGCAAGCCGATCTTGAGTCAACATTGTCAGGTTGCCTTTCCACGAGCCCCCTGGGGAAATCCTGGAAGTCTGGGGCTCCTGAACTTTCCACCAGGACGTATGTGCAAGTCATGCTGGCTTGACTCACAAGGTCGGGTTGATCCACTTATGTAGCTTTTTTCCAAAGTTGCTCCAAACTTCTACAAAATTCTGGATCTTCTTCCAGAAGATCTTTGGAGGCCACTTAGGAGTCCACCACTCACCACAAGGTTCAAGAGGCCCTGAGCGGTTCCTTGAGGGCTAGGACTCCAACTCCCAGAATGCACATGGCGCAAACCTAAAAATGACCGCTGGTCAGCTGGTCAGTTTCTTCAGGGCTTGATGCAGGGGACTCTGGTCAGCTATTTTCTGCCTGTAGCAAACAGAGAGTCCCTTCTTGAAGCAGTTGAAGACAGGCAACTGGTGCAGTCCTTCTGGGTGCAGCATGCAGATTCAGGTCAGCGGTCCTGTAGACAGGCCTTCTTATTCTTGTCTTGTTCCTTGTAGGGATCTGAAGTGGGGTGCAGCTCTGACATTTTTTTCCTTGCAGTGGAAAGCGGGGGCCTCTGTCCACTCATGTGCAGGCCACCACCTACTTGAGTTACCACTTCCTGGGAAGTGTGGCAAAAATCAATCCAAGGGAGCAACATTCTTCAAAAATCCAAGATGTCAAAAATATAACCTCTGAGGTTAGGTCTGGCTGAGCCCAGCCACTGTTGTGGCTAAGTTTCCCTTGGCACTCCGCTTTCCAGCCCTCTCTTATTCTAATCAAGGGGCAGCTGGCTGTGTGGGTTTGCAGGAAATGTAGGAGGTACAATTACTGTGCCATATCTCCTTCACTCCTTTGGAGACCAGTTTGGCAGCTCTCCTCTTCCAGTTTCACCGTCTGCTGAGGCAGATCTCCTCCTACCAGATGCTTCCTCTGTGTCACTCCTGGCTGCTTCACACCTCATCAAGGTAGCCTCGCCAGGCTGCCAGAGGCTGGCCAATCAGAAACGGGCACTACAGAGCTGAAACGTGCAACTTTTAGAAAGAGTTCTAAAACTCTTTCTAGGTGCAAGATATATTAAATTCAACCATGGCAAGAGGTTGGATTTATTATAACTTTCAATTTGACACAAAACATACCATATTTTGCTCCTTTCTGTGGAAAATAAGACTTCATTATTTTAAAATAAAGTCTCCCAATCTTAGCCTATGGAGCCCATTTACTACAATAGGGAAAAACAAATTTGGCTATTTTCCCTCACCAGGGCTTATAAAACATCTTTAATAAAGTCCCTGCTTATTGATACACTGCACCCAACCCTAAGGGCACCTCGGGCCCACTTCAATGTGACTTATATGTAAAAATAAGGTAGTTTAAGACTTTGGAAGTATTTTTCAAAAGTCAAATTTGGGATTCATTTTAACCTAAAAGCAGCCAGCAAGGCAGGCCTACCTTTAAAAATGACACTGGACACTACAGCAGTGCATCTATGGGTGCACTACGTATGCTCAGTCCCTAAACATAAATTACCTACTACATACTAGGGACTTATAGGTAGATTGATACGGCCAATTATTATTAGCCTAATTTTCATAATCCATTTTACACAGAGCACTGGCTCTGGAACTGGTTAGCAGTACCCAGTTTACAGTCAAGAGTCAGTAACCACCAGTATCTGTCCAAAAAGTTTGGGGGTGACCATGGCTAAAAGGAAGACTTTCCTACAATAGTAAATCAGATAATATATACATTTATGAAGTAAAGCTTTATTTGAGTGGTTGTTAACACAAAGTGGCCTAGAAACACAGCTCAATACGACTAATCACACATCTCTGCTCACATGAGTATGAAAACAATAGAAAACTAGAAAACATTTACAATAAAGAAGTGAAGCATTTTGTCACTGGTTATTAACACAAAGTGGGCTATAAACACACTCCAGCACAATCAAATAACACCAACAACCATAGTTACTCTGTTGACTTTTGGAACGCAATACAACTGTATTTCTTATTCAAAGATATTACAGAGATTGTAGATTATGCCTCATCATCTCCATCTATATGGTGGTCATTTAGATAATGGAGGTAAAAACTGCCTACCACCGCGGTGATGGCCGCCAAAATACCACCACCGCAGCTAAGATCCATCTGCTAGATTATGAGCACTGCTGGATTTCCGCCACAATAAGGGCGTAAATCCAGCAGTGATCAGACTGGCAGAAGGTGGTAAGCTGGCACTGCTACGACCAGCACCGCCACGCCAGTTGAGCACCGCCAGTCGTATCATGACCTGTGATACCGCCTGGTGGTGTTCAGCTGGTGGACGGTGCTGGTGGTAGCAGCGACCCTTCCCGTTCCCTGTTGGATGACCTCCCCGGAGCAGGTAAGGTGATCGTCCGACACGGGAGGGGGGTTGTTAAGGTGGGGGGTGGTGTGTGTGTGTGTATGGCTAGAAGAATGTGTGTATGCCAGTGTGTGTGTGAATGTGTGTATGGATGAGTGTATGTGAATGGGTGTATGCGTGGTGTGTGTGGGTGTCTGTGTGTGTGCATGGGGGGTCAGGGGCTGTGTGGGTGGAATCGGGGGTGGGGGCTTAGTGTATGCATGGGGTGAGTGGGGGATGTATCTGAATGTCGGCGTGGGCAGGTTAGTGTGTTTATAGTGGGGTGGGTAGGGGGCTGAGTTTGGATGGAGGGGGGTAGGGGATGTCAGGTGAGTGTTGGGGGGGTGGGGGAGCCACATACCAGTGACAGGGAAAGAATTCTACCGCCATGATTTTCGTGACATTGCTAACGCAACGGAAAACATGGGGGTAGGCTGGTTCAAAATTAAATTGTAAATTACCGCCAATCTCATGATGTGGCGGTATGTACCGCCAGCCTATCAGGGACATAATGAGGCCCCATATGTCTACATAACACAAGTACACTTCTTTATGGAATATTGTTTGCAAGGAAATACTGGGAAATACATTTTAAAACATAGCCCTTGTATTACAATGAACTCTGCTGTATCCATTGTTTCTTTTTGCCTTTTCTAAAACAGATGTGCCCACATTGAAAACAATGCCTACAAAGTGATCCCTGGAGAATTAAAGAAAAATCTATTACAAAGAAAGGAGAAACAAAGTAATTGAACAGACAGAAGGTGGATGCCGACAGAAAAATAATTCAACTAGCAAGATTATTTACAATGTTTCTATTGTTTCAACAAACTGTAACCAGAGTAGTAAAATGGTTAATAGGAAGCAATTGACAAAGAGAGCACAGTTATTCAAAAAAATAAAATCACAGCTATTAAAAAAACTTTTACAACAAGAGAAAATGAATATAACAGCAAAGGATTATAAAACTTGTATCTTCAAAAGCTTGCTTTCAACACTTCCTTCCATAAGGAAAAAAGAAGAATAAACTTACACATAAAGAATAATAATCTAAACTTATTGTGGAAAAAGCATTTAATGTGAAAAGAAAACACTTCATTTTCCTAATGAATCTCGTAAAAATCTTAGAGCATTTAATTTCAAACTATACAATACATAAACTACGGAATAAACAACTAACAAGACTAAACCTCTGCATCATTTTGAAGGGACTATTACTAACATCCAAGGAAATTCTTTAGGTTGCCCTATAAATCATATCTGTGGCACCACATTCCATTTTATAAAAATTATATGCATGCATCATTCAACTGTAAGAAACTGTGTGTGGACATTCTTCTTTGCGAAAGCATTATCATTGCATTTCAAACAACTAAATTATGCTCTACTTCACTCAAATCCAGGAAAAGTCAACAACATTACCAACTATATCAACTCTAAATATTTTTGATGCACTCTCTGAGAAAAACACAAGTTGTCTTTATTCAGAATGAATGAATCATAAAATACTTTAATGGACTTAGCCAATTACAAAATCGATATTTTGGATTTTCAAGAAGCAATTTCTGAAATCCATAATCAGACTGGCCTTTGTTGCAGAACCACATACTATAAGATGCAAGTAAAAAGAATTATCTCCAAGAAAAAAATGAAAATTAGGATAAATTGGCATGAAGAAATCTAACTCTCTTTATATTTGCGGGAGAAGGTTATGATGTCTGTGAATACCATGGCATCTAGGAATGCTTAATTACTACCTTGGAAAACTAGACCATAACTTCATGACTTCATGTGGAATTCATAACAATTTGGAAATTGATCAAATTCTGTCTGAATTACAGAACCTGAATTTTGTAGGAAATCACTTTCATTCTTTTTCAAACCATTGTTAGAATGCAACCAAAATCGAAAAAAAAAAGCAACCACATGAATTAGCATGCACACTGAAAGGAAAAGTTGATTTCCAATATAACCACTCTTGGAATTGAATGCAAAATAGAGGAATCTAGTCAATGGAGTACCTACAGAAGACAAAAAAGGTTGGCAAGAATTAATTAGCATAAAAAAAGTGCAGAAAGCACTACATTACCTTTAGAAAAACAAAATATACTATTAAAATTTGGACATTGCTAACTTCTCATCTACGATAAGAAAACTGGACAATTTGAACACTGAATAAATATATGAGCATTATAGTATATCCTACAACACTCCAGAGACAGGATGGGCGATGCTTTAGAACTCTAGCATATGAAAGAAGCTAAAGGGGAAAATATTAGTGTTTGGGGAAAAAACAATAGAAGTAAGATGGTTTCCACATTTATATCCCACTGGAAATGGTGAGCAATATGATGATTGTGCAGTACAAAGTATAGCACCTGAGTACCAAGCTACAAGATTACATTCTGAGGATCCACACTTTCAATAAATATTTTTTTACATTTTCACAGTTCCACATGAAAGTTAACTTTCAGTCACTTCTTATGACGTGGCACATGTAATGTGGACTAACTCTGGCTTCACTAATATAACAGCACAGGATTTTATGGAAAAGGTACACAACAAAGATGAACATGTTATATAACTTGATCAACAATATGGCTAGTCAATAAGGAGCAAATGAATATTGGTTTCAAAGGAATGAAGAATTTAAATGTATGATCAAAAACGTTGGACTATCTACTTGGTTTGTTACTTTATACTTTTCTGAGTATGCATGGGACAACATTGCACATATTGGCCCTCATTACAACCATGGTGGGCGGCAGAGGCCGGCCGCCAAGGTTGAACTGCCGGGCGGCCGCCAATGGGGCTGCGCTCCTGCGGGGTCTATTATGAGATCTCCGCTGAGCCGGCGGGATCTCAGGCGCAACAAGGGAGCCGGCTCCAAATGGAGCCGGCGGTGTTGCGGCTGTGCGACGGATGCAGTTGCACCTGTTGCGCTTTTCACTGTCTGCATAGCAGACAGTGAAAAGCTCCATAGGGCCGTAGCACGGGGCACCTGCACTGACTATGCCACTGGCATGGGCAGTGCAGGGGCCCCCAGGGGCCCCACGACTCCCCTTTCCGCCAGCCTTTTCATGACGGTTCTTACCACCATGAAAAGGCTGGCGGGAGGGGGACTCGTAATCCCCTGGGCAGTGCTACAAGCAACGCTGCCCTGGGAGATTTAAACCGCCAGACCAATGTCCCGGCCGTGCGACTGCGCGCTTCCGCCGCAGTCGTAATTCCCCTGGAAGCACCGCCAGCCTGTTGGCGGTGCTTCCTCCAAAACAGCCCTGGTGGTCAAAGACCGCCAGGGTTGTAATGACCCCCATTATCTCCAATACCCCAGCAAAAGAACGTTTTTTGGATCCTGCCAATGTTTGCAGATATTTCAACCACACATTTCAAACCATGCTTCACTGCTTAACCAACAAATAGAAAACTCCTGTTGGAGAAATACTTTCTTTTGGCAAAAAGAGTATCAAGCAAGAGGAGTACCACTCATTCATATTCTCTGGATCATAGATGCACCTAAGTTTGGATATGATAAATCATTATTACTTAGTTTATGACTGTAAACATCATGACACAGAGTACTTAAAAGCCTACCCGAAATTGAATACCTTGCACATCTTGGTCCCACAAACAAACACCTGTTGAAAACAAATATGTTGGAACACGCTACCCAAAGAAAAGTCCAAGAAACACACCTCTATGAAGATGCTCAATTCTAAGCATATAGAAGTAACGTGGCAGAAGATATTAACACTGGAACATTTTGAGTTGAAGGTACCAATGGCGGTTTAGTATGTCATAGTAAACCTATTCTTAATAATCATCTTAAAATAAGTTGTGACACAGGGGGGAAAAAAGGAATTCTACTATTTAGCACTTCGTCAACTATTTAAAACATGGCACAAAGAAGAACTTATAGGTCCCTTTCAGTCCTATGAAGATGCATTTAATGTTGATAAAAAATACCTTCTATTGCTTGAATTAGAGAGACACTTTCAAATGCTGGATCAAGAAATAGAAGAAGAGAGCAATATTACTGAAATAATATGTACACTTCCAGGACTGCTGACCCTCTTGGGCAATCAATTAATGATACTAATGCTCTGGTTACCATGGACAAGGTTCAAAATGCAATGCACAATGTCAAAAAGAACATAGATAATTTGTAATATTTAGTATATGAATAAAATAGAGAACAACTTCAAACATACAAATGCATAAAATAATCAGTAGATCATGAACCTCAACATGAAGATGGCATACATGAATGTAGTACTTATAAACCTTCATTACAATATCTGAATGGGAAAACAGGAACAGGGAAAAGCTTTCTTATTAAATTAATTACTGCTTATGTGCAGAAAGTTGCTAGCTATAATTTCTCTTGTGTAGTTACTGCTCCTACTGTCTTAACAGCACATAATATCAAAGGGATTATCTTATATTGTCTACTCTTGCTACCGTTGGAGCATGATAACAAACTGAAATACTTAAAAATGAATAATGTTACATGGACCTGGTAGAGTCCTTACAAAATTAAATGTTATGGTCAAAGATGAAGTGAGCATGGTTCCAAACTTAGGCCCTCATTATGACATTGGCGGCAAGTGATGCTTGCCGTCATGCTGACTGCCGCCATCATACCGTGACCGCGGTGATATACCACTACGCGTATTATGACCCACATACACAAGTCCGCCAGCCGAAAGGTCAGTGATAAACTAGCGGTACCAAAACCCACACCGTTATGCCAACAGAAATATACCCACAGCATTATGACCAACGAATCACCGCTGGTGGACATTCAACCGCAGTAAACCATTGGCGGTACATACCGCCGCGCTCAAAATACACACACACTAACAAAACAATACCACATTGGACAATTCAAACTATACCTGACACAAGTACGCACACCACACCCGCAAACCACTATAAAACACACACTCACATTACCAACAACCCTTTACCACTGCAAACAATTTACAACAGAGAGAGAGACACACCAGGAGCACCCACAGAACCAAAGCCACAGAACACATCACCCATACACCATCCACGCACCTCATAGCACACACCCCAACACATCACCCCACACACCCTCACACACACCACTCACACTACACCAATGGCACCACAACGACACCCCAGGTTCTCAGATGAGGAGCTAAGGGTCATGGTGAAGGAAATCATCCTGGTAGACCCACAGCTATTTGGATCAAAGGTGCAGCAGACGTCCATTGCTTGGAAGATGGAGCTATGGTGGAGATTCGTGGGCAGGGTCAACGCCGTGGGACAGCACCCCAGAACAAGGGATGACATCAGGAAGAGATGGAACGACCTATGGGGGAAGGTGCGTTCCGTGGTCGCAAGACATCAGATAGCTGTACAGAGGACTGGCGGTGGACCTCCACCTCCTCCCCCACAACTAACAACATGGGAGGAGCAAGTCTTGGCAGTCATGCATCCTGAGGGCCTGGCAGGAGTAGCAGCAGGACTGGACTCTGGTTAGTCAAATCTTTACTACTTTCACCCCCCTACCTTCATGCCATCACATGCCCTCACCCCTACCATCACCCCCATAACCCCACCACCTCACATATACCCCACCATCACAACCCACCCATCCCAGTAACCAGCACTGCATGCACCACTAATGCATGGACACCACTCACAGCCCTGCATGGACACCCATCCCCACAGCATGCACACTAGAGAGAATCACTTAGCCGCCCAAATCACAAGTTGCCTTGGTAATAACAACCATGGGGGAAACATACCCATTCACAAGATGTCACACGCAGTAACAATAACACTGCTTTCACATACCCACAGGACCCCCACACAACGTCACCGGAGAGGAGGAGCCAGTAACATCCAGTCCCCCCCTGAACAGGCTCACAGTGATGACAGCAGCTCTGCATGCCTGGATCAGGATGACCAACCTGGCCCATCAGGGACCTCTGGACAGTCGGTGACCCAGGCACAGTCCCATACCACCACAAAGCCTCCCCCCTCAGGAAACACCACCACAGCACCCACCCAGCAAGCCCATCCCTCTGTCCCCAGGACACGTCAATCAGCAGTATGTCCACTACTACTACTAGGGACTCCAGGCAACCCCACAAACACAGGACGATCAGGGACCTGGGGTCAGTGGCAGTGGGCACACGGTTTAGGGGACAGAGGCACAGGACAACAGGGAAGCTGGGAGGACTGCTGTGAGACAGGGAGAGGACAGGCCCAGGGAGCTGACTCTCCACAGAGCATACCACCATTCCCAGGAGACCATGGGCCAGATACTGGCCAAGTTGCAGGAGACCCAGTGGCTGCAGGAGGGACAGTACCTGCGGATCAGGGAGGACCTGAGGGACATCCACACCACCCTGGTCACCATTGCAGGGGTGCTGGCAGACATGGCCAACACCATGAGGGAGGCAGTGGCACACCAATGGGCCCCTGACACTAGCCACACCGATGAACAGCCCTCCACCTCTGCTGACGCTAGTGGACAGGAGGCCACGCCAAAGGAACCACAGGCCACCATCACCTCTCCCCCTTCAGAAAGAGAACCACTACGCAAAAGGTCCCTGCGATCCAGGCAGAAGTCAGAGAACACTGCCAAGACCCCTACCAGGAAATAACACTCCCCTGAATGTCACCTTTGTGTCCCACTTTGTCACCCTGTTCACCTTGAACTGCCATTGCTCCTTTTCCTATGCCCCCTTGGACAATGCACCTGTGATACCAATAGACTGGAATCTATCCTGGCCTTTTCACCATCAGCAACCCAGCCCATTGCAATACCCCCTCCATGTATTAGCACATAAAAACACACCCTTGGAACAAATACAAGTATGGAGTCTGTCAATTGATTGAAATATGTATTTGTTTAACAAACTGTAAACATTGCAATTCAACTGTACAGTTATGTATTCATAGGTATTACCTGTAGTGGGCAGCAGTAAACACACCAGGAGCTAGAGTGGGCACAGATATCTGCAAATAGAGATGCCAAAGGGTACAGTAAGTGGCCATAGAATTTGGAAAATCAGGCTGCCATGTACAATGTCCAACACAAAACTGCAATGGAAGTTGAAGTTACAGTGTCTTACCTGTGTGTCACTGGAAATACTGTTGAATTATAGTTATTCTGTTAACCACATCCTCTTCCTCTGCCTCCTCTTCATCACTGTCCACAGGCTCCACCACTGGCACACGACCATCTCCAGCCTCATCCTCCTGCAGAAAAGGCACCTAGCGTCTCAAGGCCAGGTTGTGCAACATGCAACATGCCACAATGATCTGGCACACCTTCTCGGGTGAGTAGCACAGGGATCCACCTGTCAGATGGAGGCACCAGAATCTGGCCTTCAGGAGGCCAAAGGTGCGCTCGATGATTTTCTTTGTTTGCCCATGTGCCTCATTGTAACATTCCTCTGCCCTTGTCCTGGCATTCCTCACTGGGGTCAGTAGCCATGAAAGGTTGGGGTAACCAGAGTCACCTGTAAATATCGAGGGATACCTGTTAGCCAGACCCTCACCCTTAGGGCCAACCCTGCACCCATATACCAACAGACACTGGGTGGGGACCATGGGCTCACCTATTAGTCACACCCTGTGCCTCTGGAGTTGAGACATCACATATGGAATGCTGCTATTACTCAAGATAAAGGCATCATGCACAGACCCAGGATACCTTGCATTGACATGGGAGATGTACTGGTCCACCAGGCACACTATCTGCACATTCAGAGAGTGAAAGCTCTTTCGATTTCTGAACACCTGTTCATTTCTCTGGGGGGGGACAAAGGCAATATGTGTACCATCAATAGCAATAATGATGTTGGGGATATGTCCCAATGCATAGAAGTCAGCCTTCACTGTGGCCAAATCCTCCACCTGGGGGGATACGATGTAGCTGCGCACGTGTTTCATCAGGGCTGACAACACTCTGGTCAGCACGTTTGAGAACAGAGGCAGTGACATCACTGCTGCCATGGACATTGTCGTTTGGAAGGACCCACTTGCCAAGAAATGTAGCACTGACAGGACCTACACAAGTTGGGGGATACCAGTGGGGTGGCGGATAGCTGAGATCAGGTCTGGCTCCAAATGGGCACACAGCTCTTGGATTGTGGCCCTATCAAGTCTGTAGGTTAGGATAATGTGCCTGTCCTCCATTGTCACCAGGTCCACCAGGGGTCTGTACACAGGGGTATTTCTCCATCTCCTATTCATCCTCAGAGGTTGAACTCTAGGGTGAAAAACAGTGAGCAGATGGTCATATTCAAAGATATCCTCAGAGTAAAATGGCTTGCATTTTGTTACAGAAACAGTATGTGAACTTGTAGGACCGTTGATATGCGTATGTCAGCTGTGATGCAGTTAGGTGCCATGGCCTGTTCCCCCCTGAAATGGCGTCGCCTGACCTGTGAGGAGGTACAGGTGGAAATAAGGTAATTCCGCTGACATTGTGCGCCATTGCAGGAGGCGGTCAGTGACCGTCGTGCAACATCTGATTGGTTATCATTGGGACCTACGGGTTCCAGGAGCCAATGGTGATGTACGCCGGCGGTGACGGTACGCACCGCTGCGGACGTGACAGCCATTTTCTATCTGTTCACTCAGTTGCTACCTGACCTTCAACAGGAGAGGACCTCCACTGCAAGTGCTGCTGTGACCTGTATCTGGAAGCGACCATGGCTCGAGTGTCTGGGAAAAGGGCCCCTGCCTTCACTTCCGAGGAGTTCGAGAGACTAGTGGATGGGGTCCTACCCCAGTACTGTTTACTTTATGGTCCTCCAGACCAACAGGTGAGTACACTGTGAGCACGATGCATGGGGCATGAATGTATGGAGTGCTGTGTGTCTAAGCCTTGTGTAGGAGGGTGGCTGAGGGGTCCTGGGCAGAGTGCTGCATGTATGGTGGGCAATGTCTGTGCGTAAGGGGATGGGAGGGATATGGTGGGCCATGAGTGTAACAGGCCAGACGGTATGACTAATACCATTTCTTATGTATCTTTTTTCTGCAGGGTAGCGCTGTAATACTGTGGGCGGTACATTGTCTTCCGCCTGGCTGTTGGCAGTTACCGCTGCGGTGCTTGTTGCTACCGCTGTGGTGGTCGGTGTGTTAAAGGGGCTGTCTGTTGGCGGTTTCCGCCGTGGTCAAAATTCATTTTTTTTTCCGCCGACCTGTTGGCGGTATTACCGCTGCTCTATCACCGTCCGCATTGATACGGTAGGCGGTGTTTTGCTGGCGTGGCGCTGCTGTCAGCCGCGATGACCATCGGTGGTATTCTGCCAGCCTTCTGGCAGAATTCCATCGAGGGTCATAATGCGGGTCAGCGGCTGGTAGCCACTGCGATGCTATGTTGGCGGGTGTCGCCGTGGCGGTAGGCGGCAGTTACCAGCAATGTCATACTGAGGGCCATACTCCTCATTTCAACACTATCCCATTTTTTAAAAACCTAAGATGCCTTTTAAAAGAGAAATTGAAACAAACTGCAATGACAAAGTAAACCAAACACAAGGAAATAAAAGGACATGAGTTTCAAAATCAAAATAGTATAAATGCTAAAGCAATGTAAATGTTAATCTTTTTTGTACCTACGTCTGTCAAAGAAATCATCTACCAGCATGTATATCAACGCTTCTGCAAAACCTTGATAACACTTTAGGAAGACATTCTATCACACAACCACATATGCCACTCTACAAGTGCCAGAAGTGATATGGTAGTTATGTCTATTGTGTCATTCAGTTTTTGATTAATGAACACAAGATACTCAAGAATTATGTACAACTATTCTAGAAATAATAACTACCCATACTCACCTGAGTTGTGACCTCTGTGCTACAAGCTACATTTGGGTACATGAATGCTTCCATTGCCTACATTCAAGCGCCACTATTTTAAATATTACTATATCCACCAATTGCTGATTGCAAATCAATTCCATCTAAGAATCTCATATGAAATTGAGCAAAATAAGCCCAAACTAAAAATCAGAACTTTTCTCCTCTCTTAATTTAACAATGGTAACCAAGTATGTCATTGGGATGATTCAAAGATATACTCTAAAAAATAACAAGAACAGGAAAATAAATACATATATGTCTAACTTTGCTGACTCAAAAAGTTTTATTTCAGGATGTACTTAAAATACTAGTGCCATAGTTTTTCAGCATGGAGGGACTATAATATCAAGACATTATACAACCTACTTAAAGTACAACACAGGTTAGACAGAATGGAATGATACTATTCTTTTAAGCACAAACTGCCTGTAAATTTACAAGACAACGTTTTATTTTACATCAAATGTTCTAAATTACAAAGTCACTATTTTCATAAAGGTAAAATGGTACTTGTGCGTTTCACATGCATAATTCACTAAATATGCCATCATGTGGCCTGGCATGGTTAATGACATTGGTCAAATCTGCTGAAAGTATTGGTGTCTTCTATGGTTTAGCACATATCAAATTGCTTAGTTAGATATTTCAACAATTGGACATGGACAGCATCTATGGAGCATTTTTCACAATCCAATTGTTTAATTTTCTCCAGTGTTTCATGATGGATACTTCCTTAGGATCATATTGAAATGTAAATGTTATAAATGATGACATACTAGAGTAACAGAAATTATGTTACTTATGTCTGAGAAACACCTAAACAGGAAAACAATCATGGATTGACTTTGTGTTATGTTTATAACAGAACAATTATATATCACTGTTGTAGTGTTTTAGAAACAACAATCTTCTACCACTGCAGGTGTGAAACAGTGGCTGGGGCAAAAAAATGTCTTACATGCTACAGAACCTTCTTCTTTGAAAAAATAAAATGGAATGGGGACAAGGGGTATGCACTTCCTATTCACTACACTTGGGAGAGTTTTAACCCCATAAAATATTGTTTTACAAAGGCAAAAGTACAATTGAATTACATTTTCCAAAAGAGAAAGTACCAACTTCCCTCTACTCTATGCTGCTGCAGTCCACATTACGGCATTATAATACTCATAACTCCACTCCACTGTACTGCACACCCATTGACTGTAGAAGATGTCAGTCCACTCTACCACATGTCACTCTACTGTACAATATCCTACTACACTCTATGCCACTAGATGCCCCTTCACTCTGACACACTGAACGACACCCCACTGCATGACACCCCACTCCACTATATACCACTCCAGTCTTCAACATTCACTCAATGCCATTGTATGACACTAGACACAACACTCCACTTGACACTCCACCTGATGAGACAACAATCCACTATACGCCAGTCTACTGTTTTTCACAACATGCCACATCACTCTACACTCCTCCACTCGAATACACAACACAGCGCTCCACTCTCCTCAACTGCACTTTGCAACACTTTATTGCACTCTATGGCCCTCCACTCTGAGTCGCTCTACTCCACTCTATGACACTGTACGAAATGCTACTGCACTCAACTTCAAATTCTTATTAGTAGAAATTTTGAACGTGCGACACAAAGAGCAACGCAATTGAGTCCACTTAGTCCATATTATTACAGGAATATCTTCTCTTTATTAAAGTGTCCTTAAATATTAACTCCCCTCCACTGTTCTGCTCTTCTCAGACTTTCCAGGTTTCTTGTTACCTTGGAAGGTGTCACAGCTGACTCCACACTCCCACCGGGACCCCTGGAGCGGCTTTGGTGGCTGGAGTCTTCCCCCTCTCCCGCTGGGCACTGGCCAACTTTTGATGCTTCACAGGTGGGGGACTGTCCGTGCTGTGGCTCCGTGCCACACTGGCTGCCCTGGTGGCTCGTGCACTCCAGATTCCGGTGACTACAAGCACCACCGGTCCAGGAGATGTTGTGGCTGAGGTGCTAGTTCGGGACCTAGGAGACGGACGGGGTGGGGTAGGTGTGGGAAAGAGGTCAAGGTTGGACAGGAAAAGTTTTTGGGAGACACTGGGACGGGTAGCTGGAGGGGGTTTGGGAGTGGAGGAAGAGGTTGTAGTTGTACGAGGTGTTCGTTTGTTGACTTTGGGTGAAGGCGCATGGGCTGGAGGCTGTCGTGAGGTGGATGGCTGTTGGGTGGGTGTGTGCCTGCGTTTGTGCATCTTGGGAGGTGGCGTCACAGACACACTGGGAGAGGACACAGGGGACGTGTGAATGGTAGTGGGGGTGGTGACTGCACGTGAGCGGGGTGTGGTGGTGGGTGTGCTGGTGATGGCAGTAGTGGCTGTAGATGTGGTGCATGCAGGTGTGAGTATAGACGAGACTGGAAGGCAGGAGGGAGAGGAGGAGGAGGGGGACACAGTGGAGGCAGTGGATGTTGGTGTGTCTGCATGTGTGTGATGCTTGCGTGAGTGCCTGTGGGATGTGTGATGCTTATGTTTGCCAGAGCTTCCCTTGTGTGTTGACATGTGTGCATGCTGGTCTGTAGGTGTGCTTGGGATAGGCTGGGGTACAGGGGATTGGGTCTGGATGGAGGAAGTTGGAGGGGGGGCTAGAGACAAGGACAATGGCTGCCATCAGTGCTGAGGCCAGAGTTTGAAAAGCTCGCTGAATGGCCGCCTGACCAGAATGAATGCCCTCCAGGAATGCATTTGTTTGTTGCAACTGCCCTTCTACACCCTGGATGGCATTTAAAATGGTAGACTGCCCAACAGTGAGGGACCTGAGGAGGTCAATGGCCTCCTCACTGAGGGCAGCAGGGGTGACTGGGGCAGGGGCTGAGGTGCCTGGGGCGAAGGTGATGCTCACCCTCCCGGGAGAGCGGGCACAGGGCAAAGGCTGAGGGGCTGCTGGGAGGCGGTGCTGGTAGGGGGTGTGGCGGCTGTACATGTAGATGGGGGGGGGCACAGATGTTGCCGCCACCACAAGGGAGCTCCCATCAGAGGACGAGTCCGTGTCGCTGGTCTCAGCTCCTGTCCCCGCCGTGGAGCTCCCCTCGCCCTCCGTCCCACTGGTGAAGTCCGAGTCCGTAGTGTGGCCCTCCATGGCCATGTGGGATGCAGCCCGCTCACGCTCCGGTGCCAGTGCTGCTCTGCCTGATGATGCTAATGCACAGAAGAACAGGGAGACCACAAAAAGGGGGGGGACAGAAGAAAGACATGTTCAGTGCATGCATTACCGCTACCATTGGCGGACACAACAGACACAGAAGCCCACTGCACTACGCCACGCTCTTGGGCTTCACTGTTCAATCGCTGGGAAATGGCTTACTAGGCTATGGACGACATCTGCACACATGGATGACACAGGGGCATGACTAGGTGTACTTGGCACTCTACAGAGGTGGGGTGGGGTGCCACATGGCCTGCCTTATGGAGGGACCTTGCCTACGAAACTCGCCCTGGCCTAGGGAAACCCACAGCCCACCGGCCCCACCCAGACACCTCCACTGCGTGCAAAATCAGCAGGATAAGAGTGTACTCACCCCCTTGTGGCTGCTCTGATGCCCTCAAGCACCCATCTAACTCCGGGTATGTCACCGCCAGGATCCTGAACATCAGGGGGGTCATGGTGCGACGGGCACCCCTCCCACGTTTGGAGGCCATCCCCAGCTGAGCCTCTGCCGTCTTCTTGCTCCAGTGGCGAGTGTCCTCCCATCTTTTCCGGCAGTGGGTGCTCCGTCTGTGGTAGACCCCCAGGGTCCGGACATCCTTGGCGATGGCACGCCAAACATCTTTTTTCTGGTGGGCGCTGACCTACATGAATTGTACAAAGGGAACAGAAACTTATTACCAACTGCACCGTCACAGTCATTGGCCCACATCCCTACCCTTGCCATGTGGCACATGCACTCACCGTTGTTTCATGCACGCCGCAATCTCCCCCCCTTCTTACATCCACCCCACTCCACATAGGCATAGCCCATACAGCATGCTCCAAGTGTACTTACCTGTTTGTCTGGAGGACCGTAGAGTAGCGTGTACTGGGAGAGGACCCCATCCACGAGTTTCTCCAACTCCTCCGATGTGAAAGCAGGGGTCCTCTCCCCAGACACTCGAGCCATTGTCTCTTCCAGACTCAACACACATACAGGCCACGTTTTGGATTATGATTCGTGTTCTGTGTAAGCTGTGGGTACGTACCTCTGAGTTGGTTGACTCTGTGCTCGCTGTTGTCCTTCACAGGCACCGTCCGCAGGGACATGTGAGGAGATGGCGGCATCCTCCAGTGTACCGACCATTGGTGGACCTGTCGACAATGGAGGAAAGACATGTGATCATCACCTACAGGCTTGACCGTGCCACAATCCAGGAACTGTGCACCCAGCTGGAGCCAGACCTGATGTCAGCTATCCGCCATCCCACAGGAATCCCCCCTCAAGTGCAGGTGCTGTCAGTGCTCCATTTCCTTGCAAGTGGGTCATTTCAAACAACTGTGGCCATTGCATCAGGGATGTCCCAGCCTATGTTTTCCAACGTGTTGTCCAGAGTGTTGTCTGCCCTGCGGAAACACATGCGGAGCTACATTGTTTTCCATCAGGTGGAGGATTTGCCTACAGTGAAAGGTGATTTCTATGCCCTGGGACATATCCCCAACATCACAGGTGCCATTGATGGGACCCATGTGGCTTTGGTCCCCCCGCAGGAGTGAACAGGTGTACAGAAACCAGAAGAGTTACCATTCCATGAATGTACAGATGGTATGTTTGGCAGACCAGTACAGCTCCCATGTGAATGCCAAGTTCCCTGGCTCAGTGCATGACGCCTACATCCTTCGGAATAGCAGCATCCCTTATGTGATGGTTCAACTCCAGAGGCACCGTGTGTGGATATTAGGTGAGCACCTGGAAGCAAGACAGTGGGAATGGTTGTCTGGGTCCGGGGTTACCCTACAGGTTAGTGTGTGTCTAACAGTTGTCCCTGGTTACCCCAACCTGTCATGGCTACTGACCCCAGTGAGGAATCCCAGGACAAGGGCAGAGGAACGCTACAATGCGGCCCTCAGGCGAACACGGCGGATAATCAAGCGGACGTTCGGCCTCCTGATGGCCAGGTTCAGATTCCTCTATATGACAGGTGGATCCCTATTCTACTCACCAAAGAAGGTGTGCCAGATCATCGTGGCATGCTGTATGCTTCACAACTTAGATTTGCGACGACAGATGCCTTTTCTGCAGGAGGATGGTCCAGATGGCGTTGTTGTTGCAGCTGTGGAGCCTGTGGACAGTGAAGACGAGGAAGCAGAAGAAGAAGACATGGACAGCTGGGACTCAGTGATCCAGCAATAGTTCCAGTGAAACACAGGTAAGAATGCAAACCTGCCTACCACATGTACTTTAACATTACTACCTCTCACTGAGTTGTCACTTTCCCTTACGATTTCACAGATGTGGGTCCCACAATGTGACATCTGCTTTGATTCCTCATGGACCAGAGCTGTGTGACATAGGTATGTTGACATTACAAATGAAAGAGCTTTTTGAAACTGTAGTTGCTAATACACTATTCCGAAATCACAGACTGACTCCAGATTGTTTTGTGCTTTAAGGGTGTTTATTTTAGTGCTCAACATTGGAGGGGGTAGCAAAATGGTGAGGGGTGATGGTGGAGGAATGTCCATGGCAGAGTCCAGTCTATTAGTCTCACAGGTGTATTGCCCAAATGGGCATAGGAAGTGGAGCTGGGGCAGTTTAAGGATGGACAGGGTGACAAAGTGGGACAGAAGGATGACATTCAGGGTGGTCTCATTTCTTGGCGGGGTCTTGTAATTTTTCTCTGTCTTTGTCCTGGATCTCAGGGACCGCTTGCGAGGTGGTTCTCCCTCTGCAGGGGGTGGGGTGCTGGTGTGGTGGTCCTGTGGCAGTGCCTCCTGTCCACTAGCGCTGGCGGAGGTGGTGGGCAGTTCATCATCCAGGCCAGTGTCAGGGGCCCCTTGTAGTGCCACAGTGTCCCTCCTGGTGTTGAGTACTTCCTTCAGCACCCCTACGATGGTGCCCAGGGTGGAATTGATGGCTCTGAGTTCCTCCCTGAAGCCCAAATACTGTTCCTACTGCAGGCGCTGGGTCTCCTGAAACTTGTCCAGTTACATTGCCATCGTCTCCTGGGAGTGGTGGTAGGCTCCCATGATGTTGTAGAGGGCCTCGTGGAGAGTGGGGTACCTTGGCCTGTCCTCCCCCTGTCGCACAGAAGCCCTCCCAATTCCCCTGTGTACCTGGGCCTCCGTCTCTTGGAGCGTGTGCCCACTGCCACTGCCCCCAGGTCCCTGTTGTTGTTGGGGTGGTGGGTTAGCCTGGGTTCTCTGTAGTGGTGGACACACTGCTGATGGACATGTCTGGGGGACGGGGGTATGGGCCTGCTGGGTGGGTGCTGTGCTGGTGTTTCCAGAGGGGGGAAGCTCTGTAGTGGCCTGTGACTGTGTGATGGGAACCGACTGTCCCGAGGTTCCCGATGGGCCGGGCTGGTCATCTAGATCCAGTTGGACTGAGGTGCTGTCATCACTGTGGGCCTCTTCTGTTGGTGGTGTGGACATGTGTGGACCCTCCTGTCTGGTGACGTTGGGTAGGGGTCCTGCAGGGGTATAAAAGGATGTTTATTACATCTGTGTGTGCCATGGTGTGCAATGGGTGGGTGACCGTGTACTCCAGTGCTTGCATTCCTGTGTGGGACATTGTGTGATGATGGTTTGGGGGGTGTATGGGTATGTGCAGTGGACATGCTTTAGTGATGGGTGTCCATGCTTTGTTGTTGCATCCAGGGCTTGGTGCTAGGATGTGTGGTTTGTGATGTTGGGACATTTGTGAGGAGTTGGAGTGATAGGGGTGAGAGTGAGGGTGGGGGTATGTGATGGCATGCAGGTAGGGTGGGGGATGTAATAGTTAAGATTTGACTTACCAGAGTCCATTCTTCCAGCTACTCCTGCGAGGCCCTCAGGATGCAGAATCACCAAGACCTGCTCCTCCCATGTTGTTAGTTGTGGGGGAGAAGGTGGGGGTTCGCCGCCAGTCCGCTGAACCGCAAGGTGGTATCTTGAGACCACAGAACGCACCTTCCCCCGTAGGTCGTTCCACCTCTTCCTGATGTCATCCCGATTTCTTGGGTGCTGTCCCACTGCGTTGACCCTGTCCACTATTCTTCGCCATAGCTCCATCTTCCTTGCAATGGAAGTGTGCTGCACCTGTGAGCCGAATAGCTGTGGCTCTACCCGGACGATTTCCTCCACCATGACCCTGAGCTCCTCCTCCGAGAACCTGGAGTGTCTTTGCCGTGCCATGGGGTGGTGTGGGTGATGTTGAGGTGGTGTGTGTGGTGATAAGTGTGCTGATATGTAGTGGGGTGTTGTGTGAGGTGCGTGGAAGTTATGTGGGTGATGGTGGTGTGTGCCTGTGGATTATAGTTGATGGTGGTGTCTCTCTCTCTCTGCTTCTATCGCAATTGTGGTCGTAAGGGTTTGTGGGTGATGTGGGTGTGTGTTTTATATTGTGTTGGGTGTGTGGGAGTGGTGTGTGTATGTGTATCAGGTGTGTGTATTTCAAATTGTCCAATGTGGCTGTGTTTTGTAAGTGTGTGTGTTTTGAGCGCGGCGGTGTGTACCGCCAATGGAATACCACGGTTGAAAGACTGCCTCGTGGATTCGTGGGTCGTGATACTGTGGGCGTATTTCTGTTGGCGTGACGGTGGAGGTTTTGTTTTTGCCAGTTTATCACTGACCTTTGGTGTGGCGGACTTGTGTGGGTGTCTGAATATTGGCGGATTCCGTGCTGTGGGTCATAATAGCTGTGGCGGAATTCCGCGGCTGCGGCGGTGTGCTGGCGGTCTTCTGCACGGCACTAAGCGGCTTTTACCTCCAATGTTGTAATGACCGCCTATGTTTGGAGGTGAGCTACTTTTAGTAATTGGAAGGTGGTGCATAAATTATAAATTTAAGTTAGAAAAATCACTTAACAATTTTTAAAGTTTGTATATTTTTAAGTTGGGTTTGTACAGAATGAATAGCTAAAGGCTCTAACTATAAATTGTCCTTAACCTTTTTTTTATTGTATGTTAATGATTTTATTTTTTTATAAAAATATGATCAGTGAGGAGTGTTGTAAATGGAGTGCCATACAGTACAATGGAGGACAATGTTGTAAAGTCTATTGTTGTACAGTGTGGTCTTGTAGAGTGGAATAGAGCAGAGTTGTGTAGAGTGGAGTGATGTGTACAGTGGAGTAAATTGATATACAGTTGAGTGGTATGTCGTATATAGGCCTGGACGAAAAACTCTGCTCAACTGGTGGAGTTTGTGGAATTCGGCAACTCTGCATTCTGCGGAGAATGCAGAGTTACCAATAGGTTCCCACTCCGCAACGTAGTGGAGTTCTTTTCAGTTTTTACCCACTTTGGCATGCGCTTTCTGTCATTTCGCATGCGCGAGATGTGAGACGAAAGACTTCCGCTCTCTGGCAATCACAAATTAGATTTACCTACTCGCGAGAGTTAGCTCCATGCCAGTGACTTCTGGTGTGTCTTTTTTGACGTAGACGAGCAAGAGTGAACGCAATCGGCTGCTGCTGCAACCTGGTGAAGCTGAAGCAGCTAAAATCTACAACTTTGAGTAAAAAATCTTCTCAAATTGACCGTTTGTGCGGATATTGTTGTGCAATGAGTAATTTTTTCCCAACACCAGGAAGTGCCTCAGAGACTACAACTTCCTGTTCCTGTCCAGCGGGCTCCGCCCACTGCTTTGTCCATATCCTGGTCACTTCTCACTTGGATTTCGGGCTGGAAGGATCACTCTTTTGTCTCCTGGATACATATATCATTGGATTTAAGGACTGTTATATTTGAGTTTTCACGACTAAGTTAAAAAACACTTGTATAAGGGTGTTGTACAACTTGTTTGTTTGATAGGGGGCATGCCAAGGATTTATCTGTACCTTCATTTGATTTTTTAAATTTATTTTAGTGGGTGGCCTGCATTTGTGGCCTAGGTATATTTTTACTTGTAATTTTTGTTCTACAAAGGAAAACTGTTTAACAGTTCACTACATTTTCTCCATGTTTTGCTTTGTAAATTTTCAATATTCATTAAATTAAATGTTAATGTTAAGTAGTGTAGCCTGCTCATCCAGTAGGCCTTCCAGCTGTAGGCCAGTACTAGTCATTGGTGCCTGATGAAAAACAACAGTTTGTGGTGTCAGTGGAACTGAAACACCATGTATGGCATTAGATTAAAGATAACATAATGTTGTTTGGCACTATTTAGCATTTCTTTTTCTGCAAGCAGTGAATGAGGGTTATATTACTTGATGCCTTTGTATGATACGTATTGTAAATGTTTAGCCCCTTTAATTTTAGTTTTGGGAATTATACATATAATACTGACTTAATGCTGTTTTCTTCTCCTGTACCAATGCCTTCTTTGTCTGGCCAGTGTGTGAGAGTGTTTGTCATAGAACACCATTTGTCTTTGTTCCCCATGCCATGTGGCCAGGGGCTCTTTGTATACTGTCAGAATTACAGTCCTATACCTATATGTTTTTTTGTGTTCTATTCATCCAGCTTGTTGTTTGATATGGCTTGTTTAGGCATCCAGTAGTCCTGCATGTGTTCTTCTTTATTGTGATGGCTATGCCTCCTTCCTGGTTGTTGTTTGATCATGTGGCTGGTAGACATTTTGTGTAGGCAGCCAGTGTGCTTTAGGCCTGCATATGTTCTCTTTGTTATGGTGGCCATGCCTCCTTGCTGGTTGTTGCTTGATCATGTGGCTGGCAGCCATTTTGTGTTTATTCAGCCCTAGTAAGTCAATGCTGATTACTGAATGTACTGTATGAACAGTTTTCTATATTTTATTATATACTTTGTTTTGCATTGTTCACCTCCACTATTCCTTGCCTCTCAAATCCCTGTGGCTTTTCATGCTAGTCCCCTTCCCCTAGAACCTCAGCAATTGCAATCTATTTCTTTTTTTTAAATGTATGCTTTTATTTTAAATGTTATAATATCAGTGTAATAGTAATAATATGTAAATATGTTTTACACTTTTTTCCTTGCTTTTTGATTTTTGTAAATAGCTTATTTAATTTTTTTTTATTTTTTTTTTTACTTTTTATTTCCTATTTTCCCCATTTGCCCCATGTCTGCATAGGCGTACAGTTGCACTACATTTCATAAAATTACATTATCCAAGGATTATTATTCCATTTGTCAGCAGCACCTCTCTGAGTGCCACAGACATGTGCCTGCGGCACCAGCCTCTGGGAACACCACTGCTGCATCAGCAGCCCCATTCAAAAGTAGGTCCAAGCCCATGTCGGGCACAAAGGCAGCCTCTATCACAGGAACGCTGACAAACAGTGATATTGAATTGGATTTATCTCTTTCTCAAAAGTAGTACCCAATTGTTTCTGGAAACTCAGGCCAGTGAACAACAACTGCCGTGGCCAGCAATAGCAGTTCCTCCCGAAGAAGGAGCACATCAGGCTGTTGAACTACATGCATAGGAAGCTGAAGAAGCCCCTCTTTCACAAGATTCACTGTCTTCCAGATCTCCGTCATCTTCTTCCTCAAGCCCCCCTTCTGATGATCAAGACTACACTTGGATGTCACCTCAGTCTGAGACATGCCAGGTGAGGCAAGGAGTGAAAAGAAAGGTTCCTGAAAGCCGTAGATTTATGGATGAAGAGGAGGATGACAAGTCTGATGACGAGCCAGTCATCTTGGATGTTAGTCCAGCCCCAGTGGAGTCAAACATTACTGCATCTTCTCAACCTGCTCCGAGAGATTTGGCAGCGATACCACCACCTCCACCAGCTTCCATGTTTACAAAGCCCTGAGTGCGACCTACATCCTCCACACCCACCTCAGTAGAAGAAGGCACTGCAGAGAGGCAAACGTCATCAAAACAACATCTACCTTCCGCCACTTCTTCAGGCATTGGCAGTGGCACCAGTGTTAGAAAGTGGACCTCCACAGTCTGGGACTTATTTACGGTTAGTGAAAAGGAGCCAAACATTGCCATAGGCTCCATTTACCGAGCAGGTGTTAGTCTGGGTAAGCTTGGTACAATCTATGGAACCGGAGGCCAAACAACCCATTTGAGAAAGCACCATGCAATCGGCTGGGAGGTGCACCTTAGTGGCTCAAAAGAAAAGCGTGCAAGTGGTGTTAGTGAAGGTGTTAAAAGCAGGGAATCTGATCAGATTATGGTAGAAGGTGAAGAAGAGGGTGACATTTCTGTCACATAAATCAGCCCTATCCCCAGCAGTGCTATAGTATTGTTGCCCACATCATCAACATCGCAGTGGCACAGGAAGACTCAGAGTCAGGTCAAAACACTGAGGCAAGAACCTACAGTGGCTGCCCACCTGAGACGCACATTGAGCCTACCCCCACCTTCTAAGTTGCCTGCATCAGTGGCACCAGCAAAGGAAAAACTCCAGGCTACTATTACTGCCATGTTTAGGCAGGAGAGGCAGTACAAATGCAACCACCCAACGGCACATTTGTACAACGGGAAGCTGACTAAAATGTTAGCGTTGGACCTTCTCCCTTTTTCTTTTGTGGAAGGAGTGGGTTTTGTAGAATTTGTGGCAGCTGTCTGCCTGAAGTAGAAGGTTCCCAGCCAGACATATTTCGCCAGAGTTGCTGTTCCAGCGCTACATCACTATGTGTTGGAATTGGTTGGACAATCTTTGCAGCAGAGTGCTGTCTTGACAATCCAACTGACGAAAGACATGTGGACCAGTTACCAGGCCACTGATTACATGTGCATCACTGCACACTGGATCTCTTTGTGGGGTTAGAGAAATAATATCTGCAGCTGTTGACACAGCTGAAATGTTTAATGGTGCTTGGAAGCATGCAACAGTAGCTGTGTTCGCCATTGAGAAATCTCATACAGCTGCACACATCTTAGATGACTTTAACCACAAGGTATTTAAATGGCTGCAACCCAGAGGGCTTAACGTTGGATGTGTTGCCTCAGACTATGGAAGTAATTTAGTTAAGGCTGTGTCAAGTGGTGGCTATTTCAGGGTCCTGTGTTTGGCGCACTGCATAAACTTCATTGCACAGGACTTCCTCAAAAAAGAACCGCAAGTTAGTAACTTTCTGTCCACATGCAGAAGAATCTGCACTCATTTTAGCCATTCTTTTAAAGCCTGCAAGCTGTTGAGGATTATCCAGAGTGATAATAGAATGCCAGCTGAAGCCCCATTACAGGAGGTGTCAACATCGGGAATTCTACTTATTACATGTTGCAACGTCTGTTTGAGCAGTACATACCGATCAATGAATAGGTTGTGCAAAGAGATTACAAAACATGGATTGCTGAGCAACCTAGAGACCTAGAAAAATAACGGCTGGAAATTAGAGGCCAACTCATGGGTCTGGGGTTCAGCCTACAACTTCTATAGAGCCTGCAGACTGTGCTGTTGGCTCACCAAAGACAAAATCAATACCAGCAACAACAAGGAACAGGAGCAGCAGCCCCAAAATCTGCATTTGATTGGTTTCTAAAGACAAGACTTAAGTCCACTGCAGAGGCAAAGGCAAAAGAGCTCAAGCAAGGTGGAGCACCAATGAATAGTGAGCGGATGGTCCAGGCCTACCTGGATGACCCAACCGTGGTCTATGTGGATCAAAACCCATTAGTGTATTGGTATGGGAGAGGCGCCAATGGACAGTGCTCAGCAGGCTGGCAATAAAGTATCTGGCAGGCCCTGTAGTCAGGATGTCTGCTGAGTGTGTGTTCAGTGCAGCTGGTACAGTTGTGACAGTGAGAAGGACCAGTCTCTCATTCCAAAACGTCAAGAGATTGACCATGATCAAAATAAATCAGCACTTTAAACTACCAAATTACAGCACACCTGAAGTATAACAGGAGATGGATAAGTGTGATGATTGGTCATACTTAGGTCATGGTAGTGTGTTAGCTGACCAACGTCTGGCTGAACCACCTGAGTTTGAGGATGAACTCTACTTCTCTAACTAGACATGGGCACCATAGAGCTTTCTTGTTTTCTGGTGCTCTGCCTCCTGGTTCACATTTGTTAAAGAAGACCCGACCAGTCCATTTAGCTAACAAACAAAATTTGAGTCCAAAAAGGAAAAATACTCAATGTTTCCTTTGTTGTTAAACAGTTAAAGGTCACTCTATCTCAGTTGGGTCGTGAGTCTATGACTCTTTGGAGCAGTTGGTATGGAGATGGACATAATAATCTTTAATCAGAGTCTACAGTATAATGAAAGGAATCAGAGCGTGATCTGACAACTTAAACAACTGAAAGAAGAAGGAAGTTAAAAACTTCATGGAAATCAACAGGGGTGATGTGAGAATAACTCTAAGAGGCCTTCTCCAAACTGTGGATTTGTGCTGAGAGGTGCGTCAATTACTTGATTTGGGAAAAGCAATGATGTTGTGTGCATCTGCTGGCAGGCTCAAACTTGAAATTGTTTTGGTGGGGGGCCTGTTTTAGGAAACTGGAGGAGACAGACATGTGATGGATGATAATGTCACATTATGCAGTGCTGTAGGTTAAATGTTATGATGAGCATGACAGCTGCAAGTTTGATCATCCGGAGACATGCTGACATTTGTCTATGATTGTTGGTGGGTGATCGCAAAGTTCTTTGCTCTTGCTCTGCCACCTCTGAGTCATCTTGGTATACTACTCCTCATGAAGATTACTTTCCATTCTATCCTTCTTGATTCTACAATATCACGATGATAATCATTTCTGTTTTACAATCCCACAGGCCTTTTCTTCTCCTGCACCATAACAAGCATGCTTACCTTATTGGACCACTTCAGGCAGGCACCCAAGAATATTGATGGGGCAATCAAAAAACATTGCAAATGCACCACCCAATTTGGCAGTGCAGACTAGTATCATTTTTCTTTCAATATTTTTTTATAGAACTGTGTGTGCTAGCTTCACCCCAAGATTAATAATATATACAATTTTCAGGTGTAGCTGACCGAACATTTTTAGGTATATACAACTTTGGTCTCACTGGGGCTGACAGAATGTAAAACTATCTGTGTCATACATATTCATGCTTTTCTATTCCTCCCACTACAGACTGCTGATCATTTCTCCGATGAATATTGTGTTTGTGCTGTGTTTGTCTTTTTGTCACACCTTTCCCAACATCCATTTCCCATCCATTCATCAAATCCCTAACCATCTCCCCCTGGGCTGTGTGATTGATTGGAGTGTTACTTAATAATATACACTATTGATTAATCTCACACTCGGTTGGGTGGATGCAGTAGATGCAACCTCAACTCAGTGTGCAGGATCTTCATTTGAGTTCACCTAGGTGGACTGCGACTTCGGTTCCAATTCCTTCACTGTTAGTTTGCTAGCATGCTACTACTACACCACCATGGTACCTTGAGAAACCATGCAGCCCTTGCTTCATCCATTCAGATAAGATAATTATGGAGCATTGTTGTACTTTTAGTTTAGGCAATATAATTGGCAATGGCAAATCTCTCTGCCCCACTCCTATGGGTCAAATTTTGCAACATGCACTACAGAGACTAGAAGAATATTGGGACAAGGTTACCTAACTGCATAAATAATTGTTATACACTATCAGCAGATTTGTATAACATGCTGCACTAAAAGGAATACACTATCAGCAGATTTTGAAAACACCCTGTGTAAAGGCAGCAGTACAAAGTAAATCACCCCAAAAACTGTGAATAACTATTTATTTACCCCATCCCTAACATAAATAATAAATAAATACCCACCCCTTCCACCCACAACTGGCCCACCACATCCCCAAACAAATATTCCTTTCCCCATCAATGTTCAAAACAAAAACTATCCAATTGTCCAATGTTTCACAGAAGGAGTAAAAACAAGTTTAAAAATGTCCTGCACAAACCCATTGCCTCCCTCTCCACCCACAAAACATCCCACCACCAAAATAAAAGGTTAAAAAAGGGGCAGAGGAGGGCACTAAAGGTGGGCCAGGATTCTCCTGAGGAGCCCTTCCAAACGTGCCTGACGGGCCTCTAACTGCACCAGCCTCCGAAGGAATAATGCAATGGCAAGCAGCTGCCCTGGCACTGCAGTGTAGGTGTTGCTAGGCTAGAGGCACTGGGTCCTGGCTGGGTCCCTGACCACCTCCTCCTCCTTCTCTTCTTCGAGGACCACCAGTGCCTGTGTTCAGCTCATATGGCCTCCAGCTTCGTCTGCTGCAGTCTGGCTGCTATTTCCTGCTGTGCTCGTGGACCAGCAGGAATAGGTATATCAAGAAAGAAGAACGAGAAGTTGTAAACAATGCTCTGAGCAAAACACTTGTTTGAAATCATGTAGTGTAGTGGCACTGTAGCACTACATTTGGTGGTCACCTCAATCAATCAATACTTTATTATCATGATTTGGATCTCCTAAGAGATCCACATGAGTAGCGATACAAAAATCATGTTAGCTCAACATAAAATGATACACATTACTAAGACTGGGCATTTAAATACATAGTACACAATTTAAAACGCTAGGATTCAAAATAACTGTAAGAATGACTGAAAAAATGAAAAAATCCTTTAACAAAATCTTTCATTGGGGTGGGGTATAACATAAATCTAAGGCCTCTCTATGCGATCTGATATTAAGCCGCAACAAGAGAGGTTTCAACCATAGTTTCATTGGTGCGGTTAAAGCAGGACAGACAAACAGAACGTGTGAAAGAGTCTGTATCCCACCTTGACACAGATCACAAATGTTAGTAGAGTCATCCCACCTGGAAGTAAGAACTCTCGGGGGCATTCTATTAAGTCTAAGCAGGATACACAATCGCCTCACCCCATGGTGTAGGTTCCAGGTCTGATATGGTTGCACCATTTTCATAGTTACAGAGTTAGTTAAATTCTCTAGACCTCTTCTTTGGTGGCACGCATCCAGGTCCAGCAGGAAGCCTTTGGACCATGTTGCTTCCTTCAAAGTTTTTTTTAACAATACATAAGAAATTGAAGGACAGAGGACCAAGTCTAGCTCTAAGAGCCGAATAGCTTTGATATAATTTCTATAGAACCCAGACTTTTCTCTCAGGCTGTTAAAGATCTCACTATAGGCCAGGTTTCTCAATGTGAATTACTCGCTATGCATGAGGTTATGCGCCTTTCTTATCACTGCCGCAAGGCCTAGCACAACAATATTCTTAATGCAAAATTCAAGACATAATACTGCCCCTGAGACTGCATGATTGCAGGAAACCATGCGTCTCAGAATACGGCTTTCTGTCTTGTTAAGAAAATCCCATTTGGTTATATCAATACATTCATTCGCGTATAAGAGAGTCGCTTGAATCTTGAACTGGTAGGCAGATAGTAAGTGTAAGAAGTGATTCTTACCATTTGCCTTATAAAAAGCCGACAGGCCTTGAGCAAGTGAAATAGCCTTATTGGTATTATGACAAATGTGATCTTGATCCTTTGTTGAAGCCGAAAAGATCTTACCCAAAAACTGGTATGAAACTTGCTGTTCCAATTTATGTTGACCCAAAACCCAAGGATAAGAGACTTTCTTTCTGTTTTTCTTCCAGGAGAAGCAAACCACCTGGGACTTTGCTGTATTAATTCTCAGGAAGTGCTTCTCTGCATAGGTTTTTAAGGCAGACAAGCAACGGTTTAGGCCTTTTGGGGTAAGGTCTTACACTACTATATCATCTGAGTACATTAAACACGCAATTGGCCGGCCCCACCACCACCAGGGCATCGTCAGGAGAGTTCTTGAGACTTATGGGAAGGTCATGGATATAAAGGGAAAAAAGCAATGGGGCCAATAAACAGCCTTGTTTCAGGCCATTTTTGGTCAAAACCTTTGAAGATAATCCCTGCTCTCCACCCATTCAAATGTTACACAAGGTCAATGAGTGTAAGGCAACCACCAATCGCAGGAGGCCAGAAGGGACCCCTAGATCTTGCAGTTTTTTCCACAGTATTCCCCTATACACTCTGTCAAATGCTGTGGAGTAATCAATGAATGCCGCATAAAGTACACCTCCCCTTAACTGGACATACTTATCAATTATAATTTGCATGATCAGCATATTATCCAAGGTATTATGGTCCTTTCGAAAACCTGCCTGTTCCACTGATGGAGTACCATTTTCCTCCATTCAATCAGTTAATTGCAATAAAATCTTTTTTGCGAATATCTTTCCAGTTGTGTCTAATAAGGCGATTTGTCTGTAATTTGACTGTATTGTTCTATCTCCCTTTTTATATAGAGGAAGACTTATACTGCCCGGCCATGATTCCGGGATATTACCTTGGGCATAACATGAGCCAAATACTGGTAGAAGTAGTTTTGCCCAGAGCAGAGGCTCCCTTTTAATTAGGGTCATTGGGACCTCGTCGGGCCCATAGCACCTGAAGGGCACATTGATTTTATGATCCCTTCTAATTCCACCACTGTTGGAGGCCCCCGTATTATCTATTTCTTCCCCTCTGTTTAAAGCTGACACCTTTCTCCCCGGGTCAACGCCGTGGTTTTCAGCGTAAAGATCTTGAAAATACAATTTCCAATCTTCCTCCGCTATCGGGGGGTGGCTAAGGTTTTACAGTTTCCGCACCCCTCTGAGATAATAGCCCAACATTTTCTGGGATTTATTTTTACGACCGCTTCCCTTAATGAAATCCATTTATGATCCTCTTCTTTTTTCGGATTGCCAGTTTCAGCCGTGATCTTCTTCTCCTAAGTTTTGTTATTTCCCTATTCATCTCCTTAGACTTGTCTTCCAATTGACGCCGTACTAGCTTATTTATTACTCTGTTCAGATTCAGAATAGGAAGATAAATTTTTTTTGCTCTAATTATATTACGCTCGGGCTGCTTACGCGAAGTAATAGGTTTTATTAAGTTGGAAAATTGTGTTAGGACGTCTTTCCCTCACACCTCCATATTTCCCACAATATTTTCCAGTAATGGCTTAATCGATATCATTTTAACTGTCGACCAAGACATTTTCCTATTTTTTCTGTTAATACTAAGGTTTGCGCCTTTTATAGACCATCAGTCTGTAGCCCCTAACTTCAAGCTCAAAGTAAACCTTAAGATTTTGTGGTCACTGTAGAGGGTTTTTAATACAGCCATATCCTCAACTTTTTGAGCTTTGTTGTAGGAAGCACATATGTAGTCTATGATGGAGTTATTCTTAACCGACTTATGCGTGGGGGCTGCGGGTGAGTCCATACTGAAGCGCCCATTAAAAATAATACAACTCAAGGACCTAAGACCTTTCAAAAAGATTAATCCTCTGTTATCTGTCCTAATTCTAGGAGGGAACATGATACAAGGAATATTCAACACATTTTACCTATCTTGATTACTGAAGGAATAAAACGTAGTATTATAAACTTTACAGTTTAAGTCCCCCATTAAAATTAGATTAACAGGATTTCTTATAGCATAAATTTGTAAGAAGAGTTGTAAAATAATATCCCATTCCTTCTCGTGAGGGATATATGCATTTAAAATTGTTAGGGGCAGCTTCCCACCCTTCTCCCCCTGAACCTGTACTTGTACTATTTGACAAAAATTTGAAGAGTCGGGAAGGCTGACATATTCCCAATTATATCTGTCACTTAAAAGCATGGCAGTGGCCCCTTTAGCACACCCTTTTTTTGAAGGGAGTGCTTTTCTGCTTAGAACCGTGTAACCCGGACAGGTAATCTCATTTGAAAACCAGGTCTCTTGAATGCAAATCAAATCGAACATCCTTGAATACAAAACTTGTAATTTACACTGATCTTTACCTAGACCTGCAGCATTCCAAGAGACCAAGGAAAGGCCAGTGCTAGTAACATGACTGACTCAGCTTATCCCTGGGCTTAGGTCTATTCAATGCCCCGCTACCCAATTCCAGTTTTCTTGATTGAGACCGTAGCACAGAGATTTAGGTCCTTCCTAGACATTCACTACCCTTGTACCTTGATATAACGAGACTTGCACGCTTTCGCCTGAGGTAAGAGAGAATTTCTCCCCCAATTCACGATTGAGTTTGTAGAATCTAATCCAGGAGTCATAGTGTGCCCACCGGGGTACATTGGCTTCTCCCGGACTGGGATAACGTCTATACCCCTGCGCTGAAGTTGGGCACAAATAACCAGGATTAATTTCACGATCATTTTGGAAGAGAACCAGACCTTTGCCTTACTCCTGCCCCTACCGTGGTCAAGTAAGACCCTCACAATATCAGTACTCTCAATTAAATTGAGCTCGTCTATTTCCAGAAAGCATGACAGTAGGAACGAACGATTTAAACATACATGAGAGTCAAATATAGTCAAAAACTCCAGGTAGTCCAATAATACCGGGGGCCCATCAAGGGCATTATCCCCTCTGTGTTTTTCTCCCACTTTCTGGATACTTAATCTGGGGTGAAACTCCTTAACCACAGGATTGACAGGATCAGGCGGAAACGTTAAGGTGGAGTCAGATCTAGCACATGGAATCGCTAGTTGGACCGTCTGATCATGGACTTGAGATGGTACACCTACAGACAGCCCCTCAGTCCTGTTCTGAGAGTTCTTAAATGAGGAGACCTGTTTTGCGATGTCCGTACATTCCACCTGCTCTCTCTCCTCAATCTTGACCTTCCTTTTTTTTTTTTTTATAATTCTCCGGTTCCTTTTCTTTCTAATCTTTTTCCCTCTTATTTTAGAGTTTTTAAATATTTTGCTAGCCTGATCCATGTCATTTTCATTTTGTTCCATCTGCTTTATACATGGATGATCTTTGGGAAGAAAGATTGAAAATGGTACTGCTCTAGAATTTTGGGGCATCTTCCTTTATCTGGACTACATGAACCGGTGGGGTAATATTAAGCAGTGAGTTCGTATTTATCTCATTCTCTTCAAAGTCCTGAATTACTGTTGTAGTAGTTTCTTCAAACAACTGTAGTTTTACTGCTTGAATTCTTCTATCTGAGTGAGAGAGTTTATCAACTGGTAGCTTCAAGTCCTCAGTACTTGGGAGCCCTCCAGCTAGTACCATTTGTATTTAGACCTAACCTCTTACACACTTCCTTTTTTATTGTCGTAGTCGTAGTCAACTCTGCAGGGGAGTGGCTCATGTCTTGATTTGCTAGTAAGACTTTTAGAATGGAAACGAGGATGTCTTGCGTATGGTCTGAATTTTTTATAGATTTCTCCAAAAGTTACAGAATGCATGATAAGGTTCTTTCAAGGCACTTAAGAGATTTAGAAAGAAGTACATGTTGTGCTGGTGGACATGGGGGATCGGATGGAGTTAAGTCAGAGAGAAAGTGATCCGAGGGGGTGCTACTGAATAGCTTTAACATAGGGGAATAAATGTTAGATTGTGCTACTATGGGCGTCGTTGGTGTAGACGAAGAAACTATTCTGCTGCCAAGCACCTCATCCGGATCTATATCAGGGAGGGTAAATTCTGTAACTTTTACTTGATTCTACCCCCTCACAGGGAGGAGGCAACAAAACCAGCAAACCCATCGGTGGCGGTGACGGTGGTGCCCTTGCCCATCAAAACATTCAGATCATTACCCTGAGCGGGACCTTGAAGAGAATTATTATTGACACCAGATGTATTTCCTGCCTTAGCCATTATTTTCTCGCTGGGTTCCTTTGAAAGGAATGGGAGGATAGAATTCAGACTTTGTATATTTAATTGCTGCACCCCCTTGTTTCTCAGGGGGTTTGATTTTGTTTTTTTACAGGCTCGGCTAAGGAAAGACCTACTCCTTCATGTACGTTTAAAAGTCATTCTATTTGCTCCTGTTTTTTTATTCACGCTCTCCAAGGAGCAGGAGTGATGAAGAGGGAGACAGGATCGATCGGAAGTGGAGGGCCAGCACTACTACCAGCCCTTCTGAATCTCAACCCTCCCAACCCGCTCTCCCCTACCTAAACTCCATTCTTTGGGGCTTCAAAGCCACAGGCTACAGGCTACAATGGCCCTTGCCGATTGGGGGAGCCTTGACTAGCTGCCCAGCAGCAGTCCCGGAAATAGTCACGGCAGCTGGAGCACCTTCTGCGTGTCAGTGGAAGAAGTTACAAGACGATAGACGAAGGCAGGGTGAGCTGGGGAAACCGAGAACAACAAAAGGCAAAGGCAATAAAGGTCCAGAGGCCGACTACCTGCTGCCTGCTGCCTACTGCCTGCTGCCCTCCTGCTCACACGGTCCGCTCCTCTCGTGCTCTGTTTGCTGCTCTCCTCCTCCAATCTTCAATCCTCCGGTCCTCTGCACGACCGCACCTCCTCCTGCACCTGCACTTCCTCCTGCGCTGGCGTTCCCCCTGTGCTGGGTTCGCGCTCTTAGTCTGTCTCGGCGAGGGCTCTGACGCTCTCCCAGCACACAGCCCGTGGGCACTGATCACCCGGTCCACTGGGGGCTCAAGGGTGGGCTCGTGCTCTGCTCAGCACAGGCACAAAACAACGGGATTGGGATCGGAGATTCTGAGACCCCAGAGGCATCCAGGGTCCAGGTCCGGAACAGCTCCAGTGCTCACCATGCTCCAGTCAACAGCTCGCGGTCGCTCGGTCACAGCACGAGCAGCGTGATGCGACACGACAAACTCAGCACAAACCGGAACTCTCAGCGTTCAGTTCACGCAATCCGTAAGCAGACCTCAGACCATTCAATTTTAAGGTGATATCTGTCACAGCCACAATATGCACTGTGGAGTACAAGTATTCTTCTCTCTACTGTTGTGTTAAATGAATTGTGGCATGGTTAGCTCAGCTGGCACCATAGTTGTACTCATTACTGTCTGAAGCTGGAGCAGCTGTACTAAAAAATGTTTTTATTCCAATGGCCCTGTTCTTCTTTGTACCTGGATTACAAGGCAGATGAATACTAAGAATGAAACACACCATGTGTGCCGTAAGCAGGCGGTGGAAAAGGGTTGCACTGCAGGACAGGGAAATGATTAAGGAATGGCATGTAGTTTGAATGTGGTGCATTTGCATCGTCCCTGACAATCCCATTCAGGAAAACCAAGGCACTTATTTATGGTTCACTTTTTCACTGTCCTCATGCCCCTCCTCCACCACACATTGTAATAACTACTTTTTTCCCAACAAAAACATGTGCTTTGCAGTAAGGAAAGGAATCTTCTTAACATTCTCAACTGCAGGGTAAGGTAGAGTGGATTAGGATGTGTAGGTAGAGTACACACATTACAGATCAATCATCATCATGTGCCTACGGTTTGGCTAGTAGTGTGACTCACTGTGGTTGGCAAATGTTGAAAGGGAAAAATTGGAACAGAAGCAAATCCATTATGGAAGCCATAATGAATTATATTTATTACTTGGCTTGAAAAATGTAGCACAAAAAAATTGATTTTTCAAATTATTCAGAAGTCTGGGACAGGACTTAAGAAAGATTAGAGGAGTGAAGTACTAGGAAGTGACTAACACAGTGGGAATTGGGAGGAGAGGGAAACACACCTTTTTTAGCATTGCCATGCATTGAAAGTGTTTGACACACTAAATTGATAGACCCACATTGCACAGCTAACACTGCAGTGCTGATTCTGTCGAATTGAACCATGCAGCTTTTAGGTCATAATGGGTAACACTGGCAAAAGGCCATAGCAAGGGAGGGAGGCAAAGGTAAATGGATGCTGGGATACTTATTCCCTGTCTCGATTGAAAAATAATGTGAGTCAAGGGAATATTCTGAAATACCATCCAAACCTTTGCATCAAACCTTTGATAAAAACCTTTCCAAGCAAGTAAGGTAGGTGAGAAGAACATCCATATCCAGAAGAGCTCCCTTGTCTCTTCATTCCAAGCATTTATCTATTCATCATTGCAAATGGGTTCTTCTAGTAGTCTTATTCTTCTTCACCCTTGGCTTTGATACACACCATTTAATCTAAGCTTTACATTCTCTCATTCAGTCCTTCGCCATTTAAAACCATCCAAATTCCAAACATTTCTCTCTACTAACCTTCCACCAACATTCATTTACCCAATAATCACCCATGCACCCTTTCATCCATTCACCCATCCAAGAGATCTAACCCCCCTGAGGAGTCTGTTCACCCATTTAGGCATGGAATCCTTCCACCCATACCCTTTCACCCACCTGGGATGGCATCGTTCACCCATATACCCTTTCATACATTTTTCACCCACACATGTATCCTATCACTCTCATCATCACCCACCTATATGAATATTACTATGCACCCTTTCACACACACACACACATCCGTTCACTCATATTATATTCCACCCATCCATTCTACTTTCATCCTTCTTTCAAGTTTCCAAAACACATCATAGTTCAAGGTAATTTTGTAAACCTTAGTCTGCTGAGTTGCAGATAAAAGAATTCAACACTTACTTAAATCCCACTGCATCTGCAAAAGCAGGGTGTTGACGAGTCAACAACACTAGTATACCCTTGCAGTGACTATATTACTAATGGTCAATAAGCAAGCAATAGGACTTAGCACCGTCCGTGACTGCAGCTGCACAGGCTCATCCGCTCCCACAGCTGCTCCGGTGCTGGGGCTGTCTCTGCTGGCCCTGGCACCGATGGTCGGTGCCAGGAGAAAAAAAATTATACAATTTAGGTGACACATACGCCTCCCCCTATTGTTTTTTTTGTCATAGCAAAATACAACTGAAAATACATCATTATGTTTTGGGTATGGATTCTTTTCAAAATATCAGGTAGGCATTTTGTTGTTTGGGAGTTATTCAAAAGTCAGGTACTCAAGTAAAAAAAAAATGGTAATGGTGGGGCAGAACTAGCTATTGATGAATCTGAGTTTTTCGAGAGAAATAAAAAGGTGCAAGAATTGGTCAATGAAGGACTTATGGTCTTGGTTGACTAATGCAATGGGGCTACCCCCCTCATACTTCCAGCCATGATGCACAGTCATCAACTGTAAGTATACTAATAATACATACACAACATTGGAGGGTACAAACAATTACATGACCATGTTCAAAAACACAATTTTTCCTTTTTTTAATGATTGAGCTGGAGCAAGAAAAAGAAAGCCTTCTTACATAACATGTGTAGAATACCTTACATGGGCATGCAATCTTCAGTACATGTGTTCTCTGAGCCTTACCACCACCACACAAGATAAGATACAAAAGGGGATAGGAAAAGCTCACTGACAAAGCGAGAAGAAAGGAAGCTATAAACAGACTAGCATAGCCAGACGGTCCGAAGTAAAGAAACTTGAAGTATAGAAAATAAGTAAAGATGATATTGCAGGAATAAGAAGAATTTATGAAGCAAATAAATCGAAGTGGAGTTGGGGAAAAATTAGGAGGCAGGCACAGTAAAAAGGTAGAAAATGAAGTGTGGAGAGGTAAAAGATAGGGAAATAAATATTAATATTAACAACAACAGGAGGACTTACTGGGGCCAGCAGAGCCATCTGGCCTGGCACTTGTGGAGGGGCCACCCCCCCTCACCAACAGCCCTCCTCCTGCCCCTGAATGCTAAATGATGTAAGAAAAAAAATAGACAAGATTTAGTGATACTGTTAATAAATAATCTCTCCAAGAATATTTTTTTTTTTAAGGAAAATGCAAATGCAGAAACATTTATAAATCAGAGGTTCAGGAGGCCTGTATAATAATAATATTCATATCAAGGCCCATCCTATTTCAAATTTCCTAACCGTATTCCTAATTTCTTAAACTACGTTTTGGAATTACTAATAAATTGCAATGAATGATTTCTACAGTTCTCCTCTCATTCTCAGACTGTCAATGCATAGATTTGATGCATGCAAAGCTATTACATATCACTGGGAAATTTCTTGGCAATTGGCACTGTAGGAGCTAAAAAAAGAAAGGCACAGAGAAGTGAGAGAACATGCAAAATCCCTAATCCTAATATATTAACAATGCCTATCTTAGACAGGACACAGGAGGACTCTTTCTGCATTACTTCTTAATCAGCCCAAGCAAGCTCCAAAATGAAATACAATTAGATAGCGCTGAGCTCCTGTCTAGATGATGATCACATTGTAGTATATTTGTCACATAAAGTTAACTTACCTGCGAGTGAGCAGCATGATTGCTATTTGTAAAGAAACTATTAGCATTCAGCACAACTAATAACACTTTTTTACTCACCGAACCCGCAACCTCAATGCCTAGCAGGTTCGTCTCCCGATCGAGGATGTCGGACCACTGGTGTATCAGCTGTTGCTGGTTGTGCCGGACCCCAGATCTGCGGCACACAGCCTGGCACACCCTCTCCCAGTGCTGCTGGTGCTCCCAGAAGTAGGGCCTGCCACCTGCTGCCAAGGTGGAGGGGATGAGGCGCTGTACATAGAATACCAAGGCAGCCACTTCAACCTCAGAAAATATGGCGCAGGGCTGCACCCCTTAACATCGCCGCTGCCCGCAAGGAAGGCAGCCGATGGATGAGGGCCTGGTTCTACTGCTCCCCTGCTGTGCCATGGCACTGGGCATTTAGGGGGGGAGAGATAAGGAAGGAAGGATAAGAAAAAAGGAAGGGAAAAAGTAAAGACAAAAAAAGAAAAAGTTAAAAAGTCGCAAAAACACAAAAATGTAGGAAAAAAGTTAAAATATATGAAGAGAAAGAAAAGATAATATAATAAAAGGAAACTAGGGGAAAATAGGTTTTAAAACAGAGGGTTGGGATAGACATAGATGGATAGAAAAGTAGACCCCAATACCACTAGCAAAAAAACAAGATGGCTGCGCCCATGCGAACCGCATAGTGCTGTTCGGTCGATAATTCCAAATCGAGGAACAATTTCGTGTTGCCAGTGATGTTAAACGTGACGCAAAAGGTGCGGCAAGAAACTCCACCCACTAGCGGAACTCTGCATAGCACAACAGAGGTTTTTCTCTACTCCGCATAGTTGGGCGTAGCACTGCTATGCTAACTCCACCCAGGCCTAGTTGTATAGTGGAGTTGAGTATCGTAGAGAGAGGCAATGTGTTGTACAGTGTAGTGGCAGGTCGAACAGTAGAGTTGAGTGTTGTACAGTGGAGTGTCGTTGACTGGAGTGTCATGAAATGGAGTGTGGTGTGGAGTGTCATCACATAGAGTGTCATAGAGTGGCACAGAATATAGTAGAATGTTGTAGAGTGTAGTGGCATAAAGTGGGTTTCAACGGAGAAGATAATCATACAGTTCAGTTTTGTCAAGTGCAGTGTCGTACAGTACAGAGGCAGAGAGTCTTGCACAGTGTAGTGTTGTACAGTGGAGTGTCATTATTTGTGAGAATACAGTGCATAGTAGAGTCATGAGTTATATTTGGTGTTGTACGGTTAGCGAGTTGAAAAGAGTATGTAATGAGGTGCGCTACTTATAAAAATTTGAAGGTGTGGATATATTCTAAATGAGAGCTATACCCATAACCTTTGAATTTCTAAAGTTTGTGTAATTTAAGTGTGGTTTTTAAATAGAAAAAACTTTTCCTAACTATAACTAAGATTTAAACTTTAGTTTTTCATTGAATTTCAATCATTTTAAATCTTTAATAAAAATGTGTTTCAAATAGTAAAGTCCAGTGTTGTCGAGTGGAGTGTTGTTATATGGAGTTTAGTACAGTTCAGTGGAGGAGAGTGTTATGTAGTCTATTGTTGTAGAGTAGAATATTGTGGAAGAGAGTGGAGTAGGGTACTATGGACTTACGTATCTTACACTGTAGTCAAATGTTACATATTGTTGTGACATGGTGGCTCATATAGTAAAGTCAAGTATTGTTGGGTGGAGCTGCCAGTTGTACAGAGGACGGGCACATTGTACAGTAGAGTAGGATGTTGCAGACTGTCATAGAGTGGAGTAGAGTGTGTTACAGTGGGCTAGGGTGAAGTAGACTGTTGAAGAGTGGAGTATTGCCAATTGGAGTGTCATAGAGTAGTTTGGAGGAGAGTGATGGTGAGTGTCATTTTGCAGTGGCAAAGAGTGGATGGGAATAGAGTGGAGTAGTGTCATAGAGTGGCATAGAGTATAGTACAGTGTAGTAGGGTGGAGTTCCATACAGTGAAGTAGAGTGTCAGACGGTGAAGCGTTATGAAGAAGAGCATGATACAGTGACGTAGAGTGGGATAAAATGTAAAAGAGTGGACAATAGTGGAGAGGAATACACTGAAGTAGGGTAGTATAGGGTGGAGCAAAGTTTCAAAGAGAGAAGTGGCATGTCGTAGACTATACTGATGTGGAGTACAGTAGGGCAGAGTGGCATAGCAAACAGTTGAATAAAGTTTCAAAAACTGAAGAATTGTTTTATAAATTGGAGTACCATTTTATACAGTGGAGTGGAGTGGCTTATCATACTGTACTGGAAAGTGTTGTAAACTACAATAGAGTAGAGTGGCATACAGCCTAGAAGAGTTTTGTAGAGTGGAGAGGTGTACAGTACAGTACATTGTTGTACAGTGTGGTATAGTGAATTGGCATACAGTGTTATGGAGTTCAATGCCATAGAGTGGCATAGAGTAGAGTGGCATACAGTGGAGTCATTGAGTAGAGTGGAGTACTGTTTCATAGAGTAGAGCAGAGTAAAGTGGCATGCAGTGGTATATAAAGAATTGCCTACAGTGTAGTATAGTGGACTAGAGTATTGTAGAGCAGTATAGAGTGGAGTAGAGTGTTGTACAGTGGCACACAGCTTAGCATAGTGCTGTGGAGTGCATGGGTATAGACACGAGTAAAGCATTGGAGAGGGGAATACAGTGTAGTAGATATATAAATATACATATGTTATATATGTATAACAATCTATATATATATAGATATATATATATAACCTACTGACAGTTGCCAGTAGGTAGTTATAATAAGGACCATGTTTCCAAAGGAAAAGCATTTTTTGACGTGCCTGAATCTTTGGCATTGTTTGGTGAATCTTCACAAAATATTCCCCAAAAAGTGTTCTAGTGATTGTTGTTGTCCACAGAGAATTTCAGGGTGATTCTACAAAGGGGGGCCGAGAAAAAGTGGGCTAAATAACATTGTGTTTCCCATTTTAATTCCCATAGCATTGTTGAGACATGACTATAGGCCAAGCCACTGGACGGAATTATACCAAATTTGGCAGATAGCTAGCTGTCGGCATGTAGATTACGCTTTTGCTTAATTATTTTAAATCCGTTCAGTAGTTTTTGAGAAATTTAGGGAAATTTAAATTTGAATATCTCTGGCTGCCAAGTATTGTGAAGGGAAATGCACAGCTCTGATTGGCTGCCAACACTTCAAACCAGGAAGTGTTGGCATCCATCTTGGGGCTGGGCTTGAGCCGAGTCCCAGAAAAAAAGTAAAAATAAAATAAAAGGAGCAAAGTTAGAGAAACCCTGACCCCTTTGGGGTGTCCCAGAGGGACGTTGCCAGATCAAAAAACATTTTTAATAATTATTTTTTTTGCTGCGAGTTTGCGATAATTGAGGCAACATTTAAAAAAAAAACAAGCCTGGGCTCCTGCGCTTGCTTTTTTATAGGCCCCTGGGTGGGCCAGGTCCCGGGGCATTAAAAAATTAGTGTGTGTGGGGGCTCCCAGCACCCCCACAGCTCCGGGGGCATCACCACCTCCTGGAGCTTTCAGTTTTGTATATGTGAGGGGGCCCATGGCCTCGCTGCCCTGGGGACCGCCATCTCCCCAGGGCTTTCCTTTTTAAATATGCAGTCCCCTGTGGCAACCGGCTGCCCTGGGGACCACCACCTCCCCAGGGCTTTCCGTTTAAAATATGCGCTGGGCCTGCAGGCCCCTGCAGCCCCAGAACAAATATTTAAAAAAAGAAAGGGGGTCTCTTTGGGATTCCCAAGCCCCGGGGACCACCACCCCCAGGTCTATGTAAACATTTGAGGTGGGCTGGGTGGCCCCCCCTCATGGAGTCACTGAAGGCCCTTGGGACCGCTCTCCCACCAGGGCCAGCTCCTGGCTTGGCTGCAGTGCTGCAGCCAAGCCACAGCAAACACTCTTCTGTTTGACAGCAGGACCTTTAAAGCCGGTCCAGCTGTCAAACAGCAGGGCTTTCATTTATGTCCCCTGACAGAGATCAAATGCCTCAGCAACCATGTAACTGCTATCAAACCTTCCCCTACAGTGCCAGGTAGCCCATAAGGGCATTTTATTATAAACACAAAATGTAAAACAATAAAAATAATATAGAAGGGCCATGGGAGAGCCCTTGATGACTCCCTCATGGTCCCAGAAAGTGCATAAAAGGCTAAAGAAAGGTATGAAAATATCAAAACCCCTGTAGCTCACTGTGAAGGTCACAGACCTTTCCACTGAGCTTTGGTGGTTAACGTCCAGCTGAACTCTTTTCAATTTGTTTTTTAAATTGTTATATCTAAAAAAAACATTTTTTTTATTTTAAATTGGAAACTAATAACTCATTCTAAGTGTATAAGACATCAACGACTAAAAAACTCTCTTTCCCTCTCACTTTCTTCACTCTTTCAATCAATTCTCCCACTCTCACACTCACACATGTGGAGCAAGGGCTGATTTCAACCCCGGGGACCTCCTCCCCTGGAGCCTGATTGTGGGTAACAAGGGGCAGTGGGGCACTTAGACACTCATGCACCCACTCACAGACCCACTCAGACACTCACACACCCACTCACAGACCTACTCAGACCTTCATGCACTCACTAACAGCTCCAGTCAGCCCCTCAAGTACCCACTCAGACAGTTATGTACCCACTCACACTCCCACTCAGATCGTCACACACCCACTCACAGACCCAGTGACACCCTGATGCACCCACTCACAGATATGCGCACATACTGACGCACCCACTAGAACCCTGATGTATGCACTCTTATACCCAAGCAGACACTCTGACAGCCACTGTTACCCCGATCCATCCTCTCACACCTACTCTCACACCCAGAGATGCCGTTGACAACTTCTGCCGTACATGTGCAAAGGGCTGTGCATGGCATCGGGTTGGGTGGTTAGGCTGGTTAGCCACAGGGCCTGGCTACAGGCCAGCACTTGCGGGCAACCCCTACTGCACACAGCAAGGCCGTATGGGGCGGTTGTTGGATTCACGTATAGCAATGAAATTTACTATACGTTAAGAAAACATAGAAATTCACTGAAAAAAACAGAGCGCGCAAGTTACAGTTACCTTAGGGTGCGAATTTTAGTTATTTGAAAGAACTATAACTATAACTGCTGAATTTCTATGGTTTTGTACGAGCAAATTCAGAACCTAACTATAATGTCCCTGTAACCTTTGTTTTTTTTATTATGTATATATATATACATGCCCCTTCTGCTAGTCACCAGTAGGCATTTACAGTTAAGTCCAGGATTCCACAGGAATGATGTCAGGAAAGTTTTCGGGTGATTTGTCAAGCGGGGTCGAGAAAATGGTGGGGCAAACTCTTTTTTCCCATGCAATTTCCTATAGGAATTTTCAACATGACTACAGCCCAAACAGCTGAATGGAATTACTCCAAACTTGGCAAAAGCTACATCTTGCTCCAGAAAGAGTGCTTTGTGTAATTTGGTGTAAATACGTTCAGTAGTTTTGGAGTTATTTAAGAAAAAAGATAAATGCATATCTAGAGTTGCAGGGTCTACGGATCCGACTCATGATTAGATCTAATTGGCTGCCACCACTTCAACCAGGAAGTGGTGACAGCCATCTTGGGATTTGGAATTGGCTGGGTTCTATCAAAAAATGTAAAAAAATAAACATAAGGGGGTGGGGTAGGAGACCCCCTACACCTTGTGGTGAGGTCCCACCTGGGGCCAAAAATGTTTTATTTTAAATTTTGCTGCAGATTCGTGAAGGATCAGGTCCAGTTCCAGAGGGAGGATACATATATTTGGTGTGGGGGGGCACATGTAGAGCCCCTCCATGGGCTGATTTCGACCCCGGGGATCCCCTCCCCTGGAGCCTGGCTGTGGGTAACAAGAGAGATTGGGGCTTGCAACCCCCTCCAAAGGGTGATTTCTGTCCCAGTGATCCCATCCCCTGGGGCCTGGCCATGCTGCCATTGGTATGGAGAAGTAGGCCATGCACAGCATTGGTTGGCCGCAGGGCCTGGCCTGTGGCCTGGCCGTATAGCCAGCACCCGTAATTCTCCAAAACCATGCCACGTATGGACTTCGTCTGTGCGAGGCGGGGATTAGCTACAGGGCCAATTGCTTTCCCTTGTCCAAGTGCAAAAAGTTTCAATTACTTGAACTTAACAGAAGAGGACCTTCAATTGGGGCACCTGCTTTGCTTATATTTGTAAGGGCTTCCTGTTGAGGTTTAATTTCTGTGAAATGAGCATATGTGTCAAAATACATTCTAGCCTGCTTATTTATCTAAGAATAGGCCACAGCTTAGCACAAAATATACATCCAACTGGAGTACTTTGTACTGGGTAATTAGTAACTGCTACGTAGTTGGGTAAATGTATTGTGCATATTCTACACTATAGCTGCGTAAAGGACGCAGAGGTAATGTCTCCAGTGAACTTGTGTGTCTGTAATTTTGGTCATGTGATAGTTCTTTGAGCGTCTACATACAGAAATTGAACTAACATGAATCCTGCTGTAGAGAAGACAACAAGACTACAAAGAAGTGAGTCTCCGACGAACAAGGGCGCTTCCTCTTAATTTTATATAGTAAGTGTCTCTTTGTTTGGTGGAAATGTGCTCATATTCCTCTCTATTTTGGACCACGGGGGGAGTCTGTATTGCCCCACATTCCCTGTCAGCTCTCCTCCTTTTTCAGGAGCCGGCATTGCTCCCACACACAGGGAGCTGCAAAAATACAGCTCTTTGTGTGAGGGAGATGAAAAGTCAAATCATAGTGAGTGGGAGCAGTTTTCATGGTTCCATCAGCTGATAGCAGACTTACAGTTTGTTTTCACTTGGAGGGACAGCAAACTGCTATCTCACTTCCAGAGATAGGGAGACGATCCTAGGGGGTGGCAGTCCCCAGAACCTTTAATGGTTCCAGGAGGGAGGCAATGCAGCCGCATCCTTTAATTTGCATGGGCCGGCCCGGGGTAGGTGGTGGTCCCTGGGGCCGTATATGGCCTGGGAGGGTGGCCAGGTGGTCCTCCTCCCACTGGTAATATCATTACAGGCCCCGGGAAGGTGATGGTCCCCCATACCTGGGAGGTCTGGGCGGCCCCCCAAGATATTAAAATTAAGCTGAGAGATGGTGATCCCCAGGGCTCTACATAGACACAGGAGTGGGGTCCAAGTGCCCCACTTCCATATTAAAAAATAATTCCTAGGGAGGTGGTGGTCCCTCTGGCTCAAAAGAACCCGAGGAGGAGGTCCATGTGGCCCCCCTCCAATATTCTAAATAAGATCTGAGCGAATAGTGATCTCCGTGGCTCAAAATATGCTTAGAGAGGGGGCCCATGCAGCCCCCTCCTTGTTTTTTTGTAATACTGCACGTCCCCAGGGCCTGGCCCACCTGGGGTCTGAACTGTAAACATGCATGGGAGACCACACTTTAAAAAAAAAAAAAAAAAATTGGCCCGATTCACACATCTTCTGTAAATATTCAGCAAAAAATGTTTTTAATGCTTTTTGCCTCGGCAGGGTCTCCTGGATCCCCCAGCACCAGGGCAAGGGGGTCAGGGCATTCTTACCTGCCCCTTGTTTTTTTTTTTAACTCTCTTTGGGGACTCAGCTAAGTCAGAGTGCCAAAATAGCTCCAACCACTTCCTGGTTGGGGTACACAACTTAAGAGTATGCCACTCTCTCCCAGTGGATTATATGCCACTCCAATCTTTGCCATTCCACTCTACGTTACTTCACTCAATGCTACTCCACTCCACACCCTTCCTCTCTAAGCAACTACATTTTATGGCATCCAAGTATATGCCATTCCACTCTACACCATTATGCTGTTTACCACTCCAATGTATGCCACTGCACTCTACACCACTCAACTCTAAGCCACTCCACTCCACTGTATTCAACTCTACACCAATCCACTTTCTGTCATTCTACTCTACACCATTACGGTGTACACCACTCGACTCTCCACTACTACAAACCGCGCTATTCCACTCTATTCAACTCTACTCCATGTCAGCCATCTCTAGTTTACTGTACTTTATTCCACTGTAAGCCACTTCACTCTATGCCATACCACTTTATGTCACTCCACGCCACTTTACTATACACTGTTCCACTGTACGCCACTTCATTGTTTAACACTCCAGCCTATCCTCTTGCACTCTGCCCTACTGCATTCTCTGTCATTCTTTTCTCCGTCACTCCACTCTATGGCTCTCTGTTCTTTGTCATTCCACTGTATGCCACTCCAAGCTATTCCACTCAATGCCTGTCAACTCTATGCCACAATACACTCACTCCACTCTACGCTATTCCACTCTATGCTATTCCAATGTATGCCACTAAAATGTACACCACTTCATTCAACTCCACTCAACTCTATTTCACTCCACACTTCGATACTTCAGTTGACGTTCTTTTACTCTATGCTGCTCCACTCTTCATCACTCCACTGTTCACCACTCCACTGTATTCTATTTATCTGTACACTACTCCACTACACGCCACTCCACTCTACATCACTCCACTCTACACCACGACAATCTACACCACTCCATGCTATACTATTCCACCCTGTCATGCCAGTAAACTGTTCCCCACTCTAAGCCACAACACTGTACTCTGTTTCCTGTGTGCTGCTATGCTCAATGCTACTTGAGTTTATGCCACTTCTCTCTATTCCACTACATGCCACTACACTCTACCTCATTCCACTGTATGATATTACACTCATCACCACTCCACTCTATGGTACTCCACTCTACGCTAGGCCTGGGTATAGAACTCCATTACGCCAGCAAAGTTTGCAGAATTTGGGCACTTCGTACTATGCATAGTAGTGCAGAGTTCCTGAATTCCACAATCCGGTGCGGAGCAGCGTTCATTCGCGCGCATGCGAATGAGGCTTTGCATTTGCCTGATCAGTTTCCGGCTGCGCACGCAAAACTTCATGTTTACTCAGGCTGCTTCCAGCCACTATGGAGGCCAAAACAGTCCTGCTTGCAAATGCACATGGGTAGATTTTCTACTCCAGAAGTGCTCCAGAGACTCCACCTTCCTGCAGGTTCCTCCCAGTGCTTTCTTCATCTCCTGGTCAATTTTCACTTGGATTTTGAGGTGGCAGGATCACTCTCTTTGTCTCTTGGATATACCTTTGCATTCAAGGACTTTAGGTCAAATGTACAACTGAACGACACGATTTTGTGGTTGCAAAATGCGAAAATCACTTTTTTCAACCACAAAATGGCCTTGTCCGATGTACTAGTTACCGGCTCCCAAAATAGGGATTGTGACTTGCTTTTAGGAAGGGGCATTCCAAGTGCGCCCTTTCTTAATAGCGACTTGGTGGCCCTTATATGGTTGTTTTGTAATGGTGAATGCAGTTGCAAAACAACCCCCAATTTCAAACTGACTGTAACCCATTCGCAAACAGGAAGGGGTCCCCAAGGGAATGGGGGTGCCAACATTTTTGCAGAGCTGGCAGTGGTTCCACGGGTCACCGTCTACTCTGAAAAAATGAAACTAAAACATTTCATTTTTATTTTTGAAATGCATATAATTTTCCTTCAAGGAAAATGGGACGTATTTTTTAAAAACTGCTTTCTTAAAAAAGCAATCACAGACATGGTGGTTTGTTGATCCCAGCAGGCCACCATCCCTGTGAGTGTGGCTATTCCCGGATAAGTCGCACATTGTTTATTAATGAAGAAAGTCACTTGCAATCCATTTGCGAGTTTGCAAACAGTGCCTAAGACATTTTGGTGGTCATTCTGACCCTGGCGGTCTTTGACCGCCAGGGCGGAGGACCGCGGGAGCACCGCCGACAGGCCGGCGGTGCTCCAATGGGGATTCCGACCGCGGCGGTAAAGCCGCGGTCGGACCGGCACCACTGGCGGGGTCCCGCCAGTGTACCGCGGCCCCATTGAATCCTCCGCGGCGGCGCAGCTTGCTGCACCGCCGCGGGGATTCCGACCCCCCCTACCGCCATCCAGATCCCGGCGGTCGGACCGCCGAGATCCGGATGGCGGTAGGGGGGGTCGCGGGGCCCCTGGGGGCCCCTGCAGTGCCCATGCCACTGGCATGGGCATTGCAGGGGCCCCCGTAAGAGGGCCCCTACATGAATTTCACTGTCTGCTGCGCAGACAGTGAAATACGCGACGGGTGCAACTGCACCCGTCGCACAGCTTCCACTCCGCCGGCTCGATTCCGAGCCGGCTTCATCGTGGAAGCCTCTTTCCCGCTGGGCTGGCTGGCGGTCTGAAGGCGACCGCCCGCCAGCCCAGCGGGAAAGTCAGAATTACCGCCGCGGTCTTTCGACCGCGGAACGGTAACCTGACGGCGGGACTTTGGCGGGCGGCCTCCGCCGCCCGCCAAGGTCAGAATGAGGGCCTTTGTCTTGTGACTCGGAATGTGAGATTCTTAAAAAATCGCAAATTGTGAGCCGCAAAAAAAAATGGTCGTACATCTGGCCCCAAGTTTTTGTGAAATCACACAAGTAAAATCCAAACCTATTGAATAAGGTTGTTGTTTGTTTATTTGGTCATTAACCAATATTACTTTGTAGTTTAATTTGATTTAAAAAAATTATAGTGGTGGGTGGCCTGGAGTTTAAGTATGGGCCTAATTATTTAATTTGAATTTCATTGGTTTTTCATCTTTTGTGACGGAAAAATTGTTGCATAGGTAAGTACCTGTCCTTTTCTACGTTTGTAGCATCTGCAATAATATTTTTATTATGTGGCATAGATTTTGAAAGGGCCATCTAGCCAGTAGGCCCAGAACTAGTTATATGTTTTTAAAAATTCATTTAGGACAGGTTTGGCAATGGATTAAATTAAAAATGTTGGCTATTTTTTGCATTTCATTTTTTTTTGTGCAAAAAGTGTCTAAGTTGTTGGTAATATTTGATGCACAGGAGGATGCCTGTACTATTGTTGTGAAATTTTTATAACTCAGTTAATTTTCATGTTTTGCATTGCTGAATAAATGTTAGTGTTTTCTTCAGTGTAACCACCATGCCTCCTTATAGCCAGTGTGTGTGTATGTTTGTGTGTTTGTTATCGTCCATTTATCATTGTTTTCCATGCCATGTGGCCAGGGGCCATTTTGTGTAGTCTATGTGCATAGACTTTTCTATGTCTTCTTGTTCACAGTTCTCGATTGACCATGTTGCTGGCAGCCATTTTCTGCATCCAGCCAGTGTGCCTTTGCCATAGACTTGCATGTGTTCTTCTTTGTTCTCCTTGCTCGTAGTTGTTGTTGTTTGACCATGTGCCTGGCTGCCATTTTGTGCATGCAGCCAGTGTTCCTTTACCATAGGTTTGCATGTGTTCTTTATTTGTGATTACCCTGACCCACCCACCCTGCCCTTAAAAACTAAAACTACACCTGCCCCTAAAACTACCCTCCAACCCTACCCCAGTACCAATTACCTGACCGCGTCCTTTCTGATCCAGAGTCTGTTTTTCTCTGCCTTAACCTTGCATGTTCAATGTTCCGGACATGCGTGGTTAAGCAGAGGAAAACAAGGTCACTGTTCAGGAAAGCGTTGTTCCGCTTTCGTGGATAACGAACCTCGTTGTTCCGTGTCGTTGTTTAGACTGCTTTCCAACATGGGGCTACAATTTTTTAGATGAGAATGCCTACCTTGCATCTCATTGCTGCAACGTAGGTGCACGCATCCACAAAATGGTGCAAACTCCTATATTTTGACATTAGACATATCTAACGTCAAAATATAAGTTTGGAGTAAGGTTTGGGCTGAATTTGTGCAAAAAAATGACGCAAATTGGGCGCAAACAGAGCATAAATAGGCCCCTTGGTTTCTTTAGGTGCATAATAATTCCATTTCCTCTTGGACACCGTGGCAGCGGCTCACTGCATACAAATCACTGTAGCATAATTCATTTTTTAAATGATTATTCCATTTCCCTTGGACTACCTTGCCACCATTAGTTTTTTAACCTCTTAGCTGCAGGGCCTTCCCCCCCCCCCATTGCTGAGCCCTTTTTTGGCTATTTGGGGTGGTTTGCGCTTAGTCCTTCATAACTGTTTGTCCACATAAGCTATCCACGCCAAATTTATTTCCTTTTTTTCCAACATCCTAGGGATTCTAATGGCACCCACAGTTTGTGGTTTCCCCTGGAGAAGACCAAGAAATTAGCCAAAATACAGTGAAAAGTTCGTTTTTTTTTTTAAAATGGGGAAAAAGGGCTGCCGAAGAAGGCTTGTGGTTTTTTCCCTAAAAAATGGCATCAACAAAGGGTTTCTGGTGCTAAAATCACCATCTTCCCACCTTTCAGGAACGGGCAGACTTGAATCAGAAAACCACATTTTTCAACACAAATTTGGCGTTTTACTGGGACATACCCCATTTTTATTATTTTTGGTGCTTTCAGCCTCCTTCCAGTTAGTGACAGGACTGGGTGTGAAACCAATGCTGGATCCTGGAAAGCTAAACATTTCTGAAAGGAAGACAATATTCTGAATTCAGCAAGGGGTCATTTGTGTAGATTCTACAAGGTTTTCCTACAGAAAATAACAGCTGAAATAAAACAATATTGAAATTGAGCTGAAAACAACAGCCATTTCTCTTTATGTTTTACTCTGTAACTTTTTCCTGCAATGTCAGATTTTTTACAGCAATATACCGTTACGTCTGCTGGACTCTTCTGGTTGCGGGGATATATAGGGCTTGTAGGTTCATCAAGAACCCTAGGTACCCAGAGCCAATAAATGAGCTGCACCCTGCAGTTGGTTTTCATTCTATACTGGGTATACAGCAATTCATTTGCTGAAATATGAAGAGTGAAAAATAGGTATCAAGAAAACCTTTGCATTTCCAAAATGGGCTCAAGATAAGGTTTTGAGGAGTGGTGGTTATTTGCACATCTCTGAATTCCGGGGTGCCCATACTAGCATGTGAATTGCAGGGCATTTCTCAAATAGACGTCTTTTTTACACACTCTCTTATATTTGGAAGGAAAAAATTTAGAGAAAGATAAGGGGCAATAACACTTGTTTTGCTATTCTATGTTCCCCCAAGTCTCCCGATAAAAATGATACCTCACTTGTGTGGGTAGGCCTAGCGCCCGCGACAGGAAATGCCCCAAAACACAACGTGGACACATCCCATTTTTTGACAGAAAACAGAGCTGTTTTTTGCAAAGTGCCTACCTATAGATTTTGGCCTCTAGCTCAGCCGGCACCTAGGAAACCTACCAAACCTGTGCATTTTTGAAAACTAGAGACCTAGGGGAATCCAAGATGGGGTGACTTGTGGGGCTCTGACCAGGTTCTGTTACCCAGAATCCTTTGCAAACCTCAAAATGTGGCTAAAAAAAACACGTTTTCCTCACATTTCGGTGACAGAAAGTTCTGGAATCTGAGTGGAGCCACAAATTTCCATCCACCCATCGTTCCCCCAAGTCTCCCGATAAAAATGATACCTCACTTGTGTGGGTAGGCCTAGCGCCCGCAATGGGAAATGCCCCAAAACACAACGTGGACACATCACATTTTTTGACAGAAAACAGAGCTGTTTTTTGCAAAGTGCCTACCTGTAGATTTTGGCCTCTAGCTCAGCCGGCACCTAGGGAAACCTACCAAACCTGTGCATTTTCGAAAACTAGAGACCTAGGGGAATCCAAGATGGGGTGACTTGTGGGGTTCCGACCAGGTTCTGTTAACCAGAATCCTTTGCAAACCTCAAAATGTGCCTAAAAAAACACGTTTTCCTCACATTTTGGTGACAGAAAGTTCTGGAATCTGAGATGAGCCACAAATTTCCTTCCGCCCAGCATTCCCCCAAGTCTCCCGATAAAAATGATACCTCACTTGTGTGGGTAGGCCCAGCGCCCGCAACAGGAAATGCCCCAAAACACAACGTGGACACATCCCATTTTTTGACAGATAACAGATCTGTTTTTTGCAAAGTGCCTACCTGTAGATTTTGGCCTGTAGCTCAGCCGGCACCTTGGGAAACCTACCAAACCTGTGCATTTTTGAAAACTAGAGACCTAGGGGAATCCAAGATGGGGTGACTTGTGGGGCTCTGACCAGGTTCTGTTACCCAGAATCCTTTGCAAACCTCAAAATGTGCCTAAAAAAACACGTGTTCCTCACATTTCGGTGACATAAAGTTCTGGAATCTGAGAGGAGCCACAAATTTCCTTCCACCCAGCGTTCCCCCAAGTCTCCCAATAAAAATGGTACCTCACTTGTGTGGGTAGGCCTGGTGCCCGCGACAGGAATAGATCACACAACGGTCAATGTTGGTCCTTACATGAGGCAGCTGTTGACCCTGGGGTGATCCATTCCTGACGCAGGCACTAGGTGTAGGCACTCAAGTGGGGTAGTGTTTTTATCAGGACAGGTGAGGAATCACTGGGTGGTAGGAATTTTGTGGATCCCAGCATATTCCTGTAGTTTGTGTGACAGAAATGCGAGAAAGATAGAGTTTTTATTCAACATTTCAGCTTTGCACGGTATTCTGGGTAAGAAAACCTTGGGGAATCCACACAAGTCACACCTCTATGGACTCCCCCGAATGTCTAGTTTCCAGAAATGTTTGGGTTTAGTGTGTTTCTCTATATGGCCGCCGAACCCAGGACCAAAAACACAGGTGCCTGCCTTACAAAACCAGTTTGTTTTGCGATAGATAATTTTGATGTCTCCACAATACGATTTGGGCAGTGGAATTTGGGGCTGAACTAAATTGGGGAGCTCCCAAGAGAGCACTCTCTCTCTCTCTGCTTGCCGCCGCATTCACCTGCTCTCTGTGTTGGCCTAACCCACTATTATCCAGTTGCACAGACTGCTTGCGAAGGGACAGAAGGACTGTCCTCATCACCTCCCTCATAATGTACTGGAAGAGGAGTTATTGAATGGGACTCCTCCGACTGAAAAATCACTCCCAGAGTCTGCGCCATTGTCCTATCCCTCAGATGCTGTCTCAGTATCTGATGTCTCAGTCTCTGATCCTACGTCAGAGCTGTCCTCTATAACCCGAGTGATGGCAGCAGTCATCCATCAAGATGCCATCTCTGCTATTCGCTAAACTGTTGCTCTAAAACACTAGCCTACGTAGACAGTCACAAAATCGATGGTGTGTGTGAGATACGTGCAACAGTAGAGGCCACCTTACCTGCACTTCTTTCCTCAATCAGCACGTTCTTTCAAGACACTCAAAAAACACCTTGTCACATACCATTCGTCACAGTCTTTTAGCACCTCCTGCGCCCAGTCCAACAATCATTATTGGTGCTCCCACTCCCTCCTCCTCGGATTCCCTCATTACCACCCAGCAAAAGTGCCCTTCATCTCTCCATAGCCGCCCTCCACCCCGCACATATAGCACAGGTAATGGTTGACTTTACTAATGTACTCAGCTATTTAAATAAAATACAGATTTGCTCTTTGCAGTAGGCATATAAACCTTCTGCCCTTCTTTATGGCACTAAAACTGCCACTAGACAAGTCTGCCCCTTTTGTAGCAGAAACATAATCACAATACTTAGTTGACTTTTTTATTGCTGCCTAAAAGCTACAGTTGAAAAGCGTCAGTTGAAGTATGGGCATTGCTTTGAAGACGCAAGCTGCAACTGCAAGAAAACTGGTGGCAAATATATATATATATATATATATATATATATATATATATATATATATATATATATATATATATATATAACTTTTATATGTGGGTCTGGTTTTCCTGTGGGCCGATCGCAGCCCCCAGGGAAACTACACAAGTATTGACAAAAGTGATATATATATATATATATATATATATATATATATATATCTACATAGATATATGCACAGCTGCGATTGGGGGCCAGGAAACACTTTCAGAAGGCCTCGTAAGAAAGGGGAGACTCTTTCCTTTCTTACGAGGCCTTCCTGAAACTGTTTCCTGGCCCCCGATCGCAGCACAGTATCAATATCAAGGTGTCTGAATGGCTGCGACCCAGAGGTCTCCAAATTGGTTGCTGCCACGGACAATGGCAGTAACATACGCAAGACCATGGCAGACGATAGCTATTTCACGGTCCTGTGTTTGGCGCACTGCATCAACCGGGTTGTGCAAGACTTTCTTAAAAAGAAGACATAGGTGGTCATTGTGAACATGGCGGGAAACACTGTTGCCCGCCGTGGCGGCGGTGAACAGAAGACCGCCATTGGCGGTGAACAGAAACCCGCCATATAAAGATGCAAAAATCAGAATCTGTCAAAAACCTCCCAGCCACCAGTCAGCGCCAGGCCCATGTCGGCAGAAATGCAGGACCTCCCACCCCGCCATCTCCGAGCACACAAACCCCGGCCCTCCAAATAATGATGCACAAATCACTGTGGCGGATCAGTGGAAGTCGAACGAACATTGGCGGTACAGACCGCCACGGCCAGCACTGGAAACCAACAGTAAGAAGTGCACACATTGGCAAGTTTGAAACCCATACACCTGATACACATCCACAACACTATAAAACACTCACAGACACATCCCATAATCCTTTGCATCCCCATTAGGACAACTATTATAGAGAACCCCAGAAGATGAACGCCACAATACACGATTCATACACCCAACCACACAACAGCACCCTCACCTAGATCCACACACCATGGCACCCATCAAACACCCACGCTTCACAGAAAGGAAGCTAAGGACCATGGTGGACGAGCTACTGAAGGTCGAGCCACAATTATTCAAGGCACAGGTGCAGCACACAGCCATCGCCAGGAAGATGGAGTTATGGCAGACAATAGTGAACAAGGTCAAGGCAGTGGGACAACATCCACGCACCAGGGACAACATCCTCAAGAAATGGAATGACCTGCGCGGGACGGTGAGGTCCATGGCATCCCAGCACAACATTGCAGTCCAGAAGTCTTGAGGAGGACCTCCACCAACACCACCCGACTACACTGACTGGGAGGAAAAGGTACTGGCCATCCTGCACCCTGAGGGCCTCACTGGACTCACTGGAGGAATAGACTCGGGTACATCGTCCACAATTACCCCATATCCATCAAACCTGTAATACATGCACCACCCCACCCCTCCAACAGCCACCAGGACCACTACCCCACCCAGGCCAAAAGCACTACATCCAGACACCTCCCCCTGTGCACAGCCTCCCACCCCTGGAAGGAATCACAAAGGCACTACACCACGCACAATACACCTCCACATCCTAAGCAAAATGCAATGGCAACCTCATAAAGGTACCCTGCATGGCCCAAAAGTGGAAAACCTGCACGAAACAGACCAGCCCTGTCCACCCCATCCGATCATGCAACTGTAACAGACATGTCCATTCCCCCCAACAGGCACCACCAGCCATGCCACCCTGACAGACAAGACAAGGAGTGGCAGTGCCCCACATGGAGACAGAGGCACCACCCAGGACACTGAAGAGGGAACCCTGGACAGTGAGGAACACCCTGGCCCCTCACACAGTCCTGGACTGTCACCATCCATCAACCGCACCCAGGACACCACTGACACCCCTACCACCCAGCCAACAACATCATCCCAGGGCAAGCATCCCCACACCTGTGTATTCAGGCCACAGACTGGTGGAACACATGGACAGAGGCCACAGTCACCCCCTACAAACAGGCAGGAAGATGATGGCCCCAGTACAAGTGGTACCACCAGACCTGTGCAGGGGACACAGGCACAGGGGGCTAGGCCCAGTGGGAGGGCATCAGTGGCCCAGGGGGGAGGCTACAGGATGGGTGCTGCAGACCAGGATGTAATCTCTGAGGTCCTGGGAGCATACCACCATACCCAGGACAAATTGTCCCAGATTGTTTCCACCATGGAGCAGAGTCAAAGGCTGCAGGAAGCACACCACCAAGGGGCCATGGAGCAGTGGAAACTGCACAATGCCACCATGGCCACCATAGCAGATGTGCTGCTGCACCTTGTCCCAACTCAGCCTGAGACCCCCACAGACCATAAGCCCCTACTACAGGCCAAGATACAGACCGGCCAACAACAGCAGCAACTGGACCTGTGCCACCATCTCAGGACACACAGGAGACCTGCATCTCAACCCGTACAGGCCAACACCAGGCACCCAAACGGTCCCTCAGGCCTAGATATGGCACTGGAACACCTGCCATGACCAAGGCCTCCTCAAAGAAGTGACACTGACAATATCTGTCCTCCAAGTGTGCCACTGAACCACCGTCCACACTGTGCAATAACAACCCCAAAAACTGTAAATGATAGATGGACATACCACCATTGCCATCAAACGCTGCGCCCATGTAGCCAACATGGACATCCACCAGTATCCCACTCCCATCAATGACCCCTGTAACTATGTTGAAACAAATGGATGCAATTGTCTTTGAAATCATTTATTCTTATCTGAGTTGCAGGAAGTGCACCCCACACATGACATGTAGTTGTGCCAACAGAATTGTCAAACAAGTTGTCCATAATGTCACATGTCCCATGCAAACCTGGTCACAGTGACGAGGTTTGTGGCCACTAGTCAGGCGCATAGCCATGTGTATAGTGGTAGGTGCTGCATGGTGGAATATTTGCAGGGTGGGTGTATGTGTGAACCAGTTATATACCTCCATTCAGCTATTTACAAGTGTCTCTCCTGTTTTGTCTCCCCATCCCTGTTCTCTTGTGTTGGCTGTGTACATCAGCAACATCTGGCGAGGGAGCTGAGGCACCAGCAAGTGGGGATGCAGCAGCCCACGGTTCCACGGAGGCAGAGACGTCCGACGGCAAGGTGACCAGTGGGTTGGAGGGCGAGGGGAGTACCACGGGGGAGGCAACTACCACTGGAGTTAGTGACTCTGATACCTCCTCTGATGGGAGCTCCCTGGCGGTGGCGGACCCTAGTGGGCCCACCCACTTTGTGTCCTCTTCTGCCACCCCCATACCATCACTGTCCTCCCATTTGCTCCCCACCGAGTTGCCCATGCCCTCTCACCCAAAAGGGTCGGCGTCTCCTTTGCCCCTGGCTCCTCCTCCCCTACCCCAGTCAGCCCTGCTGCACTCACACAGGAGGCTATTGAATTCCCCTTTGATGGCAGCCAGTGTCCCTGGTCATTCCGTCCCCCCTCCAACCACCTCTACCCCTTCCAGCACCCCACTCCCTTCACGCGTCCCAAGCACACATTCCGAAACGGAGGCACACACCTCAACACACAAGAAGCACACTTCAAAACACAAGCACCACACTTCCCACCACAGGCATACCCACAGCCAACATACACAGGCACACACACCAACATCCACTTCCCCCAGAGAGTCCGCATCTTACGCCTCCCTGTCTGTCCCCGCTACATGCACACTCACAGGCAATTCAATGTTGCTGACCCTATTCTTGCTGTCAGCACAAAATCAGACATCCATTCATGCACCCCAGATACCACACCTGCACTCACCACAACAACTTTAGTTGACACGTGCAGCACACTCACTGAACTTGCAGACACCCAGCCACTTGAGGGCCTCCTTGTGGTCCCACATAACCTGTAAAGGGCGTTTTATTTTGTAAAAAAATAAGAATTAAAAACAATTAATAATAATTAAAAATATATATAGGGATCGTGGGGGAGCCCTTAAGGCTTCCCCTGCTGTATCAGATATCCCGTAAAGGGCTTTTTTTTTATTTTTTTATTTTAGATAAATAATATGACAGCCCATAAGGGGTAGAAAAAATGCAAAAAAAATCAAAAAGAAACCCCCAATAGCTCTATTACCTTCACACCGAGCTATGGGTATTTAAGGCGAGCCGGCCTCATTTCCATTTTTTTTTTAATACATTTTTTTATTATATTAAAAAAAAAAAAAAACTTTTTGTTTTAAATTGGAGACAAATAACTCATACTAAGTATATCAAACATCAAAGCCTTTAAAACTCTAGCTCTCTCCCTCTCACCTTCTTTCTCTCTGTCTCTGTCTTTCAATTCTCCCACTCACACACCCACACAGACACTTACGCACCCACTCACAGACCCACTCAGACACTCACGCACCTACTCACAGACCACTCACATACCCACTCAGACCCTCATGCACTCACTCACAGCCTCAGTCAGACCCTCATGCAACCACTCATATCCACTTAGACAGTTATGCACTCACTCACAAACCCACTCAGACCATCACACACCCACTGACACCCCATACAGCCACTCACAGACCTGCGCACCTTCTGACACACCCACTAAAACAGTGATGTATGTACTCTCACTCTGAGACAGATACTCTGTCAGCCACTCTTACCCCCAGATACAGCCTCTCACACCTATTTTCACACCCACAGAGGCCACGTCTAACTTCTGCTGTGCATGTGCAAAGGGTCGTGCACAACATCGGATTGGGTGGTTAGGGGGGATGGCAGCAGGCACTGGATGCAGGCCAGCCCTTGTGGGCACTCCCTACTGTGCACAGGAGAAGGCAGTGCACGGTGCCAGTTTGTTTGCTTTTAGGGGTTGGCATCAGGACGTGGACGCAGGCAGGGCCCAAAAAAACGATGGATTAAACCCAGATCTGTGACTGGGGGTGAATGTTTGACAATGTTCAGCATTCCGTCCATCACTTGTTGTTTTTGCATTTGTCGCCCTAAGTGGGAAGGGTATGCCCAGACGTGGGTCCCGTGCTTCCCATGCCACTGGATTCAAGCTAGCCTGGCTGATAAGGGGTGAAACCCCGAAACCGGTCCCAGGATGCTTGTTTCCAGTCCAGGGAAGACCTGGCCTAGCAGTTCGGGCTGGACTGTTCCCATGGGGAACAGGGTCAAGACTGATTTGCATATGGCTGGGTCCAAACTGGAATGGCATGGGCAGCAAAAAAACGATGGATTAAACCCAGATCTGTGACTGGGGGTGAATGTTTGACAATGTTCAGCATTCCGTCCATCACTTGTTGTTTTTGCATTTGTCGCCCTAAGTGGGAAGGATATGCCCAGACGTGGGTCCCGTGCTTCCCATGCCACTGGATTCAAGCTAGCCTGGCTGATAAGGGGTGAAACCCCGAAACCGGTCCCAGGATGCTTGTTTCCAGTCCAGGGAAGACCTGGCCTAGCAGTTTGGGCTGGACTGTTCCCATGGGGAACAGGGTCAAGACTGATTTGCATATGGCTGGGTCCAAACTGGAATGGCATGGGCAGCAAAAAAACGATGGATTAAACCCAGATCTGTGACTGGGGGTGAATGTTTGACAATGTTCAGCATTCCGTCCATCACTTGTTGTTTTTGCATTTGTCGCCCTAAGTCAGGGTCAAGACTGATTTGCATATGGCTGGGTCCAAACTGGAATGGCATGGGCAGCAAAAAAACGATGGATTAAACCCAGATCTGTGACTGGGGGTGAATGTTTGACAATGTTCAGCATTCCGTCCTTGTATGCCCAGACGTGGGTCCCGTGCTTCCCATGCCACTGGATTCAAGCTAGCCTGGCTGATAAGGGGTGAAACCCCGAAACTGGTCCCAGGATGCTTGTTTCCAGTCCAGGGAAGACCTGGCCTAGCAGTTCGGGCTGGACTGTTCCCATGGGGAAGAGGGTCAAGACTGATTTGCATATGGCTGGGTCCAAACTGGAATGGCATGGGCAGCAAAAAAACGATGGATTAAACCCAGATCTGTGACTGGGGGTGAATGTTTGACAATGTTCAGCATTCCGTCCATCACTTGTTGTTTTTGCAGGGCCCTGTGGCCAACCACAGCTGCACATGGCTGAAGGCCACATGGGGCAGTAGTTGGATTCACGTATAGCAATTACTATACATTACAAAAACATAGAAATTCACTGAAAAAAAACCAAAGGTTACATAGATGTTATAGTTAGGGTCTGATATTTACTCATACAAAACTATAGAAATTCAGCATTTATAGTTACCTGAGCTAACTATAACTTGCGCTTCTGCAATGCACTCCTTATGACGTCACATATTACATCACTCATGAGATGATCAGTGACATCACTGATGGCATCACTGACATCTCATATGACATCACTGATTACATCATCCACAGAGTCATACACCTACTCATTTCGTGATACAAACTCTTGTATACCCACACACACTCATATACTCACGTACTTATTCAGAGATGCATAAAAGTAGTGATATACAGACATTCATTCAGTCAAACAGCCACTGACTCAAACACTCACTCACCCAAACACACTAACTGAGGTATTCACAGACTCATACAGACTCATACAGTTACTTGCACACCCACTCATACACCCACTGCCACACCCACTCACACTCATGCAGCCCATTAATAGATCACTATTCTAGTGACACATCCAGTTAATCAGCTGTAGAAACACTGACGCACCCACACACTCACACATTCATTGACACAGTCCCAGACTCATTGTTACAGTGACTTACACATGCAATCACTCAGCTATACAACTATTCACACACCAACTCACTTACATGAAGAGGCACTACATACCCACTCAGTCACCCATATAGCCATCCACACAGCCACTCACTGACCAACACAAGTTCTCACACATCCACTCACTATCCTATATAAAAACGGACTCACCCACTCAGTTTATGATACAGCCACTTCTACACCCACTGACTCTCCCAAACAGTCACTGACATAGCCACTCAGTCATACTTACAGCCATTCAGACACTCACTGACTCATCCATACAGCTAGTGACTCACCAAGTCCCTCACCAATACAGGGACACCCATTCACTTACCGAGACAACCACTCTGACACCTACTCATTCACACATGCAGCCACCCACAGACCCACTCACCAAATGAAATGCAGCAGCTCATACAGTCATTTGCTCACCTACACAGCAACTTACATATCCATTCAATATTCAATACAGCAAATGAGTCAACCGCTCATTCACCCATAAACACACTCACACAGCCACTCACACATGGATATAACCACTTACACTTACTTGATAATGTTATCTGTGATGTCATATGAGATGTCGTCAGTGATGTCATCAGAAAAAGGAATGAAAGTGTGAAGATTTTTTTTTAGCATGGATCAAGTAGGGTGGCACAGATGTACTCTCTGGACAAGATAATGTCATTTTACAGCCTTGCATTACGAGACAAGCGAAGGATTAAGCTCTCAACTGAGGCATGCGTTTCGGGGTTTTCGCTCACACTTCCAAGTGTGAACCTTTCAGACACCTTATTTAGGTGCTCTTGTAGCAGATGCAACAACGGGATGTGTGGCACATTTTACTGTCCTCCTTGCGAACTTCCCGTGTAAAAAAACTCAAAAGGAAGCAGTATCTGTACCAGGCATTTGACTAGGTCGCATTTTTCTGCATCCATGGTCATAGCTTTTCCAAATACATCCCCTCTTAGAATGACATAGTCATTGATCTGTTTGAGCTGTTCAATCAGACATTGCAACATATAATCAGTTGTGTTCCAATGTATTGGCACTTCCTGTATCAGGGCTTTAAATGGTACTCTTTTACCATGCTGAATAATCAGCATTTGACTGCGGGTTTTAAAAGAATCGATGAAATGAGTGCAGATTCATCTGCAGGTGGTCTGTATGTTGCTGATTATGGCCCTCATTATGAACACAGCGGTAAACACCGCTCCGCCGGCGGTGGCGGTAACTACCGCCAACAGTCAGGCAGTCTGGACTGCCAAATAATGAACCACCTGAAAAACAGGCAGCCTGAAACCCACTCACCGGCAGCAGAGGAGTGCCGACAAAGACGACAGAGGCCGCCCACAGGCCAACTGAAAGGCCCTACCCGCCCATCAAATAATGAAGCACTAGACCGCCGTCAGTTCTGGGGCGGGAACCACAGTGATGCAAAGCCAGTCGGAAACAAACCAAACAAAAGAAAACACTCACACAACACGCCGAAGCAGAAATGGATAGAGAGTTGAAATCATGCCAGCCCTGCTCCTTCACCATATACCTCCACGACCGAGACCGCCGACGAAGATGACGACCCTCAGTACCGCAACCTACTAAACAAGGGAAGAAAGGGCAGAGTTACATAACCACCCACTCCACCCACCACGCAACGCACCCACAACCCTTCATAACAGCACAAGCCATACATCCCAGAGCAAGAGGTACTTACCCGACACAAGGCAAATGAAACCTGCCCAAAGTACACACATGTGCCCAACACCCCCAACCAAAGAAACGATGAACCACGGATCCTGAGTGTGCCAAAACTAACACTGCCCACACAAACTTTAATTCAGCTCAGTGAGGAACAGAAGTGCAACATAAGGCCAATGGCCAGTCCATAGTTCGTAGTCCGATGGGCCCAAATATCCCCAACTTGACTTCCACAAGTGCAAAGAGACTCCACCTCATAGGGGCAACAATAGGGCATCCAGGCACCCAGGGAACAGGGGCAGGGGGTTGTGGGGTGGGGACTTATGACTGTGAAGGGGGCTTGGCTTTACGTTTGGGAGGTGGAGGGGGCTTGGTTCTGGTCCTTGAAGCTGGTGAGCGTCCTTGGCCTGTGATGCAGCAGATGTTCCAGCGCCAGTACGGGGTCTCTTGCTCACAGGGGAGGTAGCACAGGAATGGGAAGGGCGGACAGGGGCGGGCTGTGACGTGGGAGGAGTGGACAGGGCAAGGAGGTGTGCATGTTTAGGGACAAAACAGTGGGCCAGTGGGTTTGAATAGGTCAACATTGGATAGGAAAAGTTTTTTAAGGACAATTGGGGTGGACCTGGAGGAAGGCGTGGGAGTGGAGGTAGAGGGAGTGGTTGTGACAGGTGTAGGTGTGCGTGATGTGGGTGCAGGTGACTGTACAGTATGCTGAAGTGTGGTGGATGTGTGTTGGGTGAGTGTTTTGGTGCATTTGAGTGTTTTGGGAGGAGGGGGGTGAACACAGTGGGACAAGACAGGCTACCAGTGTACATGGATGTTGTCTGGGTGTCTGGAAGTTTAGTGAGTGTGCTGCTCCTTGCTTGCAGGAGACAGAGATGAAACTTAGAATTTTGACAGCGGGACTTGCTTTAAAGGTCCTGCTGTCAAAACCTAAAGTGTTTGCTGTGGCTTGGCTGCAGAATTGCAGCCAAGCCACAGCAAACAGATATATCCTGGGGTGGGCACCCCGGAAGATAGAAGGAGCCGGCCCTGGGGTTTGGCCCCCCTTCAACAAAATCGTAGCCCCAGGGGTTGGTGGTCCCCAGGGTGCGGAAGTCCAATAGGGACCTCCTTTATTTTTGTAAACATTTGCCCCACTGGTGGTGGTCCCGGGGCAGTGGAGGGACCATGTGCCCCCCAAAAAATATAGGCCCTCATTACAACCCTGGCAGTCGGTGTTAAAGCGGCGGTAAGACCGCCAATAGGCCGGTGGTAAAAAAAATGGAATTATGACCACGGCGGAAACCGCCAACATAGACAGCCACTTTAACACTCCGACTGCCACGGTGGTACAAACAAACAGCATGGCGGTCACCGCCAACAGACAGGCGGAAGACAATGTACCACCTACACCATTCTGAGAGGCCAATCTGCCACCTTTTCTGGGGCAGATTCAACGCGAACAAAAACACAGTGGAAACTGGACTTGGAAGGGAAAACTCTCACCTCTACACATCCCACGAGGAACCAGGACGCCATGGAGCCGGAACTCCAAATTCTCCCTGCGATAATCTTCCTGCTCCTCTACTAGGAGCACGACTGATGGCAGCGACGACCATGGTGAGTACTGCACCTATGACACAGGGAAGGGAGGAGGGAAAAGACACAACACCCCCACCCCCACCCTCACCCACTACAACACACACACCAGTATATGCAGAAACATTACATTTACCCCCTAACCCTCTCCTGAAAGAACGCAAGGACAAAAGGAAATGAGTTGAACGATTGTAATCATGAAAAACCCATTACTCAAAAATATATATACACTATTAACAAATATGTACACCAAGAATTCAAGTCCATGTACTGCACCTACATAGTTCGTTGACCGCTGGGCCCAAAATGCATGGGCGAGGCCCACACAAGATACCTGATCCAAACGGAGAGAACACTGCTGGGGCATCAGATCGAAATAAAACAGGCACCTCAGGGGGAACTGAAGGGGGGGCACCTCAGCCGGATGAGTGCACAGCGCCAGCTCCACGAGGGGGCTCCATGCCCATTGATGTATCCTGGGGAGTGCAAAGCCACAGTCCCTCAACTCTCTCCAGTGGGTGGGTTGCCCACTGCTTTTTCCTTGGGAGTGCAAAGCCACAGTCTCTCAAGTCTCTCCAGTGGGTGGTTTGCCCACTGCTTTATCCTGGGAAGTGCAAAGCCACAGTCTCTCAAGTCTCTCCAGTGGGTGGTTTGCCCACTGCTTTATCCTGGGGAGTGCAAAGCCACAGTCTCTCAATTCTCTCCAGTGGGTGGTTTGCCCACTGCTATATCCTGGGGAGTGCACAGCCACAGTCTCTCAAGTGGATAACAGTCTCCACTGGTTCTGGAGGTGGCTTTGTGCCCAGAGTGCTTCATCCTGCCAAGGACAGAGGTAGTGGATGCCTTTCTCCACTGGTTCTGGAGGGGGCTTTGTGCCCAGAGTGCTTCATCCTGCCAAGGACTGAGGTAGTGGATCTATCTCTCCACTGGTTCTGGAGGGGGCTTGGTGTCCAGAGTGCTTCATCCTGCCAGGGACAGAGGTAGTGGATGTGATACTCCACTGGGTCTGGAGGGGGCTTTGTGCCCAGAGTGCTTCATCCTGCCAAGGACAGAGGTAGTGGATGTGATACTCCACTGGGTCTGGAGGGCGCTTTGTGCACAGCAGTGTGCTTCATTCTGCCAAGGACTGAGGTAGTGGATGTGATACTCCACTGGTTCTGGAGGGGGCTTGGTGCCCAGAGAGTTTCATCCTGCCAAGGACAGAGGTAGTGGATGCCTTTCTCCACTGGTTCTGGAGGGAGTTTTGTGTCCAGAGTGCTTCATCCTGCCAAGGACTGAGGTAGTGGATGTGATACTCCACTGGTTCTGGAGGGGGCTTTGTGCCCAGAGTGCTTCATCCTGCCAAGGACATAGGTAGTGGATGCCTTTCTCCACTGGTTCTAGAGGGGGCTTTGTGCCCAGAGTGCTTCATCCTGCCAAGGACAGAGGTAGTGGATTCGATACTACACTGGTTCTGGAGGGGGCTTTGTGCCCAGTGTGCTTCATCCTGCCAAGGACAGAGGTAGTGGATGTGATACTCCACTGATTCTGGAGGGGGCTTTGTGCCCAGAGTGCTTCATCCTGCCAAGGACAGAGGTAGTGAATGCCTTTCTCCACTGGTTCTGGAGGGGACTTTGTCGCCAGAGTGCTTCATCCTGCCAAGGACAGAGGTAGTGGATGCCTTTCTCCACTGGTTCTGGAGGGGGCTTTGTGCCCAGAGTGCTTCATCCTGCCAAGGACTAAGGTAGTGGATGTGATACTCCACTGGTTCTGGAGGGGGCTTGGTGCCCAGAGTGCTTCATCCTGCCAAGGACAGAGGTAGTGAATGCCTTTCTCCACTGGTTCTGGAGGGGACTTTGTCGCCAGAGTGCTTCATCCTGCCAAGGACAGAGGTAGTGGATGCCTTTCTCCACTGGTTCTGGAGGGGGCTTTGTGCCCAGAGTGCTTCATCCTGCCAAGGACTGAGGTAGTGGATGTGATACTCCACTGGTTCTGGAGGGGGCTTGGTGCCCAGAGTGCTTCATCCTGCCAAGGACTGAGGTAGTGGATGTGATACTCCACTGGTTCTGGAGGGGCTTTGTGCCCAGAGTGCTTCATCCTGCCAAGGACTGAGGTAGTGGATCTGACACTCCACTGACGATGGGGCAACATGGAAGCTGTCCAGAGGCCCCTGGAACTGACCACCAGCCTCGTACGACTGACCACTGGGGATGGCAGCCATGTCTCCTGTGGTGCCACTGGCACAGGATGTGGCATGGCCGCTGGCGGTGCTGGCGGCGGCCTCAGTAGTGGTGGTGCTTGCGGCACTCATTGGGCAGCGGTGCTGGTGGGGGGCACACTGAGCGTGCTGCTGGAGGCTGTGTCTTGGGCGGCGGTGCTGGTGGGGGGCTCACTGAGCGTGCTGCTGGCAGCAGTGTCCTAGGCAGAGGTGCTGGTGGGGGGCTCACTGAGCGTGCTGCTGGCGGCGGTGTCCTGGGCGGCCGAGCCTGTGGCGGCGGTGCATGTGGCGGTGCCGTGGCGGTCTTGTCCGCCGTGCAGGTTGGTGGCGACTTCCCTTTTTTTATCTGCCCCTTCCCCATCTTGAATGGTGGCGCAGCTGTCTTGCCACTCCCAACAGTTGTCCTGGCTGAGCCCTTGGTGGCAGGTGTTTTGGCCTTCTCCCTCCAGGCTGTGGGCAACTTCTTTTGTTTTGGAGGTGGGGGAATGTCCTTGGCCTGGCTCCTTGGGACACTGGCTGCCCTGCTGCTTGGCACACTCCAGAAGCCAGTTACTGCTGGCACCACTGTTCCCGGTGATGTGGTGGCTGAGTTGCTGGGTTGGGACCTAGAGAGGTGGGCCCTAGGGGACGGAATGGGTGGGGGAGGTGAAGGGAATAGGTCAAGGTTTGACAGGAATAGTTTTTTAGACACACTGGGACGGGTAGATGGAGGGGGTGTGGGAGTGGGGAAAGACGTAGTGGTTGTAGGAGGTGTACATTTGCTGACTTTGGGTGAAGGTGCATGGTAGGGGGGGTGGTGAGTGCACGTGAGCGGTGTGTGGTGATGGGCGTGCTGGTGATGGACGTAGTGGCTGAATGTGTAGTGCATGCAGGTGTGAGTGGAGACGTGACAGGAAGGAAGGAGGGAGACGTGGAGGAGGGGGAAACAGTGGAGGCAGTAGCTGTTGGTATGTGTGCATGGGTATGATGCTTGTGTGAGTGCCTGTGGGATGTGTGGTGCTTATGTTTGCCAGAGCTACCCTTGTGTGTTGAGGTGTGTGCATGCTGGTCTGATGGTGTGCTTGGGATAGGCTGAGTTACTGGGGATTGGGTCTGGGTGGAGGAAGTTGGAAGGGGGAGGCTGGACACAGGGACAATGGCTGCCATCAGTGCTGAGGCCAGAGTCTGAAAAGCTCGCTGTTGGGCTGCCTGACCAGAATGAATGCCCTCCAGGTATGCATTTGTCTGTTGCAACTGCCTCTCTACACCCTGGATGGCATTCAGAATGGTAGACTGCCCAACAGAGAGGGATCTGAGGAGGTCAATGGCCTCCTCACTGAGGGCAGCAGGGCTGACTGGGGCAGGGCCTGAGGTGCCTGGGGCAAAGGAGATGCCCACCCTCCTGGGTGAGTGGCCACGGGGCACACACTGAGGGACTGCTAGGAGGGCGGTGCTGGTAGGGGGGGTGGCGGCTGTACCTGTAGATGCGGTGGGCACAGAGGGACCCGCCACCGCAATGGAGCTCCCATCAGAGAGGAGTCGGTGTCGCTGGTCTCAGCTCCTGTCCCCGCCGTAGATCTTCCCTCGTCCTCCGTCCCACTGGTGAATTCTGAGTCCGTAGTATCGCCCTCCAGGGCCATGTGGGATGCAGCTCCCTCCTGCTCCGGTGGCACAGCTCCTCCACCTGATGATGCTAATGCACACAAGAACAGGAAGACCACAAAAAGGGGGGGAAAGAAAGTAGAAAGACATGTTCAGTGCATGCAATACCGCTACCGTTGGCGGACACTACAGACACAGCAGCCCTGTGCACTATGTCATGCACTTAGAGTTCCCTAATTAATCCCAGGGACATGGGGTACAAGGCCTATGCCCAATTGCTGCACACATGGAAGTCACAGGAGCCTGACTAGGGGTAGATGGCTCTTAACACTGGTGGGGTAGGGTGCCACATAGCCTGCCTCACGAAGGCACCTTGTCTACAAAACTCGCCCTGGCCTAGGGGAACCCACAGCCCACCTCCCCCACCCAGACACCTCCAATGCGAGCTGAATCAGATGGATGTGACGGTACTCACACCCTTGTGGCTGCTGTGATGCCCTCAAGTGCCCATCCAACTCCGGATACGCCATCGCCAGGATCCGGAACATCAGGGGCATCATGGTGCGACGGGCACCCCTCCCACGTTGAGAGGCCATCCTCAGCTAGGCCTCCGCCGTCTTCTTGCTCCAGCGGCGAATGTCCTCCCATCTTTTACGGCAGTGGGTGCTCCGTCTGTGGTGGACCCCCAGGGCCCGGACGTCCTTGGCGATGGCACGCCAAATATCCTTCTTCTGGTGGGTGCTGACCTACAGGAATAGTACAGGGGAAAAGGAAAAACTATAACCGTCCGGACCGTCACAGTCATTGGCCCACATTCCCACCCTTGCCCTGACGCACATCCACTCACCATCGTTTCATGCACGCCTCATTCCCCCACAATCTCCCATCCACACCACTCCAAACAGGCATTGCCCCATACCTCATGCTCACAATGTACTCACCTGTTTGTCTGTAGGACCATAGAGTAGCATGTACTGGGGGAGGACCCCATCCACTAGTTTGTCAAACTCCTCTAATGTGAATGCAGGGGCCCTTTCCCCAGACACTTGAGCCATTGTTGCTTCCAGACTGAGGTCACAGCAGCACTTGCAGTGTAGGTCCTCTCCTGTCGAAGATCAGGTATTAAGTGAGTGAACAGACAGAAAATGGTGGTCACTTCTGCGGCGGTGCGTACCGTCACCGCCGGCGTACATCGTCATTGGCTCCTGGGACCCATAGGGTCCAATGTTAACCAATGCAGGATTGCGCCGCGGTCTTCGACTGCCTACCACGATGGTGTACAACGCCAGTGCAGTTACCTCATATCCCCTTGTCCCACCTTAGAGGTCAGGCAGCCGCCATTTCAGGGGCCACATGGCATTAATTTTAAATGCGTCACACATATCTAGGCCTTGCATACACACTATGACAGGCACATAGCGGATTGACAAATGTGTGCAATAAAGTTGTTTATTTCGTACCTCAGTGTTGGCTGAACCTCTGATCGCTGTTCTCATCCATAGGGCACGTCCGGTGTACAGACCGCTGGTGGACCTGTCAACAATGGAAGAGCAACATGTAATAGCCATCTATAGACTTGATCGTGCCACAATCCAGGAACTGTGTGCCCAGTTGGAGCCAGACCTGATGTCAGCTATACGCCATCCTACAGGAATCCCCCCTCTAGTGCAGGTCCTGTCAGTGCTCCATTTCCTGGCAAGTGGTTCCTTTCAAACAACAGTGGCCATTGCATCAGGCATGTCCCAGCCAATGTTCTCTAATGTGTTGTCCAGAGTGTTGTCTGCCCTGCTGAAACACATGTGCAGCTACATCGTTTTCCCTCAGGTGGAGGATTTGCCTACAGTAAAAGGTGACTTCTATGCCCTGGGACATATCCCCAACATCATAGGTGATGGGACACATGTGGCCTTAGTACCCCCCGCAGGAGTGAACAGGTGTACAGAAACAGGAAGAGTTACCAGTCAATGAATGTGCAGATGGTGTGTTTCGCCGACCAGTACATCCCCATGTGAACGCCAAGTTTCCTGGCTCAGTGCATGACGCTTACATTCTAAGGTTCAGAGGTGTGAATAGTTGTCTGGGGGTGTCCCTAAGGGTTAGTGTGTGTCTAACAGTTGTCCCTCGACATTTGCAGGTGACTCTGGTTACCCAAACCTGTCATGGCTACTGACCCCAGTGAGGAATCCCAGGACAAGGGCAGAGGAACGCTACAATGAGGCACATGGGTGAACTAGGAGGGTTATAGAGAGGACCTTCTGCCTCCTGAAGGCCAGGTTCAGGTGCCTCCATATGACAGGTGGTTCCCTATACTACTCACCAAAGAAAGTGTGCCAGATCATCGTGGCGTGCTGTATGCTGCACAACTTGGCTTTGCGACAACAGGTGCCTTTTCTGCAGGAGGATGTTCCTGAAGGAGGTGTTGTGGCAGCTGTGGAGCCTGTGGACAGTGAAGAAGAGGACATAGACAACAGAAACACTGTGATCCATCAATACTTCCAGTGAGACACAGGTAAGAAGACCTCACTGCCTCCTACATCTGATAAAA